>NW_023416320.1:23930958-25263958 GCF_014108235.1 Myotis myotis
TCAGTTGTAGCCTACTGGCAGCAGGTCTTCAAACTGGCTTCTTGCTGGTTGTTTTCCTTGGTTAACATATTCAGTTCAGGTGCTCACACTTAGTAGAGGTACATTAAGCAAGGCAGATGTTCAGTGAAAGTCAAGTGTCCTTCAAAGAGTAATAATAGCTTCTTCGGGGCTCCCTTTGAGTGTGAAACCTTCTGAGACTCAGCATAATAATTTGTGGGAAGAATCCTGACACAATATTCTCGTTATGAAAAAGTAAGTCCAACTTGACTAAGATTAATGTATTTGACAATACTGCCCATTGTGGAATACTGTCTACTTTTACACATATTCATGGAAAAGGCTAGGTCTTGTCACAAAGTTTTAAACTTTGTCCTATATAATAAAAGGCTAATATGAAAATTGACCAAATGGTGGAACAACCAATTGCAATGACATTCACTGACCACCAGGGGGAAGACACTCAATGCAGGAGCTGCTCCCTGGTGGTCAGTGTGCTCCCACAGTGGGGGTGCTGCTCAGCCAGAAGCCGGGCTCACTGCTGTTGAGTGCAACTGCGGTGGCAGGAGAGGCTCCAGGCAATGCTAAGGATGTCTGACTGACTTCTGGGGGGAGCAGGCCTAAGCTGTCAGTTGGACATCCCCCAAGGGCTCCCAGACTGCAAGAGGGTGCAGGCCAGGCTGAGGGACCCCTCCCCCTACCCCAAGTGCACGAATTTCGTGCACCAGGCTTCTTGTCACTAGTAAAATGCTCAATTTCCGAAGGCAAGTGATCAACTTGTAGAAAGAAAGACATCCAAGGACAAGAAATGCCATTCATCAAGGATTTCCCAGTGTCAATATAATGTAATCTAAATGGATGCTATTTAATTAAAGGAAAATAATTTCACCTTGTTGAAATTAAAGGGAGTTCAACTGGTCTCAAGAGCAAAGAATCTTTGTTTTTGGTACAAAAGATGTTGGAATGACTTCATGTTTGGAGTGACTCTGAGTCTGGCCTTACAGCTTCTTAAGCTTAGTTTGCTTATTTGCTTCCCAGGAACACACACAGCTTAGAATTTACATAGCTTGTTTTTTCCTGTTGCTTCTATCTTGTAATCCAGAAGTCAAAGAGCAGATCTGCATAGATAAATCAGGATTTATCAACCGTGGCACCATTGGGTGGATAGTTATTTGTTGAGCAGCTCTGTCCTGTGCATTAAAGAATGTTTAGCAGCATCCGTGCCCCTCCTAACTTGTTGCTAGTGGCACCCCTCTCTCCTAGTTGTGACAATAGAAATGTTTCCAGATGTCCTGTTGGAGGCAAAGTCACTCCTGACTGAGAACCATTAGAGTAAATGCAGAGTAAATGTAGCCCAGTTTTCCTAAAAGATCCTCCAATTCACCTCCTGGCAGGCACTGTCTACCCAGCAGGCATAGTGGTCTTTCCTAAAAATAGGATGCTGTCACTTTCCTATTTAAATCTTTCAGTGGCCCCTCATAGCACTGCAATCAAATCTGAAGTCCTTGTAGCATTCTTTAAATTAGCGTTCTCTACAAGCTTGACCCAGCACATTTTGTGACCTCATAGGCTACTCCACTTCCTTCCCTCATTCTACATTTATCCTGGTCAAAGTTACCACCTCAAAGAGGCCTTTCCTGCCTACCTATGAATGCAGCCTCTCCCTCCTTCCAGTCATTCTATCATTTGGTTTATTTTCTCTATAAGCACTTATTTCAACCTGAGATTGCCTGGTACCTTTCTTTGTTTACTAGTTTATTGTCTTTTCCAAAGCACAGTAGAATGTAAGCTCAGGGGTCCAAAGGGCATTTCTACAAACCTAGTGTTTCATAGGTGCTCAAAAATATATACTATGGATGAATGGTTACAAATAGGCAGAGGTAGTGACCCAGTATGTGTATTTTCCTTTTTTTATATTCAAATTTAATAATTCAATAATATTTCAAATAGTCAAAACAGTACAGAGAACAATATAAGCATTCCTATGTGTCTACTATCCAGACAGTGTGTTCTTGAATTATTTGAGAGAAATTAGTGTGCACAGGTATACAATATTCTACAAACAGATCATTAAGACCTTCTCCATCTATATAAATCAACATTTATGAGGTCAATATTCAACAGGGTGGACTACCAAAAAGAGGAAGATGCATTCCCTCCATCGAGGGGCTCACAGACAAGACCATTAAAGATGGTCTGATGAGCACTTCAGTGTGAATTGAAGCATTAGGGACCAGGGGGGCAGTTTAGAGAAACTCTGGAACAGACAGGAGCTGGAGTGAATTTGCTGGAAATCAGGAAGCTGACAGAAGTTCTAACTCTCAAAGAGCCCTCTGATGCATTTTGGTAGAGAAACACTTCACTTGGTTAGTGAAAGGAGCATGCTTTTATATCTCCTGCCTCCCCAAGTGGGGAGTGGCTGTTGGCAATTGGCTGTGCTCTATGGCTCCAGGAGCCTCCAGATTTGGAAAGCCTTCAGTCTTCTCACTTCTTTTGCCTCCCATTTTATGTTTTATGTGCAGCTCCTACAGTTTCCCACTTCCAAAAAAACCTCTGAGTCAGAACAGAAAAAAAATATTTCTTTGGGGGAACTTCCAAACATTTGTAGATTGCCATCGATTGCCTTTTCACTGCAATAGTAGGCAAAAGTCTGCACCATCTAGTAGTGACATAGTATTGATATTCTGCCCTCAGTGATGGTTCCAGTATCAAAATTGTGCTCTAGTGTATCCTTCCTTTTTTTGAGTATGGCACTATAGAAGTGGGGGGGGGGGGAAATAGTATTTTTAGGTGTTTTACATTATTAAAAAAAAAAACAAACAAAAACATGAGCAGGGGATTGAAGTATGGGTGAGTAATGGGCCTCCTGTAAGAGTATTTATTTTAAATGTTTTTGGGAGAGTTTATGACCCAGGAAGTCCATCTCATTAGTTCTTCAGTTGAGTAGTTGCTCAATGTGATTTAGTCGATCTGGCTCTTCATGGAACAGCAACCAGGACAGTGAAGATTTATATAATTATTGCATTTGAGTGTGACATAAGAACTCAAAAGGCAAATGCCTCTCAGATGAATTTAATATGTAGAGGTAATTCATGCTGTTCTTGATTTGGAGGTGGGTGGGCAGAAGCTACGTGCACTTTCCCCAGTCATATTTTCCATATGACTTCAGTGTCAAAATCATTCAGATATTGTTCATTTGGGAGGACAGACACAGGGAGGAACTCAGAAGTAGCTGATGAGAGCTTTCTACTCATCTGAAGATAAGTGGCTAATCATCTTGAGAATAAAACTCTTTCCTCTGATTCTGCTTAAAATTTTAACTAACCAAAGTAGAATGGGAGTGTGATTTGGCTCATTACTCCCTGGTTCCTTCTCCCCTAACCCCATTTTATTTATTTATTTTGCAACTCCTGTGCTTCTACTGATGTACTGAGATGGCTTTTGTGATCTTTGCTTTTGTTACTGTTAGTTGAATTGATGCAGGGTTTTCTTTAACTGCCTTTATAACACCATGCCTCCCCCACAAGCAAAATAGTCACTCTCTGCAAGGCAATAAAAAAAAGAACACAAAAAAACTCTTCTTTTCCAAGGATTAAAGATATCCACTTTCTAGTTTGTTTCTGCCCCTGTGGACATAAATGTCAAAATCCATATTGCTGGTGATATTTGAAATGGTATATGCACAGTTCAGGGAGCATAACTATTTACCCATTAATCACTCTGGGCCACTAGTCAAAATATTTTCTCTGCAAAGATGCCTTTTCCATTTTGTACCAATTAATATTGGATGGAACTTGAGTCACAGTTAATCTGTAGCAAAGCTTTTATTTGCTGTCAGGCACGCAGACATGAAAAATGCTCAATGCAATGTTTTAATTAATAAAAATATGCTGAGAAGTGTATTTTTCTGAAGTAGATTTTTTATTACACTTCATTACATTTCCAAATTTAATGGACACATATATTATGTCCTGTCACCATGGGAACCGCATCAAGACAGGCTTTTTATAGGCTGTTGGGTGTAGTTATAAAACTCTCACAAAGACAAAATTGTTTCTTGTAAGTTTAAAAGAAGCTGTGTTCATTTACAGTATGTATAATTTACTACAGAACTTGAGGCAGTAGAGAAGGTCTTTATTTGATTTAGAGACTAACACTTCTTTTTATGAAGCTTTTAAATTTTAATTATTTCAGATCTCTGTTCAAGAAGATATAACTTGGCTTTTTATTAAAGTAAATTTAAAAAATGTAATTTATGTATGACATGAAAAGATGAAATTATTTTTTATAACTGTTTCAAGTACAACACTTTTGAAAACAAAAATTTCCAAATAGATGTAAATAAACTCCAATATCTAGCTTTAATGACCATGAACAATATGTGTACATATTCTATCTATTCCTCTGCCACTACCATGTTTTTATGTTGATGTATTTTAAAGTAAACCCCAGACATTATATTATTTTACTATCAAATACTTTACAGTCTGGATCTTAAAAAAGGGAGGAGGCAAGAAAAAGGACCACTATTTGTATTCAATAAAAATATCATAAAACAATATGACAGAACAAAGACCAACATATAGATCATATTAACAAATATAACAGGGTTGCCTCACTTATTATATAGGGGGGGAAAGGCATTTTCAGATTGCCCCAAAAGGCAAAACTATTCTCTGTTTAAAAGAAATCCACATGATTTCGAAGGTTAAAAATAAAAGGATAAACAAATACAATAAAAACAAACAAACAAACAGTGGTCTTGATATAGACAAGATAGAATTAAGGCCAAAAGTATTTAAATAAATAAAGGAGGCTATTGTATAATACTAATATTGTAAATTATAAAGAAGGTGCAAAAATTACTATTTACTCATCCAATAATACAGCAACAACTTTCAAAAAGCAAAAACTACTAGAGATGAGAAATAGACACACTAAAAGAGATTTTAATGCACTTGTCTCCATCCTGGGAATGCCAGAGGACAAACCACCAATAATGTGTAGCTAATAACTGTATTGAAATGTGAACCCTGATAAGAGAGGTTATTCTTTCCTTTCACGTGAAAGTCTTTGGAACGGAAATTAGTGAAAGCTGATGGGGAAAAAACTCATAGAGCTTGAACCCTGGCTTATTAACATCCTGTAGGACTTTGAAAGTTGGAAAATGTTCATTTCTTTTCCTACTCAAAATTATTTATGCATTTTCCATGTTCCATTCACATGGCCTGCCCCATCCCAAACAGATTTTTTTCTAGCAATTTATGACTTTCCATATTAAAAGTAAGTGTTGGTGCTGATTTTTACATCAGGCCGAGCTTGAAATATTTTTCCTCAAAGGTTTCCAACTTTAACCTGCAAGCAGCTATCCGGTGTAGACTCATATTAGCTTTCTGCCTTTTAAAAAATGCCAAGAGAGCAGTATGAAATTTTAAAAGCAGGGAAATAGCTTTTCCATCAGTGACAACCCATGCCTGACAAGTGCATGGCGCTTTTTAGTTCGACAGGTAAACACAGGTCTTTTTAAACAAAATGAAGGATTAAGCTATTTCTTAGGGTCACTACTTCTCTTTGTTCAGACTCTCCCTCCCCACAAGGGAAATGACATTTAGGATGGAGCTCTTGGGGCCTAATTTTCCTAGCATTTTCTTTTTAATGCTGCATTTGTTAAAATCCTTTAGAATGTTTCCGGTCTCTAAGGTATAGCATTTTCCCCCTCCCACTTTTTATAAAGTGAATTGAATATGAGTGAGTGATAAGGAGTATGGTTTATATCACAGCAGCCAATATCGGTTGTAATCCATAAAATGGGAAGTGCATAGGAGTTCAAAGCCACTCAAGTGGCAGGCTGCCCTGCTGGCTTAGCATTTATTCCTTTGATACTCTCCTGTTTTTTGTTTTGTTTTGTTTTTCATTATTTATTTTTTTTCAGTTTCTGGGACTGGGGGGCAGGGGGTGTGGGTTGAACTGTTTCAAATGAAGTTTGCAATTATAGCAAAGTAGCTGTGAATGTGGATTTTTGTAGTCAAGTTTCTCTGCAAATTAGAACCCCTTACTAGCAATGTGACTACTGCAATTTACATACATTTTCTGACTTTCATGTTCACCACCTGTAACATGGGAAACAGAATACTAAGACCCTAATGAGTTGCAAGAATTCAACTGAAGAATTATTGTGAAATGCTAGCACAGCTCTTATATACATTAAGCATTCTATCAATGCTAGAGGCTACACTAATCCTATCTAATAAAAGAGAAACATGGTAATTGGCATACGACCGCTACCCTTCCCATTGGCTAATCAGGGCGATATGCAAATTAACTGTCAGCCAAGATGGCGGCCGGCAGCCAGGCAGCTTGAAACTAACATGAGGCTTGCTTGCTTCAGTGACGGAGGACTCCAACGTTCCCCACCTGACTTGCCCGCCTCTCAGCTGCAACTCTAAGCAACTATGTTGCAAATATAGAAGATAAACAAAACCCCAGAAACCTGCTTTACTCAGCAGGGCTTCAGCCAGCCAGACCACAACATTGTATCAAATACAGATGGTAAACAAAGGCCAGAAACCTGTTTTCAGCAGCTGAGACCTCAGAGCTAAAGCTGGCCCAGAATAAAAAAAAAGAAAAAAAAAGAAAAACAGGAGCGGTTGGGAGCTTCAGTCACCCATCAGCCTGAAAACGGCCCTCAGCCCCTCAGCCAGACTGGCCAGGCACCTCAGTGGGGACCCCCACCCTAAAGGGTGTGTGACCAGCTGCAAACAGCCATCATCCCCTCACCCAGGCTGGCCAGGCACCCAAGTGGGACCCCCACCCTGATCCAGGACACCCTTCAGGGCAAACCAGCCAGCCTCCACCCGTGCACCAGGCCTCTATTCTATATAGTAAAAGGGTAATATGCCTCCCAGCACCGGGATCAGCGGAGCCGCGCGGCCTCAGGGCACCGGGATCAGCGTGACAGGGGGCAGCGCCCAAAGCCCCTGATCGCCCTGCGGCTCTGTGTGTGACAGGGTGCAGCACCCCAACCCCCTGATTGGCCCTGCTCTGTGGGTGATAGAGGGTGGCACCCCAACCCCCCCCCCCCCCATGGGCCCTGTTCTGTGTGTGACGGGGTAGAGCCATAACCTCCCCATAGGCCCTGCCCTGAGTGTGAGAGTGGCGGCGCCCCAACCCCCTGATCCGCCCTGCTCTGTGTGTGATGAGGGGCGGTGCCACAACCCCCCTGATGGGCCCTGCTCTGTGAGTGACAGTGGGGAGCTCCTCAATCCCCTGATCGGCCCTGCTCTATGTGTGACAGGGTACGGAGCCCAACCCCCCTGATGGGCCCTGCTCTGTGCATGACAGGGGGCAGCGCCCCAACCCCCTGATCCGCCCTGCTCTGTGTATGACAGGGTACGGAGCCCCAACCCCCTGATGGGCCCTGCTCTGTGGGTGACAGGGGGTGGTGCCACAACTTCCCTATCGACCCTGCCTTGAGTGTGACAGGGGGCGGTGCCCCAACCCCCCAATCGGCCGTACCCTGAGCGTGACTAGGGATGGCATCACAACCTCCAGATCCGCCCTGTTCTGTGCATGACAGGGGGCGGCGCACCAACTCCCCAACCGGCCCTGCTCTGAGCCCGACCAGGGGCTGCACCTAGGGATTGGGTCTGCCCTCTGCCACCCAGGAGCAGGCCTAAGCCAGCAGGTCGTTATCTCCCGAGGGGTCCCAGACTGCAAGAGGGCACAGGCCGGGCTGAGGGACCCCCTCTCCCCCGCGAGTGCACAAATTTTTGTGCACCGGGCCTCTAGTCTACACTGATAAAAGACAAAGATGCTAACTGACCGTACATTCGCTATGCCCACCAGCCAATCAGAAGAGTATGCAAATTAACCCAACAAAGATGGCTGTTAAATTTGCATACTGCAGGTGGGGCGGGCAGCGCCAGACACCACCCGCAGGATCCGGGCTGCAGACTGGGAACCGGGGAGGCGGGGCGGACAGTGCCAGATGCCACCCGGGGCGGTGGAGCCTGTGATCGCCCCGGCCAGAAGCCTGAGGCCTGGGCAGGGGCAGAGCTGGTGATCGCACAGGGTTGGGGGTCCCTACCTAGGCCTAACGCCCCGGCCAGAGGCCTGAGGCCTGGGTAGGTGATTGGAGCGGGCTTGGGGTCCCCTGCCCAGGCCTAACACCCCAGCCAGACGCCTGAGGCCTGGGCAGGGGCAGAGCTGGCGATCGCACAGGGCTGGGGGTCCCCTGCCCAGGCCTAATGCCCAGCCTAAGGCCTTAGGCCTGGGCAGGGGCCAAACTGGCGATTGGTGTCAACTACAGAGGAAACACCTTTTCTGACCACACATTGGCTAAGCTCCCTGTATGCCACTAGTAATATTGTTAGTAACTTGGGTAATAAGAATCCAAGAAGGTGATGTAGGGTTTTTCCACCTCACTCCTGGAGAAAAAAACAAAGGTCTGCTGCTGGAGGGGCTAAGAAATATCATATCCTGCCCTAGCTGGTTTGGCTCAGTAGATAATGCCTTGGCCTGCCTACCACAGGGTCTGGGTTCAATTCTGACCAAGGGCATGTACATAGGTTGTAGGCTCTTCCCTGGCTGGGGCCCAGGTCAGCGCTCATGCAGGAGGCAACCAATCAAAGTGTTCTTCTCACTTTGATGTTTCTCTCTGTCTTTCCCTTTCTCTTCCACATTCTCTAAAAATCAATGGAAACATATCCTCAGGTGAGGATACAAAATAATAATAAAGACATGTCATATCCTATGAAAGACACATCTTGAAAATGCCTAAAGAAAGTTGTAATTTTTTCATGGTGAAGGGGCTGGAGTCTGTGTTGATGAAAACACCTTGGTGGCTGTGGTGACTGGCAGTGGCTGCAGCAGTGGGGTGATGGGGCTGGTGCCTTCCCCTGATCAGCCCGGTCGCCTCCCACAAAGGTTGGCCAGACTGTGGCCTAGGCCCGCTCCCAAAGGGGAGCAGGGATCGGGCCTAAGCCATCAGTAGGACATCCCCTGAGGGCTCCCAGTATGTGAGAGGTGGCAGGCTGGGCTGAGGGACCACCGCCCCCCCCCCCCCCCAGTGCATGAATTTCGTGCAGTGGGCCCCTAGTAATAACTATAATATTGTAACAATTAATATTGAATATTAAGGTGATTGAAGAGAAACTCAACTATATAGCTAAAAGTGAAAATGAGGCTTTTTACATTTTTTAATTATGGTAAAAAATCCCATAACATAAAAATTAACCATCTTAGCCATTTTAAATGTACAAGTCAGCAATATGAAGTATGTTTGCATTGTTGTATACCAGAACTCCAGAACTTTTTCATTTTGAAAAAGTTCATACCCTTTAAACAACTTCATACCCTTTACACAAGGCTTTTTAAAAACAAACTTTCTTAAACAATAATTTCATATTTACAGATATAGTGCAGAGAATTTCTGTATATCCACATCCAATTTCCCCTGTTATTAACATGGAACACTAATATGGTACATTTGTGACAATTAATGATATTGATACATTATTAACTAAAGTTTGTACTTTTTCCAAATTTCCATAGTTTTTACCTCATATTCCTTTTTCTGTTCCAAGATCCCATTGAAGGTCAACGTTACATTTAGTTTGATGTCTCTTTAGGTTCCTTGTGGCTGTGAGAGTTTCTCAGACTTTCCTTGTTTTTGATGATTTGGACAGTTTTGAGGAGAACTAGTTGAGTATTTTGTAGAATTCTCTTTATGTGGATTTGTCTGATGCTTTTCTAATGATTAGACTCAGAGTTGTGTACATCCTAACAATATGACTTCCTGTTGATGTTGATCTAGATCACTTGGCTAAGTGTGATTGACAGGGTTTTAAACTATAAAGTTACTAATGTTTTAATTTGAAATTCCCTCATGACAAGTGATGTTGAGAATTTTTTCATATGCATTCTATTCTGGTATGTGTTCAGATCTTCTGTCCATTTTTAAACGTTGGGTTGTTTGTTTTCTTACTGTTGAGTTTTAAGAATTCTGTGTATATTTTAGATACAAGTTCTTTCTCAAATAGGTGTTTTCTAAATATTTTCCCCCAGGCTGTAATTTGCTGTTTCATTCTTCTAACAGCATCTTACACAGAGCAAAACTTTTTAATAAAGTCCAATTTACTATGTTTGTCTTTCATGGATCCTGCTTTTAGTGCTGTATCTAAAAGCTCACCATTGCATAGGTTCACATGGATTTTCTTCCTTGCTCTTTTCTAGAAGTTGTATAGTTTTGCATTTTACCTGTAGGTATATAATCCATTTCGAGTTAATTTTTGTGAAAGGTGTAAGGTCAGATCTGTGTTTATGTATATTCTTTTTTTATGCGTATGGGCATCCAATGATTCCAGCATCATTTTTTAAAATATATTTTTATTAATTTCGGAGAGGAAGGGAGAAGGAGAGAGATAGAAACATCATCCATGAGAGAGAATAATGGATCGGCTGCCTCCTGCACTCCTCCTTGTGGGGATCGAGCCTGTGACCCAGGCTTGTACCCTTGATCGGATTCAAACCCGGGACTCTTCAGTCTGCAGGCCGACTCTCTATCCACCGAGCCAAACCGGCCAGGGCCAGCACCATTTTTTGAAAACAGTGTCTTTGCTCCATTGCATTGCTTTTGCTCCTTTTTCAAAGATCAGTTTACTATATTTGTATAAGTCTATTTTTGAGCTATTTTGTTCTAGAGATTGAATTCTGTGATCAATATTACGCTGTCTTGATTACTGTGACTTTATCATAAGTCTGCAACTCAAGTAGTGAGTGTTTTTCAACTTTGTTCTTCAGTATTGTGCTGGCTAGTCTATGCCTTTTGCATTTCCATATAAACTTTAGAATCAATATCTACAAAAAGTTGGCTTGGATTTTGACTAGGATCATTGAATATATAAATCAATTTTTGAAGGATTGTCACTTTAATAATACTGACTTTTCCAATGAATGAAAATGGAAAATCTCTCCATTTATTTAGATCTTCCTTTATTTCATCAGAATTTTATAATTTTTCTCATATAGACCCAGTACATGTGTTAAATTGATACCTATATGGATTTCTTCATTGGTGTATTATAAATGGTATTGTTTTTTAAATTCCAGTTGTGCAGTACTAATATACAGGAGAGCAATTGACTTTTGTATATTAACTTTGTATCTTGTGACCTTGCAAAACTTCTTTATTAGTTCCAGAAGTCCCTTCTCTGATTCTTTGGAATTCTCTACATAGAAAATACAATCTTGTCACTTGAGAATAAAGACTGTTTATTTCTTCCTTTCAAATCTGTATATTATTTGTCTTCTTTTCTTGTCTTATCACACTCTCTAGGATTTCCAATATGATGTTAAATAGAATTGGTACGAGGTGATATTATTGCTTTGTTCCCCATCTTAGGGGAAAGAGTTTAATTTCTTACAATTGAATATGATGTAAGTTACCTATAGGTATTTTGTACCTTTTTTTCATCAAGATAAGAAAGTTCACCTCTAGTCCTAATTTGCTGAGGGTTTGCATTCTGAATGGTTGTTGGCTTTTGCCAGTTCTTTGTATATATTAATAGGATCATATATCCTATATAATAAAGAGCTAATATGCTAATTAGACTGGACGGCCAAACAGTGGAACGACTGTCCAGACAACCTTCTGGACGAAGCTGGGGCTGTGAGGCCCGAGCCCCTTGCACGAATTTCGTGCATCAGGCCTCTAGTGTGTGTGTGTGTATGTGTGTGTGTGTATGTGTGTGTGTGTGTGTGTGTGTGTATATATTATATATATATATATATATATATATATATATATTACTCTTATCTGTTGTTTTGGTGGATTACATTGATTTTTTAAAATATTGAACAAGTTCTTCATATTTGGAATAAATCCCAGTTTTCAGGTATAGTTATTATTATACATCATTATATTTTGTTTGCTAATATTTTGTTGAGGATTTTTGCATCTGTATTCATGAGAAAAATTGGTTTGTAGTTTTTCTGTCTTGTAATGTCATCTGGTTTTGGTATTAGGGTTACAGTGCTGATTTCAGAGAATGCATTGGAAAGTTTTCCATTCACATTTATTTCTGAAAGAGATTATGGAGAACTGGTGTCACATCCTCATTACTATTTTGCTAGTATTCACCGGTGAAATTGTCTGGACCTGATGCCTTCTCTTTTTGGAAAGTTATTAATTATTGATTTAATTTATTTAATAGATATTGGCCTATTCAGATTACCTATTTCTCCTTTGTAAGTTTGAGAAGTTTGTGTCATTCAAGGAATTTGTTCATTTCATCTAAATTGTCAAATTTGTTGACATAAAGAAGTTGGCCATAATATTTCTTTATTGTCCTTTTAATATTCATTGTATCAATAGTGAGGATACTTTTGTTTGTTTCTGATGTTAGTACATTTGTGTCTTCCCCCTTTTTTTCTCCTGGTTAACGTGGCTAGAGACTTATCCATTTTATTGATCTTTTCAAAGAGCCAATGTTTAGTTTTATTGAGTTTTCTCTATTGTTTTTCTGTTTTCAGTTTTATTGATTTTTGCTTTTTATTACTTTTTCCCCTGCTTGCATTAGACATACATTCTTTTTTCTCTAGTTTCCTAAGGTGAAAAGTTAAGTTATTAATTTTAGATATTTCTTCAATTCTAATATCATTCAATGCTATAAATTTCCCCTTAGGCATTGTTTTCAGAGGATCCCACAGTTTTTGATTAAGTTGGGTTTTCACTTTTCATTTAGTTCAAAGTACTTTTTTATTTTTCTTGTTCAAACTCCAAATATTTGGGAAGTTTTCCAGCTATCTTTCTATTATTGACTTTTAGCTTAATTCTATTGTGAGATGAGAACATACTTTATATGAGTTTTGTTCTTTTAAATTTGTTAAGGTATAGGAGTTAAAGGGAGGTAGAAAAGGGTATGGAAGGATAAGTGGATGGAAGGAGATTTGATTTGGCATGGTGAACACAAAATAAAATATATAGATGATGTATTATAGAATTGTACACCTGAAACCCATATAATTTTATTAACCAATGTCACCCCAATACATTCAATAAAAAAATTGTTGTTATATTTTATGACACAGAATGTGGTGAATATTAAACTTTTTAAATGATTTTATTTAACTAATTTATTATTTTTATCTCCCAATTTTATTTTTATTTTTTAAAATATATTTTATTGATTTTTTACAGAGGAAGGGAGAGGGGAAGAGAGTTAGAAACATTGATGAGAGAGAAACATCGATCAGCTGCCTCCTGCACACCTCCTACTGGGGATGTGCCCGCAACCAAGGTACATGCCCTTGACCGGAATCGAACCTGGGACCTTTCAGTCCACAAGCCGACGCTCTATCCACTGAGCCAAACCTGTTAGGGCTATCTCCCAATTTTAAAAAATGTGCTTATAGAACACTTTCACTATTGAAAGACACATTGAAAAACAATCTCTTTATCTGTCTGAAACCCTCTGGCCATTATCAGTTTTTCTTTAGTTGGGATAACTGCGTTTGTAGAATGAGTCTTGATAGTGGTATTAATATTTTTTTTAAATATATTTTATTGTTTTTTTTACAGAGAGGAAGAGAGAGGGATAGAGAGTTAGAAACATCAATGAGAGAGAAACATCGATCGGCTGCCTCCTGCACACCTCCTACTGGGGATGTGCCCGCAACCCAGGTACATGCCCTTGACCGGAATCTAACCTGGGACCTTTCAGTCCGCAGGCTGACGCTCTATCCACTGAGCCAAACCGGTTTCGGCATAGTGGTATTAATAATTTTAATAGAGGAAGCAGCAGCATTTATTGAGTACCTTCTGTGTCTCAGCTACTGTGCTTTACTAATATAATCTCAATTCTCACAAACCCTCTAGGATGGACGCCATTAATACCTTCATGCTGCAAAGATGAGGAAAGCAAGATGTTGAAGCTTTCCTGGTCACCATGTGACTTACTTGGTCACCTATCAGACAAGTGCCAGAGGCAAAATGTGAACCCTGGGCAGTCTGACACTTAGGTGTACTTCCTTTACAGTTCTTGCTTTATCACTGCTTAAAATATTATATTTATGATTGTTAGGTTTTGCTTTCTTAACATCATCTCTTAAAACTTAATTAATTTATTGATTAATATTTGATCACTTAATAACTGTCAGGTCCTAGAGCTAAAATAATGAGCAAACCAGCCATAGTCCTGCCATAGAGAAGCTTACAGTAAAATAAGGCAAAAATAAATCCATCAAAGTACACAAAAATAAATGAGGAATGATGTGATATAACAGTGTATAGAACTGATTAGACTTGATGTGGTGAAAATAGGAAATTATCTTTTTTATATTTCTGCCTTTAAACATGCTCTGATAGATTCTCTTCCTTATGCAAAGAGGTACCATATTTTTTCATGTATGAGACGCTATTTTTTTTCTAAAGTCGTTAGACTGAAAATCAAGGGGCATCTGATACACTGAGTGGGGAGCATCTTATACTAGTACATTGGGGCATCTTATACATGGAAAAATATGGTATCTTTGGCATGTCAAACAAGTTTTTAATGGAAAATTTTGTATATATAACTTTAGAGTTACATCTATAATAATAAAAGTGTAATATGCTAATCAGACCAGACATCCTTCCAGACGAAGCCCGGGCTGCAAGGGAAGCCCAGGTACCGGGTGCCGGAGGGAATCCTGGGTCCTGGATGCCGGAGGTAAGCCAAGCCGGTGCTGGCAGCCAGGGGAAGGAAGGCCTACTCTTGCATGAATTTCGTGCATCGGACCTCTAATATAGTTATAAGAAATAATACAGAGAGAACTCATGTACTCTTTACTTAGTTTCCCCAGTGGTGGCATTATATAAAACGGTAGCATGGTATCACAAGTAGCATATTGACATTGGCAAAACCCACTGATCTTATTCAAAATTCCCCACTATTTTTTGTGCTCATTTATGTTTTCACATGTGTGTATGTGTATTTAATTCTATATAATTTTACATTATATGGGTTCATGTATCCGCTACTATAGTCAAGATGCTGAGCAATTTCAACACTACAAAGACACCATTTGCCACACTTTTCTTACAGCATCTCACTGCTTTCCCCCTCTATCTCTAACTCCTGGAAACCAGTAATCTGTTCTCCATTTCTAAAATTTTGACATTTAAAAATGCTATATGAATGGAATCATACAATATGTAACCTTTGGGGATTGGCTCTTTTTCACTCATGATAATTTTCTTGGGAATCCTTCAAGTTGCTGCATGTCAAAATAGCTGTGTGAGCAGCGCTCTTATCTCAGTTGTTATCCAAAGCACCTCTTTGGAAGATTCCCCATGGCAACTCTTTTTCTATGGGATTGACAGGGAGGATTTTCAGGTGGGAGGGTGGGAAGCAGTGTAGCTGGGCAGTAAAAGAAGGGAATCATTCAAGGGTTAAGTTCATAGACTCCAGCTATTTTTACTCCGCAATGTTTGGTTGAGATGATTACTCAAGCAAAGTAAAGCAAAAAGCCCAAACAAACCCTATCTGCACTTGTTTGCATATATGTTATCAGAAACAGCCAACATTTTGTATTTCATCAGAAGTATTTCATTTTACTCTATTCCTTGATTTACTTCTACATCTGCATTCTTCAAATGGGTGCACTAATGTTGAGTTGACAAAAACTATGAAATTTAATGTCTGTATGTGAGTAGTACCTGAATCTGTAACTTTACCCTCATTTTCATCGAGACCTTGAAAGGAAGAAGGAAGATTTAGGAGCATTGGAAAATATAAATACTCATCCTTGTCAGAGCCTTCTAGGCATATTCCTTCAACAAGGCAACCAATTTTCAGTCCAGGTGACTATATTAATCTCCGAGCCAATTCAAACCAATCTAACAAATAGAATTTTATGAGGTTTTTGTGTCTAGCTTCAGCAAAGGCCAATTATGAACCATCTATTTCATTTCCTTCAGTCATTGATTTTCTAATTTGTTGGCAAAAATCTATGACTTCAGCCTCACGTGATATTTTCTTTATAAGCCCATCTTATCTTTTGCTTAGGATCCCATTCTCTTCTAACTGTTTAAAGATTTTTTCATCTTACTATATTTGCTTCATGATATTGCTAAGGTAGAGTTTCTGAATTATAATAGCTGCCTCAGCCATTCTTACCTGCTCCATGGAATGATACCACATTTGTTTGTATCTAATCTTACGGTGTGTCTCGAGTGCTTTGTGTTTCAAACAATTATAAGCAATTCAATAGATGTTTGCTAATTTTCTTATTATGTTGGGATGCATATTATCCAGACCAAATGTTTATGTTCCCATTTACTCTAAGCACTCCCCACCTGGTCTTTGCCAATACTTATTTTGCAGAGTCTCCATTATTCTTATTGTGCTAGTTTATTTTTCTAATTTGACTTGGTAAATAGGAGTTGAAAAATGACTACTATCATTCAGCTAAGTTTCAAGCCATAATAATTTAACAGTCTATATTTTTATTAGCCTACCTGTCTTCTGTAGAGTTTATATTTCTCCCTTGGTATATTTGTTTAATGCTTTTTAAATTCTACTTCCTTTTTTTCTGTCTCTTAGTAGCATTAATTTTATTCTAGATTTTCACTCACATGATCAATTCTGGCCATACTCTCTAACAGAACAGGTATTTTTTTTCTCTCTTTTGCTTTTGCTGGTCCCTCTCTATGGAACCATAAAGCAAATTATAGACATTAATTTTTATGACATGGAGACCAAAGTTAAAGAAAACTGTCAGCAAGAATTACACAAATGACTATAATTATTCACCTTGATAAGAACTTAAGCTTTTAAATGTTGGCACTTTTAAGTCCTATCTGAAAATATGAAAAATCTTCACTTGGCACAAATTGGGCATTGTAGAAAATAGCCATGGTAATATGTTAAGTAAAGGAAGTGAAAGAAAAACAAAAGGGAGGAAATTAATTCCCATGTCAATATTGTGACAGACCCTGTGATCAAAAAGTTAGCAAGGACTCTGCATCATGAGTGCCTTGAGAATTGGTTTCTAACAAAAATGGTAATTAAGACAGTCTCCGTGTATAGAGTCTTTCTTTTTAAAAACAATCTCACCAGTTGGAAACACAACCTCATGCTTTTCAAAATGAGGCTGATAAAAGTTGAGGATTACCCAAGGACTACCATACACATAAGGTAATCATGGCTGACAGGGTCTGATTGGCCAAAGTCTCTCATCTGGTGGTGGTTGGGGTTGGCCTTCCTCCCAGGCCATTGCATTTTGGGTATGTGACTATGGTAGTGGTTCTCAACCTTGGCTGCACATTAGAATCACCTGGGAATCTTTTTAAAATCCTCCGGAATGAGGCCCAGAAATCAGGATTTTAAAGAGATTCCCAGGTGATTCTAATGTGCAGCCAAGATTGAGAACCACTGGACTATGGCTATCTGATCAGTTCGGCTACAATACAGGGTATAAATTAGGCCCATGGGCCTTAAACGCCTGGATTCTTTATTAGGGGCCCATTGAGAATCATTAAATATATTGAATAGGCATATCATTTGGTCAGAGCTCTAAACCTGTCTCCAACCATATTCCCATCTCCCAAAAAAGTAGGGTTTTGGGTTCCTGTATCAGTCAGATTTTAAGCAGGGATGCAGAATCCACTAGTGTGTGCACATGTATTTCTCCCAGGGACTTGGTCCTATGCAGTGGGGTTGGGGAGCTGCTTAAGCATTGTTTTAAGGTGGTTATTTTGCACCTGCTACTACAGCTTGAAGTCAGGCAATCCTGATGGACTATGGATATAAAGTGGGGTCAAGCAAGATCAAGCTGGAGCCCACAAGGATGGATGAAACCTGTGTCTGTTCTTATTGCCTGAATGAAACCTGTGTTGGTACTTAGTGCCTCTGACCTTGGTGGTGTGAGTGCTCTACAGAAGCCACAGCTCTTTGTCATGGGGTAAAAGACACACACCTGGCCCAGGAGTCAGCAACACTTCTGATAAAGAGATTGACTCCATTTTTGTTGTTATGCTGACAGCTTTCAATCCCGCCCCCCCCTCCTGTCCCCTCTGCCACATAGCTGGGCAAGCAGGTAAGAGAGCCTAGGTGGCACTTGTGGGAAGTTGGAACCACATAAGCCCTAGCCTGTCTGTGGGAGTGATCACCCCAGCTCCACCCTTTATCACCATAAAACCCTAAGCGAATCTCTTTGCTTTCTCTCAAGCCATTTTCCAACCTGCTTGAAAGCCTGCCTTGCTCTATCCAGAAAAATCTAATTATGTGCCTAATGGGCCTCTTATGGTACATGTGTAATCCCAATGTCTGAACCAAATTTATGTGTAGGCAGATCCATCCCACCTCTGTGGGGCGAACCACAACAAAGTTGGAGGATCCAGGAAAAGGTGGAGCAGTTGAAGGCCCAGCCACTATCTCATGCCAACAAGAAGACCAGCAGCAATGTATATGAGCTATGAAAGGACTGACCTCCTTATGAATCTCTTACAAGAACCTCCTGTGGCCGAAACCGGTTTGGCTCAGTGGATAGAGCGTCGGCCTGTGGACTGAAAGGTCCCAGGTTCGATTCCGGTCAAGGGCATGTACCTGGGTTGCGGGCACATCCCCAATAGGAGATGTGCAGGAGGCAGCTGATTGATGTTTCTCTCTCATCGATGTTTCTAACTCTCTCTATCTCTCTCCCTTCCTCTCTATAAAAAATCAATAAAATATATTAAAAAAAAAAAGAACCTCCTGTGGTCTAAGCTAACATGAAACATGCAGGAAAAGGAATTTGGGGAAATGTTGTTCTGTCAAGCCAACCTAACACCTTGCCGAGCCACTATACCTCCTCATTAATTTCTTTCTTTCTTTTGGTTCCCACAGTCATTTAATAAATGACATGACCCAACACATGATTTGTGTTCTCAGCATCTCCTCTTTTTTTCCTTAAAGGAGATATTATTAAAGCATTTAACGCAGTGCCTTGTACATGCATAACACTTCAAATTTAGCTGTTCTTCTGTTGTCACAGATATGTTTGCCTTATCATTTTGCAGGGCTGACCATTCCCATCAACCACTAAAGAAGGGTCTTGACCTCACTGGCCTTGATATCCTTTGGGGGTGGAGTTCAGAAAGTGTGGAGGAACTTTGCGTGCTCCTGTGGTGTTGCCACAGAAGAAAAGGGTTTCTGATTCTAAACAGAGGTAGGTTTCCAGTGCAAGAAGTCCATGGGGCCAGATATCCACTTTCCACTTTGTGTTTTTCATTAGATGTGTAAGTCTGTGAATTTATTATACTCTCTCCTTTTTCCCCAAAGTTTAAAACATATTTTATTGTATGTCTAGCTCATCTACTAGATATTCTTAAGTCTTTCATCTCTTTTTAACATGCCCCTTGGTTCTCCTTTTTTGCCCTCTACTCTGGTTTTCTGGCAAAAGACTGCATGTGCTTTGGGTTTTATTTGAAAGGATCCAGGTCTATTCATTTTCTCAAGTACAACTCAAGAGCTAAACTAGAAACTTGGGAAAGGGAGGCTAATGTGCAGAAAGTTTAATGAAATACTGGCAGGAAAATAGTTCCTTTGTTTAGTTGTGTCACCATAGAAGGCACATTGAACAACATAGAGAAATACAGTGCTTATTTGTTCCCAGATAATCCCTCTGTGATGCCGATTGGGTCCCAGAAAAGCAGACTGTGAGATGGAGATTAGCTTGGAGGGCTTTTATTAGGGAGTGTTCCTGGGATCAACCTATGGAAGGGAAGTGGAAGAAGCAGGAATATGCAGAGGGAGAAGTCAGGTTCAGGCAGGCTCAGTGGAAGGTTCAGCAGTTCTAAGGGGAGTTCTGAAGATGGCATTGCCCTTCAGAACTTCCCTAGTTGAGCCGAGAGGCCTGGCCCTTTATAGGTCTGTTTTAACCAGTCTTTGGATGTGCACTGTTCTGGGATTGGGAAGATGTGCATGACCTTGGGTGAAAGTCTTTCTTCAAACTAAGGCAGTCCCTGAAGGGCACCGATGGTTGAGAACCATTGGCCAACACCATTTCCAGCATCTGGGGGTAGCAGGGTGGGGCGATAAGATCTTTCTCCTGCTGAGGAATCTGGATGATCCTTCACTGTGTTCTGCATAACCTGAAAGGAGTACTCATGGAGAAACAATTTTCTAGAAATACCATTTTGCTATCCTATTATGGAATATTCTCTACTAACCCAGTATCCAGTACCTATACCATTAGTGGTTAAAGCAGCGGTTCTCAACCTGTGGGTTGCGACCCCTGTGGGGTCAAATGACTCTTTCACGGGGTTGCCTAAGAGCATCGGAAAACACACATATAATTACATATTGTTTTTGTGATTAATCACTATGCTTTAATTATGTTCAATTTGTAACAATGAAATTGGGGGTCACCACAACATGAGGAACTGTATTAAAGGGTCGTGGCATTAGGAAGGTTGAGAACCACTGGGTTAAAGGAATAAAACCATAATAAAAGGTTCCTTTAATACTTTTTTGAATGTGTCTCATGATCACACATTTCTTCCTATTAAGTCTTTATATCATAATCATATAGCCACGTCAGTATGTTACCTTTAAAGTTGTAGAAGAAACATGACTTCTGTAGACTCTGCTGACAGGGAGTAACCATTTTTTCTACTCTCTGCTAGCCATATTTCTGATGCCAGTCAGGTTCAAATGACTAAATGGATCTTCAGAGCCTGAATATAGGAGAGAAAAAGAACTAAATTAATCATCCCACTGCCCATCCACTTTGATCCCCTCTCTGCTCTGTGCCCCGCAAGGCTGACTGCATTTCCCTGCCCCCTTCTGGCTGGCCTTCACTGGGTTCAGCTAATGGGAGATAAGAAGAAGGGAGTGAGCTTGTGAAAGGAGAAAGAGATTGGCCAAGTCCTTCCCTGCTGCCTCCCAGTGTCTGTCAGTGCCCGTCAGTGCCCCTACTGTGCAGTAGCAGTATTTTGTGATTACAGCCCAGCCCCATAGTCCCTCCTCTGAGTTCAAATCTCTCACTAGTTCGACTCTAAACATGGACCATAAGAGCGCTGGCTCATGTGGCAAATTTATTTTCAATTAAAAAAAAATTCATAGCTTTGTTACACATTTCTCAGGAGATCTGCTCCCCCCAAAACCTGGTCAATTATATGTTGATGTCACTCAGGTTCAAAACAGCATCTGTGAGTTTTTATATTATACCAGATATTTTAGAGGCTAACAGTGATGAGCCCCTGTGCAATGTGAAGTGTAGGCTATGGGTCCTGAGTTTGTCATCATTAGCAGAGCTGAGAAGCTAAATACCAAGAAAACTTGGAAGGTCTCCTGCAAAATTAGCAGAGATGCCTGCCAAGCTCAGGCACTCTGACTTCAGGACACCTTTCTCTAGGCTGCCTGCGGCCAGTTCGCTGGTAGTTTATACAGGTCATTACCCTCCCCCTCCCTCTCGGGCAACTTTCTTCACCGCTGCTTGTCTCCTGGTAACAGTTGTTATTATTTAGTGAAAGAGAATGATGAGGAAGAACAGAGTCTAAGGCAGTGGTTCTCCACCTCGGCTGCACATTAGAATCACCTGGGCATCTTTTTCAAATCCTGATTTCTGGGCCTCATCCTCCCGAAATTCTGTTTCTTTGGTACTAATGTTGTGGCCCCACCCCATAGCAAAGAAACAGAATTTCCGGAGGATGAGGCCCAGAAATCAGGATTTTAAAAAGATGCCCAGGTGATTCTAATGTGCAGCCAAGGTTGAGAACCACTGGTCTAAGGGATGTGAATGACTCCTTTCTCCCCTCCTAGCACTGGAGAGAGAAGCCAGCACCATGCTTCTACATGTCTGAGTTCTCTTGGAGTGGAAGAGGGAAGAGTTAGAAGCTTTTGAGGATTTGGTCTGTTCAGAAGGATTAAGGGTAGGTTTCTCCATAGAGAAGGAGGCCAGTGCTCAGATGGGCAGAGTTAGAAAGACCTCTGAGGCTAAGAACATGACCCTGCTGTGTCTCTGTGGGAGGGGGAGGCTGTGGAATCAGAGTCTGGGGGAGAGGGCGGGACTCCTAGGAGATGCACCCCTGAGCTTGTCCAGGGCATTTGTACTTGGGAGGATGCACTGAAAAACCGAGAAAGCCAAAAATGCCCGAACAGTGGTAACAGTGAGGGATGGTGTCAGGCGATATTTATTTATTTACATTAATGCATGTAGGAAATACATATACCTTGCACATTAAAACTGTTATTTTATGGTCATTACCTTTTTAGATGAAATATGTTGATTTGAAGGTCAGATCAAGAAAATAATTATTTAGGTTGTTCCTAGATACGTGAATGCCCTAAAACAGGGAAGAAAGATTGACTTGGCCAAGGAGCAAAATTAACGATGGCAGCAACCACCAAGACCTGGACCCTCTCCCAATATTTCTGCCACAGATGCCTAGGATTCCTCTGTAATCTCATGGAGGAAGTGATTGGGGGACAAACATTTACTGAAATTAAGTTTCTCTCCAAAGAGATTGAAAGCAGGTATACTGTAATAGAGAAGAAAAAATTAGGTGTGCATGATATTCCACATATTCTTCTGTGAATTTACTCTGTCTTCTCTCAGCCTGCCCACATGACCACATCCACAAGCTGTCTTGCTCTCTGGTTTAATGGGGTTTACTCGGGGTCAGATTAAGGAGCAAGGTCCCCAGAGCCTCCTTAAATTTTGTGCTTAGTCCTGACCCTGTATTCACCAATAACAGTCAGGATGGAGGAGAGTGAGGGTGGGGTATGTAATCCTCAGCCCTCCCTGCTGGTGACTGAGGGTTGGTTGCATTCCTCCAGTGAGACCATGGTTCCTATCAGTCAGGCCTCGCCATACAGTTCTTCTTCCGGGCTCCCCTAAGTATGGTCCTCTTACCCCTTTAAGTGTGTAGGTGGGGTGAGAGTGGGGGCCAGAGAGAAGGCTTTGGGGGTAATAACTAGCTCCCTGCTGTTGCTAGGATACTTAGCCATTTCTTATTATTACCCTGAAAGATGCCATGATTCCTGTAGGGGACTAAATCCTGCCCACACCTTTATAAATAGCGTGTTTATTAAAATCTTTCATTTAGCTATCTAAGTGCTATTTCTTGCTGAGACCCAAAGTAATACAGCATGTAACTTGTTTTGATCCTTAGAGCTGTGACCTAAATTCATTCCTTTTATATTTAATAAGTGAAATGATTTCCTTAATATATGTCTTCCGCACTAGTTTTCTGGCTCCCTTAGTAGGCAGGGCCATTATCTGTGTGTCACCAGTGTGTCTACAGAACCTAGCAATGTGCTCAGCATATAATAGATGCTCAATAAATACTTTCTGACTGACTTCCTATCTTGGCAAAATCTAGGTCACAATTTCTTCATGTAGGAAAAATTTCAAGGATTATTGGATACCTGTCTGTTAGAATAAAAATCTTGCAACAGAGGAATAGACTGAGAAAAGAGAGGTGACTTTGTCCTCTGTCCCTGCCTCTCTGATATAGCATAGATTTCTCTCAGGCCTTTAATTTTGTCTTTGCAAATACCCCTGTCTGATGAATATGGGAAAACAGCCAGCAGTAAGCAAACTTCAGGGGGAAAAGCACACGATAAGTATAGCACATGTTCATTTCTCCTTTATTGCTTCATCTTCCATCTGTTGGTCTGGGATAATATTGGTAAAGGAATTAAAGACACCACACCATCTCCCGAATCAAATGAGAGCAGTCATTCTCAAATTACAGAGTATGACATAAAATGTTTTGCAACATGAAGAAGAAAGAACATTTAATTTATTTTAATGTGGTTAATTTGAAGCTAGATTAGATCATCGAGTTAACGCACAGGTTCTTGACTTTTAAGACCAAACATTGTGCTGCATCTCATTTTCACAGTGGCAGTCATTGCTGTTAATATTGGCTTACGTATAATCAACTAAGAAGTTAACCTTGAATACCAAACACAAAATCTATAAACTAAAAGCTAGAGCTAACATGATTTCGGGAAGAGAGTCACTCTTAAATAAAAGACACTTTCAAGTTGCTTCAAAGTGAACATAGCTTTAACCTGGAATATTTTGATTTATTTTCATATGTGGAAAATTTTTGTCTGTTATTTTAAAACCCAAGTTACTTTCTCATGGTGAAGAGTAGATAGGATGAAGAAAAATTTCAAAATAACCAAACAGGTGTGGCTCAGTGGTTGAGTGTTGACCTATGAACCAGGAAATCACGGTTCAATTCCAGGTCAGGGCACATGCCTGGGTTGCAGGCTTGATCCCCAGCTGGAGGGCATGCAGGAGGCAGCCAATCAGTTCTCTCTCATTATTGATGTTTCTGTCCCTCTGTCTTCCTCTTCCTTCCTCTCTGAAATTAATAAAAATATATTTTAAAAAAAGAAAATTTCAAAATAAATAAAAGCAGCAGTTGTTGTCAGCACTAGAAATCATCTCTGTGGTGCCTAGGGAAATGGAATAATTACTCTTGATCTGGAGACAAGACAAGTTGACATTTTCAGTGGGCTCGGGTGAGTTCTCAGGTAGATGTTCTTGCTTCTCCAGAGAGGGGGTTCTTTGAACCACTAAACCAGATGTAGAATTGGTAATAAGCCATAACAAACAATTGCAATTTTCTGCGATAGTTTAGACTGTATGCTTGGGAATGAAATTGGGCAAATAAACTCTTTCAGTGGCTTAGACATTTTGAGACTCCTGAAGAATTCAGTATTTGAAGAGGAGAGTTGTTAAGAGGTGATGTTCAGTTTCCTTTTTAAATGATTTTGGGAGCTCTTCAGAAATGCTTAAGCTATATGCTGAGTAGATGTTTGATTTTAAATTTGCCCACAACCTCACTTCTGTTTACCAAGCTCCAATTTCACTTGAAGCTCAAATATTGGCAGATAGTTTTCAGAAGGTCACCAGTTCTCAATTTGCACCCCCTTTATCCTCCACTCCCCACTACTGCCTTTAATCTCATTCTGGAGTTATCTGTTTTTCTCTGACAAAAATTGTAGTTTCATTTAACTGAGCCCAGACTAATTATGGAATGAGTATGTAGGACATTTGCCTATCTTCTAGGTATCCTCAAATGAGTGTTGTAGATCAGTGGTCGGCAAACTGCAAAATAATCTCTACAAAAAAGAGATTCTGTGGTCAAATAAACTAGGGAAATGTGACATATCTTCCCATCCTCTAGGGCAGTGGTCGGCAAACTGGCCCCTTGAGTGTGGCTCTTCCACAAAATACCACGTGTGGGTGCGCACGTACAGTGTGATTGAAACTTCGTGGCCCATGAGCAGAAGTCGGTATTTTGTGGAAGAGCCACACTTAAGGGGCCAAAGAGCCGCATGTGGCTCGCGAGCCACAGTTTGCCGACCACTGTTGTAGATGATTTATGTTCCCTGCAGGCTAGTTTTCCTACAGGCTACATTGGATGGTATTTTGATTATTGTATATTATCTTTGTGTGCTTAAAAATGCCATGAAATATGTCTGTCTTCATTTAGCTCATCTCTAATTCTTTGTGATTTAAAAAAAACCAAACCTGTTTATTTAGCCCAATATTCAAGCCCACTCATGTGAAGTTCTTTGTGACCCATCTTTCATTGATAGGAACAGTGAGACTTTTAAGTTGGGTCTCTTGCCATCTGTATTAGGACAGGAAAGTATTTAAGGGTGAAAAGACTTTTCAGCTGAGTAGCAGGAATCTCAGTGGGAGTATCAACATTTTGGCTTTGAATATGGCAGGTTGTATCGATAGGTATGGCTCTGGGAGCAGGGGAAAGGTTTTGAAAAGGCAAATAAGACAAGATCATACAGGAAGACTTTAATTCTGTATGTCTCTATTACACTTTGCCCAGAAGCTCTTGGTTTTTTTTTGTTTGTTTTTTTGTTTTTTTTTGTTTTTTTGCTAAAAACAGTGGAGTCAGAATTAATTGCCCCTTCCAGTGTGTTCACAGAAGAGATAGAGCGTTAGAGACATCTTAAGGTGAGGACAGACCGATGCCATCTCTGAGTCCCAAGAGTCACACCATATTGATAACATGATGATCAGGGTTGCAGTATGTTGCATGGTGTCTTGTGGAAGTCAGCATGGCTACTCATCAAATATTCCCACAGTGGATGAACACGCCCACCTAGAAGGAGGGAACCGGTGAACCTTTAGACTGGTGCGTATGTAGTCAAGGGCACAGTTTCCAGGGGAAACATGAAGCCTTAAAACTATTCCCAAGGAAAAATGGCCAAGGAGAAAACCCAGGCTTCAAATATAGACAGGGATTGATTGACACAAAAGGATACTCACGTTAAAGTAGAATCAAAGAAACTCAGCCTCGCTGAGATCGATGTATTTCAAAGATTAGATTTAAAAGGACATTCTCAGTGGTTTGAGTTACAAAGAGAAAAGGTGGCCTTCACTTGGTAAAAACACAAAAAGACAGTTATTTAAAAGGTAGGTGCAACAGGCATAGATTGTGTTTTGTTCTAACTAGAGAAAGCAGGGGAAGGCAGCCAATTAGTAACAAACTCAGTCTTAGAGATAACCCTCCCAGCAGGAGAAGTGGACAGAAATGGGGGAGACAAGGGTACAGGTTTATAGGCTGCAGGGTAGGGAGAGCTAAACAAGAAAATTGTGTGGGTGCAGGGCATGGTGACATGTGTACCTAATAAAGAGGGCGTAAGCTGGCAGCCTGTGGTCAGTATCTGGACTGCCGGCAGCTTGTGTTTGTCCTGCTAATAACACTTTAAAACCAAAAGATTTCACATCGGTCAACATTTCTAGCTCCTGAAAAAGGGGAAGATCTGGGAAATCTGCATGCAAATCCCTGCAGAGCAACCATTATGCAGAGCTGAGGAGCAGTGCCCTGCCCCTCCACTACCCCCCCCCTCCACCCCCCCATTCACTGAAATGCCCCACTGCAGGCCCACCTTCCTCCCTTCCTCACTCACTCCAGCTGCTTGGCCCCTTCAGGTCGACATTTGAGTTGGTGAAGGAAACCTGGCTTAGGGTGAGTATGACAGAGGCTGTACATACTTTGTCTGGAGTGGTTTGTGCGTATGCATTCATTTTTACACATCTCATAAACATTTACCAAGCATCTGCTATGCACCAAGCTAAATACAATCGGAGACCTGAAGACAGTAGACATAGACTTTGCTTAAAGAGCGTATGTTCCAGCAGAACTATACCACACGCACACATCATTATGGACAAGCTGTAGCCTGGTGTGAGCCAGGACACTGATCAATGCAGGGTCATGGGAGCTCAGAGCAGGGCAAGACCACTCCAATCTGAGTGACATTAAGAAGACTTCAGTAAAGAGGAAATGTGTGTGTGTGTGTGTGTGTGTGTGTGTGTGTGTGTGTGTGGCTTTACCCCTGGCCAGGTGGCTCAGTTGTTGGGAGCATTGTCCCAAACACAGAGGTTGAGGGTTCCATTCCTGGTCAGGGCACAGGCGTAGGTTATGGGTTTGATCCCAGATCTGGGCAGGTACAGGAGGCAACAGATCGATGTTTCTCTCTCTCTCTCACTCTCATCAATAAAAAACAAACAAACGTATCCTCAGGTGAGAATTAAAAAGAAATTAGTAGCTTTATTTTTAAATGCCTCGGGTATTTAAGAAGTTCATACAGGTGGTTGTTAATATAGAAACATTTGATTCCGGATAAACCCCACTGATGTGATTTTGATAGCTACACAAAACTGTTCTTGATTGTATAGGTCAGAATTCTAGTTGCAAAGTGGTTCAGTGGCATACTCATCTTCACAAACAAAATTGATGTGCTTGGGGTTGCTGAGTGGCTCTTAGTCTTCTACATCCTTTTAATGAACTGCTTTTTAAATTTTTGTTTAAGTCCATTTGCAACCCTGTGAAAGAATCAATCTCACTTTGAGTGGAAGAACTTATTTCCTTTCCTGATCCAATCTTAGGTCATGTTCTTTAACAACAATAGCAGTGGTCAATAAAATGCTAAACTGTTGGCTTTGTTGATGACAGTTGGGGAAACAAATCCAAGTGATCACAGTAGGTTTGATTCAAAGCCAGGCTGAAATCACTTTCTTAGTCCCATTTAGGCTCATCTCTTAACTCAGCATTTTTTTTTTTCTTTTCTGTATTTTCATCATCAAGTGTGGCTCTGAGAAATATGTGCGGTATAGTAGGAAAGGTGTTGCCTATAAGCCAAAATTGCAGATAATCCTACATCCTATAACTATACTTAAATATCATTTCATAGTAACAGGACTGTTTTCCTGTTTTATTTGCATTGGGGCAATTTTAAAATAAGCTTACACACGTATCTGGGTTTGGGGAGAACAAATAACTATTCCACTCCCTTCTCCAGTGCCTATGGTAGTATAGTCACGCTGGGCCTAGACTCAGCATCCGAGCCCTTTGAACATGGCACTTCAGCGACAATCCGAGTGAGGACTCAGGTCTAGTTAGAGCTGTTTTCCCTGCAGAGCTGGTGGAGATGGGAAGGTACTCTGGGTGGAGTCACTCATTGAGATGCACCATGTATCACGCCCTTGCTGGGCATTTCACCCAATTCTCCCTTAATTCCTACCCATTATCACTCTTACTTTAGAGACTACAAACTGGTTGCTAAGTCAAACTAAATAACCAGAGTCTGGGGGCAGGGGAAAGCATTTATCTCATCCCTAGTAGGCATTCACAGAAGAATCAGTGAACTGTGGAGAACTCCAAGCCCTTCCTCCCCTTTAACCTTCTCACTGGGGGTGGGGAGCTCCCCGCTGCATTTCAGCAGCAGCCGCACAGTTTAATTTTGTCTCTTATTGAGAGTCAGGCACTCGGATCATGCCCTGTCTCCCCAGTGCCCACAGTAGTGCCTGGCACACAGCGGGTCCTCCATCGACATCTGCTCCATGGCTAAGCTACGTAAGGCTTCCCAGTAGTTGCTTCCCTCCTTTACATGGCAAGGGGATATTTCCAGGGAGTTAACTTCTCACTCTTTCTAATACAGTAGATTCCACTTCTTTAAAAATATATTTATAAATTTTTCTAATCTTAAGAGCAATATCTGAATAGAATGGTTTTGAACATTAAGATAAAAGTAAAATTATAAAAGAATGATTTTTTTTAAAGATTAAATAAAGTCCTTTAGCTTGCTGTTAAAAAATGACCAAGCATATCTATCTATTGGCACACTCATGGAAGATATCCAGTATTTTGGAGTGATAAAAAGTGATTTTTAGGACACTAGATACGTTCTTAATGTGTATTTTCCTAAAATACAATGAGTGGAGTTTACCCAGGGAAGCATCTAGAAGGACGTATACTGTTACATTCTTGCTTCGAGTGAGTCAGTAATGAGGAGTGGAGGTGCCAGGGTCTTTACTTGTGGCTTTATATGCTCCTTGTGTTGATTTTAACTGTCGTGTTCTACTTTTATAATTACACAATTTTTTAAAATTATAGTTTTATAATTAAGCAAAGCAACATTAATCTCTTGTATCTGACAAAACAACCATTCACAATTTGTTACTTTTCCTTTTTTTTAAATGTATATTTTATTGATTTTTTTTTTTTTTTTTACAGGGGGAAGGGAGAAGGATAGAGAGTCAGAAACATCGATGAGAGAGAAACATCGATCAGCTGCCTCCTGCACACCCCCTACTGGGGATGTGCCTGCAACCAAGGTACATGCCCTTGACCGGAATCGAACCTGGGACCCTTCAGTCTGCAGGCCAACACTGTATCCACTCGGCCAAACCAGTTAGGGCCCTTCTGGGGTTTTTTTGTTTGTTTGAATCCAACTATATAAAAATTATTATTTTGACTTTTTTCTTTTAATATATATCTTGAGTGCTTTCACATATCATGAAATATTTTTTGAAAACATTATTTTTAATTATTTAGTGTTTCATCATTTGAGTTTCTCCTCATATTCCTCGGTATAAAGCATTAAGATTATTTCCAGGTTTTTCTCAGTAATAGAAAGCACTCCCATCAATGCCCTGGGCAGGACTTCTTTGTTTGCATCTCCATGTCATCAGGTCAGTTTTCCAGAAGTGGAATTACTGGGTCTGCTAATGTGAGGGCTTGTAATAGACATTGCTGTGGACATTCCTGGCTGGGTATCCTAAGATAGTGGCCCCAGATTTTGTGGCATAGGAAAAAGTTTTCCTTGGCTCTCATAGGGTCCCTGGCTGGGTCTGAAAATTCAGTGGACAAAGATAAATTAGCAGGAGAAAAGCATATACATTATATTCATTTTTAATATGTGACTGGTAGCCCTGACAAGAGAATGAAGACCTGAAGAAACCAGAGCAAGGAGCTTTTATACCTTTTAGACAATACGTTTGTGAGGAATTGACAAGACAAGGGAGTTTGAGCTAGATGTGGTGAATGGTAAAGAAGTAACTAGGAAGATAGGGTTAGTTTGGTCTGACTTCTCAGCCCCAAATCCCCTGTCTCTGGTGATTGGAATGTCTTTCCTCCTCCTGGGGCACGGAGGTAACCTATCATGAGGGAGATTTAGCTCTTGCTTTCAGGAGGACAGGAGGGTCAGAGTGTCCTTGTACCAGCTATTAAGTGCCTTTTATTCAAAACTAGAGGCCCGGTGCATGAAATTCATGAAGGAGGGGGGTGTCCCTCAGCCCAGCCTGCAATGATGCAAGTGTTCCATGCCTGGCCTGGCCAGAGGCCCTCTGTGGCCAGGTGCGAAAAGCTTGCCTTTTCACTGGGGCAACAACGCAAGTGTTTCCCCCTGCCCCTGCTCTGTGCCCACTGCCCAGAGGCCCTCCGCAGCCGGGGTGGAACGCTTGCCTCATCGCCATGGTGACGAAGCAAGCATTCCACCAGGCCACTCATGCTGCCCGCTCTCAGTGGCTGTACCCCCAGGACTGGGGGACTCCAGTGGGGCTGAGAGGATTGGCACTGCATCTTTGTGATGGAGTGATGGTTAATTTGCATATTACCCTTTTATTAGATAGGATATGCCAAGTGGCATATTTTAGGGTGACATTCTCCTGCATTTCCGTAGACACATAAGACTGGCTATCATGATATACTTCCTATAGGATGGGGTGTATGTAAAGTTTAACCATTGCTACATGACTCAGGCAGTGATACCCTACCAGTGATGAAGGGAAACTCACACCCCTGCCTCAAAGTGAGTCCTCAGGAGCAGTGTGGTCTTGTGTTGGAGGTACAATGTCACAGAGTTTACTTTGCTCTTCCCGTGACTTGGCAGGACCCGTTTTTCCTAATTCTCTAACTGGTCTTCTATTACACAATAAATTCTTCAATTTATTTAAAAAGTTTTCTAACCATTTTCCATGACCTGTTTTTCACAAGTTTTATCAGTATGGAACTTATCATTTCAAAACAAACTTTGCCAGTTGGTTAGAATATTATTTATTAGTCAATACTTCTTGGATTATATATGAGATTGAAGTTTTGTTCATATGCTTATTGATAATTTGAATTTCTGAGAGTTGAATATTTAGTTCCTCTGTCTGTTTTCCCCCCTAGAGGTTTCTTGTATTGATTTATATGAACTAATTATATATCATAAATACGTATCTCTGTCTATTTTAAACATTCCAATATTTTCTGTGTTGGTTATTTGCCTATTGATTTTATTTACAATGTTTCATGATATGTGGAAATTTAAATTTTTATGTAACAAATCCTATTAAAATATTCCTTTGTGCTTTCTGCTTATAACATTTTTATCAATATTAACTACATTAGCTATTTTCTCTGGGTCTTGCTATTTTTTTTTTTGCATCTCACTTTTTAATCCACCTGGACTTTATTTTAAATGTTATGTGTGAGGCAAGTATCTAACTTGACATATTTTCCCTGAAATAATCCATCTTCTCTCTTCCAACCCTCTACCACTTTGCCCAGGGAGCTGGGTCACAAATGTAGACAATTCATTGAAAATGAAGACGTAATTACCTGGCCACAGTGGCTCAGTAGTTGAGCGTTGACCTATGAACAAGGAGGTCATGGTTTGATTCCAGGTTGGAGCACATGCCCAGGTTGCAGGCTAAATCCCCAGTAGGGGATGTGCACGAGGCAGCTGGTCAGTGATTCTCTCTCATCATTGAGGTTTTTCTCTCTCTCTCTCTCCCTCTCCCTTCCTCTCTGAAATCTATAAAAATATATTTTTAAAAAGAAGATGACATAATCAAGGAAGACCACCTCTCCTTGTGCCCACCGTGCTAGAGAAGGGGTGCCTACCTTGCTTTGGTTATTAAAAGAGTCACTTAACATCCCATTGAGTTCTCTAAAAAAAAAAAAAACTTCATAGGCTGCCCCACGTCTTCATTAATTCCAGACATAATAGTGGTACTTGTCTCCTTTATGCTGCTGAATCTTGTTTTTCCTGGTGTGAGGTATGGTTGTTTTTTTTTCATTCCCTTGGTCACTCATGATACCCTTTTCAAATGAGGTGGATAACATCGACTCCCAGCTTCCCCTCTGCCTTGGCATGGAAGCCAGGCTTTCATGATAAATTGCATCAAGAAAAAAGCAGCAGAAGCTGCTTGTTCTGCAATGAGAGTGGCTTCTGGCTCTGCTTCAGTGGCGCCGCTCCACACTTTTCCCTGAACTTTTACAAAAGTGATAATGGGAGTTTAATCGCTAGACTTGCGCTATCAGCTGTTTATTTTCCTTGGACTATTTTAATTCCTACATGGCCTCAGTTTCAGCCACTAGAAGCTGCATTTCATGGCAGTTCTTTCCTGGGGTGGAAATAATCAGAGGGTGAAAATCCAAGGCTTGCCATATTTTCCAGTGTATTTTCACCATTTTAAAAAAGACTAAGGGTGCAAACAAAGCTTGATGGGAATGAGATGAAGGAGAGAAAAAAAGGTATTCTTCAGTTTACTGGAACGCAGCTTGTTGTTTTTTTTTATTAAAATTATTTTTTTAATTACAGTTTACGGTCAGTATTATTTTGCATTAGTTTCAGATGTACAGCAGAGTGGCTAGACAATAATGAAACCCAGCTATCCCGAAGGTGTAGTATTCAGTATCCTTGTGGATGCTGCTCCTCTGATTCTTCCCTGTCTCAGAACTTTCCTCTCTCCCTCACTGCAGGGGCCTAGAATGTCCCTCGTGGTTCCTGCTGTTAGACTTTGGCAGAGTTGTGCGTGTGTGTCGCCTACAGATGTGGAACCCACGAGAACCGAGAATTTCGTCAATGGAATCCTTCCTTGAAGCAGATAGAGTGTCATGTGGTCAGAGGGAGTGGCAAGGTCCAACAAGAGTGCTTGTCTAACATTTTTTTTAAAGGATTAAAACCATTTTTTTCCCAAAGCCTTATGAAAATAACACTTGTAATTACTCCGCATTGCTTGGGATACAGATAATGCCATATTTACATGTCCCTTTAAACCAAATCAAATATGGCTCCCAGCTTCTTGTTGCTAATACTGATGGAAAGCCCACCCTTTCTCCTGCTTTCTCTGGCTTTTATCTATATATATAAAAGGCTAATATGGAAAGTGTCCCCTCAGGAGTTCCACCAAGAGACCGGGAGTTTGAACGCTCACTATGACGTGTGCTGACCACCAGGGGGTGGCACAGAACAAAGGAAGGCCCTGGCTGGCAGCCGGAAGGCCCCAATAGGCCCTGATCACCGGCCAGGCCTAGGGACCCTACCTGTGCATGAATTTCGTGCACTGGGCCTCTAATATTTGATAAGGCTCTGGGGTGGCTATGGCCCTGGTCATCCCTCCACATGAGTACTGCTGCCCTGGTCTTGTGATTCATCTTGGGAGAGCTGTTTCTGCCTGCTCTACTTTGGTCTTCTCCACGTCAACCACAGGGCGTCTTTGCTGAGGTTCCTGAGGCCACATGCTTAACACCATGTCCCGATAAACAGGCACAGGGACAGCCCTGGTGAGGACTGGCTCACCTCAGAGGGGCCAGGCCTTGAGAAGAGCCTCTGCATCATCTTTCTATTCAAGCCAGGGATTGAATATCTCACAGGAGTCTGGGAGCTTCCCTTGCCAATCTTTAAGATGTAAAGCCGTCATCTCTTTCCTCTTTAGGGTATTCCACTTAGTTTCAACATTTTCCTGGAGCTTTGACCTTCACATGCCTCTAGGGGCCATCGTTAGGGCAATCTCTTGCTCTGTGAGCCACTCTGGAGGGCATAGAGCTTGCATGATGGCTCCATGCATTTGGGGGTCAAGCAACTGAGCAGATATGTGGCCCTTGACTGAGATGGAAAAACAGGCTTGGGGGATGGGATAAGTCATATTCGTATAGGTATAAAATACAATATTTATCATATGCCTTTAGTTTTATAAAATTTGAAAGTTGTTTTGGTTCCCATGGCCTTTCATGAAGAAGTTTATGTTGATTCATAGCAGACAGTGCCTTCAGTGTTGAATGAGTTGCTCCTACCATGAATAAGGTCCTTTCAAGAAGTTTAGTTTTATTCCTCCATCAGGGTATTCTCTCTGGGAAATTCTTCCCTGTAGTCCACTATTCAAAATCACACAAGGTCCCATTCTTTGACATGGAAATGAGTGGCAACACCCACTGAGGTCAGCAATAGGGACTTGGCTCCCCTGGCTGTGGATCGTGCAGTTCCACACATCCTGAAGATAAGAGTTGGGAAAAGAGTCAGGGCTGAGAAAAAGGGCCTGGCTCTGATTTCGAGGGTGAGCCTGTATAAACATTTCTAAAGCATGATTCTTATTCTTAAACACTGGAAAATGGCTCTTATAATGAGAAAACAATTCCCTTGTCCACACGCCAATGCTTACGTTTCAATCATTTGGGTTCTAAGAAACAAAATCTTTTCATTTAAAGGGAACTTGGTCATGGTAATTGTCATTATCTGAAGAGGATACTCACCCTGCAGCTGGTTTTAATGTCAGCCCAGAGCAGGCTTCTCAGGATAGGGACTTGCTGCCTTATTGGATGAGGTTTGCCTCTGGGTTTATGATAATGGTTTCTGCCTCGTGAGGAGGCTAGGATAACCCTGTTGTCTCAATGTTTTTAGCACTTGGAGGTCTGCTATAAACGAAGTTTCTACTCCTCTTTAGATTTTCCAGTGTAAAAAAAATTTTGGTGCTGAAGATAGACGAGGTTTATGAAGAAATGGTTTTCATTTCTTCAGAGAAAGCTTTTGTTCTTGCAACAAGTGCCCACTAGATTCTTTTGCCACAGAGTGCATGGTGGTCCATCCTGTAATGTCAGCCCCTCGCCAGCAGATGGCAGGCACACCACACTGCGCTTTGGCATTCAGGTGCAGCTTTGAACAGGGAGAATTCGTCCTGTCCACAAAGGGAGGGTCTAATGGTCTCTGCCTTGGAAGAAGAGGTAACTTGTATGGAGACTAATTCCAGGGAATCCACTACAGAAATATGTGAAGTTGGCCTTGAATTGGAAGATAGACTTAGTTGGAAAAGGAAACAAAAATTAAGTAAAACAACAGCAACAACAGAAACTCCTTAAATAAATCTGTCAAAATGAGCCACGAGGTGAACATCCCAAGGTCTTGGGCTTAGTCTGGGCTTTGTTTCAATGATTCATGGGTCAATGTAATCACACTCAAGGAGTTGGCGTGAAAACATAATGGACAAGAGAATAGGCTGGAAACAACTGCAAAAGTATTTTATTTTGAGGAGGGTTAACTGAGCTCTGGGCAACCGAACAGGGTCGGGGGAAAAATACAAGAAACTCAGAGATGAAACTAGAAATCTTAGAAGAACTTTTCTCTCTTCCATAGGGATGATCTTTCCAGAGGAATTCTTTACAGGGAGAATAGGAGTTTTCTCCAGCTAGAAGGGAGACATTGCATGCCTTGCTATCATCATAGCTTCTACTTCATCACGCTTCCCTGACTTGCTGCCGCCACACCCAGCTGGTCTTGGTCTCTCTTCTTTTCCCACCTGTTAAGGGGCTGCTTGGCTCTCTGTAGAAGGTGTGCCGACTTTGGGACAGGTACAAGGGTTACCTGGCATTCAAAGGACATTCCTATTTCTCCACCCACAGTGTGTTTTCTTTGTCTGAGCAAAGGGCGCAATTTGTCTCTGTTTATGTTTAGTTCGGTTTTCTGAGTGTGTCTCCCCAGGGATGGTGTGGGAATGAGGCTCTGGTTAAGGAAAATGGCCACAATCTCTTGTTAAGGAGAAGGCTTGGCTCTCATGGAAAAGGACTACCTGAATCAGGAATCTCTGCAAATGTTTTCTCTCCCAGAGAACTATCCAAACTCGGAGTTTTGTTTCTGACTCAACGTTTTAGGGAGACCCTGGAATACACAGTAACAGAGCTATCCACAAAAATGTGCTCAAAACCTTCACAGATTCAAGCATACAGGCATCAGTAGAGGTGTTAACAGATTCCTGGTTCCATTGCCCTTCTCTTGTCTATTCACATTTTCCATTCCAGTAAGTGGGTAGTTACATAATCATCCATCCGTATTTGGGCAGGGGTTGGATGCACGATCCACCTGGGGTACAATTAGGGGGTGCATTACCCGTGGAGAATTTAAAACACACTGAAACTAAAAGTCGGTCTGCTTTTAAATTACCACCATGCCCAGCAATTCTTAAGCACTGTCAGTGAAAAAAAAATATTTTTGTGGTCTACTTTTGAAACATTTGCCACAGTTTCAATAACATATATTTATGCTTCAAATCAGCACATTTAAATGACCTCTTTAAAAAAAAACACTGGATTCTATATGAAAGTTAATTTAGAGAACTCCCAGCTGGGTAATTGGCCTCCAACACATGTGGACTCAGCCACCAAGTTCATTTCCAGAGGAAACCCTAATGATTCAGAATCCTTGGAGCTTGCTTCCGGTACAGTTTATATTCCCAACTCCCGTGGCACCCTATATTCCTGCATTCAAACAGTACATTTGGAATAAACAAAGATAACTGTACTTGATTTTTCTTTTCTGAATTATACTTTTTTGCCTGGTGTGAAGAAATCAGGCATAAAAATATTTGCAAACAGCCAGAATCAGTTTAATATTAGCTTGTTCCTTGCAGACTGGTGCACAGACATGGTGAGAAAGGCTATTTATTAACTATGCAAAATGTAGAAATTGGACTTTCACAGTGAAAAATGAATCAAGTTAGAAGAAAAATACTCAGAGAAATAACAAAAGATGCTAAGCTTAGATTGTTGGAGAAATAAAACAGCAACACCTGATCATTTCACCAAGATGTAGACACAAGTTCTAAAGCAGAAAAAGAAAACCAAATTTACATTTACATTTTACTAAATGTAATAGAAGTTTAAGATGAATTTCTGGTGAAAGTATTTTAGTAGAACTTTTATGACTATAACAAAATGGAAGTAACTAGAATTAATACCAAAGAACAAAGACATGGACAGTATGCAAATTCTGAAATTTATTAAGAAATGGTATTTTTATGAAAGTTGGCCAGGCTTATGCTGTTTAAGAGATTTCTTAGCTGTTTGTATATGTTGCTTCATGTGAAAGAAACTTTATGACATTGAAATGGATAAAAATGTATTTTTTCTATCAACTATTAGTGAACACAAATTGACAAATCTATATATTAACAGAAATAGATGAAGAAAATTAATTTTGACAAAATCATTGACAAATTTATAGAACATTAAACCTAGAAAAATGGAGGCTATGATTTTATTGCTTATTATTAGACTAGATCAATATGTAGGTGTATACTTTTGCCATTTAAAAAATACAATAATGCAATTAAAATGATTTTTTATGTTGTCTTATTTTATTTTTTGTTTAAAAATTAAGACATAATATATAAAGAATTATATGAAATAGAAAAATTCACTCTGCTTCTATTTTATGACCTTTTTTATTTTTCATGTTGTAAGTCAAAACAATTTTCTCATGTTGAGGAAGAGGGTATTAAAAATGATCCTGCGGATATCAACTATGCTAGGTAGACCACTGGCCTTTTACCATATTTATTCATCACAGTGGGCTATGCTATAGTAACAAAGAAACTCTTAATCTCAATGGCTTACCCCAGTTAGAATCTGCATCTTGTTAGCAGAAAGTCAATATGGACATTCCTGGTTGGACGTCAATCCTTGGTGGTTTTCTGCAAGTGTAGACTAAGGGACACAGGATCTTGAGTCTCTATAACATTGTCACTTCAGAGTTGCCCTGGTACCATCCAGCTAGCACATGGGGAAGGAGATATGGGGATGAGAAAATATTGAATATGGAGCAAGATATCTAATGGACAGGCCTGGAAATAACATACACCACCCCAAGTTCATTGAATTGGCCAAATCCAGCCACCTGGTACCAACCTAACTGCAAAGCAGGCTGGGAAATAGTCTTTCTGTATGACAAGGAAGAGGGAGCAAGCTTGGTTAGCAACTAGTCAGCTCTGTCCCTCCATCTGTGTTCAAGTTGCTATTCCTGCAACTTTCTACTGTTACGATAGCTTGTTGAATATTGTTTCCGCAGTCCCTCCCTGTTCCTGACCATGCAGAGTACAGCTAAACAGTCAATGGTTTTCAAATCAAGCAAGTGAACTGCTTTTTTTTTTTCTTTCCAAATGCAAGATTCTATGCAAACCAATAGAGTAAAAATAGATATATACATAGCTGTTCTGGTTGGAGTAGGCATGGGCAGTCAGAAACATTATTTAATTGCTCTTTTTATGAACTCAGCTTCCACTCCAAGCCCACCCCAGACATTCCTGGGACCCTAAGTCACCTTTGCATAATTAATTCCTGGACTCTGATGAACAGAAGTTGAAAAGCATCGCAAGAAACAAAGTGAAGCCTTTAGTGCTTTAAAACAGGGCGTGTTGTTTAGAGAGATTAAAGTTCAAACCCTGGCATGTAAGGTTGTCCCACCCTACCCAATACATTTTAACTTTATCTTATTCCGCTCTACTTAATGTTTCATAGAAGTTTCCTACTCATTTCAGCCTGAATGTTCATATATGCCACCTTTAAACGTTGTTTTCAAGGTTCAGTTTGTTTTTACTTATTCAACAGTGCATACTAGGCATCAGGAAAATTGTAATAGAGGCTCTGACAAGGGAAAGAATTCTCATACAATGAAAAAGAAAAACTCTAAGTACATAGTTGAATATGCAATGCAATATTAACAGTGTAGAAAGAACCCTTTTCTCTATACCTAAAGATATAGGTTGAGCCTCTTGTCTAGCTCTTCGGTGGCCTCACGGCCCACCAAGAGTAGTCAAGCCCAAAGGCTGCCTTACTTTCCAGGAAACAAAGCCATGCCAGGGGAAGGAGCTTCCTCCCAGTTCCGGGATTTCCTCCCATGCACGGAAGGCCACTGGGGGCAGCTGGCATCACAACACGGATGTGAGAAGGTTTAATTTACTTGTCCTGACCGGCCGAGGCAGACATCTGCACTGTACAAGCGGGCTGGAGGCCTGTCTTATAACCCAAGACTAAACCTTGGTGATCTTATACTTGGGAGTCCCTCTACATCTCTCCCAAATCTCCCCACCACTGCCCTGAGGCAGAACCAACTAAAGCATCCAATTTACTGTTAGCTTCCTTTGCATGGGGCTTCTCTTCCATGATATCATTGATGAGGGCAGATGTTCGTGACCACCCTGCTAGTTGCAGAACAGACATAGATAGTGTCACTTTTTAAAAAATTGATTTTTAGAGAGCAAAGGAGAGGAAGAAAGAGAGAAACACGGATGTGTTCAGGAATGCCCCCTACTGGGGATCAAGCCCAAAACCTGGGCACGTGCCCTGATTGGGAATCAAACCAGCAACCTTTCAGTGCATGGAACAATGCCCCACCAACGGAGCCATGTCAGCACTATTGCCCTGGCTGAGGATATTTTTCCATTGATTTTTAGAGAGACAGAGAGAAACATTGATGTGAGAGAGACACATTGATTGGTTGCCTCCTCCGACCAGGGCTGGGGAACCTGCAACCAAGGTATGTGCCCTTGACCAGAATTGAACCAGGGACCGTTCAGTCTGGCCAGGCACAGTGTCACCTTTTTAGAGACTTTTGACTGGACCCAAAGCCCTGCTGCCTTATCGCATTCTTATGATTCCAGGAATGTAAAAACAGCTCCGCAGAGTTCACACACCCCACAGTTAAACTATTTCCAACTTGGCTTTTTATTTTCTTGAATTTTTTTTTCTCCTAGAACCTGCCTGACATTGCTAATTCAATTATTACATATACTTCTGACCACTTTTCACACACTAGATAACAATGTACACAATGTTGTCAGGACAGGGTATAGTGTGGGCAAACCATCCTTGAGAGGAACTCACATAAGGAGTAGTAGAATGCTTGAACTTTTTGTGATGATTTCACTATACTGATTTGAGTTTTCAGTATAGTGAAAGCACAGTTTTTTATTGATTCATCTCTCTGTCCATGGGTGGCTGGGGATGAAACCTGAGAGATTTGTTTATGAATAAGCTATCCTGATGATGGGGGAGGATATACAACTGTCTATCCATTCATCTAAGATATATTGATGTTGCTCGGCTGGCGTGGCTCAGTGTTTGAGCATCGACCTATGACCAGGAAGTCATGGTTCAATTTCCGGTCAGGGCACATGCCCAGGTTTCGGGCTCAGTCCCCAGTGTGGGGTGTGTAGGAGACAGCCAATCAACGATTCTCTCTCATCATTGATGTTCTCTCTCTCCCTCTCCCTTCCTCTCTGAAATTAATAATAAAAATATGTATATTTTTAAAAGTTTAAAATCTATTGATGTTTGGATAGGCAAAGAGATGAATGGGATGAAATATCTGCCTTTACATAGCCCCACCAAAAGTAAGTAGTTGGGAACTAATGTAGTGTGTGCTGATAATAGAACCATGTATGGGGTATAGTGGGTTCAATGGGAATAGAAAGGGAGGGGACAAATAGCACAGGGTAGAATATAAAGAGGGTCTAGACCAGGAAAGAGCAGGACATAAAGAAATGGCATTCAGGTAACTAAGTGTTGATCGGGTGGTCATCATGGAAACGAGGTATTGGAAATATCCCAGAATTTCAACACTGCCCTGTTTTGGTGGAATCCTTTTGTAGGGATTGGGTTGAAGGAAGTATAGGAAGGCCACAGATGCTCTCAGAATATAGAAAGGGGGACAGGAGAAAGCATGGGAAAGAATGATAGAGGCCCTCAAAACCTTGAAGATCATTCAGCTTAGGGAATGAGAATTTGGAGGAGAGAAGAAGAGAAGGATAATGGAGAAGGGGCAGGGGGAAGTTCATATAAGGTGTGCTTGGGTAGCCATGTCAGTGAGATGCTTTGGGCATGTGACAGATGAGCAGGGAAGAAGATGAATGCTGGGAGGTGAGGAGGGTAGAAGGGGCAGTGCAGGCCACCCACAACATAGATGCCTACTTTGAAGCTTGCCTAGCATTGGTCTTCCTGGTAGTCTGAGCCAGCAGCCAAGTGGATTCCTGTGGGTAATTTATAAAATGAGAAAATATAAATTAACATCTTCATTTACAACCAAGATGTCTTAAGCCTCCGAAAGGTTTCATGTATCCACTGTGGTGCATGATGGCTCCAAATGATGTATCTGGATCGCTCGCTCTGAGATGTCACATTCTCCTTTGCCAAACAGAGCTTCTTGAGTGAAGGAAAAGAAAACCATAGTAAAAAGCCAGGGCAGGGGGAGGGCACAAGAAGTCCATGTTGTAACACGGATAAAAGACCCACAGGACAAGAAAACCTAGTTTTGATTTGAGATCGCATGAAGTTCCTTTGCCATCTTATGAAAGTCATTTAAATTCCTTATGTCTTTGCTACATCATCTACAATGTGAAGAAATCGATAATTTCTGGGCTCTTGTGTGATACACAATTCTGTTACGGTAGGGGTTCTTTTGAAACTGGTTAACATGGCCAGAATTGGAAGGAGCTATAGGGAATGAAAATACAGACTTCAGAGTCATAGAGATTAGTAGCCAAGTTAAATGTGGGAGTGTTGCTGACCTGGGTTCCAATTCCGACTTTACCATATGTAAGCAGATGACTGTGGGAAAGTTGCTTTGTGCTTATTTCCCCATAAATAAAACTGAGGATAACGATAGGTATTTATCTATCAATGCGGTGAGTGTTAAATGAGATAATATGTGTTAAGTGTTTAATGATGATACCTGATAACCTGGAAGTGCTCAGAATGTGTGTAGAAAATAAAGTGAAGCATTTTTGTTCATGTAAGAACCACATTTTTCTTTCTTTCTTTTTTTAAATTATGGTTTTTCCTTCCAGATTGGAAAAAAAAGTGTTGTGAGCATCTTGGCAATAAAAATACAAGTAAATATGGTAGTGATTTAGCAGTACATAGTAAACATACCACTTCACAGCAGGAAGGAAGGAAGGAAGGAAGAATTAAGATCGACCAAACAAGAGAGGAATATTACTCAGACAGGGAACCAGCCAGCTCGATGGCTAAAAATACTGTGGGATCGTCAGAGAAATTGAGTTGCTCTTTGGGTCAGGGACCCTATGATTTATAAAACACAGCACATTTCCGTTCCTGACTGTTTGGTAGTGACCCCGTGGTCTCTCCACTTCCAGGACTAGTGCTTGCCCAGCCTCACTGGGGCTGATTGAGCTCTGTGGAAGTTTTGCTGTGAGTGTTTTGAGTGAGATATGACCTGTGGTCGGCAAACTGTGGCTCACGAGCCACATGCGGCTCTTTGGCCCCTTGAGTGTGGCTCTTCCACAAAATACCACATGCGGGCTCGCACGTACAGTGCGATTGAAACTTTGTGGCCCATGCGCAGAAGTCGGTGTTTTGTGGAAGAGACACACTCAAGGGGCCAAAGAGCCGCGTGTGGCTGGCGAGGTGCAGTTTGCTGAGCCGCAGTTTGCTGACCACTGATTTAGACCATCACCACCCATCCAATGCCTCAAAATTCAATATCCTGTGAAATGTTAACACCTGCACCCTCACAGCCCTTTCAGGGGCTGACACCAGGAAATGATGAAATCTTTCCACCTGCAGTATTTAACTTTTAAGAAAATATATTTTTACTGATTTCAGAGAGGACGGGAGAGGGAGAGAGAGAGAGAAACAACAATGATGAGAAACAATCATTAATCAGCTGCCTCCTGCCTGCCCCCTACTGGGGATCGAGCTCGCAACCTGGACATGGGCCCTGACCGGGAATTGAACCATGACCTCCTGGTTCGTAGTCGATGCTCAACCACTAAACCACGCCGGCGGGGCTGCAGTATTTAACTTAATGTGAGAAAATGAAGGTTTCAGAAAGGGGCAGCAGTGTATTTGCAACCAGTACCTATGTATTATCTCCTAAATGCTGAACTCAGCCATGATCCCAACCCATGAAGAGTGATAGCCAAGAGTCATACATAGGAAGGAGTGTTTGGAAGAAAAGTGTGACCTAATGATGAGAAATTAAGATAATTGAGATGAATTTCTATCTTCCAAAAATCCACAAGATGATGAGAGGAGTGAAGTGGAAGGGGAATGGTTCTGTGCTCTAAGGGTTATAAGTACTGGTACCATCAGGCAGGATAGAGAAAGTGGTTTTACTGAAGAGACCTACTGAAAAGTTATACTGTGTTTCCATTGCAAGTAAATAGAGAACATCGGGAGAATTTGGAGGTATTTTTGGGATATTGGGAGAAAAGATTGGGTACTAAGGTGGAGTCAAATTCCCATTTTAATAACTACTTTTTATTTCCACTTGGTAGGATAGGCCATGTGGTTTTTCAGATTTTTTCTAATTCTCTTGGTAAGGTGTGGGTTAAAATTATTGAGCATAAGTGAAAATATGAAGCTATGGCACAAAATATATCTGAGCGCACAGTATATCACAGAAACATTCTATTCACAATGGTGGTTTTTATAGTCACATTATTCTACCATCATTTACTGTCTTGGATAGCAGGTCTGGCCTCCCACCTTGCACTCTACACAAAAGGTCATAGACACAGGGTGGAGGAGGCTCCGTGTCGGAGGCCCCAGGAGTGTCCCTGCATGAGCTGTCACATGTGGGTACACACGAAGGAGCAGGGAGGAGAGGAGAGCTCTGCCCTTTCGGTAAAAGGCACATTTGATCTTTCCCGACCACAGTAGGACAAGGCAAGTTTCCTGGAAGAAGCTTAGGGGAGGGAAAAGGAAAATTAGAAGGCTTCATTTGAAAAGTTGGGGCTAAGCTTGAATTCCTAATTGCCACAGGTCTTTTCCAAGAAGCATGTCTGTCTGTGGTGTACCAGCCTTCTGCTGGGTGGCTCCTGGATCATGTCTCCTTAGTCAACCAGGCTGATGGCACCAACACCATCAGCTTCCTTCCAGGAATGCAATGCCCATTCTCTCTGGTTTTCTGTTGCGTTGGTCTGGCCCTACTTAAGAGGAAAATAATTGGTATTCTTGACTCCTGTGTTGGGCAGTAATTTCCCTTTGAGCCACCCTTCACATCAGGGCCAGCCCTCTGCAAAATTATGCAGTAGACAGTTTGTTTTTAAGCATTCCTTTTCCCCCTGGTGCCCATCACTCACCCTATCTTTCTCCCCTAGGGCCCAAATTTTCAGGCCCCTCGAAAATTTGGGAGGGGTAACTGTACCGTCATCACTGTGGTACCTGCACTCAGCTAGGAAACACTGCTGCTTCCTTTGGGAATTGTCAACTCTCTTTAAAAGTTGCCAGTCCTTTGTCTTATTCTATCCTGTGTCAGACACTGTGTCAGGTGTCACAAGCTACACTAGTAAACAAGACATGGTCCCTTTGCTTATGGAGCAGTTTCATGAGACAGATTAATAAGACTACCCCATGTCACAATGAAGATGCAAAGGCATGAGGCAGCATAAACAGTGGGGAAAATGTCACTGTGGCAGAGAATGAAAGAGCCCTATACACATGCTTGGAGTTGTTCTGGAAAAGCCACTAAGCAAGAGTACTTGTGGAGACCGAGATGGGTGTGAGCTTTATCCCGAGGACTGTGGGAGACCACAGGGAAGTTACGCAAGGTGACCAGATCAGATTTGCAGTTTAGAAAAGTCTCCCATTTAAGTAGAGTCAGGGAGTAAGACCACTTAGTTTATATCAGAAATCCAGGTGAGAGGTAGGGATGCCTAGATAGACTGAAGCGGTGGCAGTGTGGATAGAGATGAGGGGGCGGATGTGTGAGATATTTTAGGAAGTACAAATTGCACGTTTTGGTGGTTCTGTATGCCAAATACACAGAGCTGGGGCGTCTCTCACGATATAGCCAGTGCACTTCCACAGAGGGGAGGGTTTGGGTTGTGCTGTAACAGGAAGGGATAAGAGAATGAGTTAAAAGCTAAAGTGTACAGAAATTAGAGGGTTGTTTTTTTGTTTTGTTTTTAAGTGAGAGACAAATTAGGCTTGAGGGAGATGGAGGATTCTGATGAAGGGTAGGGCAGGTTAGTGCCTTCCCAGAGACGTGGAATGCAGAAAGTGGAGTTGATTAAAGATTCATATTTTGATAGTGGTGGGTGTAGATGAGGTTTAACCGAAGCTCAGAACATCATTAATCGGTTCATATGTTCCTTTCTTACCAAATTGGCATCAGATTGGTTTCACTAAGTTAAAATACGTGCTGCCAGTTTCAGAGACCATGATAAATCAACTGCAGAAATGTTCTTTTGGTTGAATGGTGGGGTGGAACTATATAGAGCTACTCAGAACCGATTTGCATCATCTGACCTCTGATCATGGTTTAACATGGGATCCCGCCCTCTCTGCAAGCCTAATTTGTCTCTCACTTTAAAAAACAACAACAAAAAAACCCTCTAATTTCTGTACACTTTAGCTTTTAATTCATTCTTTTATCCCTTCCTGTTACAGCACAACCCAAACCCTCCCCTCTGTGGAAGTGCACTGGCTATATCGGGAGAGATGCCCCAGCTCTGTGTATTTGTTCTCTAAAAGGAAAGGGATGAAGATTTCTTACCCATGGACTCAGGATTTTGGCAATTTCTACTGCTACCAACGAAGACATTTTGGGGGAGAGGTGATTACTGAACCAAGTAAACATTCCCAAATCCTTGCTATTTCCCAGACACATAAGCTCATTAGTGTTGATAGAGCTCAGGGAAGTAAGATACTTGAGAAATGTGAAACATGTTTTAATGTTAAAAAGCTGAATGTCTTTGGTTCTTTTTCTTCCTGTCAATGTGCCTCTTACGTATTAATTCTCTTTCTCCCCTATTTCTCAATCTGTAGGTATTCAGTGAAAGCCTTACATCCCCCGTTCTTCTACTCCCCACAGTTATATTTTTGCCAGGATGTGAGGAAAGAGAGAGAGCGAGCAGCATACTCTTCCCAAGAGTCAAAGACAGAATAGCAATGAATATGAATAGAAAAAATGTTTAGTAAACAACACGGAACCAGATAGCTTGCAATTTTTATAGCTTAAACATAATAGATAAATACTTTCACCATTCATATGACCAGACAACCAGTTACCTAGTGCCCTTGGCCATGATGTGGGAAAGAACATATCCACTTGTTATGCAATGTGGACCTAGGAAGTGGTTTTGAATTGGTTTTGGCTTCTTTGAGATGGTTTTGGATAAGATTTTGTTATGAAAGCTAAACACAAGTTATGATTGCATGCTATAAGAATGCCCCATACTCATTGGCTGTTCAGTCACCTAAACCCACACTGAAATCCTGTTGGGCAATTGATGTCAGGGGCAATTTAGAAAGAAAAGGATAAGAGTTAGCTACTGAAAAATATGGCAATGGCTTTGGGTCTTGTTGCTGTCGGTAGATGAGCAATGCAATTGCTATGGCAATAGACATCAGCTCAGTTCTGCTTGGCAGAGGCACATGCCTTGAGTGACTTTAATCCAAGTGGCATGCCAGGACCCCAACAAATTAAATGACATAATAGGGAATAAGCATAGGAAGGAGAGGTCAAAAAGCATTCCAGTGGAGTTAAAGGTGGGGGAGAGATTTCACATTTGCTATAACTCCTGTTTTCTATCCTTGAACAGAAAACAGAGAACCACTTGACTGTTACATAGAAATATGAAAGTCAATAACCAATAGTAGCTGAAAACTGAGTGAAAGAGGTGGGGGAGGGGGGCATATTCATTTGAAGTGGAATTCTGTAGAAATCCTATGTTTTTCTTAAATTCTACTAGAATTACGATGGCAATAAAATAGTGAGACTGATTTTCTTGAGAGCAATTACTATTTATGTTCAATTTTATATGCTCAACAACCAAGACAGATTCTAGTATATAGTAGGTACTCAATAATTGTCTATTGGCTGAATGGCTATACAATTGTCCACATATACAGATGTCCACATATCACAATCATAATATGTTTTTCATTGTGATACCTACAGTAAAATAAACTTTGTCTACCCATTATTTATAACCAAAAGTCATCAAAATTTTTCTATCAAGGACCAGATAGCAAAGACTTTACACTTGTTAGGCTAAGAGATAAAATTGAGAATATTATGTAGGTGCTTATGTCACATGAGGGAAAACAAATTTCTACTATATTTTACTGATGAGATTAAAATATAATAATAACAGTATAGAACAAAAAAAAGATAATTTTGGGGGGTGGGAAATAGCATTTTGTTTAATTGGGTTCCCTATCATAAGAATATTTTGCAAATACTGTGTTAATGCTGATATTTAACAAGATTTTAATTATTTTATTTAGAGTTTGAATTGCTTATAATTTTTACATGTCACTCAATATTATTTGTCTTTTAACTTTTTTCTACCATTTAAAACTGTACAAGGCATTCCTAGCTCTGAGGCCCGAGAAACACAGGTGATGGACAAGACTTGGCCATTGGACTACACCTTGCTGATACCTACTACTTTGAAAAGTGTTCGATCCATTTGTTTGTTAGTTTTCAAATCTGTCTTGGGGAGTGGAATTTGAAAATGTGGACCTGATCACATTATTTGCAACATCTCACATGGCAGGAAAGTCCCAAGTTTTAGAGTTTTTCATGTGTTTTTTCAAAAATACTTCTATGTAGGTATTGGTCTGGGATCTGTAACAATAAAAGATGCCTAGGTATCCTCTTGGTTAACTTGGTAGCTTCACTCCTGAACCGAGTATGATTCTCAGCAAGATGGGACCAGAGGACAAGCACTTCCTCTCCCTGGGATAAAAATACAATGACGGGGACAGCCCCCTCAGGAACTGCCAAGTCCTCTGGATGCCCATATTTGAAGTTATTTTTTTCTTGTTGTCCTTTCGGTCGGAAATGCTTGAAATGCTTCTGTGCCTTGTAAGCCTTACTCCTCACTGTCACTCTCAGGCTGCCTCCTTCCTCTCTCAAAACCCCAGATTCTTTGAAGTGCACATCCTGGACTTCATTACCCACAGCCCTTCCCGTAGCTCTCATGTCTCTACCTCCAATGGCTTCTCCTCTTTCATTGTGTCCTTGCCTCCTCCTGGCCTTTTTTATTTCCCTGTAATTCACCACATAGGATGGTGGCAAAGGGCAGAGTACCTGGAATCACATAACTTGGTTCAAAGCCTGCCTCTACCATTCCCATTTGTTCTCTGTCTCTGAAACTATGAAATGGGCATTAAAATAGTACCAACTTTGTAAAGACATGTGAGGATTAATGAGATTTTTTTAAAAGATAAGTGCTTAGAACAGTTCCTGTCATAGAGTGAATACTCAATATATTCATAATCTTCGTTATCATTTAAACATAAAGTAATACATATATAATACAAATACAGACAGTACTAAATGTTAATACCTCCTGAAGGCTTACTATGTGCTAGACACTGTTGAAGGCACTGTGTGTGTATATATATATATATATATATATATATATATATATATATATATATACATACTTATTTAGGTTTCAAACAGCTCTGTGAATTAGCTTATATTATTATCCTTCTTTTTTAGATAAAGAGACAGAGACATGTAGATGTAAAGTACCTTATCCATGATCACCAGCTAATAAGTGGAAGAGCCAGGAAGTGGACATCCTAGACCCCCAGATCCTGGGTGTCTTTAGCTCCAACTATCAGCTGTCTTGTCATCATCAATAGTTAGCCCACTTTCAAAATTTTAATTTCAAACCTACCATTTTCTGACTATCTTCTACTCACCTTCTACATTTTCAGTTTATTTTTTTTACTGCTCCCACAACAAACATTATCTGACTTCATTCAGATTTTCAAAGCATTGGCCTTACTTCTCTTCTTATTTAGCCTAAAAATTTCATGATCTAGTACTATAACACCTTCTTGAAAATGCTCTTACTTCCTTTGCTTCATTTTCCCCTCCACTGTTCTTGTTATCTGGAAAAATCCCATCCCAACCAAACCAAACTATCCACTAAGTCATTGCCAGTGTTGTAACAGTAAAAATTATTTTGAAAATCTGAACTCTTCCTACCTGCCCCATAATAGTCAATGCATTTCCTCGGTCTCAGAGCCTCCCACTTATCTTCTCTCCCCAAATTTCAAACGTCCCCTCTTCATCTGCATACTTTTTCCATAATATTGAAGCTCACTTTATGGAGAAATTAGATACAATTGGATGTGAACAACCTTGTCTTCTAAATATTCCATGAGCCTGTCAACATTTGTACTCAACTACTGACTTACTCATCCTATTAAAAGGACAGGCTTATTTTTGCTACTAACACCAAACTCTCTATTAACGTCTCAGATTTTTTCCATCTCATTTTCTGGAGGAGTTGGCTTCTACAGTTGTCACATTACTTACATAAATTTTCTCCCATTTTAGGGTAATTCATACCGACATACAAAAATGCCACTAAATCACCTTCCCTAAAAATATAACTAAAACCAACCCCAAATTTCTTTGACTATATCCTTCTTTGGAAGCTGTTAGGTTGACCTTCCCTTTACATTAGAACTTCTTAAAATATTGTTTATGTTTACTGTCTTCTTCACGTTCCCTTCTCTTTGCAGTTTCTCTAATAGAATTTTTAGTTCCACTCTCCACTGACATTGTCTTTATAAAACTGTGGAAGTGGATACTGTTAGTTATCTATCCCAAATATATTTCCATCCTGCCTCTTCTTTTCTTCTTCTCTTTCTTCACCTGTTTGTTTTCTTCTTCCTCCTCTGTTTTTCTCAACCTCTTCTTCTTTTTAGTCTTCATCTTCTACTTACTTTAGTTAAGACTTTTAGGATATTTGGACTTTTTTCCCCCCTCATGAGATAAGGGAAGATAACCAAACCCCTTCTTATTCCTTGGAATGTGAATTGTAATTGATCTAAGCAAAATATAAAAGGAGGGGGTAATTTTTCTTTCCAATGACTGGTGTAGACTTTAGTTTAAGATCAAACTAAGCTTATGGGTTTTGAGTAAAGGTCTGATGGGGCATATATGGGCACTTCCTATTAAATAGAGAAGCATAAAAGAAAAACCCTCCTTTCTTGGATGTGGTTATATCTATATGAGATCTTGCTAGCATATAAAAAGACATTGTTCACACTCTGAGGATAGCAGAAAAACAAGATGAAAGTATCTGTTTCATGGTAGTGTTATTGATCCTTTGAATAAAGGAAATATAGACAACTCATGGTTTAGATATATTGATATGTGAGATAACTAGCCCCATATTGTTGAAGGTAATCTTGATTGGATTTCTGTAGCTTGCAGCAGAAAGAATTCTGATCCAAATGTCTCTGTCCTTATTTATTTGATCTCTTGCATTTGGTAGCATTTATTGTTGTTGACTTCTTCCTCCGTCCTGAAACACTTTTTTTCTTTAGGGTTCTTTGACTTTGAAGCCCTTTTTCTGCCACCAAACACACTATACCTTGAGTGACTTGTTGTCTGCTCCCTCTTCCCCAGCCTTCTAAATTTTGGTGTGACACAAGGCTCTACCCTTATCTCTCTTGGTTTCTTTTTTGAATTTTTATTTTATTTTGTTGTTTAAAGTATTACATGTAGTAGTACATATGTCTCCTTTTTTTCACCATTGACCTTCCCTGGCCTCCCCTACCCCCTGGCACATGCCCTCTCTTGGTTTCTTTATCTACAGTGTCTCCTTAGGGAATTCATTCATTCCAGGGAAATCTATAAACTGAAGACTATGGCTTTTTACAGCTTCTCCAATTCCAGCCCCTTCCTGAATTGTAAACTCATATACCTAACTACCTATAGGACATCTCCACTTGGATGTCTAGTAGGCATACTAGTCATAACACTGAAGTAAAACAGAAGTATCCACTCCCACCCACCCACTCACCCACTCTATCTGCTTTACCATAAAGTTTTGTTATCTCAATAAATGTCCTTATCACACAACCTGTTGTATAGCCAAATATCTAGGATTTAGGAGAGAGCTGGTTACTTTATTTTCTTCACACTCTATGCACAATGTGAGCTTTTTCTCCAAAATGTGTCTGGAATCCGTCTACTGGTCACAAATCTCACTGCTAAAATTGAGTTCAAGCCTCCACCACCTCTTGCCTATTCTTCTACAATGGCTTCCAGCCTCCACATGTGTCCTCCCCTCACACAATTCTTCCTTCAGAGTCATCATTCTACACTACAAATCAGATTATGTTACTTTCCTATAAAACTATTCAATGACTTCCCATTAAACATGTAAAGCTTTTGGCTTTGGCCTACTAACCCCTGCAGGATCCAGATCATGTTCACCTGTCAAACCTCTTCTCATATTTCTCAACTCAGCTGCTGAGATATAATCATCCTTCCTCTATTTCAGCCCTGTGAACAGGTCAGGCTTGTTTCCTTCTTTGCACTTCTTTGCACTTGAACTTCCTTTGCACTTGAAAGGTCTTTGCACTTGAACTTCCTTCTCTTTGGAACGATCCCATTCTTCTTCCCCTTTCCTCACCTCCTACCCAGACTTCTGCATGGCTGTCTTTGTCTTGTAATTCAGGATAAATACACACAGCATGGATGTCAGAGGAACTGGACTTTAATCCAACATGTGGACTTTAAGTTCCACTGGCATCAGCTAGTCCTGTGAAGTTCTGTGCATCACCCCTCTAGCAATAGCTTTCTCTGAACCATTTTCTCTTCTTAGAATTGGAAACAGATAGAGACAAAAACACAGAAAATTGTGTGAAGTCCACCTACTTATTTATTGGGTTGTGTTGGGCACACTTTAATTTCTTTGAATTTCTTAGCTTTTATTTTCCTCATCTGCATAATGAGAATAATACTTGCAGGCCCTACGTCATGGTTTTTGTAGTGAGCATCTCTGAGAGTTTGTTTTATGATAATTGTTTCCAATTTACCTGGATCTTCCTTCTCGTCCCACTCCCGTTTCTTGACATCCATATGGTTTCTTTAGGAGTAGGATGAGTTTATTAGCCTAGTGGGGTACGTAGGATAAAAATAACTTTTTTTGCCAGAATTTTTTGAACTGATAAGTGCAAAGAGAGTTAGTATCTCTCCAGGGCCAAACAATTGAGATATAAATTTTTGGACCTGTCGATAGCTCCATTTCTTGCCACAAAAGAAAACTTGTCTGGAATGAGGGAATAAAGACCCATGCAGAGCAGTCCAGGCAGGAGCAAGACAAAGTCTTGGGAAGCTTCAAGCTGCTGGCTCTGTGCCTTCCTGAGGCCCTGCTGACCTGTGACCTTCTTTCAGTCTGTTTGTTTAAACTTCTTTGGAATTTTTAGTCGAACTTTACCCCTTTTGCCTGAATTAATTGGAATCCTATTTCTGACACTTGCAAACAGAGGATCCAGAAATGAGCCCAGGTTAATATCCTTTTAAAAAGTTAGGTCTGAGCCTTGGTTTCCTTAACCACAAAGGACACAATACTTACTTTCATTTCAATACCCAGCACAGTGTCTGACACATGCTTGATGATTCATAACAGGTAGCTGTTATGATCATCAACAAGGTGCTCCTGTGAGTGATAGAATATATCTGACCAGCTCACCTTCTCTCTCCCATTTCACCTTGGGATCAGGCCTCCTGAGGGCAAGCCGACTGAATGATATGTAAGAAATACCATGAAGCAGAAAGCATTTCTTATAAAGACTTCTGGAAAGAGGATTAATGGAATTTGGAATCGATGAATAATGAGAAGAGAGATTGGCAAGGCTGGCATGATCAGAATTTCTTAAAGAGTTCTAACTAGTTAGTCTCCAGGGCACCAATTTAAATAATTTCGGTCACTTTTCAAGTAAAACTTTTTTAAAATATATTTTATTGATTTTTTACAGAAAGGAAGGGAGAGGGATAGAGAGTTAGGAACATTGATGAGAGAGAAACCTCGATCAGCTGCCTCCTGCACACTCCCTCCTAGGGATATGCCCGCAACCAAGGTACATGCCCTTGACCGGAATCAAACCTGGGACCCTTGAGTCCACAGGCTGACGCTCTATCCATTGAGCCAAACCAGTTATGGCTCAAGTAAAACTTTTTATTGCTATCCAGGGGAGCAATTTAAAAAAAAAATGTAACACATGTCATTAACAGAAGTATAGGAGATAGAATGAAGGAAATGATGGAAAATAGAGTAAGTTATGAGCCAGCTGGTCTACAGGTGAGAAATAGACACATTGGACCACTACCTCCTCCCCCATAAGTAAGAGAGGAAGAAAGCAAGTCATGATAAAATATGAGTTTCAGTGTAGTAGCCAATCAATCCATGCTTTTAAAAAAATTAATACACTGTAATTTTTAGAGCAGTTTTAGGTTCACATCAACTTTAAATATATATGTATATTTTTTTTATTGATTTCAGAGAAGAAGGGAGAGGGAGAGAGAGATAAAAACATCAATGATGAGAGAAAATCATTAATCAGCTGTCTTCAATTCCTGCATGCCCCCAACCAGGAATTGAACCGTGACCTCCTGGTTCATAGGTTGGCACTCAACCACTGAGCGACACTGGCCAGGCAGGTTCACAGCAATTATGAGCAGAAAATATAGAGCTTCCATAATCTTTCTCTCCCCCCCCCCCAACATTTGACTTCCCCCATTCCACACCAGAGTGGTATATTTGTTACAGTCTTCCTTCATTTAATAATATGCATCTAAGTTTCTTTCATGTCTTTTCATAGCTTGATAGATCTTTTCTTTTTATCACCAAATATATCCATTGTCTGGATATAGCCCAGTTGATCCACTTGCTTACTGAAGGCCATCTTGGTTGCTTTCCCATTTTAGCAGTTGTGAATAAAGCTGCTGTAAACATCCATGTGCACTTTTGTGGACATAATGTTTAGACCAGCCGTGGGCAAACGACGGCCCGCGGGCTGGATCCGGCCCGTTTGAAATGAATAAAACTAAAAAAAAAAAAAAAGACCGTACCCTTTTATGTAATGATGTTTACTTTGAATTTATATTAGTTCACACAAACACTCCATCCATGCTTTTGTTCCGGCCCTCCGGTCCAGTTTAAGAACCCATTGTGGCCCTCGAGTCAAAAAGTTTGCCCACCCCTGGTCTAAACCATGTTTTTGAAATTGAAAATATTACTGTTTATTTAAATGCACTTGCACTGATATGCCTCAATTTTAAGACCCTCTTAAGGCTTGAATTTGGATATTTGAGATTGAATGTCTGCTCCATTAGACATTCAATTATAGTTGAATATAGGAAACCTCAACACTGCTCCATCATCCACCTCTGATTCCATGGACAACAATTGTCTATGGGCCAATTCATGCAACGCAGACAGTCCATTTCAGCTATTTCTATCTCTTTCATTCATTATATTTTCCAAAATTGGAGTAGGAAGAAATATTCTCATGATGAAAGGCAATCTAGTCTGAGGCAATGTCACATAGGGCTAAGTTCTAGCACCTGTTTTCAATCTTTATCAGCATAGTACAGGTATGAAATGAATTGACTATCCCTGTTGTAACAGAATTACAAGTGTCCTCCTTTATGTGTTAACCTTGTCCTATTCACTCAGAATGAACGTAAGAAGAAGTATGGGTCTATTGATATTGTATTTTCATAAGGAGCAACTCAGCATAAAATTCTGCAAAACAAAAAATCATTATATCTAGTAGACATTCAATTTTAAATATCCTCAGGCAACACGTCAATTTATTCTGGGTTTTTTTTTTTGTTGTTGTTGGTTTTTTTTTGTAGGGATTTAGTCCCTCCTAGTGTACAAGTAGATTTATTCTCTTAGTCAAGCATGCATTTTGCTCCTAATTCATCCTGGTGGGTCTTGAGGATCTTAGTTTTTAAAATGAGATCTTTGCTAGTTTATTTATTGATGTTCTTTTATAGATGAGGCCAGCAGCTGGACACACACACACACACACACACACACACACACACACACAGTTCTGTAAGATAAACCTTAAACAAGACTAAATCTTATTTTATGTTGCCTGGTTTTGAACTCTAAGCTTTCAAACAAATAGACATACTGAAAGAATCAAATCTTTGCTCTGAAAAAAAATTATTTTTACACCTCCCTGCTGCTCTCTCTAGACTGTTCTAATTAAATTTGAATGCATGGGAAATTTCTATTTTTGACTCAGCTGCCAGGAAACAGAATGTAGTCACTACCTGCGATACAAATTGATTATTCTACTTGAGCCTACCCTGTTGACAAGCCTCACTTGCCGCTGTGTCCTTTGGATAATTTTTTAAAATTTCTGTTTATGACTTTCAACAGTGTGTTTAATTTTTAAGGAATTAAAATAATTTTTGAAGACATTCCAATTGCTCCTTTCAACAGAAATTTACTGAGAACTGTGCAGTTATTACGTTATTGTGTCTCAGTTTCAAACCCATGTTTCTATACTCAGCTTTGTGATGCTGCCTGAGTTGGGACTGTGCAAATATTTTGGCTTGGCCAGGTGGCTCCATGGTAGGCTCCACCAATAAGGGGCAACAGAGGGAGACGGCAAGGCCTGAAGAGGAAGAAGGGATAGTCTTCCTCCCAGCTTCCAGTAGAATCACTCAAACAATACTTCTTCACTCCAAAGCAGTTTTTCCTTATCATTTCAACAGCTGGATCCAACATGCAGTTAATTCTTCCAGTTCGAACAGAGCCCATTTCATCACACTTGCCATCTTGCTAGCTGCCTAGCCTGCAGAGACCATTCCTTAAAGATCTGGGGCCCATGTTCTTCATTGGAGCTCAGAGGCACCACCCATGGAGAGACCCCTCCTCAGAACCCCGATTTTCAGCTCTGCAAGGATCCTCCTCCAGGTTTCTAAGATTTAATAACTCCAACATCTTCCTTTTGTCCAGACTGAGGGGTGGTAGTTGTTTTCTGCTGTTTTTACTTCTGGGACACTTGAGGGTTCTCTTTGTATCCTTTCTGGTAATAATCATACAATAGTTCACACTTCTTTTTAAAAAATGTATTTTTATTGATTTCAGAGAAGAAAGGAGAGGGGGAGAGAGAGAGAAACATCACTGATGAGAGAGAACCATTGATTGGCTGCCTTTTGCACACCCCACACTGAGGATTGAGCCTGCAACCTGGGCATATGCCCCGTCCAGGAATTGAACCGTCAACCACTGAGCCATGCCGGCTGGGCAACACTTTTTTATATTAAACTAGAGGCCTGGCACACAAAAATTTGTGCACTCGGTGGGGGTTCCTCAGCCCGGCCTATGCCCTCTTGCAGTCTGGGACCCTTCGGAGGATGTCCACCTGCTGGCTTAGGCCTGCTCCCTGGGGGATCGGACCCAAGCTGGCAGTCAGACATCCCTCTGGTAGCCCAGCAGCCCTCGGGGGATGTCCACTTACCAGCAGGGAGCAGACCTAAGCTGCAGTCAGACATCCTTAGTGCTGCTGAGAAGGCGGGAGAGGCTCCCACCACCACTGCTGTGCTGGCAGCCATCAGCCTGGCTTGTGGCTGAGCAGAACTCCCCCTGTAGGAGAGCACTGACCACCAGGGGGCAGCTCCTGCATTGAGCATCTGCCCCCTAGTGGTCAGTGTGTGTCATAGTGACCAGTCATTCCCAGTCATTCTGCTGTTAGGGTCAATTTGCATATTACCCTTTTATTATATAGGATAGAGGCCTAGTGCACGGGTGGGGGCCAGCTGGTTTGCCCTGAAGGGTGTCCCGGATCAGGGTGGGGGTCCCGCTAGGGTGCCTGGCCAGCCTGGGTGAGGGGCTGATGGGTGTTTGCAGGCTGGTCACACTCCCTTCATGGTGGGGGTCCCCACTGGGGTGCCTGGCCAGCTGGGTGAGGGGCTGATGGCTGTTTGCAGGCTGGTCAAGCCCCCCACAATGGGGACCCTCACCCCATGGAGGTTTGGCCAGCCTGGGTGAGGGGCTGATGGCTGTTTGCAGGCTGGCCACACCCCCTTTAGGGTGGGGGGTCCCCACTGGGGTCGCTGGCCAGTCTGGGTGAGGGGCTGATGGCCATTTTCGGGCTGGCCAAGCCCCCCGGCGATGGAAGCTCCCAGCCTCTCCTTTTTTTCTTTTTTCTTTTTTTAAATTCTGGGATTTATTTATCTTCTATAATTGAAACTTTGTAGCCTTGAGTGGAGCTCAGAGCCTGCCAGGGCAGGTGGGAAGCTTGGCTTCCTCCATCACCAGGGGCAACCCAAGCCTCCTGCTTGCTCCAGCTCCGTGGCCACAGCCGGCTGAAAGCAGGTATCTGGGGTTTATTTATCTTCTATAAGTGAAACTTTGTTGCCTTGAGTGGAGCTCAGAGCCAGCCACAGCAGGCGGGAAGCTTGGCTTCCTCCATCACTGGGGCAACCAAGCCTCCTGCTTGCTCCAGCTCTGTGGTTGCCGGCCGCCATCTTGGTTGGGTTAATGTGCATATAATCGCTCTGATTGGCTGGTGGGCGTGGCTTAAGGCATAGCGAAGGTACAGTCAATTTGCATGTTTGTCTTTTATTAGTGTAGATTCCCTATCCTCACATAACTGATGTTTCCTGATTCCCAGTTGGCTCCTCAGTAATGCAGTTACTTAATATGGATCAGGCATAGTACTAAGTGCCAGCAAACAGTCATGACCTAAATGAATCCACTGCCTTCATAGAATAGATCTTCTTGTAGAGAAAGGGAGGCAATACACATAAATATGCATTATGCTTATTTTTTTATTGCTATGAAAAAAAATAAAACTAGGTAAGGAGAAATAGAAGAGTAGGTGGCAGGAAGGGGCTGCTATTTTATGGGGGTGGTAGAGAAAGGCCTCTCTGGGCAGGTGACATTTGAGCATATTTGAAGGAAGTATAGAATCAAATTACACAGCTCTGTTGAACAAGAGGGAACAGGAAGTGCAAAGGCCCTGGCAGGTGAAGCCAGCTTGCTATGTAGTCAGGGAATGGAAAGCTCAGGGCATCTCTGGAGCAAGTGGGAAATTGGGAGGAGATGAAAGCTGAGAGGAGGCAGGAGGACCAGATTCTGTAGGGCCCTGGGAGCCATGGTTAGATTCTAACTTTTCACAACTGTGAAATGGTAAGCCAGTTCTGAATATAAGAAACATAAGCACATCCTCGAGTATCAAAGTTTTTGTGAGCATCTATTTTGTGCAAGTCACTGCTCTAAAAGCAAAGGATATAGCATTGAACAAAATGGGTTTATTCTTGCCCTCTGGCAGCAGAGACAGACGAGGAACTTCTAAGTCAATATAGAAGATGGTGTTTTGGAGAAAAGTACTGCAGGGTCGAGGTGTAGGGAGTACTCAGAGGAGAAGAGCCTGAAGGGAGCAGGGAAGGCAGGGAGGTCAGTTAGGAGGCAACTGTAAGACTCTGGGCAGGAGCTGGTAGTGGCTTGGACCATGTTGGGATGAAAATGTGTAAAAAATATGGTCAATTCTGCATACATTTTATATGTAGGGATGGTACGGTTTTCTGATGATTTATAACTCTCCATTGCTCTTAGAATAAAGTGCAGATCCTGATCATGACCTACAAGATTTTGCATGATATTGTCTCTGCTTACATTTCTAACATCCTCTCTCCCCAGGCTTTCCCATTATGTACTTCGCTCTTTCTCTCTATTAAACACTTACCAATTCCCCAAAAGAGCCATGTCTCCCCTGGCTAATGCTTATTTGCACATGGCTGTCCCATCTTATTTATCTGAATAGCTCCTCGTCTTCTTCCTTTAGGCTCTGGCTTACATTTCCCCTGCTCATAGCAGCCTCCCCATTTTCTGGAGACCAGGTTAGGTGTCTCTCCTATGAGCAATACACCAAGGCTGACTTGATTTTCTGTAGCTAATCAGACTCCAGAAAGCCGTGCACACTCTTCTTATAATCAAAATTTTCTGTTTGTTGAGCCACATCGTTAACTCTGTTTTGGCTTCCAAGCTCTTGGCTGGGGAAAGAGTTGAAGAATGGTCCCTTTCCTGTAGACTGCAAACACAAAGATATAGGACCCATAGCAACAGAGATGCTTGGGAGGCATCATAGAATCCAGTAATACTTGGTGGAGACACTCCTCAGTGTGTTCATATTTGTAAGTTTATACCAATAAAATATACTAGTAATTGGATGAATCACTGAATTTTTTGTTTTGGAACCTAACGTGGTGATGCTATTATGACCTTTAAATGCCCTCGTTTTCTCAAGATTTTAGTTTATTATATTCATTTATTTTAATGCTTTGTTTTTGCTTCTTGACTGTGAACCTGTCACAGTTTATAATCAGCAACTCATAACGTCCCGTGGAAAGAGCTATTGCCTCTGTTAAAACAACCTGCAAAATGCATCACATGTTCATTTCCCGAAATATGGAGTGAATTTCTTCAAACTTTGAAAACACTTCATTTCCATGCAATAAATCTCTCAGACTGGTAAATTCCCCGAGATTATCATAACAGACATAAGTCAAACTGAGAAGAGGTTTTTATTTTGAGAGAATACTGCTTCTGGCAGGCAGCAGAGCCTCCGGTAGACATCTTTTTGAGAATGGGATAACTTATCTGAATTCGTCATAGCCAGAAATAAAGATTTTTGGTGCCTGATGTAGGTGCATTACCGGAAGGATGATAACTCTGGCTTAGTATTGCTTGCAAAAATTATTTATAATTGGCACGCCCAATGTGTTTACAAAACCCCTTTTCACATTTGGTTAAATATCCTGTCTTGCTTTTCGTTATTTATTTGAAGTCTCCCTTCAAAATGCTAAAAATAAGGTTGTTTTTGGACAGACCTCTATCTGAAATCCAGGAAATAGTTTTCATTTTGGCCCCAGTTAGAACCCACATCATGTATATTAATGCAATTTTCTCATTTGAAACTACTTTCTGTTTCTCAATTGCAGCCAGGCTTTTATTAACATGCTTACACCAATAAATCCTCATCTTTACTGGAAGGAGCTGATTGTGTTCTATAATGAAGAGGTCTGAACATCATTTGTAAAATTTATGTTTGCACACAGGCTACTCACTGAGAGCAGACCAGCTTAAGATAGACGAGTATCTTTTCAAAGAACTATGTTGAATGAGTACTTCAAACATATCTTTCTTTGCTAATGACATTTTATACAACCTAATCCTGCAACTATTATTTTTGCTCTGGGTATGCAAACTCTTCCTACTAATATTTACAAATTTAGGTTGTAATATGTCATTTCCTATTAGTTAGAATGCTCATCTTACCCACAATATTCTTTCTTATATGAAAAATATATAGTCATTAGCTTGTTTTTTTATTTCACCTTAGAATGACCTTTCTGTTCTTTGCTGGGCTCATTCTTCTGCTCCCTTCAATCCATCTAAAGTCTCACCCTTGCAGCCTCACCTAATTTTGGCAGAATATTGTGTAGATCATGGAGATTTCACTACTGAGTGTGCTGTATGCTCGCAGGTGTCAATACAGGCAAATATTTCCTGGATGTCAAATAGTCACCTATAAGAATTACTTTATTATTATCTTAATGGAAATTATAGGTCCTGGGTTAAGTTTTACCTGCTTTTACAACCCTGAGCTGCATTATAGGGAACAATGGTTGCTTTGGTCTTTCTATAAGCCATTACCTTTATCCAGGTAATAGCAGTCTGGGGTACCTTGGGATTCTTTTCTGGTGTGGACATATAAATGATCGGAATGAGGTTGGATTCTTAAACTGTTGGCAGGACAAGTTTTCATTGAACAGGACTTGGGGCTGGGAAGATATTATTCTTGAGTTCTGGGCACAGTCATTATGGAAAAGCCTTCTTAAAAATTCAGCCATTTCATTAGAAAGAAGGTGTATAGGAAAGGTCACTTCCTGACAGTATTGAGCACCTGAATCAGGTGTGCCAGAAACTGGCTTTTCTATTACATAGTCAATACATTACTTTTAGTTTTACTTTTTTTTTTTCTTAAGCAAGTTTAGCTTAAGTTTCTGATATGTGCAATTGAAAAGAGCTCTGAATAAATATATTAATCCCAGTTCTATAGATGAGAAAATTAAGCTGAGAGAGGCTTAGAAAACTACAAAACTTGTAAAAACCTTGAATTGGCAGTCAGGTTTACCTGCCTCCGTGGCTCATTCTCTCTCTGCCCTCTCATATTGCATTGCAACTTTCTGGTATGCTTTCTGCCAGTATATCTTGACTCCTTTAAAACTTGTCGTTTATTTATTTTTGGTGGGTAAAGGCCATGACTTGCAGTTGTATCATTTTCTACTAATATGTCAGAGGAAGAAAATATGAGGGACACAGAAACATTTGTGTTCTAAGTATTTATAATAGAAACCCCATTAAAACACTGAGTTTTCAGCAATTCGCATTTATCAGATGTGGTCTTTCCTTCTCTGGGTGTAAGTCATTCTTGATCACGGAGAGTCCTGCTAATTTTTGAGTCTGTGTTGGTATCTCATGTCTGTGATCCCTATCTCCATCAATTTGCATTATTTTCAGAAACACAAACAAGGGTTGAGCTGGACCGTTAAAGAACACTTATGGTAAGGATACTGGGAACATTATGACTACTCCAAGGCGGGGTCACAGACAAGGCTGCACAAAACATCTGAATTTCATTCCTGGAATTGTCACTGCATTTCAGAGTGGCCTTGGGCAAAATTATTTTTTTTAGGTTTCTCCAAAAGGAATATAATAGGGGAGGGAGAAGAATGATCAAACAGTCCCAAATGAATAAATTTATCCTTTGCAGTGTTAAGTCCTATATTCCCATTTTCCTGAAATTACTGTGAACTCACAGACTAGATCTCAGAGAGCACCTTTTGAAACTCCAAAAATAGAAGAACAAAAACAAAAACAAGTAGAAAACAGTCTTGGTGCACACACCGAGCTCCAGACAGGTGGGCCATTCCGGTCAGTCAGTGTCGTTTACTAAAACCTAATTAGCTCGGCTGCCTTGGTGGCATTTTCAGAAAGGAAACTGGGCTCCTCAGCCTGTAAATGTCTCCATTAGCTCAGCGTGTGTGTTTTTATTGGCCTTTGGAGAAGACTCTAGGTCTATTATGGTTTTGTTGATGGCTAACAGAGTTCTTGGCGCTGAGTGAGATATAGAAGAAGGCACCGGATCCGCCCAAGGCGCTCACAACCTAAGTTAGTAAAACAAATAGCGCACTATTAGTCTTGACCTTGCTGGAAATTAGGCTTAAATATCACTGGTGCTAAGTTCCAAAATACTTCTATTTTTGCCCCTTGTGGATGGGCAAGAATGACATTGTGGAGCGGCCGTATTGCCTGGTATGCTCTCTCGTTTCCATTTTTAGCGTGTCTGTCTTTCATACCCCAGGGTTTTTTCCATGGCTGAGTGAACCACATACATGGTCTCTGAGCATCCGTTTGTTTTGGTGTAATATTTACCCTGACTTTAGTTCATTACAGTCAGATCTCATTTATCTTCACCTACTACAGCTGGTAGAAAAAGGATTGGTACAGATAAACGCTAAATAATTTTTATGTGATAACAAATGCTTCTTATATATAATCATGTGGACATCCGTGGCACCTCAGGTAAATAGTGAATCTTGAGCGTGAAGATCCAGTTAGCCAGTGGTTGAAAAGTGTCCGACATTCTCTGCCCATGTATTTTTTTTCTATATTGATAGTGAAGGAGAACTTTACACTTCAGACTCCCTGATGTTCATATCTTTGGGAATTTCTGAGTGGAGTACAAGAGCTGGTGGAGGGAGGTGTCCAGTAACTGGTGGGGCAGAGCTTAGTAAAGGGAGACAAGAAATATATAATTTGACAATACTTTTCAGGCTATTGCCAAGTGGAAGCCTTTCTGAGAAAGAATAAGTAGAACTGTCTGAATTAAGGAAATTGTTGATCTTGTCTCTACATATCGCCTGCTTATAAGCACTCGGAAGTATGCCAGGATTGATATATCAAGTTAATTGAAATCTACAGGTGAGGACTAATCTATATCTATGAAACAAATGGCTTTTTGCTGCATGTAGCCACATGTTGAGAAGTAGAAGTCAAACACAAGAGACTATAGACTGAGTAATTTTATTTGAATGAAGTTCAAAAACAGACAAATTCATCCACGATTACAGAACTCTGCATAGTGTGGCCCTTGGAGGGGTGGTCGTTGAAAGAAAGAGTGATAGGATACTCTGAGATGTTTGAAATGATCTATTTCTTGGTTGGGGTGATGGTTATATGGGTGTGTTCCCTTTGTGAAGTTGTAATTTGTGCTTTTTTTCTATATACATTTTCACTTAATTTAAAAAAGATGACTTATACATTGTTTATGTCCATAAGAGAGATGCTCGCATGCATATATATTATTATGGATCCATAAAAACTTTTAAGCAATTGTATTTGCCTGTTTTTCCTGTTAGTAGCTGCCTGACATGAATTCTGGGGGATATTTGTTAAGTAAATAATTTCCAGGTAAAAGAAAGAGCCAGTATGTCTTGGACAGCAGTTGGACAGATCCCTAGGTACTAGGGGCTGATGTGCACCCTCATCACAATCAAAGGCAGTTAAGCCAAGAATCAAGTGCTCTGAGTGCACTGCTAATGAGTTCAGGAGGAGAGTGGTGGGGTACGTTACCGGAATTTTTTGTAGATTAAGAAAAATGATCTCTATCCCATTGTCCCTCGGATTCTGAAATGGGTGGCACCTTCTATCACCAGAGCTTGTCCCTCTTCTTCACTCTATGGCTAGCATATATAGAAAGGGAACCTGTTCACTTGCTTCCCCAACAGGGACATTGTTTTCCTCTCTCTCTCTCTCTCTCTCTCTCTCTCTCTCTCTCTCTCTCTCTCTCTCTCTCTCTTACAGGAGGGGAGTAGGCATTTGAATGACTATGGTTGACTTGGCATATAAGAGATCAGAAAGAGAAGAAATAGAGAGAGAAATGAGAAGGGAGACAAGGAGAGAAAGAAAAGCGAAAAGTGGAGTAAGTCAAGAGAGATGTGTCGAGGTCATCTGGAGCTTGTAAACTTCAAAGAATGACCAGCTAATAATGATAAAGTGGTGAGGCCTTTAGACTATCCTATTTTTTTTTTAAATTTAACATACTGCTGACATGCTATCTGTCCTATAGAATTCCATTTAATTTTAATTTTATAGATGATAAAATTGAGGGATCAGGAGGATTTTGGATGCAGTGTACCAGACTCTATTCTAAACCCTCTTACTCACAAAGATATGCCCTCTTGTCAGAACCCGCTGAGTAAGAATAATAATGCGATGTGTTGAGAGCCTACAATGTCCCAAGTACTTTTACTTCAACTTTTAACTATTTTTTATTGTGGTGAGAACATTTAACATGAGAGCTAACCTCTTAAATTTTGAAGTGTGCATTGTTGTTGACTATGTTTAGGAACAATGTTGTACAGCAGATCTCTAGAGCTTTTCCATTTTGCTTGACTGAAACTTTACATCCATTGATCAATAATTCCCCATTTCTCCCTCCCCCCTTCCTCACTCCCCAGTCCCTGGAAGCCACCAATCCACTCTTTGATTCTATGAATTTGACTATTTTAGATATTGCATATTAATGAAATCATGCAGTATTTATTGTTATGTGATTAGCTTATATCATTTAGCATAAGGTCCTCAGGGTTCATTTATGTTGTCACATATGGCAGAATTTTACTTTTTAAAAGGCTGAATATTATTTGACTGTATGTGTATGTACACCATATTTTCCTTATCCATTCATCTGTCAATAGACAATTAGGTTTCTTCTACATCTTGGTTATTGTGAATGATGCTGCACTGAACATAGATGTGTTACTATTTCTTTGAGATCCCAATTTCAATTCTTTTGGATAAATAAACAGAAATGAGGTTGCTGGATCATATGGTAGTTCTATTTTTAATTTTTTGAGCCCCCACCTGTTTTCTATAGTGGCTATACCATTTTGCATTTCCACAACAATTGTAAAAGGGATCCAATTTCTCCATCTATATATTTGTACTCGCCAACATATTTCATCTTAAATAATTTGTTTTTATTCCCTCTGATCAACATATGCATATGACTAAGGCTGGTTACCTGTGCCCATTTGTATCTTCTACTTGTTATTGGCTGTGACCTTATCATTTGGGGTTCCAGCCAAGGATGGCCTGGAGCTGGGCCAGACTGCATGGAGCTACTCCAGGCCACATGGACCCTCTGGCCACTCTGGTCTGGACCATTCTTCCTCCCCACTGGGGTTTATCTGGAACTGAACCAACTCCCAAGGGTAAAGATAGGTCACTAAGCAGATGAACATGTGCCTTTAACTGCTGACCCTGACTGTGTACACTGGCTTTGAGGGAGGATTTTTGCGGCTTCTTTTTACTCTGGGTTTATAGTTAAGTGAAGATTAACTTGCTGCAGTCCTCTCACTGGCATATGAAAGGTTGGGTATGCATCATTGGATGATATCCACAAAACCAAAGGCTGTAGAAGTCGATTATACCACATATAAGTGATCAGCTTGGACCTTTACCTTTGACTGACTAAAATTACTAAATATTTTGTAAAGATCAGTTACAGGATCATCACAAGTGACTGAGTAAACCTGGCTTGCAGGTATTTTGCTAGGTCCTTTTGATGTGTGAGGCCAAAGTCTGGAATGACAAGACTACTGGGAGCAGGCTGTCAAATACTGTACTGAAAACCAAACCTGTTCGTACTTTCATACTTGAGTGAGATAATTATGAAAAAGAGTTGCAAATGAGCACATGTTAAGACGAGTGACATGATCATTTCCCACTGCAGGGAGAATGACATTTCCATACATCTGTACAAGTAATCACTTCCATGTATTTACAAATCATATAAGTGATAATTAGTGATTTGTGTAGAATATGTCTTCATTGGCCAAATAAGTTAGGAAATGCTAGTTTAAAAAGATGTACAGGACTCTTTGCAGTAGGACCTTTCTAAGCTTTATTAAAAAATATATTTTTATTGATTTCAGAGAGGAAAGGAGAGGGAGAGAGAGATAGAAACATCATTGATGAGAGAGAATCATTGATCAGCTGCCTCTTGCACGCCCCTCCTCCCCGCACTGGGGATCCAGCCAGCAACCCGGGCATGTGCCCTTGACTGGAATCAAACCTGAGACCCTTGAGTCCGCAAGTTGATACTCTATCCACTGAGCCAAACCAGCTAGGGCCTTACTGAGCTTTTTAAATGCTAATGTTGAAGCTCCAAATAGAAATGAATTTTCTGGTTTTCCTCATTTTGCACCTTGAGACATTTTCATATGCAACATCTTCTGGAGCTAGTCTTTGGAAATCTGAGAACAATGGTTTGATGGTTTCCAGATCATCTGCTTTTCATTCCATGACCTCTTCTCCTTTAAGTTCTGGAGGAGGACATCTAGGCAGTATATTGTGGTGGGAAAGTGACCAGAGACTAGTCCAAGACCTGGGCTCATCACCCAAGGCTGTTTTGGTTCCACCTTCTATGAAAATAAGTCCACTCCTACTGTTCTCAATGGAGTGAGCCTTTTTGCTACTCACTGACCCAGAGAATAAATTGGCCAAAGGATTTCTGGTTTCCTAAACTAGGAACAAATGCAGCCATAAACACTTTGGATTTCCAATATGTATACCCCTTTTATTTTCTCAAAATACTCAACACTGAGCCTTTACCTTGTGGCTCATGTTGTGTTTTCCCAGGGCAACCCAAAGAAATGGAGTAGATTTAGGGCTAGAAAGGTCCTAAGGAAACACTTCAGTTCAGGTCTCCTAATTTACAGAGGAAGACTCTCAACTGTCTTTGAAGTTTGACTTTCCTTTGAGTCATAGAACTGGTTAGTGTGAGGGACAGTAGAGAATTAAAATCACCTGGTTCAGAGTCTGTGACACTTCCTCTGGTGGCATACAGAGATCCCAGGAGCACCCTGAGGGTTGATTCCCTTCACAAGAGGCTAACCTATGGGAAATCCCCAGGGGAAGTTCCCCCTTTTCACTTAGATCCTCTTACTCTGCAGAAATATAATGCTCAACTTAAATATAGCTGCTCTTACCTCTTGGGGGAAACATTCAACATAAGCAGTCAGAGTTTAAAAACTCCAGTGGTCTTTTAGGGATTTACCTAACTCTGTCCCAGATCTATAACTCCACTCTCTCCCCTCCCATCCCCCCCCAAAAACCCCCACAAACAATACCACCTATTAGCAGATCATAGATGCTATTGTATCAAGGATCTCAGGAAATGATTGAGTTTAACACTTGAGAGTTTCAGAATATGATCTAGGGAAAGAGCATGGTGTCTCTGAACCTCAAGCAAATTTAACTGTGGCTGCCAAGGCATCCACAGAAAGTGTGTTTCAATTGGTATATTTATACTTCCTTTACTTAGTATTGATTCTAAATAAGGATAAAACCCGTCCTTGATGGGAAGCCTATGAGTAAGAACAGATGAATTAAAGTTTGTTTTATCTTCCCACCTTCCTTTCTTTGTAGCCAAAAAAAGCCTTCCCTTTAGAGGCAAACGGGCGTGTTCTAGAGGCAGGAGCCCCTACTCTCAGAACCACTAAATGGTGAAGAACCGGAGTGTTAAATCCCTGTGTAGATCCAGAGCTTCCTAAACCTTTTGTCTGTAAAACTGGGGGAAATAGACCATCTTGAAGGACCACAGTTCTCCATACTCCCCCTGCCCCATGCTGCATAGCAATGCACAGGCCCATCATTTCCTAAACCCTATCTGCTGCTTAAAACAGCTGCTCTGGGCCACCAATAAAGCAAACTCTCCCTCTCTCTCTCTCTCTCTCTCTCTCTCTCTCTCTCTCTCTCTCTCTCCAACTCTCTCTCTTTTAGGTCTTACAACAGATTGACTTCTCATACATATTTTCTCATAGATTATTTGTAGAATTGAGAATAATCTCTGGGTAATTTGCCTGATGGCATAATATGAATGGAGAGTGAATGACCAATGTCTGATTATTTAAATATCAGTGTGAGTGTGTGTACATGTGTGTGTGATATGTACAAACATCTTTAAGTCAGACCTGCTGAAATAGGAATTGTAATGGTTCTCCAAAATTAAGGCAGGGCTCAAGTTCATTTTGCTTCAGTTATGCAACAAGCTTTGCAAATACAGGAAGACTTTCTCTGTACTCTTAAGAAAAGTGTTTTCCAACACTGAAAATTCCTCCTCTATCTATATCTAATGTGCCCCTACTTTCAGCCTATTTTCTATGTACCAGCACGCATCTACTCTCCCTGGAGTTTGACGTTGCTGGGCCTTTGTTGGTATAGTTTTTACTTCCTAGAGTCCTCTTTCTTTTCCTCTTCTTCTTTCTCCTCTGTAATCTCACTTACCTGGTTCACTTTTAAATGCCCTGAATCAAGTCTTTCTTTACCCCCACCACCGAAATTCATTATTACCTCCCTGGGTTCCACAATCACTTACTTATTTCATTCTGCCTGACATTATGGTGAGATGTTGAAAGAGGAATAGTAAAAGAGTAGAAAAAGAACAGGCTTTGGAAATACAGAGGAGGTTTAAGTGAAGGAAAATTCTAGCTGAAAAATGTCGAGCAAGTTACTGAGTCTTTTTCAGTCTCTGTTTTCCTCTCTTCAAAATGAACACAATAATCACCTTGCTGGTTTTTTTCAGCATACTAATGAGCAAATATAGGTAAAGAGCCTAACACACTGCCTGTTTTATGTTGAGTAATAAATGTAAGATGTTATTAAAGTAAACTTACATCTTTTTCTCATTTCTTAGTGTTTTCACAGTGTCTGGAAAACTGTATCTGTTTTAAATATGTTTGTTGAGTAAGCAAGTTATTCCCTTAACATATTCTAAGTTCCTGTTTTCCCTATACAGTTGCCACAAGATTTAATACAATGTCACTGAATGAATAAAAGATATAATTATTTAATAAGGTAAGCAGAGATATGTTATCCTATATAATAAAGAGCTAATATGCTAATTAGTCCAAACAGCAGAACGACTGTCCGGACGACCTTCCAGATGTAGCAAGGGCAGAGCCCCTTGCACGAATTTTGTGCATCAGGCCTCTAGTAATGATATAATTGTCTAGACTAATTTATTCACCAAAGTAGCAGCTCCATGGGGCAACTCTTGGGATTTATTTTTTAAAATCATATAAAACTTGAGAATTTTTTGGTCCCTGGGCTCTGTAGTTAGAGAACAGAAATGGTCACAGTTGGTAGAGATTGAGTGATAATATGTACCTGAGCCTGGACTTGGAGTTTTAGATGGATGATTTAGTACATACTATACCAACAATAATCTTATGAGGTAGATAGTATTATTGTCCATATTTTGAAAAAATGAAAATGAAGGCCAGAGAGATGGAATAACTAGACAGACTTTATAGACATAGAAGTAGCAGACATTGTGCTCAAACCCAGGCACTGTGACTCACCGAATCCACTGTTACTGCTATGCCATGGGAGATTTGTCCTCAGAGAGTATGTACTCTCATCAAATAGAGTAATCATTATAGTGTAATCCATGCTCCAATCCAGGCAACTCTTAGGTGATTGGATGTACTATCCATCGGAGATGCCATCAGAAAAGCAAGTGATTTGTTAGGTTTTCTGCCTCTCCTCCCAGTTATTTCTTCAGTTATACTTGAACGTTTCTTGACCAGTTATTGGTGGGTTTTCCCCTCACTTTCTCACAGAACTGCTGTGATTCTTTTAGTTGGAAGTTTCAACCGAGAGGGAAAGTACCGGCCTTAGGTCATGTTTACTCACTGGCTGTCTCCAGGGGTTACATGTGGTCATCCAAAGAAATCAAACCCTTGATTGTATTTGGAACAATGCTGCTGCTGGCCTCTGAGGAGGAACTAGATAACCTTTCTGCTATCTCTAGTTTTTCTGAAACCGTACTTCAAACAGTGCCTTCTGCATGAACTTAGATTCTTTCAAGGGTGACTCTGAAAAAAACAAAGAGAGAAGATAGAGTTGGTATAGCAGCAGCCACCTAGACTTATTCAGATCTCCATAGACAACAGCATGTCTCAGAGCCACTTCAGGGGATACCAGGGAGAATGGATGATCAAATAGGTGTCTTCCTCTCACCTGTCTGGTATGGAACTAGGCATTGTCCCATTATAATGACGCATATTAGGTTCTTTGCAGACAGGCTTTCCTTGGATGACATTTTTTTGATTTTCTGTTACCTTGATTTATTAGTACTTTGACTAGTACTTTGTTTAGGGCTGCTTACCTGGTTGATTAATGCATTCACACCAGATTGCCACATGGGGTTGGGGTTGGGGGAGAAAGAGAGAGAGGGAGTGGGCAGAGAGGTGTTTCTGATACAGAGAGATGGAGGGAAGGAGTCCAGAGCCTGCGTGAAGACACGCTGAGGCATTCTGAAAATCAGTGACAGCCAAGAGGGGAACATCTCTCACAGCTGGAAACAAAGGGAGTTGGGAAATAACGAGGCAAATTCCCTTTTTCCTTAGGCTGGTCCCATTGTTTTGCTTACAAATATTGCTACTATTCATTCATTCTTTAGTTAGCCTTAACTCTCCCCAGACACAGTACAAGTCACTCAAAGAAATACAAAGAAGAAAACTTTGTTTCCTCCTTCAAGGTCACAGTCTACCAAGGGAAACATATCTGCACAATGAAGACTGCAGAGGGCCTGGTTTTAGAAGGAGGGTGTATACACAGTGGCATAGAGCCATGGAACTTTCGTCTTTTTTATCTGAATCCCAAGAAAATGAAATAGAAGCTGGGGGAAAAGGGGAGGGGGTGTAGGCATGGCTGGGTCTCTGGGTGGAACTCGTCCATCTCACCTCTCTGTTGGTGGAGTTGCCTTCAGTGTGGTACTTGACTGTGGCCTAAGGAAACCTGCAAGCAGTACCTTGGCCTTGTGGGGATTTGTGTAACCATTCTACTGAGTAAGCCTGGCCAAGGCAGGGGTGTGCAGGTAGATAATGAGAATGCTGGGAATGAAAACCGATATTTTTTGGCACTTTTTATGTACCGGATACCACCAGTCTATTTGATAATCTTGCTGACCCTGTAAATGATAGGGGCAGAAATAGAATATTGGAGACCATCTATAATTGTAATAAATGTTCATCATACTCTGTAAACCATGATTGTTTTGTTCTGATTAAAGAAAGCACATTCTAACCTGGCTGAGAGTTGGACATGGGATCTGGGAGCAGCCCATCCTCCCCATCAGGGAGCTGCCTATTATCAAGGAAAGATTAACAACTTTGTTGCAGAAACCAGAGCCGCCAACCCTTTGAAAACCCCCAGCCTTTTGCATACCCCCAGGCCTTTGTAAATCTCCAGCCTGCATTACCTGTTAACTGCCCATTTGGCATAACCTATTGCCTACTTCCCCATATAATCTTTGTCCTTCTACCCAATATAAGCAGCTGGCTTATCGGGAGCGATAGAGCAGATTTTTGTGGATGACCTGCTGCTCTCCCACGCTGCGGGCAGTATTAGAATAAACACTCATATATGATTCACCCCCGTCTCTGCTTAGTTGGCTTAGGTAGTGACAGGCAGCACAGACCCATTGATTTTCCAGTTACATAGTACTTTTATTATTCCCATTTTACAGGTAATGACACTGATGCTAAGGGAGGGTAAGTCTATGCTCCAGGGCACCCAAGCTGAGTGGCAGAGTTGGGATTCCCTTCAGTAGTCCAACTTGACATGGCAATCCTTAATCACTACGCTCCTGGATATCCAGTCTTCCTCACACAGGTAAGTGGAGACCCTCTTTGCAAGCAACTCTAGGAGTATACCATGCTGGGATCCAGAAGCTCTGTGGGAGTGCTAACTGTGAGAAAGGGAAGCTACTGGGCCATCCTGGGGTAATAGTGTTCCCTTGGTTTGGGGAGAAAGGATAAGTCAAATGAGTGAGTAGCGGTTGGGAGCAGGTGTGTGATTAGAAGGCCTGAGAATGGTATCTACCCATTGATCCAAGAAACTGACTTTCATATCCTACTGATGAATTCATTTGGAAGAGGGGATATGGTGATAGTTCTAAACCTAAGATCTCTTAATCTCTGCTCAGCCAGACAGGCATCACTATCATCATTTCAATGTTTAAATCCAACATCGGTATCAATTGAATAGGAAAACAAACAGTTGTTTTTTTGTTCAATGGATAAGTTTCAACCAAGATTTTTGTTTTGTCTGTGGGAAACTATAATAAAACAAAGCTAGCTTTCCAAACACAGGTTGCACTATATAATTAGGTAGATAAACATGGCTGTAGAAGTTACAACTCATGGACCTTTAACAAACAGCAGAGAAAAGATTATTATAGTCATCTATTGGTGAGGATATAATTCTGTCCATGGCCAAAAGGACATTGTTTCCTTGATGATAGCTCTACCCTCAAGCTTTAGCGAATATGTGACTTTGTATTCTGCTCCAAAAGAGTGTGTTTTCAGTTGAAGATGTGTAGTCAGTATTCAGTATGTAGTTTTCAGTGTGTAGTCAGTATTCATTTTGGCTTTTGACATCAGGACTAGAAAGCACTGATGTGATACCTTTTTCTTTTAAGTTTTCTGAAGTATGGTCTTGATTTTAAATGGAAAAGAAGCACAGATTAAGGTACAAAATAGAAGCATGACTATGAATGTTCAGTATACAGAATTTGGATCTTTCTTGGAAATGAGGGAGTGTCTGGAAAAGTGTTGTCCCTTCTCATACATCTCCTCCAGCCTTTTTAGTAGTAAACTGAATAGTAGAGTATCCACTCAAGCAAGGTTTCTCCTGGGTATTTTTGCCCTCCTGAGCCCTCTAGTTATCTTGTCACCCATTTTATGTGTTTCGGTAGTTGGCATGTGTCATACAGGTGACAATGAAAATAATGCTGCTGTAGCACCCTTGAAAAAGTATCTTTAAGCAGAAGTGAGTAATCTATGGGAGAGAAACTGCAAGGTGAGACTGCTAGGCCAAAGTATAAATGCTCTTGAATTTGATGCACATTATGAAATTACACTGCAATAAGGCTCTGTTTGCTCTTCTACATAGAGTGTATGAAAGTGTTCATTTTCCTGCACTTGCACTTTTACCATTGGTAGAATTTGTGTAAATCTGATGGGTATCTTAGTGTTGTTTTAATTATTCCAAATTCTTTAATTACTACAGGTTGAGTATCTTTTCATGTTCAGTGGTAATTTGCTTCTTGTACATTTGAACTGTCCAAATCTTTTGTGCATTTTTCTAGTGGTTTATTACTCTATTCTTAAAAATTTGTAAGAACTTTTAATATCAAGTATTGACTTTTTAAATAAACATTTTTCTCCCACTGTTCCATGTTTTCTGAAGATCTTAATGATATCTTTCAAAGTATCTAAGTTGAATGACTTAGGTAGTAAATTCTACCAATTGTTGTATTTATGTCCTTTGAGTTTTGCGTGTTGCTTAGAAAGACTTTCTCTTATGTATGGGAAATGTATGTATATCCTATAGTTTTTTTTCTAGTGCTTTATGTTCTTAATTTAATCATTATTTTTCTTACTAGCATCAATTTCCTTCTAATAATTTTAAAGTTTTTTTTATACATTTGAGTCTTTCATTTGAGTCTAAATTAAAACATATCGCTTATTCTCTCCAGGTAGATATCTAATTTTTCCAACTGCATTTTGAGTAGCACATAATTTTACCTCCAAGTTGAAGTGTCACCTTTATCACTTAATAAATTCTTACATATGTTCATTTTGAGACTTTTATATTCTGTTCCAATTTATGTGTCTATTCCTGACACAGTTACCACAATGTTTTAATAACTATAACATTATGTTTTGATTTGGTAAATTTTTTGTATAGAATTTGAAACCTGGGACTAAATTCATTTGATTAGATTCATCATATTTTTAATGAATACCAATTTTATTGGATTGTATAGCTTTTATCTGAGGTTATGCAAACTCCAAAAGTGCCACCAATTTCAGTAAATTCTCACCCAGAAAAATTATAGACAAAATTATACATAAGGTTTTTCAAATATATTATTTGACATTATGCACACCAAATTATTAGATAAATTAACAAACTTTTAACTTTTTCTTTCCTTACTTTTTTCCCCTTCCTTCCAACAATGCCTTAATTTATTCTCTAAAGATTGGAGAAAATAGGTACTATTCGCCAAAGTGTAGTTTTAACTTATTGTGATTTACTGTTGTGATTCTTACAAATTGCAAGCAATCTAAATGTTTAAACAGCCTAGGTAAATAGTTGTGTTTTTTTTTTTTGTTTGTTTGTTTTGTATATCATTGGGACATTATATTATAAATACTTTAAAACAATGAGAAATTATTTATAATATGTAATGGTAGGAAAGGTTTAAGATATATTACTGAACAGAGCTGACTTAATCTGTAGAACAGCATATATAATATGATTCATTTTGTTTAAAGCAACATGTTTATTAAATATACATACAGACGTACCTAAAGGAATATGAAAAATAATTACTTAATATTATAGTTTGGAAGTATAAAATTAAAATTCCACCTTACTCATATTTATAGAATTAAAATTTTATAGTGAGCATATGTAAGTTTTATAATAAAAACAATAAAGATTTTGATTTTGGAAAAAGTAATTTTTAGATTATTAATGATATTACGTACTACAAAAATCTTTTCTTGTTACCATAGATTATTGAGAATTGACTATACCTCAGAAATCATATTTTCTTCTATTGAAACACCACCTCTAGATATAATTCAGAAGTATTCACATTATCATAATTCCTAAACTGTCACTAATGCCAGCCATAGAACTAAGCATGTAAGTTGCTGTATCTAATCTTCTGAACATTTCTTTGGGCTAGATATTATTCCCAAATTAAAGATAAACAAAACTGAATTTTAGAGAGATTAGGTGACATGCGAAAGTCCTTCAGTCAATTAATCAGCATAGTAGGAAATCAAACTTTAATATCTGATTGCAATCATGGCCTCCCCAACTATCCTCCAAAACAATTTCCGTATGGAATTTACTAAACACAAATTAGAGAGTCTTTTCAGATTCCAAGGCCGTGACTTTCTCATATTTCTTTTGTAGACTAACTTAGAAGCACTGCTAAACCATCAGAGTAGGTAAAGTGCATGATGAAGATACCGTGGAAAACCACTGTTTGCTTAGGTCTGTCTTTAGATCTGTTCTCTGGGTGAAAAAAGCCAAAGCCAACCAGTACCACCTTTCTTTAGGGGATCTATTCATTTGCTAGGGCTGTGGTAATAAAGTACCACAAGCTTGGTGGCTTAAACAACTGATATATATTTTCTCCCATGGTTTGAGGGGCTACCTCAAGATCAAGGTATTGGTTTCTGAGAACTGTGACAGACAGTTGGATCCTCTCTCCTAGCTTTCGGTGGTTTGCTATCACTCTGTGGAGTTTCATGGCTTGTATAAGCATCACCCTGGTCTCTACCTTCATCTTCACATGCCACTCTTCCTGTGACTGTCTCTGTCCAAATTTCCCCTTTTTATGGGGATACCAGTCATATTCGACTATGGCCTCACCCTACTCCAGTATGGCCTCAGTTCAACTAATTGTATCTGCAGTGACCCTACTTCCAAATAAGGTCACATTCTGAGATATGGGGGTAGGACTTCAACATCTAACTTTCGGGGGATCCCCTAAGCCTATACTGGAGTGTCACTTTCTCCTCCTGGGGCCAAGCAACATGCTGCAGAGTCCCTTCCTCATAAGCCAGATGTCCTTCTGCACCCCAGTGCCTGTGGATGAGACACTCAGTGCTTTAGAAAGTCCTCAGTATTCTCTGTTTTCCATCACTCTTTAAACACTTTAAGGAAGATATTTGGTTGGAGCTTCTTGTTCACACTGATCTTCTCTTAGGCAACCTGATACCAGCTTTGCATGGTTGCTTGTAAGGTGCTATATATTTTAGATTAGTTTGCCAAGCTTTGGAAGTACAATAACTTCATTTTTCAAACCCATCCCAATCACACTTTGGAGGATATGGGGAATCTAGACTAATAAAAGAGAAACATGCAAATTGGTGTCACTCGGCTATGCCCACCAGCCAATCAGATGAGTATGCAAATTAACCTAACAAAGATGGTGGTTAATTTGTATACACAGGTGCAGAGCAAAGACTGAAGACAACATAGAAGGAAGCCAAGCACTGCAGAAGGGAGCAAAGCTGTGGAGAAGCAAGCGGGGCGGCGGAGGCGGGAGGGAAGCAGGCGGGGAGGTGGAGGCGGGAGCAAAGCCCGCCTCGGCGGGTTTCACTCCCTTCTCTGCTTCGCTCCAGCTGCAGGAAGTCCCATTCTTGTAGGAATCTTCCTGCAACGGGCCTCTAGTTCTATACATAAAGCATTATAATTACAGTGGCCTCATACATGTCTGAGGCAGCCTGTTAATTTTAAAAACTTACAGTGTCAAACCTGCACACTTTTTTTTTCCTTCTGAGTTGCAACCTCATAGAGTAACATAGAAAAGAACTGGAAGCTTTGAATTGGAATTAGCACTAGTCAGTAATTTCTTGTACCCTAACAAAAAAATCCATGAATTTTAGATCAGGTTTTGTGCTGACAGCTAGCTATGGGGGTGTATGAAAAGACGGATGGTGACAGGCACTGTTAGTTTCCTGCATATTGGTTCTCTCTGCTTCCAATTAATGCAATCTGGTTTTTATTGGAGAAGCAACAACTTTCTCGTTTCCTCTACAGAATTCCTTTTAGCAAAGCCTTGCCTGGCCATGGGACCTGTTTTTGGCCAATGAAATATACGGTAAGGGGAAGTCTACTGGATAGAGCTTTTGGTTCAGACTGTGCCACTATCATTCTCATGGTTGTGAGAAGGTCGCTCGACCTTCACCTGAGTTGTAGGCAGAAAGATGAGGGAAACACAAAGGGCAACACCTACAAGCAGTTAAGAGAGAGAAAGAGTCTTGTTATTTGAGGGTTCTCATGAGCAGCTCTTTCAGCCCTGCACTACCCTTCTTTGCACCTTATTACATAATAGAAAAATAAACTCTTTTTGGTTAATATGCTGTGACTGGATTTTTTTTTAAATATATTTTTTATTGATTTCAGAGAGGAAGGGAGAGGAGTAGCTCCTCTCAATGGGGTCTCCCTAGAAGGGTGGCTACTGCTGCGGCTTCCAACTGATAGCAGTGGTGACATGAAGGGGGTTTCCCTCAGCCTAGCCTGCACCCACTGCAACTGGGGACCCCTCGGGGAATGTCTGACTGATTTAGGCCTGATCCCACCACTCTCACAATCTGGGACCGCTGACTCCTAACCACCCACCTACTACCTGCCTGATCACTCCTAACTGCCCTCCCTTGCCGGCCTGATCTCGCTCCCAACTGCCCTTCCCTGCCAGCCTGATCACCCCTAACTGCCCTCCCCTGACAACTGCCCTTCCCTGCAGGCCTGATCTCACCCCCAACTGCCCTCCTCTGCCTTAAAATTTGGTTCTTATTGGCCAGTTTCTATGCCAGTCAGCATCAAAAGCTCCACCTCCTAGGCAGCCATTGGCTCCTTACATTTACCCAGATTTGGTTCTGATTTTTCAGTTTTTATGCCAGTCATCATCTCTGGGCCTATCAATGGGGCCTGATCAGAAAGGTGGGGCTGATCAGCAGCCCCTTTGGAGGCCTGGAGAGAAATGGAGGAGCAGCTGTTGGCCAGGCTGGGAGAGAAAGAGAGGCAGGTTCTGATCAACGGCTGCCACAGAGGCTACGGATTAGACCCTGCTTCTCTCCCTGCAGGCCTCTCTCCCGGCCTGATCTGCAGTCCCCTAGGCAGTCAGTGCTGGGTCTGGGTGCCCGCAGCAGTCCCAGTCAGTGCTGGGTGGCCACGGCAACCCAGCACTGACTTCCAGTCTGGTCCAACCTTCTGTCATAATCGGTTTTTATGACCCTGGCTCTTTATTATATAGATAGATGAGCTTTCTAAATTATGGGACAGTCAGAAAAAGTGAAATAACCTTGCAAAATTGGCTATTAGACTATGTTTATTCATCTTCGAATTACAAATACTTGCTAGACATGAATTTGATGGTCAATAACTTTTTTGACATGAACTATTTCTATTTGTCAGGTGGGGAAACTTAAGACATTCTGTCAACCAACCTTCCTCCAACTAACCTTCCTCCAGCCTCCCTCTCCTCCCCAAGCTAAGTGACTGGTACAAGGTCTCTTGACCTTTCAATTAGAGAGATGAGGCTAGAACCAAGGTCTTGTGTATCCTGGGCTAGTGCTACATCCTTTCATCTTCATTCAAATAATGAAAACCCTGCATTGTTAAAACACCATTTTATTTGATGACAAAAAGTACTTCAAGATCATGGACATCCCTGATGAAAAACCAGATCGTAAATTTAGACATTTATGGGAATAAAATTTCAAGAATGGGACTATAGTTCAGTAGTTTGTGGATTAGAATTTTTATGTTGACTTCTTTATATTAACTGGATTTTCATGACTCTGTCCCCTTGGATTGCAGTAGTAATTATGTAGCAGTTAACATCTTCTCTGGGCCCAGCACATGCCATAATTAGCTGTGTCCTCTCCACAGCATATGACTCAACTCCATGTGGTTCTTCTATATCAAAGGCAGGGTAGCCAGATTTTTTTAAACCGCAGTACGTGAGCATGTAGTGGCAGATGGCTGCACAACCCAAGTGCATCGGGTTCTTTTGAACAGCAACCTCACCAAGAATAAGCAAACAAACAAACAAAACCAGACTCTGAGATTTATTTTTGAAAAAAGGAATGTACTTTCATGAGGATATTTCCAAACACTGCATCATTTTAAAAGAAAAGGATGCCTTTTTTTTTTTTTTTTTTTTTTTTTTTAGAACAAAAAAGGAATAAATGACTTCAAAGTTTGAGGTCAACCTTGAACAGGAAGGAAGGCACTTCCTGGTCTGTAATCAGAGTTCTACAGAGGTTTGGTTGATCTAGGGCATTGGGTATAATGTAATATATAGTGGGAGGCACACAGGACTAGGGGTCAGGCAACCCCATTTCTTGTCTTTGCCATTAATTAGGTATCTGAAGCTGTCAGAGCTTAGGTGAATCCAACTTCTCCTAGCTGAGATCATTTATGCAAGACCCCTCTTATAAAGTCAAGATCTTATATTATTAGACCGGCTGGGAAATAGAGCATCTCAAGTTCCCTTCTGCACATACACATTAATATACATCAACTGGTGAAGAACCCTAGAGAAGGAGAAAATCTCAGTAGCTGCCCTGGCAAGCCTATTATAGGCTTAATGAAACTCACCATCAGAGAGTTCCTTATTATGTAGTAATAACATATAAGAATGGGGAGAATGTTTTATTCACCAGGATTCCATAGAGGAACACAGCTATATGATGAGGACAGAGCCATGTGATCAATACAGTATAAGGCATGGGCCATGTGAGAGTTTTAAGCACTGACCATTTCAGAGGAATCAAAGATCTAATTCCACCCTCCTCAGGTATAGTCTAAATCCTTTACTCTTGTGGTGCCAGACAGCAGCTACATGTGACTCAAAGTCGATGTTCTCTTGGCCAGCGTCATCAATTGTCACAAGGACCCACCTCTTCATTAGGTTCAGTACTTTTGGAAATCTCTACTGAAAAGCCTTGAGATAATGGCCTGTGGTCACCTCAGAAAGCACATTCCATCTCATTTTGTACATTCTCCATCCAACATTTTTCCTGTCTTCAAGCTCCATCTGTAGGTTCTTGTTTTCCTTCCATCTGCCACATTCTTGCTCCTTATCTCTTGGGGTGGCACCTTCCCCCTCCTCTGGCTTTCACCTCTACACATTCCCTTCCCAATCCTGTCCTGAAGAGATTTTAAGGAAATATTTCCCAGCAAAGCAGATCTCTTGAAGGGAGGGCTTTATTGTTTGTTGCTAATAGAATGAATTTTCTTCATGTAGCAATTTCTTTCATGAATTTATAGACCTACTATAATCATCCATTCCTCAATTGTCCCTTACTTTCTGAATCTTCTCCAAAATCTCCACTCTCCAGTCATCTTCCTTGATTTCAACCATCTTGATATTCTATTGCTCATTAGTTCACCATTTTCCCTATACATTGGATAAGGATATATGGGTAGTATGGGAAACTAAAATCAGCCAAATGTTTTATGTGCAATTTTCATGCAAGATCTGAAAGGAGAAGCTATCATGGTGATGAGAGCTGGCCTGGAAGTTGACATTTATTTGTTTTTCCCTATTTCACCAATTCCAAAGTTCACTTTCTAGTGGAATAGGGGGACCTCTCTTGTTTATATATTATATTGGTGTTATAATATATAAACAATTTTATATGTTGGGGTTAGTACTGGTCCTGAAGTCAGAGAGACTATAAATTCCAGCTTTACCACTTTACGGTTCTCTGATGTGGGCAAAGTTATACTGAGCCACTCCCAGTCTCAGTTTCCTCATCTGTAAATTGGGATGATAAAACTGTATTTACTTCATGTTATTTTAAGGGTCAAAATAAGATAAGTATGTATATAAAGCACCGTAGGCACTCCATAAATGGAGGCAATTGGCTACACTAGGAATCTAAATCAAACCCATTAAGAAAAGCAACTATTACAAAAACATAAATATTCTCCAATTCCCACATTCTCTTTGACCTTTTCATGCCAATATTAGAAGGTGATGCGTGGGTTGGCTATCCTTTGGTTTAATCCAGTTACAAGTCTGTAGATATATAATATGAGTGTTCATAATTGAATTACAAACGCTGCTAACTTAGAGAAGCCCAAGATTGGCATTCATAGCTGAAAATAATATCCCAACCCTGAGCCTAGGTTTCACATCTCTGCAATTCATTTCCTGAGAAGCCTTCCAACGTGTGAGTTTTTCATAGCTTCAGGCTTTGTTATTAGTTAAGGTCCTCTTGGGCACCTCACCAGTTCTGGCAGCTGCTGGCACAGGTTAGGGGTGGGGACAGAATGTAGGTGGGGGGCTTTCCAATTCTGGGGGAAAAGATGCTTTGTAACAGCAAAGTGGATATATAGCTTAGCTGGGATATAAGATCTCTGTGAGGAAGTAGGGGGTCCTCAAGGAGAGTGTGCTGACAAGCAAAAGAGTAATGATTGAATTTAATAAAAAGTTCCAGGTCAATAAAGCCCCACATTCATCTTTGTGTTTTACATGGGAGACTGCAAAGTAAAACTGTCTGAACCAATTTTTCTAACTTTCGTCGCCTCAAGATACCTGCTACCTTAAATGAAAAGGGTAAGAAAAAGTGATCCGGGAATAACAAGTAACTGCCATCACTTATTGGACAATTATTATGTTCCTCCTAAATTATATAAAGTAGGTATTCTTAATTTTACTGTACAGATGAGGGCTGTGAGGGTTACTGATGTTACATGATCTGCCCAAGGTTCAAGAACTAAGAAGTTACTTCCAAGAATCCATTAGTTCAACATTTTCCCATTAAGAAATATACACTAAGAATTGTTTAGTGCTAAAATTTGCCTCTATTTTGTCCTATTGGTTTAAAAAGATATTTGACCAGTGACTTACATTTAGGACTGCTTAGATACGGAAGAATCCAGTTTGAAAGGCATGAAGATTACTTCACCTTTTCTATACAACAGAGTAGCTGATCAAGGCAGCTTTGGTAATGTCTTTCTATGGGGAAATAATTGATCCTACAAAACTTATACCTCTTAAAAACGCAGGGACAATCCTAATAAAATATATTCGGTCTCAGAATACTGGGGAGTCTTAAACAGATTAGAGAGGAGGACAACACCATTCAAACATAGTCCAATCTTATCCTTTCTAGAATTTAGCTTCCCTCAGGGTGTGAAATCTTATCTTTGGTATACTTCAAAGCACTTATCACAGTTTTTAGCAAAGAATGTGCCATCAATAAAATATTTTATCAAATGGATAGCATTTAAACATCTCAGACATCTCAGAAAGTCTTAATCTCCATGTTTCTTTATGATTAAAGCATTTTGTCACAAAATAAACAAACAGACAAACATGAAACAGAATAAGAATAAACTCCGTTCCAAAGATATGATGGCAGACAGTTAATTAGGAAAAGTGATATTATGGTTATTTGAAATTTTACTGTATTAAAAATGGGAACTCACATTATTGACTGACAACCATTTAGCTAGACTTTCTGTAAATTAAATCATTTTCCACGATGGTTATTGCCATTTTATTGCCAAAAAATGGAGGCTGAATGATATGTGCCTAAAAATATACAACACATTGATGAATTGGCGTAATTTGAGTCCCCTACTTAACCAGTTAGGTTGACTCTGAACTCTTTCTTCTACTACTCTATACTCTCTCCTACTACTTAAAATCATTTCTAAAGTTTAGGATAACTTCATTTCATAGTGATTCCTTGTACATAAAGAATAACCCTCTAGAGATATCTGGATCAGCAGCACCAGCCACACACAGGAAATTCACAGTCTTTGAACTCCTTCCTTCCCTACTGCATCAGAATCTGCTGTAGTCTTTTGTCTGAGGTTTCGCTTTCCACCATTTCAGTTACCTGTGGTCAATTGCAGTCCGAAAATATAAAATGGAAATTTCCAGGAATAAACAATTCATAAGTTTTAAGTTGTGCATTCTTCTGAGTAGCATGATAAAATCTGCAGCTCTCCTGCCCCATCCCGCCCAGGATGGGAATGCTCCCTTGTTCCAGCATATCTGTGATGTAAACATTACCTACCCATCAGTCCCTGAGTAGCCATCCCGGTTATCAGATGGACTGTCCTGGTATCACAGGGCTTGCATTCAAATAACCCATATTTTACTTAATACCACATTCGCATAACTTTTATTACAGTATATTGTTATAATTGTTCTATATTATCATTAGGTATTGTTGTGAATCTCTTATTGTGCCTAATTTATAAACTAAACTTTACCATAGATATATATTTATAGAAAAGAAACCAGTATATAGAGGGTTCTGTACTATCTGTGGTTTCAGGTGTCCACTGGGGGTCTTGGGGGTCTGGAAACACCTTCCCGCCCCCCCCCGACAAATAAGCGGGGACAGCTGTACGTTTAACATGATATCTTGGTGATTTGTATGTAGATTAGTGCGTTAGTAGCACTGCCCAAGAAGTTATGCCCCCCAGCATCTCAGACAAAAACAAGATTGTGCCTTTTCAAATAGGCCTCTTTCCTTTCTTGGTAGTGAAAAATATTTTGACTGTTATGATTTCTGTCAGGAATATGGCAGAAGATCAAAAATGTGTGTTTTGAAATCACCCGCTCATCTATTCTGCCAGATCGCTTTTAGGTTATCAGTGCTGAGGAAATTAAGCCTCCGCAGGACAGTTGTTCACTGGAGGCGCCTACACACACTCTCTCCCACGGAAGGACGCAGATGGGCCTGGACATACTAGTAGACATTATGCATTCTGGTGGCGAAGCGGCAATCTTTCATGAGCTGCCCTGGAGCAATGTGGGAAGCGTTCTGTGTTAATTTTTTAATGTCTTTTTAATTAAAAGTGTCAAGCCGGAGCCCCTGAGTTTCACTGGGAGAACCAGATTCTTCTCTGTTCTCTTTGAAATGAAAGCCAATTCATGGAGCCATTTATATTTCTTAGTCTTTGTTTCTGTTTTCCTTGTTTCTAGTTTTCCTATTTGGGCACATTTCAAGGTGAAACTCAGTTATCGTTATTTGCTCACTTTCAGGTTTGCATTTGAAGTTATCTTGGAACAAAAGCAGATAGACACCTGTGTCAATCAGTGGTGGTCATGGTCGTGCTGCATACTAGCATCAAACACCCCTGGCATTCAGCCATGAGCATTTACTTCTCACACCATGTCTGTGGAGGTGGGTGCTTGCTCACTTAGAAGAAGCTTGATTAGGCAGCTACTTGCGGTGGCTCTGGTCCTTGGGTCTCCCATCCTCTTCCTGGTACCTATGGTCTGGGCATGCTCTTCTTACCGAGGTGGCAGAGGTCGAGAGAGCAAACTGAACCAGACAAGGCCTATCTCTTACTGCCTAGTCTCAGAACTGAAGACTACTGTCACCATTGCTTTGCTCCATTGACCAAAACAAGCCTTTTAGCCAAACACAAAGTCAGAAGGCAAGGAAATTTACTCTACTTTGTTACATGGAGCAAACTACAGAATCACATAACCAAGGGTATGGATAGAGGGAGAGGTGAAGAACGGGGCCTATCCACTACAACCCATACAATCTACCACACTGCTTGCTTTGTATTCCTGGGATTTCTGTAATTCAAAGGTACCTAGCTTTACATTTCTGATACCAATAGGCATTCTGATATATGTAACATATGGATAGTGCATAGTTTCTCTCACATATGCTGAAAAAGGATCTACTTAACACTTGGAGCTCAATTTATTTCCAGTTTTTTTCATAGTTATAAGTAATGGGACATTATAGAAAATCTTGTCATGCTAATTACAAAATCATTTCAGATGCTCAATATTATGGATTTTTTCCTTGCTTGATAATATAGCCTTTCAGAGATGGCCAGATCACATTGGGGAGAATTGCTGAATGTAAATAGGGGTGAATAATTCAAACACCAGTCATGAACCTATTGAGAAATAAGTTCAAAATAGGGAATCCAGAGAATTCTTTTGTGTTTTAACAGTAGTAAAATCCACTACGTTTCAACAACACTTCCAGGTTATAAAACAAAAGTTAATTGAAGTACCACATGGGGAAGAAGTTTTCCGTATTTTTGAGAAAGGACAGGAAGATAACCTTGAAGGTAAAGCAGGTTGATTGTCTTACCCCAATGTCTCCCTTCCTGTTCCCAGTGTCTAACGTTTCACCCTTAGAGAGTTACTCTTTGAGCAAAGAGTTTATTGATTTTTTAAAACATTTACTGTATATCAGTTTATTCTGTCTTCCGAGTTTATGCATGGAAGATTAAAAAACAAAACAAAAAACAACAGTCATCAAAACATCAATCTCCAAGGAGGCCAGCCTTTTACATTATCTTTCACTTTAGTTACCTTTGTTTTATCTTCCTTATCCCAGACTGGGTTATGGTCTTGCCTTGTACAATCAAAGATCTCATTAAAAATAATACTACATAAAAGAGATATTTTCCCTTAATAAAGTGTTCCTTTTTTAGACTTGTACCTCATGGCATTACTGTGAGGACTGAGTGAATAGACACATACGCACCACTGAGGAGAGTGTTGGACACAAAGAAATCATTCCTGATAATATTTTGTCATAGCATCTGCATCTCTGAATTGCATTTATTTTCATGGTTGTCTGTCTTTTGCTGTTAGATAGACAAATTTTTAATATGCCTAGAAATAAATATTTATTGAAAATAACATGTGCTGCATATTTATTAATGAAAAGAGTTTGTTTAGTCTTCATTATGTGTCAGAACCAGGTAAGGCATTGGGTATGCACAAATAACAGTTAACACCTGCCCTAGAGGGGAGCATAGTCGGGCAAAGACACATTTCTAGGAATTGTAAACTATAATATGAAAATGGGTAGAATAGAGGAATATAAAGCGTAATATGGGGCAACCAGAAGCAAGAAAGATAATGAAATGATCTCACAGCTTTGGCTTGGATGGCAGGAACATTGTCTATGCAATTAAGAAAATGAGTTAGAGCAGTGTGCTTCTCAAATTTACTGTGAATCAGAATTACCTGGCAGGGATTTTAAAACACACATTGCTGGGCCCTTTGCCCAGAGATTCCTAATTTAATTGGTGTGGGATGGGCCTGAGAATTTGTACTTCTGACGGTTTCCACATAATGCTGCTGCTGGTGGTCTAGGGAACACACTTTGAGAGTCAGGAAGCAATGGGAAGAGAACATTGTACATGGAATCAGTTCTTGGAACTCTGTCATCATAAAGGGAATAGAGAAGTGCATACACTGAAAAAGATGGAGAAGGCCCCTATCATACAAGGTGCTTCACATTCATTTTCATGTGTTCATCTCCAGCAAAGTTGTTCAATAAGTTTATTAGGGTAGTGTCTAGGCCAGGGGTGAGCAAACTTTTTGACTTGAGGGCCACAATGGGTTCTTAAACTGGACCGGAGGGCCGGAACAAAAGCATGGATGGAGTGTTTGTGTGAACTAATATAAATTCAAAGTAAACATCATTACATAAAAGGGTACAGTTTTTTTTTTTTTTTAGTTTTATTCATTTCAAACGGGCCGGATCCGGCCCGTGGGCCGTAATTTGCCCACGGCTGGTCTAGGCCATGAAATTAACCATGAACTCTCTGTGTTGAACACACACACACACACACACACACACACACACACACACACACGTGGTTTATTTTCATTTATGCACATGTCCTGTGTAAGTAGATGGGTCTCTGCTCTGTGTAGTCACCCAGGGGCTGGAGTAGATGCTCTGGATCATCACTCATAGGGCTTAGATACTCAATCCCCTTGGTGGTTGGGACTTTTGTGTTGTTAGATAGAAATTTTTTGATATGCCTAGAAATATTCAGAGATGATCAGATCCCGTTGGGGAGAATTGCTGAATGTAAATAGGGGCGAATAATTCAAACACCAGTCATGAACCTATTGAGAAATAAATATAAGATAGGGAATCCATGGTCTATGAGCAATCCATGCTCTGTTAACAGTTAAATGGAGCTGCCATGGAAGGATTGGGCAAAGTGGGGAATATAAGCCTGGCCTACTTGTAGGAGCATGGGACTACTCTGAAGAGCCATTTTAGCTCTAGAAGTTTGTTGGATTGAACTTACTTAAACCTGAACCTTTGTGGGCCCCTGTCTTCAGCTAGATTTCCCAGGAAATAAACTCTGACATGTTTTGTTCAGGAATTTTATTGGGGAGTATTCTCAGTATCAATATGTGGAGTGACTGACAACAGTGGGACTGGGCAGAGGGTGTGGTTATGAGTCTGGAGCTGAGATGGAAGCCTGCATCTAGCTGGGCTGCTTGGCTCAGAAGCAGGCATAAGAGCTCAGTAGTGATGGTTCATCACCATCATGTAAAACAGTAGTGTCTATGGGAGAGAACGTAGGCTGTGCTTGGACTGGTTGAGTATTTGGACAGACACATTGGCATTTGTCATGGATCTCACTGTTCTTGTCACTGATCAGAAATTAATTGAACATCAGTATCATCTGGAGGAAGTATTTGAAGTTTCAACTGAGGCTCTGCTCCATAAATCAATGTCTCAGACTTGAGTTTTGTGTTTCATTCTGGGCAACACTTTGTTCGGATGGCCATTGAGAAACAGAATCCCACATAGAAGAGGCTGACTGCGATAATGAAGGGGTCTGTAAAACACTTCCAATGAAGCCATAGAGCCCAGAAATAGACAACTTGAGGAAACCTGATTGTAACCTCAAATGTTGAGACTGTCCTGTGAGGGAGGATATTGACTCAGTCTGGCTCACTTCCAGGAAAATCAGTAGCTAGGTGTATAATCTCCAATAGCTTAGGGAGAGTGTCTCTCACAATTGCCTTGTATTTCCTGAGTCAGACATAGTACCAGTCACAAAGTAGGTGCTCAATAAATATTTGATTAAATAATCAACTGAATTAGTGTTAAGTAGGTTCATATTTTACTTCAAAAGAGTGAAGGTCTGCATACCTAAGACTCTCTCTAAAACAATGAGGCTGCCTTACAAACTAAATCAAGACCTCCTTATTGAGAGGGCCTCAATGTAGGTAGGATGACTTTCTCTCAGCAAGGGATATTGTATGATCAAATTCCTGCTCTGGGTAGGAAGTTGGATTTTTATGGCTTCTTTAAATTTTAAGATATTTAATATTTTAAGGATAGAAAGTGACTATTCCTTGGGAAGAGAGCTGTCACAAGGAATAGTGCCACTGAATACAGAAAGCTTTACATTTCCTATTTTTACTGCATTCACACAGAGATCCCAAAAACAAGCTGAAGGAAGTCACATTTACTCTGTGGCATTTGATTTATAACATCAATTATTAATATACCAATTCTTTCCTGTACTCAAAGGCAATTTCTTGATGAAGACCAGGGGATCTCCCAAATATCTAGACATGTAGTGATGGAGAGTTACAGCTCCAATGTTGCTTCCTGTCCTCACATACCTAGAATTACAAAGTCAAATCCTTTGTATTGTAATTCAGGTTAGTTGAGTAGGAGCAGAAATTATGAAGCAAGCACTGAAGGTTAGGATATCTAAAATCAGGAACCACAGTTACCTTTGAGGATTTGAAGAAAGCGTGTATAAATTATAAGAAAAATGCATACATGTATAAAAATGTATAAACATGGACCTCCTAAAACCTATTTATGAATTAGAACCATGGGATAAAGATGGAGATTTTTAGAAGGTATTCCTCTTTGAGCACAGAAAGCTACTCTCATCCCTGATACCCCATATAAAGAAATAATTTATAGAGATAAGATTCATTGCATTTATTAAGTCCAAGGAGAGATGAGTGACCTGACTCAGAGTTGAGCAGGAACTGATGTCTCATTTATGCTACTGGATATAGTAAAGCAAGTTAGGCTTCCACTAGTGATCATAATACTTCATCATGAATAGTAGTGATTGGCACTGGGTCTTAGGAATACTTGTCTTCTTAAGTCATATTTCAGAGTCCTTCTAGGACTCACACTCTGCATAGCTGGTTGAACATTATGCCTACTTGACTTGATTAATGGGTGGTGATGGACCTGCTCATTGGAAGATATGTCAAGCCAGATGAATGTATGCCTGAAATTGCTACCAATATGGTGAGCCCTTCAGGAATTTCTGGGTGCACACACCTGTTCACAGAAAGAAGGCAAATGTTACCTGGGAAACTATGTGGCAGAGTGAAAAGTGCATGGCTTTGGGGACAGAAAGATCTGGGTTTGAATTCATCTTCACACTCAGTTCCTATTTACACTGAGCCTCAGATACTTCATCAGTAGAATGAGGCCGAGAGTACCTGCAAATACATAACATAAGAATCTTATTCACACTGCCTAGAGAGAGTAACCTGAAGAGGAAAATTAACTAACTATGGGCCTACGTAGATGATTTATGAGTAAGGGCTACAAAATGTAAAATTTCTAACAACAACACAGATCCCTTTATAGGTTGAGATGGGAGATAAATGGTGTGGATTGTTACAAAGGCTTCTAGGTAAGATTAACAGGCTGAAATTGAAAATAAAACAATTTTGTCCCTTATGACAAATATCGAGACATTCAGATTAATGATATACTGAGTACTTTTATAGAGAACTGTATACTCTGCAGTCTTAGAGGGCCTGAAAACAAAATATGACAACGTACAACATATTCGGAGGCAAGGAGGTTGGGAAGTGGTGAAATATAATGATAAATGCTTTGGGAACCTTCAGAGATGAGGTCACTGACTGCTAAGGTTAATGGCAAAAACAGTTTCTGTGACTGTACTGCTCAGACTTAGAATATACTAAAACATACATTAAGCATTAGAATGCCTCTTTCAGATCATCTATGATTTATAGACTCTCATGTTAGCAATATATAATTTCAGACAGATGGGATAAAATATTTCCATAATACAAACTCTACAGAGTGCTGGACGATTCGTACCAGTGTTCAGAGAAAGTATAAACTGTGTAATTCTCTTCAAGGAAATAATACTAGACAGAAAATACCAGACTAAAAGTTTTGGGCTGGCTTATGTTATGGCAGGTAAGCAAGGTACCCAATGTCTTGAATTGTATTTCTGCCCTATATGTGGTTTTATACCAACATTTACAGGGAATTATGAGTTTAGGTAAAAAGTGAGTATTGAATTTGGAAGAGGTAGTTTGTCATTGTGGCAAGGTGAAAGGGATGACTATAAAATAACTAAAAACATGTATCAGCTCTTTAAAGTCAAGATCTGAGATGGTTTATTTTATTACAACTATCTATTGAGAAGTGACTCTGTGCACAGTACTGTTTTAGGAACTGAGAAGGGTGACTGTCACCTGGGTGCTCACAGTGTAGGGAAAAAGGCACAAATGAACATTAAAAATGATTCTTGCATAAAAGGCCGGCTAGAGCAGGGATATAAAGAGGAGGTATCAATAGATGGAGGGGATAAAAAGAAGTCCATATAAAATGAGATAATTTAGGATTAGCCTTAGAATCCCTAAATTGGTGAGGGCTAGCAAACAAAAAAGAATTTATGATGAAAATATTACCCAGATTAATTTGCAACAACACCATTTTTCTGGTATATACCTTAAAACGATGGATAGAATGAGGTTCTGGTAGGTATTAAACATGGGAGCAGGAGTATAGGGTAGAACCAGGGATAATCTCATTTATGATCCTTCTCAGTGTCCCACTAGAACAGTCTGAGCTTCAGTCCTTAGCAACTCTGGGCGCTGTGGGCCTCAGAAAGCAGACACTTCCCCTAGGGGCCAGCAAGAGCCCTGCTAAGCACAAAGCTGTGGCTGCCACTGGTCGCTTTAGGATTCATATGCCAACAGGCCAGTAGTCAAAGAGGGAGCCACCATAAAAGCCAAGCCATTAACCCTGATCATTTGGGGGAAGTGGGGCTGCTGCTCCATAGTGTAGGGCAGGAAGGAATACATTTGGCACTCAGATGACCCAAGGAGGCATCACTAGTTTTAACTGTGAGGAAGGGGAATAGCTTTGTCCTAATAAGGACACTCCAAGCAGTGGACGGGCTCTTTGGGAATAGGTCAGACCACCAGGCACGTCACCTGCTGCTAGAAGTCTCAGGGGAAGAGGAAAGTCTAATACCGATGACAGATGAGGGAGATGATGAGTATCAGTTATGGTCTTGGAATCTATAGCAACAGAGCGGCATGTAGTTCCAACAAGAGTTCTGGAGAAGCTGTGCCTGGATGGACTAAACTTAGATTGAGAAAGCAAAAGGTTCTGAGCAGTGCAAAGTATAGATTACAGAGAATGTTGTTGGTATTCCATTCTGATGCCCCTCAGCTCCCGTAAGTGTTAGTTACTCATAGCTCACAGCTGCTCCTCTCACCAGTGAGATGCCCTCAACCTATGGGAGCCGCCTTGCCCAGGAGGCTACACCCACTCCTCTGAGTGGCTTGCAACCAAAGGCTGACTCTCTGGTGTACAAGGGGCTGGTCGCTGACATGGAGATGGGTCTTATTCTGTATTGCTATTCATGCTCCAAAGCTCTCTGTTGAATGAAGCTGAAGCTGGAACTTTTCTACCCTGATTCCTTCTTCCATGTTTTTTCATGAGCTCTCCTTCAATAAAGCATTTACACAAGAATCCCTTCTTCTAGGAAACTCAAAACAAGGTACATGCTCAAACACAAATTTCAGTGCTACAGAAAACTCTAAGTCATTCATAGTCCTACCTTACAGTGTTTACCACTGATGATTGTATAGTCTTCCTTGCTTCCATGTTTGTTTAAACATTTATGTAAAATGGAATCACATATGTGACATGTGTTTGTGTGTATGTGTGTACATATGCATGTAGCATGTGTTTCTGTGTGTGCATATACAGACCCAGACTGTGTGGTGAATATCTTTTTAAGTCACACATATAACTACATCATCCTTCTGTACATATCCTCTATAAATATACATAGCTTGTATAAATATACAATTATTTATCCTAAAAGCTGTATAAGTGCTATGATAAAAGTATTTATACATCCATCTTTGTACACTGATCTAATTATTTTCCTGGAATAAATTTTTAGATCTGTAACTGTTAGGTTAAAGTGCACATAATTTAAGGATTTTATTTTCTCCTGGCAAATTTCCTTTCAATGAGCTATGCATATGAGACTGACAGTTTCTGAACAGCTTTGCCAACACCTGGTCAATGACAGTTTAGTGCTGAATCAATTTATACTGTATATTAGAACTGACAATTTAGAGCAGAAGTTTTAGAATGGCCAATTGAATTGAATAGTAAGATTATTGGCTAATTTAATATTTCTAATTAATGCTTAAAATAAAAACTACTCTCAAGTGCCTACATGCTTAGTACTTAAGATAACTTCACCAAAGTTTTATAACCTCAAGAGATTAGTTTAATTATTATCCAGTGTAACAATGAACAAACCAGTTGTGAGACAGACTAAATTGCTTATAAAGAGTGTCCCCCCAAAATGTATGCACATTTTAACAGCTGGGAACTCACTTAATTTTCACTCCTTTTCAGGTTTAACTGATTTGAAATAATGGGCGAAGCCAGACTAAGCTTTGAACAAAGAAAATTTTTCCTAAAGTGCCGCTATACTTTTTTTATGGGGATATATAAAAGATAAAGTTTACAGTACAAAACCAGTAAGAGTTGATAAATTGAGGGCGCACAAATACTGAACAAAATTATTCTTGATATTTGCAATTCCATTGCTTCGCCTATCAGCAGTGCCTGGACCAGAACAGTCATCAGTTTGAAAATAGACATTGGCAGAAAGTTATTCATTTCTGTAGATTCTTTTACATTTTGAAAATGAACACTAACACTATATGTTCATAAACACTAACTTTGTAATCATTCAAAGTGTGTATACATTTTGGGGGACACCCTGTATTTATAGAGCTAGTTAAAGACAACGTGATCTGTCTGGCTCCTAAGCTCTGATATTATGGCATAGCTCACTGTCTCCCACAGGTATCGTAAATCTGAAAGTATTATAGTATGCAAATAAAGTCAACACAGGAAAAGATTAGGTGATTGTTAATGAGGAGGCTGATGACATCTGAAGTATTAGCTGAAAACATCCCTATGCCTTACTTGTATGACCGGCTAAGCCTTTCCCCATCTTATCTGTTAAACATTTTTCCAAAGGTGAGCATTGCTTTGGTGGATGCTCACTGTCAAGAACAAAAATGCCACGCCCTAAATAGATAAAGCCAAAAGGATATCACTCCCAATGTGACATTGGACAGGCATGAAGAGGCAAAGAGATTTCTCTTTCCATTTTTTCTTTCTTTCTTTCTTTCTTTTTTTTTTTTTTTTGCCCTACCCCAGTGGAGCTTAAAAAGTTTGCAGCATTTTCTTGACTGGTCTTTCCAAGAAGGGGGTTTGAGGAATAGATGGTTATGCTTTCTCTGATAGTTGGCTGAGCTGTAGTCCTCATGGTTGTGATGGGGGTGAGTGACAGGAGAGTGGCATGTGGTCTCCAGGCAGAGGCTGTCCTCGGTACCTGTGGCCTGCACATGCCATGGACAAAATCCAGATGAGGGAGCTAAAGTGGATAGCTGGATTGATTATGTAGTATGACCAAAGAACAGAGTTGGTACAGAGGTATCAAGTCCAATGACCCTCTACTCCATTGGAGAAGGGGTCAGTCTACATGACAACCAAAGAAAACAGAAATTAGTATCAGTACTCTTCAAATATCCTATATAATAAAAGGCTAATAAGCAAATTGTTCCCTCGACTTTCGACAGGGAGTTCAACCAAGGACCCCTCCCCCTGGCCAGCCAACTTCCTATATCCCCTCCCCCTGGCAGGCCCGGCCTGATTAGGCCCAATTGGGCAGGCTGGCTGGACCCCATCCATGCACAAATTTGTGCACTGGGCCTCTAGTATATATATAAAATTCATTTCAGAGAGTAAGGAAGGGGGAGACAGAGATAGATACATCAATTAAGGAGAATCATTGAACGGCTTCCTCCTGGATGTCCGTTACTGGGGATCAAGCCCACAACCTGGGCATGTGCCCTGATTGGGAATCGAACTACAACCTCTTGGTTCATAGATCAATGCTCAACCACTGAGCCACACCAGCTGGCAGTATCAGTACTTTTGTGACATTCACCTAAGTTGCTTTTTCTATCCCTTCTTGCTCCAGCCAAACAAGGGGAGGGGATGAAAAATGGCTCTGTGAACAGACTTAAAGCATTGTAGCTTCTCTAAACCCACTGATGAATCACCGGGTTTGCTGATAACTCAGCACTGGGTTTGCTAATAGTCACGTAGATGCAGTTGCAGTAATATGGGCTGTACATGAGTGGGTGCAGTGAAGTGGAGTGGACTAGGAAACAAATTATTTCACTTAAAGAAATAGCCTCACCTCTGAACATTAGGACTTGCCTACTACCCTAATTTTAAAATATCTGATCAGTGATAGGTGCAATGTAACATCTCAATACTAAATTTTATAAAAGTGAAGCAATCCCATGTTATTTCATGCAGAACATTTAAGTAAGTGACTGGGGAGTAATTGAAGATATGAATCAAATCTTCATTATGCTATGTGAATTTCCTTTTAGAATTAGCTTTAAGATCCAAATGCTAGCTTTCATTTTTGTTTGTTTGTTGTTTTTTTTTGCAATAGTTTCATTAGTGTAACAATTGTTCTATTGTGTTAATGCTTTCTGGAATGACAGGGGTCCTAAATCTTAAAGCAGTGATTGGGATAGAACTTTATTAGATAAGCATCAGCTAAAACCATAACTTTACTCTCAATACAATATTTGAACAAAGATAGAAAGTTTCATAATCTTCCACTTCACAGCATATATATTTGACACTATTTATAGATAAGGTAGAAAAATATAGAGAATTTCTGTCTAAAGAGAGGGAGTTTGGCTTATCAAATTTACAGGTAAGTGTCGATATGTAACATTTGCGGGTCATCTAATGCCTAGGAGAAAAAGGCATTGATGTCCATGTGTTTTTACAGGTCTGAATTAATTGTAAAATTTGGATGTGAGAGATATCCTTTTTTATTAAATCAAATTAAATCCAAGCCCAAAAGAGTATTCATCGGGGGGGGGGGGGGGAGATTCCATCCCTTGTTTTGGCAAAGAGGAAGAACAGGTGAGAAGTGGATGGTTGGAGGTATTTTCTATGTTTGTGTGATATAATAAGCCAAAGAGAAATAAAACTAGCTCTGGTAATGGTACAAAGGCTTGGTCCTTATTTCGCGGTGCCTGGTATAAGGGGAAATCGTCATTGTTGTCACCTTTTATGCATAAGCAAGAATGGAGCAAACACTGCTCCTGGCCTGTGAGGGACTTAATATCCCAATGAGGAAAATGAAGACTCAAATACATGTGACTAGATAATGCCAAAGTAATTGATTGAATTTTCAAACTAGGAGTACACAAGGTAACTGCTCTGGATGGGCTGGTTAGGTTGGATTGGACAAGACAGGCTGTGGCATGAGGAAGCGGTTAGTGTTCATTCTGAGATGGGTTTTGATGTGTTAGATTATTTGTTCTCCTTAAGTGAATGAGAGGCACTTATTTCCTTTCCCTAGCCTAAGTATGCTGACAGATTTTCCGAATCAAACAGGGGCTAGGCTTCCTTGCCTCAGAAGTTCTTTTGCAGCTTTGGTCTCAAGCCAAGAAATACTTTCCAGGCCTTCAGAAGCAATTAAGTCCTCCTTCCCAGTCTTGAATTCTTTTGTAAGGATGTGAACACTCACTGAAGGAGAGAAGAGAGAGGCTAGTTTGGGGAGTTGAAAAGCCCAGGGATACCCAGTGCTAGCTTCTCCAGAACAGGAAGATATCAGGGCTTTGCGTTGAAGACCGGGGCCTTGCTTGCATGCAGTGATCTGGATGGAGGTGCCTGCAGATGCTGCAGAGCTGGCTCTGTGCTGAGTCCTTAAAGGGTCAGTAATCTGTTGGGAAGGACACTTCTTTTTTTTCTTTCTTTCTTTTTTTTTTAATTTTTTTTTATTGCTTAAAATATTACAAAGGGTATTACATATGTGTCCTTTTCTTTTTTCCCCCCGCCCTTGACAATCCCCTGGCCATCCCTACCCCCCAGTGTCTTATGTCCATTGGTTATGCTTATATGCATTCATACGGGCAGGACACTTCTGATCTTGGCCTTCTTCCTCAGTGCCAGTCCCTGACTTGGAGGGTTTCAAAAACAGTACGTCTGAACTTCCATCTGCACATATCTGGGATAGGCTTGCACAATGGCAAGACCAAAACCCATCATTTTACATGCCCTTCCTGAAAAACTCTACTGTGGGAGTGGATTATTATTGCTGACAAGCAAGGAGAAAGTCCTGCCCATATCCCACTTAATTATCACTTTACCACTTTTTTTCCAGGCAATTTCAGAAAACGCCAGAAATGTTGGGGCTCAGATCATGAGTCCTATATTGCCAACAGCTAAATGGGCATAGCCAAAGCAGGTAGAAAAAAGGAGAGAGAAAAAAAGATACAAAATTTATCAGAACACTAAAGCAAGAATCAATTTTATATGAAGCCTCAGGGGGTTACTCATAAAAGGCTTCAGAAATCCAGAGGATTTAGACATAAATGGAGATTTAGAGGTCATATGGACTATCCCCTTTACATTTCTTCAATCGCTTCTTCCATTTATAGCTGGAAACTGTAAAGAGGCAGATGTCAGTGAGATTCAGGCAATAACTAGTTTATTCACAATTGCAAGGCTCCAGAAAGAATCGCTAAAACCTAAGCCATTCCTTCAGTCAGGTAGAAAGTTTTCAGAATGAAATGGAAAATCAAAGCTCTATTTGAAGAAATTAGCTCTGAGGATTGAAAGTAAGGCTGGCTTACTGTTAGTGTGTGATGACTGAGGCCAGGGAACCAGGGTGGACTTGATCTAATGTCCACATCCCCAAGGGTGGGGAATTGCAGGTACTTCAACTTATATTTTATACATACCAAGCTCAGTGGGCTCTCAGCTGAGAGAAAGCTCCAGGCTGGATAAAGGAAGCACCTTTAACTGTGCCTGATCTTCCCCATGATGGCTAAATGTGGTTGTCTCCTTGATCCTAAATTTTGACACACTTAGGATCATCTGAGTAACTTTTGATTTTGCCTTCCAGACCAATTAATCCCCAACATTGGGGATCAGGTGTCAGGGCTGGGGGAGTCCAATGTGAGGCCACATTTGAACCCAAATACTAACTTGTGCCTCCTTCTCCAATAACATCACTTGTACCTACTAGAATCCCATATGTTCCCAGTCTACAATGAATACCAACTTTTCAAATGATCATTTTGGGCTGATGGAAATATTATTTTTAAAAATAAGAGAGAAAAGACAGATAAAAATACACAATGTATTGGGAGTGGGTACTTTCTGCTCTAAAACTAAAAGTGCTCTAAAATATAAACTCTACTAAATACCTTTTTAAAAACCTTAAAAATCTGGCAGTCAACTTGTGCGGCTATAATAGAAATACCATAGACTAGGTAGCTTATACAAAACAGAAATGTATTTTTCATAATTCTGGGAAGTCCAAGATCAAGGCACTGGAAGATTTGATGTCTACTGAGGACCTGCTTCCTAGGCAGCCCAGCTTTTTTTGGTAACCTCACATGGCAAAGGATGAGGGAGCTTGCTGTGGAGTCTTTTTTATAAAGGAACTAATCCCATTAATGAGGGCTACACCATCATGACCTATTCATCTCTCACAAACTCCACATCCTAATACCATCACCTTGGAGATTAGGGGGAGTAGAAAAAGGAATGGGGCATAGCCCCAAAGCTTCATGATATCCAGTGGGCCCCATAATGATGAGAGGCCCTGTATGTTGGGTAAAGATGGTAGGGTTGGTGAATAAATCCCTTCACCTGTATCTTACCAAATGGTGATACAGCTGAAATGGTCCCTGAGCTGAGCTGATGGTTTGTGATACAATTTGGCATTTCATGTTTGTCAGTTCTTTTGGTAAAGAATACTTTGATGATTGAAAGTAAGTGGAAGCCCCCCACTTCTTTGCTATCCAGGGTCATGTCATAGTGAAATCAAGACTGAAGAATAAGTCACAAAGCAATCAATTTGCATGAGAAATAAAATCCAAGATGGACAAACAAGATCCTGATGCTAAAACAAACCCATCTTTTTGTCCAGATTTGCCTATAGGGCAGTGATGGCGAACCCTATGACACGCGTGTCAGAGGTGACACGTGAACTCATTTTTTTTGGTTGGTTTTACTTTGTTAAATGGCATTTAAATATATAAAATAAATATCAAATTATAAATCTTTGTTTTACTATGGTTGCAAATATAAAAAAATTTCTATATGTGACACAGCACCAGAATTAAGTTAGGGTTTTTCAAAATGCTGACACGCCGAGCTCAAAAGGTTCACCATCACTGCTAGGGTCTTTACAGAGGTCAGTTAGGTTAAAATGAGGCTGTTATGGTGGGCCCTAATCTCATCTGACTGGTATCCTAATAAGACGAGGGGATGAGGATGTATGAAGAGACAGGAGCATTGCACAGAGAAAAGGCCATGTGAGGACAATGCCACAAGAAGCCAAGGAGTGAGGCCTCCAGAGAAAGGAAACCTGCCAACACCTTCATCTTAGACTTCCACCCTCCAGGATTTTGAGAAAATCAATTTCTGTTTTTTAAGCTATCCAGTCTGTGGTATTTTGTTACAGCAGCCTTAGAAAACTAATATAATTTCCAAATTCTACAGGCTGCTTTTTCAGCTTCCAATGAGCTTGTTTTCTTGAAGTGCATATATCCAAGTAGGTCTTGTGGCAGGCACATTATTGAAACCACCACTTCTCCTAACACCTCCTAACTCCTCTTAATTGGCTAGCTACATCTTACTGGGCCAGAATCCTCTTCCTTTGTGGCATCAGGGACCCTTGATGGGGGAAAAAGTCTTCTGTACCCATTCCTTCCCATGAGAAGGAATATTCTGCTAAAATTTCCTAGTGTCTTAGGTTTCCTCATTCCTTTTACTTCTCCCCAAAAAGTGTGGTGAGCTATTTGATTGGTGAGATTGGGAGCGGAACTGGGTATGAGTACCTTGGCCTGTTCCTTTCCTCATTGTCATGGAGGGCAGTCTGGCCCAGTGTGTCCTTCATTATATTGGGGCACTGTGCTTGGAGAGGCTTTGATTATTTAATGCTGTGTGACAGACTTTCTCAAAACCTATTGCCGTGTGACAAACTGTCTCAAAACCTAGTGATTTTTGAAATGACAATGATTTTACTAAGTTGATAATTTTGTGGGTCAGAAATTTGAGCAGGACACAGCAAAGAGGACCTGTATCCTCTCTTCTACAATGACTAGAGCCCTTGGTTAGGTTGATTCAACTAGCTAGATTGGCTCAGTTGGCTTGACTGGAGCCATATATCTTGGTCCTTAATTCTAACCATTCGTTGAGTTCCTCCATTTTTCTCCACATCATATCTACCAAGGCCAGAATGACCAAGCTTTTTGCTGACATAACTTTCCCTGGGCTGCGGTGGCTAAACCAACTAGGGCTAGCTGGATATTTCTACCTGTCCACATGGCCACTACAAGGTTATCTTGGACTTTCTCACATTGTGGTGATATCAGTAGTTGGATTTCTAAAATGGAAGTTGGCTTTCCCACAGTGAGCATTTTAAGAGACCAAAGTGGAAGCTGAAAGTCTTCTGACTTAATCTCTAACCCCATCACTTCTGATGTATTCTCTTGGTTAAAAGTGAGTCACCGGCCAGCCAAGATTTAACAGGGGAGGGTTGACCACACAAGGATGTTAATACCAGAAGGTGATACAAACGTTGGGGTGGAGGGTGTCTTTTTTAGAAACTAGCTACCACCATGCTTAAGCCTTGTCCTTAAATTAGTAACTAAAGTGCTACTGTGTCTTCATCTGCCTTACTGTTTTGTTTTGTTTTAATTTCCATTTGATATAAAACTGAAGCCAGGAAAAGTGAGATTTTTTAAAATTGATATTCTCATACATCAGCAACAGCTATCATCTGTTCTTACAATATGGCTTATATCAGAAATATCCTAATTACAGACAACATTCAAAAATTCTCTATTTGCATGCAAATAAGAGAATGCTTGGGGGTTGGGATGTTGACTAAACCATGTATTAGACACAAATTAACATCACATTTTAGTTAGAAATAAATTCTAAAGACAGGAAGGAGTTATGAAAACATGCTGGCAAAAGCGTCCTGGTTCCCTGCCATTCCCAAATTCCACTTCAGTTCTTTCTCCTCATGAACCAAATGGCTGTTGGGACAAGAAGGCATCCAGAGCCTGGAGGATGTGAACGATGAGGGCTCTTGCAGGACTTACCATGCTTTGGACACGATGAGTGTCCAGGACCAGTACAGATGAGCACTGGGGCCAGATCCTGAGATAGGTCATCATTGGTCTGTCATATATGACCATCTGAAGAGAAACTGAGTCCACGCCACTAGAAAGCTTGGAGAGACCAAGGAGCTGGTAGATTTCCTCAGGTGATCTGACAGGAGGCCCCCAAATTTGCTGGCTACATCATTATAAGTAATATGGCAAAAGATACCAAAATCAATGAATAGATGATAGATTTGTAAAATAATCTGCAACAAAAATGCAGGAAACAGTTTAAAATCTATAGAATAGAAAGAATATATAGGGTTAAAACTGACACAAAAACATAACTCGAAAGAATGTGAACAAAGGGTGTAAATAGAAAACTTTCAGAAACAAGAAATCATATGGTAAAATTCTTAAACTTACAATTAATATAATGAATCTGAAGACTTAAAAGCAAAAGGGAGGTGTAGGGAAATTTAAAAAAAGAATAAACAAGAAAAAAATAAAAGCTGAACAAAAAATTTCCAGAATGTTAGATATGAACCTGTATGTATAAAAATTTTAATGTATGTGAATATATGTGTTTTTAGAAACAGATTAAATTAGATCTATTAGAGGGATCATTGGGGAGAAAAACACAAACAAACAAAGGGGACATCTTTAATACTTTCAACAATAAAGACAAATGAAAAACCTCCTGTGAATATGATTATATGAATGTAAAAATTAGATGACATAATGATTTGAAAGTATATACCCCAAACTGGTTACTCTCTGAGTGAGTGTGAGTGTATGAGTGGTAACATCCAGTGAATTTGTTGAGTGGTAACATCCAGTGAATTTCATTCTCTGTTCTTTTATAGTGTTGTTTTTACATATTATAAGAATATATTACTCTGGCCCTGGCCGGTTTGGTTCAGTGGATAGAGTGTTGGCCTGTGGACTAAAAGGTCCCAGGTTCGATTCTGGTCAAGGACATGTACCTCAGTTGCAGGTCAGTTGCAAGCTCGATCCCTGGCCCTGGTTGGGGTATGTGCAGGAGGCAACCAATCAATGTGTCTCTCTCCATTGATGTTTCTGTCTCTCTGTCTCTCCTGCTCTCTTTCACACTCTCTAAAAAAAATATCAATGGGAAAATATCCTTGGGTGAGGATTAACAACAATAACAACAAAACACAAACAAACAAGCAAAAAGAATATCTTAATCTGGATATTTGAAAAACACCAAAACTGAAAGGATATATATATTTATAAATCAGTTTTCTGTTCTATGTTAAATATTAGATATACATTTATGGAAAAAAAAAGAAATTCTAAATCATTGCATAAGGTAAAAATTGGGTATAGTTAGAATTAAAAATTCCTTATATCATGAAGTACATAACACTTGATTTCCAGCATACAAACCTATAAAATACTTTGCACATTAAAGTTTACAAATGAAACATCCTAAGGAGGAACAAAGGAAGTCTCTCTGCGGGTATCTTGGCATGTAACCGCTCTGCTCTAACATAGCCATATGAACTCTAAAGGTGAGGAGAGATGAACGTAGAATTCTGAATATTCCTTCTGGGCTGTAGCGTTTACTCCATTCAAGTTTAATATTTAGTTTCCAAACCATAATACACTGATTTATTGTCAGGGTAAAAATAGCCCAGTTGAATTTTTTTGGTGTAGTTTAGGCTCTAAGGTTACTTCTAAAAGTGATATGATCTTAATGGCTTTATATGATTACATTAAATGACAGCTCTAACCTAGCTGACAATCAAAATAAATCTGCCTACCTATCAGGTTGTAGGATTAAAATCTCCGTTTTACAAGACAGAACGTAGTTCATAGGCTTTAAAGTCACCTATATAAGGACCCATAGGTAATAAGGAGCACAGGGGAATTTGAGTCCATACCTGCCCGAGACCTAGGCCCAGCCTGCACAGTTCTCCACATGCACCAACCTTTAGTGGAAAGTGAGGAGAAAACTGGCAAAGCAACTCTCAGATTCACCAACCCAGCAGGTCAAAGAGCAGAAGACTGCGAGGCAGGGAAGGCAGAGGGCTTACGTTTGTGCTTTGGGGGTGCATGTGGATTGGGGTGAGGTTTTCGTGTAGGATAAGTATATGGAAGAGACGAGAGAAAATTGACTTGGGGAAATCTAGTTGGCTTGGGAGTGAGAAATGTGGGTGACTTAAAAACTGCGGTGGCTTCCAACTAGCAATTTGCACTTCGTCCTACCTTTATTTCTTGTCCAACGGGAGAAAAAAAAGTCCTTGAAGAACAGGAGTAGGAGGGAGAAGAAAGGAAGAGCTGGTGGGAGGTTGAGCCAAGGTTGGTTTCCTTCCTGACCTCCCCCACGTTCTCCCACTCTTCCTGTCTGCACCCAGCTGCTGCCCAGGCAGAGGCTGCTAGGGAGAGCTGGGTTTCAAGGAGGAAGCTGGAGGCTGAAGATGGCGCACAAGCTCAGGGTGACTCTTAGGGAATGTGTGATAGGGTTTCCTGGGGAGCATGTGTCCCTTCCTTGCCATCTCATTGAGTTACAGTAGCAGCAACAAGAGCCTCCTATGTGGTAGGTGTCCCTTAAAGGGTAAGTGAATGAATGAGTGACAGTATGATCATATGTGCCTTGCAGGATATGGATGTCAGTAACTGTAGTTCTCTTACTCTACAAACACCAACTGGGTGTCCAACAATTAAATTCTATTCTGACACTAGCTACCTGGAGTTAACGTTAGACTCCACAAACCTAAGGGCTCATTTCCAAAGACTTCCCACTTCTAGTGCTAGTTGCAAGTATTGGATACTAGGTTACCTGTACTAATATCTGACTTGGCTACAGGCTCAGGGGTTTCCACATCTTCAGATTTAACACTTTCCTAGAAGGACTCACAGAATGCTGGAAAGCACTTTATTTTTTTCTTTTAAATATATTTTTTAATTGATTTCACAGAGGAAGGGAGAGAGATAGAAACATCAATGATGAGAGAGAATTATTGATTGGCTACCTCCTGCACACCCCCTACTGGGGAGGGGGGAATCTAGCCCGCAAACGGGGCATGTGCCCTTGGCTGGAATTGAACCTGGGACCCTTTAGTCAGCAGGCTGAGGCTCTAACCACTGAGAAAACTGGCTAGGGCAGCACTTGTTATATTATTATCCATATATGATAAAGGATAGAACTCAGGAAGAGATATACAGGGCATAGTATGATGCTCTCTGAATCCCACTGTTGAAGAGTTTGTACAGAGGTTTCATTGGGCAGGCTTGGTTGATCAAATCACTGGCCATTGGTGATTGAGCTCAATCTCCAGGCCCTTTTCACTCCCCAGAGATCATGGGATTGGAATCAAGCTTCTAATCATCCTTGGTCTTTTAGGGGTCAGCCCCCATCTTGAAGGTTTCTAGGGTCACTGAAGAGTTCCCTTTTGAACATAACTCAGGTATGGTTGAGAGAGGCTTGTTATGAATATCCAAAGACACTTATCTCGCTCAGGAAATTTCATGGGTTTTAAGAGCTCTGTGCCAGGAACTAGGGACAAAGACAAAATATATATTTCCCATTATACATATTTTGATATTAAAAATTGAAATTTTTTTTAGAGGGGGGAGACTTTTCTTGGTTACATTGGAATAAGTCATTTGGTTCATTCTAGAGGTAATCTGATATCTCCTCCCCCCCCAAAACCAGGAATTATTGTTCTGAATAAATCTCTCTAACTTAAAGGAAAAGGCCAATGTCCCCTTAGTTAGTTTCCTAGGGCTGATAGAACTAAGTACCGCAACTGGGCAGCTTAAACAACAAAAATTTATTGTTTCAAAGTTCTGGAGGCCAGAAGTCCAAAATCCAGGTATGGGCAGGCTTGGTTCCCCTGAGGGCTGCGAGGGAAGGATCTCTTCCAGGGCTCTCTTCATGGCTTGTACATGGCCCTGTCTTTGTCTTTTCCCATTGTCCTTTTCTTCCCTCTATGCTTATCGCTGTGTCCAAGTTTCCCCTTTTTGTAAGGACGCCAGGCATATTGGAGAGCCCACATTAATGAGCTTAATTTTACTTGATTAGTTCTATTAGGGAAAAAAAGCTACCTCCAAATTGAGAGATATTGGGTGTTACAGCTTTAACATATAAAATTTGGGGGAGCCATAGCCGGTTTGGCTCAGTGGATAGAGCGTCGGCCTGACGACTGAAAGGTCCCAAGGTTCAATTCCGGTCAAGGGCATGTACCTTGGTTGCAGGCACATCCCCAGTGGTGGGTGTGCAGGAGGCAGCTGATCGATGTTTCTCTCTCATCAATGTTTCTAACTCTCTATCTCTCTCCCTTCCTCTCTGTAAAAAATCAATAAAATACATTAAAAAAAAATAAAATTTGGGGGACATAATTCAACCCATAATAGCCCGTTTGCTTTTGGTTTGACTTTTAAGGAGAGATGAACACTTCTGAATTAGTCACTAAGGGCTATTATGAGAGATGTTGTGTGGAGCCATAAATAGGACTTATTATAGACTAAATATTATATCAATGTAGAGTGTGGATAGTTTAAGAAGAAAACACCATAAATTATCTCTTTCACTGTCAAATTCCCACTCACTGTCAAATTCCCACTAGGACACACCAGACTGCCTTGTTATCCTATTCTTGGCTCTGTGCCCCTTTTATCCAACTACACAATTTGAGAATTCATCCTATATATCCCCTATTATTCATAAACTTTGGTGCTCATGTTTTCCATCAATCCCACCCACAGTTCCAGGTTATGTTGAAACAATGTAATCCTCAGAGGTGTATTTCCCAAATTCTGATATCTTCCAATCTTGAACGCAGATTTGTTTGGTTCTATTTCCCTGTTGTGTTTAGAAACAATGGTCTATTTCTATCCAATGCCCAGGTCAAATTCTAGCTCAGCCAAATAAGAATTCCTGAGAGTCCGACCATGATTTTTTTTAAGCTCCCAGGTGATTTTACAACAGATTTAAAAAACCACCAATTTAGAAAAGCAACATAAGAAATGGCAAGATGAGGCCTGACTTGGATATTCCAAGTACAAGATGCACATGCCTTTTCCAGAAGGAAACATTACGTCCCTGACAATACAGTCTAAATGCATACCATGACGAGGAAATATTTTCCTAATTGCAAAATAATTTTAAAAATTATCCCTGCCCTCCAATGATGTAAATAACATCTTACCTCATTATGATAAGATTCTATATTCAGTTTGTCAATTGGATTCCTAAATACAGACTGTACATTGCCGGCTTTGGGTACCATAGAAAAAAACCAAGTTCAGAAGTAGCTATGCTGAGTTATACACTTAAGTGCACAAAAAATTTGCTGGGGTTATAAAATTAAAAATATTTTCGTTACTTTTTTTCAGCTTTTCAAAGTTTACTTTTGAATCAAGTTACCCATTTACATAATTTAAAGGGCTAAATGGCTACAGAAGTATTTATTTTAAAAAAGCAGCTCCTTCATGCATCTCATCTCATTTTCTTGTCCCATAGGAAAACATTTTTTAATGTCATTTTTAATTTTATTTTGTTAATCCTCACCCAAGGACATTCCCTCCATTGACTTTTTGAGAGAGTGGAAGGGAGGAGGAGAGACAGAGAGAGAAACATCGATGTGAGAGAGACACATTGATTGGTTGCCTCAGGCCTTTGATTGGAATCAAACCCTGGACCCTTCAGTCTGAAGGCCAACACTCTGTCCACCAAGCCAAACAGGCTAGGGCCAGAAAAGCATTTTTAACATTTGCTGCTGAGTGCCACTTTGTAAATGTCAGCTCCTTTTGTAATCTTGCCCTTTCTTAACTGAGCCCTGTTGTCCGTATTTGTCTCATGTTTGTGAGATGATGGATTCATCATGTTAAGTAAATTATACCAAATTTTGATCATAGTTTTTATTCATTGGGATGCATTGATTTTCTTGTGGATGTTCTTATATAAACTTTATTTTTCCTTTTATCTTCCTATTTTTCTCCTAGCTTTTTGTGCTTTCTTTAAAAGAAATTATTGAGGTAAAATTAACATAAATTTAACCACTTTGAAGTTTACAGTTCAGTGGTATGTAGTACATTCGCAGTGTTGTATAACCATTACCACTGTCTAACTCCAAAACATTTTCATCATCCAAAAAGGAAACCCCTTACCCACTAAGCAGTCTTATTACTCTTTGGTAAGACCAAGTACTTACTGTATGGTTGTCTATGTCTATCTAACAAATGACTGAAACATAGCAGCTTAAATCAGTAATCATTATTTTCTCATAGTTCCTGGGGGTCAGAAACCTGGATACAACTTAGACTTCAGCTCAGGCTTTCTCACAGGCTAATCATAGTGTCAGGGGCTAAAGTCATGTCCAGGCCTGACTAGAAGAGGGTCAGTTTCCAAGCTCACTCACATGGCTGTTCGCAGGACTCCATTCCCTGCAGGCTGTTGGTATGAGGGCCCTCAATTCCTTGCTGGTTTTTGGCTAGAGGGCGGCCTCATTTCCTCACCGTGTGGGTCTCTCCAGAGGGAAGCTCACATCAGAACAGGTGGCAAGCAAGTGAAAAAATAATGTAGGACTCTGAGAAAGAGAGAGATATATTGAGATGGAGAAATAGAGATAGAGAGAGGGTTTGAGAAGAGAGAGAGAAACAGGGAAAGATAGAGAAATAGGGAGAGAGAAACAGGGAGACAGAAATAGGGAGAGGCACAGAGAGATCCAGCAAGATGAAAGTCAGAGTCTTTTGTAAACAATCTTGGAAGTGACATCCCATCACTTTTTCTGTATTCTGTTTGTTAAAAGCAATTATGATGCCCAGCCCACACTCAAGGGGAGAGGATTATTCAAGGCCGTGAATGACCACTATGTCGAGTTAGGGATTATTGAGCGTCATCTCAGAGGTGGCCTACCATGCTTTGGCATGGCTTTCTCCAAATATTTTCTGTTTAAAAATGGTGGCAATTTAAGGATCTATTATCCAATTTTGAGCAATCTCTGGTAATTAAAGGGTGGTTTTGCTTGTCCCACTGCACATCTAAAAGAATTTACATTAATTTAGAGGAGAAAAATTTATACAGGCAAAACTCGTAACAATTAAGACAGAACAAAACAAATTTTTGAATATATGAGCCTTGCATATGAAAAAGGAAGGCAGGGTTGAAAAATTATTATAATCCTATACCCAGATATATGTATTCATAAATCTGTATCCTATATACTGGGTATGGAGCAAAAGTATATTGTTAAGTAAGAAAGCAAAAGAATAATGTTGGCTTTCACTATTAAGAGATGGGTAGAAAACTTTTTAAAGACCGTACTTAAAGGAGAATTACTACTACAGTGAGTTAAAACCATGTTATTTGAGCAATAGGAATCAGTTGATGTTTAACATGAAGAAGATAATATTTTGTGAGTTTCCATAGGTGTTTCAATAACTGCCAAGAAGAGGACTCTGATGCCTTTGTGTATTCCTGGAGGCAGATGTAGAACCTCAAAGTAGAAAGACATTCTTTGTATCCTGGATTTTCCCTCTAACTACCTGGGAAACTTAAAGCAAATTAATACCTTTAGGTTTTCATTTCCCTGTCTATACCCTGGATAATCATAGTATAGATCCCATAGAGTTGATAGAATGATAACCCAAGTAGTAGTTCAAAGATATATTTTACTAGAGGCCCAGTGCACTGGTAGGGGCCCTAGTGGCTGCTGGCTGCTGGCTGCTGGCTGCTGGCTGCTGGCTGCTGGCTGCTGGTCGCTGGTCGGGGCCTCCCTTTGCACCTGCCTTGGGCTGTCACCGCCCACTCACCTGCTCCACCATCCCACTGCGGTCCCACTCTTGTTGAGGCCCATCAGGGCGGGCAGCGCCTCCACTGCCGCCCGCTGCCAGTGCTGCATCACCGACACCTGCCATCTTCCACACCGCCCCCTGGTGATCAGTGCACATCGAACTCCTGGTCGGTCAAACTCCCGCCCATAGGGACAATTTGCATATTAGCTTTTTATTATATAGGATTATATTTACTTGTATGTAAGTAGGGCTAAGAGAGGAAAATATTGTGGTGAGGGTAGGTTTTGCTTAACTCTGGGAAGAGTCATTTCAATTTAGAGAAGGAGTTGGCAAACTATGGCAGGTGGGATTTCGCCCATGGGCTGTTTTTGTATGGACTGTATCTTAATCAGTTTGGCTATTATAACTGAATACCATAGACTGGATGGCTTAAACAATAAACATTTTTTGGTCATAATTATGGAATCCAGGAAGTCCAAGATTAAGGTGCTGCAGACCTGGTGTCTGGTGAGGACCTGCTTCCTGGTTTGTAGATGGCTGTCTTATCCTTGTTTCCTCACATGGATAAGAGACAGAAGATACAAGCTTTCTTGTGTCTCTTCTTATAAGGTCACTAATGCCATTCAGGAGGACTTCACCCTCATGACCAAATTACTTCTCAAAAGTCATATCTCCAAATACCATTGCACTGGAGGTTAGGATTTTGACATACGAATTTTTGGCAGACACAAACTTTCAATCCATAACAGATTGTGAGTGAAGAAATCAGAGGAGGAGAAGGAAGAGGAGGAGGAGAAATGGATACTCTGTGTGGCCCAGAAATTTAAAAAATATTTAATCTTAAATTTAAAATATTTAATATTTGTCCAAAAAATTTTTTTGAACTTCTGAACATCTTTCTCAAAATGGGATGTCATCCTAGGTGAGTTTCTGTGCTTAATAATTTCTCATAGGCACTTAAGATAGAACTAGAGTGTACCTTCAATGATGGTATAGAAATAATTCAAACTCAAGGGGAAAATAAACACCTCTGGAGTCCCCTTTAACCATAAGATTCTATCAATTTTTGGCTGCTTATTCCATATTTTGACAGCTCTGGTTGTTTGAGAATTCTTTTTTTATATTGAACAAAGTGTTTCTTTTCGAAGTTTATCCATGGCTACTCTCTTTCCTGCCCTTCATTCTTTATTGCTCTGTGTCTTAGAGTGGTTGTCAGAAGGATGTTTGGAGAATTGGGGCGTAGGCTATTTCTGAATTTTTGACACTAGATTAGTCCATATTTTATTGCAAAGTGTTGGAGAGCCATAGCAGTGATAACAGTGAAGGGACAAGAGAAGATAAGAAGATACTCTTCCTGTTCATAGCAAGAAAGGTAACTTAAGAAAGACAATAAAAATAACTTAAGAAAGGCAATTTAGATTTTCAGCCTGACCAATGGCACCAAAACAAATTATAATAACACACATTTATTGTTCATCTATTTGAACAATATATATATATATATGATGATAAATATATAATGATAAAAATATATGTATCTCATTTAATCCTCACAAACACGCTATGGGGTACCAATTATTATCACAACAGTAACTAAATATAACAACAAATCCATATACAATATGACTGATACTGTTATTGTCCCCATTTTACAAATAGGAAAATGAAGCTCAAAAACATTACGAAACTTGTCTGAAGTCAAGTGAGAAAATAAGGCTCCAGACTCAAGTCTAGATTTGCCCAACTTCAAAGCTTGTTGTCCTACCCACCACAGTACCCAACATAGGGCACTTTGTGTTGGTAGTAGTTATAAGTAATGTTAATATCACTGCTAAAAAACCTCATCCCTCCTCCACCTAAAAATAATAATAATAATAATAATAATAATAATAATAATATAGCCCAGCCAATATGGCTCAGCATGAACTTCAACCTATGAACTAGGAGGTCACGGTTAGATTTCCGGTCAGGGCACATGCCTGGGTTGCGGGCTTGATCCCCAGTAGGGGGTGTGCGGGGTGTGGCCAATCAATGATTCTCTTTCCTCGTTGATGTTTCCATCTCTTCTCTCTCCCTCTCCCTTCCTCTCTGAAATCAATAAAAATATATCTTAAAAAGAGTTTAAAAAAATAATGATATAGAATCCAATTGTCTAATTTTACATATTCCCCCCATTTGCATTATAAGAAGAAGCAGTGTCCCTTACACATTAACTTATCTTCTCTGTGTGCCAAAAGCACGATGGGTATTTTAAAATATTTATTTTGGTTATCCAGCACTATGTGCTTAGGGAAATGAGTTGACATACAATCCAGAATTCTTCCCCTGCTTTGTTTGGCCAAAAAACAATGGTATTCTGGTCTCCAGACAAGTGTAATGAATATTTTTAAAAGAAAATATTATCCTGGAGCTACCTGAATCTATTATATGTGGTAAGATTCCACATTCCTTCCTGCATGTTTTTCTACTTCTCCAAGAATTTGGTGCCTCTGCATTTTTTTTGTTGCTCAGAACGAAGTCTATGTCTCTCTGCCTTTATTTCATATATTTTAAAAAGCAACAAGATTTAAAGAAGTTGGTTACCATGTGCACTGGGGATGATTGTTAGTTCGTCTTAAAAGATGAATCTTCCAGGATTCTCATGTGTACAACCGTGAAAATGACTCCAATATAAAGTGTGCACACACCAGTGACTTTCCATATATATATATATCCAAGAGATTTGAGTTTGGCCAGAGAGAAAGAAATTCCTGGTTTGGGCTTAGTGTCATGAAGAGAGGTTGAGATGGAGGTGATTTTTAACTTTTCCAAGTGTTGGTGGTGCAGGTACAGAGGATAGAGGCTCAGTGGAAGCATTTCTCCAGCAATGAATGCATCCTTGGATGTTCGCCGTAGCCCTGGGATAAACTAGGATCTGAGCAGTCAAGGGGGGTTGCATGTGATCCCACGTTAGCTACTTACACGCACTTTCCCCAAAGCTTGAATCCTAAGGTGACTCTAATGATGCTGAGTTCCAAAGGTGGCCCTGAGAAGATGCTGTCCTTCAGTTGCCGGGAAGTTCTGGGCTCTGGGTGGCAAAGCCTACTGGGCTCAAGTCTGCATTCTTTGGCTTGAGGATGGGAAAAGCCTTGATGGACAGAACAAGAAAAGCTATGGGATCTGATGGAAGTGTAAGCAGATTGAAATTACCAAAGGAAAAGGATGTCCCACACAGGCAAGAAACCCCATAAAAACCAAAGAAAATATTGGTCACAATTGTTTAGTTTAGTTTAGTTACTAATCGCCATCCTAGATGGGGCAGGACATACCGTATTATTTATTTATTTTAAAAAGTAAAATGAAATATTTCTAACTCGCCATCTTTCTGATGGACTCATTTCTACATGCCTGTAAGTGACAATGGCACTCCTTTATGATCCAATGCATGCCTTGTATGTATCTCTGCCTTGGAGGAAATAATATCGTCTAGTGACAACCAGAAATGAAGTGTGAATAAAGATGGACAAGGGGGGCTCTAACCGGTTTGGCTCAGTGGATAGAGCATCAGCCTGAGGACTCAAGGGTCCTAGGTTTGATTCTGGTCAAGGGCATGTACCTTGGTTGCGGGCACATCCCCAGTAGGAATTGTGCAGGAGGCAGCTGATCAATGTTTCTAACTCTCTATCCCTCTCCCTTCCTCTCTGTAAAAAATCAATAAAATATATTTTAAAAAAAGATGGACAAGTGGGGCCCCGAGCAAATGAGCCCTGAAACATCCCTGGAGGCAAACATGATGAAACTAAAGCTGTTCTACTTTGGGCACATCATGAGAAGGCAGGGTTCTTTGGAAAAGACAAAAATGTTGAGAAAAACAGAAGACAGCAGGAAAAGAGGAAGTCGAAATAGGTGCTGGTGTGACTCCATAGGCAAAGCCATATTGGATGAGTCCCAAGGAGCTGACCAGGACTGTGGAGGACAGGACATGGTGGACATCCCGCATTCACAGGGTCACCAGGAGTTGGAACAGACAAAGGTGCATAACACACACGAAGAAGACCACAAGGCAATATGCTCTCAAGCATTAAAATGTATGTGAATTAATTGTGATGAAGATTTTGAGAAAGATGAGAGCTCATGTGTGAAGTATTGGCCCCAACATTCATGGGGATGCAATTGAGGTTTGCCATGACCCGTTCTTCCAATGTCACCATTCTTCCTTCTAATCCCACATGTCCCGGGGCCTTGCCTCTGAGTTATAATTCATTTAGGAGATTATTGAGCTGCCTATTGCTTAAGCCTCTCATGGTATCTTTTTCAAGATATTTTCTCTTTCTCACAAAGCCTTCCTTTTTCTTCCCCAGACCACTTCGCTTTGTTAAAATTTTTAAAAGATTTTTTTATTGATTTTTTTAGAGAGAGAGAAGGTAGGGAAACACTGATTTGTTGTTCCACTTATTTATGCATTCATTCGTTCATTCTTGTATGTGCCCTGACTGGGGATCAAACCCACAACCTTGGCGTATTAGGATGACCCTCTGACCAACTAAACTACCCACCATGGAACATTTCTTAATGTAATAACCTGGTATCACCTCTATTGAACCCCTCTCAGCCTGCTCCATTTGGAATAGTTGTGATCCTCTCAAACACTCCATACATATCTGTCATTTCATTTATCATATGCTACTACAATTTCCTATTTATATGTGTACCTCTTCCAACTATTCTGGGGCTTATTTTTCTTTGTGCAGAGAAAAAGAAATGGTTTAAAAGGGCCACACAATGAAATAAGTCCATTTTGTAAACAGGGCTGGCTTCAGATAAACTAGCACATGATCACATAACTGACTTATGTTAAATCATCTAAGAAGCCAGACACAAAAGGCCACATATGATGTGATTGCATATATTTAAAATATCCAGAAAAGGCAAATCCATAGAGACAGAAAACAGATTAGTGGTTGTGAAAGGCTGAGGGAAGAGGGAAATGGGAATGATTGCTTAATGAATATGGGGTTTCCATTTGGGGTGATGAAAAATTCTGTAACTGGATCGTAGTGATAACTACACACATTGTCAATGTTCTTAATGCCACTGAGTTGTACACTTTAAAATTGTCACAGTGATATTTTACCACAATAAAAAAAGTAAACAAAAATACAAACAGCCAAAACAACAACAAAACAAAAAACAAGTAGTAAATCCAATTTCCATATTTCCATGTGTGTTCCTAAGACTTCTGATCAGAATGTCCTAACTTCCTTAGTCTCCACAAATACTGAAATGTTGATGTTTAAGATGCTCTGAGGTGAATTCATAACCTACAGACTCTTCACTATAATATTCACTATATCGAAGTCCCCATGATGGGAAAAAAAGAAGAGAGACGATTTCCATACAAGAAAAATGGGGTTAAAGTGATCAGAACCCAATAAAAGCATGCCCCAGGATTGTTGTTCTCTCCTTTACATGCATAACTTTTAATTTACGAAGTAATAAGAGCTGTTTGCAAAAAAAAAAAAAAAATTGGACAAACATATAAAGTAAAAAATAAAAACTATGTTTTAAAAATCTCCTTTAATGGAGACAAAGTTATTTATAACCAAACTGGGATTTTGTTTTCGTTTTCTGGGCACACAAGTTACATTCCCAGCCTCTCTTGCAGTTAGGGCAGGACTGTGTAAGTGTGTTCTGGGCAATGAGGTGTTAGCAGAAGTAATGTAACCCACTTCCGAAGCTGCCTAGAAAATCCTGTGCAGTCATCATGCTCTCTTTCCCTTCTGCAATTACTTGGGCATGACAGACGTGTTTGAGATTAAGTAGAGCCACAAGTAAGGAGAAACCTGGGTCCTTATGTCACTGCTTGGAAGGTGCGCTGCCCAGGAGAGCCAGGCAACTTGCACAGAATTGAGTTGAGTGAATGAAAATCTATATTGTTATCCCATTAAGCTCCTGAGATTTAAGGCTTATTTGTTATTATAGCATCACCTCTCCTATTCTGATTAGTTTACCTCTCAGTCTTATTTAACAGAGGTAACTACCCAGTTTTTAAATCAAAAATAGACTATTTCCATTCTATGGCTTCTTCTTATTTCTTTGAGATCCCGATATAGTTTGGGTAACCCACTTACTGTCAGGAAGCCCTGTTCTTCCTTAAACAAAGAAAGGGAACCCCATTCCCCTCTCTAGGCATTTGCTTAGGAATGGATATGTGATATGATTGTGGCAAAGGGTAATAAGAGGAAGTCTAGCAGAACATTGCTTGGAAAGATAATTCCTTAGGTTAAAAAAAAAGAAGATGGCTGTTCATCTTCTGCTCAGCATTGTTAAAAGTCTGGATTTGTGGTACCATGTGTTGGTGAGTGGAGTTACTGTGTGAACAAAGTTTACATGCCAAGCTGAGGAAAAAGACCATTGTAACTATTGTTCTTTATGACATCATTGAGCTAATACATTAGCCAACAGTAGAGACTTTTCCCCATTAAATATTTGCCACATGAGATAATAAAACTTTCTTATTTTTTAGCTACTTTGAAATGTTTTTATTACTTGCAGCCAAAAGCATCCTAAGACACATTGATGTTTGAGTTGTTTTCAGTGATTTTATTGTTTTAAATAGTATTGCAGCAAATATGCTTTTATATTTATTATTGATTAGGTCTACAATTCATTCTGTGGTTGAACTTGTAGGTCAAAGGGTATAAGCATCTAGTTTTTTGTAAATATTACCATATTTTTCTATATTGCCTTTTCTTTGTCTTTTAAGTTTGCCTTTTTGAATATTATCAATCTACTAGAGGCCGGTGCATGAGATTCGTGCACTTGGCAGCAGGCGGGGGCAGGCGGGGAAGTGAGTCCCCCAGCCTGGCCTGCACCCTCTCGCAGCCTGCAGTCCGGGAGCCCTCTGGGGAGCGGGCTTAAGCGGTCAATCGGACATCCTTAGCGCTGCCAACCTGATAGGCAAAATAATATTGTTTTGCTTTGTATTTCTTTTGTTACTGTGTTAAACATGTTTTCATGTGCTTAGTAACTATTTGTAGGGCTTTTGTAAGTTGTCTATTCAAGTCTTATGACCTTTTCTTCATTGACATTTGTATTTTTCTTATGAATTAATAGGAGCTGTGAATAAAAGTAGGGCTATTAACCATTGCATTGTAAACATGTCCTTCTAGTTTGCTATTTATCTTTGACTTTGCTTATGACATCTGTTTCCACATAAGGATTTAACATTTTTATCTCATCACTTTCATCACCCTTAAATTGAATGCCTCCCAGTTTTCATATCTTAAAATCCCAGATGTTGTTCCTCTCAGTGGTATTTTCAAGGACCAAGAAATTTTTAAAATGCAAATAATTCCAATTTTAAATGACTGAGAAGATATTTAGAGGGCTAGGATATATAAACAAATATTTCATAAGTTACTTCATATATGTAGATAATTGATTTTCCTGTGAGGGCACCAGAAAGAGAGTACTTACTCTCAAAGGGGTAAAAGATTTGAATAGGCAATTTACAAAAGCCCTGCAAATAGTCACTAAACACACAAAAACATGTTAAACTCAATAACAAAAAAAAATACAAAGTGAAACAATACTATTTTGTCTATCAGCTTAACAAAATTAAATTTTTGTCCAGTGTTTACTGTGTGCTACGTATTATGCTAGATACCTTACATGTGATTTTTTTTTCAATTTTAATTCTCATGACAATCCGATAAACTGGTTTTTATCATTACTATTTTAAGAGAAGCAAGGTTAATCACTTGCCCATGGTCACATAGCCGGCAAAAAGCAGGTTTGTGTTATGACTCCAGGTCTTCTTAGCTTTTCACTACTGCCCTTAATCAAGGCACTATACATCTCTGAAAGATACACATTCTGGATAAATATGCAAAATAAATAATATTTGGATTTTCCTCTTTCATACTTCTCTTTTTGATATTTTTTTAATCCTAGGACCAAGAATACAAAAACAAAACAAAACAATGCCCTGCCAGTGTGGCTCAGTGGTTGAGCATTGACCCATGAACCAAGAGGTCCCTGGTTCGATTCCCGGTTAGGGTGCATGCCCAGCTTGCAGGCTCGATCCTCAGTAGGGGACATGTAGGAGGCAGCTGATCAGTGATTTTCCTTTCTCATCAATGTTTCTCTATATCCCTCTCCCTTCCTCGCTCTATAAAATCAATAAAAATTAATAAAAAAACATAAAAAAACAATGAGAAAATAGTTCTATGAGATTCAACACTGGTCTTATTTTTTAATTTACCATGAAGTCTTCCCTTAAGGTTAAAAACAAACAAACAAAACAAAAAAAAAAAAACCTGGGACATTTTTTTAGCTGTTTGCATCAAGCACAATTCTTTTACAAAACTGAATTGATCACCAACATTACCCAGAAAACATTTCATGATGTTTGTGGGCTAGATCCATATGTTTCTGGAGACCTGGATAAATTCGATGATGACTTTGTCCCATTTATCAGCAGAGCTTGTTAGGGACTTACCTTGCTGAATCCTCCCTGTTTAAACAGTCACTTCCTCCTGTCTCAGCGGCTGACTTTGATGTCTGGTACTGTCTGGTATTATTTTTAAGATGAGAGTGTGGGAAGAAAAGAGGAAATGTGTCTGTGTATTGCTGCACCCTCTGATCCAGGAGGACTTTTCTGCTTCTGAATCTTGAGATGCACTCTTTCAGGGCTTTTCATTTCTGCGGATGCTAATCCCAAGTTGAGCCCTGTGTAATAGCCTTTTCTTGAATAAACATTCAGAAGAGACAAAAGAAAAGAACCTTTAATTCAAAGACTGAAAAGCTTTGAAAATAGGATCTGGAAAAACCCTACTAACCGAAGATCCTAATCTTAAGAACAGCCAATTTTTTTTTTTTTAATTTAGCAAAGCAGATGGAGTCAGAAGTCTAGATTGCTAATCTTTATTCTATCGCTTACTCTCTGAGTGGATGAGAGCAAGCCACTCATATGTCCCAGACAATGTTTTCTCTACACATAAAGTGAAGGAATTGAAGAGGGCGTCTCCAAGGTCGCTTCTTCTGTTCAGTCTCATTCTAAAACACAAGAGCAGCCCTACACAAAATTGGAAAGTTTTCTGAGTTTATCTTTTTTTTTAATTGATTTGGGTGGGGGGGCATGAAGAGAGAGAGAGAGCAACATCAATTTGTTATTCCACTTATTTATGCATTCATTGGTTGATTCTTGTATGTGCCCTGACAGGTGATCGAACCTACAGCACTGGCATATCAGGACGATGCTCTAACTAACTGAGCTACCTGGCCAGGGCCCTGAGTTGGTCTTATGTGCTCTTACCTTCTCTTCACATTCTCTGTTCTCTTCTGAGCATTCCACCCAGTAAATATGTATTTTTATTTAGACCCATGAAAGTCTTAGGTCTCTGATTCTGGGTTCCTTTGTTCTAGTTTTCTCAAATATTACCCATTATTCCAAAACCTTTCATATTTGTAGTCTCCTAAGGCCCTTTTCCTTGGTATGAAAATGATACATTAATCTATGCTAATCAGTTAATGGGTTACTTTTTCTCACTAACTTGCTTGTATTCTAACAAGGACTTTCAATAAATATATTTATTCCAAGGGAGTGACCCCTAAAATAAAAAATTGCAAGCACTTTATTTAGACCAGTGGGAAAGGTTGAGGGTGGGGATGGGTACTGAGTTCTTCTCAGAAATCTTTAGAAACTGCCACTTGTCTGCCTTGTTGAACAGAACATAAGTGCATTAGCTTCCTGACCTCCTTGAAGAGACGAACTGACCTTGACATCCTAATTCTGTTTGTAAAACCTGATATATTTTTTCTTTTAACAAAGAGTTTATATACATTGAAAGGGGGAATGAGGACCAATGCTTCCTATTAATTCAGAGAAGCCTGAAGCCCAGTCTGATGTCAGCTGATTTCTAAGGTCCCATTAGGGTGCGGGCATAAGGGACCTGACTAAACCACGAGGGCCTCTCTCTTAATTTTAAGAACCTTAAACTCTAGTTGCTTGTGGAGACACATTATTTTCCTGAAGAGAATTTTGAGTTCTCTGTGGTCATGGTTTGGGGATTTTACTTCAAGCACAGGCTTGGAATATAGAGTTGCTTAATGAATACTTACTGATATACAATCTTCCTGGAAAAGAGACCAAAACAGTTTTATAGTTATGCAGCTATGCAGTTATTACCTCATTATTCTGAGATATAGCAACATTTAAAATATCAATAGCATCAGTACCTTTATTTTGCAGAGAGAGAGAAACAAAGAAGTTTGAATGACTTGTCTTATGGCACAGCTTGAGTGTGGCAGAGTTCGGATTAGAACTAAATTTTGACCAGTAACTAAAGCAGAAAATACGGAAAGGATCATCCCTTTGAGGATCACTCTTTCATCCCTTGTGTTCTCACAAGCCAGTTGTGAATAAAAGGAGAGGGAGAAGGGATGCCTGAGAATGTGGGCTGGGTACAAAGGAGAGCTGGAACCAGGCAGAATGCTGGATACTGCTTTGTAGAGGAGGACTTTGTGGTAGTACATGAAGATGCCTTCCAGGCCACGATCTTATCTGCTTATCAAAGTCGCCCTTTCTATGTGTCACCATCTCAGATACTGAACTAGAAGACTCAAAGTTATACTCCAGGCCTGCCATCTTCTAGTTGAGAGCTCTTTGGAAGGGTCCAGAGAATGATTCAAAAGCTGTTATTGTTGCCTACAAGTGCCTACATTAAGGGACTCCTGCCTACCTCTGTGCTAGCCCATGTCCACCTTGCCATTTCCTCACCACAGCAAGCATGTTCCTGCCTCAGGACTTTTGCACTTGCCGCCCCCTTTCCCTGGAAAGTTCTTCCTTCACAATGCGGCATGACTTGCCCCTCACTTCATGTAGATTTCTCTACCTTATCAGTGCCATTGGCTTTGCGGATAGTCCAACCTAAAGTGTTGTTTCTGCATTATTATCTGTAAAGCAAGAATAATAACCCAACTCTCCTATCCTTGAAGAGTTATATGTGAAAGATCTTGGTAAACTTTAAAGTACTATGCAAATATAAAGAGTTTTGGTTGTTTTTATAATTCTGAGAGAACCGTAAGAAATTTACAAAGGCTTTGAATTTATTGATTTTTCATAAAAATTTCTTTTTTTTTTTGCTTATAGCTCCTCAGAATCAACACTAAAATCATCAGACTAGTGTTCCACATAAGTCCTTTAAATATATTTTTATTGATTTCAGAGAGGAAGGGAAAGGGAGAGATGGACACATCAATGATGGGAGAGAATCATTGATTGGCTGCCTCCTGCACACCCCCTACTGGGTATTGAGCCCACAGCCCAGGCATGTGCCCTGGACCCTTCAGTCTGCAGGCTGACACTCTATCCACTGAGCCAAACCTGCCAGGTCTGAATTTAAATATTGATGAACTTTTGCTCTAATTTGGATTGACCTTTTGAAAAAATTGTTATTGATATTTTTCTTCACATTTTATAAATTACAGTCATTACATATACTAATAGCAAAGACCAGACTTTACATTTATATCTGGAGAAGAACAATGGCCTGTTCAGTAGTCCTGTTTTCCAATTTCCTTAGTCTTTAATTGAATCAATTCAAATTCATGACTCTGCCTATCTTTGAGAGCAAGGGAATCTTTCCAGTTTAACAACAGTTGGTAAATCAGGAGAAAGAACTGTTTTTAGGTGGAAGGTGTTAAACTTGACTTTAGATACAACGACTATGCTGTGCTGATGTAACTTCCACATGAAAATCCCTAATAGGCTCTTGGATATTAGCAGGAAGAAGTTAGCAAGTATTATTTATTGGCTTTTTTTCTGAATGGAGATATATGAAAATTGGCCATTCCCCAGTACAAATTCAATATTAAAACATCTACTTTGAATGACCCAGTTGTGCTAAGTGCTTACTATGCGCTAGAATCATGCTTTGTGTTTTTCATACATTATTTCATTTAATTCTTACAATAACCTTATGAATGTGTGCTGTTTCCCCATTTTTAGTTGAGGTGACCATGGTTTAATGAAATAAATTAATTTGCAAAATCCCACAGAGCTGGAGAGATTAGGAGTTGGAATTCAAACCCAGGTTTGTCTAAGTTGAAAAGCAAAGCATTTAATCACTGTATTAGATTGCATACTGTATAATTTATGCAATAAAAATTAAAAGTATTCTCAGCAGGAAGGCTGTCCCCTTGTAATGTGTTACATGAGAAGCCTGGGGAGTCCCTGAAGTGACTCCAGTTTTTCAGTGACTCTGCTCTCAGGGTAGAGTCCAATATGACCTCCAAAGGGAGATCTCATATTTCCTACTTATATGTTGAGTATTCATAACATGTTCTTTAGAAAACTCCCTCTCTCTCTCTCTCTCTCTCTCTCTCTCTCTCTCTCTCTCTCTCAGTGCCAGTGTAATTGCACATGACACGGGTTTTTATGTAGAGTTCACTTTTATCTCTGTAAGTATTGGGATATGTATTATATGAGTTTGTGTATCTCCTTGAAATAAATACAATGTGAATATTATAACTAAATGGAAATCGTTTCTGACATGAAAGCAAAAAATGATGAATGAAGCCTAGTGTGATTTGTCTATAATTGTTCTCCTCTGTGTCTGTCTTATGTCCTTTCCTTCGTTTCATTCCAAGCAGGTATAACACAGAACAAATAGCCATACTAAACCATCCTAAATAATTCACTACAGCGCTTGCAGATGTTCGTGGGGTATGTATGTTAAAGGTGACGGTATCCTTTTGTTTTGTTTTGTTTTGTTTTTTGGTGCCGTGACTCGGATACGAACTGATGGTATTCTTGGTAGGAAGGAGAAAGACTCGGAGCTTCCACATAGGAAATATGCTTAGACATGTGTTTACACACACACACACACACACACACACACACACACACACACCCAGAGTCACCTACCCCAGGAGGTGGCTGGAGGAGAGAGAGATTCAAGGAGTGGTAGTGTCTAGCACCCCTCACAGGCCAGCAGCAATGGGCAAGTCAGTCAGCTGTTTGCCAGCCACCTTTGCACTTGGCTAGGACTTACAGTCAAGTCTCCCGTTCTTGGAAGCAGGGAATGCCAAGAATAAAGCAACTTGGAGTCACTAAGTAGGTTATCATGATGGAGGTGGAGACCCAGAGAGAAGCAGAAAGAAGTGCAGTTTCAGAACCAGGCCAGAGGGCAGAGCTGTAGCCCACAGGTCCTACATTCCCAGTAGCTCCTGTCCTCTGTCACAACGAGTGCAAAAGATCAAAGAGACTACTTCTGAAGTTGGGGTCAAATAGATCCAGGCCCACAGCACGGACTTTTACTCCATGGTCTGCATTTGGCTGCCCCTCAGTGAACAAACCTTACATGAGGATATTGACTTGGACTAGCAATCCCATTGATTAATACTGGGCAACACAGCAACACTGTGGGAGTTGTTGAGTACATAATAAGTATATACAAATGAACAAACATTTTTCCAACACATAATTAGCTTTATCAGTGTGGGTCCCAGTAAGAAACAGATGGCACATCCTAATGGGGTAATTGAAAAAGTTTAATAGCTTACCAACAAAGAGGTAGGCAGGGAAGGAAGCCCACCACAGGAGGATGAAGCACCCCGTGGCTTGTAACAGTGGGGCCATTGCCATCCCAAGAAAGGATGGGAGCTGAGAACAAAAGCATCTACACCCACATAGCTTACATTCTACCTTAACATGACTTTGCTATTTCAGGCAACTCAGGCCCAGGGAGATGAAATTTCAAATAACCTTATTGCTTGTTTTAGGAACTTCCTGAAAGATCATTCATCTCAATACCATCCCACTTAGCTTATCCTCACTTGAATGAATGTCCCTTTTTCAGGATAACAGATAGCTCAGCCACACTTATGAAGCAATTATTTATTCTTTAACTCACCTGGAAAGGCCTCATCTTGCTATATCCACCAATCCTAAACTGTGACATTATGAGCTCTGCCTAATCCTAACCAAGCCCTCACGTTGAAAAATGCACCTTAAACCAGACCTTCAAAACTTCACATGTGACCTGACTTTACTCTCTATTCTCCTGCAAGTCCTTGCTAAGAATCTGTGAAGGTGGGGATCTGTCTTATCTCGATGAGTGAAAACTCAGCTTTGCTTTATCAACAGATTATCTTGGTAATATTTTCACCAGCCAGCATTTGACAGAGCTCCTACAAGAAGCTGGTACAAATGCTTTCAGTATAGGCAATGGACACCCAACAGGAGCTGAGGCCTCTATAGTAGAGGAATAAAGCCTTTATTGTCCAGGTCTGGGTAGGCCCAGGAATAAACACCCAATGTCGCCCAGCTCTCAGCCTCTGGTCTCCTGCTGGTGTCTCCCTGTGTTCACATCCAACTGGGAAACTGGGAAACGGAGGGGATGGGAATTGTGGATGCAACCCTAGTTTCAGAGTAGGGTAGCAAAAGGTGAAACACAAATCTGGCGAGTAAAAGGAGACTATCCATCACGCTGACCAGAGTAAAAATCAACACAGACTTTAAGCTGCATCCTTAAAAAATGTAGGTCTGCAAAAACTGACCTAGAAAAACTGGACTTTCTAGAAATACACAGAAGTAGCATTTTAAAAACTGGTTTTAAGTTCTAAAATAAGTTGAAAATCATGTGCAGTAGAAATTACCCTGGAAAATCCCTAAATTACCCATAAATATAGAGGACAAAGATTCTGGAAGATAGTGCTGTACAGTAATATGTATGTATAACGATAACATGCAATATGCATTTCCATAGAAGGACCAATACTCAGCAAGTAAGTAATTCCCGTATTTTGCAACATGTTCACATAATTTTGTGAAAATTCCAAATTGCCAGCTCTGGCATTATTATTTTTTGCATCAGATTTTAATAATTTTTTTTCAGTTTTGGTCAGTGTTTCTTTAAGACCTTCAAGTAATATTTTAAAAGAAAAAATTTATTTTGAAGTAATTTCCAACTTGAAGATAAGTTTCCTGAAACCACAAAGAATAAGTGTATACCCTTTACACAGATTCACTGATTTGGAATATTTTTCCACCTTTGCTTTTTCACTGTGCATACAGGGACAGACACACACACACACACACATACACCTACACCTACACATACACATACACATACACATACACATACACATACACATACACATACACACACAGTGTCTTACTGAACCATTTAAGAATAGATTGCATACATCTTAACTTTTATCACCTAATACTTCAGTACCTGTTTCCCAAGAACAGGGGTATTTTCTTACATAACCACAGTCTAGTTGTCAAATTCAGGACATTTAGTATTGCTATACTAATTTAATATAATTTGTAGTCCATTCCTAGTTTCATCAATTATCCCAATAATATTCACAACAACTTTTCTTCCAGTGCAGGATCTAGTCCAGGATCACATAGGTATTGCACTTAGTTATCTTGTTTCTTCAGTCTTATTTAATTTGGGATGGCTCCTTAGCTGTTTGTCTTTCCTGACCTTGATATTTTTGAAGATTACAGACCAGTTATTTTGCAGAATGCCTTCTCTTTCGTTTACCTAGTCCTCCCTCATAATATGATTTTGATTATGTATTTTTTGGCATGAATGCTAAATAAGTGATTTTATATGCTTCTTAGGCTATCACACCTGTAGGCAAATCATATCTGTCTGTCCCTTTATTCATGGTGTTAATTTCTGTCACTTGGTTAAAGTATTATTTGGTTTGTCCACTGTATAGTTTTTGTCAATTATAATTTGTAGAGAGATATTTTGGGATTATGTTAATAACCTGTTTCTCATCAACATCATTTTTCTCCCTCAATTAATTCCTTAATTTCTTTATGGAGAAATCAGTACCAGATTCTATTCTCACCATGCATAAAATCTTTCAATGTTTGGAAATCCCTTGGGGGTGGATTTGGAAAATCACTGAAACTTTTAGATTTATTTTAATTTTTGGCCAAGCTGATTAAATTTATGTAAATTAGATGTGGGTCTGTTGAAGCTCTATTATAATAACCATAAAAGAGTAGTCCGAAGGGTAGACGCTACAATCAGTCACAGTTGATATAGACAAAATGACTGACCAATAAATCAGATGTTTGTTCAGTGTACAATTTACAGAAAAATGATCCTGCTGAATATAATTTCACAAAAGTAAACATAAAAATGTTTTAACTCTGCCGGAGAGGAAATTCAATAATAAATTAAACTGGCCTACTGATATTTGCTCTATAAGGTGCTTGCTTGACAAAAATGTTTCAGTGGTCTTATGATTTTAAATAAAATGTTTGCTTTTATAAAGATGGAACCCAGATATCCATAGCATCAAAAAATGGGGCAAAAATTATAGGGGGAGGCAATAGAGCTGGCTGATTATCACATGGACTTGGAGTCTGGAGTCCAGGGTTTGATGTTACTAGATGTGACCATGAGCAAGTTATTTAATCTTTGCCTCTGTTCTATCTATAAAATGAGAAAATAATAATACACAGCACTATATGATTGTGATGAAAATTGAAATATTTAATACATGTAAAATGCTTACAATAGTGGTGGCACATAGTTAATTTCTATAAGAGTTATCATCATCACCACCATCTTCATCATTTTTACCTCCATGGGGAAAGGAGATATTTAAAGACTGCAACCTCCTCTGACCTGAGACTAAATGAAAAAATGAGAAAACAATTCAGGATATTACTTATTATTCTTTGGTAGTGATAATAATGCTGTGGCCATTTGTAAACTGACTAAAGTAGTACTACTAATGTTCCTTAGTATTGGTCACTAAAAAAAAAGTCATCTGTAAAATGTTTAGATTATTCCCCTCAGCTAAGATTTCATCCCTGGAAACATCATTTTTTTTCAATCCTTACCCAAGGATATCCTTCCATTGATTTCTTAGAGAGAGTGGAAGAGAGAGGGAAAGACAGAGAGAAACATTGGTGTGAGAGAAACACATCGATTGGTTGCCTCATGCACATGCCCTGACTAGGGCCTGGGCCGGGGAGGATCCTGCTACCGAGGTACATGCCCTTGACCAGAATCAGACCCGGGACCCTTCTGTCCACAGGCTGATGCTCTATCTACTGAGCCAAACTGTCTAGGACTGGAAAGATCATTTTAATGCCACTATTACAATTATAGCTATCAGGCCATTCGTTTTATTGCTGTTGGCATGCAATGAGCTCAAACTAAACCATTTTGGTTTAATCCCAGCAACATTTTATGAGATATTATTATCTTCATCTTATTAAGGAAGAAACAGTTTTTGAGAAGCTACAAGATATGCTCAAGTTCATAGATCTAGGAAGAGGCAGAATGAGAATTTGAACCCTGGTATGAAAAGCCAAGTACTGGTACACTCACTACACCATATTGCTTTCTGTAAATATACTCTTTGTGGGATTGTTGTCACTGCATTTTGCATTGACTTTGCTTGTAATAGATTTGTGGTTCTTCAGATTTGGTGTTACAGTAAATGGCGTTTCTCTGCCAATTCATTAATCAGAGTTCTAAAAGGAAAGGAGATGTTGTACATGTAAGAATAATTTAAGAAAATATAATGAGGCTTTGTACCAAAGTATGGCAGGGTTAAGGAGTCCAAAATAAATTTGCGAAGCCTCTGAGTCTAGGAATGACAGGAAGCTGTCCCCACCATGAGGCCAACATGATCAAGGGGAGGAGGCTACCACTGGAATGTGAAGAGAGTTGTTGTCACATGACAGGGGCCCTCTAATATGTCCATTCCAGAGGAACACAGCCCCTGCTAGACTGCAACCCAGTTGGAAGAGAGTAAGGATAATAGTACCCCAACCTTTCTCTCCTCTTGGCCAAACCCAACTGGAAGCCAGAGGGCAAGGGATCCCAGGCGGTATAGTTGGTGGAAGTCATGCTTTCTGGGCACAGGTTAAGGCTCAGAAGGGTGGAAAGTAAATCTAGAGGGGAAAATGGAGTCTTTTTGTCACCCTAGCATACCTGATATATTATTTTAAATTATGATCCATTAGTACAATATTAATAAAGAAAATTGAGCGATTCAAGAAGAAAAAAAATACAGATATGCAAATGACATATAGCATACTCTTCTAAGTGTGAGAAGAAAAAATAACTTTTCATTAAAAGAGAGCATCCTGAACGTAATGCTATTGGGCAGGTAGGTAGGATATAAAACATTAAAATAAGATCAGGAGTCTTATCAAGTTTCTTATATGTTAAAGCTGTCCTTTGATCAGTGGCTATAATTACATTTTAAAATATTTCTTTATTTTTCAATTACAATTGACATGCAATATTATAATAGTTTCAGGTATACACCCCAGTGATTAGACATGATATAAGTTACTAAGGGATCATCCCAATAAATCTCAAACCCATCTGACACCATACATAGTTATTACTATATTCCTCACTATATTCCCTAAGCCCGTGGTCTGCAAACCACGGCTCGCGAGCCACATACTGCTCTTTGGCCCCTTCAGTGTGGCTCTTCCACAAAATACCACATGCAGGCGCACACGTACAGTGCGATTGAAACTTCATGGCCCATGCACAGAAGTTGGTATTTTGTGGAAGAGCCACACTGAAGGGGCCAAAGAGCCGCATGTGGCTCGCGAGCTGCAGTTTGCCAAGCCGCAATTTGCCGACCACTTCCCTAGGCTGTACTTTACATCCCTGTGACTATTCTGTAACTAACAATTTGTACTACTTAATCCCTTCACTTTTTTCACCTAACTCCCCAAGCCCCTCCCATCTGGCAACTATCAAAATGTTTTCTGTTATCTATGAGTCTGTTTCTGTTCTGCTTGTTTGTTTATTTTGTGTGCATGTTTTAGATTCAATTGTGGATCGATATGTATTGTTTATATTTTTATTGTTTATATTTTATTGTTCATATTTTTGTCTTTTATTTTTCTTTTCTTATTCTTCTTAAAGAAGACCCTTTACATTTCATGTAATACCAAATTAGTGGTGATGAACTCCTTTAGCATCTTTTTGTCTGGGAAGCTCTTTATATATCCTTTGATTCTGAATGATAGCTTTGCTGGGTAGAGTGATGTTGATTGTATATCCTTGCTTTTCATCACTGTGAACATTTCTTGCCAATCTCTTCCAGCCTGCAAGATTTCTGTTGAGAAATCAGCTGATAGTCTTATGGGAGCTCCCTTGTAGGTAACTAACTGCTTTTCTCTTATGGCTTTTAATATTCTCTCTTTGTCTTTAACCTTTGGCATTTTAATTATGATGTCTTTTGGTGTGGGCCTCTTTAGGTTAAAGGTTCTGGCAAACTTTGCAGGTTTACCACTTTGATTTCAAATTGGCTCTCCATCTTGGTGCCAATACCAGTTTTCCAAGCTGGTGTGATCTCAGCTGTGGTTTTTGAATGGTTCACAGAGCTCTGGGCCCTCATGGTGTTTCTTTGGAAACCCTGTTTACTGTTTCTCTACTGTAAGTCATCTTCTAAGAAATTACATTGACATCTGTTCTCATCATGTGTCCTGTCTTGTGCTTCTGTTCAAGGAACTCCATGCCATGAGCCTGCTTGGCCAGATTTGATTTCTGTGAAGTGAAATATGAGTATTACAAGATTTTGCTCTTTTACTCATTTAGAAAATAATTCAGATGCCTTCATGAGCTGTCTGCTACCCTTCATTTTAGTTTCCTACTTTCGTATTCCCAGAGTCCACTTCTGAATTGGGACGTTTTCTGCTCTTGCCCAGCAGAGCATAGAGAATCAAATGCAGCCTTGGTCATGCACTAATAGGCCACCATGAGCCTAACCCAAAGTCTCACTGGTAGGAGAGAGCTGAAAACTGAAATCCATGAATTGTTTGCAAAGCTCAATCTTTTCTCCTCCCAAGCAAAGTGTTATTGTTTAGTCACCGTGTAAATCCTTTCCAGCAGTGCCTCCAATCTATGTCACATAGCCAAGTGGGGAGGAATTCCTAGAACTCATCCAGAACAATGGGAGTTGTTGAATTTAGAAATTAAAACAAAATTAAAACTTGCTAAAGCTGAGTTGAGGGAGAAAAAGAAAGACTTAAGGTTTTCTTTCTATTATAATATTTTTTGTCAAAGTTCTCCATTTTCAATTCCTCTCATATTATATTTTCCAATGATTTAAGCAATTTGTTTAGGGCAAAGAAATATAAATCAATAGAGAATTACTTAACTAGGAAATGCAAATCAATAGCAACTTACTTACACAGGAACTTTTTGGTCTGAAATGTTTAGCAATATACTGTTTGTTCTAAATGTGTGGCTTTAATAAGTGATAGCTTGTAGTGATGCTATTTACATATCAAAGCACTGTACAATAATCTTTCATTTATCTGACAACCAGTGCTTTTTAGTACATTCTATATCTATCATAAAGACAAAATAAGAAAAACAGATCAAATCAGAACAACAATAAAAAGGGCATTTTCTAGTGTGAGTTAATATAAAATACATGCTTAACTCAAATATCCTATATTTTCTATTAATAAATCTCTAAAGAGGATTGTTGAGTATAATGATCATTGAGAAGAACTTTAAGTGGCTTTTGAATGAAAAAAAAAAAAACACAAAACACTAAGATTACTTTGTGTTCAGCCTTCTTTTTCTTTTAGTATTCTGATAATTTTCTATAACAAGAAAACAGAAATGCTGAATGAGAAAGTTAATTTTTTTTAGTGTTTGCTGTAACTATTAGAGAAAAACAACAACAGTGTACTGGAAATGCACCTTTTATTCATGATTCTGAGTCTACCACTTATTAGCTGCTCAACATTGAGCGAATCATTTATGTAGTGGTTGTCTTGTATTTCCAGATTCTTCTTGGTGCAGATCCTTTTCTGTGCTGGCCAATGATTGCCTCCTTGTTTTTTACAAGACTCTACTGTGACAACAGCTAACCTAACTGGGCCAATTAAGGTCCTTCCCTGGGATTTGGCTTGGCCCAGAGATACCATCTCTGCAGTGGTGGACACCCTGTGATGTATACCTTACGTACTGATAGGGGCCATGTTTTCCCACCTCTGAGGAATGCTGGCCTACAACACAAGAGAAATAAAGCCAATGTGCAGTGAGAAACAAGGCACAGAGAATTCCGGTGAGGTTCCTCTCTCTGGTTCCACTTGGTTCTGATACCCTTCTGTTTCCCTACATTTCAAGGGACTGTGTGGTTTAACCCTTCCTTGGCTTTTGCTTTATCAAGTTGGGTTTTATCTCATTCAGTTCTGGTTAGAATATTAACCCCTCACTTTCATGAGCCACTCCCAAAGTCTGGTGTATAATTTTGTATTTGTAATTGTGTGTGTGTGTGTGTGTGTGTGTGTGTGTGTTTTAATGTATTTCATTGATTTTTTACGGAGAGGAAGGGAGAGGAATAGAGAGTTAGAAACATCAATGAGAGAGAAACATCAATCAGTTGCCTCCTGCACATTCCCCACTAGGGACGTGCCCACAACCAAGGTACATGCCCTTGACCAGAATCGAACCTGGGACCCTTGAGTCCGCAGGCCAATGCTCTATCTACTGAGCCAAACCAGTTAGGGCTGTGTGTGTGCTTTTAAAGATGGCTCTCAAAAATTGTGTAAGTTTAATGCTGCCATCAACCTCAACTCACTTTTGATCCTAATTAATACAACTTAACTTCTCTGATTTTCACCTGTTTTAAAAGATAGGAAATCAGTCTTAAATGTCCCTAAAATTCTGTGCCTCTGCTGCTGTATGAAGTATAACTTCTCTTCATGTGCCATTGATTTTTACAACCATTGGGAAACGGCTCCTTTTACTCAAACTTATACCGAGATGATAACAAAGTGCTTGAGATTAGTACCAGGAAGAATTTTGAGGAGGAAGTGACCAGGAGAGGAGAACTGGGAACTTGAGGGGATTTCAGGTAAAATTCTACCTGTCATTACACCTCTGGAGCAGACAAAGGGTCTCAATATTGAAGGGACAATTGTTGAAATGAAAATTCTAGGTATTATACGTTGGGGATTTTTAAAAATAAAATAACATACTTCCTCCCTTGGTGATTAGATGATACTTGGAAGTTTTGTGGTCTAGTGTTAGATTTTTGCTTTTGTATTTTTCCCTTTTTATTCATTTCAACATATTAAAAATGTAATATCTTTCAGATGCATTAAATATACTGTACTTCATTTTCTATCACTAAACTTTTATTATCAAAAGGTAAAAATGTTTTCATTGTTTTGTTGTTGTTGCTGTCCAGCTGTCAGATGCTGAATTCTTGTCAGATGGTTCTGGTTGCCTCTTCTTACTTTTCCAGGTGCATAATAATGCACCTCGACATTTTTTGGTTCTAAAGGTATTATGGTTTTTATTGATATTATGGCTTTACTCACTTTTAATGGAGAACTTAGAATCACAGGTAGTAGTTAGCAAAAAATTTAAATTTTAAAGAATCAAAAACAGTAGATATATGGTGAATTAAATAGAACTTTAATTTGCTATGATTTCTTTATTATTCTTATTGCCCTGTCCAGTATCAAAATTACAAAATGAGTGCTGTGTTCAGAATGAAAGTTAACTAGCATATATATATATATATATCCTATCTAATAAAAGAGAAACATGGTAATTGGCGTATGACCGCTACCCTTCCCATTGGCTAATCAGGGCAATATGCAAATTAACTGTCAGCCAAAATGGCGGCCGGCAGCCAGGCAGCTTGAAACTAACATGAGGCTTGCTTGCTTCAATGACGGAGGACTCCAACGTTCCCCGCCTGCCGCTGTAGGCCGCTGAGCCTGCAGTTTAAAAAACATTGTAACGAATATAGAAGGTAAACAAAACCCCAGAAACCTGTAGCCAGCAGGATTGCAACATTGTAAGCAAAGGCCGGAAACCTACTTTCAGCAGCGGAGGCCTAAGAGCTGGAGCCAAGCCTCAAAGCTAAAGCTGGCCCAGAATAAAAAAAGAAAAAGAAAAAAGGAGTGGTTGGGAGCTTCAGTCACCCCCAGCCTGAAAACAGCCCTCAGCCCCTCACCCAGACTGGCCAGGCACCCCAGTGGGGACCCCCACCCTGAAGGGTGTGTGACCATCTGCAAACAGCCATCATCCCCTCACCCAGGCTGGCCAGGCACCCCAGTGGGGACCCCCACCCTGAAGGATGTGTGACCAGCTGCAAACAGCCATCATCCCCTCACCCAGGCTGGCCAGGCACCCCAGTGGGGACCCCCACCTTGATCCAGGACACCCTTCAGGGCAAACCAGCCGGCACCCACCCATGCACCAGGCCTCTACCCTATATAGTAAAAGGGTAATATGCCTCCCAGCCCCGGGATCAGCGGAGCCGCGAGGCCTCCCGGCACCGGGATCAGCGTGACAGGGGGCAGCGCCCAAACCCCCTGATCACCCTGCGGCTCTGTGTGTGACAGGGTGCGGCGCCCCAACCCCCTGATCGGCCCTGCTCTGTGGGTGATAGAGGGCAGCGCCCCAACCCCCTGATCCGCCCTGCTCTGTGCATGACAGGGGGTTGCACCGCAACCTCCCCATCGACCCTGCCTTGAGTGTGACAGGGGATGGTGCCCCAACCCCCCAATCAGCCCTACCCTGAGCGTGACTGAGGGTGGAATCACAACCTCCCGATCGTCCTGCTCTGTGTATGACAGGGGGCGGCGCCCCAACTCCCCAATCGGCCCTGCTCTGAGCCCGACCAGGGGCTGCACCTAGGGATTGGGCCTGCCCTCTGCCACCCGGGAACAGGCCTAAGCCAGCAGGTCGTTATCTCCCGAGGGGTCCCAGACTGCGAGAGGGCACAGGCCGGGCTGAGGGGCCCCCCTCCCCCCCGAGTGCACAAATTTTTGTGCACCGGGCCTCTACCTCTAGTATATATATATGAAATTAGCAGCCAGGGTTAATATTAACTGATAGAACTGGTCACTAACAATCCAAAGTCAGTGAAAGAAAATGTCAGCCTAGGCCTAGGTGACATGAATTGGATGCATGGAGAATGGTGGATATTTAGAAACAAAAAAAGATCTACAAGAATAGCACAGGCAATAACAAAGTCACAACCAGTAGCAACTGTGGCATTTTGGGACTGGGCTGGGAAGCAGGTTGTGACCCTAAGACATGGCAGAGCATATAAAATAGAGACAGTAGAGCTAAATATCCTTTTGATGTAGGGTACAATAGATGAAGGCAAAGAAGAGCCCTGATTTCCAGGAAGAGGAGGAGCAGGAAGGGAGTTTAGGGGCCTTGGGGTCTCTCGGGATCCCAGTACTAGCAGACAGAAGCCACTCCAGGGTTGTTGTTGTGTTGTTGTTTCTGTAATATTGTGCGTCATTTAACATTTTTTATCTTTATTGTTGAAAGTATTACAGATGTCCCCTTAGTTTCCCCCACTTACCCCTTGCACCCCACTCCTGCCCAGAGTCAGTCTTGACTCTCCTTCCATGTCATTCTTCACACACAGGTGTCAGATGTGCAAGTGTAATCATATCCTTTTCCAGTTTAAACATTTTAATGACTTCCATTGTCCTAATTCCTTAGCATAACCCTGAAAGTCTTTCTTGAACTAAATTATGTCTTCCCCAACTGCCCCATTGCTCACTCTCTATATTCCAATACACCAAGCTATTATAATTCCCAAAGAGTAACTCTATGCATGTTATTTTTGCTGTTATCTTTGACTATAAGACTTTTAGCTTAAACAATTATTGTTCTTCATTCTTAACTCAAGCAGCATTTCTTTTATGATACCTACCTTACTCATTCTTCCAGTTGATTTGATCCCTACTATTAATGTACATTCTCAAATTACAGTACTATTGTACTGCACTGAAATTTTATTTTACATGGTTGTCTCTTTCACTAGAAATATCAACTCGTTTTGATAGATTCTATTTATTATTTATTAACTCTAACTTAATGTTGTTTCTGGCTCTTGTTAGGCCCTCAATGCTTATTGAATAATAGAAAGAACCCAGCCTTTGAAGTTATACAGAACTTGGGTTATAGCCATTTGTTAGGTGAGAGTTGCTGAATAAGACACTTTAATTCTCTGAGCCTCAGTTTCCCCAAATAGCAATAGTAACACTAATCATAAAGGGATTGTGAGAATTAATTGAAATTATAAAGTGCAAATGTGATAGCATGGATTCAGAAATGTATGTCTCTTTTACATGCCAAACCCCAACTACTTATTGTCTCTTTTTAGACATCCTGGAATTGTTTTGAGGGGAAAATCATGTTACACATAAAAATACACATCAAAAGTGTTCTACAGCCCTGGCTAGTTTGGCTTAGCGGATAGAGCGTCAGCCTGTGGATTGAAGGGTCCCAGGTTCAATTCCAGTCAGGGGCACATTCTGCAACCCCGGGCTCATCCCCAGTAGGAGGTGGGCAGGAGACAACCTATCAGTGATTCTCTCTCATCATTGATGTTTCTCTCTCTCTCTCTCTCTCTCTCTCTCTCTCCCTTTCTCATTGAAATCAATGAAAATAATTTTTAAAAGAAAAAAAAGTGTTATACAAAGCAAAATATTAAATATTGAGCATCAGCTACTAAGAATGGCAGTATCACCTAGATAATGTTAAACATTAAATATTTTTGAAATATTAACCATCCTATCTAATAAAGAGGTAATATGCAAATTGACCATCACTCCAACGCATAAGATGGCTGCCCCCATGTGGACACTAGATGGCCGCCACAAGATGGCCAGCAGGGGAGGGCAGTTGGGAGGGACCAGGCCTGAAAAGGAGGGTAATTGGGGGCGATCAGGCCTTCAGGGGAGGGCCATTAGGGGTGACCAGGCCAGCAGAAGAGAGCAGGTGGGGGGGACCAGACCTGTAGGGGAGAGCAGTTGGGGTCAATCAGGCCTGCAGGAGAGGGAAGTTGGGGGGAACCAGGCCTGCAGGGGAGCGTCATTAGGGGTGACCAGGCCAGCAGGGGAGAGCAGTTGGGGGGGACCAGACCTGTAGGGGAGAGCAGTTAGGGGCAATCAGGCAGGCAGGGGAGCAATCAGACTGACAGGGGAGTGGTTAGGGGATGACCAGGCTGACAGGCAGAATCAGTTAGGGACAATCAGGCAGGCAGGCAGGTGAGCGTTTGTGAGCCAGCAGTCCCAGATTTTGAGAGGGATATCTGACTGCCCGTTTAGGCCCGGTTGGATTGGGCCTAAATGGGCAGTCGGACATCCCTCAAGGGGTCCCAGATTGGAGAGGGTGCAGGCTGGGCTGAGGGACATCACCCTCCGTACATGAATTTCGTGCACTGGGCCTCTAGTAGATATACATAAATACATACATAATTTTAAGCTATTGAATATGATTTAAAAGTGTGTGACAAATAAATTCAATAACATGGATAAAGTTATAGGAGCATACTAAACTGAAGAAAATAGTTTGCTAGAAAATTGTGTTATCCTCATCCATACCTGGAGATCTTAAGTAGAACAGATTTAATCTTTGTGGAGCATCACAGAGAACTTTGCAGCTTAGTCAAAGGCATTGTCTTTCTTCCAAATAATGAAAGATGACTTATCCAATTATCTTTCCAGTTTTTTCCTATTCCAGTGACATTACCTTGTGTTTCAGAGTTTGATCAGAGAGACTCAACTTCTCTGAAATATACATTAATCTATATATGTAAAAGAGTAAGTGACCGACCATCCATCCCACTAACCTACCCGTTGGTACATATGACGCGCACTAGCAATTTAAAAATAAACGTTGACTCACACATGCACAATACATATAAAGCTCTTGCTGGCACCAATTGCACACGTGTATTTTGATCTGTCATTGTTGATCGTGAATTTGGTTGACACTTTTATTATAGAGAAAGGGCGAATAGCAATATTAAAATATTTCTTCTAATTAATTTCCTTTCAATGTGCACGAATCCATGCACCAGGCCACTAGTATCTAAATAAGGGATTTATTATGGTGGCTCGGCCTTACACAGTTGTGGGACATGGTTAAACCATTATGTGAGGCATTTGCTTTCTGAGTCTGATGGTGGAGTAAAAAATCCCCAGGGCAGGCAGTTGAGAAGGAGGATGGATGTGAAATACAGGTGGCGAGCACAAATGGGCACCTGCGAAGCTGATGGAGCCCATGAGGATGGGCTAAAAGCCGTGACAACCTCTCCCTGCCTTTATACCCGCAACGCCAATGATGGGATGTCCTGCAGGTGAAGCTAGGGCCCTTCATCGTGAAGCTAACTCTGCATCTAGCACAGGAGTCAGAGAAGCCGAATGAGGATCTGCAGGAGCTGTAGGAACCATAGGGCATGGGGATGCCACCCCAATGGTGTGAGCCAGCAACAAGCAACAATGTGTACAAGCTGCAAAGAGCCTTACTGCCTGCTCTGACATCCTAAAAATGCAAAAAGAATGTGGCTGATACTTCATGCTAGCCAGGAACTGTGTAGGGAGAGAAATTTTGTTCCAGTTGAGCTAAATCGACATAATATAAATCCATCACATTCTGAATGGTGATGTAAAGTTCCATCTCTGTACCATATACTTTTCTTAACCTAACTTGTTCTAAGCTACATCCTTGGTATAAAATCCTCTCCCCAGATAACCTAAACACTCCTTGCCAAAATTGAGCTCTATTTGCTATTCAATAGATACATGAATTCAACTCGCTGTATCAATTTTCTAGTGCAATGTTTAACTTTTATTTGTTTCGTAATGGGTTCCCAGAACTAGTAATCACATTCAGCCCACACTGTCTAGCAGAAACTTGTTTAAAATGAATTCCAGTTTAATGGTTTTTCCATGTTATTTGGAAATGTATCTCTTCCTTTTTTCTCCCTCATTTCTCTTGCAACCAAGTCTTTTGTTTTATGAATGTAGATAGATCTGCATTATACTGAAAACCTGAAATGGATTAGTGAGATATCCTGGGTATTGGAAAAATGAATTTATTGCTTAAAATGAAAGTAATTTGTTCTGGTTCAGCTTTGAAGAGAAATATGGAAAGTTGTGTCATTAGCAATAATTTACTCATTTGTATACTTTATACAGATTTAATAAGTCTTTTCTTTAAACTTGGCGTTCAGATGGAGATTATAAAGTGCTTTGTCGGGTTTGCAAATACAGTTTGAACATTTAAACTTGACTAATATGCCATACGGGTATTCCCCCTTCTTCCTACTTCCATATGATAGAAGCAGGAGCTGAACGGACAGGAACTTGGCATTAAGGAAGCAGAGGTTATGAAAAGTTGATGAGATGGGGGACCAAGCAGAAGGCAGTCCTCCAGCCTTAAAATCATCATGATGCAACATCTCTAGGCCGAATGTGTACTGTATCATCCTACAGACCTTAAGAACAACCTCCCAGAAAGCAGTGTGCCAAAACTGATGGGCAGCTGTTGTCAGGAGGATGGACCAGTCCTCTGGTGGGCCAGTGTTGGCAGAAACTCCTTTAGGAGGAGGAGAAAAGACACAGGAGCACCGAGACGCTCTGGAACAAGGGTCTAGGGAACAGGTCAGGTGCAGCATCTGGGAAATGCTGGCTCTTGGCGATGGGAAGTAAGGGTCAGGCCAGTATTTGTAGAGGGGAGAGGTAAGAAAGCAGCTGTGGCCAGCAGTGCTCCCCAAAGACCTCTGAATCCTCTACCTCTGAGTCATCTCACAACACTCACAAACACTTCACCAGCATCAAGGAAAAGCCCGGGAAGTGATCCGGACAGGTACTGGTCATCTTCAGGCTAGCCCAGGGGTGGGCAAACTTTTTGACTCGAGGGCCACAATGGGTTCTTAAACTGGACCGGAGGGCCGGAACAAAAGCATGGATGGAGTGTTTGTGTGAACTAATATAAATTCAAAGTAAACATCATTACATAAAAGGGTACGGTCTTTTTTTTTTAGTTTTATTCATTTCAAACGGCCCGGATTCGGCCCGTGGGCCGTAGTTTGCCCACGGCTGGGCTACACTTTATACCTCTGATTCACCCTTAAGAGCCAATTTGTCCAAGTCTTGCCTGCACAAAGACTATTTGAGTAGCATTAAACACAAACGATAGATAATGTATGAAATGTTTGCAATTTTATTGAACTGTTGTTAACAGAATTTAATTTATCTTTCGAATTACACTGTGGATATTGCCATTTGTAAAATGAATACAAGACTTTCTCCTGAGGTTCTTTATTCCACAGATATTTATTGAGCACCCACTAGGTGCAAACACTAAGGAAATACAAGGGAGAAAAAATTTCTTAATTTTATAGAGCTTGCGTTATAGTAACCTTGTCACCTATTAGTCCTTTCTCCCGTTCCCCAAGATAGTGGATACAGGCCTATTTTACCTTCTCAACTCTCTTCAAGTCTCCCTATCTCTGTCTCTCATCTTTTACTCTTAGTGGATAATGTTGTATACCACTTCACAAAAACAAAAAACAAAGAACACAGCCTAAATTTCTCTTTACCTCCCTCTTGAGTAGAACCCAGTCTCACTCCCTTTCTTCCTGGTTCAGTAGACCAGGCAATAATTTTGGGACATCTCCAAAATTACTTGTAGGCCAGGGACTTATAAACATGTCTAAGTCTGCTATGGATATTTGTCTGCAATGTTGAGAGCACCAGTATTTTGCTTAATTCAAGAATGTCTTCATTTGCTAGCATAATAGCTGCCCTCAGGTAGTCCACTGCATTTGACTAACTCATTTTGATAGCCTTCAAGAAGATGTACCCACTCTTATTCAGGGTACAGAATTGCTTCTTACAACAAAACTTTTATTAGTCATTAGTTAGAGTTTATATAGCCAAAGAGTGGTATTATAAATACTGGTGCCATAAAGGGAGGGAGGGTCTGCAAAAAAATTTTCTTTTTGTTCCTGAGTCACAGAGATGCCAAAATTTAGGAGTTCAGCAAAAAACAAAACAAAACAAAACAAACAAAAAACAAACAAACCAGACCCTTAGTAAATACTAACTAACCTGATAGAGTGCTAAGGTTGAAAGAGGATGGATTCAAAGAATCCTTGGTTCAAATTCCAGCTCTACTACTTAGTAGCTATGTGATTTTTACAAAAGCCATTTGATATCTGTAAAACCAAGTTTCATCATTTGTAAAATGAAGATAAAAACATCACCTTGTCAGGATTAGCTAGAGTCGATGAGATAACATACCCAACGTGTCCTTTCACGTGGGTTAAATGGCAACTGATTTAATATTAAAAGCCAGTTTTCTTTGGAATTTTGTCCCCCTCTCACCACCACCACCCTTTGTCTCATTTGTTTGGGTCATAACTCTAATTGAGATAGAGTGGACGGCTGCAGGCTCCCAGAGGAGCTGATCAAATACAAATGTTCCCAAACAGTCAGCCCCCTTTGAGACAGCATTTGAGTAATTTTTTTGTTTGTGTGTTGAGTGGTAGATGTTGCCTATTTGACACAAATTTGAGTAATAGAAACTTAATGACCCCTTTCTCACCAGAAGGCTATCTCTATTCCAAACAAAATGTATTCATGAAGCGTCAATTATTTTTATGCATTCTTGGCCAAATTTTGAGATGATCAGTTAGTAACAGGAATTAGAATATTGAGAGTATCATTCCATTTTCAACCCATGGGAATCCTGCTGCTTTATTAGTAAGACATAGACTGGAGGAGAAATACTGATCAAGAAATGTGTGCCCTTCAGATTAATTTAGATATATTCACATGCTTTTGATTAATGTAGGAGTTCTTCTCCTTCTAGATGAATCGGTTAATTCATTTGGTTAAAATCTGATCTATCTTCCTTAGTGAAGAGAAATAGGATCATTTGCCAGGATACAGTAGAGACCAGAGCCCCGCATTTGTTTTAATCTCTGGTGATATACTATGCTACTACTAAGAAAATGCCCCGACTTTATTTTCTGAAGTTGACTTGATGTTTATCAACCTAATGCTGATTTAAAATGGGAGAAAGGTAAAAGTGAGGAATGGAAAATATTCACCAAAGAAGCTGACAAATAAGAAAAAAAAGGAAAATTTCGTTTAGATATGTGGCCATTAGCTGCTGTCAATGAATCTATTCCATTGATAAGGTACCACTGTTTAATTACCTGCATTGTTGTAGGGCTTGATTTGGGGAGAAGGGCTTTTCTATTCCCTCTTACTCCAGAGTTTACAACTTCTACCCACAATTCATATTAATTTGGTCTTAGAGAAAGGTTTGTATTAAATGATAATCCTCTTTTGCACTAGGATTTATCTCTTCAGTACAAGATGAGAATAAAGAATGAGATAAATATACTTGCATATTAATTCAAATTTACAAAATGTTTTAGTGTTTACTATCTGTCAAGCACTGAGTTAGGTATTAGATATGAAGAGATGAATAGAAATAAATCATTCTGTTCTTAGGACTCTCAGAGTTTAATAGGAGAAAAAGACAATTTTGTTACAGAAATCAGTATACTCACTGCTATGTCTTATGTCAGATTTCTTAAAAGTGAGCCTGAGATGGGGGTTCTTGTGCAAGCAATTTACTGGTGGCATGCTTTCAGGGAGAAACTTGTAAGGATGAGAGGGAAGCAGGTTAGAGGAGGGGAAAAGCTGTTAAACAAAGAAACAAAGATGTGGGTTCAGCTAAGTCCAGCCTTAGGCTGATCTCCAGGGGAGCTCTGGAGTATGAAAAATATCACATTTTGTCTCACCTTGAGTCAAGAGGCTGGGACTGTGTGCCCTTGAACCACCCAGACATTGGATGTGGGCTCTCCTCCTAGGCATTTCTGGGCTCCTATTGGCCAATGACATTTCTCTGAAGAAAGACAACTATGGGCCATTAGTTGCCAAGACTCACAGCAACTGGAGCTAGGTACACTGCTGAATAAAAGTGGTCAGGTCAAGACAGTTCCACTACTGGGGACAAAAACAAATACGGTTTAAAGCAAGGTGATTCAGAATCTCGCTGTGTAGACTGGCATTAGATAAATAACAACATTGTGTGCCAAGTATAAGCACAAGAGTTGGTACAAGGTGGCAAGCTCAAGAGAGAGATTACCCAATTATATGTTTATTGATACTTTATCTCATTGCACAAAATGCAGGAGGTATTTTTTGAAATAGCTTTATCTTTCTGATGGTAAAGAGTATAGTCTCTTCGGAGAAGGTGATGACCAAGGTACACTTACAAGAAATAGGCTTTGTGAATGTGATACTGGTGAATGGGGAATTATTAAAAGTGCACATCATGGCTCAGTGATTGAGTTTCAACCTATGAACCAGGAGATCACAGTTCAATTACTGGTCAGGGCACATGCCTGGATTGCAGGCTCAGTCCCCTGTAAGGGGGCGTGCAGGAGGCAGCCGATCAATGATTCTCTCTCATCATTGATGTTTATATTTCTCTCTTCCTCTCCCTTCCTCTCTAAAATCAGTAAAAACATATTTTTTTAAAAGTGCAATGTCTAATCCATGATCCTGAATTAAATCTCCGTGGGAACTCTTTTTTAACACTGTTGCCATTCTATCCCATGACAGTATAATTAAGCATTTATATAGATATTAATATATTATATTTGAATATGGAATTATGTAGCATGTAGCATGTTACATAAACTATATAATATTATATATATATATTATTTTAAATGAATCTTTAAGAAAGAAAATAGATGGGATTTTAAAGAAGCAGGCCACTACCAATCCGATGGTAAAAGCCTTTTCATGATAGTAAGCACATGGAGACAGCATTCTCTTTGGAAGCTATCAACGTGAGTTTAATGCAGCCAGTATGAGTCAAGATGTGTTGAAAGATGTAGATACATTTTTGTTTAATAATGGACTTGGCTTGTCAAGTTAAATGATTGAGGTGTGTTTTCATAAAACATTTTTTTCCAAAGGTAGTCTACCATATCTGGTGATATTTTCATTTAATCATACATTGTTTGACTTGATATGTCTTCGAAGTAATGTTGCTATAGGCTTGTAGAACCTCCAGGGGAAAAGGGCCTAACCCAGACCTGGGAACATCAATAATTGCTTCCAGGTTTTCATTTCTTGTCATGCACTCCTCCAGAGTTTTAGTTCTCGTGATAATAAATAAAAGTTATGCTTCACTGTGCTTATCTGATGCACTGCCCACTCAAATATTCATGTTTTAAGAACACAGTAGAATTATGTGAGATTTCTTTGTGTGTGTAGCTTGGTATCAGTTTCTGTGGTTTCCCCCTTTATTTAAATCCTGGAATTTAGTGCTTGGCTTACAGGTTGAGAAACTGGAAGAGCACTTATTTAATTGTGTTCATTATTTATTACTTGAGATTTTCATATTTCATATTCTTTTTTTAATGGTCTTCCCAGTATTTTCCCAGTATTTCCTTCTAATTTGTAACCTGAAAATACATGTCTCATTTCAAAACAAAAGAATAGAAAAGAAAAATTTTGTGACCTCCATAATTATCTACCTTCTACATTTGTTTATTTTTCTTCTCATGTGAACATTTAAAAATGGGCTTGTATCTCTGACATTCTTCTTAAGAAACAGAGTTATGTTATCTCAGTATTATTTCATTCTTCCATGATTGATGGCTTGAGTGGTAGACGACCATAGAGAAGGAAATTTCTTATGGAGAGAAATGTGAGGGGAAAGAATAAGGAAAACACAAATGCTTAAAGACACACACACACACACACACACACACACACACACACACACACACACGCTCATGAGTATATGACTCTAGAACAGTGGTTTTCAACCTTCCTAATGCCACAACCCTTTCATACAGTTCCTCATGTTGTGGTGACCCCCAATTTCATTGTTACAAATTAAACATAATTAAAGCATAGTGATTAATCACAAAAACAATATGTAATTATATATGTTTTCCGATGGTCTTAGGCGACCCCTGTGAAAGGGTCATTCGACCCCCAAAGGGGTTGCGACCCACAGGTTGAGAACCGCTGCTCTAGAACATAATGTCTGACTTGAGTAATATCTGGAACTTGCCATCAATGGGACTTTTATTTTTACAAAGGCTTCTGGAACAAAGCTATATCAGGAATTATTGGCAATTGATATCTCTCTGAATGTTGTTGTTCTTACTTATTCTTCCTTGAGACAAGGGAAATATAACTAGGACAGGCAGGCATGGGGAAATGGATCCTTTTATTTACATAACTTCTGCCTTTTATTCACATTCTTCCCTCGGGGTAAGTGAATGGTAGAAGCTTCCGAGTTATGTCTCATACGGCTGTGTCTCTGTAGGCAAAGTGGAAAGTTTAAAGTAGGCATGTGGGTGGTTGATGAGAGAGGCTAAAGAAGACTCCTTACAAGGAAATTCTCTGTTAGCCACTTGAGCGATTGAAGGAAACTCTGGTTGGCCGAGTTGGCTGTCTGCTGATGTCCATTTCACTGGCAGTGCTTAGACCCAGCTTTCTGGCCTCTAGGACGATTCCAATTACATTCAATCGGAATAGGCCTTGAATTGGCCTGTTTCTCTTCCGTAGCTCCAGATTTTGGTTTTGAACAGGAGGAAGCAGGCATTTGGAAATGCTTTCATTCTTCTTGGCTAGTAATGTCATCCTGGTTGGTTTTCCCTGGTTGGTTTAGTTGCTTAAGGAAAAACAGTAGCTTTTAAAGCCTGTCTGGTAGTAGCACCCTGATTTTCCTTGAACGCATGTCTCTCTGTCCATGTGGTTTGGGTAAGAGAGCATTCCCCTCCTAAGCCCCTCACTCATCCCAGCCCATTGAGAAGGTCATATGACCTATATCCACATCCAAATCACCTCATCCTTATTGCCAACTTGGACCAAACCATCCTGTCCCTGCAACCAGACTATTTAATGAATACTTTATTAGAAGGACAAAGGGAATTTCTATTTTCACTTGCTTTTAAATCATAAGTAGCTATAAACTGAGCAAATAAAAATATATTTTCTCACTCTCAATAATAATAATAATGATAATAATAATAATAATAATAACAACAACAACAACAACAACATGTCAGGAGCCATGCTCACTACCAAAATTTCCACAATAATTCTCTGAGGTAGGTACTTCTTTTATCCCCATTTATGCATGAGAAACTGAGACTTAGGCATATTAAGTAGCTTTTTAAAGGTCACATGCTAATAAATAAATGGTAGTCTGGTTTTAATCTACTTGTCTGACCTGAAACCTGTGCTCTTAGCCACTGCATATTGTCTGTAGGCATTCTAGTGAGTAGAAGGAAAGCCTACATTTAATACTTGTCGATATCAAAATAAAATGTGTTTGGGACAGAGGAATGAAGGAGAAGTGGGTAAAAGTATGTGATGGCGGATCACAGACTCAGCGGGACCTTTGTCTTTAAGCTATTGGAGGTCAAGATCTGAGCACCTTGAGTAATGAGGAGGCAGAGGTGGGTAACATTCACTAAGCCGGATCCTAGCTAAGTACCAGCCAAGCTAAATCTGTAATTCAAGGACGCCTGGGTGCATCACATCGCCTCCTTGTGAGATCCATATTCCACAGTATTCTGAGGTTTTCTAGAACTAAGTAATGAGTCTGGAATGGCACCCTGTTGTTTCGTGCTTTTTCATTCATCCATACATTAATTCATTCAGTCACTCATCCTTGCAATTTATATTGAGCACCTGCTAAGTGCCAGGTATTAGGTGTCTAGACTATATCAAGGTGCCTGATATCAAGGATCTCCAAATCTAGAAAAGAAGATAGATGAATTAAAAAGAAATTATAATGAATTAATGTTCAATAGTTTAGTAGAAAAGAAAGGAAGGAAGAAAGAAATTATAACAGAGTAGATTTGGTGACTAGGCCTGTATTGGAACATATAGTTGAGCCAAGGAAGATGGCTCTAATATTTACTCTTATTCATATTGTTTATTTAATTCTGAAAATATTCCCAGATGTCTTTTCCTGCTGAGGAACCCAGCAGTTTTATACATGGCAGCCCTTTCCTCTTAAGTTGGCAGGAAGCCATCTGAATTCTTCAGTGCCTCTGGTAGAGGTGATACTTTCAGGATTTCATGCTAAAGTACTATGGCATAATTTGGAAAAATACAAGGAATCAAATACACTTGGGTTCTAATTCAACTTAACTGCTTATGAGGTGTATGATATTATGCAAATTATTTAACATCTCTGAGCCTAAGTTTCTTTAACTGTAACATGGAGATGGATATGTAAATTTTAAATGAATTTATAAATATTAAGTACATCTCGCATTAGTATTCATTAACTTGCTCAACAAATGTTTAGTTTAACTTCCCTTCCATGGCTTCTCAGTTTCTTTTTCTCATTTATCACATTGGAAACAACAATAGTTACTTGTAGAATTGATCATTCAGTGAGAAAATATATGTCAAAAAATGGTTGGCTTAGAAGAGATGCTCAATAAATGTCAAATTTCCCTGCCTTTCCTCATACATTCTTAAAAACATAAATGGCTTGCCTGGCGGCATGGCTCAGTAGTTGAGCATTGACCTATGAACCAGGAGGTCATGGTTCGATTCTGGTCAAGGCACATGCCCAGGTTGTGGGCTCAATCCCCAGTAGGTAGCAAGCAGGAGGCAGCTGATCAATGATTCCCTCTCATCACTGATGTTTCTATCTCTCTCTCCCTTCCTCTCTGAAATCAATATGTATATGTGTATGTATGTGTGTGTGTGGGGGTGTATATATATATATATATATATATATATATATATATATATATATATCTTCCTATTTTAATTGGCAAAAGCATTTCTCTAATAAATTCTAAGAAGAAAAATATCCTACATATTTGAATCATTACATTATTGACTCGGAGTCAATTATAGCTCTCCACTTTTCATGGAGATATAGAGTAGAAATTAAAGACAAAGCCAGAGGTAGATCACAAAGGCATGTACTGTATAATGGGACTAAAGTTTTAGGTGAAATGATCTGTATGTATAACCTGAATGACTTGATTAATATTACCCAAATCTTATAAAAATAAAAATAATGCTTTGGAACCATAAATGGCACAAAGAATAAACATTGCCTTATTTGGTCTATGGAAAAAGTAATTTAGAAATAAAATTTTTATTCATTTGTCACCTATATTTTGTAATATTGGGCCCAAACCTTGGAGCTGATAGTGTGGTTATATAGAAGCCCTCTTCTTGCTGAAAAGTAGTTTCCTATACTAAGCCTACTTTTATTTATGCTGGAATGATGAATAATGCAGTGTGAAATTGCTTTTTGTCTGACTTAATACTAGCAAAGGAACTCCTCTCTAGAATAATATTCTATTAAAATTCACTGTGGTAGATGTGGGCTGTGGACCTGGTCAAAAGGCATAAATTCCCAACCCACCTTGTGATTGTTTTAGTAGAAGATTTCCAGGCATTACTTCAAATGACCTCAACCATGCATTGCAAGTAATGAGGGAGGCACAGTTTTATACCAGCTTCTTAACTCCTTGGCTGCTGTTGAATATGGTTTTATTTTCCATTTGGTGGGCTGAAACATCCCCTTGAATTAGAGAGAAGGCAGCCCTTTGCAGTTTATAAAAGCGCAATTCTGTCAGGAGTGAATAATAATAGCATGGACTGTGATTTTTTATAGTCAATTTTATTTCTACTCTAAGGAACAAATTCTTTTTTTTTATTATTACATTTGTAAGCAGAGGTAGAAGGCTCTTGGTAAAAGTTAAGATAGGAACAATTCCAGCAAGGATATTTGCAATCTACACATTTAAATCTAATTCTATTTGATTTTTTTCAAATAGGTATTAAGCCTCTACTATATGCAAAAGAGTATGTTCAGTGCATATATGTTGAACTAAATATGTCAACATCCATCATTCAGATTGGTCCAGCAACATTGAATAGAATCTCCCAATTGTATGCAGTTATGCAATTCAACTAGTCATGGATAACTTTGATGTCCTTCTTGTCTCTTTACTGTTGCCCATAAAGTTTAGATCCATCTTACATTCTTGGAATATATTTGCTTAAGTGAAAGCTAATTTTGTGAGGGAAACCTCCTGTTAAGATTCCAAGAGTACATCAAAGAATCAGAAAGGAATGAAAGTATTAAGAGTAAAAATGGCTAACCTCTGTTGTGGTCTATGCTTTATTGAGTGCCTTATACTTATCCACTTAAATCATCACAATAAATCTTAATTTGTGTTCCCAGAATCTCTGAGATAATGATTCAAAGAAAAAAACAATAAAATTATATTATCAGAGTGATATTAGTAAGATGACAGAATAGAAAACCCAGGACTCTCCATCTCCTTATAAATACATCAGTTCAACAACAAAACTTAAAAAAAAAATTTCCATGGCATAGTGAGATATCACCTCACAACTCTTATAATGGCTTTTATCAAGAAGACAAGAGATAGCAAGTGTTGGTGAGAATGTGGAGAAAGGGGAACCCTAACACACTGTTGGTGGGAAAGTAAATTGGTACAGTCACTATGGAAAACAGTATGGTTGTTCCTCAAAAAGTTAAACATAGAACTACAATATGATACAACAATTTGACTTCTGGTTATTTATTCAAAAGAATTTAAATCAAGATCTTGAAGAGATATTTGCACTCCCTTGTTCATTGCAGCACTAGTCACAGTTGTCAATATGTGAAAAAAACCTAAATGTCCATGATCAGAGGAATGAATAAAAGATATGTAGTATATTCATAAAATAAAATACTATGAAGCCTTATAAAAGAAGAAAATTCTGCAACACGTGACAACATAGATGAACCTAGAGGACTTTATGCTGAGGGAAATAAGAATATCAATATTTTATGATTACACTTATATGAGGTATCAAAATAACAAAGGTCATAAAAGCAAAGAATAGAATAGTGGTTGCCAGGATTGAGGGGAGGGGAAAACAGGGAGATGTTCCATGGGTTTAAAGTTTCAATTATACAAGATGAGTAAGTTCTAGAGATCTATTGTACAACATTGTGCCTACAGTTCACAAGGCTGTATTATACATTTAAAAATGTGTTAAAATGGTAGATTTCATATTAAATGTTCTTATTAAAAGAGTGTATATTGTCAAAGGAACTACTCCTGGGGGTAAATGGAACTTACTCTATTGGGGACAATGGGGGCCTGTAAAGAACACACATTTCAGTTATTTTGCCCAGCAGATGAAGTAGCTCAATGATGAACTGTGCATTCCACAGCTGTTCATTGATTGAGGTCTGATGGAGGGAGATACGGGGCATTAATTCCTCCAGAACTTCCAGCCTTCCCCACATAGGAACAAAAGGGGTTTCCTGGTCAGAGGAAAACCTCAGGCAGTAAGTCAAAGGTGCTGGCAGTTGGGTTTTGGGCTGCACATGCAAGGATGTGGTTAAGTGTTGAAGGGATATAGGCAGGATATCAGTGGTATCTGCCATTAGGTCTTAGGTATGACTCTTAATCCATTTTGCAAGACAGGAAACTCAGCAACGAGTTGTGGAATCCTTGCCAAGTCTCAGTTTAATCCAAGAAGAGCTGGGATTAAAATCCCAGTGAGACTATGAAACTATACTTATCCAGTAAAGCAGTTGTGAGGATTAACTACACATTAAATGTACCTAGCAAGTAATGAGCACTCAGTAGATAACAAGTTTTACATGTCATGCTCTCATATGCCTGGACTTTCCATGAGACTGGACAGCATAGAACATAAAGGACCAGGGATGGGGGACCTTTGTCCTAATATCAGCAATACCAGCCAATAGCAATGATTTGGGCACTGCAATAAATCTACCCATTTTTTTTGTGCTATAGTAAAAGAAAAGAGATAGAAAAAGTGACTGTTCTTCCTCTCCAAATAGAATTTCAGCCTAGACTGGTGTGGTTCAGTTGGTTGGGCATCATCCCATGCACCAAAAGGTTGCCAGTTTGATTCCTGGTCAGGGTGTTTCTCTCTCTCTCCCCCTCTCCCTTCCTCTCTCTCTCTCTAAGAAAATCATTAAAAATATTAAAAATATAATTTTAATGATATAAGAAACTAGTAACCTTTCTTAAACTCTCATAAATAAGGAAAAATTAAAAATTCTTTTATGTGACTATTAGCATTTTTATTTCTTCCCTTCTAATCTCTCTCACATAAACATGTTTTACTTGGCTGTTATCCTAGTTTATATACACTGCTATATGCAGCATTTTAATGTGAGTTTGAGTAATGTAGGAAAGAGACTGTCTCTATACCCCTTTGACAATCCAGCGCATTACCAAATTTTAAAAACTTTTTTGTCTGACAGATAAAAAGGGTGCCTTGGTGTAATATCTCCTTCTAGTAAGACTGAATATCTTTGCATATGTTTAAGCGTTATTGTTATTTTTTTTCTTTAATAACATACATTTTTCACTGAAGTGGACACTTTTGTTTGAGCCTAGTGAGAGCTTGAGCAGAGAACCCAACTATAACATGTGGGGCTACTGATCTACAGAATTATGAGGAAATAAATTATGTTTTAAACTGCTAAGTTTGTGGCAATTCATTACACATCAATAGGGAAATGGTGACTCCATGTTTATTTTTAATCATCACAAAATATGCTGTTTCCACCTGACTTAACCTTTTGCATAAAGTTTGAGCATGTAGGTGGCTATTGTTTGTATACTGTTATAAGTACTGTAGTGATGGACATGTCCATGCACATAGCTTGAACCATTTTTTAAAATAATTTATTGTTTCTTTGCTTTTATATTGAACAGGTAATACACTACTTGTTTCAAAATTCAAATGTACAATATGATTAACAGCAAAGAATGTTCTTCTCAATTGTATGCCTTGGCTATACATTTACCCATACGCCAAACAATCAAAGTATTAAATTATTTTGAATTCTTCTGGAGATATTTTATGCTTAAGTGATAGTATGTCCACGTTCTGTATCTTGCTTTTTCAGAAAACAATATGTCTTAAGGATTGTTCTACATCAGCACTTAAAGAATATCTTCTCGCCCATGGCTTAGTTGATTAAGCCTTGTCCCATACACCAAGAGGTCACTGGTTTGATTCCAAGTTAGGGCATATGCCCAGGTTTTGGGCTCAACCCACAGTAGGAGGCGAGCAAGAGGCAGCCAATCTATGTTTCTCTGTCATTGATATCTCTCTCTCTCTCTCTCTCTCTCTCTCTCTCTCTCTCTCTCTCTCTCTCTCTCTTCCTTCCTCACTCTGAAAGCAATTAAAGCGCGTGTGCGTGCGCACGCGCGCGCACACACACACACACACACACACACACATACATATATATTTCATTCTTCTTCTGAATGACTGAATAATGTTCTATCATATAAAATGTACCATGATTTATTGATTGGTAGTTTTTCAAAATTTTGTTCATGGTCTTACCGGCAAGATTAAATGGACCAAATTCCCACTAAGACAACCAGAAAAACTAAACAATTTTTTAATGCCTGCTTGAAAATAGTAGACTACAAAGAGAGAGAGGAATTACTTGGTCAGGAGCTGAGGGGATTTGAAACCCAAGACTCTTAGCCCAGCATTTGAGGCTACTTTTTACCTGGGAAATGAGAATGTTGAGAAGGAATTTGTGACAGCCTCATGGAGCTAAGAGGAGTTGAGGTCCCTTCAAAGAAGGGAAGCCTTAATGACCCCCTCAACTCCAAAGAGTTGAATCCTAGGAGTAAAAATGAATCCCAGGTGTTAGCCTTCAAAAGGGACTGGTCACATTCTTTTAATTCCTGGATTTGCAATGAGATGATGATAGATTGCTAACAGCTCTTGGTGGAAGCAAAGATAAATCTCTGGAAAAGATAACCACACTTGACTTCACATTATTTTTAGAAACGATTTTACAAAGTCCCAACTACCACAACAACCAAAACAAACAACAGGCACATGAGGAGGCATGACAACCTGAATAAGAAGTAATGACAACAATAGAACATAGACACAGATCTGCAGCAGTCCCAGAAATTCAGAAGCCACCTTGAAAAGCCCAAGGCAATAAAGGAAGAGAATATTTTCAGTGGAGACTTGGACAGAATATTGTTTATAATCTTTTGTTCTTACAAAAAAGGGCAACAGTGAATACACTCATGCAAGTGTACTTGTAGAAGGACTAAGTAGATGTGGTATTTGGTTCCATGATATATGCACCTGCAGCCGGTAATTCCAAATGGCTCTTCTGAGTTAGGTCACCAGTCTGCACTCCTATGCACAGAGCATGAGAGCTTAGACTCTCAGTCTCTACCAACACGTGTGAAAAGTTTTCTATATGCTGATTTCTTGTGTTTTTTATTAAAGATTTTTAATGTTGACATAAATGCAGGTGCCCCCCTTTTCCCTGCCCTTTGCCCACATCCACCCACCCCCACCTCCCCTTCGTCTTTCCTTCACCAAACGATTGTCTGTGTCCACAGGGTATGCATATATGTTCTTTAGCTAACCCCTTCACCTTCTTTACACAATCACCACACCCTTGTGTTTTAATTTCTCCTGTATAATGGTTGTTTCTGTATTTTTTCTGTTCTCATTTTTAATACATTAGATACATTCTTTATTTTAAAAGATATATAATTTCATATTATTGCTAGGCAGGATTCTCAATATATTACTTACATTGGAAAGATCTGTGAGGATTCTTCAAGCATTACAATTTTGCAATTTACAAAGCATTTTAAAAAATATTATTTATATCAAGAGTCTCTAGTTTTGGTAAGAAAAATCTCCTTTTAGTTTTCCACATGCTGCCTATCCAAATACAACAGAGAAGTGGCTAAAAACTCAAAAGTGAACTAAGATAGGGATGAGGAGGAAGCAGGAAGTCAATGTAGGCACAGTGATCATTTCAGAAATATACTTGCTCATTTAATAACCATCTAAATTTACTATGTGCTGGGCACAATAATAAATGTTGATGATACAAAGATGAGTAAGACAGTCACCTCCCTTAGAAAACACAGGTGTAGTGAAGGAGAAAGGCATGTAAAAACAAGTGAATTACAAGTGGAACTACAGACACGTTAACAGAGCACAGAGGACATGGGTTTCTTCCATTTTCTGACTCAGATTTTTCAGTGCTAATGTGTTTGTTATATTCATGACACATTTTCAGAGTCACATTAGGAAAGAAAGAAAGGAAAAAGGAGAACTGAATCCACTGATTGTTGGATTCAGTCAACAAATATTTGCTGAATGACTCATTCTGCTACTGCGCCAGGTGCCAGGGATGCAAAAGTGAGCAAATAGCAAGCGATAAACTTCAAAGGACAAAAAAAAATGTCCGATTTTAAAATTCCCAGGAGCAGTAGTTCACTACAATTCATATAGCATAGTGACCCGGAATGTATTAACATATTCCTTAGTCAGCTATTGTTGAAGGTCAGAGATCATAATATGTGTTTATACATGGGAGTAAGCACGTTAATTTTGTGGCTTTGGCCACACGATGCTAATTCCATCTTATTTTGCTAAGATGAACAAAGATGCATTAAAAAGAAGGAAGTGTTGACATAAGGCAGGTGGCTCTGCTTGCCCGGCTAGTGGCCTGGCCCTCTTCAGAGTTTCCTCAGGCAAGGATGGGATGAATGTCAGTCCTCTTCAGTAATCTTCCACTCCTATCCCAGGCAGAGGGACATCTCCATGTGAGGGGCTGGATGCATCCCGACTTAATGGTATGTGACAGCAGAGCAGAGGCTGGCTAGGAAGTCAGTGAAGAACCGTAAAAGCTTGAGGTGATATAAATTTAGTCCTTTTATTTCTAAGGCAATAATGGGGTCCTTTGAATCTCAGAGACTAGGGAAAAGCACTTCTGGACTTTTCTTTGTTTAAATACCGATGAGGAAATATATTGGGCAATGAAGTTGCCTCTCGTCATTCATTTTACTCTTCCGTCTAAATTAACTGGAATCAACCCATTCTTCTTACCATATGAACTGGTTCATTGCTAGCCTGAGAGGCCTGCATGGAGGAGGAGGATTGAGCTGGCCTTTGAACACAGAGTAGAATTTTGGTAAGTGTTCTTCACTCTTGAAACAGGAATATGCATGGTTTGTTCAGGAACTGTGAGCAAATGTTTTTAACTAAAGCAAAATATTATATTGTCTTTATTTCCCAGAGCTGCCCAGGTGATTAAACTCAGGTCTTATATTCAGTAAGCAATTTTTGAACAGTGCATAGTACTATACTAATAAAGTTCAAAGGAACTTGTCTTCAGGTTAAGAAACTCCCCTACAAAGATAAGCACATTGAACTAAAAAGGCTATAACATATTCTGACACAATCCATTCATTTTCAAGTACAGAAACCAAGGCCCACTTAGTTTAGGTGAATGGAAGCAGCAAGACATGCAGGGAAAAGTACAAATGGTAGGAGTCATTTAAACTCTCTTTCTTTAATTTCCATCCCTGGAAGAGTGGCAGGAATAGCATAAGAAGCTATTGCTGTGATTCAGGGAGATAGCATATGCAAAGCAAGATGCACAAAGTAGATACTAAATGAATATTCCTTGTCATTTTCTTTCTTCCCCTTATTAATGGTAACATAGCAAATGTATGGTAGAGTTAGGAATCACTCTACCTTGATTCCCAAGAGAGCTTCCTCCTACACAGCACAGGGTCTCATTGTTAGAAATCCAATGAGAACAGACCCCAAAGGCTTCCAACTTTCTTCCAAATGGAGCAGGTATCATCACAAATTATTTTGTCTTGTGCATGTACCAAGCTCATTCTCTTCTCTAGACCTGTGAACACCTTGATTCCTAATCTCCTCTGTAGGAATATCTTTCTTCCTCTTTTCCATCTATCTCAATCCTCACATTCACTCATTTATTCACTCAGACAGTCAGTCTGAATGAAGTCAGTCAGACATTTATTAAGCACTTACTATGTGGCAGACACTAAGACAGGATTTAAGACTACAGCAGACTGCCTTCAGGGGTCTAGCCGGGGCACGGTCTAGCTGGAGCACAGATATGCTCACCCCAGAAAAGTTAAGAGATAAAGTTATGGTATGGGCATGATATTTTGGAAATATTGGGAGAGGGAAGACTAGGTCTGCCTGAAAGGTCTCTGCTATTATTCTACCTGAATTATATATCCATCTTGTTCTTCTCTGTCTCCTATTACATGCTATTACATATGGAGATGGCCACACACAATTGATCCCAAAGTGTATAGACTGCTCCTAACATTGCAGTGATGCCAGGATATGGAGAGGTATAGGTGTGTCCAGCCAGAAAGAACCCAGGCAACCCAATGAAGCACAATATGTCAAGGAGGTACCTCAGATTTGTCTCCAAAAGCAATGGGTCATGCCCAGGTATAAGAGAATGGATAATTCCTTCACAAACACTTTGCTAAGGGCCTGCCTCAGTGTTTCTAAGTCCTGGTTGGCCATCAGAATGATCTGGGGAGCATTGACAAGCTACAAATGCCTGGCTTCTATCCTAGATGTAGGGAAGCAGGATGATGTGCGATGAAGCATAGGCATATGGATTCTTAAGTGACATATGGTTGGTTCTAATGATTAATTGGCAGAGGTTGGGAGACGCTGGTCTATTTTGTGCCAGGCATGTGAAGATCACTGAGAATGGAGACATGAATAAAACACAATCAGTCCTATTCCTGCCTTAGAAGACAAGTCTCTGTTCTAGAAACAGTCAGGTGGGAGAAACAGGCAAGCAAAGAGTCACGACCCCCAGATAAGATATTTGATAGAGACTGGTACAAAGTGATGTTGGAACACAGTAATGGGAAAGGTCCAACTCACTCTTGGGAAGGGACAGAAGCTTTTTAGAGGATGTTGCATTGGAGATGAGATGTAAAGACTCTCCCAAGTGAAGGGGGTAAGGAAGGACATCCTAAGCTTAGGACTGAGCCTCCAAAAGGCACAGGGATTAGCCAGCAGGCCAGATGGTCTGTGAGAGAAGCCTGAGTGGGAAGGATTAGGGCATTTGTATCCTGGGACAGGGCTCTTAGGTATGTCTGAGATGGAGATGGTGATGCTCATTGATTGTATCACTGATTTATAGCTGTTTTGTGTACCATTCTTATTTTTTTCAAATGGACATTTACTGGGTGTCTTGTCCCTAGGGGACAGTCATAAGCAGAATTTGCAATGGAAATACACTAGAAAAGTAACACCTCTCTCAAATTTGAAGCCAAAGAAAAGATTGCAGAGAAAGATGATGCTGAGGGAAGCCAGAATAATTAAATGGAGTTATCCTAAACAGGGAGGAGTACAGGAAGGGGCAGAGTCATTCTGCAAGGGCAAAGCATGGAGATGATAGCAAGCTCTGCACATTTGAGGACCTTCAAGTTCAGTATGGCTGGAGCAAAGCACTGTGGGAGAGAGGGTGGCTATGGCTAAGACTGGGAGGGAGGAAGGAATGTGTGCACCAAACTGTGCAAAGGCTTCGTATGCTCTGCTGGAGTCTAGACTTCATCTGGCTGGCATTGAGGGGTGCAGTCATTTTATGCAGGGCAGTGATGGGGTCCGACTTACTTTTCTGAAAGGTCACTCTGAGCATATGTATATTTTCTTTCTCCAACAGAACTGTAAGCATGCTCTCAACAGGGATCATATCTTGACTTAAAAAAAAAAAAAATCACCAATAGCACTTAGCAGAGTAAAGGACACCTGTTGAGAGGTCAGTACTTAATGGATTCATTAATTAACCGAGAGCCACAAACTCATGCTTGAGTTAATGTTGTAATGTGGCCACTGGATCCTATGTGGTGCCTGATATTTAGAGGCCTCAGACACTCTCAAGCTGTGCTTCTTCATTTTCACATGCACACGGATCGCCTGAAGATCTTGTTAAACGGAGATTCCGACTCATTAGGTCTTGGGTGGGGCCCGAGATTCTGCCTTTCTAACAAGCTTCCAGATGCTGGTGCTGCTGAGAGAGACCTGCCCATTTGGAGTGGCGGGCATCCTCAAACTTTTTTATGTGGATTTTAAAAACATTTATCTTTCTTGATGAAAGTATTACAGATGTCCCCTTTGTTTTTGCTATTGATGTTTTTTTCCCATTGACCCCCTCCTCCCCGACCCCACCCCTCCAAAGTCTTCATGACACTATTGTCTGTGTTCATGGGCTATGCATATATGCATATAAGTTCCCTGATTAATCTCTCCCTCCCCCACTTGATATCCCTGTGTTCCCTCTGGATACATCAGTCTGTTCCATGCGTCTATGTCTCTGGATCTATTTTGTTCATCAGTTATTTTGTTCACTAGATGCCACATATGAATGAAATCATGTGATACTTATCTTTCTCTGACTGGCTTATTTCACTTAGCATAATACTCTGCAGGTCCCTCCCTGCTGTTGCAAATAGTACGAGTTCCTTCTTTTATACTGCTACATAGTATTCCATGGTGCAAATGTGCCCCAGCTTTTTTATCCACTCATCTGCTGATCCAGGTGCCTTATTTGGAAAAGTTCTGGTGGTGAGATCATCTGTGATCTGCTCCATAGGGAATGGGGAGAATAGAGGCTAAGAGTCCTTGGCTAAGACTCGGTACAGCTCTTTCATCCTGGTTTTCAAGGCAGTAGCACAGCTTTGAGGCCCCTTGAGACCCCTTGGGCAGAAGTTATTCGCCTTTAGGGAATTTCCAATGCCACTGCCGGTTCTTCTTTGTGCTGCCAAGTATTGAGTTCCACCAGCAAATTCCTTAGTAACCATGGAGGTGCATGGAACATCAGATGAAGTCGAAGGCTCTGAAAGCCGCATGCGGCCAGTGTGCTGTTTGTTTAGGGTTACATAGAACTGAGTCTTTTCTCAGGAGTTTTCAAGCTTGGAATGTGATGATGGGCCAGTTTGTAACTTTCTGATATTTTCCTCTTTTTTTTCTCTGTTCCCTTTCACACACTCATTGTCATTTAATAGCAATCAGGATGTCCTCAGGGCCTCACCAACTTATAGGCATAAAGATCCCCTCATGGATTAGGCCGATTTTCAAACAGTGTGCCACAGGAATTTGTGAAATATTCAATACCTGACTATTTAGTCTGGGGCACTGCACTATTTTTCCTTAGATTGTCAAATAAAAAAATTACAACAGCCAACACAACAATAGCCATCCAGTGCGAATGAGTCAAAATTATATTTTTTTTTTGTCAGATAGGCAAAAAATACATTTTTTGGTGTGCTACCGAATTTTAGTAATTAGTTAGTTAATACGGTTTCCATGAGATGAAAAAGCTTGAAAATCACTGGGTTAGGCAATGGTCTGCTGGCTTGACACCACTCATTACTATGAGCAGGAGACTGGTCTTCATTTTCAGGGTCCCTGCCTTCTCTGGTGGCTCTGAGAACAGTCCCAGGCCACATCTCCCATCACCCCCAATGTTCACATGGGTTTTTGCTTGCATTTCTCCCGTCATTCAGCCATAGACCCACAATGGCTTCTCCATCTCAGACAGCTCCCCAGGAAACTGCCTGTCTCCTTGGCGTCCACTCCATGCATGGGTGTGCCCCCTTGTGAGCATACACTGGGAGACAGTTCGGGGTAGCAGATAAGAGAATTTTCTATGGAGACAGAGTGCTACCTATCAGCTGTGTGAACTGGCAAGCTATTTAAGTGCTCTAAACCTCAGATTCCTTACCTGTAAAATGAGGGTAACCAGAGTTCTATATTCTCAAAATTGTTGAGAAAATAAGATAATCCACTTACGCTCCTAGCACTTCATTACCAGCATAAGAAAAAGCTCTATAAGTGTTATCCATTATCCTCACTGCAGTTCTCTTTATTGCCATGGCCCTAGCCCGAGCAAGCTTCCTTTTTATTTCTCTGCAGCACATCTGCGACCAGTTAGTTAATGAGGTTTCCATGACATGCCAATGGCTCTGGGATAAAGAAGGGAATAAAAGCTGCTATTTAATATGGAGACTCTCAGAAGTAATAGGCCTGAGGGTATTTCTGGGGTTCCTTTCAGGGACCTTCTTGCATGCCTATAGGACTGCCTTTCATGTCAGAAGACATTTTCCCACACAACAACAACAACGACAAAAATGCTCTTGAACTTATCTGGACTCCTTTGAGTCCAGGCTCAGAGATCAGCTTGTCATCCTGGGGTCCATTTCCTTTTCCAGCACGAACTCCCTCTTAGGGTTATTGACAGTAGGAATCTGCACTCCCTTCAAAGAGTTTTTATCCTACTCAGGGCATCACCTAACCTTGGAATGGAGGCCCATATCTCCATCCCCTTCCCAATCTTATTCCAGGTTTCATTCTCTTTCCTTTGTGAAGAGGATAACTAAACTCTTGCCTCAGTTCTCTACTCAGGCTCACATGAGTGATAACCCACAATAATAATAATAACAACAACAACAATTCATTGTTCTCTTGTTCTCCTTGCCCCACTGCCTCTAAAATAATCTTTCTAATATATTCTTCACTTCCTTTTTAAAGCCATTGCTCCCCAGCAAACACACACACACCACACACACACACACACACACACACACACACAAATTTTGGGAAAAAATGTTTTACTAGCCTAAGAGGCTCTTTATATGTGCTGATCTTTCCTCCTGAGATGCCCTTTCCTCCTTTGTTTTCTCAGAAAGGCCTATTCGACCTTCATAGTCCTGCTCCAAGCTGACTTCTCTGTGGGTTCTGGCCTGGCTTGCACCCCATATCAGCACGCATCGGCCAGGCTCCTCCTCCAGACGCCATGGCACTCTGCACACGGCCCCATCAAGTTGCAACCCATAATGATCGGCTTCCAGGTCTGTGTCCCCTCCTTTGAAAGGGAGCTCCATAACAGCAAGGTCTCTATCACAGGAGTGGCCAGTGAAATAATTAATACTTACCTTGCATTTTCCCGGGTTCCTTTTCATTTTTCTTTTTCTTCTTTTTTATGATCGTTCCTATAAATCTATGAGACAAGTAGGACAATTATTATGGGATCTCCACTTTATACATGACAAGAGGAGGTTCTGGCAGCTAGGTGGCCAGTCCATAGTTGCCTGAGTGAGAGAAGGGGGAAGTAAACTCAGACTGAGCTCTTTGGATTTTAATTCCAATACTCCCTTTAACTTCTTTATATTGCATCCTTTTTTTTAAAAAAAAAAAGTTTTTTAATTGATTTTTAGAAAGAGAGGAAGGGAGAGGGATAGAAAGATAGAAAAATCAATGGAGAGGAACATCATTGATTGGCTGCCTCTTGCATACCCCCTACTGGGATTGAGCCCCCAACCCAGGCATGTGCCCTCACTGGGAATCAAACCATGACCTCCTGGCTCATGGGTCAACATTCAACCACTGAGCCACACCTGCCAGGCTACATTGCATCCTTTTGATAGAAACTAAACCTTGGTAGCAAGAGGATAAGATCTCAAGGAAGACAGGAGACATAAAGCCAAGGAAGACTGAGGGGAGATGGCCACACACAGAGAAAGCACAGCTGCAGAATGACTAGGACTCAGGTAAAGCCATTGGGTATAATGAGAACGCTGGGCACACTGTTGACTGACTTTTAGATGAAAGGAAGAGGCTCTTTGATTAAAATCAGGTGGATGGGAATGGGGGTTAAAAAACAAAAATGCCAGATTCCACTTAAAATCTGGTCTCAAGCACCACCTCACAGAGCCATCCCTTTCAGCAGCCCTCGCTCTAAGTGGCGATGGATAATTTCATAAAAGTCTGGAACAGCTGCTAAGAGTCCTTTTTAAAGCTGAAAGTAAAACAAACAAGCGTGAAGTTTTACAGAGCCGAGAATAAGCACCAGAGAGAATGAGAGCAGCGGAAATAGTTACTGGGATGGAGACAGAGATCACAATGTACCTTGTTTCAAACCCCACAAGCGTTGTCACCTCACCCACTTGCAAGTCCTGCGGGCAGTCTGAGCTCCACTGAAGGGGGTGGTGGGGGGACGCCAGGACGGGCGGCCTCAGAGCTATTTCCGTCTTAAGGCCAACATCCACGGAGACCTTGAGTTCCGTCATCAAAACTGTCTGGACTTTAGGCCCCTTATGCCAAATGCGGTTTCCAGAAAAAGGATCCGTCGCATATTTGGAAGCCATCAGCCTAAAGTCGTCTCGTCACTTTTGTGCCCAAGATCTTTTCATTGGTGAAGAGTATATTATTGTGCTTAATTATGGGCTTTGAGGGGATGGCATAGGGCAGCGGGAAAAGCATGAGCTCGGAGTCAGAGTCCTGGGTCTGAATCATGGCTCTGCCCTCACCAGCTGTGGGGCACTGGCTGGCGGGCCTCCGTCTCCTTGTACATGACTGACAATTACCTCATAATATTACCTATGTTCTAGGGCAGCTGTTAGGATTAGATTTCTAATGCATGTCAAGAATCTGACATTGTTCTTCTACTCAGATGTTTAATTATCAGTATTAGTATTTAAAAAGTGACTTTTATCACAATAACTTTTGGCAAATGAGATTTCATTTTTATTTCAGAAGTAATATATGCACAGTGGTATATATATATATATATATATATATATATATATATATATATAGTCCCCTTTTCTTGTAAATACTACTGCTTATATTAAGTTTCTGTTTCCTGGTGGAACTTGCTGTGATTCAAAGATACTTCCCTAAGCTCACCTTTCCTAGGAAATTTTTAGGTGGAGCCTTACTGGTACCTTATGGATACCGATTTCATCACCTTAAGAATTTGTTCTTTTTAAATACTTTTAATTTATTTTGTAATAATCTATTCTATGATTGATTCTACTTTTGTTAAGGAAGGAATGGTCCAGAAAATGGGTAAGATCAGAAACCTTTTTCTCTATCACTCAGTCACTCATTGCCTACGACTTGACATGTCATCCCAAGAATGTGGATAATATTGGACCTATGTACCTTACAAAGGTTTTGTTTCTTTTTCACTGGAAAAGAAAATTCAGATAAGGCCATGAGCAGGAAAGGATTTTGTAAATTAAACAGGATATGTAAATTCAATGTATGACAATTTTTGCAGTAGGCCTTTCTGCAACATATGGGAATGTTCTTTGTGCTATGGCCACCTGCCTAATGCTGTTGACTGGCTGGGGTTTGATGCCTGGGAGTCACCCTGAGGTGACTTGGAGCCTCTTTCTGCCACCGGATGTTAGGAGATTGGGCAACTTTCTTGAGTAATTGTCTCCTCTGACTCATGTTCCTTGCAGTCCCCATAATAACCTGTGCACTAACCAGGGTGAGCAAGGAATTTCCTCTCCGAGTCACTTAAGGAATAGCCCCAAACTTTTAGCTTAGTCTTTTTTATACCTCTTCCAGTACTACTTACCTGAGTAGCCACAGAACAAATCTGCGCTGATCTGAATTCAGGTTTGCTTAAATGTGTTTTGAGCAGATACTCTGGGAAAAGCACAGAGTCTCCACCTCTCTAGTCAGAGTATGTTCAAGGATATCCATGTCTTCTTAGAGGCCTACTGGGGATGGAAGAACATAGTTAATATAGTGAGTGCCAACAAGTGGTCAAGAGATACCTTTTAGTGTATGTGACTAACTTTCTGTTTCTGGTTTCTCCCTTCTTTTCCCTTTACTATATTCCTTTTTAATTAGTAGACCCCCCATGGAATTCCCACATAAGTCATTAGCTTCATTAGAAGTACTCAGAATGCAACAGTCTAGGTCACAGATTCTCATTCCTTGCTGTGTATTGTAATTACCTGGAGAGCTAAAGGAAACTGATGCCTGGGCCCCCATTGAATTAATATCTCTGGGGGGTAGGCCCTCGGCCTGGTAATTTTATTGTTATTTCTTTTTTTTCCTTTCTTTTTTTCTGGGCCTGGTAATTTAAAAATGTTTCCAAAATGATTTGAATGTTCATCTAGCTTACACTGGTTGAAAATACTTGGGAAGCAAAGATATGACCAAACTCTTCTAAAAATAAAATTTAAAAAGGAGTTATGGTTCAAAGAGCTGCAATCACATGGTTTGGCCATGCCTGCTTGTGTTCTACCAATTAAATAGCAAGTATTTTTTGAGAACCACAGAAAGAAGGGTTGATAATGCCCAGGCAAAGCTTCTAGGTGAGTTTCAAAGACAAGGTGAATGACAATGAAACACTGTTAGTGCTAGTATTGTTTGGAAGCATACTCTGAGTCATGAGCTACACTCAACACTTTTACATACATCGCATCAATAATAACTCTATGAATCATTATTATTCCCAGTTTACAAATGAAGACATAGAGGCATCAAGTGATTGCTTAAATAGGTCAAGATCTGACCACGAGTTAGAGGTGGAACCAAGAGATTTGAATCCAGGCAGCTGGATTACAGTCTTCCTTTTGATCATCATATGATCATCTACAATAATAGATAAGATGAATATACAAAAACTTCCTGGAGCATTGGCTCTCAACCTTGGCTGCATACTAGAATCACTGAGAGAGCTTTGTAAAAAGTTCTCTGCTCAGATAACACCTTAGACCAATTTAATCCATATCTCTCAAGAACAGGACCCAGACATCAGTATTTTTCAAAGTGCCATAGGTGAATCCAGTGTACAGACATGAAAATTACTGGATTAAAGCAAAGCAAATGCTACAAGTGAGAGTTATCAGGGAAAGCTTTATAGGTAATATGTTACCTGAACTTGGCATGAGATAAAATATTGCCCTCCCCCCACTAAAGATGTTCACATCCTATTTTCTGGGACCTCAGAATATGTTGCTTTATATGACAAAGAGGAACTAGGTGTTCAGATGGAATTAAGGTTGTTAGTCAGCTGATATTAAAATGGGAATTAGCTTGGATTATCCAGGTGGACTCAGTGAAGTCATATGGGTCCTTAACGGTGGAAGAAGGAGGCTGAAGAAGGAGAAACAGAAAGATGGCAGCCTGAAAAGCATGTGACCCACTGTCATTGAAAATAGAGAATGCACTTAAGGACTGTAGGTGGCCTCTAGAAGCTGGAAAAGACAGGAAACAAGTTCTATCCCAGAGCATCTTGAATGAGCACAGCTCTTGCCAACACCTTGAGTTTAGCCCAGTGAGACTCATTTCAGACTTCTGTCCTCCAGAACTATCAGAAGTAAATGTGTATTGTTTAAATCACTGTTCATGCTGGTTTGTTTCAGCAGCAATAGAAGGTTAACATAGTGCCTTAAAAAGGAAGGATTTAGAGAAATGTGCAATAAAAGTGAAATATACCCATTTAAACTGCAGGTTAGATTTTCTGTTTATAATAATCTATGTACTGAGCACCTTACATCTCTGCCCTATGCAATGCCTCTACCGTGTAGGCATCCGCAGCTTGAAGTTGAGCCAGGATTCAGCCTTGAGCCTTCGGAACTCTTGATTCAATGCTCATTCCAGTTACCATCCTGGGTGCTTTTCCTCAAGTCCATTTGGAGCTCTGGTGATTTTTCTATTCTTCCTTGAGCAAAAGACAAGGATGTCTCAGGGGACCTCATGGTAGAATGAAAAAGGATTTTCATACATGCTGCTTAGAGGAACAAATTACTGCTAATTACTTGGCTTTTTTAGAAGATTGATCTAATAGTTGCATGCAAGAAGGATTGAAGTAAATGAAGCTGGGAGCAGGCAGATCAGTCAAGGAGTTGGACCAACAACTTAGGCTCTTGAGGGCTTGGATTCTAAAGGGCAGTGTCAGTGGTGGTAGTGGAGGTGAAGAGGAGAGGATGAATCCAGGAAACCTGGTGAAGAAAATCAACCCAGGGGAAACCATCCTACTTGAGAAGGAAACGCAGGGTCAAAGACAACTGCAGGTTTTCAGGTGTGGCAGGCTTAAAAGGTGATCCGAGATGTCCCCAACTGAATTTGAGAATGCTAACACAGGGAAACAAATTTAGGTTGTGGGATGGATAGAGTGGTGGCCTGTAATAAAGAACTTGATTGGTCTTTGTTTCACTGCAAATCCTTGAACTATCCCAAGTGATAAAGAATATCTTTTTTATGCTAATGAAATGATTTGTGATAGCCCTGTAGATCATTTTAGCCTGGGGGTTGGTCATGGGAAAGACCAACCGTGTTGACTGAAGTTTTGGGAGTTTGAGCTATCTTAACTTCTCGGGCATGGACGAGGACTAGAAATTGAGTTCAATCAGTCAGGCTCATGTAATGAAACCCCAATAAAAACTCTGAACAGTGGAGCTTCCTGGTTGGTAAACACATTATTGATGTGCTGGGAGGGTGATGCATCTAATTCCACATGGAAAGGACATGGAAGCTCCGTATTCAGGACCCTCCCAAGTCTTGCCCCTAAAAGTATCCTTTATAATAAGCAGTAAATAAGTATAGCACTTTCCTGAGTTCTAAGAATCATTCTAGCAAATTATCAAACCTGAGGATGTTTTGAGAACGCCTTTTAGCCCATCTATCAAAGTATGGGTGGCCTGGGGACCCCTGAAACTTATGGTTGACAGCTGGCCTCTGAAGAGGGCAGTCTTGTGGAGGGAGGACTTTGTTCTTCCCTTATGAGGTCTGTGCTAATTCTGGCTAGTGAGTATGAGAATTGAATTTCTGTTCATCCACTGGTGAACACAATAGGTGGACACTAATATGACATAAATATCTGTGGGCAAGACTCAGAACTTTGTGAGTTTCCCCTCAACACAAGGGTGAAAAGAAAGTGCAGAGAATCTGACATACAACTTTAAAATGCCCAAGTCTTGATTCTTAATTGATCGCCTGCTGGCCTTCCCAGTGTCTTCAGGCCACTGTGATCAAATGAAGTATTAGGGGTTTTAAAGACAAAATGGGGCTCAAATTCTGTCTCTGTTACTTGCTAGGAAATCATGGGTATGCATCTTGTTCTCTTTTGTCCACAGCCCTTTATCTTTAAAATGGGAATATTAAGGCCCAATTCATAAAGCTGTTAAGAGAATGAACATTACAAAGGTAAGATCCTGGCACATGACAGATGCTCAATGAATTTTATTTTCTGCTGTCCTTTAAGATTAAGTCCAGTTAAAATGGTTCTTTCTGAGAGAGATTTTCTTTTATTCTGATTCATCAAAAGGAAGTCAGCAGGATTGATGTGGCTTCACTGAGGACTCCACAAACTCTCTGACTTTGGGGAGATATGCTGACTCAGCCTCTCAAACAATAGAAGTTTTGTCTTATAGAGGGTCTGAGTGTAACTGAACCTTCAGGATCTCCACTATGTATGTGATGGGAGAGGCTTCCTACCTTGCCTGCAACGGCTTGGAGCCCCATTGGTCACAGACCTTCCAAGCAGCAGGTGCCCTGTGTCCAGACTCAACTCAGCAACATTGTCACAGGCACACAGTAAGCTTCAGTGACTTTTTCAGGGAGTCCCAGCAAGTCTGGGGCCCCGACTGGAAGCCAGGTCTGTGGATACCTCCTTGTTTCTTTCATTGCCTCATCCAGACTCGCCTCTCTTCCGTTTTGTGCTCAAGTGGTCACTGCTCTGAACCCATTAACCAGCACAGTTTTCTGGAGGGATGCCCCTTTGTCATTTTCCGCAAACCAACCACACACATGGCGGAGAACAGCCCTTGTGTGAATTTCTCTCTTGTGAAGGAACAGTGTGAAAAAACCCCACGTTTACTATGCCAAGTTCTGTGATAGAAACCTGGAGTACCCAAAGAGGCTTCTGAGGTTTTGTTCATTTGATTAGGCAGCCAGGCAGGCTGAGTCCCAAAGCACTCACACTATTTAGGAGAAGAAACAGGATTGAAAACCAGGTGGGTCTCACTCCAGAGCCTTTAACGAAGGTTTATTGACCCATGTGGGCCTGCTTATGAGAAAGCCAGCTACTTACTCCTAGGTGGAAACTGCTCTTATTTTCTTTTTATTCCCAGAGTCCATCAAATTTTATTTTTTTCTAGAAACTTTATTATGCTATTTTTTAAATGTGGCGTAGTCAACAAAGCCAGTTTTAAGTAATGAGGGAAAAATATATGGTGCCAGTTATACCCAAGTGTGAGGCTGCTGGTTTTAATTTTTTTCTTACACTCAGTCTCAACCTCATAGTTTGGGTTTAAACAGAAATTTATTCTGGAGGCTTTGGCAGAGCTTGTTTCTTTTGCCACCTCCTCTTAGCAGGCATATCCTGGATGCGCTCCTTGCCACTGGTGTTTAATGGAAGGGTAAAAGCAGATCCTTGAGAGTGGCACAGTCTCCTGGCTGGAGGGAAACATCTGATCCAGACCCAACAGAAAGCAGATGCAGTTTTCCATACAAAACCATGACTCTTGGCTTCCGCGGGTGGATTTCTGTTTTTCAGAATTGTGACTTTTTCTCTCTTGACTCTTGCTGTTATCCTACTTCAGGAGTGATGTTTGGCAGCTCAAGGTTAATTCCAAATGTGTAATCAGGACAGATCATTGTAGGATGAATAATTTGGGATAGCTGAGACTATATCAGGCAAATATTGCACCCATTTCAAGTAGCAGCAGATGATAAGAGACCCCCACAGAAGAATGGAGGAAGTCAGTTGCTATGGCTGTTAAGATTTAGTAAATGGTCATGAGAGAATAAGTTGATCAGGGAGAGTCAGTTACTTGGGTTTGGGGGATTCAATGAGATGATGTTTATAATGCCCTAAGTAGGGCTGTGTGTCTAGCAAGTTCTCAATAAACGGCATTTACTCTGAGTACCAGGGTCAATGTATAAACAGTGGCAAATCTGAGGGTCAGTTAGTAACTTCCTGGCTTTGTCTTTATGGAACATGGTTTTCTAAGAACTCAAATGGATCTAGAATCTGGGGCCAACAGGAAAACATATAATAAATGATATTGATTATTCTTATTGCTGTTGCTATTATTACCATGAGTATTAGCATCAAGGGCGACACATTAACAGTCAGGTGATAATTGCAATGATAGACGAGCACATTGTGATTAAATCACCAAAGAGGAGAAAGCTAGTTGTTCCCTGTCTTCATCAAGAGAATCACAAAGTTACACAAGAGTCTTAGTAAGACTGAGGAGCTCTGAGTTCTTCTACCAGCTGTGAAATTTAATCTCTCCCAGCCTCATTTGGATCCTCAAGGATTAGGTACAATATTTCCCAAAATTGCCCAATAAGAACTCTAGCACCCTGATCCATGATATCAAAAGCATATTAAGAGGGTGCAGGAATATGCATTTTGAATAAACATTCCAAGTGATGCTTATAAGAAACTTATAAAGGCCCACTGGCTCTAAAATTCCAAGTAGGAGTTTCTATTAAAGAAACCATTCTACCTGGTCTCAATTTCAAAGTGAGAGCTATTAAGACCTGCAATTGGGTTCCATTGGCTGTGTATGTGGTGAGGAATCACTAAAACAATAAAACTATTTTTAAATGCTTAAATCCAAGCTCATCACTCCCAGTGATTTAGGAATGGCTGGGCCAAGGCAGGAGGGATGAACAGATGACCTCATGTTGTCTCTCAGAGACCTACAAGTCCACAAGAATGACATAGCTTTTATGCATGATCTTCCCAGTTTACCTCCGCTTGTCTGAAGTCAGTGAGTCATGAAAAACCAAAATTGCTATAGAAATGTCCGTTTGGAAGACGTCTTTGTTTTAGTTAGAAGAATATTTGTGGAAATATGACTTAAGCTTTTGTGTCTCTAAAGATGAGGTGGATTTCCCTGGGAAAAGACTCATGAAAACCCAAGGAAATGAAAGATTTATGTTGTAGTAAATACTTGGAAAAAGACAGGAATCCTGATCCATTAGTCATAACCGAATGCCCAGAGATCGTCCTCCTCCTCTGGTGACTCTTCTGGAAAGATTAATGGTTATTTAATGTGACTGTTCCTTTCCCCTCTGGGCTCCCACCTCCAGTCTGAGGGGTCTGTTTACCTCATGGCTGACCCGTTTTAATAGTCAGCTCTTCTGGGTCCATTGTCTCCAGCCTCCAATTCATTCTCTACTCTCCTGCCAGAATAATCTTCTTGAAATGTTGCTTTGCAAACATCAATTTCTTAAAACCTCAATGGCTGCTATTGTGTTTATAGGTAAATAGAAAATTAAAGAGTCTCAGGTGGTGAGGACCTCACAGTCATCACAGTGACCTCCTCAAATCCAAACATCTCTGTCTGGTATTCAAGGACCTCTTGTTTACTCCACATATTAGTCAGGACTCTTGTTGAGGAATGACAGAAACTCGCTTGGATGAGAAAGGGAAGTCAGTGGTTCCCAAAACAAAATAACAGGAAGAAAGATGTGGCTGGAATCAGAGGCTTGAATATCAGCAGGACTCCTTGCCTCTCTCTTCCTCCTAGTTTGCTCTGCTAGCTCCCTTTCTCTGTGGCCTCTGGCAGCTTTAGCTTTATACTTTCATAGCTTTTCATTGGACAGGAAAACAATTCTAAGTAATTCCAGTGCACAGATCCTAAGAAAGGTGTCTTGTTGAATGACTTGGGATAGCGATGGTGAAGGATTGCAGCGAGGAGAAAGAGAGGCAGTGGGGTGTGGTGGGAGAGGGCAGTTCCCTAAAAGAAGGAGCTGCTTACCAGACTAAAACAAAGAGTTCTGGGTAGACAAAGCAATTAGTCTTTCTATTGCAACCCACAGTGTGTTCATAAGTTTCTGTGAGCTTATTTTATATTACTCTTTGAATTTTATATACTAGTAAGCTGCATGAGTCTATACAATGTTTTCTTAACAAGTAATGTACATTTTAGCCTCTCTGGCTTTTCCAATGCAATTCTTTATGTATAAAATATCCTGCCTATTTCTTTCTGGCTAGATGTGTCTACAAGACCCAGCTAAACTTACTGCTTCTTGGCTTGCCTGAGGCTTCAGATATGATATTTGATGACTGTGCCATGTTTATACAATTCAATTGGCACTAAGTATATACTATACCATATGGTATTAGCAATTACTCTTTCATGTGTGAATCATGTCTCCCCAATTAGATTATAACCAATTTCAAAACAGATGTATTTAAACTCAGTTATGGAGATTATTGTTGCAGGCTATTATGACTGTTAAATCCCTGCTTTATAGTTTCCTAGATTTGAGGAGTGAAAAATTTGGAAAATATTAGCAAGAAAGGCAAAGAATTGTAATTGTACTCAATATCAGCAATCATAACTACACTAATTATAGCCACTGCTGTAAACTTCGGTCAAGGGAAGGAAGTAGTAAAAGTTTATCCTTCACATTGAGTTTGAGCATCAGTTTAGGGAACATTTCCAAAGGTGCTAAGTGTTTGGAAAGGAGCTGCTTCCAGGGTTATCAACCTCTGCATTGGTGAGAGAGTGCAGAATTCTCTGTTCTTAGAACTCTCCCTTTCTCTCACCCTCAGCTTTATACCTTAACATAAACACCAATGTGTTGGACAGGGATGGTTTCACAAATAGCACATGGAAACAACCTAAGATTATGCTCCTGAGAGTAGTAATGGTTTGCCACTATATCTCTTGCTTAAAACTGGGTTTAAAGTGCTTTGAATTGAGTGATCTGAGCACTCAAAAGTATTTTTTACTGAACTAACAAATTAGATTTTCAACATGTAAATAAAATACTCAAGATGGTCTACTGAATAAGATGCTTGATGGAATAGGTAGAATAGAAAAGCATGGTTATATAAATAAAGACTTCATAGAATATTTTTCATGACTGCTCTCTAGAATAAGGATTTCAAAATGATTTCTTGGTCTGAATGTTTTAGTCCATTATACTAACTCACCAGAAATACTTTACAACGTGTGGAGGTTTCTGGATGGACAAGAGGAGACAGTGGGTCTGGACCCATGAGGATAGTTTTAACTCCCATGGAATCTTTCACATCAAGTCTTTACGCAACACAGTTGACTGAGTTCTGGCTTCTTCCTGGGAAGAATGTATATAATTGGAGGATGTGGGGAGCTAGAATTAGTGATATTCTCAAAAATTATGACAGAAAACAAACACAAAAACTAAATTCAAATTCAAAACACCTGACCCAGAGGAACAAAAGCATTCATCTGTGAGGGGGTTGTAAAAGTGTTGTTTTTAAGGTAATGGTGAACACTCACTGCAGCCAGGGAAAGGGAACAAGAGTGGGGAACATCCATTCTTTTGACAAGGGACAGGATTAAGTGCTGGACCCACAACTGTATCGGGGAAAGGGCAGGAGAACTGAAAGAGCCACACACTTCAGGGACACAGGCATGCTGAAGAGCCTTAATCAGAACAGAAACTACACCTCCCTCCCCCACCATGAAGCTAAGAAGCTTCAAGTGGCTACTAACAGCAAAACACTGCAAGACGAGGAATGGGAGAACAGGAATGTGCAATGAGAACTCTTGGAGGCACAGCTCAAGGGGAAGACCTAAAACTCAGAATCAAACAAGCATTGATCTAATACACATCCACCACCCTAGAAACAAGCTATAGGAATTTTAAACCTATGAGGTCTGAGTATAATTATAGCAAAAACAACAAAACAACAACCAGTTCAGTTACTAACTGAATTAATGCAAAGCCTTCCATTACAATTCTAGCAGAAGGTAAGGCATGCCCATATCCAGGTATAAAAACTGTATACCTTAGATTCTACTGGTTTACACAATATGTTTACTTTTAACCAAATATTAGGAGGTATACAAAAAGCAAGAAAAACAAACATGCTTCCAAGTGACAGAGTAATGATCAGAAATAATATTAAGATTTACTATAAATGGCAGTAATTAAGACATTGTGGTATAGGTAAAAGGATAAATTTGTACCTAAATGGAACAGAATAGAGTCCTGAAATATACCCACACAAATATAATCAACTGATTTTTGACAAAGATTCAAAGGCTATTCAATGGAGAAATCCTAGTCTTTTTAACAAATCATATTGGAACCACTGGATAACCATATATATATATTTTAAAGGGACTTAAATACATATCTCACATCTTATATAAAAATTAATTCTGTCATCTGATGTAAGAAGGGCTATCACCTATGTGATATTCTTCCCCATAACATCAGTCTATTCATGAGAAACATCAGACAAACTGCTTTGGGGCATATTTTATAAAATAGCTCACTATGGGGACTTTATACTGTTTTTTCAATGATTCTAAAATAATTTCAAAATTAAAAGTTCAAAAAGAGAAAAACTGACATGAACTTATGTATTATATCTCCCTTGGAAGAGAAGCTTGAAGTAGACCTAATCCAAGGGAGTAGCCAGGTAAGCCAAACAAATTAGCAATTGCATGATTTATACTTGATATCATTAACTTTTAAACTTCTCTTCTGAAACTTAACTGATGTGTGTAGGCCACTTCATTATCCATAAACTAGAGACCTGGTGCACAAAATTCGTGAATGGGTAGGGTCTCTAGGCCTGGCCAGAGATCAAGGCCAATCAGGTTCCCCGCCTCCCAGCCTTTCCACCTCCTCCTTCCCTGGCCACCCACATGCCACCACCACGCTGGTCACCCACCATGTTCCACACCACCCCCTGGTGGTCAGCGCACATCATAGCAAGCAATCGAACTCTCGGTCTCCCAGTCTAACTCCTGAGGGGATACTTTGCATATTAGCCTTTTATATATATAGATAGGAATTTTGGTGAGGAAATAGATGCTTCTGAAAGGAGAGTGCAGGCTGTTAACACCTGTCCTGATAATACCTGCAACATGTATTCTCCACAATTTTTTTCCACTTCAAGTATTGCAAGGTTGGGACTCAGATTCTCCAGGTTTGAGTTCTTGACTTCCCCTGTGCTTTTTATTTCCCTAGATTTGTGGATTCGTGTAGTATCTACCTGGATCTGCTCTTTGTCAAAGAGCCATAACTGATCTGATTTTACAAAGGCAGGGCTGATCTGGCCACATTAAATTCTAAGTCATGGTAAAGTGAGAGAAAAGAACACAGACTGGGAAAGGATGGGAGACAGGGGACCCTGTTCATAATATCCCATTCTTGGGACCTGCGACTGATAAAGACATCACTGGCCATGTCTTTATGCCAATGTAGGACAACCAGGATTTTTCTCCTGGGAATTTGAAATTTTGAACTAAAAGCTACAGAAATGGAAGATCAGAAAATAGTGTAGGAACTTCAGCCCACGATGGTACCAGAGTTATCTTAATTCTGCCATTTGTGAGGCTTGGACACAACCTGTATTAGTTTCCAGTGGCTCTTGTAGCAAATTACCACAAACTGGGTGGCTTACCACAACAGAAATTAATTCTCTCCTAGTACTGGAGGCCAGAAGTCCAAAACCAAGATGTCAGCAAGGTTCCAGGGGAGACTCTTTTTTTTGCCTCCCCTAGCTCCCTTGTCTCATGGCTACATCACTCCCATCTCTGCCTCTGTCTTTACATCATCTTCTCTTCTGCCTGTCCCCTCTGTTTGTCTCTTGTAAAGATACTTGTCATTGGATTTAGGGCCCATCTAAAATCCAGGATATCATTATCTCAAAATACTTAATTTAATCACATCTACAAAGATCCTTTTTCTAAATAAGAACATTTACAGGTTCTGGGGATTATGAAGTGAACTGATTTGGGAAGGGACACCATTCTGCCCAATACACCACCCTTACAATTAATTTTTTCTTAAACTAGGTAGTGTCAGGTTTTATAACTTGCAACCAAAATAACTTATATAGTTGGCCTCTCAATGCTAGTGTCAGCAGTTATAAGTGGTTTGCGCCATCTGTATGCTAAGCTTGACTTCAGAAGTTCTCCAGTTTTTGTGTGTGTGTGTGTGTGTGTTTTTTTATCTATAAGAGACTCACTTTATTTTTTAAAATAATTATTATTGAAAGTATTACATATGCCCTCCCCCCCCCCCATTGACTCCCTCCAGCCCGCCCCTGCCCTGCCCCAGGCCTTCAGCACACTATTGTCTGTGTCCATGGGCTATGCATATATGCATTCAAGGTCTTTGGTTGATTACCTCCCACCCACCCATCCTCCCCCATCTTCCCTCTGAGATTCCACACTCTGATCTATACTTCCATGAAAGTTCTCCAGTTTTAATGTAAGAAGAAGTGTTTTAGGAATTTGTTACACATGCAGGTTTCTGCCCTTCTCCCCAAAATTTGCCAATAAATTGGCCCAGAAATCTGCATTTTTAACAGTTCCCAGATGGTCCTGGTGATATAAGAACAGAGAAAATTACAAAAACGCAGACGTATTAATATCCCATTCAAATAAAAACAAGAGGAAAAGCAATGAAAAATAATTTGAAAACTTTAATGATGTTTATACACTAAAACATAAAATCTTTTAAATAAGGTACATTCAATTTCTCAGCGCATCTAATATTCAGATAATTTACATTAAAACATTAAACAAAAAAACCCAAAAAACCCATTAAACAATTACCTAAATAATGCATTTTCTATAAAATGATATCATAGCTTATATAGGTAAAATTATATTACAAAAACACACCACACAGGAAGGATGGCCGTACCTATTAGGAAATGCTACAAACTTTCCATTAAAAAATATATTTTATCTCTTTCATTTGTCATAATAAACAGAATATATAAATTTTTTCTTTCTAAAATTAAGTCCACACGGTTTCCCTTTAGAACAATAATATGTACAAACCTTATATCTGAATGAATATAAATAGCAAATACTGTAATAGTGTTAGATATATTAGTACTTTTACAGAAAAAAAAAATGGCTTTCTGATAAAAGCCTCTAGACAGCTGAAATCTCAAAGCTATTTAAGTTAGACATTCTCATACTTAGTAAGGCACAATGAAGTCTAGTTTCTTATTTCCAGTTGAATTACTTCAAGCAGTAATTAAGGAAAACATAGTCAGTAGGTACTGGACCAGATCCGTCTGTTGGATAAACTATTTGGGGTTTTTTGAATTTTGGAGGGAGAAGTTCGTTCTTTCTTCATACCAAAGTCTTTTGTGTTTGCCCTGGGCCCAAATCTAGTCCTCAGTGATGAGAAAGAAATCACTGCACCCCCTCAAGTGCCTGAGAAACCTGAGAAACAGTTTACTCATCCATCGGACCTGGTCCACAGGGAGGAAACGGCCCCATGACCATTTCCTGTTATAAGCAGCTTATTTTCACTGACTGGACCTGGTTCCCTATCATTTCTAGAAATAGCTTCTGATACAGTCTGTACATGGTGAAGCTGTGAAGGAACCTGATGGTCTTTTTCAGACTGTGGGAGGCCGTTTTGGGGAAGTGGTACGTTTTCAAGTGCTTCAGTGCGTGCATGAGGCCCTTCAGGGTGTCCTGGTCGCCGTTCTTGACCCTCCACAGGCTGAGCAGCTTCAGGATCTGCTCACCTGATGATGTGCAGGCCTTCGTCGTCTTCTCAATGTCTTCTGTTGTGACTTTCTTCCCGGGCAAGCTTTCCATCAGGCTGCGGAGCTGCTCGGAGGTGAGGTTCGTATGCCCGAGGTGCCGCTGCACGCTGTTTTCACAGAGGTCGATATCTACACAGAACAAACGCAGAGACAGTCACACCATGTATATTCTTCTAGTGCCGCCAAACTACGCTGAGGCAAAGGCAAGGGTTCTCCACGTGTCACCACTTTAACGATAACCTTTTCCTTTATGTTTTTTGGGGGAATGGGGTTAGTGGTGCTAGTTATTTCTGAGAACTGAGATGAATATTTTTGTGTTATTGTAAGAGAATGTACTATATCATCTTGGCATCCAACAAAGCCTTGTGAGAAGCTCTACTGTTGAAAATCATTGGTAGAAAAGTACAGGCACATCATTCTCAGTTAAAAAAAAAAGTTTGAGGTATTAAAACCATAACATTTCAGAGAAACAGAAAGTTTTCAAGTTAGTTATTTTGCAATATAAACTTTCATTTGTTGACATCTGACATATATGCTGTTTTAAAAGAGTTAGTTGCTTCAAATGGTCTTTAATAAATAGCATGAGAGAGTTACCACCACAGAGAAGAAAATTTAAAAACAGAGTAATATGAGGCCAAGGAATGTGGTGATACACACAGCCTAGAGAATATTTCCATAACGAGCTAGGACATAAACATAAGAGGGAGTAACTAATGTTTCTGTTAATGACATGAGTCATTTAGTATCTGAGCCCTAAGGCAAGTCAGTTCATCTTTCTGGGCTGAAATGTCCTCGTTTATAAAATAGGGATTCGGTCCTTTCCGATGCTAACAGTCTCTGATTCTCTACTTCCCTTTCTTTTTGCTTCAGGGCTAATTATAAGTTCAAAGAATACATTTTGTCTGCTGAAAACAGAAGAAAAGTTTACTCTTTGCACAAATGGAACATTCAGCTGTCAAAACATCTCCTAACATCTGTTGCCTCAATTTCAAATGTTTGAGGCTTTTAGGGTAGGGCCAGGACTCCTCAGTCATTTTACTATACTGAAGAGGAAAATGAATTTCTCATTGACATTGTCTGACTTGTGAAAAATCTCCCTCATTTTCTTCTGACATGTCTTCTCATTGCTAATTGAATTCGGAACTCTTTCCATTAACCTAAAGCTTACAGTCCACACTGTATGAAATTTACTTTTACTATTGGATTATCTCATCATCATCATCAACACACACACATGCATACACACACATGCACACACAGACACTCACTTTCCAAAGGAGATTCTTTCGAAAATTCTATAACATGGTTTTAACTAGTCCTTTTCTCCAAGAAAGTCAAATACTTTACAGATCTTATCTCATTAATCCTTACAACATATGCTATTAAAATGGTAATTTTAAAATAGGCTATGTTGTGAGGATTAATGAGAGGCTATCGGTAAGGCACTGGGAGGCTCTCTAGAGAGAATTACCAAATAAATACAACAGAGCTTCTACGTAGAAATGCAAGGTAAGATTCAAAATGGTTAAAGAACTCCCAAGAAGGTCAGAGAGGATGCTAATAAAACTGCTGAGGGATGTAAAGGCAGATTTCCTGAGTTCTAGCCCTGCACTTGAAATGCATTGCGGCTTCTTTATACACTCGATAAAGAATGAGAGGGACCGGTGGGGGGATTGAGAATAAAACCCTGCGTGACTGCTCTAGAAACAGCATCTACATCATCGTAAAACTCCTTCAGTTCAACAATAATTACAAAAAGAAAACATCATCCACACAACTAGCCCTATGATTAAAGGGTATCTTCGATTTCGGATCGACTTCTTTATTTCAGGTTATCATACCTTGGATGATCTTCTTGACCATATCCTGGTCTTTGTTTTGATGTTTCCATAACTTCAGCAGCTGGAAGGTCTGTTCTTGTGAGCTGTGTCGTCTTTTTATCCTCTCCACACTCTCTGCATTTACTTTGGTGCCAGGCAAATTGTCCACCAGGACACTGAGCCAGTTAGGGGTGAACTTGGTAGGAACAGCAAACCTGAAGAATGCCTCCTCACACAGGGTCACATCTAAAGGAAGGTGGGAAAACCAAGATTTACTCAACAATTGGATTCCTGGAAATCTATTGGACAAAATCGAAAATTTTAAAACCAACACAATTGAGTTTTTTAAAAAAATATAATATGCTAAAACAAAAATTTTGAATCAAATCAACCTTCTGTTGGCTGGTCTAAGTGGTAGACTGCCAATACAACTGGGCTTATGTCCTTTCTAATGTTCTTTTAGAGTGTTTTGGAGGAGAAAGTTTAATAAATGTTTAATAAGAACTTAATGTTGCTATAAACAAATTACAGCAAAAATTGTATGATTTAATGTAATTATTAACATTCTGTTAAAGGTGTTCCTTGAGCCCACAGAATACTTTGAGATAAGGGCCAAAACAAATGCAAGCATTGCTTTGAAAGGGACTTAAAAGTAATCTGGAATAGTGTATTATTTTCTGTACATACACAAACACATAGTTTGCCTTTGAGAATAAGGATATATGTAAACATATAAGCACGTATTACATGAGAAAAAAGTCTCTCTCTCTCTCACACACAAACACACACACACACAAACAACAACAAACAAAACATGTCATTTAGAAAAGAGGTCCAATGGCCTGAATGTCTGGGTAGGGTCAGTATATCCCAGGGGTTAAGAGTTTATCTTTGGATGCATCAGGCCTGGGTTTGAATCCTGGCTCTGCCATTCATGTCCTATATTGAACTTGAGCAACCTTAACCATGTTTTTGTAAAGATTAAAGCCCATATAACAAAGAATCTGGCCGAGAGTAAGTATTCAAAAAATGACAAAAATAAAAATTTAAATGTATTAAAGAGAATGATAAAGTTAGAAGTCACTCCTCTTACTATCCCTTTCTTTATTACATTTTTAGATAAGAAAGCAGAGCAGCTAAATGACTTGTCTAAGATTTTGATTACAGTGAAAATATGTTGGGACTGGGTTGGAATCTTAAATTTCCCAATCCACATTTCTATGCTTGATACGCTTCTGTGTCATACAAATAGATGCTTGGGGAGAGTAAAGCTGGTTCATGACATTGTTTAGCTAAATGCTAAAAGCAGATTATTCTTGGTGTAATGAGTCCTTGGTAGAAGGTGTGAGATTAGTCTAGTGGTAGGAGTGACAGGGAGAGGACACCAATCTGATTAGTGACATCACTGACATGGGATGCATTCAGATAACTTGAGCTCCGAGCTAGTGGCCCTTCCTGAATAAAAAGTTCAGGACAAGAAGAACCTGGAACGTCGATGTGATAGACACAGTATTACCATAGGCAGCAAAGCCAGTTTTTATATTTCTATTTCTAATATGTAATCAATTATGTCATTGTGCTTCTTAGTTGCCAATTTACACTTTGGCTAATAATACAGGTATTTTTAAAAGTGATAAAAATGCATAGCAAAAAAATTCTGCAATTTGGACTCTTCTCATTGGGCCTCAGACATAATCTTTATACCACCCTTTCTCCATGGGTAAGATTTGAGTAGAGCAGAACAGGAAAAAATTCAGGGTTTAGAGCATGATCTATGAGAGATGAGGACTTTTTGAAGGACTTTGAGTTGTGGCTTTAGCCATATGGACAGAGAATAGTCTTGGAATAGAAGAGCTGATTAAAACTCAAGAAAAGGGAAATATGAGTTTGACTAAGAAGGTGGCCAGAGTGTCTTGTACTCAACTCAGAGATGGCATGAAGGCTGGTGTTCTGATCGATAATTACCTATTCCACATCTGTGCGTCGAGTCACTGTTTCCGGAACATATATTGTCATGCGTTGCATTTCCTTTCTGAGTCAGAAGGAGACCGAATGCACTGCAGTTGGTGTGTTTTCTACAGGGTGCTTTAGAGGACGTCTCATTGGAGAAGAACCCATCTGGACATCTTTTGCAAACCGTATTTCGCTCTGGGGTTCCTATAGAAAATACCAAACCATTTAGCACCTTCTTCTCAAATACTTTCTCAGCAGATACCCTCTTAACAAAGTTTTGGAAAGACTTTTCACTTAGTTTTAACTGCTCTGGTGCTAAGTTTTTACTATTAATGCTGTACCAAACTTCAAGCATTCTCATTTTTCACTTCATTACACAGACAGAACAAAACTACAGTTAGCCCCTTAGGCGGTCTCCCCTCCCAGTAATACAAACACAAGCTTGTTTTCTGTTACCTACAAAACATTTCCAAAATGTGAGAGGGAAGGAAAGAAGGGAGGTTGTTCATTAGTCCTGAGTGAGCTACAATGGCATTAGGTCTCGTTGCCTACATATTCTTCACACAATTATCCCGGAAAAGCAATGAGATAGCCCTTGTGTAACTACTGTGATATCATTCTCCAAAATCAGTACCCATTGACTGCTACGTTGATAAATTCTAATCGGTAGCTATCGAAGTTCTTTCTTTCCTGAATCATAATTGTGAAGCAACTCATAAGTATGCTAACCCTGAGAGATAAAAATTTACAGCATTATAATAAACTCTTGAAGGTGGCAATAAAGTTGGCCACTGACTCAAAAGCGTAAGTCTGCAGTTAAGCTACACAGTAAATGGAAGATGATATACATTTGCTTAAACTGTTGAGTTTTAAGAGTCTGGTTGTTACATTTTCAGGGAAGGGTGACTGCAAGGGCATCTTATTTCATGGTGGAAAAATACTTGACAAATTTGGAGAAATCACGGGTAAGCAAACTTGAATCAGTCAACAAATAACGATGCTATTAAAACTAAATACCTTCAAACTCTTGGCTCTATCATTCATGGATAAATCATACATTACAGTGCATTTGCATATGAAAATACCTCCATCTAGTGTAAGCTAGTTGAACAGATTTAGACTTCAATGTTCTAATGTGGCTTTTACAGGCCAATTCTGGCTTATGCGAGGTAACAAATGTGAACGGGACAAATGAAGCTGTGGGAAGTCAATAAACTTCGGTTATTAAAAATGTGAACCTCCCACTTCATATCAAATCCACAGGTGGGGGTAAAGAGCAAAGTTGTTTGGTTCTCATTTTATCTCTTGCTTCTTCCAAAGGGATTAATGATGCATTGACCAGTAAAAATGATGAAGGGCTGGCAGAAAAAAAGAGGAGGTGGGAAACCACAGGCAGAAAACCTTCACATATTAAATTCTACCTCCAGTGTTGCAATGACAACATCATAGGAACCAACTTACAAAGAGGGCTAATTTTTTTTAAAAAGTACTTTCTTACTATATTGCTCTTTTTAAATGGCATGCAACTCCACACCAAATTCTACAATATCCTAAGCGAAGGTGTTTGGGCAGTGAGCCCATGGTGTTCTTTCGTTGCTAATATTCTGGAAATAAGTGGACTTGGACACCTGGATCCAAGTCTCCCTTTGCCAACTGCCAAGTGTTCTGGAGAGCCAACTGCACAAAGAAAAACTTGTCATTCTTCACATACACATTGACGGGTTGGGTCTTTGCATGCATCTCAGTGAGAAAGTCATCGGTACAAGCCATTCTCTCAGGTAGCTTAGCCTTTAAAGCTCTTTAACAAAAGAAATCCAAGGATGACAGAAGTAAAGTTTCTCAATGTCTTTGGAGGCTTTACATAATGACCTTGCTGAATAGGACTTCCCTCTTATAATTGGTAGAACTTTTTACAAAGAAAGATTTATCCATCTAAGTAAAAAAGTTGGCCTTATTAATACCAGTGGAAACATACAAAGTATAATCTGCCAGGCCAATGCCAAATGTCATAATGATGAGAGGAGTTTTGTTCTACTGTTGAGAATTTCACCATGCTGGCCCCAGGTGCTGACACAGGAATTATAAGACTAACAGATAGAATGAAGTAAATAAAATTCAGAGTCAATCTAACTTCAAAACGACAGAAAGGAAGGGTTGATAAATATTTCTTAGAATAACATTGCATAAACCTTCCTTCTCTTTGGGCTGGAAACTCTTATTGTCCCTGAGAAACAGAGAATGAGAGGTAAATAACCCCTCTGTGTACTAGCTTACTTCATTCTACAAACAGATTTTCATGCTTATGTGAGAAAAATCCTTGCTATTTCCATTATTTTATCAAATCTCTAATTTCCAAGCTGCCTAGTCCCTTCATTAATTTTTCTACATATTCAATGTACTGAATTGAATTAAATGGATTTATTTTTGTTGGATTGGCTTTTCTCTTCTACAACTTGGCTTAGCTTTTGAGTTCCAAAGTATCATCCAATAAAAACTAGGAAATGTTACTAATTTCTCCCTTAAATACTCATACCAGAGGTACTTTAAGGAGCCATCATGCAGTTTGCACCTTCTGTGATTAATTTTACAAGATTCACAACTTAGGAAACAATAGATCTAAATATTTGAGTATGCTTGCTTTGTATTTGTCATCTAATAATTTAAACTCTGTATATCATAACTTCTGAAGGTTAAAATAGTTCCAAATAATTAGCTCCTCTAAGCCAGTGGTTGTCAACCAGGGGCAATTCTGCCATCAGGAGACAATTGGTAATGTCTGGAGACTTTTTTTTGATTGTCACCACTGGGGGAGGAACATCTAGTGACTAGAGACCAGGGATGCTGCTAAACACTCTAAAATACACAGGACAACTGCATACAGAAAGAATTATCCAGCCCTCAATATCAGTGGTGCAGAGGCTGAGAAATATGACTTCTAACTGAGTAATCAGAATTTGTACTGATTACTACTTCCTCCAGAAATTAAGTGAATTACTCCTCATTTTCCCAAGCTATTAAGACTACACTGAAGCTTCATGAATGTGGTAGGGAAAAAAAAATGTGGGTTGCAGCTTTAAAAAAGTCAATGCACACTGGCCTTAACCTATGCTGTTCAAAATGCAAAGAGAAAGTATTTTGTTTGTAGACAAGTACTTACTCTTGGCTTGACAATCTGTTTTGTCTAATATAAAGAATAAGCTCATCGGTGAGATACTGCTGCAGTCTTTATCCTCCCAGACACTCAACTCCCATGCCAAAGGAAGAACTAGCTTCATTTTTTATAATGAAATTCATTTCCCCTAGCCATTCTCATTTTTTGCATAATTAATTATAACTGCTCATTGTTAGCACTGCAGAGCCTCATCAATATCAGCATAATTACTCTCTTGGTATCAATTAAGATTTCTGATGTTTGTCAAAAAGCACCGCAGTTTGAAGCTGTCCATGCTGAAGTGAAACAGAGAGGTATCTATCAGCTATAAACAGTGCAACTCAGAGTGTGTCCCTTTAAAAAAAGCAATCCATCATGCATCTCATTAGAGAGCAATTTGCTGCATTTGAGATTTGTCACTAAATCGCCCTGGAGCAGCAGAGTATTCCTCTGAGAAATGGTCGTTTGGCAGCAATCCAGACACATAGTACATATCTAGCAGGTTCCATTACCTTTGCAGTTTGCTATCCTTAATATCATCAGACAAAAGTGTTCCCTTAAACTTCCCCTACTACTTGACTTTGTACAATCCTAATCACTTTGGCAGCGTGTTGGAAAGCTGATGCATACCAGCTTGCAGAACTCCGAAGCCAGGGGGGCAGCTCCTATGCTTCAAGCAGAACTCCAGCTCGAGGTAGCGCCCTTCCTCGCATTCGCACACGCGGTTGTGGGTGCGGGTGCACTCCTGCTTGACATACTGCAGCTCTTTGCACGCTGTGTTGCAGTACAGACACTCGTCACTGGTGTGCCAGGTGTTTGTGTAGTAGTTGTCAGGACAAGGGGCACACACGGTCTTCCGCCTTGCTGTACAGTGCTGTTTTAAGTAGGTGCCAGGGGGACATTTGTCACACATCAGCTGGCGAGAGGTGTCTGGGTCATAATGAAGGTACTTTGGGGGAAATATTTCTTGAGTGGTCCATTTAATGGAGATGTCCAGGAACTAGAAGAAAGGAAATAGTGGTAATGTCAGCATGGAAATAGGGTGGTTCCTTTGTGCAAAGGCATCGCAAGAATCAGAGAGTCCTTTATGAACTTCCTACCTGCTGAGCGGCACAGCAAGGTAAGTTCAGAGGCCGCAATTCTTGCCTCTATTCGCTTAATCTCAAAGACCAAGGTGGGGATGGCAGCACATTTATATTAAGTAAATTCAGCTCATAGATTACCGGAGTAGAAAGCTTATCAGAATAGAAATTATTACAACTAGCTGTATCACTAAATAACCCTCGTGGCCTCAAAGACACTGTATCTCCCTGGTCTTCATGATTTTTCTCTAGATGATTGAGTTGGATGAATTAGTGGTTCTCAGAAGAGCATACCATACCTCTTCTAAGACTTAATGATTCCAAACATATAGTAAGTAAAGAGGTGGAGAAGTACAAAGTTTGTATCATGACATCAGCAGTCATCCTGATCAATGCATTCATTCATTCATTCCACAGATATGCATTGAATGCCTACCAGGAATGTACCAGGGAGATGCTGGTGAGTGAGGCATGGTCCCTGTCCCCATAGAGCTTGCAATCCACTGGAAAGAGTCCTAGAATTTTAAAACTGATGTTTCCTCCAGAACATCAATGGCCCAGTCTTGACTCTCACAGGTCAATTGTGTCTAGAAAACTAAATGACTACCTCTCTTCTGGGAAAAACTTCAGAGAGTAGGTAGGGTTTCATAAGTATCCATACATATGGCAAGAAGAATTCTGTGCAGAAAGAGGAAAAAAAGATGATTTTTCAAGCTTGGGAGGGCAGCTCCAACTAAGCAGTCCATCTTGTATTTTAGACTCACAGGGTCTTCTAGGGAGCATTGACGTAGCTCAGAAGGAACAGTGTTCTTTGTACGTAGGGGATGGTTTGTTTGCTTTTTATTATTTGTTTTTGGGAAAGGGATCAACACTGACTATTTTCATGCTTTTGGGAGGTGGCAGGCCAAACACAGTAAATTTTTCCAAACTCTTCTTTGCAGAACTCCGGAAATGTCACAGAAACCCCTTGACCCAGGAAAAGCATGCCAAGCTGAGGAAACAGCACTCGCTGTGGAATTAGAGTGACAAAGGTAAAGAATGGCCTCTTTTTTATAAGCATTTTAATCTGAGTAATTTCATTCACTTCTTATTGCAACACAACAAGCATCAGGGCTGATTGGACATGATATCAGCTGATAAACTAGAAGAAGAACAAAGTATCTCACTTAGGGCCATTCACGTTTTATCCAAGAGAAATTTTCGGAGTACTATGATGTTAAGGACTCCTAACCAACAAAACATAGAGTACAGTGCAAAATGGGGATGATACCTCATAACCTGAGGCTTACTGAGAAAAATGTTCTTAAATTTTCCCTCCCTCCCTTTCACCCTTCCTTCCTTCCTTCCTTCCTTCCTTCCTTCCTTCCTTCCTTCCTTCCTTCCTTCCTTCCTCCCTCCCTCCCTCCCTCCCTCCCTCCCTTCCTTCCTTCCTTTCTCTCTTTATTTTAAATTTAAAAATTTTTACATTGACACTATTGTACTAGATGTCCCCAACCCACCCCCACTTTGTCTACCTCTACCAGCCCCGGCTCCCCCTCCCTTGGCCTAGGCTCCCCCTCCCTTGGCCTTCAGCACCAATTGTCCAAGTCCATGGGGTATGCACATATGTTCTTTAGCTAATCCCTTCACCTCTCTACCCAGTCACCTCTCCTCCTTCCCCTCCCCACCCCTCCTCTTCTCTGGCACCTGCCAGCCTATTCCATGTATCCATGCTTCCAGTTCTATTCTGTTCATCATCTTATTTTGTTCATTAGAGTCCACATATTAGTGACATTAGTGAGATCAGATGGTATTTGTCTTTCTCTAAAGGGCTTATTTTGCTTAGCATAATGCTCTTCAGGTCCATTTATGTTGCTGCCAAGGATAAGAGTTTCTTTTCTTTTTCTTGGCTTATTTGGAGTGGGTGGACATTAGAAGAAAGAAATGAACCAGAACTGTGTGAAAGGTACTGGTTTGCTCCTAATCTTTCAGAAATAGATGGAATCTATTCATTCAACACACATTAACTGAGTACCCATGGAATACCAGGCGCTGTAGAAGGAAGGAACATAGCATATGGTGATGCAAAAACTAAGATGGTCCGTGCCTTCAGGAGCTCATAGTCTAGCAAGGAGGCTGACAGCAGAGGAGAAATAAATAGTTACAAATAATGATCAGTGTTTAAAAGAAACAAAGCAGGATGAAATGACTTTGTTGCTTCTTGATCATTTGAATATGTTCTATAGCATATGGCTACGTCTTCTTTCAAGGCCCCTTGTGTAGATTGGACTCAAATATTTCTAAAATACTCAATGTTAGGAAATAGAATTTTCCTGGTGCAACATGCAAAGACAAGGCAAGCAATGAGACATGCTTTATTCTCTTGCTGTTGACTTCTGAAGGATCTGCTTCTTTCAGAACACTTGTCTTGCATGCTACTGCTGAGCGAGCCCCATTCTGGTAGGGCTAGCAGTCCTAAGACCTTCCCCAGCCACGCTTCCCATCATTCCCCCTTTCCCATTTTAGCACAGCGGTTCAGCTGTGCCCACTTATTCAGTGCCTACTCCCCTCCCTCACCAAAAAGTGATGAGGATGGGATGGGAAAACCCCACAGATGGTGCCTGTGTTCCTCACTGGAAGGAGCCACACACATACAAGATCAGACCAAGAATGCTGACTTGATTTGTATTTTTCTAGGCAATTGGACATGACACTATTGGTTTCCTGAAGCCATGCTTTGGAAATTAGTTACCATTTCTACAAAATACAGAGAAGTTGAGGTGAAAGGAATCCACAGAGAAAAAGATGAATAAGGTTGACTTAAGAATTAGAGAGCAATTGTATTATTGAAGGCAGTTTCTCTAAGCTACTGGATATAATTATCCTATATATTTAAAAAAATAGGAAAGTCTGGAGGGACTGCAGACTTGTTTTCAGTAAGTTGCATGGGGCCTCTGTGTTTCATTTGAAAAATTTCCACTTTGGTAAAAAGACAGAACTCTGTGTGGCCAGAATTGGATGTTTAGGTCCCAGTCTCTGGTTAGCCCCAATTCCCACATAAAATTTCTGGAACCAGTTACTGTACAGAGGACGGGGAAGATTAATAGAATGCTTCATCAGTCCTCTCTCTTACATTTTTTTTGCATTTCCTGGAAATGAAATGAAAAAGATGCCCTAGGAAGACAGGCTGTCTTAACATTGCCTTTATCCCCTCTGCCAGCTGATAGTACTGAATTCAAAAAAATTTTTCTGTGTAAATTGCATAACCACTGAGGAGCCCCTGCAAAAGCCAGGACATGTGCATAGGTGTGTAATAACAACTAGCAGAGGCAGAATTCAAACCCAGAGCATGTGGCACAGAATACTATTTTTTGGCCAAATCCTTTAACATTTACCAAATGCCCTCACCTATGCTATAGTCTTCATGCAATCCACAGGTAGCCCTAAAGTGCTAATTTTTTCATGTAGACTCAAGAGCATAGAGTTAGGAGATCATGAAAGTTAGAAGATCAACTGAAGCCTTCCTACAGCCCTTGACTTTTCTTTCTTTGTGCTAAGACTAGCTTTTGTCCAAAGCTACTGAGAAGGCCATTTCTCAGATGATAAGTAACTTGACTGTAGCATTCTACTGGTGCACGCTTCTTCATAAAGCACAAGAGAAGAATACACTTTCTCCAGCAAGTTTATTTTTTTATGATGCAATGCAGCCAACCCCATACTACTGGGCTTGCCCTCTGGTATGTAGAACCGTGAGTGACCCAGTGGGTTTCCATTTATGGAAAATTCATTAAAAGAGCCCACACAAAGCCTGAAATAACTACTTGGTTTGGGAGTTCCTTTTGTGATCCCTCGTCATGATCGTTGCCGCAGAAAACTATTTGAGGACTATCCAGAGTTAGGTAAACTTCTGGTCAGTTGGGAAACCATGCCATTTTATAGTTCATCTTGGCCAAAAAAAAAAGAAAGAAAGAAAGAAAGAAAGAAAGAAAGAAAGAAAGAAAGAAAGAAAGAAAGAAAGAAAGAAAGAAAGAAAGAAAGAAGGAAGGAAACATTCAGGATATATATTATGGTGAGTTTCCTAAAGAGCTCTTGAAGTATAAACTATAAAGCTTATTTAAAGAAAAACAACTTTCCCCCCCAATATTTTATATCAGCCTCCTGCAGAATAGAATGGAACATTTTTAATGAGTTTATGAGATAAAGCAATGTTGTTGTGAGTAGCTTTGGGCTACATCTATAAGACTTTATTCATTCACTCATTCATTCTTTCACTCTTCATTCATTTGATAAATATGCATTGAGTGCCTAAAATCACACACACAGAGAGCCATTTTTCCTATGGAGGTTAGTTTATTTGATTTCTTTACAGTATTAGAGTGTAGTGGCTCCTTTGTATTTTCGTCCATTCCTTAAATAACTCATTTATTCAGCACTTATTGAAACAATGACTATGCTTTAGAAATACTGCTAAGCAATAGAGTTGAATAAGTTAATGTTCCTGTTTCATAGGAACATTCATCTAAAAGCCCAACCTGATGTTAAATACTCATAAATCACTGCAAAACAAGTGGTTGCAGAAGAAAAGAGAAAGAGAATCAAGAAAAGATTCAACAGAGAAACAGGTCAGAAATGAAGAGGGGCTGATGTGAAACACTAGTAATGGAGGAAAGGAATGCTATGATATGATCTGTTGGCCGGCTACATGGGGAAGAGGGACTAGAATGAGCAATAAGAACATGCCCACGAATTCTAACCATTAGGTATGTGGTATTGCCATTAATTAGTGACAGAAGAAGGAGGAGACAATTATGGAGAACGACAGTGGGTTTCGTTTGGAACATCTTCCATCTATGAGACTCAAATGGACATATGTACTGAGAATTCAGGACATAAATGCAGATAAGATCAGAGATTTTGGGGTTATAATCATGTAAATGAGTTTAGAGGTAAAGAGATCAGATGGCATTACCCAAGGATATTGTATACAAGCAAAAAGGACAAAAATGTTAACCCTTGGGACTCATAAATATTTGCAAGATGGGATAAAAAAAAAAAAAGAGAATGTTAAAAAATAAGTAGGGATAGCACAGAGAGTTTCAAAAATACTAAAGGGATAATCAGTAATCTAAAAAGTGCATGGCATGGCAGTTAATTAGATCAATGTGAATCGCCAAAAACACTTTCAGTTTGGAATCTGCATCTAGACTATGTACCCAGGGTTCCAAACCCAGTTAGACCCTGGGCCACTATCTTACCTCTAAAATGAGGATAATCCTTAGTTTACCTCTCCTTGTACAACTGTTATATTTTAGATGAGTAAAGGGACGCAAGTCAACTTGATAAAGAATAAGGCCCCAGAAAAGTATGAGGCACTGTTATACATGCTAATTACACAGGATGTGAAAAATGGGAGACATTTTGAATCAGACACATTTCTGGAAGTATTTTCAAGTTTCTTGTCCAGTAAGAAGTAACACGCCTAAAATGTGGCTTAAGTTGATTTTCTGCCCTGTCCTTAACTGTCTCTAGGAAAAGCATCTCTGATGTGTTTTTAACATCGGCTTCAGTGTCTTCCCACCTGGTATCATTTTCTTGGTGTAGGTCACATGTTCCAAGGCAGTTCCATGGGTTTCCTCAGAGAGCCTCATACACCTTAAATGCTTAGCAGAGTGTCTTACACATAGCAAGTATTCACGATAGCTGATGTGATTTCATTCAGTTCAACAGATAGAGTGAATGAGTATCTACTATGTGTAATTAGGATCATTGATAATTATATAGATGCAGATAAATATCCACATTAAAGAATATGTGAGCAAGGACAAGCACAAAAACTGCAATTTTCTCAACTGTAAAACCACAGTGATGACAATCAGTCTAAAGGATTGCACAAACTGTTCCATTTGTATTTAGCTTCCATCCCACAGGAGAAGGTGTGAAAAAAGCAGGTTGTTCATTTGAGAGGTTTATCTGCTCCTGCCAGTTCCCGACCTGAGGGTTTACCACTGCTTAATACTTTCCACCACAGCCAGTTGCTTGGCTGAGGATTATGCCTGTAGGTAGGAAGTAAGAGCAGATGAATTAAATCTGTTCATCTACACAAAACTGATTTGCTCCCAACAGCTTTCGCTAGGAAAACAGGGGAAAGAAAACACAAGCAATTATGATTTATTAGATGAATCACTGGGCCAAATTCTACACTATTTTGCTTTCCTTGGGGCTGAAGAACTGTCTCCAAGTAAAACTTAACTTTAAAATGTGATTTTTTGGGGGGGAAGGGTTCCCTTCAGACTTTTCCTTTAGTTGTTTGAAGGCTTTTACATTAATTAGCAGTAGTTTGTTTATTTTTGGCATCAACCAGAATTGTCAGGGAAGATTTGCTTATGATGCTTTTGGTGCTTCAGGAGTGTTACAGACAATTAACATTTGACAGATTAATAAATAAAGGGGGAAAATCTTTGGGGAAAAAAAAACAAACATATAATGCAGGTAAACACTTAAAACTTTCCAACAGATGTTTGTAGAAATCTCACATACTTTGGCTCCCAGATCTTAACATTTCTTCTTTTGGGCTTCTGTTAATCACCAAATTTGAGATATAACATCAATTCTAAAAACTTCAACTCAATAGCAAGGTTGGTTGCAATTCTTCTTATATTTATGTCCATTCAGGCCTACCTGATAAGCACAGGGCGGAATCACAAGAGTTTTCCATCAATAGTCCCTGATATTTGAGGCTCAGAATTGGCAATGCATTTATTATGCGGATAGTTTTTAACATAAATTTTTAAATTCCATTTTATTTCTACAGTGTTTTTCTTTAAAGATAGTACCTGGCTCACAAAATCTTATGAATCTCTCTTGGTTGCTAATGACCTAGATTAAAGCTCAATCAATATATGGTCAAGGAAAGCTGGTCAAAATTAGAAAAGATTGTGAAATGGAATAGAAACTGGAAGAAGAAATGAAATAGAACAGCATCCGATTTAAGCATGTAGATATTTACTCTATGCCTATAACAGTGAAGCCCTGTGTGTAGTAAATAACAATAGCCAGTATATTATAATATTACTAGAGGCCCAGTGCACAAAATTCATACACAGGTAGGGTCCCTAGGCCTGGCTGGCAATCAGGGCCGATCAGGGCCTTCCAGCTGCTGGCCAGGGCCTCCCTTCCCCAGCTGCTAGCTGCTGGCCGGGGCCTTCCTTTATTCCATACCGCCTCCTGGTGATCAGCGCATGTCATAGTGAGCAATAGAACTCCTGGTCTCTGGGTTGAACTCCCGTGGGGACACTTTGCATATTAGCCTTTTACATATATAGATTATACAGTATAATATAATAGCGCCAGTATATAATAATATTATTATTACATTATTATGAGCCCTTTTATTATCCACCCCCTCCAACCATCTTTTCTTTTTTTAGAGAGAGAGGTAGGGGGTGGGAGGGGGAGAGAGAGAGAGAGAGAAAGAGAGAGATTTGTTGTTCAAGTTATTTCTGCATTCATTGGTTGTTTCCTGTATGTGTCCTGAGCAGAGATCAAATCTGCAACCAACTGAGGGATGATTCTCTAACCAACTGAACTACCCAGCTAGGGCCTCCTCCAGACATCTTTGGGGAGATAGGATTAGCCCATTTTATAGATGAAGAAACTGATTTTCAGAGAAGGTGAGTGACTTGGCAAAGGCCAGAGGGCTAGTACACATTCCAGCTGAGATTCAATTCTACTCTAAGCCTTTAATAACTGACTCACCCCCCTGGGGACTTATATTCTTATGAAGGAGATAGGCATATAAATGATCAACTACAATGTAACATTCAGTAAGATCTCTCTTCTATCTGTCTATCTATTGATCTATCGTGAATGAAAAACTGGAGCTGTGGAATAAAATCTGACAAGCTCAGGGGGCACATGGCAGGCCTGACAAGCTTACTGAGCAAAAGTAAGCACACAGGATGGTCTAATCATAAATCCCTACCTGGGCAGGCCATGGCAGTAGTGTCCTATCAGGCTTATAGCTCCCTTAGCAAATGTCAGTTTACCTTCAGTGAGCCCTTTCCATTGTTCTTATCCACCTAGGATAACATACCTTTGAAATGTCAGAGTAATTTTCTTTTCTAGACTCCTCTAAGGCACAGCTGCAGGCCCCAGGGCACAAGATCACAGAACCCCTTATCTTGTTCTCCTCCTACTGTCTCATCATCATGCTGTGTTATTAACTATCTTGTACCCACCAATGTAAAGGAAGTGTGTGCTTCTTCTTTTGCTTTTGATCAATCTAGAGATTTCCCTTGTTTTGCTTTCTCTCACCTTCTTAATCTACCACCAGTGAATTTCATGTACCTTCCTTAGGTTTTCCTTACGATTCTAAATGCATAAAAGGGACTACAAAACTGCCATTCTTCTGAGCATTTTCTCAATTCATTGAGATTGTGTTTCTGGGCTTGTCCTCAAAATTTTGCCCAAATAAACTCTTATCAAACTTTTCTATAGGCTGGGCATTCTTTTGTTGACTCTATCTATCTATCTATCTATCTATCTATCTATCTATCTATCTATCCATCCATCCATCCATCCATCCATCCATCCATCCATCCATCCATCCATCCATCCTGAAATACAGTCAGTTCACACAGCCTCTCTGGAAGATGGTCCTGTGAGACTGAGCAATTAGCTACACTTTACACATAGCAGCAGCTTCTCAGTCATGTACCCCCTTGGATCTGCTTTCTTTTCTACCTTACACTTCTTTGGCTCACTCTTGCTTCCCTAGGATTGCACTTTCTAATGAGGGGCTAACACATAAGCATTTGCCTCTGGCTCTGTTCCCTAAGGAATCTGGGCTTAGAACTAAGTCCAATAAAGAGGCCCAGGCATTTAATTTCAAAACAATCAAAAACCATGGTGACCCCTGGAGCTGAAGGAGAGAAAAGGAGTGAAAATACATTGGCATTGTTTGGTCCGGGATCTGGCCCTCTGGGGTCCCATCCGGAAGTGTGCTTAACCCTAGCAGAGAGAACTCTGGATTGAAAGCACCCACAGAGACTCAGCTCTGATTTATGGGTATTTTTCCCTGGACTCAGTAACTAGATCTAAGCTCCTTTAGGGCAGAAAAAAACTTAGCTAGTTAACCAATCCTAGGGAAAACTACTCAGTTTTCTTGTTCATATAATAGATACTAATCTCTGCATGATAGGATTTTTGTGAAAGTTATGTGAATCATTGTGTGTGACTTTCATATATTCTAAGAATGGTGTCTCTTTGTTTTACGGTTTCCTCCTTTTGGCTTTGTTTATGTGGGTAGAAGTTGTCCTGATGAAAGACAGAGATGAGTGTACCTCTATGAAGGAAGGGTCACTTGGAAACAATGAAAAGAAAAAGCATGATCCCTGTCTATTTACTCTCCCAGAAAAGTGTTTGGTTTAGAGTCTCCTGTTAAGTATCTGTTTACCTTCTCGTTTTAAAGGCCAGCTAAACTGTTAAGCAATCTCAGTTCCCTAAATTTTGAATTTTTAGCATCAGAAGAGATTCTTGCACATGACTCCTGCTAACAACGCCTTTGAAGGAAAAGGAGTTTAAATTGATCATCTAAAGCCATAGATTTGAGTCACTTGTGATTTTGAAGTGCTCTTTGCAGTTACTGTCCCTCAATGATCAGAGATATGATTGTGGTTTGGCCACTGTATAAGTCAAGACTGGCTGAGTTTTATGCTGTGCTAACAACTTCAAAATCTCAGTGGCCTAAAAATAACAAAGGTTTCCTCTCACTCATGCTACATCCCTAATGGGTCCACTGAAAGCTGTTAGCATTGTCCTCTGTCCAGGACTTAGGATGAGACAGCAACTAATATCTGGAACATGGCTGGCTTGTTGTGGAGGAGGGAAAGAGAAAAAAAATGTTGGGGGTCACATATTGGCCATTAAGCACTGTAACTCAGAAGTGACTTATTGGCCAGAACTATTCACACCACACCATCCACCTTCCCCACCAGAAGGAAGCCAGGAGGTGCAATCCTAGCAAGTTTTTGGAAGGGAGGAGAAATGAGAACAATTTACAAACAGCATTAACAACTACATCGTCACTCAATAAACATCATTCATACTCTTTAGTTGACCTTTATTTTAAAACAATCTAGTTGATTTTTTTTTTCTTTTCACCAGGCATTAAAATAAGAGACAGGAGTGTGGGAGCAGAGGGTATCTGTCTATCAGCCAGGTGGAGTATTTGGTGTAGTAGTTAATGGCCATGCCAACCTACTCATTATCATGCTTATTCTGCCTAAAGGATTGACATTTATTCTAAAGAGAGGTATGTAATTGCCAGGTACTCCCTTGTGAATATAAATTCAAAGAAAATTCTGCTCAGTGAGAATAAGGAGACCATAATTATACCTCTGCATTATGTCCTGAGGGAATGTATTGGACCTGGCTTCTAACTAAATGGAATAGAAGACATAGGCACATTAATGACTCCATGCATACTAGCTAAAGACAACAAGGACTTGTTTCAGGGTGGGAAAATAGTTCTTAGTTTCAAAGAATAACCTCTGATCCTAAAACAAGTCCTGCTACTTAAAAGTAAGTGGCATTTTGAAAGCTGCTTCCTCTTGTGATCTCATTGACTTAAACAGAATTTCTTATACATGAAACCAGCTGAGCAGAAGAAACTTTGACAATTGCAACAAAATGGATTAAAACAAAACAAAACAAGACATTCCTTTAGGAATAAGTATATTTGATTTAAAAATATATATATTCTAAAACTTTAATATTAAATAATAAAGTATTTAAATACAAATACGTATTTGTATTGGAATAGTAAATAATACACAGTATAATCAATCTTTTTTAAATTCCTTTTTTCAGTGACAGAGCTGAAAACTGAAAAAGCCTTCCACATACACCTGGTCCAACACCCCTATTTTAGAGACAAGTAATAAGACGCAAATAAGTGGAGTCACCAACTAGACCTTAGAGTCTAAAGCAAAACTGAGAAATGAGATCCCTTGCCTCTTGTCCGCTGTTACAGAGGTCTTATTGTCAGTATGTCCCACAGATGAATTCCTAAATTACTTTTTGTTTTGGTGGTGGTGGTGGCAATTAATGGTAGGGGGGACTTTCTAAGGAATAGGGCCCTAATATCTATATTTTTCTAAGAATAAAAGAAATAATTTTCTGAAACAAAATAACATTACTGTGTGGCAAGAGAATTGAGGTTTTTGGATCAAAGACCAGAAAAGAAAATTGAATTTACTAAAGGCAGTCACAAAGCTTAGATGAATTACTGTCTTACTTTAAATCTAAATTCATCTTGACACCTATTTTTCTATTTTAGAGTTGATTATTTAAGAGGCACTTACAGAAAGTGCTTCCGAGGTACAGACTAAATTGAAGTAAAAATCCTAAGGCTATTCTTTCTTATTTTTATAGAAGATGCTTCAAGGAAATTAAACAATGTTTTCACAGTATTAAAACTATAATTTTGGAGATAGAATTTTTATTTAAATCACAACAAGAGGTAATAAATCAAGCCCATTAGGGGCACATTACTTTTTTTAGAAGAGCTTCAGGAATGACATTGCATTTCCTTCTGCATCTTCTACCCATTTATGGTCAGTCTGACTCAGTTGCTTCTGTGAAATTGGGGTGAAAAAAATCTACCCGACACCTGGGAAGTTATGTCACCTTGTCGTTGGGGAGAACCATTTTAGTGTGTCTGTAGACTGTTCTGGCCTTTGGAACATTAATTTAGAGAGGCCAGGTAAATGCGAGAGGGAGCGGGTACCACACAACTTCTTACCTAATGTGTTGTAACCCTATTCTTATCCCTTACAACTGTCTAAAAGAATTCTTTTTTTAGACATTCTATGCTAGTTACCCCAAAATATTCTGTGGTAGTGAGTTCCAAAAACTAATTACATGTCACATAAAAATACTGTCCTTGTATCTATTTCAAGTTGGCCATACCTCACTCTTTCTTCTTGCACAGATAGTTTACAGATGTTGCTAGGATTTCCGATCCACTGGTTCCTGCTATTGTGGGTTGCTGTTTTATTTTGATTTTTGTTTTCTTTTCCAAACATGGCTGCTATTATTGTTCATATTTGCATTTTGTTTACCAGACTATTGGTATCAGAAATGTGTTCTGGACCAGCTTCCTTCTCTCCTCTCTTGTCATGTATAATCAATCATCCTTCCTCCATGGGTTTTAAAACCCACTCTATGTTGATAACCTAGAATTTTTATCTCCAGCTTGGATTCTACCAAGATCCAAAATTTTTTTTAATCTAAATGCCTACTTGATATCTCCATTGGCACATTTTACAAACACATAAAATATATCAAAATCAAAAATGAGCATCCATGCCTGAATCAACCAGATGGGACAATCAGAACACAGGTTTGACTGAGCTTAGGCAGCATCTCCGAGGGTCAATATATGAATCTCGTTATTTTTTTTTTCTCACTTAAGAATGGGCCTTCAAGACCTTCATAGTAAAAATGTACAGAAAATATTTAAATATCAGTCAGATGGGTAAGGTGTTATATTTATATCTTGAAAAAGATCAAAGCCAACATTAGAATGTTAAGTCTTGGGCAGTAAACTAAATTGTGTGGGAACATCCATGGAAACTGCTGGTAGGTTATACAACACACTAACAAATCTCGCCATAGCTCCTTTGACTCAGCAAACATTTAGTGTTAGGTACTGTGAAGACCTGGGGTGGGGGATGTGGTATAAATATGAAGAAGATGGAAATCAGTATTTGCAAAGAGCTCATACTTGGCTTGCTATAGGAATGGCATTATCCCCTGAAAGTTCTGCAAATTTGTGGGGGATTTCTGTTGTTAAGAGGGCTGTGTTTTGCTAGGTGTCCTGAATGATCAAGACTAAGCCCATGTCATCCCAATAGAGCATCATCCCCATATGCTAAGGTTACAGGTTTGATCCAGTCAAAGCACATACAAGAATCAACCAACGAATGCATAAATAAGTAGAAATAAAAGGAACAACAAATTGATGATTCCCTATCTATCTATCTATCTCTCTCCCCCACTTGCTATTTCTCTAAAAAACATTTTTAAAAATGAGCCCATGTCTCACATACTTTCAAATGTCCTATTTACAAACCTGTTTCTCATTAACTGAGCTTAGATTCCAATTCCATTTTATATAGACACAAACTGGTTTTTGCATGCTTTCTATAAATACTGAATTTTCCCAAAATTCAACAAGATAAAATTTGATAGAAGCTACTTTAGTTTTGTTTAAAACTTTAGCAAGATTTATTCATCATCTCAGAAAATCATAGCACCAAAGCCAACGTTGATCATGGCTTTGAGCCCCAGTGAGACACGTGCTGCAGTCTTTGTTCCTAATGGTCTGTTCATGACAATTGTACATAAAGCTGCCAACAGATCACTATTTCATCGTGTCTTCTTGTGAAGCTTATTTTATAAATGACTGTCCTTTTATTTCTCCTTTATAGTATAGTTATGCTGGTGTAGTGAGGTTCAAAAATTATGTATATAGGTAAAATATGTGCACTCTAAATTTCATTTCAGGAGGGCAAGGAAGTTGTTACAAAGGATTTACTTTAAAAGTCCTTGGAAGAAGTGTAATATGAGTGAGAAATACTGTCCTCCAAGGTAAAATATACAAATTCACTGATAAACTTGGCATCTCTGCTGTATAGTAACAACATAAGGGACAGCCAAGCCAAGCACCCTTAGTCAAGGCCTTGAATAATATAAACATAAATAAGCCTTTTTTTTTCAATCTACTTCCCAGTCCTTTTTTTTTTTTTTTTTTTTTTTTTTTCTACAAAGGAGAAACTCAAGCTAAAGGAAATGCTGTTGGTTAATGAGATGCTAATGGGAATAATGCTTTTCACAGAAAGCTTTCAGAAAAGGGAACTTGCAGGCAGGGGGCTGAGGGTTGCTTAAAGGAAAACCCAGGAGGCAAGTCAGTGACTAGGGGAGTAAGAATATTTGAATGTGTGTTTAGTGTTCCCTTGATAGAGACTGCCATAGCTCCCCTTCTAGACCAAAGTGGATAAAACATCTGGCACAGAATGCCTTCTTCCGAACCCGTGGAATTTGACAACTGTGGTTTAAGCCTAAGAAATAAAATTAAAGACCACATTGAAATTAGGAACTGTACTGAAGGTTGCTAGGCGACAGAGGCCAGGAAGTTTGCTAGGGACAGGGATCAGGGCTGTTTTGAACTGAGTATATGTCAGATTCTCCTAGAAACTTCACAGGGACCATTCTCTTAAAATAAATAAATAAACAAATAAATAGGCTAGAGAAACATCCACACACTCAAGAGGGGTGTGTGTGGGCGGGGGGAGGAAACCAAAGTAAACAACCACAAAACAACCAAAAATCTGAAAGAGTATTATAATAAAGGAGGATCAAAGATCAGGCAGTTGTCCCCTTCCCCTTCTCCTGCCTCCCCCAAGTCCTATTATCATAACATTAATTCAGAGCTTGGCACTGAGAAGGCCAACGGATGATTCTGGCACTTATGATGGAAAGTTTCAGGCACCAGTTAAAATCTAGGCTGAGGTTGGGATTCCCAGTGGTCCCGGGGCAACCATGAAAGAAATGACTTGGTGATGTGACTGCCTCACCTTGCAGAGAGATTCTCTGCTGACTTCCGTTAGTGCACATTCCAGAAAGCCCAGAACCATGGCAGTAACCTCAGTGATCACATCCCCTCACTGCCGCCTACCAGCATACCCTCAGCTCCCATAAAAGAGTCTAGAACTCCACTTGACCACAGAATTTCATTTCTCCTACTCCTTAGGTTTTAGGACACCTTGAGTTTATCTCTAACAATGAAACATTCTACTCCTCCTTCAAGGTAATGTTTAGTGGCCCTTAGAGCATCATCAACACTTCATATACACAATTCACTGAATGCTAGAAGTTGGGATCAGTATAAAGCCACAACTTTATGTGGTCCTATAGCATGCATGCATTATCATCATCTCTATTTTCCAGAAGTGAAAACTAAAACTCAAAAGAGATGTGACTTGCCTACTGTAATTTATCAAGTGGTGGTACTGGTATTTCATTTGGGTCCACCTGATAACCACCACATTGCAACTCCCCTTATAAGTCCTGGCGGACAGGATCTTTTCTGTTCCCAAGTTACCCATTTGTTACCCACCACTTACCCATTTGTTGTCCAATATCTGCTTCTCCATAGGCTGAGAGGTATATGGACACAGAAAGGGTGCCCATCTTGTTTTACCCCTGAACCTAGTGACCAGTGGCATGTCTGGTACAAAGTATGAAATATCTGTAATGCTTCCAGATCCTAGAACTGCACCTCAGTATTTGCTAAAGGGTAACTGGGCTCTTTATATCTAAGTACCAACTATCCATTTCCAATCATTTATAAAATAAAGTCAATCTCAAAATCTACAGAAAGGGAAAGGGAAGACTTTTCTTTTATTTAAGGTATTTATTATGTTCAAGACACAAAGTTTTCTCTTTTGATAATGCTGTACCATCTATAATCAGTATTATCTACATATATGTTTATCTTCCTATACAGACCACATATAAAAACATTTATCTACATATTATTTATGAACATATTATTAGGTATGTATGGGATGTCCCAAAAAATGTATACATACTTTGAATAATTATTAATTCTAATGGGTTAAATCTGAAAAGAAAGAAACATTAATTGGGCTCTCTGCTGTTAAGTATGTATACATTTTGGGGACACCCTATATATAAATATATGCATGAGGGTGTTAATTATTTGAGATAAAGACAATAATTAAAATGGATATAATTTAGTGGATATTCTGAAATTTAAGTAATTGACAATATGTATGTCAGTGATTAAATCTTTAACAGGATATTAACTGCTAGGAAAAATGAAAGTGTGCTCATATTAATAGTAGGATTACTTACACTAGTAGCCAAAAAGTAGAATGAGAAAATCAATTGTGGTGTGCCCATACAATGGAATACTATACAGCAATAAAAATGGACAAACTACTGTTATCTAATAATAGAGATGGTCTCACAAATAAAACTTTAAGTGAAAGTAGCCAGACATTTAAAAAAAATGCATATGGTCCATTTATGTAAAGTTCAAACACAAGCAAAACTCATCTAAGGTGTTAGAAGTCAGAATATCGATGACTCAGTCCCTAGACATAATAGTGATGGGGAGAAAACTCAGGAACTTCTGGGGTGCTGGTAACATAGTGCTGCTTGATCCGGGTGCTAACTCACAAGTGTTCACTGTGAGACACTTCATTGGGCATTATGTATGACTTGTATAATTCTCGCTGTGTGCTATATTTTAATAAAGGTTTACTTTTAAAAAGTTCCCCATCGTATCCATATGGGTGGATATAAATACATGGCAGTAGGTAAAATTAGCAAACCTTTATGTGGACTCCTGACCAACCTCCTTTTTCTTTAGTGACTTCGCTATTTATTTACTTATTTGTTTATTTATATTTGTGTATCCCAGACACTAATTGGAAAACATCTTAGGGTCCCATTCACTGTGGGTTGGATGTTGAAATGCAAGCATTCATGCCAACAGATTCAAAAACAATATGTAGTTTAAATATAGGTTTTCCTAACCTTTTGTGAATGAATGATTCATATCTTAATTGATTTCTCACTTTAGTGACATAAAGGAAGTGAGTCACTGGTCATAGAATAGTCTTCAAATCTTATTAACTTAACTGGTCAAATATCTTTTTTTTTTTTAAAGGAGGTAAATCAAGTCACAGAGATTCTATTTTTCTCCAAATAGTATGTTAAAATTAACTTTTAGCCCTATGTAGTGCTCAATTTCAATTATTTAAATATACTTAGAACATAATTAACATTAGCCCACTAATATTTCTCCCATTATATTGGAATTGAGGACTGGAATAAGCCATTTCCAATAATAAAATTATATTAGAATATTAAATTGCACAGTTACAAAGTGTGTGTGTGTGTGTGTGTGTGTGTGTGTGAACTTTTCTTTTGTGCCAATTATTCAAAATTTGCCATAACATTGCTTAAGTGGAGAATGAGCCTAATGTTCTATCTGTCATATAACTGTATCCAAAGTTTTTTCTAATTATGATAGTTTTCAATAGACTGACATATCCTCCCAACTTACTCTGATTCTAAGGGAGTACTTTATTGGTAATAATAAGAATGGCCGAGTTATAGGCAAAGATGGTATGAACTACACGGGGGCGTTAATTATTTGAGATGAAGACAGCAATTAAAATGGGTAAAAGTCATTCAAACACGAAAGGTCTAGAGCTCCTCTCCCTTCTCCATAACCCAGCAGGAACTTTCCAGTGTAAAAGGACGCCCTGGAAGCATGGTTAGCTTTAAAGAGGTCTCCTGTTCCAAGCTGACCCCCAGTCTCTCCGGGGAGAGGGATGGAGTTGAGCTTCCACCCCATCCATCCCTCCATCCATCCATCCGCGGGGAGTACAGAAGCCAGGAGAGGGGGCAGCCACCCCAGCTGCCAGGGTCCTGTGCCCGCTTACCCTGGGCCAGGGACTTACCACGAGCGCGCAGCACAGCAACTTGTTCATTGTGGTCCCGGGGAAACCTCAGGCGCTGGGTGGCGGCAGCGGGGCAAGCGCTTCGGTGCGTCTCCGCAGCCCGTGCAGTCATCATGATATATATAGTGTTGCAACAGGAAGTATCGACTTGGCTTTGATCATTCATACCCTATCTGGTCAAAACTCTGCACCTTTTTTTAGGAACCTAGGGCGGGAGCGGGAGCGGGGGAGGCGGGGAGGGGTGGGGGATAGAGTGTGGTACCAACAGCTCCGGGATTAACGCTTTCAGAGCCGGGACTGAGAATCCGCGGGAGAGACAGGGCAATGTGGAGTCCAGGAGGGGGGGGGGGGGCGGGGGGCGATGTCTGACCCCTGGGAGGGGGGAAAAAGCCCTCGGACTTTGGAACAAGGCTCTTCTGTCTCTGCTGCGCTCTGAGGTTTCCAGGTCCCTTCCCGCCAGCGGGCGGCCTCCTGGCTGCTTAGTCCAGCAGTGGGAAGGCTGGGTGCATGCTTCTCCACCTTGACAGTCCCATTCAGCCAAGATTTGGGCACAACCTAGGTTCATCCCAGACACTTTAACGCTCTCATCCTAACCCTTTTTTCTGCGGTTTCTACGAGATCCAATGACAAGACCTCTCATTTATGCACCACATTGTCTCAGAACATGGGGAGTTTTAATCATTAATCCCCCAGGTTGCATAGACCACTTGCAAGGAACTTCTCTAACTTTTGGTCCTAAAGGGCAAGTGCTGCTTGTCACCAAGTTCAAGGATAAAAGGTGAGGAATCAGGAAAAGGGGCAGTTATGGCCAACGGGGATCAGAGCTTCTGCCCCTTCAAATGTTTATGGTGCCACTAGGATTTCAAAGTGGGTCCCTAGACCAATAAGAAAATATTTAGAGGAAAAGAATGTCAGCCTTCTGCTGTGATTGTGGATTTTAGAAAGACAGAAGGTCTTATTCATCTTTATCTCTCCAATGACAGAATATAACAGCCTGCTGTGTTGGTTTTTTAAAAATATATATATATATATATTTATTGATTACAGAGAGGAAGGGAGAAGGAGAGAGAGATAGAGACATCAACCATGAGAGAGAATCATTGATCCGCTGCCTCCTGTACATCCCACACTGGGGATCAAGCCCGCAACCCAGATATGTGCCCTGACTGGGAATCGAACCCGGGACCTCCTGGTTCATAGGTTGACGCTCAATCACTGAGTCACTGGGGCCAGGTGCACTGGGGTTTTGTTTGTTTGCTTGCTTTTTACGTGAACTAGTGAGTAAATGAAGGTCAATAAATAAATGAGGACAGAGTTGTAAGACTCCAGACTTGTCCCTCAACTTTTGAACTTCAGTTTTGACATCTACAACCTGCCCTACTTACACTTAGACTTAAAGTGAGACTTGAGTAACTTCAAATGTGAATAGTGAAACATTATGTAAATGGCAGTATTATTGTTTTTATTAGGATAATGTTTGTCTAGGCTGTCATTTGAAGGCCTTTTTTCTTGAACTATAATATTGTCAATGTAAGAAACATTCAAACATGTAGAGAATTTTTATGAGTTTATTTGAGCCAAACTGACCACAATGGCTAGAGAGCAAAGTCTCAATGGTTTGAAAAAAGTGCTCCGGAGAATGGCAGTATTGCAGCTAATTTTATGCATTAGAATCAAAGGAGGAGATGTAAGGAGGTTACATGAAACCCATGGAAATATCTAGGGTTGGGTGAAAAGTAAAGCAGAGACACATACTTCTTTTACGTATGGTGGGTACAAGATAGTAAACATTCACAGCACATAGAGATGGTAAACAGGGGACAAAGTAACAATAAGAACTTCTGTGGTTTACTGCTCTGATGGTTGTGCTCTGAGGGGTCTGGAAAGTCAGTTTATTCTGGCATTTCAAAGGTATGTTATCTAAGATGCAAAAGACAATAGACAGGCTCACTTAAGTAAAGACTGACCTGTGTCAAGGAAGCTACAGGCCTAGGACTACCCCTGGGACCCACTTTTGGTTAAGAAGTTTTATGTTCAGGCCATCTTGTGTGGTTATTTCAGTCTCTTGAGTTTTTAAGGCCCACCATGCAGGCCTCCTGAGCATGTCAAGTTTAGCATGTGGCCCCCTTATCATCTATAATATAATGCCATTACATAGGAGTCAAACTTGGAGAAAACTGATCAAGGATTGAATCTTGCAATAGTAACCCCAGAAAAGTTTCATGTATCTCTAAACCTCAGTTTCCTCATCCATTAGATAAAAATAATACTGACATTATAGAAATGTGGGAGGGAACAAATGAAAGCATTTATAAAGAAAGTTAATCATTAATTATGAGCATTAAGTAAATTAATGCATGTATGGTAACTTAGCACAGTGACTGGCCTATAGGACATATTTACTTAATTATATCTATGATTGTCTAGGGCAGCTATTTTCAGCCTGTGTGCCACAAGAATTTTTAAAACATGCAACACCTGATTATTTAGTCAGGGGCACTGACCTCTTTCCCCTTAGATTGTCAAATAAAAATATGACAACAGCCAACACAATAACAGCCGTCTGGTGTGAATGAATCAAAATTATACCTAGTGTTTCTGTCAGCTCAACAAAAATTATATTTTTTGGTGTGCTGCAGAATTTTAGTAATTAGTTTATATATGCCATGAGATAGAAAAGGTTGAACATCACTGGTCCAGGGGAGTACCTAAGAAACTGATCTTGGAGCCAGCCACATAGATTTGAATCCTAGATCCACTACTTCCTAGCTCTATGACCTCAGGCAAGTTTTATCTAACCCTTTTGCCTTTATGTTTAGTTTCTTTATGTTTATAACAAAGATAAAAATTATACCTACCTCAGAGGATTATAAGGATTATTATGAGGATTAAACTAGATAAAATACATAAAGGACTTAAAATATGTCTACCACATAGTGGGTGCTCATTAACTATTAGCTATTATTTTTCTTATTTTCGGGATATTTATATGAGCACAAGATGAAGTCTAGATTCTCAGCTCCTCAGGGCAGGAATGAAGCTCTTAGCTCAGCCTTCTGGCTCTCTATAGCTATTTGATAAATGCTAATATTAATAATGGTGGTTGGTGTGTGTGTGTGTGTGTGTGTGTGTGTACGGGTAATTAGCTGTAATCTTGAGAAAAGTTGGGACACCATTTATCTAGAGTCACAAAATAGACTGTGTATTGACTCTGTATTTCAGGCCTGACTGTAGGCAGTTTATTAATCATCCACTGACAGGAAACAGACAGACACTATGAGTTATCGGTCATTTCAGTTCCTGGCGCAATCTGGCCATTCCCCCTGGGTCTTCCCATGTGACCCACTACTGTGGGCTGCAGCCCCTGAACACTCTGAAGCTAGAGTTCATCTTAAGCGTGAATGGGAATGGACCCAGGGACTCCAGACTGAATCCACAGGGAGTGAGGGGGGACGTATGATCACTAACTTGGCAGATGGCATTCATCTCCCTGTGATAGATCCCTCATTGACAGAGGCCATCAGTGACATTAAACAGGGTGTCTCATCCATTTAACCCTGTTTCTGGGCATCAACTCTGAGTGATGCTGACTTTCCAGGTGACACCTCATCAGATAATCCCCATCTTCTCTTCCCTGAATTCTTCTGAGTCAGGCCTCTCCCCGAACTCATGTTCACCACCCATATGTCTGATTGAACTTGCCTCCATGCCAGTCACTCCTAAGGCTTAAAGATGCCTGACAATTGGGAACTCCCACAAGAAAGCACCTGATCTCTATAGCAGCAACACATCTGATACAGAAGGGCATTTGTAAGCATCATCATAATGGGAACTCAGGACAGGAATTAATTTACCAGTAGGTCATGCGGGGGCAAGGTGTGGGCTCTGAAGCGGCTGATCAGGTATCTAGAACATCTGACACCTAAGCTTCCTCACCTGAAAAATTGGAAATATAAATCCGGAGGTTATGAGTGTGAAAGGTTATTAACTTGAAGAACAACAGCATATTCCTTGTTATTACACTGCTGTTAAAATGAAGTATTTTCTGATTTCATAGGAGAAGGCACAGAAGGAAAAGAGGGGAAATATCATGCAACTAGCCTATTGATTTTCATTTATTAGATTAATGTTTGTCAGTTTCTTCATGAACAAACACAATTTTAACTGTATTAATATTCTAGACCAAAACAATTTGACTTTTAAGGTATGATAGGCTATGTACAGCAATGGTTGTATATTTTCTTTAAAAAAAATAATGTACAGAAAGGCAAGGTTGCATAGCTGAAGCACTTTCTGGTTGAATAAGTCACCACCTGCTTAAGGATCTGTTGAAAGTGTCAGACCAGGGGGTCAGTTGGTGCTAGTTCTGGGTCCCTACACAATGGTGTGTGGCTCTAGCATGGTCACCCATCCACTAAAATAAACCTTTCATTGGCAACTGGCATTAATCAAACAATCACACAAATTTGTAATTATAAACAGGACTGTGAGCTACTTGGAAAGAACTAGATTACAGTAAGAGGACCTGACCCAGTGTTATTTTAAACCAGACCTCTGTACAATGAGTGTGCTAACTAGTGGTGAGAAGATAGTATAGGAAGCACTGGAGAGTGATATGCTTATTTTAGCTTTTGTGGGGTAGAAATTCTCTAACCTCCACCCTGCCAACAGCTAAAAATCATAGGTTCAAACATAGACATTCGAGAGAAAGCCTTCTGAAACTATCACAACATAAATTGAAAATTATTTTTATTAGCTTAACTAGGTTTCTTTTTTAAAAAATTAATGCCTGCATATGGTTAAAAAAATAAAATAGTATTTACATATATACTGTGGAGGGCTCATGTCCATTTCATATCAGACCTCCACAGCCCCTCTACAAAAGCCACTACTGCTAATGATTCTTGTCTGATCTTTTATGTCATAAACAGGTGTTTATGCACAGATATCCTGTTATTTCATGCAAAAAGCAGTATAAGCAGTATACTTGTATCTGAGATCTTCAAAAGAGAGAACTTAATGCACGGAATTGGTTATCCAGGTTATAGAATTCCTGAGAAATCAAACAGAGGACGGGGAGGCAACCAAGAGATAAGTAACAGCATAAAGCTATTAACGCCACTAACCTGGAGGGGCAAAGGAATGAGTTAGGGGCCTGGCTCACCTGGAGGAAGCTGGAACCACAGTGGCTTTGTCCAGTGGGATCGGAGCTCTGAACAGAGTTGCTATTAAAAACATTGCCCCTCAAATCTCCTGCCAGAGCTTTCCAGTGGCCAAACACAGACAGGAGCCAGCAGACATGGGAACCTGGTAATGCGGTATGGGCATGCATTCATGGGCTGTCCTATGATACAAGGGATGGCTTTATAGGGGCACACAGACCACACATACATAGACATGTCTCATGCTTTTTCACTGTAGCACAATATTCTAGTGTCTGAATGTACCATAATTATTCTAGTACTCTACCGATGGATCATTTAACTGCTTACAGTATTTTTTTCTGTTACAAATAATATGGCAAGAGCAGCCTTATGCATACATTTTTGCACACTTTTGTAAGTGGACTCTTTTAGGATAAATTTTTGAAATGGCACTGGGACAAAAGTACATGTAATTTGCATTTTGATAGTTTTTGTCACATCATCTTCCAAATACCTTATTAATATCCTTAATATTGAGCTGACCACTTTTGGAGGGATAGTGCCTTATGTCCTGTCACCCATATCAAGTGGCAATGGAAGAAGCACTGCATTTTTAAGTGGGAAGTCTAGTTTTTCTAATGAGGTCTATAAAGAGAGCAAGCCTCTTAGCAATTCGGGACTTAGCAACTGCTGTCAGCCCAAGAGAAGTGGAGGGTGGGAAGATGCCTCAGTCAGCTGAGCTGCCACATCAAAATGCCATTGACTGGATGGCTTAAACAGCAGACAGTTCTTTTCTCACAGCTTTAGAGGCTGCAAGTCTGAGGTCAGGGTGCCAGCTCCTGGCGAGTCCTCTCTTTCTGGCTTGTGGGTGGACACATCTCACCATGTAGAATTTCTCTCTCTTCTTCTTCTAAGGCAACTCAAACCTGTCAAATTAGAACTCCATCCTATGACCTCATTAAACTTTAATTACCTCCCAACAGCCTTATCTCCAGACACAGTCACATTAGGAGTTAGGATTTTAGCATATGCATCCGAAGGATAGGACACAATGGAGTCTACAGTAACATAGTTCTACTCTCCTCTTTCAGGCTCATAATCTCATGCCTAATTTTTAAGGAAAGGAAGGCTTTTGAATATTTGCTACATAATGCTCAGTAAATGTTATGTATATATAACTGTAATGTCACTCTTTTTCTCTCCCTCAAATTTCCTTTTTTCTCTCCTTTTCTGAAATCCTCAATTTGACAAAAGAGCCTCCGTAGTTCAAGCAGTTGTGATTTGTGCTACATAACTTTCTAAAACGCATCACCCATTTACAGATTCTGGCTTCTCTGGCTGTAGGAGGTTGGCAGGCTACAAGCAGGGAGGAAATATTTGTCATTCTTTGATGAAGTCTTTTAATGGATGAGTTCTATTACATTGCATAGCATAGTATACCCTGCCCACTTGAGCAGAGGAAAACACAGATCAAGCCTTTCTGCACATGCTACACACATCACAGTTTTCTCTGAAATTTGTGTCAAGGACTGAGCCAAATCCATGATACCTCTGGGTAGGAATTTTTGGGAAAAGGAACAAAAATCTCAACAGACCATTATAGAGTTTCCGTTGTTCTCTGCAGCCAGAGGAAGAGACATCATTCCTTGCCTATGAACACTTTGACCTTGTCTGCCGATCACCCTAGTCACTTCTGGGGTTTCCTGAAACTCAGATACCCATATAATGTCTACTCAGTTCCAAGAAATTGGTTCCTTAATTAAAAAGGGATGCAATCCCAAACAGCCACTCGCCTGGAAGCTTCTGAACTTTATATGGGAAGAGTGTTAGAGTACTACCTGCCCACTCAGAGTTCCTCTTCAAAAATCCTTCAGGTAATTTGTTCATCTCTAGTGTCAATTCAGAGATTCTCCTCCTCTCCCAACCCCCATGCAATTTGTCTGCACCTGGCTAATGAAAATATGATAGCTAAGAACCCTTAGAACTATTCTCTTAATAACCAATTAGGTGCTCCTATCTGGGAAACTCCCTCCTTTAATTAAAACAAACCCTTAGAAACAAAAGATTTTGATGAGATAGTTTTCATGAGAGAGAGAATTGCTTTCTGAAACAATAGGCTGACCTTAAGAGAGTTTTTTTTTCTTCAAGTTAATATTAAGTTAAAGAGTGGAGTGAAGTTATTTAATCTTCAACTGAAGGGACACCATTAACAAAACCAGGAAAGAAAATCTGAGCATAACAACTGATAGCACAGAAATACAAAGAGTCATAGACACTGCTACAAACAACTATATGCCAACAAACTGGACAACCTAGAAGAAAGGAGAAAATTCTTAGAAGCATACAAAGACTGAATCAGGAAGAAAAAGAAACTTTGAGCAGACCAATTACTAGTAAGGAGTTTGAAATAGTAATAAAAAATCTTTCAACAAATAAAAGCCGAGGACCAGATAGCATCATAGAAGAATTCTACCAAACACTTAAAGAAGAATTTCTTTATACCAATACATCTAAAACACTTCCAAAAAATTGAAAGAAATACTCCAAAATTAATTTTACAAAGCCAGCATTACCCAAATGCTGAAGCCAGACAGGGATACTTATAAGAAAATTACAGACCAATATGCTTGATGAACACAGATGCAAAAATCCTCAACCAAATGCTAGCAAAACACATTAAATGGGACATATATCATGATCAAGTGGGATTTGTCCCTGGAATGCAAAGATGATTCAACATCTATAAATCTATAAATGCAATACACCACATTAACGGAATAAAGAATAAAAAATACGTGATCATTTCAGTAGATGCAGAAAAGGCATTTGACAAAAATTCAACATCATAATATCATAATAAATCAGGTATAGAAAGGCCATATATGACAAGCCACAGCTAACATCATACTCACCGATCCTAAAAATAAAAGGCAAAGAATTGGCTACATTCTGTATTCTCATGAGGGTATAGAGGATGTTAAAATACTTTAGCTCAATACTTCTCCACTTCCTTTTTCCATATTGCCCTCACAGGAGAAAATTTTAACTTAATTTAACTTAAGGTGAGAAATTAAATATTGGGTGTAAGATTTTTTAAGGTAGGGTTTTGTTTTGGAGGAGTATGAAGAAACCCTTACAAAAGCTCAGACTCTTTTTCACCCTACCCCTCCCAAAACAAATTTTGCCCACTTGCAGGACATATCACTCCTATTGAGAATGTATGCTTTGGCCAATCTCATGCCTTAAATACACACATTTCACCAATGAGAGCCCATTTTACCATAATTATGCTAAGTAACAAAATCTCTAGTGTTGTTGGGAGATGAGCAGGGTTGGATCCCTAGAATATGGACCTTCGGATGAAATGCTAATTCTCCTTCTGGGAAAAGGGGAATCCTGGCAATCACAACTCTCTACCTGTAGAGTATAAATTAACCTGATTAATGTGTTTGTAAGAAAATGCTTTGCTAAAATATTAATATAAATTACAGACATAATGACAGGAGTCCGGAGCCAGGAAGTGAACAGAGAAAAGGAGCTCTGTGCAGGGGAAAAGCCTAGACTTCAGAGAAAGGATGAGAGAAAGGATGGGGTTTGGCTCTGGAGGAATATAAACAGTGTGCAAAGCAGCCCAAGTTCTGTCACTACAGTTCCCCCTTGGGTACATGTAATGGCCTTTGAAGGTTCATATTTCTGTGGGTGCCACATGCAGTCACTGAGCGTTGGACTGGTGAGAGCAATGGAACTTGAGAATAGTCAAGGTCACATTTTGGGTCCTGGTAGGAAGGACATTGTCTGTGCTATGATTTCTTCTCTCAAAAGATGCATTGTTTCTGCTGGGAAGAGTTCCCATAGAGGCAAAGCACACTTGCACTTCTAACCCAGACCAGTTGGAAGGGCTTTGCACAGTGAGACCAAAGGCTGGACCGAGAAATGATGATTTAGTGGTCTAATTCCAGTCGGTGTCTAGCAGGATCACTTTCCTGGCATGAGAAAGACTCATGGCTGGGGCTTTCAAGTTCATGAAAGCGGCAGGTCCTCTGCCCAGAAAAGTGTACATAGGCACACATAAATTTTGCATTCTACTTCAGAAAGTTCATGGCCTATGACTCCAGAAGAGACATTGACTTGAAATGTGATGAAACTTTTTGCTGCTCTGTTTTTAAGAGATGTTTGTACCTCAGTTAATAATAATATTGGTGTATCATCATTTGCCATATTTCAATATTTATATTTCCTGGCTTCTGGTCCAGGATACCGATCCTGAATTTTCGGTGTTATATAAATGGGGATTGTTTTCTCCTCACTAGCGCACCATTATACTCACCACGTCTATAAATGGCCTCGCCCTTTGAGACTGTGTATTCTCACAACAGCTCAGATCTCCGGGCAGCTGATTCTGCCCGGCAGGTGTGGGATGTGTGATTGAGTCATTCTGGAGTCTCAAAGAGATATTTGTTAGAGGGAGCAACAAACAGTGGCTGATTCAGTGGCTCCTTGGGCTCTGAACAACCTGGTACTTACCACAATTTACATTGGAAGGAAGCTCTGATGTGGAGGAGATGAAAGGAACACAAAAGCAGAAGTCCCACAGGCAGGCACAGTAGGAAGTGTGGAAGGGGGTTTTTCCTGGGGCCTTTTCTTTTTAAAGATAAGGCTTAGGTAACACAGGATGAAGATCTGGCCACTCAGTAGCAAATGTGGTCAAGTCATTTGAGTAAAGACAATAGAGCCCGGTGTTGCTCTGGCTCTGAGGCAGGACAGCTTACGTTTGAATCCTTGCTGCCTTGCTCTGTGTCCTTTCATTTCTCCGTGTCTCAGGTTCTCCTTCTAATATTATTCACTTCTTAGATGGTTCCCAGTATTAAATGGGAAAATATATGCCAGGCACTTAGAGCAACACTCTCCACAAACATCAGTGCCTATCTGCAATCAAATTCACTGATGCGTTCCTTTAGAATGATTGTACCCTGTGCCGTGTGGACACGGCTGTCTAGGCCACTGAATGGAGAAATTTTATAGTTTCAAAGAATGTTCATGCTACATAACTGCCTATTTAAAAGTATAAACCAGATACTCAGAGCAGAAAATCTCCTTGCAACCATGGCAGTCATATCAGCTGGAACCTCAGTGTCAGGAGTGCCTGCAGTGTCCTCAGCCTTGTGCTAAGCACTGTGGAAATGTCACTGGGCCAGTTCTGAGCCTGGGGGCTGGTCCTGCCCTGCAAGGTCTGGGACCTGCAGGAGTCAAAAGAATTCAAGAGTGGAGCGAGAAGGAAAGCAAGTGTTATTCAGGCAGAGAAAAAGAGGCCAGGATATGGGTGCAGCCACTGCCTGCTGTGAAAGGAACAAAAGGAGGCATCTGAGTGGAGGCAGGTGAACTTGCAAGTGAGCTGAGTGTGTGGTCAGTCAGTTCTTGGGATTTTACGTGTTTTCAAGGGCGGGTTGTTTTTAAGCTTTGTGGCGCCAAATTCTGACTCCACCTTCTGGTTGGGAAGGATTTTGTTCCTAATATGGTCCATTAGAGTCCTTCATTTCCCCTTCTATTTGTGGTGTCAGTTCTCACTATAATGATGGTATAATGAACTTTGTTTGGAATTGTTCTCTGGTCATTTTTCCCTCCATCTTGGATTGGTCTGGTTTGAGCCAGTCCTTGTTGTTGCTGACTTCTGCCTGCACTCAGGGATTTCCTGCCATAAACCTGCTCCCTTTGGTCATGCGCAAGCATGGAGGTGGGGCTTTCCTAGTAGTGAGAGGATCTAGCAGCACATCTGCTCTTGATGTCAGCTTCTACTTCTCACTCACTTGTCTGGATTTTTCCGCAACGTCTTTATATCCTGACTCAGAAACCTACCAAAGATGGATGCCCATGTGTTTGTCTTCCTTGCCTTCTGAGAGGTTATCATCCGATTTCTTAATCGGAGCGTGGCCTATACCATTACACAAAAAGTTACAAAACAAGTGGTGCAGGAGATCAGAGGCATAATGATGCAAGTATGGTATGAAGTCTGCAGATGTTTACGGGGTCAGAAGGATACATTTGAAATGGCGTTGGTGAGAGATAGCATCTGGAAAGGCTCCTGAAAGGCAGGTGCTTTGAAAACTTGGCAGGCCTTTGAGAGGCAGATGTGAGAAGGAAATGGATTCCTGGCAGGAAAATCAAGGCTATTGAAGGCCCAGAGGACTGTGGGTGTGGGGTGTGTTGGTGATGGTGGTGGGGGAAGCATGGGTGCTGTAAGATGCATGGTCCCAACAGAAGGAAGGTGAGCAGCACCGCTGAGAGAGGATCTTGTCATTGGTGCTAAAGCTGCAGAAAAGGAAGGAACTGAAGGAAAAGTGCAGATGATTTTAAATGCCAGGTGCTACTGTTGTTTAATGGACAGTGGAGCTTAAAAGGTTTTTGAATTGATCAGAACTATGCTTAAGGCACCATGGGTAAACCACTTTGTTCTTGTTAAGTCCTTTTTCATACTTTATTTTGTCCTTAGAGAAAGAGAGTGTGATACAGAGAGAAGCCATTATTTGCCTTATTTTTGCCTCATATATGCCTAGCCATGTCATACACATTGCAATTAAAACAGAAGATCAAGAGGTTGTCCTCTTGACACCCATACAAGGATTGGGAGGAAGGGGATGGGGCAAGATGGACCCCCTGTGAACTACTGTGCAAAGCTAATTGTTTGGAAACAGAACCTGCTTTTCTTCCAATCTGTATCCAAAGCTTAAATGAGAATAATGTCTCATTCATAAAGTATATCTATATTGTCATGATACCTTTAATAATATCTAAATTACATATTATTTTACCATTTAAGCCCTAAGACAAAATCCAACATCTGTACAGTGCTTTGAAATCTACAAGTATCATTTGATTATTTAATCATTTGATCTCCCCAATAACTGACAGGTAGATAGGTTAAAGTATTATTGATATTTCTATTAAGGCAAAATTAGCATTCAGAGAGGACCAGTGACCAGTCTAAGGTGGCACCATTAACAAGGGATGGACTCAAAATTAAACAGCAACATGAACTTTAGATTCTTTCAAAACTTCCATAGTTCATCATATTTTGCTAGCTGTTTCTGCTTACCTCAATCCAAGCCATTATCTAGCATTTGACAGTAAGCTTCTATAGACTAAAGGGTTCTTTCTACTGTTATTAGAATTTTTCCTGGCCTGATTATTTGAGGACTCTGGGTGGGTGCCAAAATGGAAGACTACAAGTGACTCAACCAATACAGGGGCCAGCCCCCTCTTCATGGTGCAGAAACCAGTCAACAGCATCAAGGGACTCTGCCATGGCTGAGTGGCTTGGCTATGAGACAGGTTACAGTTTGTTGATTTTTTTGGCCTGCCTTCCTCTCCTCCCATCTTCCACTCCCTCCATTCCCAGGCCACACTCGCAGGGAGGATCTGACACTAGAGCTCTATCTTTTCTGGCTGGCTACCCATCTGCGTCAAAGTATTGTTAGCTTTGGTGCCCATTGTGGGCGAGGGAGGAGAACGGGGGCTGGACTCAAGACCATCCTGAGGCAGCTAAAATGATTTCTTTCTAATGGACTCTTTAACTTGTGAAGCCAGAAGAAGGTTATTTTTGCCTAGAGAGACTTCAAGATTTTAATGAGGAGCACATTTTTTAATGCTCTCCTCAGTTCTCAAGAAATAAAAAGAGCTATGTCATTTTCAAAGAAATGCCTTTACAGGTTGGCATGTGAGCTAGTGGGGCTACAGCTGAGCTTATGCTCTCCATGGCATCCTTGTCTAAATGAGGCAGGGAAACCAATCATCCCCCTGTTGTTTCGTATTTTCTACCAGCCAACGCTCCCACAGGGCAGTGGTGGATGTAAATTCCGGCACCCATATGAAAATGTTGAGAAGCATTTGCATTCTCTTTAGAGCTTTATAAAGTTGAACAGCTTACCATGGGAAGGGACTTCTGGGGCAATACATCCAAATGAAACTTAAAGCAGTAACTGCTGTGGTAAAGATGAACTGGTTTGACTGGGAGAGCCCAAGATGAGTACAGACCTATGAATTCCATGAGCCATTCCTGTGTATTCCAAGGAGCAGTAGTCTTCTCTTGAAACTAGTGCCAATTAGCACTCAAAAGAAGTGTTGTTGAGTGAATGGATGGATGCCCACAGCATTCCTCACCAGGACTTTAATGAAAACTTTCTCTTTACCTAGGAGGCCCTTTATTCAGTACATTTGTTCTTACATTCAGTCAACAAATACTATCAGAACCTTCTAGGTGTCAAGCACTGTACTATGCATATTATGGATGTGATGAAGTCATGCTCAGGGAATTTACAAGGTAGCAGAGGAGAGAGAAAAGTGACACACTGAAACTAAAGGTGCAAATGACAAACACAGAGTTCATAGAGTGGGGGAAAGTACAGAACTGGCAAGTCAAGGTGATGGTCCAACAGTTCAAACAAACAAGCAAACTAATAAACAAACAGGAAATCAACTAGAATTTAATTCAGGAGTTACTGAATAAAATAATACGGGTAACAAAAGTTACCATTTGTTGAATCCATTAAGTTCAAGGATTTTCTGCATACATCATTTCTAATATCATATTTCATAATACCCATTTTCCAAATTAGGAATTTGAGACTCAAAAATTGCTTGAGTCCACACAAAATATGGTTATGAGTCTGAGTTTTGGATATACCTGCCACTAAAGTTATTAAATACTATGTGAATACAAGGCTGGTTCTTGATTAATAGACCAATTGTTTATAACTACCCATGTCTCTGATATTCCTCATCTCTCCATGCCTAGTTAAAACCTAATTCATTCATTAATTCAAAGAAATCTCTCTTAATACATCTTGTCTACCTTTGTTTTTACTATAACATTTGTCATTATCTAATGTACAATATACTATATCAATTCTAAGATGTATAATATAATTAATATAAGATTACATGATAATAGTGCATCTTTAAATTGATGACATCTGAAGTTCTTTAAAAATACAGTATTTTGCTTATATTGCCTATTTTCTTTTTTCCCTCAGTAGACTATAAGCTCTAGGAGAACACAGCTTTTATTTGCCTTTTTCATCTTTATAGCCCCACCACTTGGGATGTCATTGAATAAGTTAATGACTGATTGGATGTAGATTGCCTACTATGTGTCAGTATTTGTGGGAGTGAGGAATATAATACACGTGGTCTTTGCCTACCTGGAGAAGGTGCAAATTAAATAAGCAGACAAATAAGCACATAAATAAATGTGCAGAGTCACATGGGGAAGTTGGGAGAAGTGAAAATATTGAAGGTGCTGTGGAGAGAATAAATGAGGTAGTTTCCAAATTTAGATTGGAAAGTCAGAGAGGGCCTCTCCAATCTGATATCAGAACAATGATGGCAATGAATGCAAGAATCCAGACTATTTATTGTATTTATTACCTGGCACATATAACAGTCAATCTTGACCATCCTAGTCCAAAACATTTCTCCCATCTTGCAACAATGCATGGCACTTATTGTATCTGCTCACATTTTTGGTTATGTTTTTTCAGATATCCTTTTTGTCCACCTAGATTACTAATGTGTTCATTCTTCTGTAGAATAGAAAGAGCACTGGATTAGGAGACAGTAAGCCTGGATCGTAGTTTTAGTTTTGCCCCTATTTTATAATTAGAAAGGTTTTATAAACTCTTTAGTCCTCATCAGCTTTGCCTGTAAAATTAGAATCTTATATTAGAGAATCTCTAAGGACTTAGTGAGCTTTAACATTTAAATTCTATAACTATCAGCCCTTTTTAACAAACAATTATTGAGGAACTACTATGTGCTAAGCTGCTAAACTTTCTGCATTGCACTGGAGGAATTAAGAGGTAAGAAAGAAAAAACACACACCATATGTCCATTTAAGGTGTTTATGATTTTGAGGAGGAGTCTGGTGCATTAATATATGCTTCAATATAAGCAACATAGAATTCCATTTTAAAAAAAGAGATTTTAAATTGATTTTTAGAGGGAGAGATAAGGAGAGGAAGAGACAGCAACACAGATGTGAGAACAAAACATAGACTGGCTACCTTTTGCATGCCCCCTACCGGGGATAGAGGCCACAACCTGGGCATGTACCCTGACCTGAAATTGAACAGGCAACCATTCAGTGCATGGGATGACACCTAACCAACTGAGCAACTCCAGCTAGGTCTTCCCTCTGCTTTTAAACTTTCAACCATTATCATTGTCTTTCCTAAAGCCCATCTTTTAGTAAAGGCACTGAGTTCTGCCTACCACCAACTGATGGGGCAAGTGATCACATCAACTAGACACTGTTGCTTTGTATTTGGGAGGAAGCTTTGAGAACCTAAGTTATTTCTAAGAAAGTAAGCATCTGTATGCTATTCTGATCTTTCTGAGAATATTGGTTTTTGTTCTTAAAATTTTCCCTTCATAATTGCATGATAGCTGCCAAATTTCTTGGCATAGTATCTTAAACAATTGTATTTAAAAAAGGCAACTTTTCTCAAAATCCTTTTGATCACAGAAAAGAACCATGTTTTTGTCCTATTTCCTCTCTTTCTCACCCCAGTCTGAGCAGACTGCCTTTTAGGTCCCAGTGGCCATGGTTGGGGCACATGCCCATAGTCTATATGCAAGGGAGTCTGGGAAAGTATGTCCTTGGCATTTACAGTCTCCTTATTGGATAACAGATTCTCTGTGTGCTAAGGGGAGACACAGTGAACAGTGTGGTTGCTGGGTAAACCTCCAACTGTCTTCAAAACAGGAAAAGAAAGAGTGGGGAGTTATTCATGGATCTAAAGCTCAGGCCCTGGCACAATCCTTTGCTTTTTGAATTATAGGGATTCATCTGATATTTGTTGATTGTGGGATCATTGTCATGGAAATGGAAAAATCAATGTCAGGTCGGCAAGTGAATAGCAAAATCAGTTTATTATTTCCAGGCCATGACTGGGTGAAAATTTTTTAAAGTATGTCACTTGAATGAGTGACTGTTGATATTTCTCTCCTAGGTGGCTAAACTAAAATACTAATTCAACATCAGGAGAGGTAGTGGTGGTTTTTTAAAACCATGTCTAATTTGGCAACATTTATATAATCTAAAAGCAAATCAGGGAAAAGTCTGATTTCAATGGAAAAAAGACAAGATCCTAGGAAATGAAGGTTTACTGAAAATAGCATGCGTGGGGTTCTAATGAAAACAAAACAAAACAAAATGAAACAAAACAAAACAAAACAAAACAAAACAAAACAAAACAAAACAAAACACAAAAGGGGGGGGGAGGGAGTGCAAGATGGCCCCAGGCTATGGAAAAAAGTCAGTAAGACCCTAATAAAGTACTCAGTGTCAGTTGATTACACATGGAAACTCGTAACACGGAAGCAGAAGAGGGTACTACATTAGCTCAATTTTAAAAATTAACTAGATATACAAGAACACATGAACATTTTTTAAAAAAACTTCCTTTGCTTTTCTCACAAGTATAAACAAAACAGAGAGCCAAAAAAAATTGTCTTCAGACTAAAACAACAAAAAGAATATTGCATAGGGACTAAAAGAAGACCTCAGAGATCATCAAATTCTATCTTCTTTTTTTTTTTTTTTTAATTGAGTGATGTTAAGGCCCAGAGGGATTGGTCATTCATTTATTCACTGGTTCAACAATTTATTGAGCTGCTAACATTTGCCAGGCACTGTTAGCATATGATCCACTCTATACCTTTCTGAACGTGTCTCCCAGGATCCTGGGAATAGAATCTGGAGTGGAGAGAACCCCCTCCACTACACCTCCCGACCCCAGCCTAATGCCCAGAATAAAGATATTTGGAGCTCATGAATTCTAATGGGGCTACACCTGATTCCCAGAGCTGCACTGTTTTGATTTCTTCCAGAGGGTTGGTAGTTCCCTTTCTTTTGATTTTTGAACTACTAGGTTTTTATGATAAATTCCCTCATGTATGCAAGTTGGCTGGAGTAGGTTTCTGTGGCTATTTTACCCGCTCTAGTAAATTATCTAAAAAGTTGATAGTGTCCTCTGATCACTTCAAAGGTTTGTGACAGTGTTATAGTCCAACAATTTTATTTTTAGCAAGCTCATTTTATTCCACAGAAATAGTCTGCAGGTCATTAACCAACTGATGTTTCACCCCCAACAAGCTAAGTCCACATCCTGATCTCAACATTCAGGAAATACTTTTCTCTGTCTACGTGGAAAGAAACATGTGAGCCACAGACTAATTTTTGCAATCCTCTGATGTCTGAGCTGCTAAAATTTGTTATGTACAGAATAGTTTTGTTATAAATATGGACTTCATAATAATTTCCATGAATATTATCTACCATAAGCAAATAAATAAATTGCCTTTTCTGGATAGCTTTTAGAAATAGCCATGGAAGGGATGATGACAGATATATAATGTTTTAAATAAGTAGCTGTCATCCTGTTCCAGAAATAGCAAATTCTTCCCACAAAGAGAAAGAGGCACTGCTTGCATCGGCGCCAGTCTATGAAGTTTGGTTGAATGCTTTCAAGTGCAACCCCTTGATGAATCTGGCTGGCCCTAGACATCCTTGAGACATTACTGTGTCTCCCCTTACAGAGCTTGCCAGACTCCGAGGATAGCAAGGTTCACCAGGTTGGTGAAGTGATCAGAATTGAATTAGGGCTCCACCATTTGATTTCCTTAATTGACTTAGTTAACCACCCTACGCCTGGAGATCCTTAACTAAAAAATGGGACCAATAATAGTGTCTATGTTCCAGCTGAATTATAAAGTATAAGCAAATGAATATGTGGATGATAGTCATAGAGATGTTCACAAATACTCTGGTTCGCTCCTTCTAGGTGAGATTGAACTTTCTCACCCTCATTGGAGTAAGTGTGGTGGCCAAGTGACTGACTTTGGCTAATGAAATAGAAGGAAAACTGATACGTGTCACTTCTGGGAGGAAGTCTGCAAGAGCCAGTGTTAGATTCACAGATTCATTATCTGTTCAGCCACATCAGTGTTCCAGATTGTGGCCTCTCCATCCACTTGGGGTCCTAGAGTGAGGGTGATATGGTTCAGAGTCCCCAGGTGACCTGAAATAAGCCTTTGGAAGCCTAATATCAAGGTGTCATCAGGGTTGGGTTCTAGTGAGGTCTCATGTCCTGGGTTGCAGATGGTCAGTTTCTTGCTTTGTCCTCAAATGGCAGAGAGAGAAAGGCCTGGTGTCTCTTCCTCTTCTTATAAGGACACTGACCCCATCACTGGAGTTCCACTCTCATGGCCTCATCTAAGTTTAATTACCTTCAAAAGGCTTTACCTCCAAATACCATTACATTGGGTTAAGACTTCAACATGTTAATTTTGGGGAGACACAAATATTAAGTCTGTGACAATAATGTAGTGAGAGCAATGGAACAATGAAGTCAGATATTGTAGGTTAAAAATTCCAGTGGTCGCACTTGCTAACTATTAGGTTACTTAACCTCTTTGTACCTCAATATCACTATTAAAAATAGATATTTTTCCTTGTAGAGTTATTATAAGAATTAAGTGAGTTAATATATGCTTGTAAGACATTCTTGAAGATGGATGTTTGTGTGTGGGGTACCTTGGGGATCCACATGAAAGTAAACCAAAACATTGGAATGCTTTGAGTTATTGAAAAGTCCATATAGCACTCCTTTAAAGTGACATGCTAAAGATGATGCAATCTTGCTTCATAAAGCAGAGAAGATATTCCATTAGTGTTTTGAAATAATTTCTTATATATTTGTCCTTATCTCCTAATGACTTCTGACAATGAAATGTAACAACCCTCTAGGGAAGCTCTTGGAACCTTATTCAGTAAGTAAACACCAGAGTGTCATCTACATGTTACAATAAAAAAATTCTCAGAGAGAATTACATCAGAAGCTTTCAGATACATGGGTCCCACACTCCCACCTGAAGCCATACTTCTGACCTCTATTACCTTAGAATTAACTCCTACATTACTGCTTCCCAAACCCACTCCCAGTTCATCCCCTTAATAGCTCAAGTACTGCTCAAACTGAATGTATTTGTTTGTTGCTAATACCATGATTCTACCTCCTACTCCTCCTCATCAAGTACCACCTGGTCAGTGATTCAAAACTTTTTATCCCTGGCTGGCCATATTTTCTTGAGTATACTAGTAAAAAGTTATGCTGAGTTTAAGACCAAACTTTTTTGACTTTGCCACTCATTTATTTGTTTATCTTCATTTTCTACCCAGTCAAACCACAAATTGGAAGGAACCAGACACTAAGTAGTGACATTTGAGGACTTTTCTGTAACTTCTCCTGGTTTCACTCAATCTTTGGCCCTAAGGGAGTTGAGTAAAGAGATAGTTCCATGATCTGTGTTCTTCTTTACTCTCCCGGGTTGAGGGCACCTACTCTTACCACCTCCCAAAGAGGAATGTGAGAATGAGTCATGTGATTTCCAGATTTGTATACCCAACCTGGGCCTTCTGAACTCTAGAGTTAATACCTGCTTGGAAATGTTTAGTAGTCTTCTCAAACTTGGCAAATCCAAGATAGAACTCTTATTTCCATCCTTTCCCCCTATTCATTTCCCAAAAGACAAAATAAAACAAGAAACAAACCATAAAACCCTTTTCTTCTAGTCCTCCCTAGGTCAGTAAACAACAACTTGAGTTGCCCTGGCTAAAAAGCTTGCAATTATCCTTGATTCCTTTCTTTCTCTCATAGTCCACACTTCGTACATGAGCAAGACTATGAGCTCTGCCTTCAGAATCCATCTACTTCCCAGCATAGTCACTACTGCAGCCCTACTTCTGGTCACTGATGCCTCTCACCTAGGTCACAGCTCTAGCTTTCTCTTTTCCCAATTTTCCTATATTAGTTACCTATTGATTAATAACAAATCACCACAATGTGGCTTAAGACAACATATATTTATTATCCAATAGTTCTGTGAGTCAACTTATCTGGGTCCTCTGCTTCACTTCAGGGAATCCAACAAGACTGCAATCACCTAAAGGTGTGACTAGAGAAAGATTCACTTCCATGCTTACATGATTATAGACAGGTAAGTTCCTCAAGGGCTGTTGGACAGAGGGTTTCAGTCCTTACTGGTTGCTGAACAGAGGCCACCTTCATCCACATTCCTTTGCCTTATGGACTTCTCCAACAGTGTTTCTTGCTTCACCAAAATGCACAAGTCAAGAGAGCAATAGAGAGAGTCTTCTAGCCAAATGGAAGTAATAGTTTAGTATAACCTAATCACTGAAGCAATATCACCTTTACCATATTCTGGTGGTTAAAACAAGACACAGATTTTGCCCACACCCAAAAGCATGAATACCAGAAAGCAGAGACCATTGGATGCTATCTGAGAAGTTGCCTACTACATCCTCCTGTAATTTATTTTTAATGCGGTGGTCAAAGAAATACTTTAAAGCATGAATCAGCTCTTGCTATAACTCTATTTCAAACCTTCCAGTTCTTTCCTATTTAATTCAAATAGACTCTAGATTCTTCACAATGGTGTTGCACCATTCACATCTTAAACCACTCTCCCTGTATCTTCTTCTAATTCCTCAAACCCACCCAACACTGTCCCATCTCAAGGCCTTTGCACTGTGATTCACTGTGCCTGAAGTCATCTTGTCCCAGATACATCTGTGACCTGTCCACCTTTCACTTAATTCAGGCTTTTGCTTCAACATCATGTTTTGAGAGAGGCCTTTCTGGACCATGCTATCTCCAAACAGAAATTCCTTCATTGTTCTCTGCCTCCTTCCCCTTCTTTATTTTTATTCTCAATATTATTTTTAACTACTTAAAGTATGATATGCCACATTTAATTGACTGCTTTTCACCACTAAAATTAATGTTCCATGGAGCAAGGACTTTGTTTATTTTGTTCATGCAATATATATAAAATGACCTAGTTGGTAAAATAAAGGGTAAATTGGGATAAATACAAGTACATCCGAAGGAGAAAAAAGAGTTCAGATTTCTTCTAATGATTAGCCTCTAATCATCCAAAAGCAAAGACCAAAGTACTATGTTCTGATCACTAGAGAGAGGTGCATCTTCCTTTAATTAAGATGAAATTCCTTGAAGTACACTCAGTCCCTTAACTGCTATTTCATCAAGTAGCTGTCTATCACTAACTCAGTTTTCTAATTGCCTGGTTCCTAGGAAAGTCCACAAAAGGAGGGTTATTAGACATGTGTGTTCTGATCACTAGACTTGTTCATTCTCGCTGTTTTCAATATCTTCCTTACTAATAAGTAAAGTGACATTCCTGTTTATAAGGTAGCTTTGCAGCTAAAATGTAGGGACACTTACAGAATCAAATTTATGAACCTGAAAAGCCACGTCCTCAAACTCTTCACTATCATCTTCTTCCAGAGGGTGGCAGCCATGATGAAACTCATCTAGAAAAGTCATTGGTCACACCCATTGTGATCATTCCATAGTGCAGGGAGGCACATACATTTTGAGAATGGTTATATTCAAGTTCATATTTGTTTAGCTGCAGCAATTATGGAGCTTTGAAATTAACCTAAATGAGCTTAAGTTTTATGGTTTGTTACTGGGAGAAAAGGGAGACATTTCTGTGGCATTGACCACAAAGTTTACTTTTAATGGACAAATTTTCATTTAGTGAACTGCAGCAAAACAACACACAAATACTGAAGACATTTTTCTCTCAGTAGCTGTCTAATAAAACCTAAACTGGCCAACTTCCATGGCCTTCAGGGCTCCAGAATTACTATAAACAGGAAGTTAACATTTCCATAGCAATAACAATTCTGTAATAAAAGCTGAAGAGAAACAATAAAACAGAAGGTCAGGATACAAGCAATTTACATTTTATTAACATCCTAACACTACATCACAGCTGATTTTGAATATTAAAATGGAGTCAGAGTATAATTAGAAAATAGCATTTGTAATCAAATGACATTTTTTCATTTTGAGATATGACTTCGCTCTGGTCTTGCAGGAAGTTACAAACTTATATAGCATTTCTAAATCCCCTCAACTTATAAATTCTGCTGTGTTATCTCATGGGTAATTTTGACCAATCTAGTTTCTCTATTTCTGGTGTAAATGTTTTTGTATTTTTTTGCTGTTGTTTTTTGGTTTTGTAGAAAAGCAATGTGAATCATTGTGTTGTTCATTTGCTCATATTCACTCCATTATCATAAGACAACACATACTCTAATGCAGGGGTCCTCAAACTATGGCCTGTGGGCCACATGCAAATACAAATATTGTATTTGTTCCTGTTTTGTTTTTTTACTTCAAAATAAGATATGTGCAGTGTGCATAGGAATTTGTTCATAGTTTTTTTTTTTAAATATAGTCCGGCCCTCCAACGGTCTGAGGGACAGTGAACTGGCCCCCTGTTTAAAAAGTTTGAGGACCCCTGCTAATGAATAATATACACAGTGATTTGAAGCAAGTCAAGTGAATTCTTTCAGGCATCCCTTATAAGCCAACAGGTGACAGATTGTCCTGGTAAAGGACATAACTAATAATTAGTAAAGTTTCCTCAATTTTCCAGTACTTAGACCTTTCTTTTCCAAACTATTGAACATTCCTTTTCTCTAACAGTGAAAGATGGAGTTGATTTCCTAAGAGACTGATAAGATACTTCAACATTGCATAGTAGTATGAACTGAATGTCAAGTGGAGACATAAGGGACATTCCAAACCCAGATTGAGATTTGTGACCAGGATGAACCAGGGTTGAGTCCAGAAGAGGGAGAAGAGAATGTTTAGTTCTGTAAACCATGAATTTGTTATTGTAACCTTGAGTTGAGCAAGCTTCCGGAATTGTCTATCCTTGATAGATGATGGGCTTATAAAGCAGATAACATGGCTAACAATTAGAACACTGATTCAAATAATTGAAAGTCTTCTTATTGTCAAGGAATCTATCTTACATCAATTATTCATTTTCTTTAAATAATTGTAAATGCCTTAATAGTAGTTTCTAAGGTTTCTAAGCCTTCCATTTCTTTAAAAATGTGTTGAGCACCAAATAAGATCCAAGCAAATTCTCATCCAAGGATGACTCTTCTATTCTCCCATGTCACCTCTTGTTGCTGAAATGTGACTTTGATGCGGGACATTAACACTGATTTTGAACACTTAGTTGTAATTATGTACTCTGAAGTTTATACACAATCCATAGGAAAATATCTTATTATAAATCTGCATCCTGGCCCTAAGCATCCCCAGTTAGCTGGGTTGACAAGTGTGTTTTAATATATCACAACACTGATGAGATTGAAGAATAGGCTATTCAATATAAGTAGAAGCCTGATAACCAGGGAAATAGTAACATGACTCTCCTTTGACTCCAGTTGTGATAAATGTATATATTCATACTTAAACTTGACAAATTACTTTTCTTAACATAGTGCTAAGGGGGTTAAAACTAGCAAATACTATGCCAGTCTCCAAGTCCTGTTATTTCAGTGTTCTGAGCACTGGCAGGAAGTTGTGTAAATGGAATGCTGCCCTCTTATGGTTCCAGAAATTTTTCTAGGGCCGAACATGGAATCCCAGTCTCTAGTTAGGGCAATTAAGAGAGAGATTTAAGAACTGGAGGAATGGAGGAACCTGGACATATAAGCCACGCTTTGATTTTACAGATTACAAAATGGAGTTGTATGGAGGCAACTCATTCCAAGTTCATATATCTAGACAACATTGAGGCAAAGATAGAACCCACTCCATTGTTTTATCCATTGTAATAAATATTTGAATGCAGTTTTAATTTCTGTTTTCATAATTGAGGTATTTCAAGAAAAATCACAGAACATCCATTTTTATCAAAGGGAGTTGTAATAAGGCTAATTGTACTAAGTCAATATGGCGTCAAACTTCTCAAATGTTATAGAAGACTTTCCCATTTTATCAAATCAGAAAATTTGGAAAGTTTTCAAATATCATACTAAAAAATTTTCAGTTTTCAGGACATTTTTACTTATATTCTCCCAAGATCACTCTTAATATTATTTATTAGTCAAGGCATCACAGAACCAGTTGAATACTTATGCAGTACACTGAAGTCTGTCAAGCATTAGATAAAAGCATTTTTTCCTTAAAACATCCCATCTCTTCCAAGATAACCATTTATATTTGTATTTTTTCCCTGACTATTGTTTTTATTTAAATCAGCTTTACTGAGGTTTAATTTTCATATGATAAAATGCATACATTTTAGTGTATAGTTCAATGGGTTTTGACAAATGTCTGCACTCATGTCACCATCATCAGAATCAAGATATAGAATATATACATCACCCAAGAAAGTTTCTGTGTGCCTGATCTCAGTCAGTCTCCCCACTCTGGTCCCAGGCAACCTTTATCTGATTTTTGTCTAATCTATAAATAGTAGATTTGCTTTATGTAGACCTTCGTATGTAAGAAATTATAAAATAGGTATTCTCTCATGTTTAGCTTCTTTCATTTAGCATAATAGTTTTGAGATTCATCATTGTTTTGCATATCAGTAGTTTGTTCCTGTTTATTTCTGAGTAGCATGCATTAGTATGGATGTTCCACAGTATTTATCTTCTCCCTAGCTATTGGATATTTGGGTTGTTTCTAGTTGTTGTTGTTTTTTATTATTATTATAGGGCGGAAAGCACTGCCGTGAAAATTCATGTAGAAGTTGTGTGTGATATGTTTTTATTTCTCTTAGATAAATACCTAGAAGTACAATTGCTGGGTCATATGATAAGTGTATGTTTAACTTTATAAGACACTGCTCAACTGTTTGCCAAAGCAGCTTTTTGCTTTTACATTTCCTCCAGCAATGTATGAGAGCTTCAAATTCTTGGTATCATCAGTATTTTTATTTTAGTTATTCTAATGGTTAGTAGAGATTTCTCATTTTGGTGGGGGTTTTAATTTGCATTTGTCTGATGAGTAATGATGTTGAGCAGCATCTTTCATTGCCTACTAACCCTTCAAATATCTTTTTTTTAATGCTGCATCTGGCTAAATCTTTTGCCTATTTAAAAAATTTGGATTTGCAACTTATAATTAAGTTGTGAGTGCTCTCTATATACTCTAGATGCTGATCCTTTGTCAGCTGTGTGTGTAGTCAATATGTTCTCCAGGCTGTGGCTTGCCTTTTCATGTCTTTGATGATGGTTATGAAGACCATGTACTGTAGATAGAATATTTACATCCCTCTCAATTCATATGTTGACATAGTAATCCCAAAGGTGATGGTATTTTTTTTAAAATATATTTTATTGACTTTTTACAGAGAGGAAGAGAGACGGATAGAGAGTTAGAAACATCGATAAGAGAGAAACATCAATCAGCTGCTTCCTGCACACCTCCTACTGGGATGTGCCCGCAACCAAGGTACATGCCCTTGACAGAAATCAAAACTGGGACCCTTCAGTTCGCAGGCCGATGCTCCATCCACTGAGCCAAACTGGTCAGGGCAGGTGATGGTATTAAGGGTGGGCCTTTGGGAGGTGATTAAGTCATGATGGTGGAGACTTTTACAAGTGATTAGTTCTTTTATAAAAGAGGCCTGAGAAAGATCTCTTGCTTCTTCCACAATGTGGGACACAGGGAGAAGACGCTACCTATGTAAAGTGGCTCCCTACCAGACACCAAGTCTGCCAGTGACTTGTCATGCTCTTATTTTTTTTTAAAGTACTGCACCCTCCTCTCACTGATAAGTATCCTATTTTAAGACATCTTTTGACAATTGGGCCTGCCAAAATGTGGCTCTCATAAATGTCCACAATCCTAGTAGGTATTCCTTTCTCTTCTAAAACATCGTAAGTATATTATTTAATTACCAAAATATGTATGTAAAACTCAAGAATAGGGACTCACTGTATAGCTTATATAGCTTGGAAAATTATTTTTAAAAACCACAAGCCTCTCTGCCTAGATCTTTTCTTAATATTTTTTTTTAAAAAAGGAGGATGGATTTGAATTTCTCGTTCTCTGCCATAAATAAAAGGGCAAAATTAACATGGAGGAATATGTAAAAATACAAACTATTTCTCTCCACAAAACCTTCAAATGTCACGTTAGGAGATAGCTCTTCAAAGGGAAATAATTTGTTCCAGGAACACAATTTTTCATTTAAACACAATCTTCATTTTGAAGAGAAAACAAATGGGTGCAATATGACCCTGAGGACCTCAAGCCCACTCATGTACCACAAGTGCCATGTGAAAACATGAAAGGAACCACATCAAGGCAGATTAGCCACTGAGAACTTCAAGGCAGTCACATCAGCCACGCATGTTTTCTCTGTGGACCTTTGTTAGAAAAGCATGCTCAGTGGTCCAGAGCTAGTGAGAAAAGCCATCAAGTCAGAAGTCATTTTTTGAAATGACACTAAGAAGCAGGAAATGCCATCAGTTTTATAGATTTAGAGCTTTCTCTCTTTTAGGGCATGAAAAAAGCATGAAGCTGCTCAGTGTACTTAAAGCCACAATCATTTTCACAAATTGGACACCTTTTCATTCTCTCCCTTCAGCCTAAGAAATAATTTTTAATTAATTTGTTTTTATTTTTACACTTTGATACAGTCATGTGCCCAACAACGAATCACATACACCAGTACAATGGAAGCTTCATAAAATTATAATGGAGCTGAAAAAGTCCTATTGCTCAGTGACATTTTGGGCATTGGAATGCTAAAGCATAATACATGAATCACGTGTTTGTGGGGAATGCTCGCGTGTAAACAAACCTACTGCACTGCCAGTCATATACTAGTTAAAGTATAGCACATGCCATTACAGCAATAGGCTATCCCATCTAGGTGTGTGTAAGTGCACTCTGTGATGGTTGCATAATGATGAAATTGCCTAATGATGCGTTGCCCAGAATATATCTGTCAAGGGGTGCATGGCTATAATAGAATAAATATGCTTTCTTGGAGCATGTAAAACATTTCTGGAACTTCACATATATTTTTTATAATCTAGAAATCAGTGTTGTGTAGTGTGTTAAGAGACTAGGCAGTAAAGCCACACTGCCTAGAATGGCTTCTCAACTGTACCAAAACTGGCCATGTGCCATTTGTGGGCTCAGTGGTTAGAGCATCAGCTTGTTCACCAACTAAAGGGTTGCAGGCTTGATTCCTGGTCAAGACACATACCTGGTTGCAGGTTCAATCCCTGACCCTGGTTGGGGCACATGCAGGAGGCAACCAATCGATGTGTCACTCTCACATTTATGTTTTAATGTTTTTCTCTTTCTTTCTCTCTCTCCCTTCCTCCCTTCCACTATAAATAAATAAATAAATAAATAAATAAATAAATAAATGGAAAAAATATCCTCAGGTAAGGATTAAAAAAAAAAAAATCTACCTCCCTCTGTCTTCAACTTGAGAATGGTGAACTAATACCTTTTTATCAAGTCTCTAGAAGCCTGGTGCATGAAATTTGTGCACTCGGGGAGTCCCTCAGCCCGGCCTGCACCCTCTCACAGTCTGGGAGCCCTCGGGGGATGTCCGACTGCCATCTTAGGCCTGGGGAGTGAGGGGAGCGGGCCTAAGCCGTCAGTTGGACATCCTTCGCACAGCTGAGGAGGCGGGAGAGGCTCATGCCACTGCCCCTGCACTCGCCAGCCATGACCCCAGCTTCTGGCTAAAAGGCGCTCCCCCTGTGGGAGCGCATTGACCACCAGGGGCAGCTCCTGCATTGAGCTTCTGCCCCTGGTGGTCAGTGCATGTCATAGCGACTGGCCGTTCTGCCGTTCAGTTGATTTGCATATTACCCTTTTATTATATAGGATGGTAAGCACTGAATGAGATACAATAAGCAAATTTCTCACAGTCCTCCCTGGTATAAATTAATACCAACAAAGAATATCTATTAAAATCCTCATATCAACCCCATGAGGTAGCTGTGCGTTCTGTGGATAAGGATACTGAGACCTTGAGAGAGAAAGTCACTAGCACAAGATTTTACAAATGATGGAGACAGAATGCAAATCCCCTGGAGTCTGGAGACAAAGCTCTGGCTCTACGCACTCATTGCAATCGATTATTTTGTAACCTTTTCATATTACTGACTTTTGCCTTTACACTTGGATATAAACTCCAGGAAGGCAGTAGCAAATGGGTTTTCTTGTGTGGCTCAGTTCAGTGCCCTGGAAATACGTGGTAAATATTGCTGAAAGAGGGAAAATTGACATTTATAAAGCACTTGAGAAAATTCTGCCGGGAACTATGGCCAGACACCCAGATAAATTACATTTATATTTTATCTTTCTAAAAATCTCAACAGGCAGGTGTTAAAATCACTGTTTTACAGGTGTTTTCCAGATGTTGCCTAGAGGATGAATTTTTCTTTCTTCTGTCTATGCATTTTCCCTGAGGGATGCACAGTGGTTGGGAGCAGGATTTTAAAGGCAAATGAAACTTGGTAAGAAACTTGATTCTGCTACCAACTGAAGTATGTGATTTTGAGTTATTAAACTCTGAGTTGCATCTGTAAAATGCAAGTAGTAAATACAGCCTATCTCAATGGATAATTGTACTAAGTGAGACAACACACAAAGTCTTCTATTGGAATCACAGTAAGCAGTCAATAGGTGTAAGGTATTGGTATTGTTACTGTTGTCACGATTAATATGAATTTCAATAGAGTCAGTTGAAGTGAAAGAACCTTTTTTTCATCTTTAGCCTGACTGTCAATTTTTGCTTTAAACTGAGAAATATCCTTCCTAAAATGGAAAGGCTTTGGGGGTCAATTATACAGGTAATTTAATTAGTTTAAACACTTCCACTGGACAATACCTGTCCAAAATGATCACTGTTTTAGTAAAACAGTTGGTAGAACTGTTTTAAATAAAACAGTTAAAATACCACTTTCTGACTGAAGTGTTGCCTATAACTTTATCAGAATAGACAGCATGTGATGTGCAGATAGAAATCTGTATGCAAACAGTTTCTTCTCAAGCGAAAGGATCTGACCTCAGAAAGGACCGTGAAGCCAACCTATTGAGATTATATCATTTGTTGATAGCACTTCACAAGTTCAAAATCTCTTGGGGAGGAAAACTTCACACAGTATTTTTATCTCCATCTACTTTTAGAAACTATGATAAACTATCTTTGATCCAGAATGATCAGTAAAGTGAAAGTGCTAGTTATAATTAATAATATTATCCAACTTCTGAAATTAATTAAAAGCTAGAATAGTCCCATCAAACATTATACTGCAAATAATATATGTAACTTTAAACTTTTGGTGAGTAAAATGTTGTCTTTGACTGCTCTGGGACCACTTTAGAATGTTAGGGTTCTGGTGTTACCCTACTTTAATTGTTATGATAATATGAATTTCAGTACAAAGTAAGGAAAATTTTCTCACAGGGAGAACAGTTCCAAACTGGAAGGGACCATGCTAAAATGTTGTTTTTTAAACATTCTAAACATTGTTTTATTTTTTATTCTATTTTATTTTTTTGTTAATCCTCACCCGAGGATATTTTTTTCCATTTATTTTTAGAGAGAGTGGAAGGGAGTGGGAAAGACAGAGAGAAACATCGATGTGAGGGCCCAGGCGAGGGAGGAGCCTGCAACTAAGGCATATGCCCTTGACTGGAATCAAACCCGGGACCCTTTGGTCCACAGGCTGATACTCTGTCCACTGAGCCAAACTGGCTAGAGCCATGCTGAAATTTTGTGGGTTCCCTTTGCAGAGATTCAGAGGCTGCAGGATTGCTTGCGTGGAAGGTTTCAGAACAAATGTTAGTGTAGGATGAAGAGTTCCAGAATTCATGTTATTCGAAGCTGATTACATTTGTCCCCTAGGACTTCCATCATAGAGCTCCACAGACTGGGTGGCTTACACAACAGAAATATATTTTCTCCAGTCCCAGACCCAGGTGTTGTCAGGATTGATTCCTTTGAGGGCTCTGCCTTTAGTTTGTAGATGGCCACCTTCTCCCTGTATCTTCACACACTCTTCCCTCTGTATGAGTCTGTGTCCTAGTCCCCTCTTTTCATAAGGACACCAGTCATGTTGGAGGAGGTCCCACCCTAAACCTCATTTAGCTTTAAACACTTCCTTGGAAACCCTATTCCAAATACAGTCACGTTCTTCAACGGGGGGTCAGGACTTCAACATACAAATTTGGGGGCAGGGACATACGATTCAGTCCATCCCACTGGTTTGGAAGGAGAATCACTTGGGGCCCCAGTCAAAGTTTCATAACTCCTCAGCTCCACTCTTTTTTTTATATATATATATATTTTATTGATTTTTCACAGAGAGGAAGGGAGAGAGTTAGAAACATCGATGAGAGAGAAACATCGATCAGCCGCCTCTTGCACATCCCCCACTGGGGATGTGCCCGCGACCCAGGTACATGCCCTTGACTGGAATCGAACCCAGGACCTCTCAGTCCGCAAGCTGACGCTCTATCCACTGAGCCAAACCGGTTTCAGCCTCAGCTCCACTCTTGAAGAAGGATTTAGTAGGTCATGGGGGTTGCATTTTTAACAAGTGCCTAATAGTTAGGAGTTGTTCTTTCACAAGTATCATAAGATCTATCTCAAGCTGGCTCAATCAACATAGACAATTTGTTAGCTTACACAATTGGACATTTCAAGGTTGAGGTTTTAGGGGTACCTTGATTAGGAGCCTAACTGATTCTATAGCATCACACCATAGTGGACATGGTACTATCACAGCCGGCTCCTTTTACATTTCCTTCATCTGCTTTTTCAGCTTCGCCTTCGTTTCTCAGTCCCCTCCAGGTTGAAAGGTGGCTTGACCCAGCCCCTCTGTCTACAGAGGTTCGGTTCATATTTAGTGGAGTTGAGGGTAAATCTGGTTAACTTTTTATCTGTAGGATAGCAAAATGAATGCTAAATGGCAACAAATGGGTCTTAAGTGGCAAAATAGAGAAGGGCTAAAAAGTGAGTGAACTTCTGTGTTTTTTGGGTAAGGTTGTCAAGTGACCTAAAACAAAATACAAAGTATACAATTATACCAAATATAATTCAGAGTCAACTATAGCAGTAGATTAATAACATTGACAGTGTTTATTGAGGGCTTACTGTGTGCTGGCCTCTGTGCTGAGTGCTTCATGTGTCTTTAGGGTCACTTTATTATGACCACTGTACGGACAGGCGAACTAAGCCTCCCAGAGGCAGGTGCTTGCGAGATAGTGAAGCCAGTGAAGGAGGGAGAGCTGAGATGCAGGTCACCGCACTGGTTTTAAATGTCCTGCTTCTAAATGTAAATTTTGGGGCTGTCTCATTAATATACTAGCTGCCGCATTAGCTCTCTCTCTCTCTTTTTAAAAAACTAACTATTCCTTGTAATTAATTTATTTCTGTTTTATTGAGGTAAAACTGACATACAGCACTGTGTAAGTTTAAGGTGTGCAGCATAATAACTTGATTTACAGATCGTATGGAATGATGACCACAATAAGTTTAGTTTATCATCCATCAGCTTATAGATACAAAAAAAAAATGCTTTTATGCTTGTGATGAGAACTTTTAGGACCAATTCTCATAACAGCTTTCAATGTACCATATAGCGGTGTTCACTATAGTCAGCATGTTGTACGTTACATCCTAGGATTAGCTCTCCCGCAGAGCTGGCCTCCCTCAAATATCAGCAGTTCTGATATGACAGCATGTTGGGGATGAATGGAAAGTGCTATTATCTATATATATAAAAGCCTAAATGACCATTGTGAACAAACGACCAGAACAACCGGTTGACCAGTCGCTATGACACTCACCGACCACCAGGGGGCAGACACTCAACACAGGAGCTGCCCCTGGTGGTCAGTGCACTCCCACAGCCAACCTCCTGCAGCTGGCCAACTTCCCGCGGCCCCTTCCCCCAGCCAGCCAGCCCCCCAGATCGACCTCGATTGCCATCCAGGCCAAGGGACCCCATCTATGCACAAATTCGTGCACCAGGCCTCTAGTTTATTATAATTATCTACGAGTCCTAGAAAGCCTGCTGTCTGACTTTAGTTTGCAAAGTTATCTTCCAAGCTCAATATATGATGATCATAGCACTGGCCACCGAAGTCTTCACAAGGTGATGACTTAGGAATTCATTTCAACAAGGGTCCCAACGTGCTTTATTATCATTTACTGAAGCTGTGAGTCCTGCCTAATGACTAGTTCACTTGACAAACAGCAACCAGCAAAGTGAGGAGCCTAACAAACAACATTACAAAAACACTGTTCACTGGTGTGTTCTCTGCATTCAGCTAAGTATATTTATTTTATTATTGTACTGCAACAAAGGTGTAGGTAGGTCTTTCCCTGGAATTTGAGCAGGATGCCTTTGTCCTATTGCTGAGAAAATGCATATAAATTCCTGAGCCAGTTTAGTGGTCTTTACCAAAAATAGCTTGGCCTTTTGACTCACCCAGGCTGCCAGTAAACACTGTGTGTTTTTTTCCTCCTCTTCCACAGATATGCTAAATCTAGTAACAGCACGTCAGTGCATTCCGAATTGGATACATTGCATTTGTTTGAGTTTGAGAGTCTTTCTTATCAGTTCCTATGTTGTATCAGAGACTATTAGGGCAGGAGGGGTCTGGCAGACATTCAATATTCAGCCCCGCCTCAGAGATTTCTAGATAAGGCCACTGAAGCCCATAAAGGGTAAGTGACCCACCCAAGGCCACATTGCTGGTAAGTGGCCGACCCAAAATAACTGGGCTGCAGATTCATGAAGCCAGAGTGTCAGCAGGCTTCATGGGTGGAATGTCAGGTCCCCTCAAAGTGTTTGGGAGAGTGATAGCAAGTTACAAATCCTGGCTGCTGCTTTATTTACAGAATTGCTATTTTACCAGGTGCTGCTTTAGCAAGACAGAATGTTTGAGAATCAAATAATACAAAACCTTATGATTTCACTCATATATAAATATAAAACAAAATATTAAACAAAAAAGTAGTAAATGAACTAAAGAAAACAAAATAAACAAACTCATTGATACAGACAACAGAATGATGCTTATCAAGGGGAAGAGGTGTGGTGGGAGGCTGAATTGGGTAAAGGGATCAAATGTATGGCAATGGAAGGAAAGTAGATTTTGGGTGGTGAGCACGCAATAGAGTATACAGAAAACAGATTATAATCATGTACACCTAAAATTTATATAATTCTATAGGCCCAGTGCAGGAATTCATGCACCAGTGGGGTCCCTTGGCCTGGCCTGTGACCTATCACAATCCGGGACCCCTCAGGGGATGTCGGACTGCCGGTTTCTGCCTGAATCCTGCAGGCTAGGCCAAGGGACCCCACTGGTGCACGAACTCGTGCACCGGGCCTCTAGTATGCATATAAGATCTTTGGTTAATCTCTTCCTGCCCTCCCCTGTCCTCCCTTCCCTCAGATTCATCAGTCTGTTCCATGTTTCCATGCCTGTGCATTGAGCATCTGCCCCCTGCTGGTCAGTGTGCATCATAGCTACCAGTCAAATGGTGTGACGGTCACTTAGGCTTCTATATATATAGATTATTAGCCAATGTCACCTCAATACATTTTTTTAAAAGAATATAAATGGATATTTTGATGCTCAAACTTGGCCATAGGTGGCTTTCTTTTCTGGGTCTAAGGAAGAAGCTAATTCACATCAGCAAGGTGCTCTGAGACCTTTCACAGCACCTGAGTCATTCCTGTGGCTCTTAGGTCTCCCACCTCCTGAGGTGGCCCAAGTCTACTACCTGGTGCAGTCCTTCACCCAGCAAGCAAAACCTCTGTGTTTCTCTCCCTCCTTTTGCATCTGAGCAAAGGTTTCATTTTCATGCAGATCTTTTCTCTCTGGGTCTTTCTATCATCTACTTGGTTTCAGGTTATGTTCTTGTGTTTTATTGTGAACCAAGAAGGATATGAATTATTTCTATTTTAATTTGCTCAACCTGTCTTAGTAACATGAAGATGGAATTTGCAGTTATAAAATGAAACCTGGACACACTCAGGAAGGCAAATATGCCTTTGCTGAATAGGTGTTAAATGTCTCTTTAAACAAATATCCTGAATATAATTAAAATCTGTGTAATAGACATTTTAACAACAACAACAAAAAGTAAATCACAGATGCATCATGGACCAGTATTTTTATTTATATTGTTACAGAATGTTGTGTGGTGTGCTTGCATGTGTGAGGGCCTGATGAGACTGTGGGTGATGCAGGCTGTTAACCTGGTGCATGGAAATTGACAGGAGGTAGCCGGAAGTTTGATAAAGGTCTGAATTTATACTACCATGGTGGGTTGTTCTGTTTTGTTTGTTGTTTTTCTGATGCCAGTGTCAATTTATTTTTATTTTTTAGTAAATCTTTATTGTTGAAAGTATTACATATGTCCCCCTTTTCCCCCCATTAACCCCCCTTTAGCCCCCCTCCCCCCCTCACTGCCCCATTGTCTGTGGCCATGGGCCATGCAAATATGCATACAATGTTCTTGGTTGATTACTTCCCACCCACCCAGCCTCCCCCACCTTCCCTCTGAGATTCCATACTCTGTTCCATGACTGATCATGGACCAGTATCTATTGTATGTGTCAATTTTGCAGGTGAGGACCTTGAGCCTCAGAAAATGAGGAACTTGGATAAGATTGCACAGCTAGGAAGTAATACACATGGATTTGATGGTAGACTGAAGGCTCACCACTGGGCATGCTCTTTCTATATTGATGGGCACCCAACATCTAATGACTTAAGTGTCAAGTGTTTGACTTTTAGAACAGGAAAACAAAAGTCTAGCACAAAGTGTTTTCACATTCTTTAAATCCTTTGCTCTTTGTAAAACCTTGAGAAGAAGCTAGATGTCATTGCCCCTATTTGAAGAAAAGATACTTGAGCTTTAGAGAAGTTAGTTGATTTATCCAAAGTTGCTAGCCCAGAAATAACTGATGTGGGACTCTAGTCAAGGTCTTTCAAAAAAAAACAAAAAAACCCCACACACATTGTTTTGATTAAATTCATTGGGCTAACATTTGTTAACAGCATCATATAGGTTTCAATGTACATTTATATGATACAAGATCTGTAAATATATAGTGACAGAAGATTTGACTTTGGGTGGTGGGCACACAGTGCAATAAATAAACAAGGTCTTTTAAGTCTAAAGTGGATAGTGAAAAGAATTTGGTATGTGAGGTCAAGAGACCAAGGCTCAAATTCTAGCTATTTGTTTTATTTGTTTGAAGTGTACTCTAGACAGACTCCTTACATCTGTGACTCAGTTTCTAGCCATCTGCTGAGTGGGTATAAAGATAATACCCTGTTGTTAGATTGTTCACTAAAAAAACTATAAATGTAAGATGCCTTATAAGATTAGAAATCAACTTATAAAAGTTAGAAGTAAAAAATTTAAAAGTTATAACTTTTACTAATTAAGAGTTACAACTTTAAAACAATGTAAAAAGTTAATAGGTCCATTGATAAAATGAATGTGAAAATTCTGTTCTGCTGATAAAAATTGTTGACTCATCAATTTAATCCTCACAAAAGGATATTCATTTAAGTATTTTGGCATTTTCTCTTCTAATTTTATAAATATAAGAGAACTGGAAACACTCAGCCTTTATTCTCACAAGCTATCTCTGTAAGCTGTAATTATAAAAAATGAATCTTAAACAGATTTCTAGAATCTGAAAATGAATACAGTTCATTTTCTAATCTTTTTTCTTCAGCCTTTCCTAACAAATTAGGGACTATTTGAGGGAGAAAAAACATTATGTGGATGAGTAAAAGAAGGCATTTTTGAAAGGATAAAAGAGGCAGATTTTTAAATGAGGTTCTGCATTTGATAAAAGAGATTATGCTCACTTTTCAGCAAAATCCCCTTGGAGAAATCAAAGCAATACCTATCCAAGAGGCAGTTTCTTCTTCAAACCAAGCATAATCAAATTACCTTTAAAAAGATGCTTTAAGTGGGCTGAGGAATACAGACATTCTAATGCCTTCCATATAGGTTTTCCTGTATTGAAATTTATAATTAATGAGCCAGACAGAGAAATACAAACCCCATATAATCTTACTTATGTATGGAATGTAATGAACAAAATAAACTGATGAACAAAATAGAACCAGAGGCATGGATACATGGAACAGACTGACAGAGGTCAGAGGTGAGGGCTATGGAGGAGACAAAAGGTGAAGAGATTAGCCAAAGAACAAATATGCACAGCCCATGCACAAAGACAACAGTGTGGTGATGGGCAGAGGGAGGAGGGGCAGGGGCTGGGTGGAGGTAGATAAAGCAGGGGTGGGGCTATAGGTGGGGGAGGAAATGAGGGACATCTATAATAGTCTCAACAATAAATTAAAATAAAACAAAATGAATATATTTGAAACAAAGAACAAAATAAGAGTACATATTTGATTTTAATTACTCTCCACTGCACTTGTAATAAAATGTCTAATTGGAATTAGTGTTCTCTCTTACTACAGGGTAACATCTTTCACCAAAATGAACTAGCAATTACTGAGTGGGCTGCAGGGAAACAAATACTACTTACTAAGCACCAACAATGGATGAGGCACTTTAATCCTCACATTGACCCTGTGAATGAATTACACCTCAGTGCCTTCATTTTTAAATGAGAAAACAGTTTCAAAGTATTTACACTTCAAATGACATAGCAAGGTGGTGATGACCCAGCTCTGAGTGATTCTGACCCTGATCTCTACTCACTGTCTCATAGCAATCTATTTATAGGCTGTGCTCTTGCCATAGACCTTTCTCCTTGGTTGGTCGCACTTTATAACTGGTGAATGTTTGGGTATCTTCAAACTTATGGAAATTCTCAAGTGTTAATGGGCCATGTTTCATGGCATATAAACGTATATACAGTAGACTAAAGCACAGGTAGGTGTGGCGTCTCCATCAGGTGGTGATAAGGAGACCTTTTAGATGGCAATAAAACAAAAGTGTTGATGTTAACAACTGAAAAATAACTTGTTCTAGTTCATATAATAAAACTAGAGGCCCAGTGCACAGATTCGTGCACCAGTGGGGTTCCTTGGCCTGGTCTGTGCCCTCTCACAATCCAAGACCCCTTGCGGGATGGTAGAGAGCCAGTTTCAGCCCGATCCATACAGGCCAGGCCAAGGGACCCCACTGGTGCCCAAATCCATGCACTGGGCCAGTTTCGGCCCCATCCTTGCAGGCCAGGTTGAGGGAACCCACTGGTGCACGAATCCATGCACTGGGCCAATTTCAGCCCAATCCCTGCAGGCCAGGCCGAGTGACCCCACTGGTGCATGAATCCATGCACTGGGCCTCTAGTATGCATATAAGATCTTTGGTTAATCTCTTCCCACCCTCCCCTTTATCCCCTCCCCTCTGAGATTCATTAGTCTTCCATGTTTCCATGCCTGTGGGTTGAACGTCTGCCCCCTGGTGGTCATTGTGGGTCATAGCTACTGGCCGGTCAGCAAGTTGGCCAGTCGCTTAGGCTTTTATATATACAGATAAGTTCATCATATGCTCTACAAGGCAGCAGCAGCTTTAAGGACTAGTCCTGGAGTATTCAGTAGATGAGCAATAATCAAGAGCTTCATTCCAGGAACAAATCTTTCAATGATAAGTCATATGACCTTGCACAAGTTAATTAACCACAGTATTTTCATCTATAAAATAAAAACTATATTCTTCCTGCAACCTCATAAGGTTGACTTAAAGATAAAGTAAGACATTGTATATAAAACAGTGTAAATTTAGAAGGAATAAGTTAAGTGTACTTTTTACTTATGACATACTAGAGGCCCAGTCCACGAAATTCTTGCGGGAGAGGGGGCAGTCCCTCAGCCCAGCCTGTGCCCTCTTGCAGTCTGGGACCCCTCGCTCCTTACCACCCGCCTGCTCACTGTCCTTACCTCTCAGCTCTCTGATCCTTAGCTTCTAGCTGAGCGGCACTCCTCCTGAGGGAGCACAGTGACCACCAGGGGCAGCTCCTGTGTTGAGCATCTGCCCCCTCGGGGTCAGTGTGCATCATAGCGACCGGTCATTCTGGTAGTTCTGCTGTAACGGTCGCTTAGGCTTTTATTATGTAGATTCCCCAAAGGAAGTAAATATTTCAATTATTCCTAGTGTAGATAGATTTAAACTCTATGTATGCATGCAATAACTAATGCCACTGTAAGCTTCTATTCACGGCTCCATTGCGACATAAAATTGAGGCAGTGGAATGTTTCTGGACATGTATGCTGGAGCCGTGAAGCCATCACCTTGACCAAGTGATGAGCTTAATCATTTAAGCACTGTGGTGGGAAAGCTCATGAATAGAGGTCCCTGAAATGTCAAGTGATTTATATAATCTTGTGCGTGTGATCTTGGGATAAAAATTTCAGAACTTGGATTTGTTTTGACAGTTTGTATCTTTCCAAATAATGTCTCATCCCTAGTATAACTAATATATGTTGCTGTGTTAGCATTTATAGAGGGCTTCCTACTTACCAGGCACTATTAGTACTTTGGGTACATTATCATTTAGTTTTCATAAGAACTCCAAACATTAATCTTATCAGTTGAAGCATACATACATTAAGTAATTTTCCCAGGATCACATAGTGTGATATACACAAGGTATATATTTAAGGCTATCAGTATGGTTGCATCTTTGCCATTCATTTCTTTTTTCATCAAGATTAGTTAAAATACTTTGTATAAGGAAGATGGATATTTAGATGGCATTTGAAGCCATGGGAATGAAAAAAAAAATTACCTTGGGATGAGTACAGCGAGGAAATAGACAAAGGCTGAGAGGACAGAGCTATAGGAGGTTCCTATAGTTAGAAGTCAGATAAAGGAAAGGAGGTAACAAAGGATGCTGAGGAATAGTGTCCCGAAGAAGGAAAAACAAACAAACAAACCCACACTTAAATATGATCTCAAAATCCTAGAGAATAAAATTAAGAAAAATGGTCATGTTTGTTGAAATCTATGGAGCTGTTGAGTTAAGTGAGGAGAAAATTGACCATTGACTTTGGGAAGACGAAGTCCCTGATAGAGATGATTACAGTTAATGACAGTTCAATTTCAGTGAGGTTAGGAAAGATGCAATGTGAGGAAGTAACAGCAATGAATACAGAGAGTTCTTTAAATTGTTTTGTTGTGAAGGGAAGCAGATGTTGGGATGATAACTGAAATGATAACTGGGGTCTTTTTAAAAGATGGGTAGTAAGGCATATTCATAAGGAAACAGGAATGATTCTGTAGAAAGGAAGAAAATAATGTTGCAGTAAAGAAAGGGAATAGTGCTGGTCTCCAGAGCATCAATAAAGGGGAATGGCCTTAGATGAGAGCAGGACACCCTTCCATTAAACCAGGGAGAAAGGAACAGTGTGCAGACACAATGCAAGGAGATGCTAGCATTGAAAATGAGACATGGAGTTGTTCTTTCCTGATTCTTTTGCGAGGGGATTATCCTGCCATGTTTTCAGTTGAGGATGAGAGGGGAGTAGAGGTTGGTTATCCGAAAAGGGTGGTACATCAGAGTGTGGGGAAATAAGATCCCTGGAGAAGTGTGGTAGGATTATCAGGCCTTACAGAATGCCGGTTTGAACTTGTGGTGTTACGTTTGAAGTGAGGCCCATTAGCACATCTGTGTGCTTTTTTTCAGCATCATTCAGCCTCTTAGGTGCAGGCACAGAGCAAGTTGGGTTTGACCAGGCAAAAATGGCAGAGTGAGGGAGAAGGAAAATAGAGTTAAGAGTGTTTGTAAGGGAATGATGCATTTCTGAACATGGAACCTAAGCAGGAAAAGGAGCCACAATGATGATGGGAGAGGGTGATAGATATTTAAAAAAAAGTGATAGGGGAAAAAATGGAGATTTTGGTGAGATTATGAGATAGCTTAATTGGGCCTATTAAGAATAAGTGAGGCAGAATAATAGAACATTTCCAAAATGGCTTAGTTATTAGGCAGAGTGGGTATTCATATGAGTGGGTAGTTGAGATGAGGCAGCAGACAAGGTGATGGAGATGAAAATATTGAATCCATTAAGGATGAGTGCCTGAAATGTGGTGGAGGAAATGGTGGTGGTGAAGTCAATCATGAATGCAGGTGGAGTGGTGGAGACCACAACCAGTTCACATGAAATTCACATATGTGAATTAACACAGGACACAAGGTGCTAACAAAAGAATTGACGAGTCATGTCCTGGACATCACTGTGATGATGGGGATGACCCTGCTCTTCTTCCTGAAAATTCTGAGCCCTAGCGACCCTGAGCTTCCATGAGGGCTACAGGGGTACAGCTGTTCTGGGGTGGAATACCTTGTATTAAGTCAGAATGTCTAGAGTGTGGTAGGTGGTGAAGTTGAAGATTTTAGTCACTGAATTTGAAATTTAGTATCCCTGTGGAAAGTTTGGAAAGGAGATGAGGAGTAGGAAATTGAAAGAAGAAATAGAAAGTCCAAATCTGATGAGAGATCAGTAAAGGCAATAAAAACAAAAGGCTGGTATTTTAGCTAGTGATCAAGCCAATGGGGTCCTGAAGCAAGGCAGATAAAAATTGCCCTGGATCCTAAATCCCAATAGTGCCCTTGTAGATTGCAGTGGGGAGAGGGAGAGGGTCTCTTATGATCTAGGTCCTGCCTTAACAGAAAGCCCAGCTCTGGCCATAGCTGAACTGTTGCATGGAGATAGGAGACTATGGTGACTCAAAGCAGTGGACTGAGTGCCATGCTATGATGCAGCAGCAGGAGGGGAACATCAGCTACTCTAGACTTATAAGTGGGTGCTCAAAACATACATGTTAGCCCTAGCTGGTTTGGCTCAGTCAATAGAGCATCAGCCTGCGGACTGAAGGGTCCCGGGTTCAATTCTGGTCAAGGACATATGCCCTGGTTGTGGGCTTGATCCCCAGTAGGGGGTGTGCAGGAGGCAGCTGATCAGTGATTCTCTCTCATCATTAATGTTTTACTCTCTCTCTCCCTCCCTCTTACTTCCTCTTTGAAATCAATAAAAATACAGTATATATATATATATATATATATATATATATATATATATATGTAAATTGAACAAGTGCTACCTGATTGCAAAGTAGGTCTTGCAAAGTTTATTGATTCTTTGAATCCATTTAGCCCTAAACCTGGCTTTTTATGAGACTTTCACGGGTCACCAGCCAAAGCAGTAATGCTATAAGTCAGAATTATTATTTAGCATTATGTTTCATGTATTCATTTACAAATTTGAAGTAAGAAGTGAAGATAGCTACTTAAAGTTCTTAAAAATGGAAACTTGGAATTAACCTACAACTCCTCTATAATCTTGAAGTTCATGATTTAGAGTTTCTGACACCAAAAGATCAGTCAGGTTTTGGCAGAGGCAAAATACAAAACCATATTCAATTTGCCAATCAATTTAATATAGATTTTTTTTCTATTCACAAATGTGAGCTTAGTTCTATTACTCTGTGTCTTACAAACCAAGGCCCAGGAAATAATAAAATTGATGTTATATTTATGGGTGGCCTGGAAATAATCAGTCTAGTTACTTTATAGTCCCATTTTATAAATATCAGTACTCAACTACATATTTGATGTGATTGTATGAGTGTGCATGTGTATAACTTTTAGTGTGTATATTCATAAAAAAATTAGTACTTTAAGTGTGTGTTACTTATTTTGATAAATTTTATTAACTTAATAGAAAAATATTTTGAAATAATATTAAGAAAACATCATTAGCCTGCTACTTCTTGAAATTGTTATGTCATAGTAATGCTGCTTAATTTAAATATTTCCTAATGAAATACATAGAGATATTTGGTTATTAAAGGAGAAGTTTCATATTATTAAGAGAACTTTTTAAATTCTGTTAGTAAACAAATTACTTTTTCTTTTTTTAAATATATTTTTATTGATTTCAGAGAAGAAGGGAGAGGGAGAGAGAGATAGAAACATCAATGATGAGAGAGAATCATTGATTGGCTGCCTCCTGCACACCCCCAAGCAGGGATTGAACCCACAACCGAGGCATATGCTTTTGACTGGAATCAAACCTGAGACCCTTCAGTTCGCAGTCCGACGCTCTATCCACTAAGCCAAACCAGCTAGGGCAAATTACTTTTTCATTAAGTTATTAAATAATATTTGTTCTCAAATATTATTGAACAGCCATGGGTGGGTGCTGAGACTTATCTGTTAAACAATTTTAACCAATCACTTAATGGGCTAGAATATAAAGGTCATGTAGACCAGATTTTCTGAATGATGGCACTTTATTTACAATGCTTTATTGTTCTATTCCAATGACTAAATGCCTTTGTCTCTATAAATTCTAATCTGCTCAATTACATTTTTTTTTGCAAAAAAAATCTGATTTAAAAATGTGGGTGGAGTTTGCCCAGGTTAGCTAGGAAATAAGATCACATATTTTGGGAAAACTTTGGTAAACGAGTTAGCTGAAAGATACTATCTAGCTATTATAGGAAAGTGAAGTCAGAAATAGATTAATTAGGTTGGGGGGGGGGGGTGGTATGGAGGAACTCCCAATTTTCATGATGTTGGAGAAAAGATTCAGTTGGAATTAGGAAGAGAAACAATAAGAAACTGTAGTTGGAGGGAGAATTCAAAGAAAGGAAGTTGCGTCAGTTCTGAGAAATTGAATTTCATGAGGATGGAAATCCAGGTGAGTGATGGAAATAATTGAAGACAGCTGTGAGCATCATTGGAAAACCCCAGGCTTTTGGAGTCATCTAAGCCTGGCTTTGATGCCCTCCTCTGCCTTAGACAAGTTGGGGTTGGAAAGTTCTTTACATAATCATATTTGATTCAATCTTCTCTTCATTGACTTAGTGCCAATTGAATTTGCCCTTTACAAAGAGAAATATTCTGTCTAAATAACATAACTAGTTTTAGAGACCAAAATGTATTGGCAAATATTTAAAAGAATTGTGTGATCAATTACAATAAAGAGAAGTCCAAGTCTTTACCAGTTATGTTTTTCAACTACTCTTTGTAAATCTTCTAAGTCAGGTGACTTTTAGAGTATGCTTGACAAGAAAGCTGTGTTTCAGTGTGACTTGAAGATTCAATGTCAGGAACCACATAAACGGAAATGGTGTGGAGAATAAATTACACTCTATATCAAGTTCTAGTTCACTGATTTTAAGGCTCTTCTGAAATATTCTGTTGGGCCCCAAATGGCATTATTGTTTCTAAAAAGTAAGAAGGAGGATTTCTCTTTTTGGTCGTCTGAAAAGATGAATACTTTCTGTTGTCATTGTCACAAAGTTATTTCAGCATAAACAGGGTGAGTGTGAATGGCATCACTGAGCAGAGGGTGGATTAGCTGGATGTCCTTTTAAGAGGACTGCTTGGAAAGCAGTGCAGAGTAATTGAAAGAGATCTGGATTCTTATCTTCTCTCTTCCTGTTTGATCTTTGTTGGACCACTTAACCCATATCCTTATCTCTAAAATTCAGATAATGATACCAAGCAAGTTGCCCAGGTTCTCTTAGCACACAGACAATTGTAATATTCACCTAACACACTGAAGCAAAAGGATGAGGCCAGAGGAAACTAGCTTGGGGCTTCCAAGTATTCAAGCTATCCAGGCTCCTTGAGGGGATCAATATCTCCACACATTGATAAATAGGATTAAACTCACTTCAAGAAGACTGTTTTGGCTCCTGATGGTTGTAAATCAGTTTAACAATTTACTCACAAATGAAGCAAAGAAGGGTTAGCTTTCTAATAGTGTCTTTATTAAAATTAATATAAAAACTAACCCTCGAACACTAGCATTGCCAGGGAGTTATCTAATCTTTACAAACACCTGATGATATAAGCATGCTATCATTCTACCTTTTACAAGTGAAGAAACTGAGGCACAAAATGCCTGAGTGACATGTCCAAAGACATATAACTAGGGAGTGTAGAGTCAGAATCTGACTCCAGGAAGGCTGGCTTCAGAGCTTTGAGCTTTATCATTATCCTCTACTGTCGAGGTTGGCGAGTGGATTCAGCAACTCTTCATGAAAAGTTATACAATGCCCCTCAAGAAAATGCATTGCATTCTTTTGAGGAATTCTTGTATGTTTTAATTCCAGGGAAGTTTTATTTACCTTGACAGGAGTGAAGGTTTCAGTTATTTCACAAGATGATGGGCTCGTAAAACAGAAGCATTTTTCTTCATTTTATAGTTATATATTTTTCTTCTACAGATAAAAAACAAACAAACAAAATTATATAAATCCCATAGAAGGTATGTCTTCTTCATGAGGTGTGAAAGCCCAGACTTGTTCATGGGGCAATCCGTGCACACAAGAAAAAATACTAGAGTATCCATTTACTTTATCCATTTGTTTATATGTTCTGCTCTTAATAAATAATGTTATTTATTATTACAGTAGTCCTATAAAATTTATAAATTAATTTGTAACCATATTGGAGATGAACCTTCAAACTTTTATTTATTTTTTTCCTGATAAAGGTGAATATTCAAACAAATTTGGAGACCTCTGTTTTAGAAACTCTAGAACAAGCATGTCAAACTCAAAGGCTAACACGGGCCAAATAAACAAGGCTTAAGTTTATGTGGGCCACAAAAAAACAAAAGCTTCAATTTTTGTAGAAATGCAGGTTTATTTCCATAGAGACATGCTAAAAACAAAGGGCTGAAATAAATTAGCAATCAATAACATAAAATTAAAGAACATTTTAATAAAAAATAATATTTTTTCTTGAACATTAACATACCAGACACCAAATAACTGCATAGATTAATAAGTGTAATGCAAATAAACCTATTTTTCTTGTTCTCCAAAAGTGAAATATTTCCTGTTGCACACACCAAACAAATCAGTCCAAAACTAATGATGTGGCAATCGGCTGCTAAAATATTTGCTGCTAGTATTAGTGGAGAGAAATGGTGCGCCTATGCGTAAGGCGCATAAGGGAAATGAATGCAACATGATTATGGTAATCAGTCATTAGCGAATGTTGTAGTTCGTTATTAATAATTATGTATAACAGGATATTGTAAAAATTAAGTTACAACATTTTTATTAAAATGTTTCTTACATACCGTTATATTGGCTGGGCCACAAAAATATTCATTGTGGGCCACATGTGTTTGACATGCTTGAATTTGACATGCTTGCTCTAGAATTTAGGAATCTAACCTTTCATGCTTTATTACAAGGAATCAATTTACACTTTCACAGAATGATTTAAGCCATCTTCTAAAGACTCACTGGATTTCTGGGCAGTATCAAAGCTACCATATTTCTGAGGGATTCCCCATAATGTAAAATTCTGAGATTTCTAGCATAGCATCTAATGCATAATGAACTCTTAAAGAAAACTGTAGGAATTGAGGGAGAGAGGGAACAAGGAAGGGAAGCTGACATCTTCTTACACAGCACTTTATCCTTAAGGCATCTTTAAGATCACAGATTTTATACAAAGTCTTGATCTTTGCCCACAGCAAGGAAGCTTGCTTGATAAGAAACACATACTGTCCTCAGTTTCAGCATATTGGTGTTTTCATCCAAACAGTAAAGCTGGTGTCTGATGAGAGTAGGGGGGAGCAGTGCCACCCTGCTGAGGATCTGGCACATCACAGATACCCCTAGTTAATAAAAACACATCACATTTATTGTGTGCTATGTTTTGGGCACTGTTCTGTAAACTTTACATATTATTTCCTTTGAGCCTTACAACTTGATTATGAAACTATTATGAGGTTCTGTTATTAACCTCCTTTTGTGAATGAAGCCAGCGAGATTAACTCACCCAAGGTCATACAGCTAATGGCAGATGCCAGATTCACAACCTCACAATCTGGCCAATCACTAAACTATTGCACAGGAACTCCCCCGCCTCTTCCTTTCATATTTTAACCTTTTAGACTAGGTTTCCCTTTTAAGGCTACCTTTGATTTTCATTTTAACATACTGTACTTATCCTGGATTTTGCAAGGTGAGGGCAAAGGGGGCTCAGGCTGTGGGAGAATTCCTAGAATCCTAGGGAAGGATTAGTTAAAACCATAATACCAAGAACACAGAGTGGGGCAAAAGTAAGTTTACGGGTGTTCATATGGAAAATATACAATAATTAATAAATAATAATACAAGAATAAACTCTATGTCTCATGTACTCACAACTGTAGACCCTCTTTTGCCTCACCCTGTACCATGAGGAACATTATCATGATAACTCACATCTTATGTTGGTTTGAACACTTCAGTTTTCAAAGTACTTATATATATATAAGACCTTTACAACTAACATAAACACTTCCAGAATTTTCTTGGGTAGGTGATATTTTCCCATTTCTAAAAAGGAAAGAAGATCTTGATGTAAAAGGGTTAGTGACAGTCACAGAACTAGGGCATGAATTTGCACAATCTGATTCCTTGTCTTGTGCCCTTTAAATAATTTGTCCAACTGATAGCCTTTGACAGTGGGCAGTTGAGGTGGTAATTGTTCTTGAACTGTACTAATAACAACCCCTTACATTTGTAGAGAGCCAGATTAGCAGTAGGTTCCATACCAGCTCTTTGTTATTGGTGGCGATCAACTGTGTTGAGGAAGGTTCTGAGGCTGAAACTTAGCTCTGTGGGAATGAGTGCAGTGATGGTTTAGTCTTGTCTTTCACGGGTACATGTGCAGTGACTGAGGCAATACCTACAGCATATACACTGAACTTCTTATTGAGATTTAAGTTTAGGAAATTGCTGTCTTATATATTTCTTCTTCCAGATACAGTTATTCCTTTAGGATCCAACAGCACTATATTTATACTGCGTTGATTTTCTGTTTATAACTATACTAGAGGCCCGGTGCACAAAAATTTGTGCACTTGGGGGGGGAGGAGGGGTCCCTCAGCCCGGCCTGTGCCCTCTCGCAGTCTGGGACCCCTCGGGAGATAATGACCTGCTGGCTTAGGCCTGCTCCCGGGTGGCAGAGGGCAGGCCCAATCCCTAGGTGCAGCCCCTGGTCAGGCTCAGAGCAGGGCTGATTGGGGAGTTGGGGCACCGCCCCCTGTTATGCACAGAGTAGGGCGGATCAGGAGGTTGCAATACCACCCTCAGTCACGCTCAGGGTAGGGCCGATTGAGGGGTTGGGGCACTGCCCCCTGTCACACTCAAGGCAGGATCAATGGGGAGGTTGCGGCGCCAGCCCCTGTCATGCACAGAGCAGGGCCAATCAGGGGGTTGGGGCGCTTCCCCCTGTCACTCACAGAGTAGGGCCGATAGGGGAGTTGGGGTACCGCCCCCTGTCACACACAGAGCAGGGCGGATCATGGGGTTGGGGCACTGCACCCTGTCACACTCAGGGCAGGGCCGATGGGGAGGTTATGGCTCTACCCCATCACACACAGAGCAGGGCCCGTGGGGGTTGGGGGGCGTTGGGGCGCTGCACCCTGTCACACACAGAGCAGGGCTGATTAGGGGGTTGGGTCGCTGCACCCTATCACACACAGAGCCGCAGGGCGATCAAGGGGTTGGGGAGCTCCCCCCTATCAGGCACAGAGCAGGGCTGATCAGGGGGTTGGGGCGCCTTCCCCTGTCACGAACAGAGCAGGGCGGATAGGGAGGTTGTGGCCCCGCCCCCTGTCACACACAGAGCCGCAGGGCGATCAGGGGGTTTGGGCGCTGCCCCCTGTCACGCTGATCCCGGTGCTGGGAGGCCTCTTGGCTCCACTGATCCCGGTGCTGGGAGGTATATTACCCTTTTACTATATAGGATAGAGGCCTGGTGCATGGGTGGGGGCTGGCTGGTTTGCCCTGAAGGGTGTCCTGGATCAGGGTGGGGGTCCCCACTGGGGTGCCTGGCCAGTCTGGGTGAGGGGCTGAGGGCTGTTTTCAGGCTGACAGGTGACTGAAGCTCCCAACTGCTCCTTTTTTTCTTTTTTTTTTATTCTGGGCCAGCTTTAGCTCTAGCTCCAGCTCTGAGGCCTCTGCTGCTGAAAGCAGGTATCTGGTTTGTTTGGGTTCTATAATCGAAACATTGTATCAACTCCAGCTCTGAGATCCCGGCTCACTGAAAGCAGGTTTCTGGGGTTTTGTTTAGCTTCTATATTTGTAACAATGTTTCAAACTGCAAGCTCAGAGGCCGGCAAGGCAAGTGGAGAACGTTGGAGTCATCCGTTACTGAAGCAAGCAAGCCTCATGTTCGCTTCAAGCTGCCTGGCTGCCGGCCGCCATCTTGGCTGGCAGTTAATTTGCATATCACCCTGATTAGCCAATGGGAAGGGTAGCAGACATACGGCTAATTACCATGTTTCTCTTTTATTAGATAGGATAAATATCTAATAACATTTTTCTCACTGTCCCTCTTGGAGTCAGAGACCTCATATATCTGGGTATTCCTTCAGCCTGATTCAAACCTTGGCACATCTTAGAACTCAATTAATAGTTATTGGACAATTTATGGTTAAAAACAATTTTGTAAGATGAGCTGTCTGTTTAAGAATTCAAAGAATTCTGTGAAAGCCATCTTGAGTTGACACAAGGTTAATGAGCTTCTCCTCTGGACTGTCTCTTATTCCTAAGATGTAAATGACTTACCTGGTGACCACTGGGACTTTTCAGAGCCATTAGTATTCTAGGAGGGACTAAAGATTTCTATAGTTGCTCCCTTTAAGTGACCTACTGTACTTGGTTTTGAATTCAGCTGCCTGTGTTTCCTGCAAACTTCATCAGTTCCCCCACAGACATGAAAAGAAATCGTTTCCGCTGAGCCATCTTGCTAGGAGACCTTTACTACAATTGTCCTGAAGAAGAAATTATTCTTCACCCCTGGGGTCACTTGGTAGCAAAAACAGACTTCTCCCTTTTCTTTTCATCTGTTCTACTTCACTGCCTCCTTTCTGTGTGTGTTCTTAAAGGTATTGCCTTATTTACTTTGATGGTTTCCCAACTAATTGAATACAGCAGTGAGTTCTTTTTTCCTTGACTCCTGAATGTTTCTACTACCCCAAGGGGAAGGGGCCGCACCAGACAGCTTGTCTTTGAGATACTTGCATATTGAAACGACTTCCAAAGTTGTTGGTATTTATGAGACTGTGAAAAGTTTGCACATTTGGCTGAAACAGAGAACAGACCTCGGCTTGGGTGTTAGTGTTCCTAATTTATGCACAGGGAAATCGTTTCTGAAAACAAAAGGATAGCTATGTCCTGTAGCTTGATTTTTAGGTTTTTGTATATTGTCACCAAATGGTCCTAATATGATTTTTTTTAAAAAAACAAAAACAAAACACACCAAGAACAATGAAGGAATTACCTGTACATGAAATAAGAACCACAAACTGTAAAGTCCAAATCATATGAAAACATTACTGTGGAGAAAAAAGTAATGGTCTTAGAACAGAATCCTTCCTCCTGACACAGAGATGACTTACTTCTAACCCCATCACTAGCAAATATTTTCTGATTATTTAACACATCTGCATACCCCACAGCAAAGGGACATCTTCCCTAATTGGTCATAGTCGTATATATTTTGTCACCCTCCTTCCTCCATCCTCATTCTCACCCTCGCCTTACCATGCCCATTATATGAAATATTCTCAGGAACATTTTCACCAAGACAAGGATGTTGCGTGAAAAGCTATAAAATTCTAAGAAAAGATTCTTATTATCTGCCTCTTCTGCACACTGACCCATACCCAGTGGCTCTCCGGAGCTCAGGATTTTCCAGGCTGCTATGTTTAGTATGCTGTATGTGTAATGAATCATAATGTCCACCTGTAAGTGTCATAAACAGATGGTATAAATATGCTGGCATAATGTGACTCAAAACAAATCGCCAGTTTTAGCCGGAGTTCAAACAATATTCGCGGTTCCAAGAAACCTGTGGCTTGCAAGTTCAGGGGGAGTGGGAGGAGAATACCGGAAAACTGAAGGCCGTGTTCTCTGCTGCCTGTCAGTGCACGCTCCACGGAAGGGGCCAGAGAAGGTGGAGGGAGGAGTGACAGGAAACCCTGTTTTCCATTCGCGTTTGAAGTCATTCATTTTAAGGACTCCCAAGAAATTGGTCTTTGGATCCTATGGGAGTGGGTGGTTTCACACATGATCTTCCCTCTTCCTGGAATGCCCTCCCCTCCTCCTATCCCCTCCCATTTTTCCATTTGTCTCTCCTCTCACTCATCAGGTCTCAGCTGCTGGTTTTTTGGTGTGTTTTTTTTTTTCCCCCTGTGAAAGGGGAGTTCTTTCCAGCCCACAGAGGGGTGAAGAGTCCTCTGCTCCAGCTGCGATGACACAGTCTAGAGTGGAAATCCTCTAGGGCAGGGATCCTGCTGTCTCACACACTCATCAATGCCCAGCACTGGGCACAGACGCTGCTTGGCACTTGATACATATTGTTCGCTTAAACCCAATAAAGTACAACGGCCCCGTTACACTGTCAGTAGGATGTTATTTAGCTTCTTAAGGAGTGATGACAATTGCCTTTAAAGGGGGAAAAAAAGTAAAGAGATTCATCATTGATTCTGTGCGGTTTCATTCATTCGTCAGCACATCTCTCACGGAGTTCAGCGCAAGTATCCTGTCCTCTTTGCAGGCCTGTCTGATCTCCCCAAACATACAGTAGCTTTCTCGCCCTCGATCACCAGGTGCTCAGGTATAGCCTGGACTCTGCTTTGTCTCCTCCTTTCATCCTGTTCCACCTGGTCACCAGCTAAACGTTGTGAACTGCGTCTCTGGTCTCTTGCCTTATTCTAATTTTTCTAGGACCTAGCGTATGGGTTAGCGTGGGGTAAGTGCTCACATTTGCTGACATGATTGAAATGTTGGTGAGAAAAACAGAGCATCTATTTATTTAACCAACACTCCATAAATATTTATGGAGGACCCAGCTGTTTACCAGGTACTGTTTTAGGGGATGGGAATACATCAATAAAATATCTCCTATTCAAATAAACATTTTAGAAGTTTTTAACTTTTCCAAAGCCAGGGAAATGGCTTCCAGGTTTGTTTTGTAACTCTGTTTACCTAAGAAATACACAAAGTTTACCTGGTATAAGTTGCTAAACACTAGGTGTTGAATTCTAAGGTTGTGATTGAGAATCACTCTTAATAGTATTTTGTTTCATAAGTGGGTAAACCTAGTACCCTGAAGGTATGTATTCAATAAGGAAAATACAAGAAGTAGCTAAGTTAGCAAATAATTTCTGTGTTAACCAATGTTACCATGGACACAAATATCAGTGTAATAATGGTGAAGGTTCTTTCCTTTTTTTTCTTATATACATCCTAAAGTGTCCTTAAGGCCAAAAGCTGAGCATCTTCAATCACTTCCTAAAATTGTACTTAATTATATTTCAGTTTTTAAAAAAGTACCTAGTCCTTCTTAAGAAAATAATCTTCTTTTTATTATATTTAAATTAAACTCTCCTAGAAATAGATTTTTCATTTATTTGCTTTAAGCTGGAATCATTAAAAATGCACAAGAATTCCATGCTGTGAAATTTTTATCTTCTCTAATAATGCTACCTTAGTTGAGGAGTGTTTAAACAACTAGGACTTGCACATTCTCAGTCATTTTGACATTGTAGATGATATATGGAATACAGCAATTTATGTCCATTTTGGTCCACTGGCATACTTCATTTCTGAGCCAGTAAGCAAAATTTTTAGGAGCAAACCTTCTGTGTTAATTGCAAAATCAATAAACTTTGGATGGAGTGAGTTTTGTGCTCTCTATTTTCCTAATTTTAGAAGCTGCCTCAATTTAAATCCATGGCCCTATCCCATTCATATTATTTTGTGAAAAGGCCGATGGTGACTTTTTATTCTTCTAGCCTGTAAAGTAGACATGTATCCAGTTATTTCCAGATTTATGCTAACGGGACTTAACCATTCTTTAAGGGTCTTGTAGCACTGCAGACTTCATAAACAGGTGCTCTCATTCATCATAGAACTTGACTCGCTGTGAGTGAACTACAGCAGCAATTACAGCGAAGACAGGGACACTCTAACGCAGTTAGGGGCAGGGACTGAATGTCCTCCATAATCAAAGCATAGGGCTGGAAAGCGTTACTCCTGCTGGAGCTGGGAGAGGTGAAGACTTTCATCTGGAGGCTAATGAAACAGGCAGTGTTTCATCCTGGCCGAGTTTGCATCTCAGGTCTAGGTCACCGAGATCCTAGAAACCTGTTGAACACTACCACCTTTTGTTCCTGGAAAGACTAATCCTTAGTTAGACTGTAAAAATGAATAAAGTTCATTTACGGTCCACCTTCTCTTTCCAGATCTATCAGCTTGCAACAAGGAAGAACATGCCTAGATCCCATAGTAGAGAAGTGATGAGAATTCAGTTGTGAACCCAGTTTTGTGCCTGGCTCTGTCATTTTTCAGTGATGTGACCTGGCAAAATCAATTCTACCTCCTTGAGACAATATGCTCCTCTGCACGTTGCAGCCAAAACCACCATCATTCACAGATTTGCTGTGAGGATTATACAGGTAAAACAACATAGTCAACTGAGAGCAATCTATACACTTGGCAGGTAATATCATCATTACCCATAAAACTGATTCTGGGACAAAAATTGGCAAGACCGTATTACGGTTGGTATTCCTCCCTCTGGCAATCACCTTGTTCACATGCCAAGATTCCTCTCGCCTGTCTCCCAGCAACATCCAAATATAATATCTTGATGTTTCAGAGGAAAAATAAAAGCTGTTACTGTCAGTACTGTGATGAAATTGTCAACAGCAAATTAAATCAGCTACATAAATTGTGAACCAAGTATGGGTTCTATTATTTCTGTGACAGTTTTCACACTGGCCAGTTGTGTGTTTTTTTAAAGGAGACCAAATGAAAACCAAAGAGACTATAAACACCCCCTTTTAGAGGGAAGCACCCCCATTGTAAACCGTTTTTTGATTGTTAAGTCTGGGATGGATGAAATAGCAAAGATACAAAAATATAGGTGAAATGTTAGCATTACATAAAAATGATTTCAATACTAAGCAAAAGAAACGCTCAAAGTGGGAAAGATAGAATTCATCATTTAGGCAGCATAGAAAATTGGGAAAGGCCAGCCATTTTTTTCATACTCCACATCCAATCTCACAAGAAATCTTGTTGGCTCTTCTTTCAGAATAGATCAAGGAAGTGACCAAGTGCCCTGGCCAGGTAGCTCAGTTGGTTAGAGAGGATCGTCCTGATACACTAAGGTTGCAGGTTCAATCCCTGGTCAGGGCACAGACAAGAATCAACCAGTGAATGCATAAATAAGTGGAACAACACATTGATGTCTCTCTCTCCCATCCTCCTCTCTCTCAAAAACTAATATTAATTAACTAGAAAGTGGCTCAGAGAAAATGTCCCACCGCTTCCTCTTCTACACCCTCCTAACGCATCCTCTCCACTGTGGCTGCCTCCCCAGTCTATTCTCAACTCAGCAGTTAGAGTAATAATCACTTTAAAATGTGAAAGAATCCTATCTTCTCCTATTAAAAAGCCTCTGATAGCTTCCTTCTCACTCTGAGTAAAGGCCACGATCCTGAAAATGTCCAGGAGGGCCCCCATACCCTACTTCTGTTTATTTGACATCACCCACCTTTAGTCTTCCATCTCACACTCTGGGTGCCTTCACCTTCCTCTTACCAGGCATCCCCTCCTGAGGGGCTCTGCCCTGGCCATGTGCTCTGCTGGAGGCAGCTTCAGTAATCCAGCTCCTCCCCAGACACCCATGGTTTGTACATGCACCTGCCTCAAGCCTTTGCCTAAATATCGCCATCTCAATAAAACCCACCCAGACACCTTATAGAAAACTGCAAGCTGCCCACCTACTCTCTTCTCCCTAATATTGCTTACCCTGCTGCATTTTTTTTTCTGTAGCACTTATCACCCCATGGTATAATCATTTACTTATTTATTATGTGTATTATTTATTGCCTACCTTCGTCTATCCATTTCCCCCAATATATATTCCCAAAATGCAAGGATCTGTGTCGATTTGTTTCATTTGTGTATCTCATTGTAGAATGAATAAATGGATACTATTCCTAGCCAGATATTTTTGACAGTGGTCTTTCCACAAAAAAAACTTTAGAGAGAAGCACAGAGCTTGGCATAGAGTGCTTTTTAAATGGAAAAAGAGAGGGGAGGGGGTACAGGAAGAAAAATGGGGCAATAGGATTTAATGAACAGAACTAAAGCTGAGGCTGTAGATGTTCCAAAGACTTGTTTTAAACCTCCAGTTTCTAAACACATTATCTAGTCAGCTTAGTTCTCCCTTTGTGCTTTCTATGAAAATTGGAAAATATTCTGGTTTTAAATTTCAGTGATGTTGAAAGAGTGGCTAACATTTCATGAAATAGAACAATGGCGTTGTTTCTGTTAGAATTTATATTGCAATCATTAAATCTTTCAGCAAAAGCAGCATCCCATTCCGTATGTGTCCTTTAATCAACTTATTTGATGTCAACACATCCTGTGAAAACTGCAATTATGTACCATCATTTGAAATGAGATGAATAGCTTTTTAATAGGCAGAAGCAGGATTTTTGTTTGAGACAGTGCATGACAGTCTTCTATCCCAGCTGCTTTTGTCCAGAGCCAGGCTCTGCATGTCCAAACCTCACATGAATGTGTATGCTTTCTGGGAAGTCTCATGCTAATGTGAGGAAGACTAGGAGGTGAAGATTATCCAGTACAGTGTAGATATTAAATTTGTTTTGTTCTCATGGTTTCTCATTCCAAGACAGTGATTTGAACTTGGTGTTTCCAATTCTTCTGATTGGGGGGGGGGGGGGGGGAGGGTGTAGCAGTATTAGCTGTTGACAGAGGACAAAATCGAAGGGTACCAGAAGTTATTTTCCACCCATCTCCAGGAGGTTCTTTGCAATAGTTGGTCTCACCTTTTATGACTAAAGGTTGCCAGGGTTGGGAAAGGTGGAAGTGGAACACACTAGGAAAAAACATTTGTTTTTAGAGCTTCTCAGAGATTGGGACAGATAACATTTTACTAGTTTTCTCTAATGGTGGGATTCCTTGTAGGGCCAGGAAAAGTGTGTCACCTCAGATGGGAATGGCTGGTTGGAGCACCTTGGGATGCTGGATACTAGTAGTATCACTCCCCCACACACATACACATGGACACACACACACACACACACACACACACACACACACACACATCTCTAATGACCTGCAGCCACCTGCCTTTAGGATTGGTGGGCTGAGGCCCTTTGTTAAATGCCTCTAGATGGCATGAGACCTCTACTATGCCTGCATGACACCGAGGAGGTGTCATATTGACACCTGGTTATATTTTCTCACTTTTTCCAGAAACAGAAGCCCAGAATGGGTCATCTGATTTACTGAAAGAGAACAATATGAAGTTCCTTGCTTCCAGGTTTTGTGGAATAAAACTTATACCTACTACAGTGGTTCAAGAGAGAAACTGGCAGATTTATGATTTATCAAAATTAAGAGTTCTCACACCCTCACTTTTTTAAACCACAAGAGGTCTGCATGAGACCATAGACATGTAATCTCTCAACCCAGTGAAATTACAGTGAGCTGGGGATTTCCATGGATTATCATCACAGAAAGATCGCACTTTTTATAAGATACACATACAATTGCAGTAACACATGTCTGCATAGTATCATTTCTCAGAGCAAGGTCTCCAGCTGAAATCTACAGACTCTATTTCCTCCAGAGTTCTGAAATTGACTGCGAGGTCACGCATTTGATCTTTGCTCTTCAAAGCTAAACGGAGAGAAAGTGATCCTGAAGTATCTGGCAATTCAATCCACTGAGTGGAAAATCAGAAATGTTCCAGTCTTCCACATTTGCTTTCAAATTTACCACAGAGATTATTTTTTAAAGTCTTTGCCGCTGTTGCCTCTATTACATAATGCTCGGTACTGTATTCTGCGGAGAAGAAACAAACACAGAAAAACACCAGCATTTCAGACATGGGCCCTGTGCTCTGTGGGTTCGTGGGAAACACTTTCTGCGGTTAATTCCCCTGGGCCACCCACCCTGTGGCCTTGGGTCGGAGACTTCTTACCTGAAACAGTTCCTGGTGTTCTTCATAGCGTAATGGCAGGGCAAGACGTTAGGGGAAACTCTGGCTTCCAAAAAAACGGGCAGTGCGGACACCAGGCACAAAATGACTAAGCATGCAGCTTAACCACATCACAGCGGAGGACTTGGGAATTCACTTTTGGGAACCTCCAGTTCTTGAGAAAGGAGAAGATGGGAGGTGAAGAACTGTTTACAGACGCTCAGATGTTTGCTTAAGATTTATTGCAAGCCATATTACTCTAGGTTCTCTGTGTGTATGCAGAATACATGGACCCAGCTCAACCTTGACTCATAGGCGATGTTAAAATACATCAAGACTCCATCATGTACAAAATTAACACCAAGAAATCTATGGCATTTCTACACACCAATAGTGAATGTGCAGAAAGAGAGACTAAAAAAGCAATCCCATTTACCATTGCACCAAAAAAATTAAGCTACCTAGGAATAAACTTAACTAAAGAGGTAAAAGACCTCTACTCAGAAAACTACAGGACGTTGAAAGAAGAGATAGAGGAAGACATAAAGAGATGGAAGAACATACCATGTTCTTGGATTGGTAGAATCAACATCATTAAAATGTCCATACTGCCCAAAGCAATCTATAAATTCAGCGCACTTCCCATTAAAATACCAACGGCATATTTCACAGACCTAGAATGTACTCTCCAAAAATTCACCTGGAATAAAAAACGACCCCAAATAGCTGCAGCGATCCTGAGAAAGAACAAAGTAGGTGGGATCTCAATACCAGATATCAAGCTGTATTACAAAGCCACTGTTCTCAAAACTGCCTGGTACTGGCACAAGAACAGACATATAGATCAATGGAATAGAATAGAGAGCCCAGAAATCGGCCCCAACCAATACGCTCAATTAATATTTGACAAAGGAGGCAAGAATATACAATGGAGTCAAGATAGTCTCTTCAATAAATGGTGTTGGGAAAATTGGACAGATATATGCAAGAAAATGAAACTAGACCACCAACTTACACCATACACAAAAATAAACTCAAAATGGATAAAGGACTTAAATATACGACGGGAAACCATACAAATACTAGAAGAATCCAAAGGCAACAAAATCTCAGACATATGCCGAAGCAATTTCTTCACCGATACAGCTCCTAGGGCATTGGAAACTAAAGAGAAAATAAACAAATGGGACTACATCATAATAAAAAACTTCTGCACAGCAAAAGAAACCATCAACAAAACAACAAGAAAACCCACTGCGTGGGAAAACATATTTGCCAATGTCATATCTGATAAGAGCCTAATCTCCAAAATTTATAGAGAACTCATACAACTTAACAAAAGGAAGATAAACAATCCAATCAAAAAATGGGCAAAGGACCTAAATAGACACCTTTCAAAAGAGGACATTCAGAAAGCCAAGAGACATATGAAAACATGCTCAAAGTCACTAATCATCCGAGAGATGCAAATCAAAACAACCATGAGGTACCATCTCACACCTGTCAGAATGGCTATCATCAACAAATCAACAAACGACAAGTGCTGGAGAGGATGTGGAGAAAAAGGAACACTTGTGCACTGCTGGTGGGAATGCAGACTGGTGCAGCCACTATGGAAGACAGTATGGAGTTTCCTCAAAAAACTACAAATGGAACTCCCATTTGACCCTGTGATCCCACTTCTAGGAATATATCCCAAGAAACCAGAAACACCAGTCAGAAAGGATATATGCACCCCTATGTTCATAGCAGCACAATTCACCATAGCTAAGATCTGGAAACAGCCTAAGTGCCCATCTGTAGATGAATGGATTAGAAAACTGTGGTACATCTACACAATGGAATACTATGCTGCTGTAAAAAAGAAGGCACTCTTACCATTTGCAACAGCATGGATAGAACTGGAGGGCATTATGCTAAGTGAAATAAGCCAGTCAATGAAGGAAAAATACCACATGATCTCACTCATATCTGGATAATAAAGACCATTATAAACTTATGAACAGACTGTCAAACTGCAACAGGAAGGCCGGAGAGGGTGGGAGGGCAGGAGGGGGGTGGGTAAGAGATCAACCAAAGGACTTGTATGCATGCATATAAGCATAACCAATGGACATAAGACACTGGGGGGTAGGGGAGGCCAGGGGATTATCAAGGGCGGGAGGGAAAAAAGGAGACATATGTAATACTCTTTGTAATACTTTAAACAATAAAAAAAATAAATAAATAAATAAAATAAAATTATATACTCAGAAAAAAAAAAAGACTCCATCCTGGCTCTCTTGCAAGCCAAGCACCTTGACATCCTAGTTTACAAGCATTCCTCATCTTTGCATCCCCAATTCTTTCTGTAACACAGCAGTATAGTTAATGCATACATTGTGTCATATCAATCGACCTCTCTTAGTTTGCTCCAACCTTCCCATGGTCAAAGCCATTGGACATTTTTCAGTCCTTAGGTCTTTTCATTTTCTTTCAGTATTTAATGTGATTGACTAGTTCCTACTTCTTGAAATGTTTTCTTCCCTTGATTTTGATGGTACCTGGTTCAATATAGTCTCAGTTCTCTTCTCATTTCAAGTATATTATTATTAAATGACTTATCTGTATCCTGAACTACTACAAAACGTAGAAGTCATGATGTGTCTACGTATGAATCATTTTTATAGTACTGGGCGTTGCCCTAGGGCAGTGGTTGGCAAACTGCGGCTCACGAGCCACATGCGGCTCTTTGGCCCCTTGAGTGTGGCTCTTCCTAAGGCTTAGGAGTACCCTAATTAAGTTAATAACAATGTACCTACCTATATAGTTTAAGTTTAAAAAATTTGGCTCTCAAAAGACAAAGAAATTTCAATCGTTGTACTGTTGATATTTGGCTCTGTTGACTAATGAGTTTGCTGACTACTGCTCTAGGGTCTTTGCATTTGCAAAGCTATATAGAAAAGTGTTCAAAACCATGGCCATGACAACCAGTAGATCAGGGATAAAATGCTGTTTGGGCAATGTGGCTCTCTTCCCTTAATGGGGCTGAGGGCCGAGGGCTGTTAACAGTACTGATAGCCATTAGTGGAATACGTCCTGGTCCCTAAAGGGAGTCTGGGCAGAGCCTCACAATTTTCATTGCCATAGCTCTATTAGAAATTATTAAATTTGTCTGTGCCTCTCTTTACACAGCTATAAAATAGGAAAAATGACAGTGTATATCACATGTGTTTGTTGTGATTGCTTAGAATGATATCTGGCACATAGTTTTATTGTTTTACTTCATAACCACTCAAGTCAGCAGCAGAAATAAGCCTGTGTTCCAGGGCTAAATTCAACAGATTGCCAAACTGTAACCTTAAACTCATCCTAGACTTATGCCCACATTCAACTCATAAATTCTATGAATGCTTTTTAAAAATATCTTTCTTATTAGTGACCTCTTCTGCAGTCCTAACAATATTTCCCTACTTCAAATTCTTATTTACTGTTGTCTCATATGTTTTGCTTCCTATCTTCCGCCCTTCCAAACAATCCTTTGTAAATAGCTAACGATCTTCTATACAGATTCAGATCCATCATTTTCCTTCTTAAAATCTCATTGCCAATAAGACATAGTAGCAGAAAGATAACCAGTTCATCTCTTGCTACTTCTTTCTATGTAGCTAATTCTCCAGCAACAGCTAATAATGTTTAGCTCATCTTATCAGGCTCTTGCATTGCTCAATTGTTTTGTGAGTTTAATTTCTCTCCACAGGTAAAATAGCTTCTCTTCCATGAAGCTTTCTCCAACTCATATATATGAGTGCACAAATGCGCACGGACCTTTTTCTCTCTCTGCCCATGGAAAATATGTTCTCTCTCTCCTCCCTGTTATCCTGCCTCTTCTGTCTCTGTCTGGATTAAAGCACCTAACATAATATATCATAATGTGATATGGTGAGACTCCTATTAGTGGGGTGGACTTCGACAAATTGCATTCTTGATTTCTTCCAGCTTACACTGGAAGGTCCATGTTAGGGTTAACTGAGAAAATGTATACAAAATGCACACAGCGTGTACTGAGTATTTAGTGCATATGAGTACTATTGTGTTTATCTGCCTGTCTCCTCCATTTGGTATGAGCTCCTCAAGAGAAAGAGCCTTGTCTTATACATCTGGGTTTCCTTGACATCTGGGAGAGTGTCTGGCATAGGCAATGAATACTTGCTGGGTAAATGGCTAAGGAAAGGTTTGATACCTATCATATATCATATTGAAATTGCACAGGATAGCCTTTTTGAAAAGTGAAATGTCAAGTATGTGACACTTGAAGAGTTATTATCTCTATTCTAAAATAAAATGCTTCATAATCTTTTTTTTTGAGACTGTGAAAGCCATTTCAAAGGTTAACTCATGTGGTCATGTCATCTCAAGTAGATAAACATTATTTTTTCTTGCTGACAAAAATAAAAATCATAATGACTAATTAATGGTAGTATGATATTTTTTCATTCATTCATTCAACAATTATTTGTTGAGCACCTTCTAAACATTAACCGTTCTAGGTGCAAGCACTTGAAAGATGAACAAAGGCAAATATGGTCCCTGCCCTAATGGTCCCAGCTTAAGTAGTGGGGATGACTATTATGGCAGAAAGTGATGATAGTGTGCTAAGACCTCTCACAGGGGATGTGTGGAATACTATGGTACCATGTAACAGAGATAGCATTTAATTATTCTGGAGGAACTCAAACTAGAGGAGAGAATAGCACAGGGTTCAGGGCACAGAGTTCCTGAAGAGCTTTGTAATGCATATTAAACTCTTAGACTTTATACAAGGGCATCATGTGGACTTAAACAGGGGAGTAACAAATCTGATTTCCATTTTGCAAAGACCATATGACTTCTATATAAAAATCGGATTCAAAAGGCCAAAACTGAAGCCAGAAAGATTGTCTGGGGAGCCACCAGCAATCCGGACCATCAGATCCTCAAACTCTGAATCTGAGTCTCCATTTACCATTTGTGTTTCAAGGTTGACTATTGTGGTACTATGATAATACGGGAAGGCACCATAGGTATAATGGTAACGAGGTCTGTGTGATTGCACAAGAAAAGCAACTTACTTTTAAAGGAACATTTAGAAGTCATCTTGTCTACCGCTCTCACTTTCAGATGGAGTTTTTACTCACCAAGTTCATATCTCACCCAACTCCCCTCTCTAAATATGATCTGAGTGCTTTGGATTATACCATGTCCCGAGGGCAATAGAAAATAAATGGGGGACATGTTCCCTAGTTCCAAGGACCTTTGAATCTTGTTGAAGAAGAAAAATAGTTCTCCCTAAGAGACCTGAAGCCAAAGATAAAGAATGAATATAAGGCTAATTGTGTTTCTACTGCTGTAGTTAAGCATTCTCCATGCCCTTGCTGATTAATGGAAAATCTTTATGTCTCCTTCAACTCTAAACAAATCTATATAAGTTCATAGCTAGCAATAGAGGTTGACCAGAAAACCTACTATTATTATGTCTAAAGAAATTTTAAAGTTTCCTCCTCAGCTATCTATACTAGTATAGTTTGCAGAAATAGGAATGGGATAGGAATACATCCCTATTTATCTTCCTTTAGCTTCTCCCTGTGTAGGGTCCAAATCCTATTCAGATGATTGGTTGCTTGGAGCCACATATCTACCTCCTCATCACCAGTGCAGACAATGGATTATGAAAGCATGAAAGGGTAAAGCTACATGGTTGGATATTGTGGAAATACTTAACTATGATCATCATTTTTAACAAGACTTTTAAGAGTAGCATATATGTAGTATTGGGTATAATGATTTTACTGCAATAAAAATATATTTTGAAGTATAAGTATTTCCAAATTTTTAACATATCACTAATAATTTAATATTTTCAAGGTAACTTAAATGTTTCTGAATTTAAAAAATACAGTCCACAATATAAAAGTGTGCCAATACTTTGCAGTGATCTGTTCTGGATTTTGAATCCTACTACTGACTAACCATAAGATTACTTACTGGCTCTTTGCATTAATTTCCATCACTAAGACAGGGATGATAATAGTAGTCACCTCACTGTGGTTGTTGGGAGGATTAAGTGAGTCAATATATGTAATGAGCTTAGAATAACACTTGGTATATAAACAGCACTTACTATTACATAGTTTTTTTGAAAATTTTTGAGACAATAGCGCCTTATCCATCAATAATTTTCATAAAGCTATGAAATATGGAACTAAATATATTTCATGTTAAAGGCAATTACTACCCTGTCCCTGACCTATAATTCTGAGTTATTATGTAAAAAAGTATTTATAATTATTCATCCTATTTTCTATGAAGATTTCAAAATTCCATTGATAACTCTGGGGTGGAGGGATGGAAATTGTGAGATAACATCACATCGTTTTAGGCTGTAATCATCCCAGATGGAAACCATATCCAAAGGTTCAGTGTATTCTTTGGAAGGAAAGATGTAGGGTGGTGCCACTTGCATCATAATCCAGACCAGATTAAAGGTCTTGGAATTGTGGTTGTACACACCCTGTTTTGGGTTGTGAGAAGCCACTCCACAACCAAGGGCACATGGAACTTCCTCCAAAGTTCCATCTATGAAATGTGTAGACCCAATGAAATATCATGTGACAACAAATGATTATTAGTCACCAGCGTATGGAAGGTCCTCATTAAAAAAGATTTTTTGAGTACATAATCTCTGACAGGTATTAGGCTAGATATAAGGCTACCAAATAAGGAAACAGCAGACGTCTAGCCAAGTAAGTTCCCATTCGAGGAGGAAAGAGATAAGTAAAAAAATTCTAAGTGCTTTCTTTGGCAGCATATATACTAAAATTGGAATGACACAGAGAAGATTAGCATGGCCCCTAAGAAAATTTCCAAAATAGCACAATAATAGAAGCATGTAAAATTCACCATAATGAGACAAGGGAAGTGAGAATAGGGTGCTCTCAGGAAGAAGAACCAGAGCTGAGTCTTGGAGGACAAATGGAAGTTAATCATCCAATAAAATAGTGTCAAGAGAAGAGCACTTTAGTTAGAAAGAATAAAGGCCATAAATCTTAGTATGTTTGGGTAACTGTAAGTATTGCTATTTATGTCTGGAACATACAATTTGAGATGCATGTTGGTGAGAGTTCAGGCTGGAGAGGGCTTTTTGTCTTGTATGTCTTGCTGAGGAGTTTAGACATTATTCTGTGGATAATTAGGGCCCCTGAATAATTTTTGACAAAGCAGCAACACAATCTTATTTTTTATTTTAGAAATATCCCCCTGTCTGCAGTGTGGAAAATGACTACAGGCAGGCAATAGGAGATTCTCATATAATTAAAATGATAAATAATGAGGGTCCACGTTTATGCCAAGTTGGAAATGGAGAGAGAGCTTGAATTAGACACAGACTCCAGTGATAAAACTTACAGGACTAAATCACCAATTAACTTGAAGTGTTGGATGAAAAATTAGAAAATTATAAGTCAAAGAACATCACCATATTTCTGACCTAAGTAAACCTATTGGTGAACAGTGGTGCTGATAACTGCCAAGGGGTATGGAGCTGAAGGTGATGGTCAGGTGAGTGAAGGGCAAGACCATTTCCAGAGTGCCCTCCCATTCCTCTATGTGTCACTGCCAACACTTATCCTGGTTATCCAGAATTCTTTCTTCTGGTTATGTTAAAAGTTAATTCAGAAGAAGGGTAATAATAGGAGGAGTCATTATAGATAAATTTCTGTTATCTATCTTGACCTTAATTCAACTTGCAATAGAAATTGCTCATTCAGAGAGGATAAATGTAATTTTTAAAGCGCAGATTGGTCACATCTTAGAGAATAAGACTTTGATTTATAAAGCATTGAATTAATCATGATAATCAATATTAAATTGACACCTACTATGTGTCAAACATTGTGTTAAGCTCTTCACAGACATCATTTCATTTAAGCCTTACAACAAACCTATGAGGCAAATGCCATTATTCTTTCCACTTTACAGATGGGGAAATGTGAGCCTTAGAGTGTTTTATCACTCACTATTAAGAAGTTGCCCAGGATTCAAAGTAAAGTCTTCCCTTTGTTGTGGAAAGAGCAGAGGATTGGGAATTCAGGAACCTGGTTTAGAGCCCTACTTTAGCTATTTATTGGCAGGGCAACAGTCATGTCACCCTTTTTCATCTGTAAAAATATAAATGGAGGGATGGGAGGCAAGGGAGAGTTTAGAAAAGTTGAAATTAAAGACCCCGTGGCCCCTTTAAGCATTGACATTCTGTGTTTTTTGACTGTTCATAATAGAGTGTTCATTCTGGTAATGACTCTGAATTCAGAGGAATATGGTGACTGATCTGTACTATATACTAAGAGGACAGGCATGTCGCTGAAAGGAAGAGAGACCATTGCCCAATACATGTTATCACTGGTATAATTCATACACTCATTAAAGGCCCTTTCCTGGCTGTGCTTTTATTCTCCACCTAAGGAATTATTTGGATTGTTGCCCTTTCTTTGTTAGGAAATGGAGTGAGAACAGTTTCTCTGGAGAAGGAAAATCTCTTCTCCCATAAACAGAGGGCTTCTTGGTCTCTGTCTGTTTGAAAACAATTCAGAAAGGGACTTTTTGTGAAGTGTTCTCTTGAATCTTGTCATCTTTTACCTCGCTGCCCAAATATGGTAGAATAACAGCTCTTCTAAGCAGGGACTTGGAGAACATGAAGATTTCCATGAGAACCACAGAAAGGGTCTTTTCAAGCTGCAGAAGGGGACAGAAAAGGGAGGGGTCATATTATCAGCAGTTGCTAATGTTGGTCTTTCACAATTGCTGGCTCATTTGGGTACAGAGAAGTTGTTGGGGCTTTGGGTAATTTCCTTAATTGGAGATTTTTTAAATGGACCCTTGGATCATTTAAAGCTCTGTGATATTAGTCCTACCCCTGGGGTTTAGAATAAAAGTCACAAACATTGAAGTCATGCCCTGACCAATAGGGCTCAATTGGTTGGAGTGTCGTCCGGAACACTGAAAAGTTTTGGATTTGATCCCCAGTTGGGGCGTGTATGGGAAGCAATCGGAGGATGTTTCTCGACTCTCTCTCTCTCTCTCTCTCTCAAACACACATAATTCCCCTCTCTCTAAAATCAATAAGCATGTCCTCAGGTGAGGATTATAAAACAAAAACATTGAAGCCACAACACTAGCTCTGTTGTTTGTTAGCTGTGGGGTCCCGGATAATATTCCTGACCCTCCATTTCTCATCTGTAAAATGGAAACCAAAAGCTTTATTTCACAGGGTGTTGTGAAGTTTAAATACAATAATATATATAAGCCACTTAGTCCAGTGCCTGTTTGAAGTCTGATAGATGAGAACTAATCACATTGTTTAAAATAGCAAAGACTAGAAATCTGAGTTGACAGAAGTAATATTAATATCACAGTGTTCCCTGTTCTTCGGAAAAAAACTTCTACAAATCACTTTCTTCCACCTTGCATGTTTAGCCTCCTTATAGCAAACATGAGTAACAACAGCAACAGATGCTGCCTCAATAAGCAAACAGAATGGAAAATAATTAATGCAGTATGCTTGCATGCATGGAAGTTTCATCAGAAATTACAATGCCTTTGATATGAATTCTTCTAGAAGGCAATTTGAGCTTGGAATGGCTTTTGTTGCATTAGCTATTATTTTGTGTACACACTGGAATATCTGCTATCTAGGGCTGGCTGTTATTATTTGTGAAAAGCATAAACAGGGAGAAAAGATATGAAACTGTGATGGATTAATGAGTGCCTGAAGCATGGACAGAATATTAATATACTATGTACAAAATTGGACTGACCCAGCTGAGCTCAGCTAATCAAAACTACCTGTATACACGAGGATGTTAATTTCCAGTGGAAAACTGGGAGGGATGCCAATAAATTCTGGGAAAAGAAAATAATATTATACAGATTCCTTCTCAGAGATCTTTGCTGTCCACAGAGCAACCCTTCCTGAAAAGACAATTATTTTCTTCTTTGGTTCATCTTTGAGGATTGCTTGAGCTAGGTCATTTGGCACCCAAAGACCACCACAAAGTTCAGAGAGGGTAGGAGGGGCCTTTCCTTTAAATTTCTGGTCAACCATTTAAATCTTCCAAAAGTTAGTTGACAATTACAAGGTTTGGGGACTTCCAGTTATAATTGTATTGCAAAAATAATAGGAGAGGCAACAAGCAGAGGTTATGCTAACAGGCCCTGGTGGTTCAGCCTTTGAAGTCAGTTTCAATTGATTTTCATGTGAAATAAGTGGAGTAAAATGTTTCCATTTCAGGTTTCACATGTGACATTTAATGTACTGATGTTGTTTCTTGTAAATTTGTTTTAGGCAGTTATTTTATTTCCTCTGTGGAAATCAGAACTCCTCTGTTAAGCTAAGCAAAATAGGGGTTTGAGATGGCTTCTTTATTTCTATTGTTCCTTTTTTTTTTTAATTAATTTAAGCACATGGTTTTAAAAATAAAAAAATAGGTGCAGAGAGCTAAAAGAATGCAAAATACCAATCTCCCTTCCTAGCATATCTTCCCAAAGGTTCCCCTTTCAAATTTTTTCCCAAATGTTAGTAAAAAACTACAAATTTTATGTATAGACCCACTAAAGTGTTCATTGTTTGTTACACATTTATAACATACTGTTCATTACTTTGATTTCTCATTTAACATATCTTGGAGACTTTTCGATATTATTACATACAGATCTACTGTATTCTTCTAACACCTGAAAATTATTCTGTTTTTTTGGAAGTACCACAATGTAGCTAACCAGTTATTTCTGTTATTTTGTTGTTGCAAATAATGCAGTAATGAACAGGGTAAATTCTTTGCATGGAATTTCTGAGAAAAGGGGTAAGTGAATTTTAAATTTTGACAGACATATTAAGTTCCAGCTAAGAGTATTTCAGAGTGCTTATTTTAGGCAGATATTAAATTGTCTGTATCTGTGTGTTTTCCTCTATCACCTAGTTGAGGATGTGGTATCAGCCAATCTATAATAATAAAAGCATATAGCTAATTAGACCAGACGTCCTTCTGGACGATCTTCTGGATGAAGCTGGGGCTGTGAGGGAAGCCCAGGTCCCAGGTGCCAGAGGGAAGCTGGTCCCAGCAGCCGAGGGAAGGAAGGCCTACTCTCGCATGAATTTTGTGCATCAGGCCTCCGGTAGAAAAATAAATAAATGAAGGATAGAAACTTGGGATACAACAAAGGTGTTGTTTTAGCCAGGGTCCCAACAGGGAACAAAAGACACAGGCAGAATAGGATAACTGAAGAGTCATTTACAGAAGGACTATTTATAAAGATTCAGGTGGATATAGGGGAAACCCATGGAATCATGCAATAACCGTAGGCCAGTAAATAGTGGCTGTTGTCTCCATCCGTACGCCATAATGGAGAGAAGAGGGAGCAGCTATTGGACCTCAGAAGAAGTCATGTAGTGGAGTGGTAGCCTTAAGCTGAGAGCCAAGGTATCATAAGAGTTCAGTGTTGCTGGGCTTTCCATTGGCTTAGCCAAGCAGAAGCCAGAACACATGCCCTTTGCTGGGGTCCATTCTGGTCAGCTTCCCAAGGCAAAGAGGAGGGTTGAAAAGGGTGAAGAGTGGCTCCCAAGGGGCAAAAAACTCAAATCACTTTAATGCAGGGATTACTTCTGTCATCGCTGATTTTAAGAAAAGAATGACTTATCAAAAACCAGATAAGAAGCTGGTTTTTAACACACATACAATTTTTAACACATATATAAGAGCAAAGTCTATTTTCTTTGTCAAACATTATCTTGTTCATTATCTAATTAGCCTATTTTGTAAGTTGTCTGAGAGAAAGGTCCATATCTAACTTATTCATCATAATTTCAGCAGAACCCAGTATAGTGCCTGACACAGATGAAGCATTTTACTAATTATTAATAAATGTATGAATAAATAAATGCCAGAAAGAAATGTTTCCTATTTTTTAACTTGACATTCTATGTTAATATTTAAGACAATTTCCTCTTTTTTTGTTTTGTTTTGTTCATTCTCACCGGAGGATATTTTTTCATTGATTTTTAGAGAGAGTGGGAGGGAGAGGGAGAGACACAGAAAGAGAAACAACAATGTGAGATAGACACATTGATTGGTTGCCTCCTGTACATGCCCCAATTGACCGGAATCGAACCCGGGACCCTTCAGTCCTCAAGCTGATGCTCTATTCACTGAACCAAGCCAGCCAGGGCCAATTTCTTCATTGTTAATGAATTATTCAGCACTGGTGGTGGGGATTTCCTCCTGGAGAATGTCAGCTCCAGTGCCTTTATGAGAGGTCAGCCCTAGAGGTGAAGTCATACTTAGCTCTGTTCTTCCAATAAGTTCTCCTATCTAGTGATTCCCAAGGGGATGGGATTTACCTATATAGGGAGCATAACTGAGAAGAATTATAGATGTATAAATGGCATTCTAGGTGATGGGAGGTTTCCATTCCTGCTCTCTCCAAAGTTCACTAAAACTCCAGCTTTAGTCATAAAAAAAGTTGACAAATAAAATTTCATGTATTTAATTGTACAGTGTGATGATTGGCTATATGGTTATCACAGACAAGTTAATGAACACATCCATCACTCCTATAGTTACCCGTTTTTTGTTGTTGTTTTATGTGAGTGTGTGTGTATGTGTGTGTGTGTGTGCACGCACGTGCGCGCCCGGTTGCTTAAGACCTACTCTCTCAGCAAATTTTAAGTATACAACATACTATTATTAACTATAGTCACCATGTTGTACTATAAATCCTTAGTCTCCATGTTTTTCTAAACCCTAAATTGATCATCTGAAGCATCTATACATTGTATGAACATCCTTGGTGGAGCCTTCTTTTCTTTTGCTGATGTAAACCTAGATTATTATTCCTGGAAATTTTCTCTGTACCACCAGTTAATACATACTCCATAAAAGCAATGGTCACATTGAATTGTCCTTTTTTTGAATGATTATATTAACTATAAACTTTGGTTGTCTAGCTGCCAGAAGGCTTGGACCCTATCTTGGAATCTACACATAATACAAATTCAATAAGTAGAAGTTGAATTTATTTAGGATATTAACATTCTTTTTCCATTTTCTAGGCTTTTCTTGACACATCCCTTAACTTTGGAGATGCAGCAAGAAAGTTGATTCTCACTCTTTTTTGATGCTGAACAGAGAGCATGAAAGCAACATGGTAAGATAAAATAAACTAGGGCTTTGATATGAGAACAACCTGGGCTCACATCACAGATTTGCCATTTCTAGCTTAATAACCTTGAGCATTATTCAACCTCTCTGAGGTTGCTGGGAGAATGTAATAGGATTGCATACATGGTAAATTCACTGACATTGACACTTGATAAAATATTACCTTTGCTTCCTCTATCACCTTCCCCTTAAGGATATCAAAAACTGTGCTCTGCTTAGAGAATAGGCCAGCGGGTTTAAATGGGTGATTTAGGAGCTTCTTGTAATTTAGACAAATGGTATATCGGGAATCAACAGCCTTCTTTTAAATTTTCTTATTCATGGGATGTGGAAACTTAATCTTAGTACTATTTTAACTAAATAGACAACTGATTAAAATACCATAGGAGTTTATGTATATTCACTCTTCCTTTTTCCATGCAAGCTGGTATTTAAACTTGTTTTAGGAATGTATTTAAATCAATGGATGTCGATGTCTAAATGGTAATGTAACATCTGTGTACCTCTCATTCTCACTCATTTGTGAAATCTTGCCTTGTAGATCAGTCATCAATATTTCATTCATGAGCTAACCAGCCCACACCTTGGATTGTAGAACTCATTTCTCAAACCCCCTCCAATGCTTCTCTCTCTTTCTCTCTTCCTCGCCCTCTCTCTTTCTCTCTCTGACCTTCAATCATATAGCTTTCCTTAAGTTCTTTACAATTGTACATGACCACTTAGTAACTATTATACATAAAATTACAATAAAAATTATTAAATACATAATAACAACCATCTTACTAACAGCATTAACTTATATCACCAAATTCTGTTCCTAATGTCTCAGGGATCTCAGTCTGTGGCAAGTAGAGCCCATCTCTTTGTCCCTGATGACATCAACAGCCTCATCTCTACCATGTTCTCTTTATACAGGGAAGGGCCTCTGTCTGTCAAACTCTGGCCCTGCAGGGTGACTATGAAGGAAATACGTTGACTTCTCTCTCTCCCCCCACTTTCTGATCTTCAACTGGTGCCTCTCCCCTGTTTGGCAAACTCAAACCTGGAAGTCACAGGGCAAGTGAGACTATGATACGGTTTGAAAAGAACATCCTGCCCTGACTGGTGTGGCTCAGTTGCTTGAGCATCATCCTGTGCCCTGAAAGGTTGCTGGTTGATTCCAGGTCAGGGCACCTGCGGTTTGCAGGCTCAGTTTTCAGTAGGGGACATGTAGGAGGCAGCTGACCAAAGTTTTGCTCTCACATTGATGTTTCTCTCTCTACTCTCCCTTCCTTTCTCTCCAAAAAGCAATTAAAAAATCATAAAAATAAAATAAAATAAAGGACAGTCCACCAGAAAAACAAAAAACAAAAACCAGGGTAAACAGAGAATAAATAATACTGAATGAATCCCAAAGATAGGAGATTGTAGTTTGTGTGCCTGGACATAACCTGGTGAGACTTCACATTTAGTTTGGTACCATGCCACAGGGACACACAAATCCTTGTCTAAGGGTCAACTCTGGGGAACTAGATCCCAGATGGGATGGACCTGGGTCTGAAGCCTAGCTTCACCTGCTCCAAGGCCCATGTTGTTATCTGCTGTCTAATGCTGGCTCTTGCTGTCATATACTCAATAGACAATCTGGTACAGCAGCATTTTTTCCCTGCTCTGGTCCCCAAATGATTGATTAGTATTTAATTCTAATAGGAAAACCAGAGGTCTTTTTTATATATTTCACCCAAAACATCAATTCAGGAGTAAAACACTGTTGAGATACATTTTTAATATTTTTACAAAATGGATCAGAGACTAAAAGAGTACTGCCTAACAGAGTTCTTAAGTCCTAATAAGTTTGAAATCTTAGTTTTTCTAAGTTGCACTAACTGGGTTCAAATTATCAACTTGTCTTTTACTATAATATCACTCCAGAAGGCTAGTTGAATTCTTTATGCCTCATATTCTGCTAGGGTCCAACCCCAGCAGGTCCAGGAGTCCCCAAAGGTGTGGACGGAGTCGGCGAAGAAGGAATGACATGGAGACAGCGTTCAGTTGATCAGCAAACTAGCCAGGATCTCTAGCCAAGTTCTGGTCAGGATCTCCAGCGAAGTTCTGGTTAGGATCTCCAGCCAGGTTCTGTGTCCATATTCTCTTGCTAGGTTCTCCAGCCAGGTTCTGTCCAGGTTCTCCAGCCAGGTTCAGTCACCAGGTTCTAGTCAGGTTCTCTTGCCAATTTCTGTAGTCAGGTTCAGTCCAGGATCTTTTGCCATGTTCTCTCGCTAGGTTCTGTCTCTAGGTTCTGAGGCCAGTTTTTGTCCAGGATCTTTTGCCATGCTCTCTCACTAGGTTCTGTGTCTAGGTTCTGTGGCCAGTTTCTGTCCAGGATCTTTTGCCATGTTCAGTCTCTAGGTTCTGTGTCTAGGTTCTGTGTAGGTTCTGTGTCTAGGTTTCTGTGGGTTCTGTTGTCTTGTTACATCTGTATTTAGACCAGTTGATTGCAATCCTATCAATCTCTATTCCAAAGGTTAGGGCGTTTCTTATCTCCATTCCAGGGAGTAAAGATTATGTAGCTTAAGCATGATTGTTCGTAGTTAAAGTGATTAATTACCCGCCTGGCACTTAGTTAAGGGGTTTTATTCCCTCCCTAACTTCAGGGGGAAATCCCTACATGGGGAAACAACCTTTCTCAGAGAGGTGACCTTGGTAAAAACACATAGTGCCAAGAAGGTGAGCAAACATATTAAGAACTGTATGCCATATATGCCAGGTCCCTTGAAACAGCAAGGATGGACCGGCTCCCGGCGATATTCTATACCCATGAGATTGGGTTAAAATAAGATAACTGTTAGGATTCACTATTTTAGTATGCCTAAATTACTTACAAGAATGCCTGGCATATATTAAAAATTAAGGACTCAATAAATGTTATTGTTACATGTCTTAGCTAAAAATACCTCCTGTTTTTGTTTACAAAAGTTTCAGTGGGCGCCCAATCTATGAACAGACCTATAAGAAATTATTTTTGAATTTGGGAGGAAAACCAGACCAGTCTATATAACAAGGGTCCTCAAACTTTTTCAACAGGGGGCCAATTCACTGTCCCTCAGACCATTGGAGGGCCGGACTATAGTTTTAAAAAAAACTATGAACAAATTCCTATGCACACTGCACATATCTTATTTTGAAGTAAAAAAAAAACAAATGTTTTTGGCGGGCCACATGTGGCCCACGGGCCGTAGTTTGAGGAACCCTGCTATATAACATGGTGCTTGAAAGATGGAGGGAGTCATAGAGGTTTGGGTTATATTAACCCAATTTACTTTTCCAGACTAAAAAATTATATTGGGGTTGTCACAAATTCAAACTGGCCGGATTGAGATGTGAGATAGGCAAGAGGGGGGGAAAGGAATTTGTTAAATGCTACCTCCAGCATTTGTGATTAGTATGGCAATTGTTCCCTATTTATCTATAATTGATTAATCATGCTTTCAAATTTTTGTTTCTTCCTAGTTTTACGTAATTTTTGTTTGTTTTGAAAAAATAACTCTTGTCTTCAGGAATTTGCAGTAGGAAGCAGCCCAAAGACACAGTTTCAATTGCTGGCACCACTACTTGCTGGCTTTGGGACACTGGGTCCCCTCTCTGAGCCTTGACTTGCCATCTGTAACATGAACCTAGCACATACCCTTTTTGCTGCCCTCATAGAACATTATTGGACCAAATATGCTACATGGGTATGCCAGTCAGAGTCTTGTGCAAATGTGAAGAAGAGAGTTGGTACTCTAGGATGTACTCTGAGATAACACACTACACGGGTGTTGGGTTTCACATATCCAGTTGGCCCTGGGACAAAAGAGGTTTCAACTGCACCGGCCCACTTATACTCATGGTTTTTTTCAGTAAGTGGTGCTTCTTATCCTCTGATTTCATATCTACACATTCAACCAACTGCCAAAAACTGTGGTTGGGTATATGAAAATAGTGAGCCACCACTGGTTGGATTTGTGGACGCAAAGGTCCGTCTAGAGTTAAGTTTTGGGGGAGTCAAAAGTTATACACGAATTTTTGACTGCATGAGTGTCGGCATCCCTAACCCTCATGTTGTTCAAGAGTCAACTATATTTGGGTTTGATTTGGGGCTTTGCCACTTACTAGCTGTGCAGACTTTGAGTAATTGACCTTTTGGAACCTCATTTCCTTCATCTATGTAATGGATCATTTTGAGGGTTGGTTGAGATCTGTGTACAGAATGCTAGTGCATTAGCAAGCTCTTAGCTCAGTAAGCTCTATTTATTAACTCTTCCTTATACTGCAGCTTGGCTAGGAATGCATCACAGGAATCAAATGAAGAAGCAATCTTGTGCCTAAAATTCACTCCAAAGAGTCAGAACAGAAGAGAAAAACCCATGTTTCTATTTGTCTCTCTGGCTCAGCAAGATGACTTGAGGAACTCTTGAAATGTTAGAGTTCAAACAAGCAATATGAAAAGATAAAACTGCCCCAAATTGTGCCTGTAACATTTGCAAAAAGCAGATAAGCTTTATTGCTTATCATTTAAGAGGGGAGATTTATTAAACTAGAGAAGGATCTGGAATTTATGATAAATTCTCTTTGTGTTTCTTACCCAACCAGTTTTATGTTTTTAATAGTTTCACACCTTTTAAGTTACATGGGCCACGTAACACTTTCCCTCCACTGAGTCTTTCCTTTCAGAAGACACATAACAAATTGCAAGGTCTTGCAGACACCCAGAAACAATAGCAGGAAGCCAGAGAATTTACCTAAAAATTGAGGGTGAGTCAAATAGGAAAAAGCCTTGGTAACCAAGAGCAACCAGACAGCGTCTTATGTGACTTTGCCACATAAAAGACTCTGTTATAACAAAAAACTCACCAGTATCCTAAGTTGTAGAGTTTTGCCAAAAACACACATTTCCTGTCTGTCACTGAACTTACCTTCCAAGTTGCTATAACATTATGTCTCTGGTGTGACTTTCAATATAGATAAACAATTCTACCCTTTTTAAAAAAAAGAAAAAAAAAGAAAAAAGATGTTTATTGATTTTTAGAGAGAGAAGAAGGGAGGGGGAAAACAGAGAGAGAAACATAAAAGTGAGAGTGAAACATTGATTGCATGCCTCCTGCACACTCCCTATCGGGGATCCAGCTGGAAACCCAGGCATGTGCCCTGACCAGCAATCCAACCAATCAGCAACCTTTTGGTGCACAGATGATGCCCAGCCAACTGAGTCACATTGACCAAGGCCAATTCTGCTTTCTTTTCAAAGATAACATTATCAACGGAATATTCCAGGCTGAAAATCTGGTTATTTCCTTATTTAATATTTATTGAAATTTTGTATTTTTTCATAATTGACCTCTCTTTTATAAATGCATGTGAGTACATATATATGTATGTGTATGCACACACCAACATACACATGTTGAGTAGGAATTCTAGACCATTAGAGCTGAAAGGAAACTTAATGGTGACTTAGTCCTCTTCTAATAGATGCAAATAGTGAGTCCAAAAGAGGGCAATGATTTACTAAAGGTCCCACAGTCAGAGGTAGAATTTTGACCATCAGATCTTTTTCTTTCTGTTCCTTTTAATGTTTCCACTGTCTAATGCTGCCTTTTAAAAAAATAAAAAATAGAAACTAATATCTGAGTGTACAGGGAAATTTTTACTATTATGGATGCTGGAAACATTAAAGCTAGGGACATCACATGTCCTAGTTGCCAAGAATAGTCCAGGTTTGCACCTGTTGTAATAATCAATAGCACCCCTATCCGCTTTCACAAATGTATGGTTTGGAAGATAATTTATATGGTCACCTTCATTAAAGCACAAGTTTTATGTTGAATGTAAAGATCCACATTTTATTTGCAAAGAATCTGAAGATACATTCTAAAACTTGGCTTCCCTCAAGGAAATACACAAAAGCTATCCCAAGAATTTGGGATTTAAAAAGGGGAGGGGGGGGGCAGGGGTTACTATGTACTTGAAAATAAACAAGACCACATGCAATGGCCACAGTTGAGCTGACCCTTGCCAGAAAGACTCAAGCACGTATGTGTGGCTTTACAAGATGTCTTCAATGAGAATTTTGGTTCTGTTTTTATTTTTGTTGGTTTTTAACCAACAAAATGAAAGTACATGAAAAAGTAAAGTTATACTGTGGCTAAAAAAGACCGAAAGTATAGTTGAGACTCAAATTCTTGTCTTAGCAAAGTGTGACCTGAGGTAAGTTTCTCTTTATCTCTGGGTTTTATCATTTCTATCGCCTATAAATTAAAGGGATTGAATGAGACTATCTCTGCTTCTTTCCAGCTCCAATTTTTTTTATTCCTATAGACTTGTTAATACATATCCATAATTTTATCTTTTCCCAGGAAAATGTATTACCTCTCCCTTCCCCCATCAATTAGTCCCAAGTTCTCAATGATACAAGTATTTCCTCAGAAATTTCAGAAGGTAAGGGAAATAGGCACTGCAAAGAATGTCTCCTCCTGGAATTTGCCTGTGGCATTAATACATCTAACAACATAAGATCAGAAGGAAAAAAGTCCATCTCTCCATCCTGGTGTCCTGGCTGGAAGAGATGTCACTTGCTTGTCTCACATATTTATTTTATTAGCTCAATGGCAAACTTAAGACTCTGCCTGTATGTTTGGAATAGATAAATGCATCATAGCCAATCAGCTCAACCCTGCTTTTCCCCCCAATTGGTTGAGACCACATCCTAGCAACTCTTGCTGACAATAGAGAAAGCTAAAACGGTGGGATTAGAAATGCTGTTATCCTATTTGATGGCATAAATAGACCCAGCTTCATTTTTCCAGCCTTGATTGCTGAATTTTAATGAGAAGTCCAAAGGTCAATTGTTTTCTGACCTAGTGTCTGAAGAGAATACTGATGCTAGGGAAAGTTGATTGTATAATTCACTCTGCACACACAGCAAATTGGCTTCTATTTATGGAGAACGTTTTTTAATTAGTGCTTGAATGGTGCATTAAAATTGGGCATCTATAAATAGTTAACAGATGTGATATCTTATATCTTAAGATTCACAACGCCTTTCCCCCCTCATTTGATGAATTCTAACCCATAGCTCTCTGTTTACATGTTTGCTATTTTGGTTCTGTGTAATTCTAGAAATAACTAGTTTCAGACAGTTATGGTTTAGTGAACGCAGGGAATTGCTTTAGCTAAAATTGTTGTTGCTTGTTTCTAAAATTCCTACAGAATAAATCTACAGTCTTTGGAAAAGCAGAAGTTATTTCCAATGACACATGCTATTTGTTGAAAATTTACGGTAGATTGACTCATGCATCTTTGCATTGTACTTAGATTAAAATACTACAGCTTTGGTTGAGGGCTAGATGTGTCAGTGGCCTGGCTGTGGCCTGACAGTTTGTTTTGATAGGACAGAGAAAGTTTACCTAATTATAGGAGGCTCATTATTCGTTCTGAAGGAGGAAAGAAGTCATCTTGACATTGATTTCTTCTGGAAATGAATCATGCTGTTGTATAACTTTTAGCACCGCTGTCTGTCTCCAGCTATGATCTTTTTCTCTTTCTCTTTTAGTTAGTGTGAAGTTTGTCATTTCAAATAATGTCTGATGTCTGGCCCCAGGCTATTTGTAGATTTATCCTACCCAACATGTGTCACTCATCTGGGTTTAGAATCTGCAACCTTCAACATAGCAACCTCTTTTTATTTTTTCCTTGCTTTATTGGTGGCTGTGTACAGATTATAATGGGCTCTCTCAGGACGAGTGTGATTAATGGTGGGTATCATAAGTCCATAGATGTACAGTAAATTGGAATTCTTGACATGAATTTATCATCCAGATAAATATTGGCTGCATCTTATTTCAGCGGTTGCTTTGCCCATATTTTATGGGGGTCAACCCATCCTTTTAATGGTACCTCTTAAAGAAACAATAGAAAGTTCAAACGGTTGACCCCACACATCCCATCTCTAAATTGAAGCTGGAGATGTCAGAATTCTTTTGAATATGGGGAAAAAACCTTGATTTTCAAATAATTGCAATTTTTATCTCAGTCTTTCGTGATTTTTATGTGATATTTGCTTTAATTTCTTGTAAGCAAACAATTAAAAAATGGATTCAAATATGTTGCCTATTTAGGAATCAAATTTCTTTTCATTTAAGCCTAATCCTGAGCCATAGACTATCTTCCTAAGACTTCATGGGCTAGTCAGTGGCCCCAACACATATTAAAAACCGTAGAGTTTTCTACCTCATCCTTAGCTTTAGTATGAAATACTGGTGTTAACTTGAATATCAAGAAGTCAGCCAAGAATGTTATGAGTTCTTAGGAACAGCATTTTTGGGAAGCCCCTAAATGCTGACTTAACTCCCCTAAGTAAGTAAACATGCCTACCCTAGACTATTAAAAAATGTCTGGGGGAAGGGAGGGTGCTGTATATATCAGTAGATGTTAATAGATTCCATAATACATTTTTATCACAACGAAGCAGCCACCTTCAAATAAAAGTGTATGGGTCAGTGTACAAGGTAAACATTTTGCGTACATCCAAGCCTTGGTGAAACTGGTTTACCACTTTGACTCTCTTGCCACATGGGTAGTGGATCAGGCAGCCAAAAAATCATGGACTCATTTCAACTGTGGAAGTGCAGGGCGCAACTCCAAGCCAAAAGCGTGGCCATGGCCAGCTGTCTCAAGCCTCTGTGTGTACTCAGTAACCAATAGTATGTTACAACATATGCTCTGTCAAATCCAGCCATTAGCCTTCTAAATCAGGGTAGGAGAGTCTTTCTTTCATTTGATGCACCAGCAAAGAAGCGCATCAATTCAATTATAGTGATCAGGAAATAGAAAAGACAAAGAAACTAAAGATCAAAAACAATTTGGTCTTTCATTTTCAGGCTCTTAGTAGTAGTCGACCCACTGTTGTCTCCTTATAGAACTAACATATATGTAATATGTACATGCAGGTTTTCCAACCCTCTCCCTATCAGTTGGAATGTTAGAGTTTCCTTTCTGAAAAAGGTGCAAAAATAGGATATATTCACTCTTTTAAACATAAACCCCAAAGAGGTATTTGTTCATTTTTTTATTAAAACTCTCCAGTTTTCTATGTTTTGCTGTAAGAATATGATTGCCTAATAGAGAAAGACTAAAAACTACTAGGATAAAACACAGTTTTCAGCAATCATACAAGTAAAAGGAATATCTGAATTGTCTTCACTTACTAAAAGAAGAGAAATATCAGGAAAACAAATTTATATCATAAGTGTTAGAAAAATATAATTTTCAAGGTAAATTCTAGAGTTTGAACAACTGTAATCTATCTCCATGTATATACCCATCTACTATAGGATAAGAACCACCATTCCATATAATAATCCCTAATCCTTGGGTGCTTAGTCAAAGAGAGATATTAATTTTAACATACTTATTTACTAAGGCACAAGAATAGTAAAATAATATTAATAAAGTTTGGCCTCTTTTATTGAGTAGTTCTTGACAATATGGGATTCTCAAGATGAGTGGATAAAAATAAAACTGTGGTACATTTACACAATGGAATACCACTTGCTGTAAAAGAGAAGGAAATCTTATCTTTTTCAACAGCATGGATGGACCTGGAAAGTATTATGCTAAGTGAAATAAGCCAAAAAAAAGACAACATGATTTCACTTACATGTGGTATCTAATGAACAAAATAAGCTAATAAACAAAACAGAAACAGATTCAGATACAGAGTTCAAAGACTAAGTCTTATTCATTGTATTATCTCCAGTGATTATATTAAGTAACGTATGTGGCACAGAGTCAGCACTCATAAATTCCTGTTGAATCAAAGGAATTTTCTTTTAAGCCTTGGTTAGAGAGTTGTCCTGTATGCCAAGGGTGTGGGTTCTATCCCCAGTAAAATGAATACATAGATAAGTGGAAAAACAATTCAATGTTCCTTTCTCTCTCTCTCTCTCTCTCTCTCTCTCTCTCTCTCTCTCTCTCTCTCTCTCTCTCTCTCTCTCTCTCTCTCCCTTTCCCAACCCCTTCCTCTCAATCTCTAAAATCAGTGAATAAAACCAGTTAGAGGAGGCTGTATAATTGGTGCTAAAGAAGAAATAAAAAGTCATCTCAGCATTGATAGCACCTGAAAAAGAACCATACTTCTAGCACCACACTCTATCTCCATCATAATCTGAGAATTCAATTATCTGAAATTCAGTTCCACCCATTTTTCAGAGAATACACTATTGGTGCAGTTGAACTAGCTTTTGCCAGGAGAGGTAGTACAACTTTCAAGGCTGAAGTTGAGTCTGTGAAGGTGACTGCCGGTCTTCATTGTTCAGATCCTCATCACTAGCCATGGAAAATACTTCTAAACACCTGCCTCCTGGTAATGCGTTCCTGCCCAACTTGGCTTTTTGTGAGAGTCTTGTTCATAGATGTAAAGAACTTGTAAAGGTGAATGTTTCCTACCACCTCAGAAGTCTTGGCTATCTTATTTTTTATGAGATTACTGAAAGTAAAACATTTTATTTCAAAGCTCTCATCATTTATAATTTTGAAGAATTTCCACAGTAACTAGAGAATAATTGATTTTCATACTTTCCTATTGAAATCATCTGATGGTAGCCTTAAAGTGACATGATTTCTTCAGAAGTGGGTCAGTGAAGAGATTTTTCTTTCCAAGAGAATCTTATAAATCATTAGATAGAGAGGCTGCAAGAAATGGTATGTACGCACTTTTACAGTCTCATTAAATGTCTGGATATTTTTTCTTAGGAAAAGTTTTTTGGCTTGGTAGTTTATTTTACTTTAATAAAGCTGCTACCTTTTAAGACAATGCAAAATTAAATAAAATGACCATATGATTCTAAGACCCTTATAAGGTGGAAGATTCAGTTCACATCCTGCTCACTGCTGTGAAAGGATTCTCTACGACTGGGGAAGCCTCTCTGAGGGATTGTCCTGGATTCACTGGCTTGTTTATAGATAAACATGACAACCCCTCCCATTATCCAAGGCATTATCTCATTTAATTTGAAAGCTACCACAGCTATCATTGCTGACCTTCATTTCTAGAGCCTGAACTCACTTATTAGTTATACAAATTTATTATGTCACTTAAAGTCCCGAGTCTCCATTTCCTCACAGTGAGAATCTCAGATTAATGTAATAGCTCTGGGAACAAAGTACAAACAACAGAGCAAGCCAATTCTCTCTCCCAAGGTTACCTGGTGATGTGGTGGTTTTTGTGCCCATTCCATTTCCAGAGGATGGAAAAATACGTATATTTACATTTAAATTTAATGAAAGAAATGTTGCTTATGGCCATGGGGGGGGGGGGGTCGGTATTTGATTTTAGAATTTATTGGACAAATTTAGTAGAAAGCACACAGCAAAAGTATCTGCAAAATGAAAACAAAACAAAAATTATTTTGAAGCTTCTTTGGCAGCTCAAGAAAGAGGGAGATTAAGGGCACCTGGAACCAAGACCAGAAGTAAACTTCGAGAGAAAAATGTTGGGAAGGAAAGGCCTGTGGGAAAGCAGCAAAGAAGAAATTCTTGTTATATTATCGGCTGGAGATCTTGGAAGAAGAGGAGCGCCTAAGACTCAGTTCTCAGTTGTTTGATGTGCTCTTGAAATAATCACCCTCGGTTACCGTCAGCACTTCAGTAGAAAAATGTTGCATGCGGCTACCTTGCGTTGGAAATCAAAGAAAAGGACTAGGTTCTCTATGTGGTGAAACAGGCTATAGCTACAGGGGACAGAGGCAAGAGGCTTAAAGAGACAGCTGTCACAGGTCACTGAGGTCACTAGGCTGAGAAGGAGAGTCCTTCGGAATTCTCAGCCATGTCAATGAGGGCACTGGGCTGGCGAAGTTAGCAAGGTGGGGGCTCCACACCATTTTACTTAAGTATTAAAGAGCACTGTGACCCCCACAAAGCAGCGAACCCTGAGGACCTTCAGGGGGCTGACTTCTGAGTTGCATATTTAAGACCCGCAGTGTGATGAGCTGTGCTTGAGGCAGCGTGCCAGTGTTCTTAGCAGGGGTTTGCAGCCAACAGTCAGGGCTTGAACCCTGACACCACTGCCTGTCCCTGAAGCCTTAGGTAAGGTGCTGAACCTCTCGAATGTCAATTCCCCGTTTGTAAAGTGCAGATAGTCTCCACTGCTCAGGATTGCAGGCAATAAAAATGAAATAAAGGCCCCTCATGGAATGGCTGACACACACTTGAACTTACGGAGTGGAATCTATTCTTTCCTTCTGTCTTAACTTAGTCAATGGGCTGGAAATAATTTACTTCAAGGACATAACTTGTGAATGTGATTATTCATCAGGGAAATTTTCCCGTATCAACAGATTGCAAATAGGTCACGTAGGGATGTTTATATGTTAACAGATATGTGCTTAAGATGTTCATACAGGTAGCAAGTGGCAAACAAGGAGCCACTTAACAGAAACACCATAGAGCTGAGATGACAGAAAAACACAAAATCCAAATTGCTTAGCGTTCAGGGGTATGGCCCTAATATAAAACATGAACTGTGCGGATATTCTCATGGTATCCAGAAATGCACCCCCCCCACCCCGCATTGTTCTTGGGAGTCCCTAAACTTTGGATTCCATCTTCTGTGATGTATTCTTGCCTCTGAAACAAACATGTTTAAAAATAGGCTAAGCAACAGAATGCTCCTATTTAAACAAAAATTGTCTTCTCAGGGTTGTATACATCGTAACATGTCCTTGTAAGCTTTTGCATCTTTCAAAAGAAAGGGTAAAAGAGACTTCAATATCTATGCATATTCTGACGTAGAAACTTTAGAATCATTTTTGGGGAACTTTAAAAAATAAAGGTATATATTTGATAATTAAGTTTAGATCTGTTCAAAAGTATCTCATGAAACTTTGTTTTGAGAATTACGTATGATGGAAGTGACCCAACTTCATGATGCGAAGTCTAAAACATAAACAGACCATTAAAAAGGGGGGGGGGGAGCATACCATTTATTATGGCACATGCTTCCCAGCAGAGCTGGAGTAAATATTTATCTCCACAGTGCAGGAACTATTTTCCCAGGAAGGGGTGGTTTTCTGTGTTTCATCACTTATACAAATGCCTGATAGTCTCTCTTAACTCTTCTGTGTTGGGTATCTGACAAGGATAAAAGGTCAACCACATACGCTTCTGTCTGTGTGGAAACCCTGCTGCTTCAGGCTTCTCAGAGGAAGGGGTAAAAGAAAAGTGAGCAGTAGGAATTACCTTCAAGAATACTTACTCCAGGCCTCTGGCTACACCAAGGAGAGAGGCAAAGGTGTCCTTTAGTAACTAAGCCTGTATCTGGTGCCTGTCTCCCAGATCTCAGGTACCATGAATCATTTTTAGACCCATCTCTATAAGCACAGCATGAATCTTCATTTGAAAAATGGAGAGCCAAGATGTAGAACGAGCAAATAATCTTCCCAGAGGCAACATCTGCGCTGGAATTGAAAGTTGAGCTCAGGCCTCTTAAATGTCAAGTCACGACTCCTGTTTAACACAGTTTCTATTAAACATATTCAATTTAATCATCTATTTGTCCTAGAGAGCATAAAGCAATTTAAAAGAGATCATGTATTTGAGCTGACTACAAAGAATAAAAATGCCTTGTCAAAAAGAAAAAAAAGTGCTATAAAGTATTAATTTCTTTTTTGTGCTGCCAAAAGCATCAAAGAATCTTCCAGTTATAAAATGTGAACTTTCTCTGCATAGATTTGACAACGTGCCGAACTCTTTTGATTCTTCCTTAAAAAAACACCTTGACTCTTCTCGTCACTTTTTATTCTTTCAAGACCTCATCCATTCCAGAGGCTTTATTTACAGTCTATATGTGGATGACTTTCTAATCTATTCCTCTGGCTGAGATTTATTTTAGGCTACCAGATACCTCCCCTTGAATATTCCAGAAGGATGTTGAGCTTAACACATCCAAAATTTAGTTAATCATATTTTCTCTGAAATTAGCATTCCTTGTGCTCAGTAAAAGGAACCTGGGAATCACTCTAATTTTTTCTTTTCCCTCACCTTCCATTCCCAAACAATCAGCAAATCTTATTACTTCACTGTTACTTCCTTATAGTCCCACTAGGGACCCAGTGCACGATTTTGTGCACCTTGAAAGGAACTGTGGGCCGCGAGGCTGTCATGGCACAGGGGTGGGTCTCGGTTGATATTTGCAACCACAGTAAAACAAAGATTTATATTTTTGATATTTATTTTATATATTTAAATGCCATTTAACAAAGAAAAATCAACCAAAAAAAATGAGTTCACGTGTCACCTCTGACATGCGTGTCATAGGTTCGCCATCACTGGTGACCCATGGTCACAAAGATCTTCTCTTATGTTTTCTTCTATAAGTTTCATAATTTTGTCTTCTATGTTTAAGTCTTGATCCATTTTGCCTTAATTTTTATATACAGTGTTAGGTATTGTTCATTTATTTTCATGTGGCTATCCAATTTTCCAGTGGCACCATTTATTGAAAAGACTATCATTTCCCCCACTAAATTGACTTGGTACCTTTGTCAAAAATAATGTGAAGATTTATTTCTGTGCTCACTAGTCACTTACATTAATTTATTAGTGTGTTTCATACCCCACTCCATATTGAGTCAGCCCATGGCAGCAGAGCTGCTGGATTTTGTGGACATCCTTGTGCTGATAATACTGCTATTCTCACCTATCAAGATGAAGAGAGGGATGGAGTTGGCTTCATTCATAAAGACCTCATACTTTCACTGTTTTTCCAAAAAGCTATGGCATCTTTCAAAAATAAATACTTCTAAACTTGTTGTTTGCTTTGGTCAATTGTCAGGATCCTGAAATGGTTATTTTTAATAATTTTGTCTAGTTTCATTGATGTTATATAGAAAGGATGTTCTGATATCTTCTCATGGCCATCCCTGGAATTCCCTCCCCAACACTCATATTTAGGGGAATGAATAGGCATATTGAACTTCATCTTAACACACCTACTCACAGTAGTTTTTTGAAACTATATTAAAAGGTAATCTTTGGAATATATGAATGCATATGGCAGGCTGATTCTATCTGTTTATGCTCTGATCTCTCCAGAATGTCACCAAAATAAAATAATGGGATAAAAAATTTAAAAATCTACAATGACAGAGAATAGAAGAAACAACAGAAAAGTAACCACAGATAATCCAGGGCAGTGAATGCAAAAAAAAACACGCCAATATTAAAGACATATTACTAAAAATTTCAGAACACAAGCTATAAAGAAAGGCTCCTAAAAGCTTCCAGAGCAAGGAAAGAAATATTCTGTATATAGTATAGAGAATTTGAATGACATTGAATGTCTCAACAGCAGCCCTGGAAACCAGAAGAAAATAGAACAACATTTTTACACCTGGGATTCTATATCCAGCCAAAATATTATATATTTTGGAGAATGATCAGATTTTCAGACATGCAATGCCTCAAAAATGTATCTGCAGCTTCACTCTCTTTCAAGAAATTACTGAAGGACATGCTACAACGAAATGAGGGAGGAAACCAAGAAAAAAAAAGTATGTGGATACAGAAAAAGGAGTTGTAACAGATCCCCAGACAAAGATAAAGACAAGTCCTAAGATATCTTTGCACAAGCCTGACAAATACCAGATCCAACTTGAGCAAGAAGCATGAAAATTTCAGAAAAGTATTTCTAAGAAAAGAAATGGAAGCCAATTGAACATTTTACATTTTCCACAGAACTGAAAAATCTCAAAGTAGTTATTGTGGGATTTGTACATAGAAAACTATGCAAATAAAAACAATATAATTATTAAACCTTGTGAAAATGAAATTAGTACAAGAAACAAAATGTAATTATAATGCACACGCGATTCAGCTATGAATTGTTTTTATAGCATCATTATAATATAAACATTAACTTTTACATTAAAATGATAATGTTATTAAATTACAAAGAGAAAGAAAATGAATGAGGAGAGGGATGCAGAGCTAGGGATGAAAAAATAACCATCTTCCATATAAAGAAGACAGTGAGTATCTAAATTGAAAAAAATTAAAATCAAGAACATCAGTACAAATTTTTTATTTAAAAATATTAAAGAGATAAAATAGCCCTAACCGGTTTGGCTTAGTGGATAGAGCGTCAGCCTGCGGACTGAGGGGTACCAGGTTTGATTCTGGTCAAGGGCATGTACCTTGGTTGCGGGCACATACCCAGTAGGGGGTGTGCAGGAGGCAGCTGACCGATGTTTCTCTCTCATCCATGTTTCTACTCTCTATCCCTCTCCCTTCCTCTCTGTAAAAAATCAATAAAATATTTTTTTTTAAAAAGAGAGAGATAAAATAGGAAGCACTAAAATTATTGAAATAATTTTCTTGAGGGAATACAAATCAAAAGTGGGGTGGGAACAGCAAGAGGCTCATATGCCAATTAAAACCATTTGATTTTTGTCCTGGCCAGGTGGCTTGGTTGGTTGGAGCATTGTCCCATGCACCAAAAGGTTACAGGTTCAGTCCCTGGTTGGGGCATGTACCAGAGACAACTGATTGATGTTTCTCTCGCACAGCTATGTATCCTCAGTGAGGGTTAAAAAAAAACATTTTAAATTTTTAAAATATGCTTTTATAAGTATAAAACTTAAAAAAATAAAATAATATTATGTGTGTTTATCATGTTGCTTTCTAAATACGTGTCATTTTAAAAGCCATTCTACTAATTTCCAGTTTTTACAAATGGCATTTAATTAAATTAATCCACAGGAGAGAACTTTAATCCAATAAGATACGTACGTGACTGGACCAAGACCAAACCAGGTCCAAAGTTGAGTTATTTCAATTTATCAAGAAATTCCTTCAGGAGGTGAGGTTGTCATGTTGTTGCTATCCTGTTTTAAGTAGAAAACAGATTTGCCTTAAGATATGCTTGTTTCATATCCTATATTTATTTCCCTCCAGATATCTCCTAAGCTGGATGCATCATAATTAAAATGCACAAGAACAGATGTTGCTCGGTCTCTGTCAGGCACTAAGTTTTTTGATGTGTCATTCCTTCCAGTAACTGTTCATGAGTATCAGAAGAATGGTGTATTAGCTTCCCAGAGCTGCCATAACACATTACCACAAATTGGATGGCTTAAAACAACAGACATTTATTATCTCACAGTCATGAAGGCCAGAAGTACCAAATGAAGGTATCAGCAGGACTAAGCTCCTCCTGAAGCCTCAAGAAAGATGCATCCTTGCCTCTTCTCGTTTCTGGTGGCTTCAGGTGTCCCTTAGCTTGTGGCTGCATAACTTCAATCTCTGCATCTGTCTTTCAAGTCCTTCTCCTGTTGTCCCTGTGTTTCTTCTTTGGGTGTCACTTGTAAGGACACTTGTCATTAGATTTAGGGCCTACCTAGATAAACCAGGATTATTTCTTCTTGAGATCCTTAGTTTAATTTCAACTGCAAAGACAATCATGTTCACAGGGCCCAGTGATTGCAGTATAAACATCTTCTATAGGGCCACCACTCAACAGATGATCTCAGACTTCTGGCCTCCAGAACTGTGAGATGATAAATTTTTGTTGTTTAAGCCACTCAGTTTGTGGTTCTGCGTTACAGAAGCCCTAGGAAACAAATGCACCTATATTTCTTAGACTGAACATTACCTCTCTTAAGGGTAATTTTTTATTAGGCTTTCCCATGATCTGTAAGGTCCTACTTTGAAAAATAGACCCAAACTCCCACTGATCCAACTCTAGTTAATATGCCTCTTCAAGAATTGAGAAGGTAAGGCATCTGCCTACTATATGCGATTCTGATTCTAGGTTTTCAGTATCTTACTATGACTAAGCTATTTATACAAGTTATGGGTAGATGGAACATGTAAGTGTGTGGATGAATAGATAGATGATAGATAGATACCTCTATCACTGTAACTTTATCTATATCTACCATGCTTTTTAATAAATATAATACCATTAGCTTGTTCTCCATTTTATCAAACACTTGCTACAAACATCATTTTAATAAAATTGTCATGTCATACTCTCTCATGTTTGTATTTACTAAGATTTTCCAACCTTTACGTATTTTTAGGTAACTGATGCTCCTTTCCCCTTTTTGTGACATCTTTTCAAATACAGCTCTGTCCAAATGTCAGAATATTTTCTTAAGACAGAAGGGCAATTACTAGGCCGAAGGCTATAAACATTTTTAATATTCTTGATACTTATTGCCAAAATTGCTTGCAGTAAAGCTGGTATTCTTTCCTTTGGGGTTAAATACCAAGAAAATTATTTGTAGCAAGAGAAGAAAATAAAGTCATGAAGAGCGGTGGGAGTTTTGCTGTTTATAAATATTTCCTTAGAAAAAACTCAAAGCCATACATACTGCTTATGTAACGTGGAGGTAATTCAAGAAAACTCTGGCTCAATCTGTCTGGAACGCCAACATTTAACCGCAGATAAGGTATTGAATTGCCAACTCATGTACTGAGCAGAAGGCGTCTCTATCGTCTCTGTTCCTTGGAATGTTTCTGCTGACCTGCACCCTTGATTATTTAGTTCAGAGATAATTTTCAATAAACTGTTGTCACTTGAAAATAAACAATCTGGACAATGTAGGGTCCGTTTGGAATACTGACAAGATAAACAACCAAGGATGTGTCTTCTTCTCTTTGCAGGCGGTTTTGGAATGTGTGCTCCAGAGACTTCACTTTCTTCCCCAAAGAGAAGATTTTATTTCAAATAAAGCTGTTTACTTGGCACCTCTGGGCGACCCTTTTTGGAAGAGCCACAGCCATGGGTGGCTTTGGAGTCTCACCTCGAAGGCACAAGTTCATCCTACTCGTGCTCTTCCTTTTGCACATTCAGAGTCTGGGTCTGGACATGGAAAGTCATCCTACCACCGAAGTCTGTGCCACTCACACCATTTCACCAGGACCCAAAGGTAAGGCAGGAAAATAAACTTTCCATCTCTAATAAGGAGGCTGTCTTCCTTCAGCTCTCAGCCCCATTCTAGCTCTCAATGACTTTCTCTTCTCCCCTTGCTAGTTCCTTCCATTTTTCATCTATTTTGGAAAATCAATGACCTATTATTTTTAAATCTCCCTTGATGTTAGGTAAGAGAATATTAGGAGGGGATGGGCCCGCAGGGGAGGGATGTGATGGAACTGATCCAGGGCAGGGGGACATTTCCGTGTTGCTCTAGAGGAAGACACACAAGCAAGATACTAGTCTTCAGGAATCCTTTCCTTTAAAGCCCAACTCCTTTCTCATGCTGTGCTGCTAAAGCCACTAGGCAAAAGCTCAGTGAAGTAAATAGTAAACCTTTTGAATATTTCATAAATTAATGGGCTGCTGGGTTCCAATGCAGAGGAAAAGTTTTGTCGAGGATTGGAGGTACTATGCAAATGAACATTTCTTTATTTGAAAGCAAAATCTTTGGGGCCAACTGCCTTCAGCTGAGGGATGATAGAACATTGCAAGATTTTTTTCAAGTGGAGCCAAGGTCTAACTGTGCTTCAAGCAACTGGTTGATGAAAAGTGCTGCTGTTTTCCTGGTTTCAGCTCTGACCCTTTGGTTCTGAAAGTGGTCACTGCAGTACAAATTGGTGCTCTCTCATTAGTAATTCATGCGCTGTTTCTCCAGGCTATAGGGCAGAAGAATTACAGCTGCTTAAAGTTTTAAGTAGAAAAGGGGTCTTTTAAAAAAAAAATCCTAGAAATGCATCGCCCTATGCTTGTCAGTTATTTAAATGTGTATTGCTTAAAGTGCATTTTTCTTAATCAGTGAATTAATTTCCTCATAAGATTGCAATCCAAGTTTTAACCTTTGCTACCATAAAATAAATGCAGGGGGAACAATGAGACCTTGGGGCTTCCTAATAATTTCTTGGGTGAATTAATGAATAATCTGAGGGCAAATGTTTAGAAAAGAAAGTTTTGATGAGAAGTAAAGTGTTTACTTAAAACCATTACTGAACTTTCCATAGAATATAGGAAACTTTGTATTACTCCTAGGGTATCATGGAGAATGCTGAAAATTAACACTTCCCTTGTTCCTGCAAATAGGAGAATCCACTTAGTAGTAGAACTGTTAAAATGTTTTTCTTGTGGAGAAACTGCAGTTTTCAAACTGGAAGAAGAATGGACAAAGTGTTGTTAAAATAATGTCCAAAATACAATGTTCAATAATTCTATTCATTCCAATTCAGTGAACATATATTGAATATATACTAAGTGCCAAACATTCTTTTCAGCACAAGAATATGCTTAATATGCATTAAATACTATATATTAATGACATGAGTGATGAAGAGATAGATATATGATTTAGGAGGGAGATCAGAGGATAACTAATATTTGTTAGATACCAGTAGGATGTCTACCATAAGAATGTGTACCCTCATTTCTTTGCTTAATAAAAAACATCTCCATTCACATTAGAAACTCTATTAAGATTTCAAACAATGGAAACCTCTGTAACACTCTTCCTGAGCCTGTGTGGAAATCATGAGATGATTACAAGCCAGAAATGTGACAGAATGAAGAAGTGAGTGCTCCTGGGGAAGAAAGGTTTGGGGAGTTTTTACAAACCCTGTGTTCCAGAACCAAGTCTGTTAAGAACCCAATTTGATTGCTTCTTATTCCCCCAGAGCCTGGTGGCTTTTCATCCAATGGACTCTAAGTTCCTTTCTTATTAAAGACATCTCATGATTCTGGAATGTACTGACTACCTACTAAGTGCCAAGCATCATGTGAAATGCTAAAGGTTTCCAACTAAGGAAGAACTTGAACTTGTCCTAGAACTTATATCTACATTTCCAGCTGGGGATTAGAATGCAAACTCTTGGCATCAGGGCTCAGCTAGCTCTTTTGTGTGTGTGTGTGTGTGTGTGTGTGTGTGTGTGTGTGAATTGCCTATGTGTGCACATGGTGCAACATGAGCATAGTCACTACTATCCTGCCTCTGCTCTGGGCACCGTCTAAATGTTGTGTGCACAATAACAAATAAGACATTGTCTTCTCTCAAGATATAAACTGCTATCTACCCTACCTGGTCCTTCATCAACATGGTGATAATCCCTCCCCACTCCTGAACAAGGCAGATTTGTATACTTAGCTCTACAAAGTGAAGGCGGGGGGGGGGGGGGAATACAAAAAGACAAAGTTTGATGGCCAAGTAAACATTTTAAAGGGCTGTTGTTTCTGCTCAATACATTATTTCTAAGATCAAGCTGTTCTATACTCTTCCCCATGGCTAGTCATCGTAATTCATATTTACCAGCAGTGAGCTCAGAAACTTCTACACTCAAACAGACAATACAAGGAGTTTTCCCTACATTCATTTGTAGAGCCTGGGAAGTAAAAAATTACTTAGCATTGCAGGTGCAAAACCAGTTAGGTTAACCCCTCATATAATATGTTGCCCAATACAGAGACACCATATTTCACTGCATTATTTCCCAAGCGTGACTAGATTCAATCTGTTTGGTCTTCAGGATATTATTACATCTATTTATGCTTCAGTCTTCTTATTTGTAAAATGGACATTAGTCATAGACCTATTTTTAAAATAATGTAAGATAATCAATATAAACTTAAAGCTGTGTAGACATCATAAGTAGGTATTTAAATTCTATTTATCTTTCCTTCCTCTCCCTATGTAAGTCTGTTGGCTAACAACTTTGAGATAAGAATTATTCCGGTTATCAAAAATTCTTTGTGTAAAGCTACCTTTATTTTTATTTCTTTACCTTCATTTTATTATTTTATTCTGCTTAGTAGGTAAACGTTTTTGGTGGTTTTTTTTTTTCCTACCTTGGTAGTTTCTTTAAACAATTTATGTGAAATTCTGACCTCTAGTGGTTTTACTTAAAAACAACAATGGCAAGAAATTTTAACAGAATATATTAAAAAGAATTTTAAAACCAATAAGAATATTGAGCCCTAACCGGTTTGGCTCCGTGGATAGAGCACCGGCCTGCGGACTCAAGGGTCCCAGGTTCGATTCTGGTCAAGGGCATGTACCTTGGTTGCAGGCACATACCCAGTAGGGGGTGTGCAGGAGGCAGCTGATCGATGTTTCTCTCTCATCAATGTTTCTAACTCTCTATCCCTCTCCCTTCCTCTCTGTAAAAAATCAATAAAATATATTTTTAAAAAAGAAATATTGAGGTGATGCTTTACAATTTCTAATGACCTTTAAGATACATTATCTTGTTTAATTGCCCTTTGAGGTAGTAATTACTTTAAACTTAAAGATAAGGAAACTATCAATGAGGCCAAGCAAAGTGCCCAAGGTCTTTCAAGTAGATATAGTCTAGTCATGCAACTTGAACTTTATCCCTACCTTCTGTCTCTGGGTCCAGTGTCATTCCATGACATCTACTAGTTTATGTTAGAATCCAGTTTGAAGACAGTCCACTGCCCCTTTTTTGATAAGAAATGGATAAGGCAGTACCTAAGAACATGGAGTTCATGTAACCTTTTGGCCCAACATTATACTGCATGCCAAAACATGTTGGAAGTGATGACATGCCTCCCCTTTGATAATTAACTTCACTAGTTTGGAAACTAATGATATTTTACCCTATTGAATATTTTGGCTTTTGCTAGCTTTTTAGTTTAGCAGCTCTTTCTTTCAGTGACATCTGTATGTGCATGGCCTAAACGGTCCTTTGTAATCCATTTTGCTTCTCCCTACTTCTTCCAGGTCATTTAAAACCACTTTTCAAAAGATGTTTGCTCCGGGCATCCTTGCTTTGTCTCTCACCTCTGACCCTGGAACTTTGCATTTGATGTTCCCTCTGTTTGGCCCAGTCTTACTGCAGATGTTCCCAAGGAGAGTTCTGCCTTCATTCATTCAGGTTTTAGCTCAAATGCCATTTGCACAATGAGGCCCTGCCTGACTCTCTACTATAGTTCTCAAGACATCTTATTATTTTAAAGGACTTACTACTAAATGAAAATCTCTTGCATATATATATATATATATAGTCATTCCTAGAATGCAAGCTTCTAGGATGCAGGGACCCTGTCCATCTTGTTGAGTGTGCTTTCCTACTGCCTAGAATAGTTCCTGACACATAGTGGGTGCTCAGTAAGTATTTTTGGTGACATAAATGAATCCTAATTATCTAAAATCCCCCAACATTTTAGCTCATGGCTCTGACCTATTCACTCAGCTCCTTAATGCTCTCCATGTTTGCCCTGCATTTTCAAAGAAAGGACTGCTCCTTTTATGCAAATGCTTCCAAAAGGAGGACTGATCCTGAGGATGCACTATTTCTTTAGTGATCAAAGAACTTCCCCACTAGTGGCCACCAATTTTCTGCAAGTACAAGGGTAGCATGGCCTCCCTGAAGCCCCTGTCTCAGCCTAGCCTGGCCACTAGCTTGACGCCACTTCCCTCAGTAAGGAAGGTTTTCCATTGACTGCATCTGAGGACATGACAGCTCCTACAAATCACTGTTATGACTCCTCCACACACGTGGCCTGTGATGAACTCATGGGGCTAGGTCTAGGATCATCTCTCTTCTTTTCAGCGCGACTCCAATGGCATCATCCACCATAGTTGTAGGAGCAGTAATGCTAATACATTGAATAGTTGCCATTCGCCTTTGTACTATGTGAGTGCTTTACAGCCATTTTAAAATTTAATTACCTCAACAAACACAGAGAAAAACTCACACATTATAATTACCATTTGACAGATGAAGAAACTGAGATTCAGAACGATTAAGTCACTAGCCTAAGGCCACCCAGTTGGAAGGTGGAAGGTTGTAACTCCATCCTGTTACAGTTGGACTCCATGCCTTATCAGCTCGCTAACCCTGCTCATCAACCAGTGTGGACTGCCCCACAGTACTTTCTGGGACTGTCTGAAATAGCTACTTTCGCTCTTGCTTAAAGTTCTTATTGGTCCTTATGAAGCTCATGCATGGGTAGACCAGGTGACCCACACAAATGCCCGACAATAGGATGTGCACACAGCTTTGCCATGAGGGAAGCCTTGTCGAGCCCCTTTCACCTTCTGAAATGATTTCCTTCTCTGAAAACCCCTTAACCTCTGGAAAATGAACTTCCATTTGGCCACCCAGCATTTTACTGATTGTGGTTCTGGGTCCCAGCAAGTGACACAACTTGAGTTATTTCCAGGAATCCCCCAGCCTCCAAACAGGATGTCTCATGACTTCCCCAAATGGATGGCCAGAAATACCCAGAAATACCTGGATCACTTTCACACTCAAATTGGCATCTCACTACCTGTAAAGTGACTTTCAGATATAATTTAATTTAACCCCAGTTATTTTTACGTTTGTGAAAACTAAAGCCCAGAGAGGTAACGGACCATGTTCTATCTACATCACACAGCTGCTAATTGGAGGCAGGGCTGCAACTAGAGCTCCCGTTCCAGTTTCCCCAGCCAATCATTGTTCCCCTCCACCATATTATACCATAGCCCTCATGTCTCATCATTCCCATTAAGCGTGAAATGATCCTTCCTTCAGTTTTACAAATTAACATTAGAAAAGAAGTTCTGTGAGGTCAATGTATAAACACACTGCAGAATTGTTTTAACTCGGTCACCTTGATATAATTTAGCTGCTAATTTCTTTCTGGTGCCTTTATCAGAGAGGTTAAACAAGTAGTTATTTTTGAAAAACCTTTATATTAATTGTAGTAATTAACTGGATTCATTCATTTTGAGTTTTAATATGTATTTTATGCATAAGGACAGACCAAAATTTTAAGTGGCTTGTCTTTTTTTAACTTTATATTTCAATGTGTGGGTATTCTGAAACATTTTTTTCCCTCTCCTTTTTTTTCCTCTGGGTAGATGCCAAAAACACGTTTCAAGGTTATGTCAGGAGGGAAAGAATAAAATGTGGGCAAAGTGTGGGCAATGATGAGTCAGGAAGTATTCATTTGTGGAAATGACAAAAGAAATTTGTTTCATTTTAGTAAAGGTGCATCCATTATCAATGCCATCTCTCTGACCAATTCTCTCACATAATAACTTGGCTATATATCAATCTCTACTAGGGACCATACTAACAGGTACTTGCATGTTGGTAAAGATCATGGGCTTTGGAGACAGAATGTATGGTTTCAAATTTGAGTTCTACCACTTCCTATCTGTGTGATCTTAAGCTTTAATGTCCCCATTTTTTAAAAAATTATGATAATGATACTACCCATATCAAATACTTATTTTGAAAATTAAAATCTATTTACCATATAGATTAGCTGTTAGGGTTTTTTCATTAGCTTCCATTGCTATTACTGCTCACCATAGGCTTCCTCTATTTTCACATCCCTAAAAGGAAGGTTCATAGATTATATAGATGGGTCAATAAATAGAAATCTACCAGGGAAATGCCACTATCTCTGATCCTTGCTTCAATTTCCTGAGTATTTTTAGTCCTATTGCAAAGTCAACTTTTATTTATCAATAGCTCACAAACTTGAGAGCACCTATTCTCTTTACTAATGCTGCCTTTTTTTCTGTAGTTCTGCAACTGAGCCTAGTGCTCCTTATCAGTAAAATGGGAATAATAACCTTATAAATACCCTAGGCATGTAATCGGATTAAATGAGTTATTTCACATAAAATCTAGCCTCAGTTTTCTCATCAATAACATGGCATGATAAATATTGTGTGGCTACTTCATAGGGTTATGTTGAGGAGAAATGAGTTAAGCCACATAAAGCACTAAACCCAGTCCTTGACACACTGTCAAGGACTTCGTAAATATTAGCAAACCATACACTAGCAAAACTCAAGGGAGAATGAGAATGTTTTTTTTCCTGTTTTTTGTTTGTTTTTTTGTTTGGGGCGGGGGGGGGGGGGTTGTTGTTCTTTTTTCTTCCTTTACGGACTACTTCCCTTTAGCTACTGTCTGTGCCCCAGATAGACAGTTCTATTAGCCTTAGGGTTATTCACAATACATGTAGATGTCTCTCACTCTTCACATTTGTGTTTCTACTTCTGGAAATGTTCTCAGTTCTGTCAGTAATGATTTTATTTGGCTTCCCTCATCTTTTTCAGATATTCCAACCCATAACCAGTCCGTATGGTTTTTACACTACATATTTGATTTGCAATACCCCATAATTTTACAAATTTTTTAAAAATTGTATTTTATAGCTTTCTCGGCTCTTCCATAAAAGAGTTGCAAATATACACAGTAAAAACCTGACATTCAGAAACTCAAATGAAGCAGCATCTAAATAAGTTCATTGTTTTCAAATATTTCCTGTGATTGTTCTTGATTTGAAAACTTTGGAAGCATCATTTCAGATCTCTTGTGGCCACTTGACCATACTTGTATCTGTTAAACAAATGATACAAACATACATCTTTAGAATTTACAAAGGGTTTATCCATTGTTCTGCTTTAGTTCCACTTACATACTATAGGAATTATTATCCCTATTTAAAGAGAAAGAAACTAAAGCACACCACTCCTGCATGTGATCTGACTGCACAGCTATAAGCAAGTATTCTGGGGAGAAATCCTCTGCTCATTCTACCTCCTTAACTATGTAGGAAGTAACCCTAATTGACTCAGCCAATGAGATGCGCTAAGATCCCTTAAGTGAGACATCATCATCTCAGGCAAAATCAACCATATTTTAATAAGACAGGTTAGACGTACTGATGATACCAAATTCCTTGAAGAGGCGACTCATTGTTCTCAGCACTTGAAGAACTTCTCAATTCTGAGGGCCATTTATGTGACCTCCCCCAGGGATGCGTGTAAGTTCAAGATATTAATAGTATTGGGTGGAGTCAGAAATAGTTTAAATGGTGTTGTTCTGCCTGGCCTGAAGTGACAAGTATCTAAAAAAAATTTTTTGACATTCTTAGCCAAAAGTTGACAAAGATGTTATCTTTCATTAGACCACATGCTACTTGACCAAATGACACGACAGCCAAAAGGAGGAGGCCTATATGTCGAATGGGAAGTTGCGAGATGGAGTGTGGTAGCAAGTGTGACAATAGGCTCCAGACCAAAGTGAAAGTCTCCAAAGGGACTGAGGACTTGGAAATACCTTAGAGGAGGGTCTCTGGAACTGAAGATATCAAAACAATTTATCAGTGCTGCCTTAGCACTTGAAGAGCAAGGCCAGACAATGCTACCCGTGACTGTGGGGCAAAGCCAGTACTAGACCGCAGACACAGGTCAGATACACTGGAATAAAACTCACATAGAGTGTTCAAAGGAAAGGGATATGACCTACTTTCCTAGGTTGGAGCACACCTAAAGTGACATTTTATTCTTCAAAGTAAAATGGGCTCAAAATTTTGATTAATATATATGTATATATGACTTTTCATGATCAAAGAAGCCAATACCATGTTATTATTCTAATGTGGCCCAACCATAATAATATACAACTTCTTCTTGCTCCCTCTTTCTGCTTCTATAATATTGTATTGAATAGATGAGTGTATGCAAAACAAACATTTCCAGCATTTACTGCTGCCAACGTGTTCCTGTACCTGCTTATAAGGCTTTATTAGTGGGAAATGATTCTCCAAAATGCATATTAGTGCCTGTTCTACTATATCTCTTTCTGTCTTACTTTTTGGAATTAGAACATGGGTGGGGTGGAAGGTTAGGACCCAGTACTCTTCCATATAAAAAAACCATCATTAATGCAACCAAGTTATTGATTCAATTTTCTGGTGAGTATAGATGGAGTCTTGGAGTGGGGTGGCTAATGGAAGAGGAACTGTTATCCTACCTCTTTTTAGGTAAATAGGATCCATTTTTTAATAAGGTAGAGCACAGAATTATTTTCCCTATTCTAGCTCCAATGGATTTAATGTAAATAGAAACTCGATACACTTTGTTAATCCAGTTTTCATTATACTTTGGTTTCTCCTCCTCCTCCTCCTCCTCCTCCTCCTCCTCCTCCTCCTCCTCCTCCTCCTCCTCCTCCTCCTCTTCCTCCTCTTCCTCCTCTTCCTCCTTCTGTTCCTCCTCCTCCTTTCCCTTCTTCTTCTCCTCCTCCTTCTCCTCCTCCTTCTCCTTCTCCTTCTCCTTCTCCTTCTCCTTCTCCTTCTCCTTCTCCTTCTCCATTTTCATAGCTATTTTCTGGAAGTTGCAAGAGTGTATCAAGTCTTACGAGCCAAATAATAGTTTAAACCAGAGAAGCCAATGGAAGCTTTTGAGTAGGAGAATTAAATAATTATAAATATTATTTATTAATTAATAATATTTTTAATTCTTTCTGTAAAAAAAATATTATTTTCCTGGCAAATAAATCTCTTGGCAGAGTTGAAGCTAGACTAAAGGATGTGAGAAGGTCCTGATGGGATATGCATTAAAAACAAGAGATGGATTAGGGCTACTGAGATATGGAAAAAGGGGTGGGATGTTAGAGGGGTCTTTCAGAAGAAAAATTGTCAGGTTATTATGAGTTCTAAATTTTGTTTGAGCTGCCTGTGGACATTCAGATGGAAAAGTCCATAGGCAGTTGGAAATAGGTACTATAAATATTTCTTAGGCATGTCTTCTCTGCAAAAGCTAAACACACGACCTATATAGTTTTGACTCATAATTTTTCTATTTTGTGATAGTCAACAGTCAGGACACTTCCATTCTCAGTGAGTTTTGGGATGTCCATGGATTGGGATATTGATGTATAGTAATAGCATAGTTGTCACTTATATTCAATGACAATGCTACTCTTTTATTAAAAAAAATGTTTTTGTCCCACTTTTTACTAAAAGGAATTTTAGACAATATTGTATGTCACAGCTTTAGCGTGTTGTAAACATTCCAATGCCAGGACACAAATCTCTGCAAGCAAAAACAGGCATCAGCCAGGAAGGTGCAAATCTGCACAAGCAAAAAGGCCTGGCTTCCCATTGGCATCTTCTTTTTATCACTCTAATATTGAGCGATTAGAAATTCTAGGTGGCCTATTGGATGATACTGTCATAATGCGCTACTTCTCGAGTGTGTACTGCCTTCCAGGCACCATTCAACCCTTCGCCGGCAATATCACATCCGCTCCTCCCAATAACACCCAGAGGGAGATATTTCACTATTCTGATTTCCTAATGAGGAAACTGAGGCTTACAGAATTTGTGTGGGTGACTAAAGTCTCTCAGACAGTGAGTGATGGAGCCAGGACTTGAACTAAGCACTCGGATCCCACAGCCCATGCTCCTAACCACTACAGTGTATTGCAGAAGCATGCCACCTAGTCCTGGATGGATGGGTTTTTCCTAGCATTTGTTTCTACTGACTTGGCTCTGAATGCATTTTAATAATGAATGATATATGAAAGCAGCAGAAAAACTGCCCAACAGACCTTAATATTGTATTTTTCATTAAGTACAAGTACAATGTTAGTTGTTTGTTTTTTTTCCTTCCCTGTTACTCAGACATGCAATGACTGCAAAAGACTTGCAGGCCCAAAATAGTAATTTTTTTAAAAAACCAAATAAGCCTGAGTACAAAGAGAAGGTGCTTTGTAATTCAAGTAGGAAAGATTGTAGGATTCTTGAAATCCTGACCTTTTTTTTTCTTTTTTGGCTAGGTTGCACAGGGATGAGTTGAAGGGCAAAGGAAGTTCATGGGTCCCTAGAATTGAATGGACACAAATAAAGGACTGGTTGACATTATGGTCATGCACATTAATAATCCAACTTAGGCCATAGAAAGCACCCAATAAATACTAGCTCTTACCATTATTGACAGTGATGTTACTACCAGATAAATTAATCACAATATATCTCCTTACAGATGGCATTTTCTTGCATTTGTTTAGCACATTAATATTGGAAAAGCACTTTCATTTTATTTCCCTATTTGATATGTTATCTTGTCATCTGAGGAGACATAAGTGAAAGCATAGTCTCTTCAGCCCCACATCATTGATCTTTCTGAAGTCTCACCTTGGTAGATACCAACAAAACACGCAGCAATTTCCCTTTCATAACACTCATGATATTTATAAGATCTTGTGCTTCCTTCCCACAAACTTTTTTTTAAAATATATTTTATTGATTTTTTACAGAGAGGAAGGGAGAGGGATAGAGAGTTAGAAACATGGATGAGAGAGAAACATCAATCAGCTGCCTCCTGCACACCCCCTACTGGGGATGTGCCCCAACCAAGGTACATGCCCTTGACCGGAATCGAACCTGGGACCCCTCAGTCTGCAGGCCAATGCTCTATCCACTGAGCCAAACCGGTCAGGGCCCTTCCCACAAACTTTTAAGCTTAGATCCTGTCTTATGAGATACGGTGTTATGCCCCAAGAGCCCAACCAGACTTGATAGCTAGTAGAAATTTGATAAATGTTTGTTCAAGGAATGAATGAAAAAACTGTGAAGTGTTGAATGACTCTTGAGAACAAATAAAGTGCAGAATATCGGCCCTTATCACAAAGAACATACACGCTAACTAGCTTATATTAATACAAAAAAATTACATAAAATGCATTTTTAAATAATGCTTCAAGGCAGCAATTAGGAAGCAGTAACAAGGAACCATATGGTGAATTGCCAAGGAAATAATTCTGTCAATAAATTCAGAGAATTTAGAATTTAATTTCAGACAAGACTCATGGGTAGTATTTATAAGGGGAAAGAAGGCCACAGTTCCTTTATATAATTTATGGTTTTTTTAATTGCAAGAGTATTTCCTGCTTGTTGTAACACATAACATTTATAAAGATGTATAAAATATACACAAAAGACCCTTCTCTTTCCAGACCCGCTTCTTCCATGTAATCATCATTAATGGCTTGGCATTAACATTTATCTTTATACCAGAGGCCCGGTGCACGGATTCATGCACCGGTGAGGTTTCTCAGCCTAACTTGTGCCCTCTCGCAATCCTGGACCCCTCAAGGGATTTTGGAGGCCAGGTGCACAGATTCAGCCTGATCCCTGCAGGCCAGGCCAAGGGACCCCACTGGTGCACGAATCGTGCACCAGGCCTCTCGTATGCATATAAGATCTTTGGTTAATCTCTTCCTGCTCTCTCCCTTCCTTCTGAGATTCATCAGTCTGTTCCATGTTTCTATGTCTGTGCATTGAGCGTCTGCTCCCTGGTGGTCAGTGCACGTCATGGCTACTGGTCAAACGGTCAAACGGTCACTTAGGCTTTTATATATATATAGGTTTATTTTACTTACTTATTCTTTGCTTTAAACAGGATCATCTGTGTGTGATTCTCTAAGAGACGTTCTTTACACAGTGTAACACAGAGCTCACTCTTCTTCCCAAGGTTTTTTTCAACTCATCTCATTACTTTTAGTAGCTGCATCATATTCCTCCTTGTATTTTCATCAATCTCATGATGACAAATTTTAAGGTTTCTTATGTTTTCTTGTTTTTTGCCACTCTAAACAAATATTTTCATATATACATTTGTTCTTACAGTTATCCCCATCAAATAGGTTCCTAAGGTAAAATAAGGATGTGGTAATTATGGAAAGATTATTTTCCAGAAATATTTTAGCCATTTACATTGCTTAAAACAATGACCTTTCTGTATATATGGCATCTTTGGATGCAACTAGTCTTTTAAAATTATAAAATCTAATGGCAAACTCTGACAGACATTGACATATATACTTTTTTTTTTTTTTTTTTTTACTAATAGTGAGTCTGGACTGTTTTTATCTATTATTGTTTATATTTGTATTGCATCTTTTTATTTCATTTATTGTCTTTCTTCAAAAACAATTTGCAAAAGCTCTTTGCATATTAAGAATATTGAGCATTTTTATGTCTTGGTGATTGATTTTTTTCCTTTGTCTATCATATATTTGTTTATAAACTTTATACAGTGTGGGGGAAAGTAGGTTTAGAGTTGTTTGTGTAGAAAATAATACAATTATTAATGAATAATAATGCAAGAATAAACTCTTTGTTTCACATAAACCTACTTTTGCCCCACCCTGTATGTTTATGCGGCACCTTTTATCATGTAAAAACATTTCACTTCTTATATGGGCATATATATTTACATTTTATTTTATAACTTCTGTTTTATTTCTCTGAGGAGATAAATTTCAAACAAAAAGAAGAGCATAAGTCTTTCCCTGGAGGCACATTTTAATGAACAATGAATAAACAAGTTGGACAGGAATCGAAGTTATGCAGGTCAGCGTCAGAAAATAATGCCAGAAAATTCCATTGAAACTGATTTGTGAAGGCCTAAATGGTAGACTAATTAGTTTGGACATGGCTGTAAACACAAAGGAACTACTGAAATGTTTTGAATCGGGCAGTTTGGAAAACTGAAATTCAGATCCAAGGAAACCAGTATTCCAGCAACTATTGAACAGGCCCTATTCTAGGCACTGCAAGTCACCAGTGAATAAAACACCATGGAGACCATTGAGGGATCACTTGCACGGAACAGAAGTATGGGGACTCTAAAAGGTAAAATAAAGGCAGTAGGAATGGGTGGAAAAAGAAAAGATGGATGTGAGGAAAATTAAGAATCAATATGGGAATGAAGAAGAAAAACAGTCAAAGCCAATTTGGATATTGAGCCTGAGAGATGAGAGTATGGCAGTGATATCAGTAGACACGGGCAAATTAGAAGAGGAAACAAAAGATATGGGGTGGAGGGAGCAGTAGAGACAGGGATTTGTGTATTTGCCTGTGCTGCCTTACTAGATTCTAAGCAATCACAGACATCCCAGCAGACTAAAGTCAATTCATTAATCAGCCATTATTGAGAATGACATTTCAATCAATTACTAATTTATTTAACTGTATTGTCATTAAGCTCACATTTACCCAACTTGTCTTTAAGTATATTATTCTTTTATTTTGAAAACCTTTATTGAGGAAGCACCTATTGTATCTCAGACCCTGTGCCAAGTCCTGGAGATACAGAAAAAAATCATACCTCATCCCTGATCTGTCCCATTACCTATGACACTGTGTGGTGGACACTATGAAGTATGAAGGGAATTCCCTTCAGAGAATGAGATTAATCCTGACTGTTGGAGAGGGAATTAAGCAGGAAAGGCTGTACTGAGGAGATTCCTGGGTAGAGGAGGTGACTCAAGAGTTGAACCTACATGGGGCATGGAGTTGGATAGAAGATAAAAATCCACATGAACTTTTGAGAACATTCTGCCTGAATAGAATGACAAATTTTTATTTTAGCTTATTTTCTTTTTCTCTTACCTTAAGATGTAAATTTATTCTGTGGAGCTCAGTGCAAGAGAACTCATTTACTTCTTCCTGAGAAAGAATTAGGAAAAGTTTAGGGGTGGGTGAGTAGAGTGAGGTGTTTCCTTTTTTATGCTCCCATAATAGGTATGCTTCCAGCATTTGCCATAGTAACTATGGGCTTACATGTCCATCATCTCCAGAGGTTTTGATCTCCTCATAACAAGGCCCTTATTCTCCTAATCTGTGTCTAATAGTTATGTGAGTAAAGAAACTTGTGTTTGCAAGCGAAGAAAAAACAAGCACAAACCAAACTTAAACTAGTTAATCAAACAAACAAGCCAAGGAGAGCAGTAGACTCACATAATAGGGAGGAACTCAAGCTGAGCTATGTTCAAGTTCGAGTGATGTGTTCGGGACTTGATCTTCACACCTTGGTTCTGCTTTTCTCTCTAATGACTAATGTTCATGAAGGTTCGCCCTTTGTAGTGATTCAGATACTTAGTGATAGTCTATCCTTCCTACCACCCCTGCAGAAAAAGGAAGTTTCCATTTTTTAAAAAAGTTGTAACTGCTTGATTTACTGAGAAGACTTATCTACAAATTGAGACTTATTGGCTCTTATTGGGTCACACGTCTATTGTTGAATCCATTACTGTGACCAGGGTTTAAACCACATGGGTGGAGAATAAGCAAGTGTGGTTTCCTATGGGAAATTGTGGTGCTTTTACCAGCAGCACAGGTAGAGAATACCAGATAGGCACAAGCCACAGATGCCCACTGTGTACTCAATATGCAGTAGATCAGTAAGGGCACACTCAATGCAAGAAATTTCCCTATAAACTTTGCCATCCATAATATCATTTAATCTTCTGGTAACTCCATGAGAAAAGTACAACTATCTCAATTTTCCAGGATAGGAAACTGAAGCACAAAGGAAAATAATTTAGTATAAAATATAAGAGGTGTTACTGTGAATTAGTTTGCTAGGACTGCCTCAACAAAGTACACAAACTGGGTGGCTTAAACAACAAAAATGTATTGTCTTACAGTTGTGGAGCCTAGATGTCCAAGCTCAAGGAGTTGGAAGATTTGGTCTCTCTTAGCTAGACCTCTCTCTAGGCTTACATATAGTTGCCTCCTCACTGTGTCCTCACATGGCCTTTTTAGGGATGTGTGCACACAGCCTCATGTGTCCGTCTTTGTGTGTTCAAGTTTGCTCTTGTCATAGGGACACCAGTCAGATTGAGTTAGGACAGCCCTAACAGCCACAACTTGATCGCTTCTTTAAAGGCCTTATCTTTAAATATAGTCATATTCTGAAGTACTGGGGGCTAGGGCTTCAACATATGAATTTGGGGGGAGAGGACACAATTCGGCTCATAATAGGCTACGAAACTGTTCTGTCCATTGCACGGAGCTTCCAAAGGGAGCTTGAATGCGTGTCCTGTCACTCATTCCAGTTGAATAAGCCTGTGGTTCTGAAGGCTGAGTCCCTTGGCAAACGGCATCCTGGTTAAGAGCTGCTGCTATCTTCTGCACAAGACTCTTCCTGGGTGGGACAGCCTTTCTCCCTAAAGGCATGCAGTTTCCTATGGTCTAAGATGAACTTGTTTTGAGGTGGGGTGTTTTTTTGTAATAATATCCCTATTGAAGGATAAGAATAAAGAATATTTTATGAACATGTAAATATTTTTTTCTATTCATGAGAAGCATATTGTTTACTATTACTCTTTTTTTTAAAAAAATATATTTTATTGATTCTTCACAGAGAGGAAGGGAGAGAGATAGAGAGTTAGAAACATCGATGAGAGAGAAACATCGATCAGCTGCCTCCTGCACATCTCCCACTGGGGATGTGCTCGCAACCCAGGCACATGCCCTTGACCGGAATTGAACCCGGGACCCTTCAGTCCACAGGCCAATGCTCTATCCACTGAGCCAAACTGGTTTTGGCATTTACTATTACTCTTAAACAAGCTTGGCCAAGGTCTGGACCTCCCTTGTCCACAGATAAGCTGACTCAGGGCAATGAAGATGGAAAACTGAATGTCTCAAATCATTCTTCATTTAGATCTTATGTGTGCTTGCTTTTTATCCTTTTATTAAAAGAAATATGAAGAAAACCGTCCCTTCAGTTCTCAAATGAGTAAAGAGGTCTGCGATGAAGTGTCACCAGGGGTCTGTGTCCATCTACAGTGAACACCCACTGCTACCTCTGGGGGTCAGGGATCCATGCTCACAGAAGCCTGGTTTTAAATTACAGATCACCTTCTCCTGTTGGCTCCCATTAATCAAGTGATCAATGCTAGTTCTGGTATAAGACCATTTAGGCCATTGAAGAATCCCACCTTCAGGCAATGGGCAGGAACAATGCAGGAAACACTGACTATTACTCAGCAATGCATTTGATAGGGAATAAAGGAAGTATGAAACCTTTTTATTGATGTCTTCTACATGCGATTTTCACCACAAAGCTATTAAAATAAATCAAGGTACCATGTGTCTCAGAGTAAGGAAATAGCCCTCAATTTGGCAGACTTTAGAATAGGTAAGTGTTCTACTTATTTCTAGTTATAGATAAAGTGAGACTTTGAGAGGTTAAATATCACACCTGAGTTCACAAAGCTGGAAAGAGATATAATTAGGACTTGAATTCCAGATGTATTAAGAGTGGAGCCCAAGGGCTTCATCAGTATATCATTCCAGATTACCAGCAACTACCGTCTTCTATGATTGACCAATGGAAATTTGTCTTCCTCCAACCACTCTGGTCATGGCAGTTTCTTGATACATTAGGAGTCCTCTCAGAAGAGAAAATGGAATTGTTTGTCATGATTTGTTTTCAAAGAACCTAGGTTTACTCCTTTGAATGTCTGCTTCTCTTTCTTAGTGCTTACCTCTTTTTCATTATATATAGCACAGCGGTAGGGGCTCGAGATAAAGCAGATCACAGAATTCTATGAAGGTGACTTCAGAAAACCCTATAGTCCCTTAAAAAGTAAGATTACTAAAATGATATTATGTTTACATAGGAGAATGTCCTTACCTTTTAGAGACACTTGCTGAAATATTTAAGGAAGGTTTGTCACGATGTCTATAATTTACTTTTTTAAAAATCGGTAAAAAATAAATATGTAAAGCAAGGACAACATGTTAATTGTTAAATCTCAGTAATGGGTGTGTATTTATTTCTGTGTATCATTATGTAAAATATTTATATTAAATATTATAGTAAATATTTTTTAAAGTCAAGTAAAAAAGTAAGTAATGAATATAGAATAAAGATTGAGATACTGAATACAAAGAGAAGTTTAAAAGAGATGTCATTCCAGAGGACTTGTATGCATGCATATAAGCATAACCAATGGACACAAGACACGGGGCGGGGGTGGTATGGGAGGCTAGGGGAAGGTCAAGGGGAGAAAAAAAAGGAGACATATAATACTCTTTGTAATACTTTAAGCAATAAAACAATTTTTTAAAAAAAGATATGTCATTTCTGGTGATGATGATGATGACAATAATAATCTTTATGAAACAAGAACGGGTGAGTTTAGCAAATGCCAGGCCCTGTGCTGAACACTCATCATGCATTGTCTCCTTTAGTCCACACCAGTCCCATGAAGTAGGATCATTTTCTCAGCTTTCTGAATAAAACTGAGACTCAGAGAAATGGAACGACCTATTCCAGACCTGTCTTCACCAATTCAGTACAGTCCTGCCATAGGGAGCGCTGGGAGGCAGTGATGAGTTGAAAGAATCTAGGATGTATGGGGAAGCAGGTGAAGGCACAGAGGGGCTGATAAACTTGCTGAATGGAGACAAGACAACAATAGCAGGTCCCAGGGAACTCTGAATATTTCAGTGAAATGATGAGGCTGTAATTGAGGAAGAAAAAGTACTGGGAGGTGGTCCACTTTAAGACCATACTATTGTATCTGGTATACAGAAGAGGGCCATGCAATAATCAATGACTATTGAAATTCCCAACAATAAGGAAGCAATTGGCATATATGGAAAATGAGTAGAGATGGGAAGGATATCTTCTGAGCAGGAGTCTGGCCTCACTAACAAAGGACACCATACTATCTACCTCATTCAGTTCTAGGGCTGATCAGGGGAAGGATTGCTAACAACTTCTCCCCAGTTTATAAGATTATTTTGACGGTGGGAAAAGAACAGCTTCCAGTGAATTTTCTTTAGCATTTCTAAAACCAGTTCACTAATTTTTAATAATTACTTCCTTTGAGCAGGAGGTACTGACCTCAGTTCAGCTATTTCATTTCAAACTAGAATTTAATTTTAACATTTTGCTTGTTGGGGGGGAAAATAGCCTACCTAAGAAAAATTGGTCAACTGTGTGCTCTGCTGGAGAGATTGTCACAGCATGCCGGTGGCCTGGAGGTGCCAAAACAGACTGTTTCTGTAAAATTGAAATTAGTTCATTTTAGCTTATAGCTTTTTACTTACATTTAAAATGGAAGTGGCTATTTTTAAAAGAAGGAAAGGAAGTCTAAATTGCTCTGCTAATCCAATGAAATATTGCCAAGAGGATAAAAGCAGACGGCTGTGAGCCATGTGGGGGATCCTTTCCAAAGCTTGTTCTTATACCTCTCCTCTGTTTTCATTAAAGCAAGTCCCAGAGATCAAATGAACCACAGACCCATGCTGAAGGCAAGGGCACAGGTAGTGTGCTTGCTTCATCTCTGCCAGCAGCCGCTAACCACTAGGCTGGAATGCGACACACAGGTCAGAAGAATAGTAATCCAATACTCACCCTCCCAGGTCTCCTCCCATCAGGAGCCATCTGGGAGCAGATGACTAAGTCACTCATCTAATTGCCTCCAGTTAGGTACTTGTTTGAAAATGAATAGGAGAGCTCATAGGAAAGGGGAGACAGATCAGATATAATAATGGCACCAATAATTCACATTCCTGTGATTTTATGATTCACAAAGTGCTTTGTATACATGCCTGCCTTGGATCTTGCTTTAGGGTGAGCATCTTCGGTCCATTGTACAGAATAGCAATCCCAAACCCAGAGATGTTAAGACAGGAATTTGTTCCCAATCATACAGTTCGTTCAAAACATGGACTTTGATAACAAATGCTCCAGTTCAAATCCTGGCTTTATTATTTAGGAGCTATGTGACTCTGGGAAATTACTTAACCTCTCTTTGACCCCATTTTGTCATCTGTGAAATGGAGCTAAGACTAGTATCCATTGGAAAGGTTGTTGTGGAGATCAAATGACAGGATACATGTCAAATACTAGGAACCTTCTGGCATATGGTATTCAGTAAATGCTATCATTACATTTATAAAACATTTGATGGCTCACAAAATATATTCAGTTCAACTGTATTTATTAAGCACCAGAGCCAAACACTGTGCTAACTTCTGGTGATGCTAGAATAAATCATTCATGGACCCAGCCATTCCACAGGACATAGGGCTAGCGCAGGTAGACGGACACCCTCAGTATAAAGTGATATTTTAAACAGTGAAGATAATTAGAGAATTCAGCCTGGCCTGAAAGTGTTAGAAAGGGCTTCCTAGAGAAACATACATTTCTGGCTTGACCTTTAAAAAACCCTCTGGCAAAAAAAAAAAGGATTATTTTTGTCCAGTCGACAAATGAGTGAAACAAGCCTCAAAAAGGGTGAGGACTTCCCAAGTTCCCTCACTGGTGAATGGTGAAGTCAGGTCTCAGTTAGACTAAACTACCTCAACGGTATGTTCCCTCTGTACTGTCATTGAGACGATAAGCTGTGTGTTTTTTCGTCTGCACTAGCTTTCTTGTTTAAAAGGGAGCTATCACTCTTTTTGCCTCTCCCCTTTTCTCTCAGAAAAATTCAGCACAGAGACGTTCTCTAAAATCCACAATCTGCTAGCAAGTCACAAAAGCCTAGACTGGGCGGGACAATTGTTTACCTGCAAGGATCTGGAGGGGCAGAGATATACTTGCTGTTGAGTCATAGTTCTACCACTCGCAAGCTCTGTGGCAATAGGCAAGCAACTTAACCTCGCTGGGCCTCAGTTTTTCCACTCATGAAATGGAGAAATAATAATCCTCACCTTCTGGAATTTCCATGATGATTACATTAGCACAGTGCTTAGCACACATTGTAATTGCTCAATAAACTTTCACTATGAACTGTAGAGAGATGCCTCTTAGTCCATCTACTTCACCCCTCTGTTCTGATCGCACAAATCATCTGTCCATTCTATTTTGAAAGCCTTTCCCAGGAGATTCAAGAGCTTCATGTGTGAAATGTTCCAACACTTGACCAATGGTGCTACCTGGAAATCCAGCTCTTCCGTGCATTGCTTGTGCTTTCATCTGTAATATTAACTTTCTTCTCTAGGGAAAATAAGAAAGAGGATGGCTGGCCATGCTTTTTCTGAATAAATAAATGAACATCTCAACCTTCTCTCTCTCTCTTTCTCTCTCTCTCCCCTTTAATTCACTTCCTTCCACTGGTGATGGGCAGGACTCCTTATGTCCTGAGATTGGTGTGATGATAATGTAGGTAGCTGGTCATAATATTGTGTGTGTTGTGCTCTTTGTTTTCAAAGCATGTTCACATGTCTCGCTTGTTGATCCTAAAACAACTGAAAGGTAAGGAAGGCAGGTATTATCCCCATCTTAAGGATGAGGAAACTTAAGTATAAAGGAGAAAATAAAATAGCCACCACTGCTAAGCACTGATTAGGTACCAAGTCTTTTGTGCATGTTATCTTATTTAAATTTCTTAAGAACCTTCTCTAATAAGTGTTAGCAGTTCATTTTGCCGGAGAGGAAAATGAGACCCAGAAAAGAAGGTCAGGCACCCGACTTTCTCCAGACAGTAAATGGTAAAGCCAGATTTCAAGTCCAGATCTGTCATACTCCAAAGCCAATAAGCTCAATCATAAACTTTTAAAAGATCTGCTCAACCCATCGGTGACTGCCATGACATTAAAATCCAGAACTCCTGATTCACAGACCAGGGCACCTTTCATTAAACCACTCATTCAGTCCTTCTTGACTGGGTGAGGTACAGGAGCTGGGCCGACCTGTGATCAGGTAGTCTCTGCTCATACAGACTGCTCTGCGGCTGTCCCAATCTTAGCTAGTCTTCTGTCCATAGCTTCCTGGTCCATGCTTATAGGTTCCCAAGCATGCAGTCGGAGGGTAATAAATTGATGTGTATATAATATATTTCTATAATTTTAAAATAACAATTTATATTATTTTACAAATATTTATATTATATAATATATTTCTATTATACATATAACATATCAACATATATATGTTTATATAGGGAGAGATATAATCTATCTACTGCATATATTTAATGTATATACATCTAAATGTTTCCAGAGTTTGCCAGAATCTCCAGCAAGAATATAGATTTGTCAGGCCAAGCAAGCTTCTCCAGGATTCACCAGTAGTATATTTCTTTAAACATAGACTTGGACATGGAGAAAAATGAAAGAGAAATGGTACTAGGAGTTTCTTCTCTTCCTGCGTGTCCAGTCTAATTATATCTCTATCTCTATCTCTGTCTCTATCTCTATCTCTATCTCTATCTCTATCTCTATCTCTATCTCTATCTCTATCTCTATCTCTATCTCTATCTATCTCTCTTTATCATCTCACATGGAGGTTGTAGGCAAACTCTGAGTAGAAGGATAAATTCCAACCATGTTCACCTTACCCTGGGAGTATGTGCTAATGTTGCTTCTTGAGCTGCTTCACTCGTTTGTTTTCCATTTCACAAGGAGACGATGGTGAAAAAGGAGATCCAGGAGAGGAGGGAAAGCTTGGCAAAGTGGGACGCATGGGGCCAAAAGGTAAGTAAAATGGTATGAACTTGATCTGTAATGTTAGAATTGCTCTTCTCTCTCCTGGACTTGCTCTAGGAATTAGCAGCTTTCATAATGCCCTTTGCTCTAAAGATACATGAAATGTATTTCAGATGTAAAGTTACTTGCCACCAGAGAGTTCTTATGAGTTGCCTATCAACAAGACTCAGCCCCATTTCTCAAATTTCATCCTTAGGGGTGCCTACAGTGGGACACTCTGGGAGCCCCAGGGAATAGCAATCTCTGAGAATATCTAAGAAACTATGAATTTTGGAAACACAGCTGGGTTCAAAGCTGTATCTCCCCTTAGAAGCCACTGCTAAGCAACTTTTTTTTGGGCTAACCTAGAAATTAAGGAGGAAGATAAGGAGGAGAAGAAAATTGTTTGATTCTTTGATGTTCTCACCTTTCTCAAACATCTGGGGGACTATGGAGAGAGTAGGAGCAAAGAAGATGAAAATAATACAAAAGCTATTAGAGAATGTTTTTAATCACAAAGCCAAAAGTAAGTCTCACTCAAACATGGCTTCTGGATTGTGACATGTGTCTTCAAGCACTGGAAATATTCCCTGCCAACTGTACGAAATGGTGGCCCAAGACCACTGCTCTTTAAATCTTCATCATTTAAAGAGGAAAACACTCCCAGGCCTTTGAGACCTCAACTTGAGATATTCTGATTTAAAATACTTTTATACTATAAATATGTATAATATTCTATACATTTGTTGTACATTCCCTAAGATAGTCAAATCCAGTTGTAAAACAAAGAAAAAATAGAACCTCAAAGTGAAGCTGAAATTGATCTAGCGAGGCACAGAATTAGAATAAAATGCAAGAATTCTTCACTCAGCCGCTTATCTGGCCTTTAGATTAAACATCTGCTGTAGTCCTTTCAGAAAGATTGCATGAGTAAGCATTTTAATATCATCAGGTTCAGGATTGTCATACCCACATTTTAATTTTAATATATACATTATAATGCTATTGAAATAGTTAATACAGCTCTAACCGGTTTGGCTCAGTGGATAGAACATTGGCCTGCGGACTGAAAGGTCCCAGGTTTGATTCTGGTCAAGGGCATGCACCTTGGTTGCAGGCACATCCCCAGTAGTGGTTGTACAGGAGGCAGCTGATGGATGTTTCTCTCTCATCCATGTTTCTAACTCTCTATCCCCTTCTCTTCCTCTCTGTAAAAAATCAATAAAATATATTTTTAAAAAAATAGTTAATACAAATATACCACAGATAGGAGAATGCACTCTTTGGTATTTCTTTCAAGTTGATATCATATATTAGCCACATCTTTAAAAAGAAGATAAAATGTTAGGATATAAAGATGACCTGCTTTGCTTTCCAGGAATTAAGGGAGAACTGGGTGATATGGGAGACCAAGGCAACATTGGCAAGACTGGCCCCATTGGCAAGAAGGGTAAGCCACATCCTCCCCTTCTCCAAAAGCATTTTCAAGCACATTGAGCATACCTTTGATATATCTGAACGGTTCTTTGGCATAAAAATGATCTCTCTCTCTCTTTTTTATAAATATAAGTATTCTATTTCTTAGTATCTTGGCTGTTCAGTAATAGAAAACAATTATTAATATAACTCAAGGTAGCAGAGGACAGTATAATTTTATTTCTTGAGTGGACTAGTAGTAATTCCGTGTCAGTGATCTATTAACAGGAGAGAAACTTGAACATCTTTTGTTTTCAGTCTTCTCCTGATTCTGTACATAATTACTGCTCCCAATACTACAAATACCCCTATTACAAAAATAGAGGTAACCTCCTCTCTATTACCTACGTACTCTTTCCTGTCTTCTCATAAAGCCCCACATACATAGCAGGTTGTAATTGCTTCTGGTCTTTAGGAATTCATACAAGCATTGTTCCACTTTGTTTGAAGATACAAACTAAAGGAGAATCAAAATATTATTGCAAGAAGCTCAGATGACTTAGGAACACTGGACTTCTTCAGAGAGGATTATAATAATAACTCTATGACTACGATAAGAACCATCTGGGAGAGTAGACAAGATTGACATGAAGAATTGACCTGGGTCTTGAAGGACAGTAAGATGTTTATGGAAATGGAAAAAAGGCATTTGAGGGGGATACAAGAAATAGTTGTGCAAAGGTACAGGTCAGGGGAAACTCGGTGCCTTGGGTAATAGAAGTCCACAGCCGTGTGTTACCCTCCAGCCTTCCACACATGCTCGAGCAGCTGCGTAATTCAACATGTGTCTCACAGCGGCCAGCTGTGTGCTCCTGCGAGCAGGCTGATGGATGAGGTCTGAGCTAAGGTTGTGGCCTCTCCCCTGGCATCCTGCAGTGCAGTACTTCTCTCCCTACTCTCTTCCAACTCATTTCTTTGAGAAATTTCCTTCGGTCTGCATTTGAGGGCAGGAATAGAGGGCGGCGCCACTGAAAAGAAATCGCTATGGTTATTTTTGATCCAGTATATTCACCTGAGGGTGAAATCCTCATAGCTGAGAAAGAGCTACATGGACAGCTCAGAATTCACAAGTCCTGCTGCAGAATGTGCCTGCCATGGGTTTACCATGAAGCTAATAAAGCTGTGGCTTCAGAGCCCACACATGTTTGGGCCCTTCCCAAGGCCCTGAGAGGATCCCTAGCAATAGGTGCACATGTCTTGGTAAAGTTGAAAAATAAAACATTTTAACCTCAACTGGTTAAAATACTGCATCTCAACGTTTTTAAAAACTAGTGCCCCCCTCCCAACAATTTTTTTAGACATATTGCCCCCTTTAAAAGCTTTTTCCTAATTCCCCTCCACTCTCCACCCCGCCCCCCCCCCCGCCCCCCCCCCCCCCCATGAAAGTTTAATACCATCCACGGGCTATCTATTTGCTATGGACCATGTGTAGACTGAGAGTTCATCTCTTCTCAAGAACTGACTGCTGCGTCCTTGAGGTGATGTCCCCATTGAGAATGTGCAGGTTCAGATTACTGTCTCCTTTTGCTTCAACGTCTCTTCATCATATTCCTCATTGCATTAGGTGGTTTTTGGAGAGGATGCCACGCATTTGGGAAGCTAGCTAAGAAGAACTTGAGAGAAATATTTAGTTTGAACTTCTTTATGTAGTGTGCAGTTTCTTCCATGTACAGCTAACAATTCTCTGAAGGAAGAGTCTCCAAGAATACGCCTACCATTTACTGTCCAGATCTATCCAAAGTCATGATGAAAAAGTGTGAGGGCAGAGATTTAGATCATTATATGAATGTGTCCTAGGCCATCCAATGCAAGAAATATGTGGATTGTGGAAAAGAAACAAGTTTTGCAATGAATAGGACCAGTCTGTAGAAAAATTTTCCAAATCTAACAGCTCATATATATGAAGAATACTTTGTAGAAGTATTTTTAAATTTGGTTTTTAATGATAGCAACAAAATTTAGATTTATGCTGCAGGCCATGAGAGAATTGCCTACGTTAATCCTGATGCTAGTCATTCTTAACAGAAAAATTAATAGAGTTTACTCAAAATGATGCTATTATTGTTATGGGAAACAAAAAGTATAGGTGTTCGGGGTTTGGGGAGGGGGAATTCCTTTGGAGTAAAGTCCTCACCATGGTCAAAACAGTTCTGCACAAAATCTACCCTTGTCACCTTCCTGTCCTTGTCTCCCCCACCTCCTCACCTGGCACATGGTAGGTGCTCAATAAACATTTATGAATAATTTTTTTTTTAAAAAAAGAATGTCTAGCTGAATAAAAAAAATGTCCAAAAGATACTTAAAGCCATTGAATAGGACTTTAGGGTTCATAATCTGGAGGAGAAGGGAACCACTGAAAGATAAACCACACATTCTATACCTACTGCTTTTGCTCTCAAATCATCACCAGTTCATTAATAAGGAAGCACTATGAGACTGAGGACCTAGAGTAGAAAATTGCTCAAACTTTGCATTGGGCTGCCCAAGAAGGCTGGCCTTGGAAAATGCCACTCCTTTTATTTCAAAAAATAAAAATTTCCAGTTATAACTCCGGAAAATTCTGGGGGAAAAAAACCATTTCATTAAGCATATATTCATCATGTTTAAAAAATCTTATCCAACTAGGAATAGAGGGAAACACACTTAATAGTGAAAGGAATGTCAACATCAACAACAATAAAAGACTATTTAAAAATTATATTCAATAATGAAATATTCAACACTTCTCTCCTGAAATTGGGAATGATGAGTACAGCCCTCATCACTAATTCTAATCAACATTATAGAAGTTCTAGCCAGACTAAAAGTGCAAAAACAAGAGATAAGAATCATAACAACTGGAAATGAAGAATTATTTGCAGATGACATGATTGCATGCCCAGCAAATACAAAAGAATCCACAGATTAGCTGTTTGTATTATTGTTTTTAGATAGCTTAACATACAAAAAAATTTTATTTTTACATACCAGAAACAATTTTTAAATAAAATTAAAAAGGTGCCATTTATCATAACATCAAAGTTATCAAATATCTAGGAATAAATGTTAAAAGATGTGTAAGCCCTCCACAACAAATGCTATCTATAATAATAAAAGTAATATGCTAATTAGACCGGATGACCTTCTGGATGAAGCTGGGGCTGTAAGGGAACCAGTGCCTGCTGGTGGCCAGAAGGAAACCTGGGTCCTGGGTGCCGGAGGGAAGCTGGTGCCAGCAGCCAGGGGAAGGAAGGTCTACTCTTGCACGAATTTTGCGAATCGGGCCTTTAGTGTAATGATAATGAGAGAAATTAAAGAATATCTAAAGAAATGGAAGTAAAGCTACATTCACAGAGTGGAAGACTCAATATTGTTAAGATGTCAATTCTCCCTAAATAGATCTATAGATTCATTCTCTCTCAATTAATATTTCAGAAGTAGTTCTCTTGAAATTTAATAAGCCAATGTAAAATTTTTGTGAAACCTGGTCAGTATGGCTCAGTGGTTAAGCATCGACCCATGAACCAGGAGTCAGGGTTTGATTCCCAGGCAGGACACATGCCAGGGTTGCAGGCTTGATCCCCAGTTGGCATGCAGGAGGCTGTCGAACAATGATTCTCTCACATCTGATGTTTCTATCTCTTTCCCTCTCCCTTTCTCTCTCTCTGAAATGAATAAAGACATATTTTAAAAATAATTAAAAAATAAAATTAAATGTATGTGGAAATGAAAAGGATCAAGAATACCTAAAGAAAATCTTGAAAAAGAAAAACAAAGCTGGATGACTTAAATCACGGAATTTAAACATGTATTATAAAGTTACAACTATGAAGATAGTATTGATTTAGTACAGAGACAAATAGATCAATGGAAAGGATTAGAGCATGCAGAAACAGACTCCCACACTTGATTTATGCAAAGTTGACATTACTTTGCAGTGGAAAATGATGAGCCTCTCAATAAATAGTGCTAGGTCAATTGGATATTCATGAATGCAACCAAACATATGCAGCCCATGATGTATGAAAAAGAAGAATTATAGAAGCACAGAATTCATTTATTAATTAAAATGTTATAATCCTAGAGTACTGATAATGTGGTATTTGTCTATTTTTAAAATTTGGTGATTTGTTTTTATTTCTTTTGTATAAGCATTCATTTTTATGATCACTTTTCTATTTGTAATTTGGTATTATTTTTTAAAATTTATGTATTGATTTGAAAGAGAGAGAGAGTTTGTTGTTTCACTTCTTCATGCATTCACAGGTTGATTCTTGTATGTGCCTTGACTGGAGATCAAACTTGCAACCTTGGCATATTGAGATGAAGCTCTAACCAACTAAGCTACCTGGCCAGGGCATTGGTATTATTTTTCTTAATGAGGGCTCCTTAAATTGTATAAGCTTCAGATAAAATTCATTATGGATCTTTTCCTGACTGTATCCAGCTTCATTCAACAACTAGTTGAAGGAATGGAAAGGTATAGCCAAACAGTGGGATGCTAGACATGGAGATTTCTGAGATGCAGCCTTGTTAGATGAGGGCACGAGCCCCAGTACTGTCCTGGAATGGGCAGAAGTGGAGGGGGAGGGTACATCACTGCCATGAGCACCCCCAGAATTCAAGAACTTCATTTTTTAATGAGTTATTCAAGATTTTGCATGATCTTAGTTTTAAATGTGTCAACTAAGAGAGATGGAGTTCATGACCTTGAGCCAAGTCTTAATCCTTTCATAGATTAAGACTAGGTAACTTGGGAGTGTGGTAGATGACAGAGACTAGGGAGGGTCAAGAGTTTAGTATGATTTTCTGGGTGTCAAATGTTGAAAAAATAACTCTGGAAAGGATAGAGTTAAGCTGACCTTATCTTCTTCAGGACAATTCAGCATTCACACTCAGGTGCATAAACAACACCTCACTCCTAGCATTCCTCTCTCACTTTACTCATTGTCATGGCTTATTAGCTTGTCTGTTTTGCCCTACAGACCATGAACTTCTAGAGCCAACAAATGAATGAAAGATTTATTGGGTCAATTTGCTTAAATAAATATAAACTATATGTGAGTACCCTATTTTTAATCATTTTACCCTAATGCCTATTTTATAGTAGAAACTTTCTAAATGTTTGCTGCATTAAGGATGAAAAAAATGAGTGGTAAATATATTATTTCTAATCATGTAGCCCTCTTTTCTACCCTTTATTTCTTTAAGTACCACTTTCCCTTAACATCAATTTTCAACATTGACTAAGATTTCTTTCTCCTCCAGAGATATGCCATCAAAATTTATGAGCATGTCCTGAAATTTTTTAAAAATGGAGGTTCACTGTTCTGGCTCACCTGGATTAATTTCATTTTTAATCGGACTTTGAAATTTATTGCCCTCATTTTGTCAATAGCCCTTCTAAATTTTTCACTGACTCAGATTAATCTCAACTTTCTGGACTGGTCTTAATGTCACTTGCTTGGACAGGTAGCTTTCTGGATGTCAATATTTTATTTCATGAATAAGAAAGAATAATTTAATATAGGTAAATTAAATCTCATGACAAACAAATGCTTTTACTTAAGGTCAATATCCTTTTACAGTGAAAGCATTATGATTTTTATTTGTTTAAATGCAACCTCTAATTCTTCAATTTTAAGGCAGTTATTACAAACATGTTTCCACTCATGGACCAAAATAAGTCTTTGTGTATGGCTTTAAACCAGAATTTGCTTGGGCAAAATAGACATTGTAAGTCCACATCCTCCATCGACTGGCTAAGTACTTGGTATACTCACTTTTACCACAATTCTGATTTAGGAGACAGAAGCTAACATTGGTTGCGCATCTTCTATGAGCCCAGCACAGACATAATCCTATGATAAAATAACATTATCTAATATATCCTCTTTAATGATCTTAGATATTAGGTACTATTATTTCCACTTTAAAAATCAGAAATGGAAGCTTTAAAAATGCAGTAACCTGTCCACATCTAGCTAGTGAGTGACAGAGCCAAGATTTAAGTCTTGGTTGTTCAGACTTTTATAGTCTTTCACTCCACCACACTGCTTTGACTTTTCCATCTGTAAAAAAGGAAAATAATTTATGTCAAAATATTGGAAAGTCATCACGGTGCTTACATCTTCTCATGGGGAAAAAATCAAATTATCAATTCAGTAATTTGTTTCCCACACTATTAAGATTTAATTAAAAGCTATTGCTTCAGTGAAACTTTCTCTATTCTGATCCACAACCATCTTTGGTTTCTCCAAATACCTATCAGACATTTTCTTTATTTCACTCTGTTAATACATGATGGTGATAATGTCCCATCTCCTTGGTCCCTAATATGGGCTATGTTTTCCTTAAAAATATTTTTTTCCAAAGCAAATATTCTGTTTATGCTTCTGTTATGCCCATCATTGGGCTTACCCCAGAACTAGGATCAATTTTCAGCCCATGTTAAATTCAAAGGGATTTACATGTAAAGAAAATACACTATCTTAAAATAATTAAAGTATTAAACCATATTCATATGATCTTCAAGCCCATATTGTTTATGGTGGTGCTAAAGACTGGTACCCCTTTCAACTTTTTTTTTTTTTAATATATTTTATTGATTTTTTACAGAGAGGAAGGGAGAGAGATAGAGAGTTAGAAACATCGATGAGAGAGAAACATCGATCAGCTGCCTCCTGCACATCTCCCACTGGGGATATGCCCGCAACCCAGGTACATGCCCCTGACCAGAATAGAACCTGGGACCTTTCACTCGGCAGGCCGACGCTCTATCCAATGAGCCAAACTGGTTTCGGCCCTTTCAACTTTTGATAACATTTTTTGAGTACTTTGATTTCTTTCATTGGCTAACTCATTTGGGAAGCCCCATGAACTGGGGAGTCAGAAATGGTTGGGCTTCAGTACCAGGGGTGCCATTGAATTGCTGAATGTCCCTGAGCAACTAATTGTGCCTCCTGGATCCTCAATTTCTGCAGTGGTAGAATACAGATAATGATAGCACCTAGTTCATTGGATTTAATATGATAACATCTATACAGTATCCAAAACAGTACTTGATAAATGATCAGCACTTAGCAAAGCTATATTTCCTTTCTTTAATGCATTCAAAATCTATTCTTATCTTTTCCAATTTACATATAAAGAATGAGGAATTTGCAGGACACAACTTAGGTATATTCCCATGCTTTTCCCCTTACTGTACCTCTGCTGTATGTTACTTCCTACCTTGCTCCCATCTCCACCTGCTGAAGTTTTCATAACCAAGCTCCAGTGCCATCTCCACAAGTGAGCCTCCTTCATCCTTCCATCTGGAGTACTATCTCTTCTAGCTCCCTCCCAAAGTATGTGATCTCTGTTCAAGGTCTTTCTTGCAGTATTATCAGCACTCCATTCTCACAGAGTTCACCATATCTCATTTATTCTAAGCACAAGTTCTGAGGTGTCCTCCCACATACTTAAACTGCCTTCAGGATTTCAAAGACCCCCTCCTTTTGTGTGGCAAGCTCATACATGACTGGCAACACTGTAAAGAAAAGTGTCCACGTATGTTGATTTAGAAAAACTCAGCAAATCCTTGGGGGCCAGCAGGTGTTCCTTTCTGGATGATCAACAGTCAATGTGTACAGGACTATTAATAAAGAGCACTCAGCAAGAATGTCCAATGCCATGGTTACTAGCAACATGTGATTGAGCACTTGAAATATGGTTAGTCCAAACTGACATGTGCTGCAAGTGCAAAATATATATCAAATTATGAAGCCTTAATACCAAAAAAGTAAAATATCCCATTAATATTTTTATATTGATTACTTATTGAAATGACAATATCTTATATATACATTAAATGGTATATAATACTTTTAAAAATTTAAAGCACTAAGCAGATAGTGATGACAAGATTAGCTAATGGACAGGCAACATGGGACACCCTGTGGGTTTTGGAAAGGCTCCCCCCTTTTGGTGGGAAAGGATGGGGTTAGGCAAAATCTCAAGGCCAACTTTGTTCCCCCTCACATTGCCCCCTCGGGTCATATCCCCAATTCCCTGGCTATACCAAACCCCCTCAAGGCTAAGCCACATACTCCTTTCTAGTCTGGATGACCTTTACCCTGTATTTATCCTTCCTGAGGCCTTTCTTCTTCTGTTTCCAGACCACCTTTGAAGCATTAACTCTATTTTTCTTCTATCATGGCTTCTCTTTTCATTCTCAAGAGCTTCAGCTAAACATTTCCTCTTGAAAATCAAAGGCTTTTGCTTTCAATGGTTGTGTCTGATATGGCCATAAGAGCTTATTTTGAAGTTTAAAAAAATCAACATTTTTTCTCTTTGCTTTAATAATCCTGATTCTATGAGTGGATGCCTCTGACTGAATAAGAAAATGATGGCATACAAAGAAAAGTAGAAGGGAAAATTATCAAGGTTAATATTTCAGTACAATATATTTGACACTATTTTATTTATAGATTTTGCATACATCACATCTCTTCTAAAAGTGTGTAAACTCTTTCAAGTCAGAAGTGTAATTTTGTCTCTTTATATCCTCTCAAAGTACTAAGGCTTCTGTCTTGCACAGAGTAAGTAAATAGTAAATATTTGAAAAAGTAAATAAGTTGAAAAAGCACAATACATGTTTTTGAAAATTCAAGGGCAAAGCCATATGGAAGAATTTTGGTGCATGATAAACCGATGCTGCAATGTGTTAATCAGTTGATCCAGATATACAAAACAATGGTACTTTTCAAATTAAAAACATGCAGAGAATTATATTAGCCTTGCTCAGAAGGGCACATTATAAGCACAGGTTTGCAGGATAGGTGACACAAATTTTAATGTTTCTTACACATCCCACTGGAATTCTACATTCAAGCTAATTCAATTATGACTTGTTTGATTAGTTGTATCTGTGCAGCCAACTCCAAATCAAATGATTCATACAAAACCAAGGAAAGCTGGTGGAAGAGATTACAAATGAATTTTAAAACTGTTTCCTCTGACTTTAGCTGATCAAGATGTCTGTCTGAAATGATTCATTATTTTAATTGTTACTTCTGCGGCTATTGTTTCTATTCAGGTGACAAAGGGGAAAAGGGTTTGCCTGGGATTCCTGGAGGAAAAGGCAAAGCAGGTATGCTTGCTAATCTTGCTCCTTAATTTCTGGCATTATTCCAAATATATTATCTCCAAAATAGATTTATTTTTTATGAAAAACAAAAATAAAAATATTTGCAGTACCTATTTTACTCAAGGTAGAGGAAAGAAAGAAGGGAACTTTCCTCTCTATTTGCTGGTGACTTTCCAAGCCCTGGGGAAGGGGTGATGGCACATTCCATCCCGTCTGTTGTAGGGAAGCAACCCAGCGCATCAGGAAGCAGCCCTCATTCTGCTAGACCAAGAGGAAAATCCACAATGGCCTCAGCACCAGGCCTGGTCAGCATGCCTGACATTCCACCAGCATCTCAACCAAATACTGGCCAGCAGTTTGCCAGAAGCAAATTGGCCTACTCTGAAAGCCCTGTGATTACAGGACATCAACGACCATGGACACTCTCTCCAGTACTGAGAGTTTCATTTCCAGAGCTACATGCATGGATAAAAAGTACTTGTTTCGGGGGGCTTCAGTTATTTCTGCCGATAGGGGTATAGTAAAGACTGATTCTAAGAACTGTTTTAAATTCCTAATTTAACTGAGAATATGGAGAAATAAAGCTATAAGTTTCCCCCTCCCCTTTGTCTAATAAATTTCTATTTCTTTATCAACCACCTTAGAAGAAAGCAAACAGAAATGTTCATATGAAGCAGCCACCAAATAGAAAAGAATAGAATCATTTGAATTTCACATCATTTTCCTTACAATTCCTTCTGTGTCACAGTATCAGTAGGTAATTGAAAAAAAAATAGGTAAATGAGCAAAGGGTAATCCACAAATGTGACAACTGGCTCTTGAAATAATACATTGGATATTTTCACGAGATTTAAATTTGGTCCGCAATACATTTAAGCTGTGCTTCAAGTGGGTCGTCAGAATTTACGTTTGAGCCCTAACCGATTTGGCACAGTAGATAGAGCGTTGGCCTGCGGACTGAAGGGTCCAAGGTTCGATTCTGGTCAAGAGCATGTACCTGGGTTGTGGGCACATCCCTAGTAGGAGATGTGCAGGAGGCAGCTGATTGATGTTTCTCATTCATCAATGTTTCTAACTCTCTATCCCTCTCCCTTCCTCTCTGTAAAAAAAATCAATAAAATATATATTTTTAAAAAAGAAAAAATAAAGAAAGAGGCACAGCTCTGCTCATCTCAACTCCTATGAGCTAAATTCATGGTGGCATCGTTTTAAAAAAAAAGAATTAAGGTTTATTTCATCATGAAAGGTTTCTCTTGCCCTTGGAGAGTTGTGTGAGTGAGTGAACAGTGCAGAAATAGAAGAGAAGACCAGCTAGAAATCAGTTTTCAGAAAGCTGCAAAGATTTTATTCTGAAATTGGAGAGTCACATCCTGTGTTCCACAAAAATGCCAAATGGTCCACAACATGGGTGCAGTGGCTCATCGTATTTACTCTCCTTTTTAAGAAGATGGTTTCGAACTGTGTTTCGACTCATTCACAATATTTTTAAAGATATATTCTGAATTCCTAAAGGCAGTGTAATTTGGAAACCTTATTTTTAATAAAAGATTAAAAGTATAGCTGCTCACAGAGAAACATAATAGACTAGAAAAAGATAGTAAATGTTGGGAAGAGGGGGGTGGCTCCTTTCAACTCATCTGCATGTGTTTCAATAAGAATTCACAGTTTTTTCCTTTGAAAGGTACTGTCTGTGATTGTGGAAGGTACCGGAAAGTTGTTGGGCAACTGGACATTAGTGTTGCTCGCCTCAAGACATCTATGAAGTTCGTCAAGAATGGTGAGTGTATTCTCTTTTGCTTTGTGCTATTTATTGATTTAGTCTTTTTCAAAATTATAATTCCAGTATTTCTAGCAGGAAATACCTTGGGTTGGGCAAAGGACTACTAAGATAGTGTCATCAGATTAAAGGTCTCTCAAAATACTAATTATCCACTCCAACTCCAGGACACTTCAAGTCCACTACATATATTTGTACATACTGCATTGACTATGGGTAGAAAAAGTTACTTTCTGGAGAGTGGGGACAGTGAAAAGGTCAGAGTTTGGCAAGCCATGCTTTGAGAATAAAAAGGGACAGCAAGACTCAAACAGAACGATCATCTCAAAAAATAGAAAGTGATAATAAAAACAACAGCTATTTCCTTAAATACTTGGAATATTAATAATTATGATATAAGTGCTATGATTAAGATGAAGCTTAGGAAGATGATCTTGCCCATAGATACAGAGTTAATGAACTGTGGAGCAGGGATTTGATTACAGGTTTCACACAAATTAATAGGGACATCATGTGTTTCTTTAAATTTTGCAACTTTTCATATTAGTCATTTTTGTTATCCTTTGTCCATAGTTAGCAGTTACGCCCTTAAAGTGAGGCTATGTGTTCTCTTCTGAGACGGTATGAATGTGGGAACTATTGTAGTTAGTGTTACAATTGGTTTCATTTTGTTGTACTTTCATTTATTGCAATACAGCTATATTTGTTTACATTATTGGAAGCACACAGACGCCATCTTGTGTTCATCCTCATCTTGTATACTACAGGCAAAGGAAATGCTCAATATTAACTATCGACCCTAATTATAATTCTGGTTATAACCTGAACACAAGATGCAGTCTCTGGCGTGACTTGGACACTCATGAATAAACCAGACCTCAGAGGTTCAACATACAGCAATAGTTCTTAACATTTGAGTGGTCAAGATTTCTTTGTGCATTTTAATTTATGAACCCTAAAAAGTATATGTTGATGTCCCTGAAGCCCAAAACATATATAGCATACTCTGAGCTCGAAATGATTCTGTGTCCCCAATTCTGTCTTGAAGCTTACTCAGTAGCTCAGTCTACTTCATGTACCTGGAGTGAAGTATGAACAATCTCAAAAGATGTACATGTTCACAGCCCTGGAATTGGCCCAGAGTGGAAAAACTTCTGAATTATTCCCATATCAGTGTAATAAGCTTCTATCCTCCTTTGCAATGTTGGAAGCACCAAGACTACAGAATAGCAAAGACATACTTATTCTTCTCAAGACGTTCGCAGTTTAGTAGAAGAGACACACAAACAATTAGACTAGAATGTGTTGAGTACTAAGAAGTGGGGAGCAGGGGATAAGACTCCCCAGTGTGTGCTCAGGGAAAGGCTCCTCTGGGATAAAACACTTACACTGAGATTGAAAGGATGAGCAGAGTTGCCCAGGTAGAGGAGCAGTGAGACTAATTCCCAGGCATGAAAAGCATGGAACTGGAACAGAGAAGGGCATGCTCATGGAACTATAAGTTTGGCAAAGGCATAAACTAGGATGGGAAAATAGTCTGAGATGAGCTGGGTTGCAGTTCATGTAACAAGTCTGTGTCAAAATAGCTCTTGCTTCAAAGTTGTGTGGGAAGTTAAACAGGAATGGTAGGTAGGACAACTGGTAGGAGTTCTTTCTCCATTTGAAAACTAGAAAGGTGGAGAAAATATTAAACCAGTGCCAAGCTCATCATAGGGCCTTGCAAAATAATTGTAGACTTTTGAAGAAATGTTTTTAAACCCAGAAATATTATATACTTGCCTTTTCTCTTTTTGAGATAAATAATTACACTCTTCTCTGCAAAGTCATAGCAGGGATTAGGGAAACGGATGAGAAATTCTACTACATCGTGCAGGAAGAGAAGAGCTACAGGGAATCCCTGACCCACTGCCGGATCCGGGGCGGAATGCTAGCCATGCCCAAGGACGAAGCTGCCAACACACTCATCGCAGACTACGTAGCCAAGAGTGGCTTCTTCCGGGTCTTCATCGGGGTGAATGACCTTGAGAGGGAGGGACAGTATGTGTTCACGGACAACACGCCACTGCAGAACTACAGCAACTGGAAGGAGGGGGAGCCCAGCGACCCCTATGGTCATGAGGACTGTGTGGAAATGCTGAGCTCAGGCAGGTGGAATGACACGGAGTGCCATCTCACCATGTACTTTGTCTGTGAGTTTGTCAAGAAGAAAAAGTAACTTCTCTCATGCTACACATTGGTTATTCCCTGTGACTACCATTGCTGTTCCTTTTATCTATCCTTTTCTCCCTAGTTATGCTAAATTTTTCTGACTCAGGACAAGTGGGAAATGCTAAACTGAGGTTTGGAATCTCCATCGTCTTGTTCTTTGGTGACAGTTTTAAAGATTTGCATATATAGTATAGTATTGAGCCAACAGCTTACATGGATCTCAAAAGAGAGTTTGAATTGTTAGTTGGCATTTGCTCTGACCCCTCTCCCTAGAGCCCTAATTGCTCTCTACCTGGCCCAGAAGATAATTGGGACAGTTGGTTGATAAGGACTAGGATAATCTGTCATTCCCAAAGTCAGACATGTGGGAGGGTCTTATGTTTTCTAGAAATGCCAAGATATTATTCATCTTGGAATCCAAGATCCCTAGTTCTTTGATCAGTCATCACCATAGCCATCCACATACTTGCAAGTCCCTCTTGTTCACACAAACATAGGAACACTTCACCCCCAACCTCTATATGAAGAATTTCTTGGCCAGTGACCTGTTCCAGGCCATATGGAAACACAGAGAACCTTTTTGTGCTTCTGACCTATAATTTTCAGTGAAGAGTATCAGGTAGCTTCCCTGGCTCCCTTCCTTTAGGCCTGCAACTTAATCCCAAACCCCCAGATGATTAACTCTCTGACTTGAGGAAAAGGGACCTTTAGAAATTAAAAAGAAAAAAAAAAGAAGAGTGTTTGTTCCCAAACAATATGATTTCTAATCCTCCTGCTAAATTGCCCCTTGCTACTAATATGGCTCCATTTTTCCTTGTCTTAGGTTAACTCATATCAACTTTACTACCTTAGTCATGGGGAACGATGGATGGGGTTTTTGAAGCCTTTGGAAAACTCTAGAAGCTTCCAAGTGCTACCAGCATCAAGTCTCTAATCCCCCTCCTCCCTATATCTAATTTATCACTCGGGGCAACATTTGGTGGAAGGCCCTTTACTGCCATAACTGCATGTTGTAAAATCCAGCGCAGAGATGCCCTTTCTAGTACTCTCACATCACAGGAATGTCAGGCATGGAGTTTGGAACATGCCTAGGACTCACATTTACTGAGCTGATGAAGTTCTACTTTGAACTACAGATCAAACTTCTGAGCAGCTTTCATTTTGGAATCTAAAAATAAACAGTTCAACAAAACTCTAGATTATCCCCTTTTACATTGCCGCTCCAGTTATAGTTTGTGATATATGATCAGACTCTTTAAAATGCTGGCAAAATGGTTAATGAACTTAGAGAAACAGATCAACAACATATGTTCACCTTAAACCATCTGTTCATGATTTCACCCATGACTAACTGGTTATGAGATAGGATTTAATTAGGATATTTCTGTGGATTTAACAAGGGTCACAAACTCAGGTATTACAAGGGCCATACAGATGACATAAATAAATGAGGTAGAACAGGTGGAATCCTGGTACACTGAAAACAGCTTGCCCATCTAAAGGAACCAGCTGTTTCTCGGTGGCTGCTATTTTTGCCATAGAGGACCCAATGTCACTACATGTTCTGATATTTCAAGAGAAATCAGAGATCTGGAATTTAACTTTATATTTTTCAAAGTTGGCATATAGTCAATTTTTAACCCAAATGTTAAGCCAGACAAAACAGTCTGCTAGCCAAAATCATGACCTTTCCATTTCTCACCCCTTGGGGAAAGTTCCAAAGATTCTAACCATATTCAATGTCATTAGGATACAGTGACATCAAAGTTAAGATTTCCCATTGATACCTCATTCAGTTCAGCTCAATCACAGGAATTTCTTCAGTGTTTTCCACTCATCAAGTTAATAAACTAGTTACTTATTCAGGCTTTGAGACTGTGACATATGATATTTTGAAGGCAGGCAGTTTAATAAAAATCACAAAGAGAACACCATATCAAAACCAATATCTTTGGGTCAAATGTCAGCCAAGAACATGAGGCACAAGACTCTAGAAACACTTGGAGGAAAAGAAAGGGGAAAAAAGAGAGAGATAATTTACCAAAATTATCAAATTTACCAAAAAGAGAGAGATAATTTACCAAAATTATCAAATTTACCAAAAAGAGAGAGATAATTTACCAAAATTAAGTCATTTGAGAGAAAAGCAGTAAACCTTGCCTAAAGAGCAGTAAACCTTGCCTAAGATCTCCCCTGGAATTCATATTCTAATTTTGTCTGAGACCCTAAAGTATGAATATTTGTTGTATGTGTTACAAGTGCTATTATGAGCTCTATTATGATTATTATAATAATAACAGCATTTTTCCATGGCTCATCTTTGCTTCCAATGCTTCCAAGAGAAGATCACAGAGCTTCAAAGAATAGGCTTCATCCTTCCATTTTGCCTAGAGGAAATGTTTAAGGTACCACAGACTTAATTAGACCTATTATGAAACTTGCTTTGTGCTTTACAAAATAAACACCTTCACATATCAGATATCATGTGATTTTGATAAACTTTGTGATTACGAAGGGCAAACATTTTTATTTTTATTCTTTATTGTTTAAAGCAGTGGTTCTCAACCTTCTGGCCCTTTAAATACAGTTCCTCATTTTGTGACCCAACCATAAAATTATTTTCATTGCTACTTCATAACTGCAATGTTGCTACTGTTATGAATCGTAATGTAAATATCTGATATGCAGGATGGTCTTAGGCGACCCCTGTGAAAGGGTCGTTCGACTGCCAAAGGGGTCGCGACCCACAGGTTGAGAACCACTGGTTTAAAGTATTACGTATGTCTCCTTCTCCCCCCCCCCCCCAATTGACCTCTCCCTGACTACCCCAGCACGTGCCCTTACCCGCTAGTGTCTGTGTCCATTGGTTATGCTTATATGCATGCATACAAGTCCTTTGGTTGGTCTCTTACCTACTGCCGCCCCCTGCACCCCCCCCCCAGCCTTCCCTCTGAAGTTTGACGGTCTGTTTGATGCTTCTATCTCTGAATCTATTTTTGTTCATAAGTTTATGTTGTTCATTATATTCCACAAATGAGTGAGATCATGTGATATTATCTTTCTCTGACTGGCTTATTTTGCTTAGCATAATGCTCTCCAGTTCCATCTATGCTGTTGCAATGGTAAGAATTCCTTCTTTATTACCGCAGCGTAGTATTCCATTGTGTAGGTGTACCACCATTCTTTAACCCCCTCATCTGCGGTTAGCACTTAGGCTGTTTCCAAATCTTAACTATTGTAAATTGTGCTGCTATGAACATAGGGGTGCATATGTCCTTTCTGATTGGTGTTTCTGATTTCTTGGGATATATTCCTAGTAGTGGGATTACTGGGTCAAATAGGAGTTTCATTTTTAATTTTTTGAGGACACTCCATACTGTCTTCCACAGTGGCTGCACCAGTCTGCATTCTCACCAGCAGTGCACCAGGGTTCCTTTTTCTCTACATCCTCACCAATGTTTGTCGATTTGTTGATGGTAGCCATTCTGACAGGTGTGAGATGGTACCTCATTGTTTTTTTCATTTGCATCTCTCAGATGATTGTGACTTTGAGCATGTTTTCATATGTCTCTTAGCCTTCTGTATGTCCACTTTCAAAAAGTGTCTATTTAAGTCCTTTGCCTATTTTTTTTATTGGATTGTTTATCTTGAAGGGCAGACATTTTTACTTCCATTTTCCCAATGAGGATAATTAAGGCCCAAGGATAATTTACCAAAATTAAGTCATTTGAGAGAAAAGCAGGACTCCAGCCTGCTGATGGAAACTGTCAAGCCAGAGTTTTCTTCAGCCTCTGTTTGTTGCTCTCCTATTGAATGGAAGTTCATCCTCAGTTCCCTCGTGATAGCAGAGGCTCAAATAATGTCTCTTGATTTCCTTCCAAAGTTAAAGGTGAAGATCAATTAACAGAGATGCTGGAGATTCAGAAACTTTCCTTACAAATATGGTGTTCTCTGGCTTACTTTTTCATTCACAAATGTCTGTATGTGGCATCGGGCTGGGGAGGTGACTTAGTACAATTTTGCAGGTAACTACAGATATAGGGAAAGCAAAACAGATATATGAAAATCAAAATTTGCCCCAAATAAAAATGAGCATGTAATTATTTGCCTCATAAAATAATTAACTAGAGTATTCCCTTAAATAATTAGCATTGAAAATTGATTTTATTCTCAAATGTTGAATTTATACTCTACTTTTCAGGAACATATCTGGGCACTTCCCAAGGATGACAGAAAATTTCCAGGGGGGAAAAAATTAAAAAAACTTTTTCACAATCTCACAACACTGCCTTATCAAAGCAGCATAATCTATAACCACACAAGGGGAAATAGTTTATGCCCAGAGTCATAGTCCAAATACCATAGGAAGATATAACAGCTGAGAGAAATATAATAATCATTGATTATACTTTGGACAACTCACCCATAAAAATGGCTAGAAGTTTTTTAAATGTATTTTAAAATTCCTACTTAAATCTGTGTTACCCAAATATGAGTTGCTTTGATTATTAACAAATTACTTTCCAGCTCTCTAGATTGCATTTCTTGAGACAAGAAAATATCAGTGAAATCAGAAATGTTAACTAAACAGTAGCACCCATTACACCAACAATAGATTGAGACAAATGTTTGCAGAGAATCATGGTTGGATTCCACGCAGGGTAACACGGGTTTGATGTATTACTTTGATATTCAAAATCTAGGTCTGGTGTCATGACTGCCTTGAATTTCAGTGCCAACTGTACCACTTACTACCAGCCCTAGTAGGGAAATATTTTCCACACTTTAAAACTTGTTTCCTAATCTGTATGGTTTCTCTTCACAGAGTGCTGTGATAATTAAAGGAGGCAATATGTAATGAGACTAGACACATTATATGGATACAATAAAGCAGCCATTACTACCACCTACAGCTACATGTTGAAAAGAAATAAGCTATATTTTAAGTTATGTAAAAAATTACCTAAGTGAAAAATGTATGTACACGCCATGCATATATATATGTGTGTGTGTGTGTATATATATATATTTACATGTGTGTGTCTATATGTGTAAAGGTAAATTTTTATCCTCTTTTATAGTTAAAATTGTCATCTTCAGGGCATTAAATAAACTGCCAAATGCTGATATGAATTAGAGCTGAGGTTCATACCTGGATATGATTGGTTCTCTAAGATACAGTTCATCTGAACCTATGTTTATCACATAAAAAGTAACATTTTTAAACTTTTAAAAAATCATTGACTTGTATTACCCTGAGGTCATAAGACCTTCACAGTCTAGCAAAGTCCTTTAAAATTTGGGTGGGGGGGAAGAAAGTCATGTCATTTTGAATGGAGATGAAAGGAAAGGGAGAATTTGCCACAGATGGTGTATGCATAAAGCTTTTCATAAATATTGGACATTCTTTTGCTGAACCCCTAACAGATGGTCATGCAGTCTATATTTGAATGTTTTTGGTAATTGCTAACCTCATTAGAAAGTTTTGCCTTATAGTGAGCATCTCTCCAATTTCTACCCATTGTTCTGCCCTTTGCTATTGATAACTCTGAGAGGTCTGGCCCTGAGAGAAACTGGAGCAGGCTATTAATAAAAGTAAAACTGGGTTAGGGAATGCTGTCTTCACTATGGGACTGGTTACTTCGGTAGCTATCTGGTTTTATACATTTTGCTAAACCCAGATGGTATGGCCCACATTCACTGAATTAAAATTTTGAATTGCCAAAGGCATGAGGGGCACAGATGTAGAGTATGAATAGTATTCAAAGTCATGGGGGACATCTCAATCATAAATAATCTATTTATTAGGAGGGGTACATGATGTTCAGGGTTCAACCCCCAGGGGAGGAGGCTGCTAAGGAGTAGATGGTTTGGTAAGGCCCCACTGAGAGGGTTCATTCAAGACAGGTGTCCAGAGCCAGTGGGAGAGTGAAGTCAAAATCAGAGTCCAGGTGCATGAAGCCTATAGGGTGGACATCTGGCTCAGGTAGATAGTAGAGTTCATTGACTCACTAATTCATCAGATATATTTATGGAGCATTTAATATGGGTTAAGAGACAGCATGATAAGGACTGGAGACACAATGGAAAAGAAGACTGATCAGGTTTCTAGCCTAGTGGGCAGAACCCTCGGGTTCATTGAACATCAGGCTTACCACACTAAGACCAAAGACTTAATCTATTATGAGGGATGGAATCTAGAAACCTATTCTATTTCTATACCTCCTTCCTCATCAACATAATTGCTCTTCAAAGATACGCTGAAATAAGTTAGACAAGGGATTTTTTGAAAGAGTACCACATTACCTTTCTTTTTTTTTTTTTTTTTTTATATATATTTTATTGAGTTTTTACAGAGAGGAAGGGAGAGAGATAGAGAGTTAGAAACATAGATGAGAGAGAAACATCGATCAACTGCCTCCTGCACATCTCCCACCGGGGATATGCCCGCAACCCAGGCACATGCCCCTGACCGGAATCGAACCTGGGACCTTTCAGTCCGCAGGCTGACGCTCTATCCACTGAGCCAAACCGGTTTCGGCCACATTACCTTTCTTAAAGAGCGAAACTGATGCATCTCTTCAAGTACTTTTATACATGCATTTTAGCTGATTCGTGATATGAACAAAAAATTCCTATAATAATGTGTATACTCACCCACACCACTTCCTCACCATAGAGAATACATTCTTGTGCTTGTACATGAGTGAGCTTTGACACCTGGCAAATGTTCCTTTGCCTTATATTTTCCTGGTTACCTACACCTGATATTCAGTGAAACCCAGATTCGCCATAGATTGTCACATTTATAATAAAATAAGGACAGGTAGGAGGAAGAGAGGAGAAATGATTTAGACATTTTATAATTTATTAAAATGTGAGGACAGTAACCCCACATTAATCACCGTGTTGGCATCTACAGTTGGGAGATAATGCAGATTAATGTGGGTCCATACCATTTTAAAGCTATATCACCATTGGGCATATGCATTTTTCACTTTAGAACCCTTAAATAGACTAATTTATCAAGAGTTAAGCCTTATTGTGATTAAACCTGGTTGATGGGCCTTTGGGAGAGGGATGGAGATAAAGATTGACTACAATCCAACCCTTGATATATTGATAGAATATCAGTCCCAGGAAAGAGTTCTCACAAGCTATCATGATATATAAGAATTTCAGGCATTTTCCAAGTCTTGAGAAAATAAACTAGGGGGAGACATAATTGCAAATCACACTCAATTTAAACTCAAAAAATCTAGTTGGATACCTTTACAAAGATATATTTGACATAATATAGAATTCTGGAAGACTCTTCCCTTGCAGGTCACAATTTTACATGGATATTTCCGGAATCAAGTTGGAGAAGATGATGCTGAAGAAAGCTTACCAGAGAAGCATATGTTTTAGAAGTGAGTAATTTTTGGAAATGTTTATGTTTTAAAATGTTTTCGCCCAAATCCCCTGTTTTATATGATCTTATCTTTGATTTTGCTCTCAGCCTCCAGGAATGATGAAGGATTTTTTATACTGACACAAGCACCAAAGTTCTCTCTTCCACAGACTAGGGACTTTGTTCTTGCCCTAAAGGACCTTCGGACTTAGGGAACAGAGTGAACAAACAGGAAGCTATTTCCAACTGGCCTGTACATTTGAGAAAGAAGATCTCAATTGATATATCCAAAAATAAATTTTGAGACACTGGAAAGAAGTATCAGAAACACAGTTTTTTAAGAAGCTTGAAAATATTTATTTGGGTTTCCTAACACAAAACACCCTTGCATAGAGAGATCTTATAAAAAGAATAAGGCAGTGGTAAAATATATTTTCATGTCCCTACCTTTGAAAGCGCAAAAGAACTACCTAAGCTCGTCTTTCCTTGGATAATCTATCTTTTTTTTTTTTTAATTACATCTTTATTGTTCAGATTATTACATTTGTTCCTCTTCCCCACCCCCCCATAACTCCCCTCCTCCCAGCTCCCGCCCCACCCTCCGCCCTCACTCCCCACCCACTGTCCTCTTCCATAGGTGCACGATTTTTGTCCAGTCTCTTCCCGCATCTCCCACACCCCTTTCCCTCCCAAGAATAGTCAGTCCATTCCCTTTCTATGTCCCTGATTCTATTATGATCACCAGTTCATTCTGTTCATCAGATTATTTATTCACTTGATTCTTAGATTCACTTGTTGATAGATGCATATTTGTTGTTCATAATTTGTATCTTTACCTTTTTTTTTCTTCTTCCTCTTCTTAAAGGATACCTTTCAGCATTTCATATAATACTGGTTTGGTGGTGATGAACTCCTTTAGCTTTTCCTTATCTGTGAAGCTCTTTATCTGACCTTCCATTCTGAATGATAGCTTTGCTGGATAAAGTAATCTTGGTTGTAGGTTCTTGGTATTCATCACTTTGAATATTTCTTGCCATTCCCTTCTGGCCTGCAAAGTTTCTGTTGAGAAATCAGCTGACAGTCGTATGGGTATTCCCTTGTAGGTAACTGGGTTTCTTTCTCTTGCTGCTTTTAAGATTCTCTCTTTGTCTTTTGCTCTTGGCATTTTAATGATGATGTGTCTTGGTGTGGTCCTCTTTGGATTCCTTTTGTTTGGGGTTCTCTGCGCTTCCTGGACCTGTAGGTCTATTTCTTTCACCAGGTGGGGGAAGTTTTCTGTCATTATTTCTTTAAATAGGTTTTCAATATCTTGCTCTCTCTCATCCTCTGGCACCCCTATAATTCTGATGTTGATGCGCTTGAAGCTGTCCCAGAGGCTCCTTACACTATCTTCATATTTTCGGATTCTTTTTTCATTTTGCTTTTCCAGTTGGGTGTTTTTTGCTTCTTCGCATTTCGAATCTTTGACTTGATTCTTGCGCTCCTCTGGTCTGCTGTTGGGTGTCTGTATAATATTGTTTATTTCAGTCAGTGTATGCTTAATTTCTAGTTGGTTCTTTATCACAACATCGAGGGTCTCATTAGATTTCTTGAGGATCTCACTACATTTATCGGCGGTCTCACCAGTCTTTTCGAGGGCCTTACTAAGTTTATCGGCAGCTTCTAGACAGTTCTTAAGAGACCTTAAAAGTGTGGTTCTGAACTCAATATCCTCCATTGACAGTTTTGTCCTGTTTCTTTGTCTCCGCATTTTTTATGCTTTCTTGGTGCACCCTCTAGTGGTCTTTGTCCGCAGTCTTGTTGCCTTTAAGCCTTGATTGATGTCGGCAATACCGGGGTGATTTGACCTCCAGGCTGACTGGCTATGAGAGTCCGCTGTGTCTGTAGTGGGAGGGCTTCTGTGCTGGATCTCTAGGGCGGTGCTAATCTAGCCTTTGCCTGAGGCTATCCGGCAAATGGTTCTGTGCAGGGCTTGGGCGGGGCGGGTCCCCGGGGATCTACAGGGCGGGCGGAACAAGCAGTTATGGCGACTCTCAGTTCCTTCCCCAGGGGCTCTGCCTCTCAGAGCCCCAGCAATGGCTGCAAACCTCCGAGAGAAAGCTGCCTTCGAGTTCCGACCGAAGCCAGACAGTCCCGTTTCTCCCGTTTGAGTCTCGGTCCCCAGAGACTCGCCCGGACCTAGAGCTCAGAGTCTGAAACTCCCTCCCGATTGAAAACAACAACCGCGCCCTCCGCCGCCAGCCCGCTCCGCGCGCACACTCCGCACCTGAGTATTTCACTTCAGCACTGCGCCTCCTCTGAGTCTGGGAATGATATTCTCTTTCCTCCTAGTTGTAGAATTTCCACTCAGCCAGCCTTCCCGTGGTTCTGGGTGATGTCCGTTCTGTCCTTTAGTTATATCTCTGAAGTGGTTGTTTGAGGCAGCGATCTCCGGCGTTAACCTATGCCGCCATCTTGGTTTCTCCTGGATAATCTATCTTATTGGGCACAGGGTGGGGCATTATACTACTCCTTCTCTTTTAAAAAAAAAACTGTGTAAGCTGTGTTCTTACATTTTCAATAATTCAGTAGCTTTATATGCACTAATGTTCTGGCCTTACTTGTTCATGCTTCTGTGAATTATCAAGATAATATTTGCAGGGTGAAATTACACAGGAGCAAAGGATGTATTTCTCTGATCACCATAATCAAGCCCTCAGTTCCCTATGAATAGAAATTACACCATACCTGGGTGCTGGTGTGCAAACTCCTTGTACTGGAAATCTTTACTGTCAAATTGTCAGCCATCACTTCCAAATAATTTACATACTTGAGATTCTGAGACACCCTTGGATTTAACATAATCCTTATGGCCCTTTATTTCCTGGAAATGTCTAGCCATAGTTGGAAAGTGTTCTCACCCTCTGCAGAAGTATAATTGCCATATAGCTACTGGGATTATAGGTCCTTAGTTCCCTTACTCTTAACATGGCTTCCTATTGACACCCAATGATGAAGAGTATAAGGCAATTTCATGTTGTTTTGTGCAAAGTTCTGAATGTAAACCCACCCTCATTTAGGTTTATATGCTCAATGCCCATAAGAAATCTTTGAGTAAGCCTTAATGAATCTCCTTCCCATCAAGTTTAATGAAATCCTCCTTAACCAGAAAACCGATGCCCTGACTGATACCTCAGCTCACAGAAATATTTGTCCTGGAAGAAAGCCATTTTTTATAGGAATACTGTCTAGCTTAGATCTTGAATATTTCTTATCATACTCAGCACCCCACAAGAGGTGAATAATACACTATGTCTGCGAAGTCATGGTTCCTTATATTCAAAAGGTCTTGTCAGAAACAACTTATGCTACAATATGAGATGCCAATTCTGCAACTCAACAAGCCATGTTACATATGCCTCAAGACCAGGTTCTAGAACTTGAAATTCTATGCTGGCAACTTTTCAGTTTCACTTTACTTGAGCCTGTGTCATAAGACATAGATACTCCCTGTTAATGTCTTTTAGAGACTTTTTATGGGCAGTACTGGCTATAGTGTACCATAGCAATCGTGGACATAAATAAAAGATTTGAAGATACAAAAACAGGTTAGGTTGCTTAGGGAAGAATGTTGAGTGAGGAGAGCAGATACGCCAGGTCTTAGATCTGAGTTATTCTAATATATAATGGTTGAGAAGAAGGAAAGAGGTGGGATTCTTAAGGTATTACTACTTTTTTACTCATTGATAAAGAGTGATAAGAAAAGTAGTAATGGAATCAGAAATGTTTCAAGAAGAAGGGAGCAGTCAACTTTATTGACTGTCTCTGAGAGTTCAATTAAAAACAACACTTAAAAAGTACCTATTGAATTTGTCAAGATGAAGTCAAAAAGGAACTTAGCAAAAGAAATCTCAGTATTATTGAGGGAGGCAGAAGACAAAGTAAAGTTGGGCTGACGGGAAAATGGACTGCAAGAGAAGTAGAAATAGTATTCATAGATAATATGTTCATGAAGCTTGCCCATAAAGAGAAGTTAAAACAATAAGATCAAGAATGGAGGTTAGACATTATCAAGCAAAATAATAATAATAACTGACACAACGTGACTGCTATGCTAAGTACTCATTTTATATGTGGTTTGGTTTAATCCACAAATCAACCCCATGTGGCACATATTATTACTATCCTCATTTTATCTATGAGTACACTGAGACACAGAGATTAAGTAACATTCCCATAGTCATTTTGATTCAGGCGGTCCAGTCCAGTGCCTGCAGTGTTAATCGCTGTACTGTTCACTCACACAGTATGATAACGGATGTGTTTGGAAGTTCCATTGTTTCTCCTATGGCTTTGCTATGTGTGTTCTATGTGACTTCTTCAACCTCAACTTCCCTGAGCTTATTAGCTGTGAGTACAACATACATATTGATGAATAGATGTAAAAGATGAAAAACTGAACAAAAAACATTACTGTTTCATAACACCTTCAGCAGTCATGAATACATTTGAAACTTAGAAACATTTCATCCATTTCTCAAAATGATCAAATAGATATTTCAAGAATTCTGAAGGCTACCTTTTTTTTCTGTCCCTCAGAACTCAAGGAAAAATATAACAAAGGAAAAAATAAAGGAAATGATTCTAAGAGAGACAGAGTGTTCCGGGCTCTGTTTGAAAACAGTCAACATGATGAAGTTCCTTTAAAAACCTTGAGAAGCAACTGCTCTGACTGAGAAGAAAAAATGACATAATTGGGGTCCCCTGGGCCAGAGTGATACGACCCTGAGATGGAGTGTGACAAGAAGATGGAGAGCACAGGGTGCTCCTCTTAAAGGACACTGTGAGTACTACTGCACAGAAGCTTGGCCTGTGGGTCCCAGGTGTCAAGTTCTTTGGAATTCTGAAAGCATTCAGGTCCCTCTGCTATAGAGAGTACTCTAAGCTGGAAACACTACTCCCCAGCAATTTTAAAATGACTCCTACCTTCTCTTATTTCTGTGATATATGTAACAGGATATGCAATTTTTCTCTAAGAATAAAATATCACTTGTTCCATCATGATAATAATTTTCTAATTTTTGCAGTTATACAACCACAGAACTCTTACCTCCAATTTTATTTTTTACTCTTATAGTCCTACACAGTAAATCCACAAGTTCACACTGTATCATACTATGAAACCTAGATATTTGATGAATGAATATGCATTCTTTGTACTGTGGCTTCTGCCTACATTCTCAGCCTCTCCACTTGCCTCCCCCTTCTAGGTACACACCTTCACATCTACACATAAACTAGAAGTTTCCACAGCAGGTTCATCTTTCTGATTTGAGGGTGTTGCCTTCCTGTATTGTTCCATGTTGTCAGCTTAGCAACCCTTCGCTCATCCAATGAAACACTGCTCACACATCTCAGCTTCCCAAAGACCCTCAGAGGTTTATTCCAATGCTCTCAGCACAGCTCGACATGGTCCTGTCATGGTATTTTCTGTTGAGGATGGGATTATATCATATTCACCTTTGTAGCGTGAAGCCCGAGGCAAAGTGTCCAGGCTACAATAAGCAACCAGCACATGTTTGCTCAGTAACTACTTTGTTAATGGTGAATCTAAGAATAGAATTTAAAGTCGCACGGTGCTCCCCAGTCCTACTGTGTGTAGGGCAGTGTTCTAGGGATTAAGAGTGTTTTACTCAGGGTCATTACAAGAAAGAGATGGCCCATGCAAATGAGGTAATTGAGAAAGGTCAGAAAAAGTGCAGTCTACCCTGTGGCACATACTGGTATCTCAGGTCTTTGAGGACTCTCTTGTGATATATATATAGAATAAAAATTATAATGAATATAATTATTAATGTCATATAGCAATCAATAATACATCATTAATGATTATATATTAAATATGCCATGTAATGATATAATTATGATATTATATTATTTTCCTCCAAAAAAATTATCAGTAAATTTTTTTTTGTAAGTCTATTTAAATTTTAAACCTCCTGGCATAGGTCATGACTCAGAATTTTAATTTCAATCACAATCAGCTCAATAAAGAAAGAGGTCTTTGCAGAAGGAATGGTTACTGCACTTCCCTATTCCCCTGCACTGCCAGTTCTGGCCTCGTAGCTCTCCTACAGTACTGCTGAGCCCAGAGCCTTTGAATGGCAAGAAACAGAAATTCAACTCAGACTAACTGAAGCAGTGAAGGAAACTGGGAATCATAGGGCCACAGCTGTGTTGTGGCTCAGCTGGACCCAGGGCTGAAAGGGCTCTGCTTTCTCTGGGTTCTCTTTGCCCTTATTTGGTTACTTTCTACAAACTCTCATCCCATGATAGGAAACATGGTCACCTGCAAACCCAGATCCTCATTCCTCCATTTTACTAACTCCAGGGAAAATACAGTGTGCCCTGTTAACTATGACACAATGACCTTTTGTTATCTCCAAGTAGCTTGGTCTTGGTCTTTTGTCTACCACATTGGCAGAAGAATGGGTGAGATGGAGGAGGTGAATAACAATTTCATGAATTCATGAATTTCTCCCTTCCTTCCTTCCTTCCTTCCTTCCTTCCTTCCTTCCTTCCTTCCTTCCTTCCTCTTTCCTTCCTTCTATCTGTCTATCTAGAAATTGATAGAGCTTTGTATGGAGCCATAGCATTTTGAATTATCTTCATTTGAATTGAATTGAAGAGTTGAATGGGGGGAAGAGAAGGAAATATAAAGAGGTAATGGGTGTAGTGAGCCATCACTCCCCTTTGTTCTGCCCAGGAGACATCACAACTACTTGGAACATTTATCCTTAGACACCTCAGGCTTGAATTTTGTTCTTCTATCCATTGGCCAAAGACTAGTGGGACTTTAGATACAAATATCAGGAGGTTGAAATACCCATCTTGTTAGATTGTAAGATGCTTCCCACACCCCTTTTTTTTCCTTCTGTTCCCTCTCCTAGTTTCTCAGTTTACTTAGACTCACAAACTGATTCCTGCCAAGTGATTCATTCCAGGGCAGCTGATGTACATCAATGCTGCAAAAATAAATATATTAGTGCCGCATCTCATCTCAAAAATTCATCTAAATGTCACAATCTAATCTATAATATAGAGTGTCCCTTGCCCTAACTGGTTTGGCTCAGTGGATAAAGTGTCGGCCTGTGGACTGAAAGGTCCCAGGTTCGATTCCGGTCAAGGGCATGTATCTTGGTTGCGGGCATATCCCCGGTGGGAGGTGTGCCAGAGGCAGCAGATCAATGTTTCTCTCTTATTGATGTTTCTAACTCTCTATCCTTCTCCCTTCCTCTCTGTAAAAAATCAATAAAATATAATATAGAGTGTCCCAAAAAATGTATACACACTTTGAATAATTATTCATTCCAATAGGTTAAAGCTGAAAAGAAAGAAACATCAATCAAGTCATCAGCTTTTAGTAGTGTATACATTTAGCGCATTTAGGGGGGACACGCTGTATAATGTGTTCATTTCTACATAAAATAATGTGTCTACCAGGCATTAAAGTAAGACTAGAAATAGAGAAATGCAGGTGACATTTCTCCTTAGCACTGTACATCCTTGCACACTGCTCTGAATACCTCAATCCAATAAGCAAGGCTGTGTTTACTGAAACCAAACTTGGGTAAGACTGTGAGGATGTAGCTGCTGGCTAGAAATCAATCTGTTGTACCAGTATCACTTGCATATTTACAGAAATTTCAGTTTCCCTGAGTGGACAATTACTAGACACTTTCTGAATGAGGAGCTAGCAATAGTAGTTTTCCAAGAAGCACCTGCCATGAGGTGCTTTAAATTGTTATAATGTCCATGGTGATCTTACTGTCTTTTTTTTTTTCATCAAGTTGACATTTTTGAGGTGAACAAGACTTTTTTATAATTTAAAGAATATATTGCTATTAAATTAATACATTCATTATACCTGGCAATTTGACAAGGCCACCAGCCATTTTCACTCTTCTCCTTGGCCACATCTGATATGGGTGTTACATACCGTGGCTTCTTTGGGGGGTTGAACAGATTTTGAAGCCTGATTCTTTTCCTCAAAAGTCTGGGCCCTGCCCTAACCAGTTTGGCTCAGCAGATAGAGCGTCGGCCTGAGGACTCAAGGGTCCCAGGTTCGGTTCCTGTCAAGAGCATGTACCTTGGTTGCAGGCACGTCCCCAGTGGGGAGTGTGCAGAAGGCAGCTGATCAATGTTTCTCTCTCATCGATGTTTCTAACTCTATCCCTCTCCCTTCCTCTCTGTAAAAAATCAATAAAAATATAATTTAAAAAAAGTGTGAGCCCTAAGGAGTGTTTTACTAGTAAGTCTCATACAGTCAAAGAATTTTTTTAAACCAGGGTTGTGGTTTCTTTAGCAGTGCAATCCCTTCGAAAATCCGTAGGCTTCTGATCTCGCTTTCGGTCCCATGTGCCAGCAGCCACACAAAAAGTTCTTTGATGGGAAAAATTCTCAAACTTGATGTATTCCTCTGCTTCCTTGCTCTGTGCCTGCCACACCATATCTCTTAAGTCAACGGCCATTTCTTTTTTAAAAAAATATATTTTATTGATTTTTTACAGAGAAGAAGGGAGAGGGACAGAGAGAAACATCAAAGAGAGAGATCGATCAGCTGCCTCCTGCACACCCCTCACTGGGGATGTGCCCGCAACCAAGGTACATGCCCTTGACCGGAATCAAACCCGGGACCCTTGAGTCCGCAGGCTGACGCTCTGAGCCAACCTGGTGCGGCAACGGCCATTTCTTTAAGGCTTTCTTCAACCGTGGATGGGAAGCCTGAATTCTTTTTTTTTTTTCTACAAAAATTTTAAAATTCTTTATTGTTTAAAGTATTACATAAATCTTCTTTTTCCCCCATTGACCTCTCCCTGGCTGCCCTCAAACCTCCCCCCCACCCCGCACATGCCCACACCCCCCATCTCTCCCCCAAACCCCAACTGTGTCCATTGATTATGCTCATATGCATTCATACAAGTCCTTTGGTTGATCTCTAACCCCCTCACTCCCTGCCTTCCCTCATAGGTTGGACAGTCTGTTCGATGCTTCTATGACTCTGGTTCTATTTTTGTTCATCTGGTTCTATTATATTGTTCATTATATTCCACAAATGAGTGAGATCATGTGATATTTATCTTTCTCTGAATGGCTTATTTCACTCAGCATAATGCTCTCCAGTTCCATTCACACTGTTGCAATGTTAAGAATTCCTTCCTTTTTATCGTAGTGTAGTATTCCATAGTGTAGATGTACCACAGTTTCCTAATCCACATATCTGCTGATGGGCACTTAGACTGTTTCCAAATCTTAGCTATTGTAAATTGTGCTGCTATGAACATAGGGATGCATATATCCTTTCTGATTGGTGTTTCTGTTTTCTTGGGATATATTCCTAGAAGTGGGATTATTGGATCAAATGGAGTTCCATTTTTAATTTTTTGAGGAAACTCCATACTGTTTTCCACAGTGGAAGCCTGAATTCTTCATCTGATCTTCATCGCAGGTCACTTCATTCAACTGAGGAATTTTATTAGACATTTTTAAAAAATGCCTTCTAACATCTCATCTTTAACTAGTTCACATTTTTAAAAATAGCAAGACCCTAATTTCTGGACTGTATTACTTTCCTTCAATTCTACTTATATACTGGCCATTTCTTTTCTGAATTTTTTTGTAATAACCTTGCTAAAGGCAGCCAATAATAACGAATAGATGCTAGTGTTTTTATCCTATTCATGCATTTCCCCTAAAACTGAAAGGGCCCTTATCCTGTCTCCCAAGTTACTATAGGCAACAGTTTTTCCAGTTGCTTTTCCAAAGTATAAAATAGATAACTAGTTTCTTATATATCCCAGCCTCTGATACTGACCATCTTGTTGCCCAACAATGAAGCCAGTGCCATATAGTATAGCTTTATTTTAAAGCAATTTGATGCTAATACCAATTTCTTTATTAGACAATGTGGACAAAAAAAGGCCACATGCCAACCTGACAAGCTCAGGAAAGGCCTGCATGGTGGTCTTGCACACTCAAGAGACCTAAAGCAACCACAAAGGATGGTCTGAAATTAAAGCTTTAACTAAAAGCAGTTTATGGTGGATAGTCATACCATAGGCTGGTTTCTTCCCTGACGAAGGTCAAGTTTGATCTTAACTGAACATATTGTCTTTTTGCATTTAAGATAACATGCCTTTGGAATATCAAAGTAACGTGTAACTTCCCTTTTTCTGAACCCCTTCGGGCACAACCAATGCACCAGGGTGGAGACCACAAATTCCCTCATTGTTAGTTTATCGTGTTGTTTGTTGACTGTTAACTATGTAGAAGAAGCATGTGTCTATCATTTTACTTTCTTTTTAAATTTATTGTCTAAAGTTTTACATATGTCTCCTTTTTCCCCAATATCATTTTACTTTTTAATCCAATCCCAGAGGTTCCCCCTCCCTCCCCTGCTTTGCTTTCTCCTGGTTCCCTAATCTATCACCAATGGATTTCAGGTAGCACACTTAAGTCTCCTCCTTTGATTGTAATTTATAAAACAAGGTGAAAAACTGCCATTATCTCAATCCGTTGAGATTCTGCTTCCAGATAGTTTGGCTCAAATAAACTCACAAAAATTCTTTACAGGTTTGAATGTTTCTTACATTAACAGCAGGATAGACCAAGGTATGTGTTGGTTAATGTGTCTTCACATCATAGTGGTTTAATGCAATAGCAGTTTATTTCTCATTCATATAGCGGTTGGAAATGGATTGAGCAGCCTCTCCATGTCAGAGTGGTCCCATGTGGGAACCCTGGCTTTCTAGGTTGCCACAGAAGACAAAGAGAGAGCTAGAACACTGCACAGGATACTTTTAAAAGCCAAGACTGGAAGGAGGGTTACTTCACTGTTGCTTACACATAACACTGTCTCTGCTACAGGCACTGCAAGCTACTGATTTCACTATGTATTAGCCATGGGACATTAGGCAAGTCACTTAACCTCTGTGTGCTTCAGTTTTCTTCTCTGTAAAATGGGGATAATGAAAGGGTAACTACATTGGAAGGTGATAGGTCTATATATATTAGATCTAATTAGAACAAGCCTGGTGTACAGTAAGTGCGATATAAGGTTATGTAAGTGTTACATAGCAAATTTGAAATGTCAGTACGGAGCACAGCAAGATAATTAGCAAATGTGCTATTTTATCGTTAGTCTAATGACTAGGAAGTCAGATCGTTTTTAAACCTAGCCCACATGAATTTGAGGCCAAAATAATGCATATCTTCATATCTCATTTTATGACCTTTTATTTCACCTCTATTTGAGTTTGCATGGGAGCTTTTAGAGTGTGTGGGAAGCAATGGGATGAGACACTAGCGAAAGTTTTTCAGATGGAGCTAATCTGGTTATCACTCAAGAAATAATCTTCCTAAGGGCTACTGAGAACTTACCTGATTAATGACTGCCAAATTTACCAGGAAGTGAGTCTGTATGAGAAAATATTGTCTTTCATTCATAAAATAATTTATTCATTTTCCAAAACATAATAAGCATTAAGTATATGCCAGGCACTTTGTTAAACAAAAAGCTATAAATAATTGATTCTCCCTGGGGCGGTAGAAGCAGATTGTGTGCCTATCAAGTAGAATTTATTATTATCCAAGTTTTTATAAAGAATAAATTAAAATTTTAAGAAGTACCAGAGATACTCATCTTTCTCCCCTTAGCATGGAAAATGATGGTGTCAAGATTTGCATCTGGGACTCTCATGCTAGCACCCACACTCTTTATTTCTCCAGCATGTTATTCAGGGTGCTGGCAGGAAACAGCTGGTACACAGAAAATGCATAAGGCAAGTTCTAAAAAGGGACTATGAACCAAAATGTGGGCAAAGTAGGGGGAAACACAGGGAGAATATAATTCACTAGGGCTGATAGCAACTGAACACTGTTCATACCTATGGCCCTGAAAGGAAAGACAGTGTGGTTACCAGAAGCCAGAGTGACAAGGGAAAGAATGTAAGGGATGCAGCCTGTCCCATGTGATCCCACAGGGAAAGAACTGGAATAATAAATACCCAATAGTTCCCTCCCTTTGATTTCCTGCCAGGGATTCTCACTGGCTGGAACCAGTAGAAGCTGGAGAGCAACGGAGCCCACTGATGAATAAGTGCTTCTAGTTTAGCCTCCTGAAGAACAGAAGACAATGAGAAGAGTAAATTTGAGGGGGCACCAGAAGATATCCAAGGTGGGTCATAGAGGAGAATGCATCTGAGGTGGCTAACAAGATCACCATCAATCGCTCTAACAATGATGCGCCTACCTAATTATACAGTAAACAAAATTGTATTGGTCAAGAGTTTACTTAATTTTCACAATCAACTCCCTTTTACTATATACCTCAGTTCATTAATATTTCATTATTTTATTACAGTAATAAATGAACTGGTAAACGCAGGTTTGGGAACAAACAGACTGGACTCAGTAAGCACTTTATCAACAGGTGACAGGTGAAGCGTGCAGGTATACTAACCCAGATGCCCACTCTCTGCAAGAAGCGAGTGGGCAGAGGAAAGGGTCACCGTGAAGTACCAAATGGTGAGATGCATCAGTGAAACCAACAAATCAGACTTAAAGGGCAGAGAAGAGAGCTGCTAGTGACGTTCTATGCTGAGCATCGGGCCATTTTGCCTTGTACCTGAAGTGGAAAAACATTTGTCTGACTAGAATTATTCAGTCATTTTTCCTAATCTTTTCTTCTTTATAGCATCAATGATCTTCAGTTTTTTTAGCAAAGCTGTCTTTGATAGTTAACATCTGTGTGGTCCTCATGTCTGAAAATTTCACGGATCAGTGCCTCCTCCACTACGTGCTTGGTCCATTTTAACAGACCAGTTTTGCAGGCGACATAAATGATTAATGAATTTAGTGTGGTGAACTAGCAGCTAGTTTGGTGTATCTGACCTAGGTGCTTTAAAACTCATTACTGGTACCTATTGAAGCTTTGCTAATGGATTTAAAATAGATTTCACTACTGTTAAAATGACTCTGCTCTTATGTGATCATGATTTTTCATGTTCCTTGTTTATGTGTTGTTACTTGACTTGCTAGGCACTATGAACAGATGCATATATTTTTTTAAAGTCAATCTACAAGCAGGGCGACAATTTACCAAGTTCTATTTAGAAAAGAAAGACATTTATTATGAAGTTACAGGTCTAAGTGATGGACATTTGACACAATATAGCACTTCTTAATATAGATTTTATGTGTTTAATATTACAAGTAAAGCCAGGTTTGTACTAAAATAGTGCCCAGAAATACTCCCTATAATGGACACTTCCTATTTGCTCAACAATTTCTTCTTTCATACAGTTGTAAGAGGGCTGGCAAACATGTTACTCTGCCTCTCTCCTTCCATGCATGGGGCATCCTCTAGGCTGGCCAATCAAAAAAATGTCTTTCCCCCAAACACTGTGATTGGTTCAAGAATGATGATGTGACTCAAGCACAAGGCCAATCACTTTTTTAAAGGTTTTATATATGCACTAGTGACCCAGTGCATGGATTTGTGCACATTGAAAGGAAATTAATTAGATTTACAGTGGTTGCCAACTGGAGGTCTGTGGACCACTGATGGTCCCTGAGGTCCGAAAGGTTGGCGACCACTGAATTAGAAGGTGGCTGACTAGGCAAGATGGGACAAACACCCTGGAGCCAACCTCCTGTGGTCTCTCCCCAGCCAGCTGCACCTGGGGTGGCACTGTGGCTCGAAAGGCATCTGTGGGGTGAGTGGGGTCTCTCCGGCAGGTAGGGTCCTGGAGTGCGAGAGGGCACTCTGCAAAGTTGCTGTCGTACAGGGTATGGAACACAAATGCAAGTGTGCAGTAAACCAGATTCAGGGCCAACAGTGCCCCAGCAACAACATAACCCACGTCTGAAGGTGGAATCGCACGCCCCGTGAGGAATGGGGCTCCCTCCTCTCTGGTTCTGGGGTGCGTCACCCGAGAACAGCAGCTGCCAAGTCACTGCAGCTCGGCAGCTTCTGCGTTGAATGTCTGCCCCCTGGTGGTCAGTGCGCATCATATCGACCGGTCGGACAGAGGGAGGGACACAGCATATTAGCCTTTTATATATATAGATAACGGAAGAGATTCTGTAGTGGAGTCTTCCTCTGTGATTATAAACAATAAAGGTGATGGAAACTGCAGCTGTCACAGACATCTTTTTTTTTTTTAATATATTTTATTGACTTTTTACAGAGAGGAAGGGAGAGAGAGAGTTAGAAACATTGATGAGAGAGAAACATCGATCAGCTGCCTCCTGCACATCTCCTACTGGGGATGTGCCCACAACCCAGGTACATGCCCTTGACCAGAATCGAACCTGGGACCTTTCAGTCCGTAGGCAGACGCTCTATCCACTGAGCCAAACCGGTTTCAGCCACAGACATCTTTCTTTCTCACACGGAGGAAGCCATTTGCTCTAGAAGAGAATGGGAATAACGGGAAGATGAGCACCTAATTTTAGCACATGAAGAAATAATACTTTATTACCAATCCTTTTTCTGGTGGATAGTATAAAATCTAGAATCTCCCCCACGTTCCTATATGACTCATGTATGCTCATTTAGACCTCAGTCTTTAAGGCTTTATTCACCCCTTAGCTTAGGAAGAACAGGGAATCTGATAGGCATCCCACCCAAACTGTATTTATAGTGAAGGAAAATTGGGGTTAACAGAAGAAAGAGTAATGAATTAGAAGGACCTGGAAGAAAACACAAAAGAAAAAGGGAAAAGGAAATTAAGTAAAGCCCTAAACAATAAACCACCAAATATGGATTGAAAACCAAATTGTAATCATGTTTGGTTGATGCTTAAAGAATTATAATGGGGGAAGATAGATGGTAGATAATATATTTAAAGACTTATATGTCTTGTGCTCTTAAATTTCAGGATTCCAGAAGAACTGATGGTATCAATAGCCAAGAATGTTATACTTATTCAGAGAAATTGGATGAATTAACCAAAGAGCCTCAAGTGAGTAATTGAAATTGCACATTGCAAATGGGAGATCATATGATCTACTCATATTCTTGACTGTGAAGTAATTTTGAAAATACAGTATTTATGGTAAGAACTTCTAAAGACTTTGTCACTTACAATGACAAAGTATGGTGAACAAAGTGATTCCCCAAAACACAGTGAAGGCAAATCTTTCTGATTATTGACACTTAGAACAGAGCCTTATTTAAGGAAATCTTATTAACAGGAGGAAGCAACTAGACAGGATCCAGAAAGAAAGAAATGAATAGGATTAGACCCCAGGAAAAGTGACTGTCATTTATACTTACTAGGAAATAAAGGATTTCACAGAAGTCTGTCTAAATTGATGGAATTTTCCCTATTCAGTGATCAAATTCTTAAACAATGTTAACTATTTTGGAAGAAAAATATAATCACTGAATTATTACAATTGCATTCCTTCTTTAAAAGAACATAAAATATAAAAACATTTTTATAGTTAAAGTGGTTATTATGAATATGAATTATGGTCTTATATTAGAAAATAATGCCTAGTGGACTTTTAAGGTGTTTGGAAATGTTTACTGATCTAGATGTCTTTGCTTCCAGAATTTTGGTGTCTGAATTTCTATCTATCTATCTATCTATCTATCTATCTATCTATCTATCTATCTATCTACGTTCTGTTTAGTTGCCATTTACCTCATTTTGGTGCCATTTTATTTGCTAGGGAAGAGAGGACTTGTCTGTAAGCTGGAGTTAATGAGTGAAAGCTTAAAACCACTGTGTAGTAAAGTTCATTAGCTTCCTAAGGTGTGTTATTTTCCAGCTATTTTAGATTCTCAGCAAATCTAATTTATTCTCTGTCTCTTGTCTCTTGTCTCTCATCCGTTGTCTCTCATCTCTCGTCTCTCTCTGCTCTTACTCATCTTTGTGCTTCTCTCTGTGCCCTGCATACAAAAGCAGCCTCATGTCTGATGTTGAAATATATACCAGTGTGTGTGTGTGTGTGTACTGGACATACCCATAGTAAGCATACACTATAAAGAAGGGAAGATGTTGTCAGTTTATTATTAAATAATGGAAAATTATAACCGTATTTACATACTTGATGTGGCAAAGAGAGTGAGAGTAAGAAAAAAATCAAGACAAAGACTTTAATAAAACATTTTAGAATGATGGCAGTAATAAAATTCAAATTCTGAAATTTCAACTATAAAAGGATTTCAATGTAAAGATTGAAAATGATTTGAAGAAATTTTTGACCCACACTATATTCTATGATAATTCCAAACTGCATGAACTAAGAGGTTTAGGCCATGAAATTTAAATGCCTTTGAGGAAAAAAAAAAAAAAGACTAATATAACTTATGCTCTTTAGAAAATGATCTTTAAATAATAGTCATGAAAGGTTTGAAGCCAGGACCAATTTTGTTCATCTTTGTCTCTCATTCACACCTAGTCTAATTGCATATGGCAGATGCTCAAAAAAGGCTTATTAAAAGAACTAGAGGCCTGGTGCATGAATTCGTGCACCAGTGGAGGGTCCCTCGGCCTAGCCTGCAGGATTGGGCCGAAACCAGCTCTCCGACATCCCCCAAGTTGTCTCGAATTGCGAGAGGACACAGGCTAGGCCAAGGGACCCCACTGGTGCATGATTGGGGCTGGGGAGGGACACGGGAGGTTGGCCAGCCAAGGCGTGACCACGGGAGGGCTCCAGGGCATGTCCGGCCCATCTTGCTCAGTCTAGATCGGCCGGACCCCAGCAGCAAGCTAACCTACCAGTCAGAGCGCCTGCCCCCTGGTGGTCAGTGCACATCATAGCTATGCACTGATTGACGGTCAACTGTCTGCCCCCTGATGGTCAGTGCACATCATAGCGAGCAGTTAAGCAGCCTTAGCATATCATTAGTATATTATGCTTTGATTGGTTGAACAGCCGACCGGTTGACCGGACACTTAGCATATTAGGCTTTTATTATATAGGATGGTTGTCAACCTTGCAAAAAATGTGAAGGTGGCAGCCTGGCTCTATAGATGAACATATGCATAGGTATATTGATAAATGTATGGGGGAAATCCTTCATTGGCTATTCAATCAGTTATAAATAAAATCACTTCATTCCTTGCAAAAATATTTATTACTTTTAAGTTAAATGGATCAATAAGACAGTCTCTGCCTTGAAAGTATTATAGTTCCTTAAAAGAAAGCAATATATATTACACCTAAGGCTGTTTATTTCTGCAATATTTGACAGTAGAACCATTTAAAATATCAAATAAAACTGAAATTCATAAAATTTCACATTATTTTCACATTTATTATCTACTTTCATTTAAAATAGTTGCAGTTTGTAGACTCTAAAGTAGACAATTTTACTTCCTTCTAATTATTTTCTATTTTAAAAGAGCAAAATCTTCATAAAAGAGACAAAATATGACTTGCCAATGGCTATAAAGTCAATTTGTGGCAAATTTAAAATAATACATATTTCAGGATTTTACATTCCAAATAAAACTTCTATTCTGCTTGCTAAATATACTTAGTTATTATGCTTGCTAAATTCACTTAGTCATTCATTAGGTGCACTGATTCTTCCAGAGTATTATTTAGTGATGAGGAATTTATGCCTAAATTTCTTCCATTAACTCTGTACATTCTGATTTTGTGAATAACTTGGTTCAAAACCTTTAGCCCAATTAAGTGTCTGAATACCAGGATAAGTCCACTGCTCAAAAGGTTTTGTTTTTAAAATAGCGTAGGCAAGAAATACAAAAGGATACTTGTTTAGGATATGTAATTTGAAAAACTTTTATTAAAATGAATTAAGTAACTCACATTTTGCATTGCCTGGAAACTAATAAATGAACAGATGACAGTTTTACCTTTCCAAAGTACCATGCATTTCCCAAATATAACATTAATCTAACCTGTAATCTCTTGTTCAATATTTATAGTCACTGCTAATCTCTAAACCCCACAAAAGAAAGGATGTATTAATACCATTTATTGCCTGATTTACAATGCTACAAAGAAGTGTCTGACACATAATGATAGTCAACCCAATAAATATTGTTGAGTGGGACAAAATTGAAGAAGTGAAGCAGTATGAAAATCCTTCCAATCATTTTGAAAAATATAATGAGGAATTTCTACATGTGAAGAAAATTAAAACTACACCAAAAAAAATTAACTAAAATCCTTGATAATATTTTATATATGTGTTATGTATGTACATACACAGATATTGACATACACATGTATATGCATGTGTCTATTTTGTCATAGAATTTGTAATGTAGTAATAATAACAGCAATAATAAATAATATAGATAGACATTTGAGTACTTACTACATGCCAGAAACTATGTGTTTTACTCATATTAATTTATTTTTTACAACTGCCTTACTAGATAAGTACATTTTATCCTTATTTCATGGAGAAGGAAACAGTACCTATTTTATAGGTATTATAAAATAAATGGAAAGCAATGTCACCCTTACAGTTTCTCATATGACTACAAGAAAGAAAGAAAGAGTGGGAATGGGGGAGAAAAAGAGGGTAGGAGTATGGCAGGAAAGAGAAATTAATTTAACTACTTATGTACTCGAAAGTGTGCATAGATTGGAAATAATGATAGGGAATGAAGGAGAGGAACCCTAGAAATAACTAGCATTTAAAGAGCTCTACTATGCTTCCCGAGATCAAGGCTTGATTTCTACAAGATATTCTTTACTATTTGCTCTTATTACACAACTCTTATACTAATAAATTGTGTTTGTGTTCCAATAAACATTATGTGGATAAAATGATAAACACAATAAAAATAATAAAATAAATAGTATAGAATAAATATATAAAATATAAAACAAAAATAAATAAAATATATAACTAAATAAATATACAATAAATAAATATGTTATAAGTATAAAATAGTATAAATAAATTAATTGACATAATAAAATCTATCAGTAACATATAAATTAAATATAAAATATTACAGATATTCTTATCATAGACCTGACAGTGTTTATGAAGTGATTTTATAATAAAATATAAATTGTAAAAAACATTGAAAATGTAAAGAAACAAAAAATCAATGATTTTACCACTTGAGGATAAATTTGTTCAGAAATCAATTTATGTACTTCAAGTAATTTATGGAAAACATAAAATATACTTACATGATTTAAAATTAAATTAGAATAATGCTGTATTTTCAGTGTATGGTATTTTTATTTGCTTATTAAGGAAAAAAGTATAATTCACACTTTTTAGAAATGTAGTGAATTGAGTTGTGGCAAATGCATAAACCCCTGTACCCAATACCATCATCAAGATCTGGAATACTCCATTATCCCAGAAACTCTCCTCACATTCCTTTCCAATCAATACCTCCAACCTGTGGAAAGCACAGTTTTGATTTCTATGGCAATAAATTAGTTTTGTCTATTCCAAAACTTTATATAAAAGGAAGCACACAGAATGTACTCTTTTCTGTCCTGCCTCTTTTGATCAGCATGTTTGGAGATTCATCCATGTAGTTCCATATTATCAGTAGTTTACACGGCTGAATAGGTCACAATTTGTTCATCCACTCATATACTGTCATCTCAGTGGGGTGTTTTCAGTTTGGAGCTATTATGAAAAAAACCTTCTCTGATCATGTTCTTATGTATTTCATGGATATATGCCTTTCAGGACTTTAAGATAAATTTATGTTGTTTGATACCACTGATTTTAATTTCTTACAATAGCAATAGGAAATTAATACATTATTCCAATAGCCAATGGGTAGACACAACCCATCAAAACCTCTCTAAACTCATTTCAAATTGCAACAGAAATTCATATTAATTTAACTATAATTCTCTAAGTTAAAATACCTTAAGTCAGACATTTCTTCTAAATGCAGTTCTTTTTTGGCTTTGTTTTGTTTTTGTTTTATTTCAGGACAAAAATTACATGGCCTGGGACCCTCACTTTGACAATGCTGTATTTTATCTTTTTTATTTTTAGTAAATTTATTGGGATGACACCGGTTAACAAATTATATAAGTTTCAGGTGCACAAATCCACAACACATCATCTGTACACTGTATTATGTGCTCACCACCTCAAGTCAAGTCTCTATCCATCACCATTTATCCCCCATATACCCTCCTCTGCCTCTTCCCAACCCCCTGCCCCTGACAATCACCGCAGTTCTTAAACAAAATGGGCAAAAAAGATGTGTACCAGTATTTGTTAGGAAGCAGGCATGAAAAACTAGCAAATATACTTTTGTTTTTAAAATCAGCAACTATTATTGATATAAATATTTCCAATCATCTGAGAACATCTGCCACTACGGAACTCGTTCAATGTTATAAAAATGAGGCTATAACTAGCATGACGATAAAACTCTTTTGTGATTCCACTGCTCTTCAGACAAGTCTATGCAGCAGCAGAACCTCTCCTTCCATTGGCAATAAACACCACGCCTGTTCCCCGGACGGCCCACGCCTCATTCTATTGTGCAACAGCTTGTGCTGCTCCCACTCTTAAAAGACAGGAAAGGCCACCCACTAACATTTCTGCATTGCTCCTTTTCCCATTTACACTCTATCAGTGGAATTAACATCTCATTCACTGAATCAATCGCATAGCTGAACGAGAATATGACAGCTGGAAGGAGTTTTCTGATCTTTGGTCAGCAAACATTAAGGTACATGGCGTTGATCCAACATTGCTTTATATATATTATGTATTTTTACTTCCTTGTGTCAAGAAGCAGGTAATGCTCTACCAAGAATGTAGACTAACTGGTTTGATTAGTTTGGTGTATTTATAAAAGATTTCATGAAAAGGAAGAGTTTCGGTTTTATGAAAACCTACATGTCTAATGCTTCAGTTAGATATTGAAAAATACATGAAGGCACAGCGATTTCATTGACTAGGGAATAAAAAGGGTGGTGGAGGGCTGGAAATTGGCTTTGTTATAACAACACAGAAACCTCTGGCTCTGATTAAGAAAATGCTTTTATTACCAAGTTGTTGCATCCTGGTTCATAAAACTTTGTGTCAGTCATGGAGCTAAAAATTTCTCATATGTTTTTATCCCCAAGATAAATTTTACAAAGCAGAGATTATAGAAATTTTCCATTTCCATGTATATCTGAGAGTCAGGGACCTGGAAAAAGGAAAGGCATTTCTTACATGGTAGTATCTGTCAGTTCTCTCTTTTTTTTTTCTTGACAAATCACTGTCCCGTTAAATCTCTATGTATGAAGTGCCTAATGTGGGCATTATTCTGAGGTGCCAAGCATATAAACAGCATGAGACCCATTCCTCGCTTGAAACATGCCTTAAAGGGACAAGTAAAATCAAGTAGATATCTTGAGGGGTCAATCTATATATATATAGAGAGAGAGGTAATATGCAAATTAGGCCAGGACACCGTAATGGTCACAACCAGCTCAGGAAAAGGGGCCTGAGGTGGGCCCAGAGCCTGAGAGGACAACAGACAGGACGGCCCATGCCCGGCCCCAGAGCCGGAGAGAACAACATGCAGGGGGGCCTGCCCCCAGTCCCAGCCCTGTGGCTGCGGCGCTGGGCTGCTAGGGCCAGAGCGGTGACACAAACCTGCAGGGGGGCTGGATTGATTCTGATCAAGTGCATGCACCTAGGTTGCAGGCTCCTCCCTGGCCAGGGCCCAGGTCAGGGCTCATGCAGGAGGCAACCAATCAAAGTGTGCCTCTCACATTGATGTTTCTCTCTGTCTTTCCCTCTCTGTGTTGACGAAAACAACTTGGCGGCTGTGGTGGCCGGCAGCGGCAGCAGCAGCGGAGGTGGTCAGGGTGATGCCTTCCCCTGATCAGCCTGGTTGCCTCCTGCAGAGGGAGGCCAGACTGTGGGTTAGGCCCACTCCCCGTGGGCCTAAGTAGGACATCCCCTGAGGATCCCACACTGTGAGAGGGGGCAGCCAGGGCTGAGGGGACCCTCTGCCCCCAATGCACGAATTTCATGCACTGGGCCTCTAGTAGATGAATAAGTGTTGATGGTGTAATTTACTGCATGGTGACTATAGTTAACAAGACTGTATTATATATTTATAAGTTGTTAAGAAAGTAGATTTTAAATGTTCTAAACACATGAAAAATTCTAATTATGTGAGGTCATGGATGTATTAACTAGCATTATTGTGGTAATCATTTTGCAATATATACATATATCAAATCATAATTGTACACCTTAAACTTACACAATGTGATATGTCAATAATCTTATATAATAAAAGGATAACATGAAAATTGACCAAATGGCAGAATGACCAGTCTCTATGGCACACATTGACCATCAGGGGGCAGACGCTTAAAGCAGGAGCTGTCCCCAGCCCACAGGCCATGATCACCCGATGGCAAACAGGGAACTGGGGGTGGGTGGCAACAGATGCAGGCAGTGCCAGGCCAAGGCCCCCGCCCCACCCATCACCCCACATACAGAGGGCGACTGGCAGCAGGGGGCGGGGCTGGCAAGCAGGCATGAACAGCCAACCTCTTGGTCCCTCCTCCCAACCAGCAGGCTCCAATGGCAAATGGGGAACTGGGGGGGTGGGGGGGGTGGGACCGGCTGTCAGCAGCTGGGGAAGATGCCCCTGATCACAGGCCAGGCCTAGGGACCCTACCCATGCACGAATTTCATGCACCAGACCTCTAGTAGCGCAATGAAACTAGAAATAAATAATCAACAGAATCAGTTTTGAATGATTTGGGGAAGGTTACTTACAAATTTTAAAAATACACATATGTAAGATAACACTTCCCTCCATCGAAGGTCATAATTAGCCAGGCTCCTTAAAGGGTGAATAAATCTTTCAGATTTGCCCCAAAAGTCCTAGTTGTAAAACTAAAATTTCAAGACCCCTCAGTCCCAAGCAAGCTGGGACAGATGATCACCCTACTTATACATGACCAGATTCAACTATGTGTAACCTGAAAATACTCATTGGTTTTCTCATGTATGCCTAGCACTTTGTAGGGAATCATGTATAAGGTCATTATGGTTCAAACCAATAGTTTGGCCTTTTGACAAAGTAACATATATAGTGAATGTTTCAGTTTATTTACTTCTTTATTTGAAAAAGTAAGAAGAAAATTCAAAGCCTTATACTATTCATATAATAAAAAAAATGCAAACCTTCAAATCATCTTGTTCTCCATTAAAATCTCTCCATTTCATTTTTAGTACCACCTTTTTGTCTACTCAGGCCAGAAACATCAGCTGAACACATGCAATTTATAATTGCTGAGGGAACAGTAACTTTGAATTATTTCGCTTTCGGGCCTTTGTCTGTTTTTTAGGCGACAGTGTGAATGAAGGAATCTGCTTCCATACTGATTTATATGAAATGTTTCAGAACATGAGGGAAAGGTATTATATCACTTGCTTTTTCAAAAATGCTGCTGTTAAGGTAATTTGGAACTTAACACAAACACATTGACTCAACCCAAGTATGGTATATGTTAACGAACATAAAAGCTCATGTGCTATCATTTGCTTTTCAAATTTGCACAACTTTATTGACTGAATGAAATGAGGTCTCCATTTCAATGTGGCCACTCAGGATTTCATATTCATTTTTTTTCTATATGTATGTTTTTTTAAACCTTGAAAATTATGTCCATGTTTCATATCCCACAGAAGAGCACTGAAGGCAAGCATTAAGGGAGAATAAATAAGATAGAGGGGTGTGTGTGTTTTCTGATGGGAAAGAAATTAAGTCTTCCACTTTTCCAGTGTTAACTTTTTAAAAAAGTTTTATTTCTATTCATTTTGATTTCATAGTATGACAAACTAATATCCTAAACTCCCTTGCTCTCTTGCCTTTCATTGCTCTACTGTGACAAATAGCTAACCATTCGCTAAGAATCCAGCTACCCTTCTGTTTTATACTTGGTTGATGAGTGCTTCCGGGGGAAGGTCACATTATTGGGCAATTGGCTATCACTGTGAGTGTGTGTTCAGCTTTCTCAACTTAGCCCTCTGTATGATTACAAGGCCCACCCTATCATTATAGTCATCGTACACATTTCCTTCTTACAATAATTCTTTTTCTACATTTCTCAAGTATTTCATGTCTTCTTATCCCCACTCCCTCTCAGCAGAGGACCTCAAGTAATTCCCCAAATTTTCAGAAAAATAGAAGCTATTAGATGAAATTTGCCTCAACTTCTGGTCTTGAAACCTACATAAATAGTCAAATCTTCTCCCAAATTTTACTTGCTTTTTCAAAAATGCTGCTGTTAAGGTAATTTGGAACCTAATACAAACACATTGACTCAACCCAAGTATGAATGAAAAAAATTTTCATAATTTTGTTGATGTTCTTAGGAACCTAGCATGATTAGTTATTGTATCTCTCGTCTCTATCATCAGTCCAATGTGTGCACCTGTTCTTTATATGTATTTATGCATACATGTATGTATATATGTATAAAGGTATGTATGTATATATGTATACATGTATTTTTTCATTTAAAAGGCTAACTACCATTCCAGTTACTATCCTAACTTCTTTTCAACAACAAAATTTTACAGTGTTGTCTATATTCACATCTCATTCACCTCTTAACTTTCTATTTCTACCATTCCACTAAAATTGTTCCCACCAGGTCACTAATATTTTAAACAGTACACCTTTAAAAGTAAACCTCACTAAACTATACTTTTCAGTCTGCATTTCATCCTATCTCTTAGCCTTATACAATAAGGATTTTTCTTTTTTTGAAACAATTATTTCATTTGGCTTTCCTCATGTCTCTACTTTTGATCTTTTTCTTCTGTTTCTCTGGCCACTCTAGTCTCCATTATCCACACCTCTCCTAGTAGCAATGAGATGTTGGAATTCCTTGGGACTTTGTCCAGTGATGTCTTCCTAGGCAATCACTAACATTTTCAAAACTTCCATTACTATGTATAACTCCCATTCAAATCTATGTCTGAGTCCATGAATTATCGATCCATCTGTTTACACAGCCTTTCCATTTGGGTTTCTCATGAGCACCTAGAACTCTGCTTTCCCAAAGATTCCTGCTCTTCCTGTTGCTCATAGGCGTCCATGAGAACACGTATTCCTCCTCGATCCCCACCTCCCTTTCATCACTTTGCCCAGGTAGTTATCCAGTCCCTGGTGGCACCAATCTAGTACATGGCTCTGCCATCTTCTGGGTGCAATAATATAATCTATAATAATAAAAGCATAATATGCAAATAGACCTAATGACCAAACAGCAGAATGACCAACCACGCTATGACACCCACTGGCGCCAGGCCAGCCAGGTGGATGTAATGCGATTGGGTGGGGCCCCAGGCATTGCCCCATGATTGCCCCAAAGAGGGAGGCCCAGGCCACCGAGCAGCGGGCTGTGGCGGGTGGGCAGGACCTCCCTCTGCGGGGGCAATCCATCACAGAGCCCCGGCCAGGTGGGCAGGGCCTACCTCTTTGGGGTGATCGATCGCGGGGCTCCTAGACTGTGAGAGGGCACAGGCCGGGCTGAGGGACCCTCCCCCCCAGTGCACGAATTTCATGCCTGGGCCTCTAGTGACAATATAATATCTTTCTAATTGGTCTCCTGCATCTAATATTGTCACTCTCATGCCACCACTGACTAACTCTCCTCATAGTAGCCAACAGGATCTCTTAAAAACCATAATCATGATTAATGAAACTCCTGTTATGGCCCTTTGATAGCTTCTTATTATTTTAAGATTAAGTCCAAAATCCTTAATAATCCTTTTAAGACCTTTTAAGAATCAGCCCAGAATTGCTTCTTGCTCCTTTCCTATGATTGTCTTTTCAGCCCTATGAAGCTTTCCTGAGATCTTTGAACACACAATGCTTATTTCCCTGAGTCAACATAGAGGCATTTGCTCCTCTTTTCTGTGCCAACGTCCTCTTCATGTTACAAATTAATGATCTCCAACTCATGGAAGTTTCCCTTGTATTCCCCACTCCCTCAGATTAGGACTTATGTATCCCTGTATCATATCCCGGCACATGGTCAGGGTTCAGAAATATTTGTTCACTGACTTTTTAATTCACTCTCGGTTCCTCGAGACCTGACAGCTACTAAAACTTGATGTGAATCAGAAGCATGTGAAGACTGTTCACCTTAGCAGGTGCCCATAGTCAGTCATACGCATACGAGCTACTGTAGGTGGAAATGGAGAACTCCCTATCACCCAGCTGTCGGAAAGGCCCATGTTAATTTGCGACATGGCCAATTGCTGTCAAAATTCTCAGTTTCTCCTTCTGCTGAGATGTGGTAGCTAGGCAACTTCAATAACATTTGGAATCCAACCCACAAATATCTCACTCCCTCCAAGATGGGATAAAATGCCAAAAGTAGTTGGTTTCCCTTGAGAGATACTCTCCTAAGGCTATGAATATGGGCCAAATGTTTGTGAAGAAATGTTTATAACTGCCTATATTTTAAGTGTGCACGGGTACATTGTATTGACTTAATTATGTGGCATAGTGTGACTGATACAATACATGAAAGGCTTGGATTTTCCTACTATAAAATGAAGTCCATATGTAAATAATTATCCTGTTAATATAGCATTTATTGGAAAAACTGGCTGTATATGGCAACACTGTAAATTTAACAAAACAAGCAGTTATTTCAAGAGAACTTTTCCAAGCATAAAATCCTTGTTGTAAGATTTGTCCTGTAAATAGCAAATTTAAGTGAAATAAATTAAATGTCTTGTGCATACACACTTTGACTGAAGAAACAGGCCTCAGCAAATAAACTGACCACATAATGATTTTAAAACGGAGGCAACTATTGCAGCAGGCTTATTTGAGACAATCCTTTATCTTTTCACAAGTTAGCTGGAGATTGAACATATTCACTAAGGGACTCTCTGAATGTCACCAACAATAATATGATTGAGTTATCATAGATTTTAAAGGTGAATAATGGCTACTTAATGCTCTGGACCCTCTAAATTCTCTAGTGTGAAGTGACAAGTTCTTACTTTCATTTTTTTAAACTTGTAAGTGTATATATCAAACTGTAATGAGAAAGTGGTAAGCTTAATGATATCCATTCCCTAGTGCAAATGGTGTTTTAATACATAATTAAAAATTCCTAACTGGGGAATTGCAGTGATATGGTGGAGCTGTTTGAATACAGAAGAGTCATTTTTTCCTAGCTATTTATTAAGCAACGTAATCAACTATTTTTTTATTTCCCAATTGTTTTCTTGCCTGAAATTATAAGCTCATTCTAACTTTCCCAATACTTTTTATTAATACCAAAAAAGTGTTTTATTTCTAACAATGTAATATTTTGTTCTTTCCTAAATCTACCCAGCTATTAAACCAAAGCAAGTTCATTGTCTCATATGCTTATACTTAGCCACTAGTGAATTTTTAGCCTGAGATTTGTTCAATAAAGCAAACACATTGCTATAAATACAATGATTATATATTTCTCAGCCTCACAGAAATATATATTCATGGTGCACACATAAGCATCTAAAGATGTAATAAAATCTCTTAACATATAATAAAATATCCAAATATTTAAATACAGATTCAAGTTTTTAAAATTCTTTTCCAACATATTCATGCAAATTTAACAAACAAAAATTCTACTCTGTAGAATAAACATATTTTGCTAAATCAGTTTAACCTAGACAAATAGTATGAGTTAAATTACCAGATAGAAATTGGGGCATGTCTATCAAATATCAGACAGCAGAATTATATCCAAGAGAAGTTTGGTGCCAAGTAATTGAGAAATTGCTTAAATGCATTTCAGGCTTTGATTTCAGAGCAATTATCCAGAAGTTCAGTCCTGGGCCAATTACACAGTATCATGCTTGGAGAATAGGAAACTGCCCTAAGAGGAAGTTGTTACTGTCATTTGTAAACTATCTCAGACAGCTCATTTAAGGACAGATAAGGTATTTTGTTGTAAAGCAGCTGTATTGTACTGGAAAGCAACATAGTCAAAAGAAATGGAAATGGATCTTGGCTCTCCTATTTACTATTCCCATGTATAATCTTGGGCAAGTCATTTAATGTTCCAGCCTCAATTTTATCATTCTTAAAAAAAGGGGGGAGGGGGTGCCTAGAGTACCTGCTTCAAAGGATTGCAATAAGGCATGTAAGATTATAAGTGGGAAAGAGTTCTCTGTTCCAAAAGACTATTCATATAAGAGATGATGGTTATTATTCTCCATACGATAGTGCTTGCCATAATATCAGTGAATTTATAACCTTGAATGATGAGTTCTGAAGATCCACTGAAAGACCTATAACTTCTTCCTCTTGATGGTATGAATGAATCAACATATACAGCACATCTGAGAACAGTTAAAATAGTAATCTGGAATGAGATGAGTTTATGTCCAAATTTTGAACTCTTACATATCATTACAGCAGACAAAACCATGCAATATTAACTCCATTGAACAACTTATTTGTGTTTATAGGTTTGCTTTCTTTATATAAGAGATGTATCCTGAAATGTTAAATACAATATGAGTGACTCATATTTAACTATTTTGGGGAAAGGTTGTTACCTAGATTAAAGAAACACTATAGTAAATGTTTTGCAAAATAAATAATCCTTCAGGTAAAAAAAATAATAACCTTGCAAATTTGAATTTTTATATGCCACGTATTCTAAAAGTGGGAATATAACTCCTTTAAATTTTTTTTTTTTTTTTTACTTTAGAGCCTCACTCATGAGCTAGAAGTGCCTACTTCAGATCGATAGATGATACAAATGAAGAATGAAAACATCATTTGAAAATTGTCTTCTTGAAATCATTGTCTTGGGTGAGATGATATTCTGTCCACTTCCAAACATCCATCTAACAGTGCCTTTCCCTTCTGCATGTGGCTTCACAGCCACCCTTTAATCAGAGCACTGGCTTCTTTGTATCATAGCGGGATCTGTGATCCAGATGCTGACGTCCAGGTACTGATACAGCTACCCATTCCAGCCTGTTTGCTCCTTTAATTATGTCCCGTCACAGACTCTGGCTCTTGACTCCTTTCATTTGCCTGAATGTTTGTTATTTTTATTGTTTACTCTCTGATTGTGCTCCTAATGGCTAGAAGATTCCTATGGATGGCCTCTTACCTCCCAACATTTTCTTTGCCCCTATCTTCCATCCCTGACAATTTAGGTCCACTTTTAGAGCCAGGTAAGGGCAATATCCACTCTTCAACAGCCCTGACTTCAGGCTCTCTTATTCACTCACAGAACCTCCTGTTGGCCCTGGAGTGAGGATTTATGGGGTCTTTATTTTTTGTAAAGGATTTTCTAAGTCAGGATTACTTCTAATTAAAAGTGACAGCAAGCCAACAGAAAACTAGTTGAGCCAAAAAAAAAAAAAAAAAAAAGAAGAAGAAGGGATTTTTTGGAAGACTTGTAACCACACAAAAAAGCAAATATGGCCCAGGGGCCAATTGGGAATAGAAACTTCAATGTCTCCAGAAAACACTGCATGTTTTCTATCCACATGTTGTCATTACTTTCTTAGGAAAGGTTTTCCCACTAACAGAAAATATAGAATCTGGCAGCAATTCCATCTTCAATCTTTCATTATCATCACCAGAAAATGATTGACTCCTGCTGTCTCTTTTTCACGTTAAAAAACTAGTTTGTCCAGTTTGAGTGAAGGGTTCATTCCCAGACCCATCAGCTAAGGTCAGGCAGTGAGTAGTGTCACTCTGGATTTATTGACTCATCTCAGATCCTTACGTGTGGCTGAGACTTATAAGAAGTGCCAGCTCCCACTCAGACTAGATGGCCAAAATGGGAGAAAGACCATTTCCCAGAAGGAGGGAGTGAGAGTGGAGAAACAATTTCCAGAAAGAGGGAAAAATGACCGGACAGACAGGCAATGACTGTTCATTGGGGTATATATCCAGTTGGCATATTATCTTTTCACCTTTTTGTTTTCCTATTTTCCCCACTAACCTCTGCTTTTGGTTTGTATCATAAAATTTTAAGGTCAAGGTGACTAATAGGTAGTAAAAGCAAACTAACCTGAAAAAAAGCTTTGTAGGAGAATTAACACTGTTTCAGTACTGGCTACATTCCAGAAATGTCTTCTATAGTCTTTTCGTTCCTCCCCCAAACACCCCTGAAATGAAATATCTTAATTTCCAGATAAAAACATTAATACTTGGGAATAATAAATAACTGCTTCAAGATGATAAAATTAGCAAGGGCTATGCTAGAACTGAAAAGCTATATCTATCCCATTGGAAAGAGGGAAATGCAATGGGGCTAGGACAATTTTAATTTATGATGCCAATTGTGAGGAAGTAGTGTCTGGTGTTCAGGACTTATTTTTACACATCAACCCCACAAACTAGACTTGCTGCTTTGCAGGGGTCAAGTCCAAGAACAACTCAGGCCAAGTTATTCCATTGTTACTACAAGAAATTTAAATAAATAATTGCTCTCCTTTCTTTTGGGGGGAATCTATTTTACTCACCATCATAGTAGTAAGAAGGAAAGTTGAAATTATTATGTAGAGCTAGAGAAATGAGGCCAAGGAAACACGTTGTCCTACTGACTATAGCCCATGCTAAAAAGGATTTCTCATAACATTATATGATAAGAATACTATATCAGGACTTGGTGGAAAGTCTTTTAAAAAAATAAACAGAATGATTTTTCCTAGAATATGCATTGTGAATTAATGAAGGTGTTAGCCAGCTATTGGAAAATTCCTGGGCCTTGCGTTCTTGTCAAATACAATTGCAACCCCATTAGCAACTGATAAAGGATGATCATACATGTGAAAGATGAGAAGATATTCACTCTGTATCCACAGAATACAGTTGAAGCCCTTCCTTACATTGCACAGTCCTTGTTCTTGGCTCCAGGCATACAAAGATGTGTCCCTTCTCTCAACTCACAGTCAAGTGGATGTACGTTGATGCACCCCTGAGTTCAAAACTTTAAATGAATTCTCGAGATAATTTCGTGAAGTGAGTACCAAGTATGCAGAGTGCTAGCCATGGATCACAGGCCACTCTGACAACAGGTTTATAAAGTAACTAACATCACTCCCATGTTATAGGTCAATGGTTCTCAACCTTCCTAATGCCGCAACCCTTTAATACAGTTCCTCACGTTGTGGTGACGCCCAATTTCATTGTTACAAATTGAACATAATTAAAGCATAGTGATTAATCACAAAAACAATATGTAATTATATATGTGTTTTCCGATGGTCTTAGGCGACCCCTGTGAAAGGGTCGTTCAACCCCCAAAGGGGTCGCGACCCACAGGTTGAGAACCGCTGTTATAGGTGAAGGAACCATCTGAGAGACAAAGATACAGACAGTGAGTACCTGACCAAGGCAAGATTTGAGTCTCTCTGCCCTGTTTTAGAGATCACTTATTTATCCCATTCCTCCACGCTCCCATGTTCAAACTGCAAGCTGGAGATGAAGTCTTGTCTTTCTCTTCCTCTTCTCCCCTTACACATTTGGCAGAGACCTAGGAAATAAATCTGGGCATTTGTTGATTGACCCAGGCACTGACACCCAATAGAATTAATTTGCTTTTGACACTTCACTTCATATTTGTTCGAGTTTATATTTATTTAATTTATGATAAACCTGTAAAAGAGCATGGCCTGGAAAATTGAGATAAAATTAGAAATGTTTCCCCTAATTTTCAAGCCTGGAATTACAACCAAATCTAAAGAGACAATTTAGTTATTAAAAGAGTTCTGAAATAGAAAAATATTGCTCAATTGAACAGTAATATGCAAAGAAATGGCTCTGATGTAAGAATAATTTCTTGACTTTAGCCTTTTATTCTTGGTACATTCTATTTTAACAAGTGTTACAGAACAGAGAGAGTTCGTCCACCCGGCACTAGCAGAGCCAAACACTAGACACTAAAAATTATAGTGGAGAAATATTGGCTATTTTATTATGAAAGGCACCACCCAGAACGGGAAGCGAATGCTCAAAAGGCCAAACTCCCCAGTGGCGTGTAGGTTACAGATTACATAGAGCAAAATCACAAGACTGTGGGTTAGAGGGTCCGGGGTCTGCTGGGAGCTGATTTGCTGGGGGTGAGGTAAGGGTAAAGAATCATTTTTTCAGCTCTTGAGGACAGCTCTGAGGTCTTTTCTGGAGTCCCTCAGTCCATCTCATGGGGAAGTAGCCAGGGGTCTTTCCACCTTAGTGTTCAGGAGCTGAAACATAACTTATGTCGAGATGTGATCTTTAGCCTGCCAGCGGTTCAGACAGTGTCACCATTGTCAGGGCCAGCTACTGTCTTCTGCTGCCTCTGGGGGTTGCTAATGAAGGGGACAGGCTAGGTCTAGGATGGGTATATAGACAGTGAAAGAGAGAGAGACAGAGATAGAGATGATTTCTAGAGCTAGGATTTAAAACTAAATTTAATCCAAGTCATAAGGACTCTGAGCTTCCCAGGAACTTCTCAAATGATGCTTTACTGTATGAACTCTCAACTTTTTCTGTTTTCTTCAGGACATTCTGGTGTTACCTGGCAGTGTTGTTGATGTGCAAATCCTAAAACTCTTGATTAGAACTTGGTCATTTTTTATTTTAGCAAAGCCTCCTGATTAATTTATGCTTGGTCGACAACATGTACTGCCTATTTTGATTATTATCTTGCATATAAAAGGTGGGTTTGTATAACTTTCAGCAGTTTCAAAGACATTAATTCTTAATGGCTTTCCCAGGGAAGGAGTGAGGGGTAAATATTATGACCTCACTGTTTTCCCCTCTTCAGTTCCCTAGGGGTGCTCTCCAAGCTCAGCATGAAGCCAGAAGGAAGGGGCAGCAATTACATGGAGTAGCAATAACAGACCAGCCTCCTGGGTGCAAAGCACGGTGGACAAGGTGGGGAAAGAACGTTTGGAGAAGCAAATGAAAATAGTGGCGGAAACTGAGTTGACCAGGGCTCTGCTGTCTTGTACCTGCCCCTTTGTTGACCATCTTGCTGCTGCCTCTCTGTTGCACATGTCATCTTGTGCGTGTTCTGTGAGGCAGGGACTGAGAATCAAGCTCTACAGTGAATCCCCTACACTCAGCACACTGCCAGGTACATGACAGGAGCTCTATAAATACCCAATAAATGCCCATTCAGTTGATTTATTTCTTTTTTGAGCTTGTGTTTAGAGAAAGGTACAGAGCATCGACATAGTAAATATTTATCAAATTCTCTCATTTGAGTGACTTCCTGAGCATAGACTCAGGCCTAGAGAAGTACACCTCTGACTAAGCTCCATTCACAATCCCAACTTCCCAGTATAATAAATGCTCACAGACAGCCCTCTCGACTTCCAATGTACTCCAGAAAAGGAGGTTGCTTAATAGCAATCAATCAAGAGCTTTAGGTCTTTGCAGGGACTATCAATGTGTCTTGTAAATCACTGGCTTTCAACAAATACTGCCTTTGACAAAACTGAGTTGAAAGTTCCATTTAGCTTAGACGGTATTACGCATATAGTAAATGTGAATCCCAAGTGCCCCTCACCATCTGTCTCATTTCTGGAGTGATAAGGAAGGAAATTGCAAGAGGGCATTGCAGTGGGAGTCTGAACATCAGTGTTCCCCTAGATAGTAAAAAGGATATTACTCTGTGGGAACGCACACTACAGGAGATAAGACACAGCACACTCCCTCACCTTCGGCATTTTTCATTTTTCATGTAAACTTGGTCTCTTGATGCTTAGAATAGGCTCAACTAAATACACCAGAATAAAACACCTTAAACATTTGTGTCTTCAAATGTTGACAATGAGAAATGTACCAGCATCATGAATTTAGTCTCAGTAGACTAGACCAACAGCCTCCACTATAACACAACCCCCAGGTCTCAATTAGTGCATTCAGGTTGCAAGTAAGGCAGTGATATATCTATATATCTATTACAAAACCCACCAAACATATTTTTGCTAAACCTTGTTTAATTTTATAAAATAGTAGGTCTTAGGAAATTGTCTGCAATATAAAAATATATATAAAAACTTATTTATGCACTAGCCGGTTTGGCTCAGTGGATAGAGCATCAGCCTGCGGACTCAAGGGTCCCAGGTTCGATTCCGGTCAAGGGCATGTACCTTGGTTGTGGGCACATCCCCAGTAGGGAGTGTGCAGGAGGCAGCTGATCGATGTTTCTCTCTCATCGATGTTTCTAACTCTCTATCCCTCTCCCTTCCTCTCTGTAAAAAAATCAATAAAATATTTTAAAAAAACCTTATTTATGATAAGTCAGATGTAAAGAGGCAAATACTGGGTGGTAAGGCTTGTTTGTGGAATTTTAGAAGTCATAATCATAGAAACAGAGCATACAATGGTAGTTGCCAGGAGCTAAGGGATAGGGGAAATGAAGAATTGTTAGTCAAAGGATACAAGTTTCCAGCTATAAGATGAATATGTTCTATGGATGTTCACTATGTTGACTATCCTATATAATAAAAGGCTAATATGCAAATTGTCCCCTCGGGAGTTCTACTGACTGGGAGTTTGACCACTCGCTATGATGTGTGCTGACCACCAGGGGGCAGCATTGAACAAAGGCAGGCCCCGGCCTGCAGCCAGAAGGCCCTGATCGGCCCTATCGCCAGCCAGGCCTAGAGACCCTATCCATGCAGGAATTTCATGCACCAGGCTTCTAGTAGTTAATAATACTGTAATGTACACTTAAAATTTGCTAAGAGAGTACATCTTAAATGTTCTTACCACAAAAATAATAGAAAAGTATGTAAAGTGATGGGTGTCTTATTTTGACTTTGGCATTCATTTCACAGCTATACATATACCAAATTATTACACTGTGCACCTTACATATATACAATTTTAATTGTCAGTTATACCTTAAACCTGAGGGGAAAATAAACCTATCGAGGGAAATTATCCTAAAAAATCTTATGGATAATGACACAATAATCTAAATTTGCTAATTTTACTCAAATATTATTAGTTCTCCAAAGAAAGCTTTGTATACAGTTGTTTTATTTCCAAACAGACCCATTCTCTTTGCCTCTGAACTGTTTAAACTTACAGGTCTTGTAGTTTTCTGGTGATAAATATTAGCTCCTATGCATGCAGAAAATGACTTACTAGTTTGCAGGACAGAGTTATCAGCAGAACTGCATCCTTTTCACACTGGGGCTCATTGTACTCAGATGTACTAGAAAATCCTTTCATGAAATTTGAGAGATCAATCCTCCCTCAAGTGCTATGCCCCAGAGACAGACACACACAAGTCTCTCTTATGTTACCTTGTGCTGCTAATGCCTCTGCCTCGATCGGTGCTTCTCAAGGCAATGGAGGGTGGGGTTTGGAATCATACGGAGCTTAAATCACAGCACTGCCACTAGCAAGTAACATGGCCCTGGACAAGCTACTTACACTCTCTGTGTCTCAATGTCCTTATCTGAAAAGTGAGAATACACAGCATCGATGTGTAGGGCTATTGCCAAGATTAATGAGCTAATTACAGCAAAACACTCTACATGATGAAATCCAGAGTCCTGTTTTTTGTCTTATAACTCTGAGTTTGCTTGCATTTGGTAATTAGATGTAACTATTGTATTTACTGGGCAAGAAATGACCAGAGACGTGGCTTCTAGCCGTGGGACTCCCGCACCCACATGATCTTCCTGGCTTCCATGATTAGGGAACTGAAGAGATGGAGATGGGGTTCAGGACCAGTCCCTGACACTTAAAGAACTTAAATTACTCTTCTCCTTAGATGTTTTTATTCAACACACCTTAATTAAGAACCTTAGATTGAATCATATGAAACTGCCAATGGTCTACCATGGGTAATTTCACACATTTGAATGTAATATCATGCTCCAGGCAAAGGGTTAAGGAAGCCAAGACTAACAAAACAAACCTGGACTCTGTCCTCACAGAACTGATGATGCAGGTGGTAGGAAAACAAACAACATACTAACGGAAAAAAAGAAGTGAAGGGGGTTATGGCAGTAAATATCATTTATCCATGAAAAAAACCCAAGGGGCAAAAGGCCAGGAGTGTTCAGAAAAACATCTCTCCTTATGGAAACCAAATGAATGGGTCATGATGGTTTGGAGGGTATATTGCTGTAACAAATTACCACAAATGTAGTGTATTAAAACACCACCTATTTATTCTCTTACAATTCTGGAGGTAAGAAGCCCCAAACCAGGTTTATTGGGCAAAATCAAGGTATAGGGAGGGTCAAGCTCCCTCTGAGAGGAATTTGTCTCCTTAGCTTTTCCATCCTCAAGGGCTACAGTCCTTGCATGTCTTGGCTCATGGACCTTTTCCTCCATCATCAAGGCCAGCAGCACAACATCTTGCCTCAGTGGTCACTTGTCTCTTCTGTTTGTCAAATCTCCCTCGTATAAGGATGCCTGTGGTTGCATTGGGACTCACCTGGATAACCCAGAATAATCTCCTCACCTCACGATTCTTCATTTAATAACATCTTCAAAGCCTCTTTCACCATATAAGGTAATGTTCACAGGATCCAGGCATTAGGACCTGAATATCTTTGGGAACACTATTCAGTCTATTACCCAGGAGTGGAAAGCTAATTAATTGCAGGAGAGATCTGAGGGGATACAGCAACCTAAACTGAGATCAGCCAAATGCAGAGCAAGGAAGGATATTGTCCAGGAAACTGAACATTTCACTGACATTAATGATAACAACAACATTAAGGGGTTACCACTACTTATTACTGCTTTTTATGTGTCGGTACAATGTTAATATTTCACTGTATTATCCCATTTGAGCTTCAGGAAAACCTCTAACATCCTAACTAATTTTAACATTTTTTTCATGATTTCAATAGGCTTTTATGAAAGCAGACACACACATGTGTACATAAACATATAAATTTGATTCTATAATGGTACTTCGTGGCCTTATAAAGGCTTTTTGTTGGCATCTGCACAATTTTAAATTAGTTTTATTCAAGAGTTACTGATGCTCCAATATGTGCTCTATTATCACCAAAGTTGCTCTGGATTGTTTTTGTTGCTGGGAAATATTTTGCTCAGGGTCAGTTTATTAACAAATATTTATTGAATAGATACTCTCTTTCAGGTACTTGGGATACAGGGTTGACCAGATAGTTTTGTCCCCTCAACATCCACAGTTTTGTGTGTGTGTGTGTGTGTGTGTGTGTGTGTGTGTGTGTGTGTGTTGGGGGGGGGGGGGAGGATAGTATGTAGATAATTACTGCACAATGTGATTTTTTTTTTCCCCACAATAGAAGCAAGTACTGGAAACTATAGAAGCACATGGTGAAGAAGACAATTGGCCCCGTCTTAAGAGATTTGAGGAAGACTTCCCGGAAGAAGTGACTTCCAAAGTAGGATATAAAGCATAAGTAGGAGTTTGAAGACAAACAGTGTGGAAGAAGAAAATGATTCAGGTAGGACGAAAATAATTTACAAAAATCCAAAAGAGAACATGGGATACTATTGGAATTTTAAATAGTTGACTTAGGCCTCAGGCTAGTACGGGAGAGGTAGAGCAGGAAAAGATGAGGCCACCCACTATGCTACAGGAAGATCATAAATGTTTATCTGTCATATTAGAGAATTTGGATTTTAGCCTCAGGGCGCTGGCATGTGGAGGAGAGATGTGGAACACAGGGTTATAACCAAGGAAATGACACCACAGAATTTAACTTTAGAACAACTTTTTATTGTGGAAAATTATCTTTATCAACTCCCCCCCCCCTTGTAAGCCCACCCTAAATAACACATTATGTAAGTAAAGACCGTACACTGGCTTTGCAAACACAGCTTCTAAATGGTTCTCCTATCTCTCCATACCAGCCATTGCACACTTATACACTCCTCTCAATTGCCCCTACAAGAAACCTCATTGACAATGAAAATAAGGTCAAGGGATCACAAACAGAAACTGACCAGGATTTTTTTTTAAGCAGTAAGTTATTTTAGTTCAAAATAGAAAGTATCCCACAATCCTGTCCTGACAGGAATTTCCAGCTGAGAGCTACTTCTGAAAGGTACCAACAATTTAAACATACACCTCCCTGCCCCTGGCAAATTCCCAGGCCCGTGTCAGTATTTTAGCCTTTCTCTCCTGCTCCTCGCTTTCCTTTTAGCCGACATAAACCACTGACCTTTACTGGTTCTCGAATCCTCCCTGGTCGCCTGCCCCAGCTGAAAGTAAATATGGAAGATCCTTATCGAAAAGAAGAAAGAGAAGCCAGTATTTACGGAGCACTAGTTCAAGGCATGTTAGGTATTTCCTGATATCTTTACTACATTCATTTTTTGTGTCCTTATGTCAACCCTGTGGAGGCAGGTAAAACCCTTATTCTGTACATGAGAAATTGAATCTCCTGGTGATTCATTTCTCCTTTCTCTGTGCCTGGCACTGGGACACGGGGCTAGAAGTTCGGGGTCACAAGGCGTGGTTGGGAGGAATTTGAGGTCAGATTCTTTTGGCTCATGCCTTTCCCACTACATCATAAACAGGGCTTGGCCCCTGTTATCGAGGTCTTTGTTGTTGGTGCCAGCGCTCACACAGCTTGCTGAGTTTCTGGTTCCCTGGTTTTCCCTCCCTGTGGTGTTCTCAGTTTATTACCTGCCCTCTCAGACTTTGGAAACTTCGTATTACTTTGCCCTTGGGTGCCTGTAGCCTCCTGATTGCCGACTGCTCAGCTGGGTACACCCCATTTCCTCTTCGGCCTGTGCCCAGCTCTGAGCTACTTGGTTTCAGTGTCGGAGCTCCACTCTGCCCACCAACACCCCTATCCGCCAACCACAGCCCAACATCTTCCTGGTTTCCACGCACCTGTAGAGCTCTCCAACTCAAGGCCTGCCTACCTGTTCTATCCTCTTCTTCAGCAAAAGAGCTTTAGAAACTACGGTCTGTGTCCTGCATCTCCTACCATTGAGCATTTAAAAAAACGTTTAGTTATTTTTCCAAATTCAGTCATAAAAAAAACTTTACAATGAAGTAGTAATGCTCTGTTTTGATCTAATCAAACCCAGGTATTTCTTACAAATTCAATGCAAGCAATACAATCTGGCTTATGAGTAAATTTGGTCAAAGAATACAGCTAGAACTCTGGCCTAGTAGTCCGGTTGGTTGAGTGTTGTCCCCTGCACCAAAAAGTGAAGGGTTCAATTCCCAGTCAGGGCACATGCTTATATTGTAGGTTCGATTCCCAGTCAGAGTGTATAAGGGAAGCAACTGATCAATGTTTTCCTCTCACATCAATGTTTTCTCTCTCTCTCCCTTTCTTTCTAAAAATCAATTTGAAAACATATTATATATGGACATATATACATGTGTGTGTATGTGTATGTATATATATATCTGTCCTTGGGTGAGGATTAAAAAATAACAATAATAAATAATAAAGTAAAAAGAATATAGCTAGAGAATCACAAGGCTATAAAATCTTTGAGTGTCCATTTAGCTTACCTTTAACCTTGAGAAAGAAATATGAGAGAGAAAATAAGAAATATATATATATATATATATATATATATATATATATATATATATAAATCTTCAGGGGATGATCTGTTTAGGGTATTCTTCATCTAGGGCCATTCATACTGGAGTTCAGCAGATTTAAGAAAGAGTCTTAGCTCCATAAAAAGCAGGGTTTGGGGGGGAAAAAAAGCAGGGTTTGAATAATTTTCATAAAGGGAATCTTTCCAGTGGCAGTTACCTAACTTGTAAAATTTAGTATGCAATGGCCAAAACTCGGGGCGTACTACTGGTTTGATATTTAAAAAATATAGAGATAAATTTTTAACTAATAATAATGTGTTTTCTGATCCAAGGCAAGATATAAATGATCAAATCTCATGCTCCAGGCTATAAAGTAATTACTACAGAGAACACAGTTCCTTTGCTTGTGTTGTGGGGGTGGGGGGAAGAGAGAGAGAACGAGAACCGAGATGCACACTGAGCAAACCTATCTTCCTTCCCTGGAGCCCTGAGCCATTCCAATTTTGCAACCAAACTGCCCTGACTTTGAAACAGAGGTAATAAAGCTTTAGCCACAATATATAAAGGTCTGATTTTTGCCAGTTCTTTCAAAGTCTTTCCTTTATTTACCAAGGTTAACCCCTCCCTCTAAGTAAAACAAAAGTATTGTTTTGCTAGTTAATATAAAGACAATAACTGAATGCCTATGTTAGTACAAAATGTTTTTAAAGCAGTGGAAGCCTGGTACAGAGGCTCCTGTTTAAAATGGGTTATAATGACTTCATAGCAGTACAGGCACTGTGCCAGGTGGCATTGACTTGTAACTCACATTTAAATCCGATTTGTTATCATGGTAATCCAACACATAGTAAGTTCATTTTTTTGTTTATTTTTTAATTTCTTAAGATTGTATTCAAACTAAAATGATAAAGCAAAACAATAAGCACAACAACTTTAGTTTTGGGATTTTCATTTGACAGGCCCAGATTTTAATTTAATGCTAACCAATTACTAGTTGGATAGCATCAAGCAAGAAATTTAATCTGAGATTCTGCTGCAGATATTACAATAAGAAATATAAGAAAATCACAAATAATGATACTAACTACATAGTGTTACTGGGAGGATTTAAGGAAATAACAGGCAGTATCCAGCATATAATAAAATGACTAGCAAATGATCTTATATTCTTATAACTAATATAATGTTCTTCTCATACTTGTACTTGGATTTAGAAATTAAGAGAAATTCCTATACTGCTTTCACCTAAAATATATATTTTTTGTGAGTAGCAGTTTCAGTAAATAGGAGCCTTAATACAGAAATTCCAGACTGGGTCCACTTATCATTATATCGTTACTTAATAATTAAACCTTCTTATGCCATTGAAATCAGACTCCGTGGCTGAAAGTAAGGTTTCTAAGTTCTTATTACCCAAAGCGAGTTCAGACAATCAACAGCAGTAATAGCATCTAGGAGCTTGTGAAAAATTTATAATCTCAGGATTTTCTAGACTACTGAATCAGAAAATGCATTTAAACAAAATCTTCAGGTGATTCATGTGCACATGAAAGTTTGGGAAGTATTGTTTGAGTAGAGTGGTTCTCAGACTTTAGCATGTACTTGGAGAATTGGTTAAAACACAGATAGTTGGGCCCAACCCCAGAGTTTCTAATTTAGTAAGTTTAGAGTAGGCCTAAGATTTTGTGTTACTAACAAGATAATGGGATGTTGCTAGTCCAGGGGACCACACTTTGATAATGGCTAGGGCATTCAGTAGAGACTCTGGAAAGGTTATACTTGAGTAGTAAGAATAATTAGGCTTAAAGTAAAGACCCACTCTAGACCTACTATAAGAAGGTTTAAGAATAAGCCTTGAAAGTATCGAATCTACCTGCCACAAAAAAAGCTCAGTGCTCCTTAAAGAAAAACAACAGTTGACAATATATCATTCAAAATGTTGATCATCTAACTAAAAATTACTAGCCATGCCAAGAAGCAGAAAAATGTAACCCTAAGCAAGAGCCCATCAACAGAAACAAACATAGACAGGAAAGAGATGATGGATTTGGCAGAGAAGAGTGTTACAACAGCTATTGTATGTATATATTTCAATATGCTCAAGGATTTAAAGAAAAACATAAACATAAAAAAATGAAAAATATATTAAAGAAACTAAATGGAATTTCTAGAGATGAAAGCGAAAATAAAAAAAATGACTGAATGAGATTAGCAGCACATATATATCCAAGAGAATTAAAAATATATCCATACAGCCCTGCCAGTGTGACCCAGTGGTTGAGCACTGAACCACAAACCAAGAGATCACCAGTTCAATTCCTGGTCAGGGCACATGTCCCAGTTGCAGGCACAATCCCCAGTAGGGGGTGTGCAGGAAGCAGCCAGTTAATGTTTCTATCTCTATATCCTTCTCCTTTCCTCTCTCTATAATCAATAAAAATATATTTTTTAAAAACGTTTTAGAAAATATACACATAAAAACCTGTATACAAATTTCCATAGGAACATTATCATACTCAAAAAGTAGCAACAACTCAGATGACTATCAACTAATGAATGGATAAACAAAATGTGGTAAGTCCATTCAATGAATATATTCAGTCATATAAACAAATAAAGTATTGTTATAATATGCCACCCATGATCGAACCTTTAAAACAGTGTGGTCAATGTAAAAAGCCAGTTACAAAGGCTATGTTATATGACTCCATTTTTATTAAATGTCCAGAATAGGTGAATCTGTAGAGACAGAAATAGAATAGTGATTTTTTGGAGCTGGCAGGGAGGCTTGGGGGGAAATGAAGAATGTTTGCTGATGGATATGGAATTTCTTTTTGGTGCCATGAAAATGGTCTAAAAGTAATTGTGGCAATGGTTGGGCTCTTTGAATATACTAAGTAGGTCAAATGTGTGATATATGAATTATTTCTTAGTAAAGTTGTTATATTAAAAGATAGAAAAGAAAAAAGTTAGCATTGGTTCTCACACCTAGGAGATCATTAGTGACCTTGGCTTGAACAATTTCAGTCTGAGATGAGAGAGTAAACAGAAGCCAAATTTATGTTGTGTGTTGTGAAATAAAGGGATATGGGATAGAGGTAGTGGTAATAGGCAAACAATGATAACAGACCTCCCTCTTAAGTTTAGCTGTAAAGGGAAGAAAGCAATGTAATTTTGAGGACTTTGTGTGAAAGGGAATGAGATAATAGGAAGTGAAAAAAAAGAAAGATACAGAGAGTGGGGGTGGGAAAGGGAACTGACTGAGCAAGGTGTGAGAAGAGACCTAATCTAGAGAAATGAAAGGGATTAACCTTTCATATGAGATTACTCATCAATTAATAAAGGAAGGAAGAAATAAAGAAATGTTCTGCCCTTGAGTTTCTCACTTGGGGCAGCACTTGTCTGTCTGACTGAGAAGATATTGCTCAGAGATCTCTAAGTATCTCCGACATTTTAGTAGTATCCCTCCTGACACATGGGGTGATGCTGGTGGTGGTGGTGGTGATGTGTGTGCATGTGGGGGAAAAGGGAGACCATACTCAATGAGAAAGTGACAGTTCCCACAAGGAAACCTGATAATTTTGAAGGCACAGCACCTATGGGGGATGATCAAGCCAAATGTAGAGATTCTAAAACCAGAGCTTCAAACTGAACTGTCTACAAGGTCCAGGAAGTTAATAATAATACCCAGTGTTTATTGAGCACATATTATGTGCAGGCACCAGTCTAAACATTTTACATTAATCAACTTACTTAATTCTCACAACAGCCTAATGAGGTAGGTATTCTTAACTCTCCTTGACAGGTAGAAAGAACATTGAGGCACACGAAGGTAAAGGAACTTGCCAAGGACACAGTTAGGAAGCTGGTAGAGCTAGCTTTTGCAACTAGGAAGTCTGATCGGAAAGCACATGCTCTGAACCATGAAGTTATACTGTCTTTCTTAAAGAGATATTAACAACAAAATGGGGTGGGTTTCTGGGGACAGAAGAGCATATGACCACACTGAAGGGAACAGCCTTATGTCCAACCCATTTCTAACATGCAAAAATGTGGCCTCACTGTTCCCAGATCATAAGACTTTTTTGAAGCAAAAGGTAAAATCTGAACTTGTAAATAAAATTTAACAATTTTTAAACATGGGCAATTTACTTTTTAAAAGTTTATATATTTTATGGCAAACATGCCTATAGGACAATTATGGTTCATGGTGAGCCAGTATGTGTCCTCTGCTTTAAAGAGACCTATAGACTTCTAATGTGTCCAACAGAAAGAGAGATATGCATATAAAATATTGTTTGATAACTTTAGAAGTTTTATATGTCTACAAATGGCATTTTACATGTACAGTGTAAAGGGGAAATGTAAACACATTAAGAAATAAGCAATCACACAATATGCATCAAGAAGAAAATCAGGTCATAATAGCCCAAATGCAAAGAAGAGAAGAAGGCAGACATTCTATTATTTCAGAATAACAAACAACTATAAAAAATGCTGGGCTACTGTCATTGACAAGGACAATTGCTGTAAAATTCCTGTCCCACTTACATCAGGCATATTGTACTCAATAAGATATAAACAAGCAAAGGGCAAATCCATCACTACTTCACAAGGTTCCTGGAAAAAGAAGAAGGAAAAAAAGGAGCAGATAGGTGTGGGCCTGATGTACCTGATACAAATAGGTATGGGCCTAAATGCACCCCTTAAAATAAATACTTAAAAATATATCAGACTTTTTCTTAGGGAGATACAGCCATAAAATGTGAACAGTTCTCCAAACCCTCACCTCAGAATAGTTTAAAAGTTAGTATAATTTGCCTGGCTGACATGACTCAGTAGTTGAGTGTCAACCTATGAACCAGGAAGTCATGGTTTGATTCCCAGTCAGGGCACATGCCCGATTGCGGGCTTGATCCCTAGGGTGGGGCATGCAGGAGGCACAGCAGGTCAATGATTCTCTGTCATCATTGATCTTTTTATCTCTTTCCCTTCCTTTCTGAAATCAATATATATATTTAAATGCAAAATGTTTTTTAAAAGTCAGTATAATTTTAATTTTTTAATATTAAAGGTTGAATTTTTTCATGTGTTCATTAGAGCATTTTGTCTTTATTTGTGAATAATCTCCTTACCCTTTGCCATGTATCTATTTAAAATAAGATTTTGACTATTAAGTCAGCTATTTTTGGAAAGCAATTTGATATATGTATCAAGACAGTTTCACATATTTTTACTTAATAATAATACTTTTATGAATATATGCTAAGAAATTCACCTGAAAGGGAGAAAAAATTTTCTATAAACAAAGATATTCAAAATAAAAAATATTTATAATAGTGCAACACTAAAAACAGCCTACAAACACAAAAGGTAATCACTTGTGTATTTTTTTAATAGTGTGGGAAATGTTTATGATATTTCATAAAATAAGAAAGCAGTAAGTTGTTTAGATGCTATTATCACCACTGTGCAAATATGCATAGAAAAATGACTGGAAAATGAAAATACAAGTATTGGCTGATATGATTATGGACAATTTTCTTCTACTCTAATGTGTTTTCCCTATTTTTTCTAACAGACATGTAACGTTTTTAATCACACACATTTCCTATCATGAAACCAGAAATGCTATCATTAGAAATGCATTCCCTTAGATCTTGAGGAATTTGATCATAAAGACTCCTGTAGAGATGGCTTTTTGATCAATGGATGGATGTCTGAGTAATGTAGATGGTAAGTGGAAGGTAATAGGTAGATGGCAGGTAGATGATAGAAAGTTTGTCTTAGAAGATATATATCCATTAACGATCCTATCTGAAATTGAGAGAAACTCTCTCATTTTACACATAAAAAGATATTCTTGAAAGCTATTGAGTTGCTCAATCTCTTGAAAAGGCCAAGAATAAAGGTGGGGAAACAGTGGCCCCCCCTCCCTCCCCCCCCAAACAATACTGAAATTCTTCCTAAATGCCTGATGAAAACACTGGGTGGGCCCACTTCATTTTATTCCACAGATAATGGAAGTTGTTATGAGAGTAGCTGACACCACAGCCACGGGAGTATTTATGCTACAGAGATGGTCATACTCATCATGATAGATTCTGTGTGGTCTCAGCTTCATGTCAACATTGGCTTCTGTGTCAAAGCCTGAAGTGGGTGCATCTGGTTGGGAGATCCTATATAACATGCTCAATCCAGACTGCAAGGGAAGTCAGACAGTGAGTAGCCAGCATTTTTAGCTTCTGCACTCAGAGGTGGGCTTTTCCTCAGGTGGGGAGGAGTCCCCAAAACAGGAAACTTGTACTACTGACAAAAATAGGAACAGCCCTAGCTGGTTTTGCTCAGTGGATAGAGCGTCAGCCTGTGGACTGAAGGGTCCCAGGTTCAATTCTGGTCAAGGGCACATACCTGGTTGCAGGCTCAATCCCCAGTGGGGGGCCTGCAGGAAGCAGCCAATCAATGATTCTCTCTCATCATTGATGTTTCTGCCGTATCTCTCTCTCCCTCTTTCTTCCTCTCTAAAATCAATAAAAATATATTTTAAAAAATATAGAGACAAATGTTCACTAAAAGTGATGTATCACTCGGGACTTTTGAGCAAACTGCTCCATCATGTGCCTGGAGAGCTCACATATATCTGGACTAGCAAAGTCTTTTCTGAGTCCTGGCATAAAAACTTGTGATTCACCAGAAACACAAGAAAAGAAAGGTCTCTAGGAAACAACTGTCAGGCCATCTACCACTTACCTTCCTATGTCCCCTCCTCGCCTCCTGGACTTCTGTTGAACATGGGGCTTTTAGTCAACCCTCCTCAGAATAGAGATGCAGAATAGAAAACATCTTAGCTGCCCTCTAGAATGGGCTCCTCGGCAACAGGGGGTCTTGCATTCCCTTCATCTGGCTCCTTTTGTTTTAGTGTCATCCTTTTTGGTGCGTGGGACACAGACCTGGGGAGCTGTCACCTTTTTCTTACTCCCCCAATTGCTCTCTGTGTAAGTAATAAAGTGTCTGAATCTCAAACGGACGTACTGTATCTTTACCAGTCAAGTTAGTTAGGCTTTGGCCTTGGCCTTGCCCTGTCTTACATGTGTGTCCAACCCACCTACTCAAACAGAAGGAAATGTACTGATTCATGTAACTGAAAACGGGGCCCAGTTGAACATGATCAGTTCAAGTGAAATGAGCATGATGCAGTCTTTCTTCTCGTTACAGACTCAGTTTACCTCTCTGTTTGGCTTTGCTTTTAGACTGGCTAGCTCCATAGATGGGCCCTGGAATGACCAGGTTCACAAAATCCTTAGAACTAACTATCTAGTGGAACCACAGGTTCTCTTCCCCAAACACCCCAACAGGAATCACAGGACTGACTTTCACAGGACTGGTTTGAATTGTGAATGGAATATGAAAGTCATCTATGGCCTTACCATGTTCTTGCTGTTGGAGGCAAGAACTGAATTATCCCCACCCAAGCTACATGGATTGAGATGGGGGAGTTGTGGCTTATTAAAGGAAATATAAAGCCCTAAGAGAGCCAGAAAACACTGACTTGGTGAACATTCCAATATCTCTGTACCAGAAGCCAAGGTACCGCTCATTCCATGATGCATATTTAAGAGCCTACCTTAATGCACTTGAGAAGTCAGAAATAAAACATATGGACCAGGCAAACATTTATGAGAGATCTTGGGATCTTGGTTAAATGCAGATTCTGATTCTGTAGAGCTGAGTTGAGGCCAGAGACCCTGCATTTCTTACAAGCTCCCAGGCAATACTGAGGCTGCTGGCCCATGCTGGTAGCAAGGATCTAAGAAGCAGAAATGTACAATGGAATAGGCATAGTTCACAGGTAGTGTAAATCAAATCCTGCTTTTCGTTGTTGCTGGTTTTGGTCTCCATGCCAAGGAGCATACATCTAATTGGTCAAGCTTGGATCACATGGTCATTCCTAAGCCAAGGAACACTAAAATTTGCATTGCTGGCAGAAAGAAGTTCCCCATACGCAACATTAGACTGCTGCTACCATGAGAAAGAGCAATAGATGCCATATGGTCCTGCAGGGACATAGGTAGCAAGACACCCCTCCGAAAGCTAAAAATAGATCTCCAAATCAGGTCTCTTCCACAGCAGCTCAAGAATACCATACCTGGAGTGATGTATCTAAAACAGTGCCATACAACCTGTTCACAGCCCGTTCTCAACACTTCTGTCTGCATTGAAAAGATGAAAGGCACAAACCAATGTTAAAGTAGCCAGCAATCATTACAACACAGTCACTACAACATGACCAAAGGTATCAACCCACACAAGACTGGTTTGAATGGTGTTAGCACATCATTGTTAGCACATCATTCACTTCAGGCCTTGCTGCTTGTCTGGGAGAAACGGTTTGCTGCCCCAAGAGATCTCTCTTTTATTCTCATAAGGCAAAGTTGTCTTTTGTTCCAGTAAAGAAACTCTTTCTGCCTTCAATCCTATGCTACACTTCCTACCACTGACTCACAACTCCCCATCAAATCCCAATACCCACTCAGCCCAAGGTTCTATCTGGCAGAATTGCTAAAACAACACAAACAGCAAAATAACAGCAACATTAAAGCATGACCATTGTATGAATGTGCATCACATGTAGGAGCTGTTCTAAGACTTCACATGTACTATCCCACTTACTGCAAAATTGGGGGTTTGTACTGGTTGGTGTACCTCAGCTGGAACCCCATTTCCTAAAGTCCCTTACCTGTGTAGTTCCAGGTTAAGTTTAGCCACAGGAAAGATTTGGTTGAGATCTGAGAGGTGGAAGTGAAGTGGCTAACATGCTCTGGTCATCCCTGTCTAGAGGTGATGAGGGACAGGTACAGAGGTGCCGGTGGGTTCCAGTCTATTCTTGAATTCCCCTGCTCCATACCAGCTCTCCATCCCAACTTCTGGGCCTGCTGACCAAATGTGACCACAGACTAGGGTTGCCAGATTCAGCAAATAAAAAAAATACAGTGACATTGAGCTAAATTTAGATTTCAGATAAGCACCATTCCCTAAAATGTGTAAGTACTAGTATCTCCCATGTAATATTTGGGACATACTTATACCCAAAAATTATTTGTTGTTTATTTTAAGTTCAAATGAACGTGGCATCCTGCAGTTTATCTAGTAATCTGCGTAGAACTAACTCAAGGGTTTTTAATGAGAATTCACAGAGCCAGCAGCCACAAACAGCCTTCCGTAGACTTCTACAGCAGCTGGAATACCCAGAATCTAGAAACCCTACTTCTTCACTCATGTCAGGACTGCTTGCTAACAACTTTTTTCTGCTCCTTGCAAATATTTCTTTCCCCAGATTTCTCCCAGGGTTGTGTAAGGTTGCATTCCTAGAGTGCATTCTTCATCCCATGACACTCACAGGTTTCTACTCCCTGATTAAATGCTAAGACTCATTCTGACTTTTGGAGGAAGGTGCTATTACTATTTCTATTCACTGAAAAATAAACTTTGACACAAAGAGGTAAAGTTGCTTGCCCAGAATCACACGTCTGACAAATGTGATTTAAAGGCAGGATTTTGCTTAAATAGCTGGCTTAACTACCATAATACATCACCATAAGAGAATAAAGAGAGAAGTATTATATAATTGTCATAACAGTACACATAGGAAGAGATACCATATATTATGCATATCTAGTATATATTATATATAAATACATTATATAGAATTATATATGACATATGCATATGGACTATGTAACTGATTATAGGCATTGATACTCACCTTATACATAAAATTTAGCCCCAATATTTCATAGTTATTAATTTTTCAACTGTACTCACTAGTGGATATCAAAATGCCACCATTGTAAAATTCAAAATATATATATACATTCTCAACTGCATACATTTGGTATTTATTAGGGACAACAGTTGAAAAACCAGTTTCTTTAAAATCTTTGAACTAAAGTGTCATATAAACAAGAAAAAGAATGGGTGAAATTGTTTCTTTGGATAATATTGGTGACTCAAAAAAAGAAAAAGAGTGAGCTCATTAATGTTTGAATGAGGATGTATTTGAACAGAGAAGGTTGATAAGTTCTCTGTGTGGGAGGGTTCCTGAGACAGTTTAAGGCTGTGAAAAAAATATCAATGCTTAGAAGAAAATGATAGATAATTCCAGTTAATGAGTGCACGGCACACTAATTATTGTAATAAAATATGTTTAATTAAAGGGAAGTCTGCTTTCTAATGATTGTACTGACTGTAAATCAATTTGGAAAACCCCAAAGATAACTAAAGACAATATGTAGAAAAGCTGCAGGGAAAGTCTATGCAAGGAGGATAAATATGTGTTTACTAATGTGTTTAGAGTTAGCATTCTAGAAACCCTAGACTCTTTTAATAAAATGTTCCCTAGCCCTAACTCATTTGGCTCAGTGGATAGAGCATCGACCTGCGGACTGAAAGGTCCCAGGTTTGATTCTGGTCAAGGGCATGTACCTTGGTTGCGGGCACATCCCCAGTAGGAGGTGTGCAGGAGGCAGCTGATGTTTCTCTCTCATCAATGTTTCTAACTCTCTATCCCTCTTGCTTCCTCTCTGTAAAAAAAAAATCAATAAAATATATTTAAAAAAAATAAAAAAATAAGTTCCCTAATTTCTTAAGGCAGTGCCCAGGTAAAGAGAGAAGTACTTGGAAATAAATTTTTAGAAGTTTTAAGAGAATCATTTAAATATATTTAAATATAATTTTGAAAAAAAATAGATTTTAACATACATTTGCAGAAAAATGTGAAAGTATACCAAGTCTATTCAGACTAAACTCCATTCATATCATCAAAATATCAACCAAGCTCATTCAGTCCCAGTTTGTAGTGGGACTTAGGAATGACACATAAAGCATATTTTCATGCTCTCCTACAGTCACACAACCATTGGTGGTCCAGTGGACAGGGAACAACAACTGCAGAGAGTCAATTGGGAGTTTCAACCCAGGGCTGCAAACATGTGACCCTTTCTGCCTCTGATTCTTGTGAGTGTATAATTGTGTGTGTGTGTGTGTGTGTGTGTGTGTGTGTGTGTGTGTGTGTGTGTTGAGTGTGGTGAATGTTATCAGGCATATCTTCAAGAAAATTTCAATCTGGGGAGAACCCATAATGATTCATTTTCTGGGCGTATTCTGCCCTTGAACCAGCTACTTCGCTTGCCTCTTCCTGGACAAAGGGTGGAAGGAGGCAGTGGGGTCCTAGGGCCCGCCTGTACCAGCTCATGAGACTGACTGTCAGATTTTTGAGAAACCCTCAGGCTGCTTATTAAACACAGCCATTTTTTTTAAATTAAATGATATAAACTTACAAGTAGGTAAAGTATGCCATGATAAAGGTAACAACTACTGGACAATTCCTAATTGTTTCCCTGCTTTCTTGTCATCTATGCTCTTGGAGTGACCTAATCTGTCATATCTGTGTATTGCTGTACACCTCTTCATGCCTCCACTTTCAGGGACTTCACATGGATCGTCCGAAATTGACCACGATGGAAATGTTTGCTCACTGAAATCAGCCTGTGCTACAAATGAGAGCTCACCTGTGCCCTAGATTGTTGTTAACCATTTACCAGCACACCCCTGGATAGAGGCCGTGGTGGGATTTGAGTCAGGGTCCTCGATGTGGAGGACAGTGATAGCAGGTGAGTCTGCAGAAGGAACCACACAGATGTGATCTAAAAATGTTGTCATTCTGTGGAAGCTAGGCCGACAGAAATTGAGATTCTGGCTAGAAGCAGTTGAGATAAGATCTTAGAAAAGCAAACAAAAGCAAGAAGGTCTAAAGAATTAGGTGGGTGGTGAAACCATAAAAAAGTTATTGAACTAAGTAGATTAGCAGGTTTTATAAGGTGGGAGGCATGGACAGGGAAGAAGCATTTAAAGGCAGGGACACCCATTTCCACGTTTACCCTACGTCACTTCAAATAAAACCCTAATTTTTGAAATTATTTATTTCCCGTCTATTCAGAGCTCTTAAATGTAATGTCTGATCTCACACCAAGAAGGAAAGAAGCCAGCCCTGGCTGGGTAGCTCAGTTGGTTGGAGCATCGTCCCATATAACAAAAAAGGTTGTGTGTTTGATTCCCAGTCAGGGTACGTAGTACCTAGGTTACAGGTTCAATGCCTGGGAATGTACCAGAGTCGTCAACTAATGGATGTTTTACTCTCTCATTGATCTCTCTCTCTCTCTCTCTCTCTCTCTCTCTCTCTCTCTCTCTCTCTCTCTCCCCTTTCCTCTCTCTCTAAAAGTCAATAAAAGCATATCCCCGGGTGAGGATTAAAAAAATAATAATAAAAAGGAAAGAAGCCAGATTAAAACAATTTAAACAAAGGTCTGATTAACATTCTTTAATTCTAGAACAAATGTTCATGCTCATACAAACCCCCCACATACAGGTTCCCAGTTGCTCATTCATTGTAGCAGGGCCAATCGTAAGATTCAGATGACCCTAAACTTTGAGCTGTGAACTTAAGCTGCATGATTAAAGAAGCACTGATTCCTCCCTGGTGTGATTCCCTACTATGATGTGTTAGAAACTTGGCTTCAACTGTATCCTGCCCGTTTAGTGGTCATAAGTGGTGAGATATTGTCTCTACCCTGGACACTAGGGTCTGGACCTTATATGATACACCAAACTAGCAGTAGGAATTGCAGCATCAGAGTTTACACTTGGGGATGCATCAGTCCTTCATCAAAGGTTGAAGACCAACCCTTGCATTTGACTAGGCTGGCTCATCCTGAGGACTGGGGTATAGTCAGCTACCATGGGACTTGAAGAAGGCCAACACTCTCGGCCACATTTATCCTTGTTTCTCATTGACTTGTAGCCTGGCTCCTCCAAGAGATTCAGGGAGTCTCACAGATGAATTCTGATTAGTCTCTATTAGATAGAAAATTCAAGGATTTTCTTTTAATCAGAAAGGTCCTCTTCTGCCTGTTTCCCAGTCTTCTAGAATACCTCATTCCCCTAATAGAACAATTATTAGCAAATTAATATCCCTTTTATGAACACCTGGAACAAGAATAAAACATTTATTTTTTTTATCCCCACTGTTTTTGATGATAAGGGAATCTTGAATATGTTCATAGAGGGGGAAGATTAAGTGGAAAGTGGAACATTAAATATTGAACAGAGAGAAGGGAAAATTAATTTCCTAAGGAGAGTACAAAGGGGAAATAATAAAAAGCTGAGATGGGGGTCAACTTTGAATAAAGAAAGAGATTCTTCTTATGAAACAGGAAGAAAGGAGGAGAATAATGATGCTGAAGCAGAGAAATGTAAATATGGAGTTTATATGGGCAGCTGATATTACTCGAGCTCCTATTATGTAATTCAAATAAATCTCAGCTGCTTCCTAAATTGTGGGGGAGGGAATGGAGGAGGGGAGAGTAAAGAGTGATTCCCAGCACAGCTCTCCCCAAAATCACCTTCTTTCTAAATCCTCATTCCTGAGCTTTTCATATTCTTTTTTTTTTTTAAGCCTCATCGAGGATATTTTTTCCATTGATTTTTAGAGAGAGTGAAAGGGAAGGGGGAGAAGGGTAGAAAGAAGGAGAGAGAGAGAAAAATATTGATGTGAGAGAGACATATTGACTGACTGACTCCCGCACATGCCCTGACTGGAGCCGGGGATCGAATCTGTAACCTAGGTACATGCCCTTGACTGGGTATCCAACCCAAGACCCTTCAATCCGCAGGCCAAGGCTCTAACCACTGAGAAAACCAGCCACATTGCCTTTCATATCTTGATAGAAGTGAAGGGTTTATAGATTATCTGATGAGTTCTGAATCAGCCCATTTTAAAACTTTTTATTCACAGCTCACATTGGTATCTGCTATTTATCATCTCTTGATGCCTCCACTGAATTTTTTCCCTGTTGCATAAGGGATATGAGACAAGTGCAACCACAATTTCAATTTAGTAAAATAGATGTTCTGTGTGGAGTATGGACATCAGGTTATGGAAACACGTTGGGTGGGAGGGGACCCTGAATAATCTTCAATGATCAGAGAAAAGCTGCCATACAGAAATGCCCTTATGACCCAAAGGAATTAGCCAGGAAACAGATGTGGGATCCAGAGTAATAAGAAGAAAGAATGTTCCATTAGAGGGAGGAGAATGTGTAAAGGTCTGGAGGCAGGAGAGTTATTGGAATTGTAGATGGGTCAATAGGACTTGCAAGGTCAGGGAGCTCATCGGAAGCCACACCCCAGAAATCCCTTCAATGCATTCTGAGGTGTTTGGATTTGATGCTGAAAACAGTGGGGGATTTCAGAGGAACTTTAAGTAGAAGAGTGACTGTGATCAATTTTGTGTTTTGAAATCATTCTGACTGGCAGCCTAGAGAATACAAGGGTGGGAAACAAGACTTGGAGTATTCGTTGTGAGAAGGGATAGAGTGAGAACAGTGGGGAGAAGTGAATATATCCTAGACAATAAGATGGTAGAATTGCCAGACAATATAGCTGATGAAATATGTGGCATGAGAAGAGTTACCAAGGGCAACACCCACATGTTTGTTTTGAATAACTGGATTGATGGTCCTGTTTTCAGTGAAACAAGTATGACGGGTTAGATGTCCTCAAACTTCTTGTAAAGTAAAAGAAAGCAGGGAAATTTGGAATGGTTTGGATTTACTTTCATTCATTGGGCATATTGTCTACTTGTGCCAGGCATAAAGACAGGAAAAGTGAAGAAGCTATGAAATAATAGGGGAGAGAAATAGAGGAAGGGGTGGTGGAAGAAAGTGACAAATGGGAATCCGTAAGGCCTATTCTGGATTGGATAATATGAATGAATGTGGAAACAAGTGTCCTAATTATGACATTCTTATAGGAACCCTGGGCAATATGGGAGCAGAATTAAAGAGGACACACATCAATGGTGGATTGAACCCAAGCTGAGGAATATATGGAACAGTGTGGGTAAGTTTATAGTAAAGTACAATATGGGAGGCAACCCCTGGGACTAATATAAGCATCTCTACTATAAAATGCCTTCCCATGAGCACAGGGTGAATAGGGAAGTCAGAAAAGCCAGAAGGGGGCCAATGTGAGAATAAGGACAGACAAAAAGACTGGAGGCCAAGGCACTGAGAATGAAGGGGTTAGATGAATAGGATGTAGTCATCAGAGAGAATGTCAGCATTCAAGAGAATGGCAGTAGCGAAATCCCAAGTCATAAGGTGGATCCAGATGTTGTGCAGCAAGATTGTTGAAATTGTCATGAATATGGACGTTGACATTCCAAACAATGGGCTCCAAAGGAAGTCTGTGAGCAAGGTAAGAGTCATCCTGGAGGTCAGTAAGGCATGGAAACAAGATGAATAAAGGAAGAGCAAAAAGGTGAAACTGTTAAGAGCGCATGCTCAATTGTGGGAGGAAGAGACAGAATGGGGAATGGAGTGTCGATGAATGTTTTTCTTCCTTTTTTTATTTTGAGAGAGAGAAAGAGAAAGGGAAACATCAATTTGTTATTCCACTTATTTATGCATTCATTAGTTCTTTTTTGTATGCACATGTCCTGACTGGGGATCAAACCCTGCAACCTTGGCGTATTAGGGTGGCTCTCTAAACAACTGAGCTATCGCGCCAGGGCCTTTATTAGAATGAAACTGGTATTATTAAGAGAAAACAGGTTTGGGTAGTGATCTTAACAGGAAAACTATACCAGGAAGGAATTAGTTTACAAGCAAATAATATGTTACAATAATAGAAGAGGCTTGATGACAGTTGTTTTCATTCCACTGGTCATTGTGGAAGCATGCAAAAGAGGAAAAGCAGGATGGTTCGGGATGGTCAGGGACACACAGTATAGCAAGGAGCATGCTGGAAGGGATACAGTGAAAATCTGTCCCCTTAGTGGCAATTTTAAGGCATAATTGAGGCTCTTCTGGGTCATTAGTACTTATAGGAACTCCAAAGTCACTTTAAGTTATTCACTAAAATTGGGGGGGGGGGGCATTATAGCTACTGACCATCTCCATAATGAATTCTTTGTAGAATTCTTCCCTTTGAAGATTCTGTAGGTGCTTATTGAGCAATGTTAGGCAGAAAATAAAACAGACAGGGAGATTATTCCCTACCAGGTGGGGTCTGAACACAGAGAGGGTTTACTGATGAAACAAATCAGTTCAGAAAACTGTAAATGTCCTATTAAGTAAATACCACACATTAAAAACCAGAAAGGGATGACTAAGAGGTGGAGAAGATAGATAGGAGGTGTATTTTCAAAAGGTTTCACCCACACCCTGTCTTGTGGCTTTTTACCCTGATGCTGCCACCACACCTATGAGTTTCGATCATTAAGATAATAAAAAGGTAGAATGACTAAAATCTGCTGAATAGCGCATAGTGGTAAACACAGTCCCTCAAAGGCTAAACCTGACAGACAAGATCAGTATTCCATTTGGAGAATGTCTGACGATGTTAACTAATATTTTTCCAACCTTGTCTACGTGTGTGTGTGCTGGTGTGTGTTGTTTTATTTTCAGCTGATCTTGGAGAATATTAATCTCATCTCCTTTATTTCACTTACAAAATGTTGATGTTAAAAAAAAAGGATAAAAATTGGAATACATTGGGACAGGGAATTCAAAGTACACATAGACTTTTTAAAAATTTATTTTTAAAATTTTTCAATTACAGTTTACTTTCAGTATTATTTTGTATTGGTTTCAGGTGTTCAGTATAGTGGTTAGAATCAAAGTGTTCCACCAATATTTTCAATACCCGCCTAGCACCACACAGTTATCCCAATATTGTTGGCTATATTCCCTATGCTGTACTTTACATACCCGTGACTACTTTGTAACTACCAATTTGTACTTCTTAATCCCTTCACATTTTCCACCCAGTCCCCCAATCTCCCTTCCCTCTGGCAATCACCAATTCGGTTGCACGGACTTTTGAAAATCCCTTTTAAGTAAAATTAACGATTAAAGTTTTGTCTGCAAAATATAACCTCTACAATATCATACTAGTAGGTACACAAAAACGTGGTATGTGTGTAAAAATTCAAAAACTAGCAATTCAAAAACCATCATATCAACTATCGTTTAAGAAGTGTTACTAGGTGCTACTAATATCATGTAATTCGGGCATCCATACTAGGTAGACACCCTTATCCCCATTTCACAGGTGAGCACATCGCACTACTGGCGCGCCAAGCAGCAGTTACCTGCGGTACATCCGCGGCCTACAGGTGAGGGAGCTGAGCCATCTGACTTCAACGCAACACTGTGCTGCTGTTTGAAACTTCCCACCTAAAAAGAGTCCCATTTAAAGCAGGTCCGCTCCGAGTTTTAGGCGTGACTGGTGACCTTGATTTTAGAGGAGCTGTGAGTGTTGGGGGAGGACCAGTGGAAGAGAACAGGTGGAAACTAGGAAGAGGGACGGGAAGAAGGAATTAAGGAGCTCTGCGTCGGGGCGGGGTGTTGAGAGGCTCCGGGAGCGCCGGGCACTGGGGCGCGGAGGAGAAGGGAGAGCGCAGCAGATAAGCCCCGCCAGGTGGAGGCTGCACCTGCGCACGTGACCCGCGCGGGCGCCAGGTGGTGGCGCGCTCACCTGGACTCACGTCACGGGGCGGGGCCCGCGAGGCCCAGGGGAGCGCAGCCACGCCCCCTCCCGTGCGGCGCGCGGACCACGCCGACCGGAGCGGCGGCGGCGGCGGGAGCCCGGGAAGTGGAGGCGGGCGGAGGGCGGCAGCGGCGGCGCGCGGAGACGCAGCAGCGGCAGCGGCAGCGGCAGCATGTCGGCCGGCGGAGCGCCTGGCGTGCCGCCCCCGAACCCCGCCGTGTCCTTCCCGGCGCCGCGGATCACCCTGCCCGCTGGCCCCGACATCCTGCGGACCTACTCGGGCGCCTTCGTCTGCCTGGAGATTGTAAGTGGGGCAGCCTCTGCGCCGGTGGCGCCTGGGGAGCGGGGACCGGCCGCGGCATCCCTGGCCCCCGCGCTCCTCCTCTGCGCGCGCCCCTGACCTTTCCTGCGCGCCCTTCCGACTCCCTGACGGCTCCGACGCCGCCTGAAGCGGGGCGGCGGCGCTGTGGCCCGGGCCCGCTGCCTGGCACCTGTTAACGCGGGCACCTGCGCGCCGGCTGGCGATTAGAAATGGCCCCGAGAGGGCGAGCCGGTGGCCCGGTGGGACCGAGGTTCGGGGACTTGGAGAGGAGAAGGGTGTTTGCGTTTGAGGGGTTGGCGGTCAGAGACCCCGGGCGGCTTGGCCAGCGGCCGCGCTTGGCGAGAGCCAGAGCAGGCGCTCTCGGCCTTGCCTGTTGCTAACCTGCCATTTTGTTGGGTGGTGCAAAGGTGTAGCGATGACTGGTGACCAGGAGGCTGCCACGCCGTGGAAAGCGGGGCTGAAGGTAACAGGAGAAAGAGGAGGAGGTTGCAAACTGGGGCACATCCCCTGCTTGCCATTCGGAGTGCCCTTGGCATTGGCGAGAGGAGCGGGGCTCAGGAGGCAGGGCAGGGGGAAAGTGAAGCGCGGAAGGTACCCTCGGCAGTTTCCAATCAAGTGGGCGTGAGGCTGTGAGGGAAACGCACACACAGAGCTGTCAGGCTCCTCTCTGCCTGCCTTTGCGCCTTCGTTCTTCCTCCTGGTTCACCTGTACAAACCCAAGCCTCCGCGGCACACCTTGCTGGGCCCAAGTGAAGGGGAGGTCACCTGGCTCGTAATGCAGCCTTGCTGGGCTGGAAACGGAACATGTTTAAAGGAATGTTATGGAGTTGGGAGCTTTTTGAAGCTTGTCGTGGACCAGGGGAAATCTTGCGAACATGAATTGGGCAACCCAGAGTTGCATCATGCCCAGAGAACTACAAATAGAGTGAAATGTCAGCGCCTCTCTTGCGGGCTGGTTTTGTTTGCTCGGTTTGGGCTTTTCCTATCTCTCCCCCTCCTTTTGAGTTTGCATAACCTGGATTTGGGTCGCTTCGGTTTCCCTTTTGTGCTCCTGGGGCTGGGACACCTTGTGAGCATTGGTTTTCTGCCCTATTATGTGAAGGTGGGTAAGTTAAGTTTAGCTCAGATTTGAATCAGGAAAAGGAGATGTGTGAGTTCTGTGACATCAGTCATCGGATCGTGACTGCTAGGCTAGGGGAGGCTGGTTTGCGTCTGAGCCCAGTTCAGAAGCATGGAAATGCTTTGGGGGAGGCGCAGGCATCCATGTGAGAAGTGTGGGCAGTGGATGGCGCGGTGCACCGCTGTGCGGAGGGAGACCCGTTGAGAACAGTGAAGATCTGGGGAGAAAGGTTGTGCAGGTTCTGGGCTACTTTAATTCCATGTTCTCCAAACTCCAGTTGTCCGCATACCTTTTTTAGGACTTTTTTTCCCTATCCACATGCCGCTTGCACTGTACTAGAATTTACAGAATGTTCACTTAAATAGATTCACACTCTAAACTTCAGTACCTACCTTAGCTTCATCCTAAGCAGTAATATATGTGAATTCTCAAATTTGATGTGCTGGTTATGTTTTTTTCTAGTATTCAAATATGTAGTTAGGTATTTACACATGTATGTATATATGTAAAGATATATGCAAAGAAGGCTAATCCATGTGCCATCAAATCAAATTCCAGCTCAAGAATCACCTGTGGACATGTGACACTTGCAAAAGCACTGCCCAAATCTGAGCGGAGGGAGAAAGGAGTGGGGAAAGTTCATCTATTTTCTCTCCCTTACCCTCATATCTCTTTATTTATCTAGCCCAGTGGTTCTCAACTCTTGTTGCACTTAATTACTTGGGCAGCTTCTAAAATACTGTTGCCAGCCCAGATTAATTAAATCAGAATCTCTGTGGGGGAGCACCCGCAGTCCGCTAGGTTTTTTTAAAAGCTCCCAGAGGTTCTGATGTGCAGTCCTAGCTGGGAACCACTGAAGGGGATCTTTATGGGAGTTCTATGGACAAGTCAGCTCCCTCTTGCAGATGAGCGTTCTCTCTGCTAGAATTTCTACTACTCTCCATCCTGGGAGGGACCCCAGACTCAGAAGTATTCAGTTCATTCCTCTAATCTCTTCATTTCCACCGGCTTCTTCCCCCAAAACACATCGAGGACCCTTATCTCGCTGGAACAGAATCCCCTCCAAAAGCCATTTCAGTTTACTTTCACTATGGCCAAGCATCTTCATAGTTTTAAATCTTAGGCCTCCATTACCTCTTTTGCTTGAATTATCAACCTCTCGCCTCCCCATCCCACATCCCTCAAAAGTAAAAGGCCCATAATAGCCCAAGGAAACTAGTGACTTTAGAGAAACAAGAGACTGCACTGAAGCCAAACTTTGGCTCCTTGACGCTCATCCACCCGCACCATGTGGAGATACTGGCTTACATGCTTTCAGAGAGCAGGGACGGAGGCCGTCTGGGTACGCCTCTACTCAAGTGCCCACCCTGAGGAGATGCACAGATAGGAGCTAAATAAACACTTTTGAAGCACCTTGGTCCCTGCTTTCTTCATTTCCCTCTCAGTTTTCTGACTCCTTTCAGGGGCTCCACCTGAGGAGGCTCCTCTTCACAAATTCCTCACCCTGTTAATGAAATGTGAGATTTGCCAGGAGCAGCTCTAAACTCTAGGTCAGTGGTTCTCAACCTTGGCTGCACATGAGAATCACCTGGGAATCTTTTCAAAATCCTGATTTCCGAGCCTCATCCTCTGGAAATTCTGTTTCTTTGTTATGGGGTGGGGCCACAACATTAGTAACAAAGAAACAGAATTTCCGGAGGATGAGGCCCGGAAATCAGGATTTTGAAAAGATTCCCAGGTGATTCTCATGTGCAGCCAAGGTTGAGAATCACTGCTCTAGGTCAGTGGTCGGCAAACTCACTAGTCAACAGAGCCAAATATCAACAGTACAATGACTGAAATTTCTTTTGAGAGCCAAATTTTTTAAACTTAAACTATATAGGTAGGTACATTGTTATTAACTTAATTAGGGTACTCCTAAGGCTTAGGAAGAGCCACACTATAGGGGCCAAAGAGCCGAATGTGGCTCGAGAGCTGCAGTTTGCTGACCACTGCTCTAAGTAATCTCCTTTTTGGGGACCGATTATTTTAGCCTCTTTTGGTGTTTCTGGATGTCGCCACATCTCTTCTTAATTTTAACCTTTTCAAATTCATTTGTCTGTGGTAATTTCTCTATGTCCTATTGCTGTCTGAAATGTCACATGTGAAAACAGCATCACTAAGCTAATGAAACCACAATCTTGGAGTTCAGTTCTCACACTAACCAGTAACTTTGTTCAAAGAATTCAATCCCAATCTCCCTTACTGCACTCTATTCACAATCTCTCAGGGGGAAGCCATCTGTTGGGAGATATTTCAGAAGATACAAATAGTGCCCACCTGCCCTGGCCTGTGTGGCTCAGTTGGCTGGGCGCCATCCCACGCACTGAAAGGTTGCCGGTTCGATTTCTGGTCAGGGCACATGCCCAGGTTGCAGGTTTGGTCCCTGGTAGGGGGCATGTAGGAGGCAGCTGATAGATGTTTCTTTCTCTCTTGTGTTCATTTTCTCTTTCTCTCCCTTCCCCTCTCTCTAAAAATCAATAAAATAAAATTAAAATAGTGCCTGCATAACACCACTGAGTAGCTTCCTGGGCAGAGGATACTGCAACCTCACATGCATGGGGTGGTCAGCCTTTCATTTTTGTACTCAGCTACATTGACTAATGCATGCTTGCCATAAAGTGTTTGATACTAAGTTGGTTTTGCAAAGTGAAGCCTTTTAGTTAGACTGAAAAACAAAAACACCACCTTCAAAAAGTTATCACTTTTAAATCTCTCCGTGTTTCCTGAATTAGGTGTTTCTCATCAGGCGTTTATTGGTTAACTGCTGTGTGCAATGCACTTTTCCAGGAGCACAGGTGTGTGTACTGCCTTCCTCACCTCAAAGAGCTTACACCCTGGTTAAGAGGGTATGTACAGAAATACCTACCGTTCAGGGAAGAAAGGTGTGGGCATGGGAAGTGAAGTACAGCGGAACATCTTCCTGGCTGGCCTCTTTATAAGAAAATGACATGAGAGCATCTGTAGCATTAGGCTGAACGAGATATTTCGGGTCTCTGTACTCAAATAGCTTACCTTGTATAATGTACAAGAAAGATCAGACATAACAGTGTTAAACACGAAAAGAACAAAGGTCATTGAATTCAGTGTTTTACAGTTTCCGTGTGTAGAGAACCATCTACATTTCCTGAGACATTCATTAACGTGTCTCTTTATGGGAAATATTTTAGGACTCTTATTCACATGCTTCTAGCTGTAGTGTTTTTGGATGCCACAATCATTTTTATTTATTCAACAAATAATTAAGGATCTGGTATGCATCAGGCCTTATTTCATGCTCTGGGAATAGGATGATTAACATAGCTCCTGCCCAGAAAAGAAATTCCTGTACAGTGAAGTATAAAGTCAAGGAAGAAATACAGTGCTGTGTTTGAAGTGATAAAAGTGGTTATGAAAAGCACAATTGGTAAACAGGGTAGAGAACATCTGGCAACTGGGAGCGACAGCAGAGGCAGATTTCATGGAATGGTGCCATTTGAGTTTAGCCTTAAATGAAGTGTAGACCTTCGATAGACAGAAAAAGTAGGAAAGAGAATTCCAGGGAGAAAGAAGGCATGAGCAAACCCCAGAGGTTATAAAGGCCATGGTATGAAGGTTCTGGCAATGGTTAGGGTTTTCTGTCTGTTTTCACATGACTGATGGGAAGGTGGCAGAAAAAGAAGGGAAAAGAGCAGATAAGGTTCACATTGTTGATTTGCCGAGAAATGATAGGCCAAGGCAGAGAAGGTATTCTGCCCGTGATGGGGAGCTGCTGAAGGGCAGGGGCAGACCTGGTCAAGCCTGTGTTTTAGACATCTTTTTGTGGTGGAGTTTGGTTAGAGGCTGTGAGGTCAGGTAAGGGGCTGATTGCAGTGATTTGGATGAGGGATGATGAGACCCTGAAGTAGGACAATGGAAAGAAGCAGCGAAGAGAGAGATTTGAGGCTTAGGAAGTCTAGCAAGTATGTGAAGTTTGACATGTGCTGAAGTGATATTACACCGAACTGTAAACTGCCCCTCAGAGGAATTATTGGGGACATGGGAGGAGCAAATGTTAGTGAAAGGATGATGGGAGGGAGGAGCTGTGGAGCAGACAGGTGTAGTCATGCAGCTAAATCTATGGGAAGGATTTCAGGTTCTCTTCAACCTAAAGCTTTGCCTTTAGTTGGACTAACACATGAGTGTTTAGATCCGTAGAGTTTTCCCTTCTTGCCCAGAAAATAGATTTGGGGAGCAAAGGGAAATTGTGTGTTTGCAGGAGTGAAGAGGGGCTAGCCCTGGGTATGGTCCCTCTCTAAAAGGGGTTTCATTCTATAGGTAAGACTTTCCCTTTGCCTCTGAGTTAACACATCTTCATTCCTGTGAAAAGAGTCTTTAAAACTTCATACAGAAATAAACCAATGGCCCTGCCAGGGATTACTTTCAGCAGTCATTGGCTGACTGGCAGCCCGGTAAGAAATGTGTAAGAACTGAAGTATGGAAAACTTTAAACCAAGTTGTGGAAAACCTTGACCTTGAGCTCCCAAGTAAAAGGTAAAGGAGAGGAGATTTGTTCTGTGGAGCTCTATAGAAATGTTGTACCTGGCAGTAGGCGCCATGGACATGGCTTATCTACTTACTGATACGGATGAATAGAAAAGACTGGAATGATAAAGGACCAGGCTGGCGTACCAATACCAAGCACCTGCAGGACTTAACAGACACGCCTTGATTGTTCTGTTGGGCAAACTGGACAGTGTGTGTAAATATTCTAGAGAAATTGGCTGGAGCGGAGAAGGGCAGCCCTCTTCAGTCCTGTCCAACTCTTCAACTGTCTTGATTCTTCTCCAGGAATTTGTAGTGTGACCTGATTTCCTGTGTCCTATTTTATATGAAAAGGGCCATGTCCTTTCATAGGCACCATATATGACATTTTTAACTTTTGTGTAATAGTTTTCAGAAAGGAGGGCGATAAAGAGGCAGGAAAGAGGTATGCTTTGCACAGTTCTTGCTGACATCAGGGCCCTGGCGTGCATGAACATTTTTAACCTTGGCGATAACTAGTTACCAACAAACACGAAAAGAGGATTTTAAAAATCAAGGGAATTTTTGAATAAGAATAAAAAGGAGCCAGAACATATTTCTCCCCTGTAGTATGTGCTTTCCATTACAAGGTGAGCATCAGGTATTTGAGAAACCAAAATGAAAGTTTGGGTCACATGGAGAGGATGAAAGTATAATTCTTTATAACATCCTCAAACATATTTCTAAAGCTTTCAAATGTAAATCTGAAAAGCAGACCTCTTTTGCATTAGGCTATTTTATACCTAGGCCTCTTCTATATATGTGATTTCTCATTGCTTCCCAAGACTTATATTGTTTTTCTTTCCCTGATTAAAACAAACAAACAAACAAAAACTCCTGCTAACTTGTACCTCTAATTCAGAACTGTACCAGGGCTAGTCCTGGACCAGTTTGGATGAAAGTCAGCTTGGTGGGAGAACAGATAGGGATTAATGGAGGAGCGCAGGAGGGGAGGGGAAGGGAGAGTGATATGACACAAGTTCCAGTGGCAATTGCAGCAGAACAGGTAAACTGATCAAATTTGGGGCCTGAAGAAGATTGAAAAGGAGGTGTCATGAGTTCAACTAGCAAAAGGTGGCAACTTCTCCATAATTTTCCACTCTAGTGTGCTGAGATCTTGTACCAGGCGATAGGCGTTGCCAATGATAAAACTTGAAAATTGAGAAGTACGTGTTTCTGCTTCAGTAGATACATGCCTATTTTCGAATACCCACTGTGTGCCAGGAGGTGAGCGAGGCTTCAGACAGCAGTGTGTTCCTAGCATCCCCACCTGCACTTCTGGAGCGTTTACTTCTAGAGCCACTTGTTACACACGCTGGTTGGTTTCCATTCATTTCAAGTTGAGTGCAATGGAGCATCTTCTGTAGAAAGCACTGCCCTGGATTCCGAGATGCTTAAGGCGAGGTCACCCACTCTGGCTGCACAATCCAGTGAGTGAAACACACAAGTGTGCCCAGGATTTCAAACCAGTGGGTTGTAAGCTTGGAGTATACACACATCAGTAACCATGGCAGCACCAAGGGATGGCACCCAGCCACGGAAATCTTTCTGGAAGACATATCTTTCTAGAATACATGGAATTTAGTTATCCAGCAAAATGTTGATGGCAGCATGACCAGTGTAATGGACTCTGTGTGCAGGGGATAAGAAACAGGCCAGAATGCAGAAAACAAAGGGTCGTAGGGAAAGGAGCATTGCAGGGACCAGGTGAACTTGGAAAGGGAGGTAGACAGCTGTGTTCTCTAGTTCTGTTACCACTTGACTGCAGTCACATTGTGAATGAATTTACTTTCATGGGCTACCTGTAAACACATCTGTCAGTTATTGTATCTTATCTGTTGACTAAGATATGTTCCCAGTTTATAAAAAAAAATCTTTTGGAATACAATTTGTGTATTAAATGGAATTCATTGTAGGTCCTCTGTTTACTAGGGGATCAATTGTCGAACATATTAACCAGTTCCTTCACCATGTGGTTTCATTATAGGTATACAATAAATGAGCACCCATTAAAATAGGAGGGGTTATTGAGTCTATAAGGTATGGAGGGCACCACAGATCCTTTGTGATTCTGATGAAAGTTGTGGATTGTGTCCTCAGAAAAATTACTATGCACTTATCTACCCATTTTGATATCATTTCAGGGAATCAACCTTCTCCCCCCTCCCACCAAGCCAATCTATGGCAAAAGCCCTGCTCTAGATGAACGCTAAGATCTGAGGGAGGCAGAATAGCATAATATTGAGATCATAAGCTCTGGAAGCCAATTGCCAGGTTCAAATCCCAGGTCTAACATTTATTAACTGTGTAAGTTAGGGCAAGTTACTAATGGCTCCCTACCTCAATTAACTTACCTGTAAAATGGGAATGGTAATTATCTGTCAGTGTTTGTGAGGATTAGATTGGTACAAATAAAACAACATTGCTTGGAACATAAGAGCTCCATAAATGCTAGTTAATATTTTTGTTATCCTCATTAGCTTCACCCTCTTACTCAAACTAACTCTATAAGCCAGACTGGGAGATAATATTTTTTTCCCTCTAGGCTCGCTGGTTTGTTGATATTTACTGCTATAAAGTGATAAACTACCCAATATGTAAGTAGTAGGAGAATTGGAAAGAGAGGGTTATATGTTATTTACAGAACATTCTAAATAATGAAGTATTTTTCCTTCAGGACAATTGAACAGTCCTTTATACCTACACATTTTACCTTAACCTGTTCTCATTCCAAACATTGACTGAAAATAGGTCAGAGTCGGAATTGGCCTGTTTACTTGATGAATAATAAGAGTATAATAAGATGAAGGTGTCAAATTGGTCTGAAAATTATTAGCTAAGATGTCGGAGGGCAGGTTTAAAAGCAGGCTATTAGAGCCCTAGCCCATTTTGCTGAGTCGTTGAGTGTTGGCCTGCAGACTGAAGGGTCATGGGTTCGAATTCGGTCAAGGGCATATACCTTGATTGCAGGCTCATAGATTCCTGACCCTGTGTGGGAAGCAACTAATTGATGTGTCGCTCTAGCCTTGATGTTTCTCTCTCTCTCTCTCTCTCTCTCTCTCTCTCTCTCTCTCTCTCTCTCTCTCTCTTTTCCCCTCCCTTCCATTCTCTCTGAAAAATCAATGGAAAAAAATGTGCTGGGGTGAGGATTAACAATAAATGAATGAATGCAGGCTATTAGGAAATAAGTTACATTTGAAAGGAAAGGGGGTATTTGCAAAGAGAATCCTTTGGAGACATAAGAATGCCATCCAAATAGGAGACAAGTTGAGAAGTCTGTAGTCCTTCCAGCCAGAATTACAAGAGTCACTGTTTTCTCAATGCCTTCGTTTCCCCCTGGCTCATGTGTTTTAACCAGCACAGAGTTTCTAGTGGAAACATGTTTTAACTCCAACTCTGAGGGCTCAGGTCAGTGTGATGTGTGGATGAGCACTTGCACAGTTTTCCTGTGGGAAGGAGGCAGCCAAGTCTCACCCTTCTGGCCTGCAGGTGCCAAACTAAAGTGAGAAGTATATACTAAGCCACAAAGGAGAGCGTTCTTTTAGGGATGTGTAGCAATTTAATAACTGCACTCAGAATGTAATTGAGCACTTAAGGTGTGTCCAGGTACACCTACAGGGGAGCTTAGAAGGTTAGGGAAACAGCCAGGGGAGGGAAGGCTGAAACTCCTTCTAGGAAACCTTTGCCTTTGCATGACCTGCAAGTCGGGGTGTCTTTTAGTTAGAGCTTGAGGCTCGGAGTCATGAGCCCCAACTTAGTTCCTGAGAGAAAGTTCAGAATGTGATGCATTTGGTGTGAGAGGATGGATGATCACTTGCTGTGGTGATCTTTCACAAAGCAAGTCAAATCCTTATGCCAGACACTTTAAACCAGTGGTTCTCAACCTTGGCTGCACATTAGAGTCACCTGGAAATCTTTTTAAAATCTTGATTTTCTGGGCCTCATCCTCCGGAAATTCTGTTTCTTTGTTATGGGGTGGGGCCACAACATTAGTAACAAAGAAACAATTTCTGAAGGATGTGGCCCAGAAATCAGGATTTTAAAAAGATTCCCAGGTGATTCTAATGTGCAGCCAAGGTTGAGAACCACTGCTTTAAACTGTAGTGAGTGCTGTCTTCAGTTAAACCTCAGTAAACCTGGAAAAAACAAGTTTTGAAAAATGTGATACATTTGGGAGTTTTATACATAATCAGACGATTTTGGACACCAAAGAGCATTGAAAGGCAGTGGCAGACAGGAAGTCAGCACTGGTTCTGGGTCCAAGATGAGAACAGCATGGGCGACGTGGCCTCCCACCCTTCGCAGTGGGTGTTCCCTGCAGTTGCCACCACACTTATCAGCTGGTCTCCCTCCGACCGGAACCATTTTTGTGCTCTGCTGTTCATCTCTGAAAACAAGGCTTCTCCAGAGTGACGTCTACTGAGCAGATACTGACCGTGACCGTGTGTTTGAGCTTGGCAATTCCCAGCATTAGATGAAGAGAATATGTTGTGCATTAGTAATGTCATTGAAAGAATTTATTTATTTTTAATATATTTTTATTGATTTCAGAGAGAGGAAGGGAGAGGGAGAGAGAGACAGAAACATCAATGATGAGAGAGAATCACGGATTGGCTTAAGGGGCCTACTACATGCTCCCCACTGGGGATTGAGCCCACAGCCTGGGCATGTGCCCTTGACTGGAATCAAACCTGGGACCCTTCAGTTCACAGGCAGATGCTCTACCCACTGAGCAAAACCATCTAGGGCATGAAAGAGTTTTTTAAGGGGGACCAGGTTGGGAAGCTCGGGAGCAAAGATAGCTTTTGGCAAAAGGAAACCATGAAGAAGGGGAGAAATAATTGTGTCAAGGCCCTAGTGACGCCCGTGTGATAGTGTTACAATGAGGCAGGCGGGATCTCCAGAGCAGGCTTAATTATGTTCTCTGGCCCATCCTCCCCCTTCCAAAGCTACTGTGGTGAGCAGGACTTAAATCTGAACTTCCCAGGATCCCTGACCGAGGATGCAGTCTATGCTTATTCATATGCCTTCCTCCCTACCTGCCCTCAGTGCACACACCACAGATGGGTAGCTAAATCTGTTCTTTTCACGTAAGCACCGCACTTCCTTTCCAAGCCTTTGAGGTGTGGGAAGGGCTGTAATTTTGAGTATGACAAGAACAATTCATCCTATGTCACATTAGCATCCCCTGTCAAAGCCCTGCTCTGCCTGGAAAGGCTGCTTCGAACCCTGCCTCCCGCCTGCCGCCGCCCAGAGTCCTCCCAGCACATTCCTCTCCAGCCTCCGGAGCACACTGTGTGGAGAGCTTTTTATAGCTCGCTCCACAATCTGCTTCTGAATCAGATTTACTGGTGTCTATTTCTCCCTTGTTTGGAGCTGCTGTAGGTAGAGCCTTGCCCTTTTTTTTCTTCTTCTTCTTTTTTTCTGGAATATCCTTCTGTAGTGCCTGACAGTAGATCTGAGGCTGCCCTGTTTGAGGTCCTGTCCAGTTTTAGGAAATATTTAGTTCCAAGGGATCAGATACCCTCTTCTTCAGAGGTGTCAGTTTATCACAGTTCCTATATCATATGATTATGCCCATCTGTTAGAGTCTGCCTGCCCCTATTAAACAATGGCCCATTGTTCTTTATTACCCTTGGTACTTGTACCTTCTCAATAAATGACTTTGAATTAATAGATAGTTAATAATGATGTTATTCCTTAAATAGTATTTAAAATAACATGGGTTATTGGTAGTGGAAGAGGAAGAAAAGGCTACCAGGAAGAAAAGGCTGAGAAAACAAACAAAAGATTTGAAGATCTTATCACCATCAAATATTTATTAAACAGTACGAAGAGTAGAAAATATTTTACCGGGATCACTGTATCTTTCATAGCTTACTAATAAAGTTGTGGTTAAATTTTTTAATATGCATTCATATTCATGACTTAGGTTTACTTCATAAAACTGTCAGGGTTGTTTGTTCATGCTTGATTTGATAGTAGGACTTGAGATATACCACCACAATTAGAAATTTATTAGGCTGGTGCTTTAATTATCATTGCTCAAGTGATAAGTTATTATGCTTTTCAAAATGTTTTTCAAAGTAGTAATGAATTATATAACTGGGCCTTCATTTAGAAACTTGAATTAAAGCCTGTGTTTTTAACTTCCAGTGACTTGTGCAATTGGGATATTGTCTAGATACTTAAGAAGCGAGACACAGATGATTGTTGGTTTTTAATATCTAGAAGTCCAACTGTTCTTCTGTGGGCACTAGGCATTTATTTGTTCACTGAGCAAATATGTAAGAGCCTTGTGCCTGCCAGGTACTCATGCTTCTGTGATGTCATCTGTGGGTGTGGGAGGCGACAGGTGGGGGTGGGGTTGATTCCCAGTGGTGGCCTGTCCGTGTCTTCAGGGCAGGTATATAGCTTAGATTTTTGTGTTTCAAAATCTAGCACAAGGCCTGACAGTTAGGAAAGGATTATCCCGCAGACTAATAAATGGCTTTGGATGTGGAGACACACAAGGCAGCCTGCTGCCAAGCAGGTCTGATAATGCGACTGGACTGGAAGCCAGGACATTCAGTTACAGCATTTCTCATCAATGTAACATGTTCACAGTTACCAACATGCCCAGAGGACAGGGGTTCCTGAGCATGGGTTGGACTCTGGAACGAATGCCTTTTTGGATCATGAGCTATCCCAGATGAGCGGTGAATGGGAGTTTCTCAAATACACATGGGGGAGGGAGTGACATTCTTGGCCAGCGTAGGTCAGCCACTCAGACATGAAAGAGCTTTATCTTTGGACTGTGGGTTTTGCTTTTTCTATAGTGTAAAATGTGAGAGGCTTAGTGACAAGAGACAAGGATGTAAAAGACAGGTTAGATCCTTAAGGGGCCCGGCATGCCCTGCCAAGGATGCATAGCCATAATGGCTTTAGTGGTCGTGTGGAGGAGACCGCCGCTGTTAGATCCATGAAACACACTGTCTTCACCCCCTAACCCTTTCTCCCCTGTGTTCTCTCACTCACTCCTAGTTGTCCAAGTCAGAAAGCTGAGTATCCCGTGTCTGATCTTTTGCTGTCATGCTCACATCTGATCCAATAAGTGCCCTGAGTCTGATTTATACTGTTGGTATAACAGTCTCCTGTGTGGTCTCTAGCTCCATCCCTTCCTCTCCAGTCTATGTCACACTCTAGCCAGAGAGAAACTTCTAAAGGTGAATCTGGTCATGCTAGTTCCTGCTCAAGATGATCCGTGGCTTCCCATTGCCCGTGGGTGAGGTTCACGCCTTCATGTCACCTTCAGGACCTTCAGCTGGGTCTCCAGCTCCCTAGGCTAGCTCTCAGCTCCCACCAGGTCCTCTCAAGACTCATCTCCTGCCCTGCATCAGCCTTCTCTCCACCCACCTTCCTTTTCCCCCCAGCCCTGTTCTTTGGGTTGTTGCTTCCATCGAGTATTTTCTGACTTTTCAAATCTGGATTTAGAGCCCTCATTGTGTGGACCCACAACGCTCAGATTTTGCCCAGTTCTGACGTGTATGCAGCAGCATTTTAATCACTTGCTTAATTAGCTCTTTGCTGTAAGAGACTATGAATTCTGTGGTGGTGGAGACCAAGTGTAGCTTGTTTATTCCTAGAACCTGGCACAGCACCTGATGGGCAATAGGTATGTATTAGGTCTGTGACTGTCTAAAGCAGCTGTCGCCAACCTTTCGGACCTCGCGGACCACCGGTTGGCGACCACTGATTTAAAGTACCTATTTCCATGCCCAGCACATAGGTGATAGTGTATTTTATTGGTTACCATTATGTACGGCATCTGAAACTTTTACTCTCTATATAGGCCAGTGATGGTGAACCTTTTGAGCTCGGCATGTCAGCATTTTGAAAAACCCTAACTTAACTCTGGTGCCGTGTCACATATAGAAATTTTTTGATATTTGCAACTATAGTAAAACAAAGACTTATATTTTTGATATTTATTTTATATATTTAAATGCCATTTAACAAAGAAAAATCAACCAAAAAAATGAGTTCGGCGTGTCACCTCTGACACGTGTGTCATAGGTTCGCCATCACTGATATAGGCAATAATTTCACATGAACAATTTCCTGATAAGCGTTGAAACATGGCCATTCAAAGTTATGGCTGATCTTTGCTGATAAAACTGAGATGTGGCGAGAGCAGAGCCACTGTCCAGTGGTTTGAAGAGTAACACCACGAAGAGGTGGAGACCAAACAAAGATGAATTTGTAAAAATGGTTACTGAAAAGGAAAATGCTTAGGAGGGCAGTAGTTAGAGAGGCAGCAGGTCAAAGGGAATCTGTTCAGCTGGCGGAAGAACACGGGCCTGTTCACAGGCTGAGGACGGGAGTCCATGCAGGCAGGTGCAGAAACAGGTGTGCAGTCGGATTGGGCTTTCGAGTCAACGTGCAGGGCTGGCACCTGAGGGAAGAAGGGGTCTCACATCATGATAAAGAAAAGAAGGTGGGGCGGGGATTCGGGAGTGTGTGCGGGGGCCTGGGGAGAAGCAAGGGTCATGGTAAGAGTGATGCACGCGCATTCTGTTCTGTTGCCCAAACTTACTGCCATTTTTCTTTTTACCCATTAGCTGTTCGGGGGACTCGTCTGGATTTTGGTTGCTTCCTCCAATGTTCCTCTACCTCTGCTCCAAGGATGGGTCATGTTCGTGTCCGTGACGGCTTTTACCCTTTCCCTCCTCTTCCTGGGGGTGTTCCTCTCTGGCATGGTGACTCAGATCGATGCCAACTGGAATTTCCTGGTAAGGGATTTTTAAGTCTTTTTCCAGGAAAATGTGGGAAACATAACTATCTCATTCTGTCCCAAAATGCCCGATCTCTGTTCTCTCTGTTGCCGCTCAGGGAGAGAAAAGGTCAGACAGCAGCGTCTGCTTTGCCCAGCTTGTGAGATCCCTGTGCTGATAGAGCGAAGCAATCTTTCTGTTGCTCCTTTATGAGTTAGATGACCTTTGTTCACAGTTCACACAACAAATAAATTGGATTGTAGTTATTGAACAGATGCTTTTGACAGGCTCTGTGACATATATCTTGAAATTTTCCACTGATTTCTGTTTCAGATATTAAATATATATTCTTTTCAGAAAACAAGTAGCTATATATTCTGCTCTCCGAATATTTAGGAAAATAAAGGGGGAGATGATTTGTATTTACAGGCATAACTGAGAGATGTTGCAGGTTTGGGTCCAGACCACCACCATAAAATGAATATCGCAACAAAGCCAGTCACACAAATTTTGTGGTTTCCCAGTGCATATAAAAGTTATTTTTGCACTACTTAGTGTAGTTTACTTAGTGTGCCAATAGCATTATGGCTAATAAAAAATGTATATGCCCTTAATTTAAAAAATACTTTATTGATTGAAAATGCGAGGGTTTTTAATTGGCCTAATTTTAATATTCTTGTGTCTCATGGAAAAAGGAGGCCGAGGATGGGGAGAGAGTGAGGTACAGCCAGAGCAGAGCATACAACATTTATAAGTCTGCCATCTTATATGGGTGCAATTGATGGCACCCCAAAACTAATGCAATAGTAACATCAAAAATCACTGATCTTGCCCTAGTGGATGTGGCTCACCTGGTTGGCATCGTCCAGTGCACAGAAAGGTTGCTGGTTCAATTCTCAGTCAGGACACATATCTCGGTTGCAGGCTAGATAGCTGGTAGGGAGTATGCAGGAGGCAGCCAGTCAATGTTTTCTCTCTATAACGAATATAACAATGAAAGAGTTTGGAATATTGTGAGAATTACCAAACTGTGACACAGGGACGTGAACAAATGCAGTGCCAAGTAGTGCAAAAATACTCAACTCAGGGTTGCCACAATCTTCAATTTGTGAAAAGCACGATACCTGAGAAGTGCGATAAAGCAAAAGCACAACAAAATGAAATATTACCTGCGTTTTCGATTCCTGTGCTAAAAGGTCAAGAATTGGTAAGTTTTAAGAAATGAATTTGCAACCAGCACAATTTTGACAGTACGACACCATTAAATTGGATCAATGTTTCCCTTTTTTCTTGTAACACGGGGCGGGGGGGGGGGGGGGATGCCTCTTTCATACTTGTGGTTATTTATTCTCTCATATCTCAGAATGGCCCGGTGGAGCATGAATTTCAATCTGTGGTGGACATGCTCTAACAGTTCATGACGAACCCACCTTTGATTTCCATCCCACAAAGGTGTTTAGAAGCGTAAGTCAGGCCTTTAGTCTGGTGTTGTATGTGCCCCTTTCAAGTGTAGCAGCACTTTACTCAGCAGCTTTAGGACAGCTGTTAGAGGAAATTTGTTCTCGTCTTATTTGTAGAGCATGATGAGGGCTGTCATCCCAAGTGTTATCAACAGCGAAGTCTAGTGAATGTGGCTGCCTGCCTAAAACCAAATGGCAGGGGTTAGTGCAGCCGTGGACAAACTACGGCCCGTTTGAAATGAATAAAACTAAAAAAAAAAAAAAAAAGACCGTACCCTTTTATGTAATGATGTTTACTTTGAATTTATATTAGTTCACACAAACACTCCATCCATGCTTTTGTTCTGGCCCTCCGGTCCAGTTTAAGAACCCATTGTGGCCCTCGAGTCAAAAAGTTTGCCCACCCCTGCGTTAGTGTAAAGGACAGGCTTCGAGATTAGACCTGGTTCACTTGGTAAGTGTGTAGCCTCAGGCAAAATAGTGAACCTCTATAAACTTCATTTTCTTCCTCTATAAAATGGTAATAATCATACCTACCTCACCAGATGCTATGCAGGAATCACGGAATTAATGTACTATATTATAAAGTGGTCAGCTTTGTGTCTGGTTCATAGGAAGAGATCAGTAATCATTGTCATTCCTCAGACATGCTGAGGCTTGCACCAGAAATCTTTAAGAGTCCTTGAGTTTCTTAGGTTGCTGGTGCAGTGTGCTCTGACCTTTTTGCTTTGATTTCTCATTAATGATGAGAAAATATTTCTAGTAATTGGTCAAGTGATGAAGATCAAAGGTCCCTATTTAAGTTACAGGTAGATGCTTAATCTCCTCTTTCTAAATGCCTGGCTTTCCCATAATATGTATGAAGGAATCAGTGTCCCTAATATTGGTAAGCACCACCAGGCTATTGTAGTATCAGGCTCAAGGATGATATTCAACAGTGTGTATCAGTATAGCCCTACCACTGCTTTAGTACTAGTTAATACAGTCATTGCCACAACCTACTGCCTTTTCCCAATGGTTGTGACCTTTATCACCCTAGCCCCGTGGTCGGCAAACCGCGGCTCACGAGCCACATGTGGCTCTTTGGCCCCTTGAGTATGGCTCTTCCACAAAATACCACGTGCGGGCGCGCACGTACAGCGATTGAAACTTCATGGCTCATGCGCAGAAGTAGGTTTTTGGCCTGGGCGAGTCTATTTTGAAGAAGTACTATTGATATTTGGCTCTGTTGACTAATGAGTTTGCCGACCACTGCTCCTCTGGGACTTCCTGGACCTGCTACCAGCCCAGTAACTAAAGGGTTAATTATTGGAAAAGCACTGAGTCTCTAGGATCCTGCAGGGCCCAGCCTTCTAATTGGTCAAAGCATATTCCTCATGAATGTTTAAATAATTTTCCAGTAACACTCCTGATTTTATTAGACATATGTCCATACCACCCTTTTCCTTTTTGTTCATATTGCCTTATCATTGGTATTGAATACAACCATTCATACCCTTTTTAATTTATTAGGTTTCCTAAGAAGTTAGAAAGACCTACCTACCAATCTGTTCTATAAGTAACCTACAAAGGTTATCCTGTGATTTGTTTTGTCTGTTTTTAGCTGATTATTCCATACTTAAATGCTTGCCATGTTTAGAAATGGCTCAGTTTTTTTTTCTCCTCTTTTGAAATTTTCAACATACTCTGCCTTTTTGACCACCTGGTTGCTTTTGATAGGTTTTGTAATATATCTTGTAACCCTCTCAGCCATGCATATCATAGTGTTGTCACCAGACGGTAACAATTTTAAATTGCTACATTCTAGAATTGTTAGACATTAATTGCTGAAAAAATAATTGTTTCCCCCTGTGATAATGGTTTAATGTTGCCTATATACCATTCATGAAAGAAGCAAGAGTGCATTTTGATAAATAATTTTCTAGAAGTATTTGTTTAGCATATTAACTAAAATACTTATAGCCTCTAGCTTTATTGATCTTGAGATTAAATTAGTATGGTTGGTAGAAATGGTGAAATAAAAATATAATATGTAGCCGAAACCGGTTTGGCTCAGTGGATAGAGCGTCGGCTTGCGGACTGAAAGGTCCCAGGTTCGATTCCGGTCAAGGGCATGTACCTGGGTTGCGGGCACATCCCCAGTAGGAGATGTGCAGGAGGCAGCTGATCGATGTTTCTCTCTCATCGATGTTTCTAACTCTCTATCTCTCCCTTCCTCTCTGTAAAAAAAAAAAAAAAAAAAAAAAATATATATATATATATATATATATATATATATATATATATATAATATGTAATAAAAAGTGGACTCTGGAAACAGATAGACCTATGTGGGCTTGAGTTCTCCTCCCCAAGGTTCATCTTTGTGTGGCTTTGAGACAGTCGCTTAACTAAAAAAAAATTAAGAAATTTCTTGTGCACAAACTGAAGATAATAGAGGTTGTAAGGATGAATGATAATGTAAAGTACCTGGTGTTGGGAACTCAACAAAAATACAAAGCAATGTGTTGATGCATTAATTCAGGTAAAATGATGTGAATTTTAGTACAATTGTGCTTTACATTAATGCAAGCAATAGCTTAATAACAGTTGAGTTTTATATGAAAATTTCTTATACTTTTTGTAGAAGTATATGATTTTTTTTTTAGAAGGTTGGGAGATATGTTATTGAATTCTGTGATTTCACAGACCTTCTGTATCTTTTAATGCATAGTGTGACAATCTAACAGATAAAAATAATTGCTAAAAAATATAAAATGCTTAATTATAAAATGTGTATATAACTATAATATATTGCAGCAATAGATCTTATATAGTTTTTATATAATAGCTATAACTTAAATGCCATTTTACATTTTAAGGACAGCATATGTTATTCCCTTTTATGTTATGTTAATTAAAATTGATCTCTATGGCACCTTAACATAAACAAAAATTATATACTTTATTATAAAACTCAATAGGCCAGAAGGTTTGCCACTGTGCCAGTTACATTGGGGCAGTTGATTTTCATTTGGATTCTAATAGCTTGACATTGCTAAAGCAGCCAAAAGAAATGGCTAATGTAGTCTAAGACTGATTCAAGTTCTAATCTTCCTGAACCTAAACTTCATCATTGAAATAAGGAACAGAAAAAATGTAGACGATTATTTTTAATTGTAGACATCTCTCCTTTCCCTCCTCTTTCAGGATTTTGCTTACCATTTTACAGTGTTCGTCTTCTATTTCGGAGCCTTTTTACTGGAAGCAGCAGCCACCTCCCTGCATGATCTGCACTGCAATACAACCATGGCCGTGCAGCCACTCCTGAGTAATAACCAGTATAACATAAATGTAGCAGCTACAGTAAGTATTTGATGACTACACCTTACCCGCACTTCCCTTCCACTGTCAAGGTCTCCAAGTAACTCCTCAGGCAACAATAGTATTTTTAATAATATCTGTTAGCATTAAACATATAATAGCCGTTTATCTGTACAATAACCTTATGAGCAATGTACTGTTATTACCCTGGTGTTGTGGATGATGAAACTGAAGTATACAAAGAGGTTGACATTCATGTAAGTTTAGAACAGTCAGTGGCAGTGGTTGGCTTTACACAACAAAGTCTACTTTGTAGAAAGAATTATTGTGCCTTTTACTTCTTGTAACTTCAGACCTGGTAAGGGAGATTTGTTCTTCAGTGTGCAATACCTAATTGTAATTCATTTGAATTCACTGAGAGCCTACCACGAGGCAGGTGATTTGCTGGCAGGTGATGGGACAGGGATGCATTAGGCACAGTTCCTGCCAGTGAGGGAAGTCCAGGTGAGTGGGGAGGTAAACATGCCAGCCATCACATAGGTGGTATAGAGGTGAAATGCCATCCATGGGGAAATTTTTTGAATTGTTTTATTGTTCTTAATTCATGTACTTAAATAAGTTTATCATTTTGTATCGACATTGACATTTTAAGGTGACAGGAATCTAAATTATTCCCTTGTTGTATCTAAATCTCTTGATAATTAATGACTATATAGCAAGTGGTTAATTATAATAAACAGTCCAAATTCCCCATATAGCCATTTAAAATATGTCTGGAGCTATGCTGTCCAAGAAAACTTTCTAAAATGATAGAAATGGTCTATAAATGCACTATCTAATGTGGTTGCTACTCATTAATTTAATAATTATATTTAAAAAATAATAAAACACACCAAAGAGGTTGTACTTGGTGACAGATACACAATTTACGTTTAAATAGCCACGTGCAGCTAGGAGCAATTGGACAGCACAGGTCTAGAGTTAGGGTTTCAAAGGGTAGAGGACTGATGATTCCAAGACGTACTGTCCCAAGTTTCTGTTAGGATCGCCATAGTTTGTTCATGGTCTGCAATGAACTAGACCCCTGGTCGGCAAACCGCAGCTCGCGAGCCACATGTGGCTCTTTGGCCCCTTGAGTGTGGCTCTTCCACAAAATACCACATGTGGGCGTGCACGTACAGTGCGATTGAAACTTCGTGGCCCATGTGCAGAAGTCAGTATTTTGTGGAAGAGCCACACTCAAGGGGCCAAAGAGCCACATGTGGCTTGCAAGCCACAGTTTGCTGACCACTGAACTAAACTGAAGGTAGCTGTGAAAGGCTTATTGGTCAGTGATTATTATCCTTTCTTTTATAAGAAATATAACTATATAACTGTTTTACTTAATGAAATCTTACTTAAAACCCAGTAAGTGTGGAAAGAGGGGCTTGTATGATGCCCATCTTTCCTTCTCACAGAGCCACCTCTATCCAACTCGTCATCTCTGAGGTACTTTCATAGGATCCAAAGATCACAGTTAGGAAACCACTATTTTTAACAAAGTTCAGGGACTCAGAATTGACATCTATTCCCAGTAGATTTTCCTTTACTACTTCCATCCCCTCCTTTTCAGTGGTGCAGGCTAATGCTCATTATATCCTTGGATCTGTGAAGTCGCTGCATATTGATTTTTTTTTTTTTGTAGTTCTAAGATCCTACTTTCATAAGAATAATAGGCACTTAAGTACTTGATTGGAGGTGGATATCTCTAACTTTTCACTAATATTCCTTTGCCCTAAGAGCTCAGTTTTCAATCATAGTGTGAAGTCTGTTCTGTGACTTTGTCCCTGTTATCCTTCCCTTTCTCTGTCTTCCTACGTGAAGCTGCCTTAGCAAACCTCTAAGTGCTTAAAGTCCCAGTGTACTGAGTTTTAATACTTAAATGTATGATCTATTTATTCATTTGTGACATTATATTTAATCCATCACTTTTCTTCTTTCAATATAGCTTAAAGAGAGGAAAATTCCAGTTCCCTAATAGATATCAAAGGTCATTCTCATTCAGCAATGTCTGGATTAGAGACGTACCAGAGATATAACCGGCTCCATCCCCAGGTCCTGACAGTTGGACTTTCCTTGGCTGTGAGATCACTATATGAACAGACACCTCATAATGAATTTTTGAATACCATATTGGGGGTATCACAAATACTTAATAAGTGATTCCCTTATGTGAGCAAAAATGCTCAACCTAAGGCTGTCTACAAATGAGAAAATTATTAGAGGCTAGAATCTTTAAAAGAAGGGTTAATGGTGTAAGGCCGTGGTTGGCAAACTGTGGCTCGAGAGCCACATGCGGCTCTTTGGCCCCTTGAGCGTGGCTCTTTCTAAGCCTTAGGAGTACCCTAATTAAGTTAATAACAATGTAACTACCTATATAATTTAAGTTTAAAAAATTTGGCTCTCAAAAGAAATTTCAATCATTGTACTGTTGATATTTGGCTCTGTTGACTAATGAGTTTGCCGACCATTGGTGTAAGGTAATAAAACAGTTGTACAAATCAACAGAGAGATGAATATGGCACTAGCTTGTGTTCTCAGTGCTTAGAGCATCGGCCCATGGACCGAAGGGTCAGGGGTTCAATTCCTGGTCAAGGGCACATGTCTGGGCTTCAGGCTCAATCCCAAGCCCTGGTTGGGGTGCCTGCAGGAGGCAACCAATCGATGTTTCTCTCTCTCTCCCCCCTCCCCCATTCCATTACTCTCTCTTGGAAAGATCAATCGAAAAAAATATTGTCAGGTGAGGATTAAAAAAAAGATGAATAGGAATGGCTTTCATAAGTGTGGAAGTAAGAACGAGTGTTTTCTTCAAGTCAGTGTTCTAACTCTGATGAGAATTGTTATTTCCCTTTTCTTAGATTTTTGCCTTCATGACGACAGCTTGTTATGGTTGCAGTTTGGGTCTGGCCTTACGAAGATGGCGACCGTGACACTCCTCAGAAGCGCACTGTCTGTGTGTTAGTATCGTTTGTTACTTCATTCGTCTGATCAGTTTGGATGCCGTTTTGTTCAGATATAACAACAGTCCAAAAGCTGTGTGTTTAGTAAGTGGAGAGATTCTAAGTATGGTTTTGGTTTATTTCATTATGATATTAAACAGAGAAATGGCCTTTAATTTTACATAAGTCTCTTTTTCTATTTCTGTATATTTTATGGATATAAAAATTTTGTCTTTAAAGATATTGTTTATAAAAATGGGTATCTCTTTTGTTTAGTTGCTAAGTCATGTGAACCTTAATTTTGATAGGTAACTAGAACTCCCTAAAAAAAAACACCACATATTAAATAGGCTTCCCACTGAACTCTATCTTTCAGTGTAAAACAGGTTGGCATTCTTTTTCTATCATGGTCCAAAGCATTTGAACAAAAATTATGGCATTTGAGAATTTCTTTTTAGATCTTAGCACAAATGGTAAATATTTTAGGCTTTGTGGCCCATATAGTCTCTGTTACAACGACTCTCCTCTGTTGTTGCTACATGAAAGCAGCCATAGATAATATGTAAATGAATGAATGTTCCCATAAAACTTTATTTACAAAAGCAGGCAGCAGGCTGGAGTAGGCCTGTGGACTGCAGGCTATAGTTCACTGACCTCTGGTGTAAAACCTTAGCTATGTGTCCTGTATGTTATTGAACTGATCCCGAAAGGTATAAAGCTAATTAGAGAAACCCCATACTTTTAGTCTCCTTATGCAGTCATCACACTGCCTTTGTGTTAATGGTCAAATACTTACCCTTGAAGGGGTGAATAGTTTCTCAAGCTAATTCAAGTAGCTTCCTGAGTATAGGAAAAAGTAATTTATGAACTGAACAATAGTTGCTTAATCAAACTTAGGGTCTCCTAACACCTGAGCAAAACTCTCATCTGGCATCCTTAAAATGAGATCTCCAGACAGACCATTAACCACTACTGGGTTGGTTTCCAGCTACCTGTCTTACTTTGGATTTATTTATGCTTCAAAGTACAGCTGGTTTCCCTGTGCATGAATATACGAATATTTGTGTGTGGGCATGTGAGGCTTTACCAAATAGAGCTCTCCAAAGAGTTAACTTTTTATATGTTTTACATTACTTTCGGAGTTAAATCTGAGTAGATTAACTATAACTTAAAGTTGTAGATACTGACATGTTTTGAAAATAGCCCTGAGATCAGTGTTGTTTCTGCATTGGTGACAGATACACAGAATCCATTTTAAAACAACAGCCATCATAAAACCTGTGTCTGGTGGAAATGCACAGGAAAGTGGTGTAGCCCACCTGCAGAGCCCCTGCTTGTGGAAAGGTGCCAATGGCTGGAGTGGGAGAAGTCGGGCCCCAGTTTCCCCCACCCCCACTCTCTTCAAACAAGGTACTCATCTCTTGCCCAGAGAGGGCTACCTCTGGGAAAAGAGGACTTTGTGATTGTTCTGCACTTTCAACCCTTTGCTTTTTGTGGCTGAATCACCCCGTACGAGTGCCATGGATAAATCGGGCTATTAGATTTCATGGAGCATAGAACAATCCTGAATGAGTAGCATGATCAATGATCAAACACTGTCTGTGTCCTAATCCCCTAGAAGAAGGAATCTTATTAGAGTCCTTTTGTGATGTTTTTCTAGTGATAAAGGACACGTTTCAATATGTGGCAAGAGGATATCAGTCGTAGGACTTTATACTCCTGCTATATCTGTTCTATAATATCTGACTTCCTTGGTTTTTCTAGCGCCATACCACACACCTACACCTGTATTATGAATTGTATATTACTAAGTCATAAATGTGCCATAAGGATATATAATCCATTCTGGTCTGAATTGTTTAATTAGTCTACTAGGTTTAGTCGTGAGATTTTATCTTCCAGAGTATAACAGGTCCGTGCTTGGTGGCATTAACTTAAATGATTTCACGAAACTGCTTGATGGCACTTTGTAAATGGATTGCTTCTCGATCATGAAGAACCAAGACTAAAACTCATCTAACTGTGAAAACTTAGATTTGCAGATTAATTGTGTTCTAGATTTGTGAGTTGTGTGGCAAAGCACTTGAACAAAAATTATGGCATTTGAGAATTTCTTTCTAGAGCTTAGCTCTAAAAATGAGAAAGTGCTGGTTGGTTTTAAAATCTGGTAACTCCATGATGAAAAGAAATTTATTTTATAAGTGTTATGATGCTAATAAAGTATTCATTTGATAATCTCTTTTGGTCTTCTATTTTTTTATTCAATTCACTTTGAGATTCAGTTAATCTTTTTTTCTTTAATAAAGGTCAAAGAGGTATATGTCTGTGGAAGTAATATTATAAAGGAAGTTTCTATTTCTACTCTATTTTATTTAAAAAAGCATTTATATAATGATTAATATATGCCTGGCAGTGTTCTAAGCAATCTTTTTCTAATATTAGCTCATTTAATCCCCATCATGGAAACTCTGGGGTCGGTACTGTCATCCGTCTCATTTTAAAGATGGCAGAAGTAAAACACAGACCTTAAGGAACACCCAGGGTCATGTACCTAGCAAGTGGGAAAGCTGGATTTTGAACCCCAGCATCCTGGCTCCAAGTCCAGGCTTAATGACTGTGTAGTCCTCAGTTTTCCCAGATTTCACATATTTTACATATCAAAGAATGGTTAGTAACAATCATGTATGGTAGATGTCATCTTGTAGGCCTTTTTTTTTTTTTATCATAACCAAGAACTCACCTTCTTCCACTGTGTTCCTTTGCAGTTCAGCTAGGAGTATGCACCATCTGGCTGGGGGTAAGGAATTCTTTCTCATCCAGTCTTATATTCTTTGCTTGATCAGGCGTCCTTAAAATCCAATCCCATCAGTACTCCCCTGGCTCCTGCTAAAAATATGTGCTAGTTACATTTTGCAGCTGCTTTGGGGTATAATCTCTTTTTTATCAGACATAACATGAATTCAGCTGTTTTTCTATTTTGGTCAGTTGATCATTTCCATTTTTACTAAATTCAGAATGGCCAATGTAAAACCCATGTTCATTACTTTTAGCTGTTCTCCCATTCAGCCAGGAGAGGGCAGTCTAAGTACACTTTACATACTTGGGAAGCAGCTGCTCAAGCGTGGGAGACTTCAGAAAGATTTTCCATTTCAATATGATGTACCCTTGAGTCTCTTTCCTCAGGGTAACATGTAACACTAAAGTTGAAGGCCACATGTAGCATGCTGTTCTAAGCTGAGAGCGATGGCCCCTTTTACGGCACTAGCCAACATGTGACTATTAAAAGCCTAGATAGCGATAATTGTAGTCACAAAGCCCGTTTCCATTGTGGTGAGAAAGAGACCCTAAAAACATCGGAGCCTTTCATGTCCTTGAGACACTTACTCTATTACAATTAAAAGTCATCTTTTCAACACCTTTCAATATATCTCACTGTTAATCATAATGCAATTTTGGAAAATACTCACTGGGCTCCCTTTGCAAACTTTGGCTGTCCCTTCTGAGGTTGGGCACTGTGCTCTCACTTCAAACCTTGGCGGTGGGTGAATTATTAGCAACAACACATACTTAAGATCATTGTGCATTTCGTGCAATGATCAAAAGTTTCTTAAAGTGCTGCATATTTTAGTGAACTTTCTATTTGATGAAAGTCACATTCTCACACCTGGCTTGGTCGGGTGGTGCCATGGAAAGAAGACAGTTTGGAGCCAAGTGGAATTTGTTTCATATTTTGACTCAATCATGAGATTTGAGGCAAGTTTCTTTATTTCTAGGTCAGTTTTTTTCCTCCAGTCTGGAAGAAAGGGCTCTGGTTTTACTGAGTAATAAGAATTGAAGCAGGAATTGCTCCTGCCATTGTTTTTGTTACTGTTATTTTGACCAAATTACCCAAGAACTAACCAATGACTTCCCTCCAAAGGGTAGTGGAGCCTTTGCTTTGCTATGGTAATGCAGACATTAGCCCCAATAAATCTGGTTTTATCAAGCCACCCAGTTTTCAGTATTGAGGAAAATTCAAATTTTGTTTTCACGGCCCCGGTGAGGTCGGAACGGCCCTGGTGCGGTCAGGACGACTCCAGTGAGGTCAAGACAGCCCCGGTGAGGTTGACACAGCCCTGGTGAGGTTGAAACAGCCCCGGTGAGGTTGACACAGCCCTGGTGAGGTCGGGGCGGCCCCAGTGAGGTTGAAACGGCCCCAGTGAGGTTGGGACAGCCCCGGTGAGGTTGAAACAGCCCCGGTGAGGCTGAAATGGCCCCAGGGAGGTTGAGACGGCCCTGGTGAGGTAGGGATGACCCCAGTGAGGTAGGGATGACCCCAGTGAGGTAGGGACGGCCCCAGTGAGGTCAAGACAGCCTTGGTGAGGACGAAACGGCCCCGGTGAGGTTGGGACAGATAATGGGGACCAGTATAGACTGATGAACAGGGGTAGATACAGAGGCAGAGCAGCATTGAACAGACTGTCAAACTACAGTGGGAAGCCTGGGGAGGGTTGGGGAGGGGGTGTTAAGAGATCAACTGAAGGACTTATATGCATACATATAAGAATAACCAATGGACACAAGACACTAGGGGGTAGGGGAGGCCGGGGGAATGTCAAAGGGGGGGGAAAAGGAGACATATGTAATACTCTTTGTAATACTTCAAGAAATAAAAATTATTTTTAAAAAATATATATCATTATAATACAAGGCCGAGGTAACTTCTGAAACTGAAATTTAGGATTTTATAACCTTTGAACTACAATAAAGCCAGAACCTAGATTGTAATTAAAAAAAAAAAAAAAAAAAAGAATTGTTTTCATTCACAAAAAGTCATATACTTCAAATTTCTCTCATATAAAATCCCTTTCTTCTATATGCCTTTTTTCCCTTCGGGAATACCAACACCAAAAATAGTAAGAAATAGCAACTCTCTTAATATTTCTAGTTGACTATGAGTATATGTGATAGTTACCTCCTAGAAAGGAACCTAATTTGGTCTTAAAGAAATAATGTTTGCAGGAAATACCACAGGTATAATTAAAATCTTTCTTAGGTGCTCTGCATATTGCACTGTTTTATATATGCAAATTGCACGCAGAAATCAAACTGTCAATTTAAACTAAGCACCTTCACAAACATAATTTGTTATTTACAACAAGCTTCTAAGAAGGCAGATATTAACATTCTACTGAGAAATAAACTGATGCTAACAGACCACACCATCAACTCTAAATAAATCTCATAAAACAGGTTTTCAGACTCCAGTATCTTTCTACAGAACAGCATTGTTTTTATGACCCAATTTCAAGCAATTTAAACACCGGTACATTTATAATGGATCAACAGGTGAACTACCCCTCTCAGTGAGTGCACCAAAGGCTGGGGTCATCCCCTTTAACACTATACACATCCAACCCCAGGGGTAACCAAAGATCTTTGCAAATTCTTACATCCAAAGTGAGATGGAGTTAGCCTCTGAGGAGACCCCAGCAGCTAAAACACAAAGCAAATTTTTTGACCTTCAAGCTAATGCCTTTGAGTGGCTGCTTCACTATTGGAAATCGCAGTGAAACTCAGCAAGACTAAGGACTATGTGCATGACATCACTTGGTTGGTAAGACCTGGGATTAGTCATTGCAAAGAACTGAGTTATAACTATTGATCTAGTTTTCCTGTATGGATGATTGGCATTTATGTGTTGGTTGGTATACTCTTTTTTTTAAAATCCTCAGCTGAGGACATGCTTAAAGAGAAGGGGGGAAAGACAGAGATGAGAGAGAAACATTGACCAGTTGCCTTACATATGTGCCCTGACTCGATAGAATACGCAACCCTATTTACGTGTCCTGACTGGGAATTGAACCGGCAACCTTTCAGTGCACCAGACAGTGCTCCAACCAAATGAGCCACTCTGACTGGGGCAGTTAATAAACTCTTTTATTTTCAGGGAATCCTAAAGAATGATGATGCTGGCATACTACATAGACACTGATAATAATGCAAGTGTCTGAAAGGTGTAATGTGTGTTTTTAAATGTGTGCCACAATAATACCAAGAGCAACTGTAGGTCAGGGTGGTGTGCTAGGAGTTTTTTGTATATTGTTTCATCCAGCCTTTTGACAACCCTGTGATATAAGAACTGTCATCATTATACCAGTGCAGATAAGAGACGGCTCAAGGAGGGCCCCGGATCATGAGCCAAAGGCTTTTCATGAGGAGATAATGAGCAAATGAGGTCACAGTGGAGCTGACGAAACAAATTATAGCAGGCCTTGGATGATAAGCTATGTGTTTAATATTTTAATCTGTAAGGAACACTAAGCGCATTATTCTAGCTGCAATGTACAGGGACAAATTGAAGGAGGAGAGACTGGGGATAGCCAGCAAACTAGAGGTGTGTGCGTGCGTGCGTGTGCGTGTGTGTGTGTGTGTGTGTGTGTGTGTGTAAGACAGTGAGGATATAAATTTCTTGACCTCTGCTCACAAAAAGCTCACAATCCTATGAAAAACAGTAGATATCATAGGTATGTTATAATCGGATTGTGAATACAGTGCTATAGGGGTGCCGAGGACGATGCTGGTCCCAACCACCCATGATCAGAACAAATTCTTGGGCGAGCAGGTGTCTAAACTGATCTGAACCACGAATATGAATTGTTTAGGCACTGGAGGGCTGGAGAGGTTTTAGAAAGTGACATGATGCTGTGTGCAAAGGAACAAAATGACTTGAGATTGCTGGAAGAACTATAACTAGTTCCTCTAATTGGGGCCCCGCATGGGACCTGCCACTGAGCCTAAAAATTAGAGGCGAGGTGACATGCAGTATAGTCTTTCCATAAAGAAGTGTTGGGCTTGATCTTGAGGGTGAGGCAAGCCGTGGGTTGGAAGCAGAGTCATGACGCGGTCAGGTTTTTGATTGCGAAAGATTTCTCTGATGCTGATGGAAAGAATGGCTTGTAGGGAGTGGTAACTGGGAAGTGAGACGACCATTGAGGAATCCCAGCAAGAGATGGTGAAGTTCAGAATTAAGGTAGTGGCAGAGTACACGATGGAGAAAAAGAAACGCACAAAGAAGGTAAGTGAGGTATAATTGATAGAACTTAATTCTCAGGATTCTATCTTGAGCTCTGGAGACTGAGTTTAGTGCTTCTGTTGTTTTATTTTGTTTTGTTTTGTTTTTCAAAAACCTGGCCAGAACTTAATAGGAGAGTCTTTTTACTCTTTCTCTCACAATGTAAACATTCAGATGTTTTCCAGCAGAAATATTGATAGAGATGATTACAGGGTGCTATTTTGTACCCCACTTTAGGTAATATCTGATACATGTTCTGCATTTCTTTTTAAAATAACAAAAAAATTGAAGTACAAAACACTTTAAGGATTTTAGATGAGAGATTACAGACATCTAGAATTAGAGCACTTTCTTAGAACACCTCAGAAAACACACATTTTTTCCTCTGGATTAGGCCCTGCTGATGGGAGCCATATATAACATTTATTTTGAGTGTGAACTCTCTGGCAGAAACCACGTTATTGCACCAAACAACAGTCTATTTATCGCTCTCTATGGCAACTATCACCAGTGCTCCAGAGCACTCCATCAGAGTACTGAGCAGAGACCAGAGGGCCCTCCTGGGCCTGCAGAGAGAGGGCCTGTCCTGGAGTTGACCTCGCTCCCCTGAGCCTTCTCTCTGCTTCCTTCACTCTATGGTCCAGGGTCCGCTGGCTCCCTTTTCTGCCTTGCACCTGGGCCTGCTTCCGTTTTCTTTTCCATGAAATCTTAGGCCAGGAGAATCTTCCCATTCTCATTTGGCAAGCTCGAGATCATTACCATTTTAGACTTGGAAGCAAACTGAGAGAGCATTGCGTTCAGTCCCCTCCTTTAGAAATGGGGATACTGGGGCGCAGAGAAGTGAAGGGACTTGGCCACACCACCTAGGTAATTTATGACAAAACTGGGACGTCGATCCAGACCACTACTTCCCTTTCCCAAGCCAAGGATTCCAACATTAGATGAATGGGTGCAGTAGGTTATATGGCGGACATATTTGGCTTTGTTTATTTGATGGATCATTTGCTTGACTCTCCAATTTTTCTCTAGAATATCACTTCCCCATTTTTATCCCTGAGGTTCAAGCAAAATTCACTCAAATCCCTAGTTCCATGGGTAGAACATAACTGGGGCCACGCCAATCAGATAATCATATCTTTCAAGCACCGTGATTAGCTCAGAAATGAACTCCTGACTCTCAGTCATTTGGGAGTTTTGGTACAATTATCAAGATGGGGCATATGCACATGTCTTTAACCTCCCATGGGACTTCGGCGGAACTAGAAGCACTTGGCTTTAAGTTACTTAAAGCCAACCTGTCATTGCATGAAACCAAGAAAGGAAGTCAAAGCTTGGAGAGGCAAAGACCCAGAGTTCTGATGACATGGGTCTCTAAATTCTCCCATCCCTGATAGACTCTTTCCCTCTGACTTTTGCAGTCCCATTATCAATGAATTTCTTCCTTTGTTTTAGCCCACTCTGGGTGTATTATCTGCCACTTGCTAAAGTGCCTTACCCAAAATATGCACTGTGAAATTCTTATGTCTTAATATCGTTTTCTACTTTACATAAAAGACACCATTGCTCATTATATCATAGATGTGTGAATCTATTTAATTTGAAACTTACAGTAGCATAATAACTTCTTATGTTACAAACTGAATGCTTAGCATCGGGCTTTCCTGTTTATTTATGTTTATAAGATCATAATTTCCTGTTCTTAAGAACAAAGTGAGTTTAAAGGGTTTTTAAAATTAAATAATTGTGTGTTTTTAAAAATAAATAAGTCTCAGTAGGTTTCTTAAACTTCAAACCACTGTACAAGAATGATGGTAATGAGCTAAATGTAAATGAGACAGAACCTTCCAGATTAAATTTGCCTTCAAATCCACATGAATTTATAAACTAAAGGGAAATTTTTTTATTTGTACAAAAACCCCATGGGAGAATGGATAATACTTAACATGTTGGTCTATGCTAAATTGGGCCATTTTTACTGAATAATTACCCTGTTTGCATATGGAAAGTGTCTTCCCATGGCCTCCCAAAGAGGAGATTTTTCTGAGTAAAGTCAGTGGAGATAAGTTTGAGGTAGAAAACACAACTCTTACACCATGGCACCAAACTACAGAGGTTGAGGTGTCACGTGTATACACGTTGAATATCTACAGATTAAAATATTTATTGTTCCTTCTTACAGGGCAGCTTCAAGTTTAGGAGGAAAGCACACGTGTGGCTTAAAGCATCAACAATAATCGATTAGGTCCATCTTCTTTTGAAAGAAGACTCCACTCCTTTCATTCAGTTTCTAAACCATATTCCTGTTCATTTCTATTCTCATTCCTGGTGTTGACGAGCTGCTTCTCCAGATTTGCTCCATGCCACTCTCCTCATTTGTCCTATTTAGCTAAATATCATAGCCCTTTCTAGATTTTGAACTTGTCAAGCTCTTTTAGTACCCCAGGGCCTTTGCACTAGCCATCCCCTCTACCTAGAAGACTCTTTTCATGACTCTCTACAAATTGGTCTGTGTGATATTCTCAGAGGGACCTTCCCTGCTCATTCTGTCTCACACAGCTACACCCCATTATAGTTTCACGCCGTTACTTTGCTACCTAGCTGTTTCAATCGTACGCATCTTGTTTGTGTTTTGTTTTGTTTTTTTGTCTACCTTTTAGAGTATAGGCACCTACAGTGCAAAGATAATTTTCTTTTTTTTGTTTGCTGCCGTATCTCCAGAGCCTTGAATAGTATTTGCACTATATTGTACAAATAATAAATACCAGTATTTGTGAAATGAATGAGAAGGTAATGGGAAAATTATACAAATATGCTCTTTTCCATCCTTTTCACTAAGATTTTTCCTCTACCTAAAGAATTATTTCTTGAAAGGGATGGTAGTACACTTAAATATTAGCTACGTAAAGGGGGAGATGGCCTTTCTTTCTCTGTTTAGCTTCCATTAACTTTCAGGAAGAAAAGCAGCATGCCTCATGACATCATGACCCAGAGCCTAACCTAGAAAAATGAATCCATCATAGTGAATTGTTTCATCAATGACCACATACTGTTTAATTCTCTCTACAAATTAGGAGAGCTCAAACATCCAGAATTCTAGGCTACTAGGATGAATTCTATGTTTTTTTCCCTTTCTGGACTTTCATTTAGGTTACTAGTAGGTTTAAGGACAAACACCAATGGCCCAGAGGAGAACTGGTGGGTGCTCGGTGCTCTGCTCTCTAATGTCTTAGAAGAATCCATTAAAGAATATTTATAACCACTATTTTACAAAGGAATGAAACATCCCATTAAATTGTCACATGTTAAACAAAAGATCACATGTTAAATGGTAAGTCCAGTCTGATACTTGGTATTTAAAGAATCTATTCCTTTCTGCTCACCTCCCACTACCATCATCGTGTTTAACCCACAACAGCTCTTGCCAGGATTTCTACAACTGCCCAAACGTTATCCCTGACTCCAATCCTATCCCCCTAGATAGAATCTATTCTCTATCCTGCAACCAGAGTGCGATTATCAAACCAGAAATCAGGTCAATTCACACCCCTGCTGAAATCCGTCAAAGATAGCATATTTTCTTCTCACCAAAAGGCCCAACTCCTTAGCATTGACTATAGATGGGCCAGCCATACAATGTAAGAAACTGCATCTGCAATGATCATCTTATAGATTTTATTCATTGCTCTACACTTTGTTCTGGTGGAGAAAAATATTAACCTTCCATTTGAAAATTAGATGGTATTTGCCTTGGAGTTACTAGGTTGCAATAGCTGTAGTTACATTACCCAAGGATTCTCAGAAGAGTACAGCATGATATGAACTGTTCAGAGGTAGGTCTATTCAGTTATGTACAAAGCCCACACTCTGGATATTCATCTCTTCCATCTGGAGCTAGCTCCTGCTGGCTCACTCTTAGGTCAACATTTTTAAGATAAGCAAGATTTCTTAGAATAAGCCAGCAACTAGGAGTGAGAAGAAGGCAAGAGTTCTCTTCAGGGGATAAATTGCTGATTTTTTAAAAATCGCCAGATTTCCTATCTTCAGCATTTGAAAAAGATTGACTGTACTGAAAAGTTTTAAAGTTATGGCAGTTTACTGGGGATTTTTCAATGTGGCCTGATCCAACTATTCCTTTGAAGTGGTGCTTATGATATAATACACGTCATCAAAGAGAAGAGAAAAATAGCCTGTCCCCTTGAGAACAAGAACAAATGCCTTGCAAACATAAATTGAAAGCCTATTTTTGAGAAGTGGATCTGAGCTATTCATAACGAGTGACGAACAAACCCATAACCTACCTCCACACCTCATTCACCCGCAGCTCGGAGACAAGATGGACAAAGACCTCTCTGCTGACTTCTCAGAATCAATAGCCTCCTGTCTATCTACCGGCAGATAAGAAATCTCTAAAAAGGGAGAGTGTTTGGAACTCTTAATAAAGGCAGGAAAATGAAGGTCAAAAGACAGGCTCCACCAGGTTATTGTAAGTGTTGGATGAAATACTCAAGTTCTAGGCTCAATATTTTATCCCTTCATAAAAATAAGTCTTACAGCACTTGCCCAACATGCCAGGTCAAATTACCACAATTTGACGCCATAAAATGTTTTGCATTCCTTAGTGAAACTCTTATCTTAAAGGTCAAGATACCAGCCTGAGCTTGTTTTGTTCTTAGTATTAAAATGTTGAGATTAAATGACATTTTTTTTTTTAAGTCTCTCATACAGGCTAAAGATAGATAAATTCCCATCTAAGGCTTTGGTGATTTCACCCGCAGGCACTTGGGTGTGTTATGAATGAGGATAATGACAGGTTTTGTGTCTCCATCTAGCAGGAAATTGGTCGTATATAAACCAGGAGGGTCTCTCTGTAGAGTAGAAATCGGAGGGCAATTGAAAAATAAGTAGCTGTACATCAAGGCAGGAAAAAGCATGGATGAAAGTGAGAAAAAGAGGATCACTGTATTTAAGTAGAAAATCTAGATTACAAAAGGGAAAAACTAATGCAGAGAATTTAAAAGAGATTATAGGTATTTGAAGATGTCAGGCAAAAAAAAAAATCTTGTTCAGTACACTTAAAAAGATATAAGTGTATGTTGTTTTAACTTTGTATTTTGAAATAATTTCAGATTTATAAAATAGTTGCAAAAATAGTGGAGCAAGTTTTCACATACCGTTCACCCATCTTCCCCTAATGTTAATTAATATCTTACATAATAATAGTACAATCGCTTAGACCAGGAAGTTAACATTGCTACAATACTATTAACTAGCCTACAGTTTTTATTCAAATTTTGCTGATTTTCCCATGTTGTCCTCTTTCTGCTGCAGGATCCAATTTAGAATCCTATAGTGAATATTTTTGTCATGTTGAAGTCTCCTAAAATATGTGACAGTTCTCATCTTTTTTTTCTTTTATGACCGTGTCACTTTCAAAGAGCACTTTCCATTTATTTTGTAGAATATCCTTCCATTTGAGTTTGATATTTCCTCATGTTAGATATGAGAGATTAATAAGAATATTTATTTTGGACAAGGATACCAGAGGGAAAGAGGACGGGGGGAAGGTAGAAGAGACTAAAGAGGTGATAAATGGTGATGGAAGGAGACTTGATTTGGGGCAGTAAACACAATAAAATATACAGATGATGTATTGTAGAATTGTACACCTGAAACCTATGTAATTTTATTAACTAATGTCATCCCAATAAATTCAATAAAAAATTCTTAAAAGAATATCACATAAGTGATGCTGTATCCTTCTCAGTGCATCAGATCAGGAGTAGCTTATGTTGATATGTCCGATTAGGGGTGTTTTAAACTTTCCTCATTTGCTTACTGTGGTGTCTGTCAGCGTTCTTCGCTGTAAAGTTACTTTTTTCCCCTCATTGCAATGAATGAGTAGATCATGAAGAAAGACTGTGAGATAGTGCAAATATCCCTTTATTGAAAAAAAGAAAAACTATGTTTTTAGAGGTGTTTTAGGGTCACAGAAAAATGAGAAGGTACAGAGGTTTCTGTATACTCCTGCCCCTCCATCCCCCACCAGGGTGGTACATTTGTTACAATCAGTGAACCTGCATTGACACATCATTATCACCCAAGGTCTATAGTTTCCATTATGGCTCAGTCTTGGTGTTGTACAGTTTATGGGTTTGGACAAAACTAAAATGGCATGTATTTACCATTATAGCATCATACAGAGTATTTCACTGCCCTAAAACTCCACAGTACTCCACTATCCATCCCCTCAGCCAAGCCCTAGCAACAACTGATCTTTTTACTGTCTCCACAGTTTTACTTTTTCCAGAATGTCATGTAATTGGAATCATACAACACGTAGCCATTTTATCTTAGCTTCTTTCACTTAGTAATATGCACTTAAGTTTCCTCCATGTCTCTTTATGGCTTGATAGCTCATTTCTTTTTAGCACTGGAAAATATTCCATCGTCTGGATGTACCACAGTTTAATTATCCATTCATCTACTGAAGGGCATCTTGGTTGCTTCCAAGCTTTGACAATTATGAAAATAAAGCTGTTATAAAACATCTGTGTGCAGGTTTTTGTGTGGATATAGTTTTCAGCTTCTTCGGGTAAACACCAAGGAGCATGACTGTACAATCATATATTAAAAATATGTTCAGTTTTGGAAGAAACTGCCAAACTGTCTTCCAAATTGTCTGTACCATTTGCACTTCTACCAACAATGAATGAGAGTTCCTATGGCTCCACATTGTCACCAGCATTTAATGTTGTCAGTGTTGTTCCAGATTTTTCCATCCTAATAGGTGTGTAGTCTTATTACAATTTTAATTTTCCTGATGACATGATATGGATCATCTTTCATGCAAATATCCTTTTTATTATATACTTTTGACCACCAATTTTAGCATTTATCAAGGGTTCTTATCCACAAAATTATTGCTATGAGCTTTGCATTATTGACAATTTTTCTATTTCCTTATTTCTTCCACGTTTAATCATTGGTACTATACCCTGAGGAAGAATATAATATTATTTCAGTGAAGCTTAATAAAATGACTTTCTAAGACAAACAGGCTGTGCTTTATAATAAGGAGAACCTTATTCTTGCCCCACGGGAAGAAGCTTCACATATATGTGTGTTCTTTTCACTGAAGATGGTGTTTTCAAGCTTTCCTAATACTTGATATAAGTAGAATTCATCATACCCATTGTGGAGATTAGTGAAATTTTTATTTAAATGGGCACATGCCACACAATCTGAAGTAGCAACTTGATAAAATTTCATTCTCATAATTTTAGGTCCTTGTTTATTTAAAAATTCAGCAACTATCTTGAATTCCATGCTAGGTGCTATATTAAGCACTGGAGATACGGTAGGTACTAATACAGACAAGTTCCCAGCCCTCATGGAGTTTTCAGTCTAACAGAGAAGGCCAATGATAATATCATCAATTGAATAGCAATGAGGTCATAAATGGAGAACAACAAAACTCTCTGTAGATGAATAAAGGTACCTAATCTAGTCTGGATTGGATAACTGGTCTGATCTACAAGAGTGTTTCAAGGAAGTAAAAAATGAAAGCATGCTATTCTATAAAGATAAGTACAGCGTGTGAAAAAATTGAGAAATCATAAGTTTGAAGAAAACATGAAGGGGAAACTCTTTCAGGCCACTTGGGACATATTAGAATTGTTGACCAGATGAACAATGGATTTCAACAGGGGTTCGGCATACTCATATTTGTTATTTCTAAAGATTACACTGGCCAGCTGTGTGCAAATAAGGCAAAATGGGTAGCAAAGGAGAATGAGAAGGAGTGTTAGAAAAGTAGGGACAAAATCCAGAGGAGGTGATGTCATAAAGAAGGGAGAGTTTCACTCTTCTCTCCCACCAGGGTAGCTTCTGCTCCACTGTTCTTTCCACATCAGTCTGCTTCTGTTTCTCCATTTCGTTATGTCATGTTGAGAAGTTGAAGGGACACTTCTGCTCAGTCTTCATCTAAACGGCCTTCTAGAAATTTAGCAACTCCCTCAGTTCCAGTTACGTATTGCTGTATAACGAACTAGCCCAAAGCTTACTATCTTAAAGCAACAGCTCACTATTGTCTCTCATAGTTCTATCTAGAATGACTGGATTTAGCTAGATTCTTGCTTACAGTTTCTTATGCAGACAGAGTCAGATGTCAGCTGGGGCTGCAATCTCTGAAGGCTTAACTGGGAAGAACAAACCAGATGGGTAATTTACATGGCTGGTGGTTTGTGCTGCCTGGCAGCTGGAAGTTCAGCTGGGGCTATCTCCTGGAGCATCTACATGTGGTCTCTTGTGCCGAGTACTAATTTGTTGTTCTCAGCTCCAAATTTATCCTTCTCTGCCCTGCTTTGGGATAATTCCACTGGAACCTGAAATCAATTCTCCATCGCCAACTGTTGAAATGTTGGGCTTTTCATAGGTGGCAATGGGGTGCCCCTGGGTTCTGGGGTGACACTGGTATCACTGGGGTGATAGCAACAGGAAAATATTTCCTTCAGGGCTTCATCCTCCATTGTTAGCATTGAGTGTGGGAGACTGATGGTCCCCGTGGATAAGCTCCACCACAGCCTCAGACCAAGCTCGGCCCACTGGCAACCATTTGAGTACTTATAGCAGGAACATTCTGTGGTAGCTCTGGCTGTAACCACAGGCTACACACTGCCCACCAGGGCCTCTTCTAAGCAGCTACAGCTCCCTCCACAACCCAACTCCCTCACCTTTTGGCTACTTACAGGCTGTATTTATCTATGATTGTCACAACCTCTTCAAAAGAGTCCAAATCTCAGCACTGGGGGAAGGGACTCTCCTCGTCCTAAGTTCCTTCTTTGAGCCTATAGGTGGTAGTTTGCACCTGCTATTGCTCTTCAAATCCATGTTTCCCCCTCTTGGTAGTTAACCACTTCAACTAGATAACAATTACTTACATTATAGTTTCCCTGCTCAAATAACTGGTATGGTTTCTGTCTCCTGACTCAACCCTAATTGATTTTACCTGTTCATGTGGTGTGGCCCACACCTCTCTCAGGATGGGCTCCTAGAGACAGTGACTCAGGACTTATTCCCAGCTTGTCTTTAATTTCCTATATACATCTGTCCTTGCTGTTTCATCTAGGGCCATGCTTTAAAATACCATCCATATGCTGGTGGCTCCTAAATTGAACCTCCAACATATAACCTACTGAGCTTCAACGCGTTTATCCACCTGTGCACTTATCATCTCCACCTAAGGGATAACCTCAAGCAAAGCTCCTAATTTCCCACATTCCAAAATAAAGTACTTAAAGAAGGCACCGCTAGTTGTTCAAGTTAAAGAGAGAGAGGTCATTTTTCATTGTTCTCTTCCCCACACCCTGCCCTCCACTGATTTCAATTCTTAAACAAGCTGTTTCTATTTTACCTCCAAAGTACATTGCAAAGTCACCCACTTTCTTCATGTCAATTGCTACCACCCTAATCTAAGTGATGATCACTCCTCACCTGATTCTTTCTTTATAAACCAGCCAGAATAAAAATTCAAAAGCCTTAACCAGATCCTGGAAAACACTGCTTAACACCCTTCAGTGATATTCTACTCTACCTAGAATAATTCAAAATTCCTTACCCCGGCCTTCAAGACTCCAGACATCTGACTCCTGTCTACTTCTTTAAATTGATATGATTCTTCCTCTCATGCCGCTCCAACCACACCACCCCTCTTTTAAATTCCTAGAACGCCTGAAGGTCTCTTTCCTCTGCATTTCCAGAGTTTACTCCCTGGCTTTGATGTTATCTTCCTTTGCACGTGGCTTCGGTCATCTTCAGATGTCACTTCCTCCAGCACCCTAAACATACTCTCACGCTACTCTTCGTGTTTCCTGCTTAGCATGATTAATCTCAGCTTTCAATTAGTTCTTCTTTGAGAACCTATTTTCTTATTTATAAAATGTAAGCACATTTGTCAGTTCTGCAAATATTTTCAAAGTTTGCACTATGTTGCTGATATTTTTCTGGGTGCTAGAATATAGCAGTGGTCACGGTCCTGCCCTCTTGGAGATGACATTTGATTTACATAGCCAGTCAATCCCTATCAGAGTGTAACAAGGACAATTCAGTTTTAATTCCAAATGAAACAAACAGGGCCTAAATCTGAAGAGAAATTGTCCATCTTGCTTATATGACTAAGAGTCTGTGCTAAATCACTGTAATGCAAATTTCAACAATAATCAAAGGGGCTCTGGTGGGCCGAGAATTATCAATGTGGAGACATCGAACTTCTGTGGGCATGTTTACATCTTTGATGCTGCTTTTAACTTATAAAGTGGTGGTGACATTTACTTATTTCCTTTAGTCATTTTTCCTGTACATTCATGTAGGTGTCTCCATCTGGAGCTTTATTTTAAATCTGCTTTGAATGCCAGCCAGAATCTGCAGAACACTCTCTTTTACAGCGAGCTCATAGAGAATGGCGGCTGGGATCCGGAGGAATAGCTGCCCAGGCTTCCATGCACGTGGAACCCAAACCCACTGAAGGCTCCAGAGGACGGATGAGAAACGCAGTAAGAGTGGACACACCATGAAGAGAACACAGCCTAGGGCCACGTGTGAGATAGAAACTCACATCTTGTTGAAATAGATGGAAGGACAGACTTTCTAATATTATGAAGCTATTCATCACAACTTATCTGTTTACACAGATAACCTATATACAAAAATCTACCTAAAAGATCAAAAATTACAATTGTCGCCCTGGCTGGCGTGACTCAGTGGATAGAGCGACGGCCTGCGGACTGAAGGATCGCAGGTTCGATTCCAGTCAAGGGCATATGCCTGGGTTGCGGGCTTGATCCCCAGTGGGGGGCATGCTGGAGGCAGCCAATCAATGATTCTCTCTCATCATTGATGTGTTTCTCTCTCTCTCTCTCTCTCTCTCTCTCTCTCTCTCTCTCTCTCTCTTCCTTCTTCTCTGAAATCAATAAAAATGTTTTAAAAGCCCTGACTGGTTTGGCTCAGTGGATAGAGCGTTGGCCTGTGGACTGAAGGGTCCCAGGTTCGATTCCGGTCAAGGGCATGTACCTTGGTCGCGGGCTCATCCCCAGTGGGGGTTGTGCAGGAGGCAGCTGATCGATGTTTCTCTCTCATTGATGTTTCTACCTCTCTATCCCTCTCCCTTCCTCTCTGTAAGAAATCAATAAAATATATTAAGAAAATGTTTTAAAAAATTACAATTGTTATATTGAACCCTAGAATCTTAGAATCACTGTGGCATGGAGCATCATGGATGATAGAAATCCAAAAATCAAAAGCATGAATTCCTCATACAAAGTGCCCTCCATGATGTCCTCTAGATCATGTTGATATATCTTTGGTGCCAAAACACTCATTGCCTTTTCATCTAAAGGTACCTCAATCTGTTAAAAAGTTCTTATTTGTGATATTCAAGTGTCTCTAAGTCCCTAATATTCATAAAGTCTCAATTTTCATTAATGCAAAAGCAGAATGACTCAAGCCTTCATATTATAAACTTGGAAGGTTTAGTTTTTCTCCAATATCCCCAGGGATCTTTGTGGATCCAGCAGTTGTCTGGACTCTCTCACTCTGGATTCCTGCGCACATTGAATGCACCATCCAGGTTCCTTTATTTCCAGAGGCGGCTGTCCACCTGTCACATCATGTCCCCCAGGGGCCAATGGCCTTGCCCATAGTTCACTCTCCAAAGCACCAAGTACTAAAAGCTGTTTATGAAACTTTTTATTGCAAATCGGTGGGGTCACAGAAGTCGAGTAATTATTAGATATTACAGTCATAAAGCACTTGGTCACCTTCAACACAGGAATTTAATTTCTCACTGGCCATTCTGCTCCTTAGTCTCTGGTCTACTATGATCTGTCTCACCCACTCTATCAGACCATTCTTCTTTCTCTTTCTTCCACTTAGAATGTCCAGGGCTGCTGTATAAAAACACTCAATTCTCTCTTATTTTTATTATAGAGAGCAATTCACTCTTTAGGTTCTCCTACCCAGTCTAATTTAGGGTGAAAGATTATATTTATAAATAAGATTGTGTTATAGGGTGTTGTTTTGTATCCAAAAGAATAATTTTCTCATGTAGATGAACTCTCTTTCCTTGGTTCCTAGGGTAACCAGCTCAAACTGTAACTACTGCTAAAGTAACACAAATTTCTTCCCTAAATCCTTATACTGATCTGAAATGTGTCATCCTAATGTTTCTATGTGCCGAATTTAAATTCGTCCATTCAATGATAATTTTGATTTTCTTTTCTATGTGCCAGCTACCATCCTAGGTATTGAAGGATGTGAAGACTCAATTCCTGCCCTCAGTCATATAGAGACAATGCAAAGGCAATGAAAATATGTTATAATAATTGCTCTTCTGGAGCTGAGCACAGTGTTTATGGGTGAAATAAATTTAGAAGGAGCACTGGATTGAATTGTGCCCCCCACCCCCTTGCCCAAACAAACAACTCCTAACCCCCAGTACCTGTGAATATGGCATTTAGAAATAGGTCTTTGTAAATGTAATTAAGTTGAGGATATCAAGATGAGATCATTATCCTGGACTTACATTTAAAGTGAGCCCTAAATCCAACGTGCATTGTCTTTATAAAAGAGAAAGGCCATGACACAGAGACACAGGAAAGAAAACCATGAGAAGATGAAGAATTTGGAGTGAGGTTGCCAGGAGCCACCAGAAGCTGGAAAGAGCAAGGAAGCATTCTCCTCTAGAGCTTCTGGAAGGAGTCCACCCCTTCTAACACCATAGTTCCAAACTTCTGACCTCCACACTGCGAGAGAATAAGTTTTTGTTCTTTTAAACCACCACATTCGTGGCACAGTAATTAGTTGCAGCAGCCCTAGAAAACCAATATAAAGAGTCATTAAATTTATCTCAGAAATACGATGTTCAACTAAGAAAATCGGTGTGAACAGGTTAGTGAAGGGGTAAGGGGGATTAAAGAGTTTCCTGACTCAGAGAACAGTACATGTTGAATGTGAATATGTTGAGTGATAATTGCTACTGGTTTTCTATTTCCTACAAGAGCAGGAATGGCTTAGAGATGACTCAGCCAACAAAAGGGACCATATACCTATATGGGTATACAATACATAATAATACCCATATACTCATGTAATATGAGCAATATTAGTTATGAATTATCAGATTTAATATGAATATCTATATATTCACTTTCAAATATAGGTAGACATTTAAAATGTGACTCAGAGTAATAAATAATCTCCTATGTACTGTGTATGTGGCAGTTCTGTCCAGAAGGAATGCTTAATGACTTGGGGGTCATTTCACCATCCACAGCACCTACAATGGCAAAGCTCAGAAGGGAATAGCTCACTCCTCCCTGACCTGAATTGAAAGTGAGACTGTATTTAATATAGCAAAGGTAAGTGCACTGAGCTCCGCTGAGAGGTCTCAGAAACTGCCTTGCACAATAATGTCAAACTTTTAGAACTTGATGACCAGCATTTTCAATGATAAAGTTAAAATTTGGAAAATTTAATATTTGGAAATTTTTCCAATAAGGTGAGATTAGTCTTCAGCTTCAGCTTTGGCTGAATGTTGATTTTAACCCTTGGTTACTTAACATTCAGTGCAAATGTGCGTTTGGGGGCCCCATCCCATGTATTTCATGAGCTTCTCTGGGAGGATCTGCAGTGTGCTAAGTAACCAGGAAAGAGCAAGATTCTTGATAAGAAAGTGAATGTGCCTAATTAACATACTAAGTATTCTATGATATCCTGAAATATGTTTCAGATTTATTATGTTCAAGATTAAAATCCTCTGTGGAGAAAAAGGAACACTTGTGCACTGCTGGTGGGAATGCAGACTGGTGCAGCCACTATGGAAGACAGTATGGAGTTTCCTCAAAAAACTACAAATGGGACTCCCATTTGACCCTGTGATCCCACTTCTAGGAATATATCCCAGGAAACCAGAAACACCAATCAGAAAGGATATATGCACCCCTATGTTCATAGCAGCACAATTCACCATAGCTAAGATCTGGAAACAGCCTAAGTGCCCATCTGTAGATGAATGGATTAGAAAACTGTGGTACATCTACACGATGGAATACTATGCTGCTATAAAAAAGAAGGAACTCTTACCATTTGCAACAGCATGGATGGAACTGGAGAGCATTATGCTAAGTGAAATAAGCCAGTCAATGAAGGAAAAATACCACATGATCTCACTCATTTCTGGATAATAAAGACCATTATAAACTTTTGAACAAAAATAGATACAGAGGCAGAGCTGCCTCGAACAGACTGTCAAACTACAGCAGGAAGGCCGGGGAGGGTGGGAGGGCAGGAAGGGGGTGGGTAAGAGATCAACTAAAGGACTTGTATGCATGCATATAAGCATAACCAATGGACATAAGACACTGGGGAGTAGGGGAGGCCAGGGGATTGTCATGGGCGGGGAAATAAAAAAGGAGACATATGTAATACTTTTTGTAATACTTTAAGCAATTTAAAAAAAAAAAAGATTAAAATCCTCACCCCAAACCCCAAGTGCCATTGGGGTGAGCCATCAACTATATATATTAAAAATGACTGTACCAAATAAATGTTTATTGATTTTTCCAAAAAAAAGATTAAAATATCTTTAAGATTAACATATACTTATTGGGGGGGGGGGGGAGGGAGGAAGCCCAAAGAAAGGCCCTGTGTCTAGCTGTAGTCCCAGTCTATTTTATTAGAGAAGCACTTTTGTGAAGTCCAATGACAATAAAAAAAATCCCTCTCTGTTCATGGCATGGTGCATGTCAAAGGAATAAAGAATATCAGATTATGAAAAGGCAATATGGTGTGGCTGTAGGTGCAATGAAGAGAATGAAAATAACTAATGAAGACAGGTGGAGCTGGATAACTGATAGAGAGCCCTAGAGGAGGACTGGCCTGGGGCAGAGGCCACTTCCTCCCAGTCATGGTCGGACAGGGAGATGGGATAGCTGTGCCTTTTATCTTGTTTTGTTTCCATTTTGAGATTGAATGAATCTGAAGCTGGGTTTCTGTCTTTGAGAACTAGTCCGTTTCCAGTTCCCCCTCACATCTAGGAACAGCCTTAAAATGCTCCAAAGTCCAGATATTATCCTTCCAGCCTGTTTCGCCAAAATCTTTGCTCAGCTCCTTAACCTCTCTGCTGCTTTCAAATTTACCACTGCCCTGAGGGAGAAGCAATGCCTGACCTGGTGCTTTCTGCCCTTCCTTTATCCCTTGGATCTGGGTCCCCAAATCCCCGCTGCCTTTGTAGCTCTCAGATATCTTCAAATGTCATTTTCTTTCTTTCTTTTCCTTTTTTCAGCTATTTTGGTTGTTCTTGAGGAGAGGTTTGACCTGATACAGCTATTCGTGGAAGTCTAACTGTATTTTTTCACCAATATTGCCTATAGTTCTCTACTCCTATCCTCAGTATCTAAAGATTCTGATCTGGACCATGTGTAATTTTTATTATTAAATTTTATTGGGGTGACATTAGTCAACATGAACATATAGGCTTCATGTGTGAATTTCTAAGTTACAAAATCTGTAGATAGCACCTGTGCCCACAACCCAAAGTCAAATCTTCTCCTGTCACCTCATATTAGGACCCTCCCCTGCTCCCCCAATCCTTCCCTCTGGTAACCACCACACTGCTGTTTGTGTTCATAAGTTTGTTTTATATGCCACATATGAGTGAAATAATATGGTTCTCAGCTTTTTCTGTCTGACTTGAAGAGCTTCTGCACAGCAAAAGAAACAAACAAAATAAACAGGCAGCCAACCAGATGGAGATGATATTTGCAAACAGAAGCTCTGACAAAGGTTTAGTTTCCAAAATATATAAAGAACTCGTAAAACTCAACACCAAACAAATAAACAATCCAATCAAAAAGTGGGCAGAGGACCTGAAAATACAACTCTCCCAAGACAGCATACAAATAGCCAACAGACATATGAAAAGATGTTCAACCTCACTGGCAATTAGGGAAATGCAAATTAAAACTACAATGAGATACCACCTCAGACCTGTTAGAGTGGCCGTTATCAACAAGACAAGCAATAACAAGTGCTGGAGAGGTTGTGGATAAAAGGGAACACTCATTCGCTGCTGGTGGGAATGTAGACTGGTACAACCACTATGGAAAGCAGTCTGTAAATTCCTCAAAAAATTAAGAATAGAGCTACCATACTACCCAGCAACCCCACTCCTGGGTACATACCCGAAAAACTCAAAATCATTGATACACAAAAATATATGCATCCCTATGTTCACTGCAGCATTATTCATGGTGGCCAAAACATGGAACCAATCAAAGTGTCCTGCAGTAGAGGACTGGATAAAGAAGGTGTGGTACATATACACAATGAAATATTATTCAGCCACAAGAGAGGATGAAATAGCGTCATTTACAACATGGATGGACCGTGCGTAGTTTTAAAAACCCCATGGGAGATAAATGTCACCACTCCCGATCTCCATCCTCCTCCATTCATAGTCCCAGGTTCACAGACTCTTTGCAAGAATCAGACTGACAAATCAGACATTGGCAGAGGCTTAACAAGTAATCTTCACAGCCATTAAACTTCTCAAGGACTCTAGCCTTCTCTTTAGACCAGCGGTTCTCAACCTGTGGTTCGCGACCCCTTTGGCGGTCGAACAACCCTTTCACAGGGCTCGCCTAAGACCATCCTGCATATCAGATATTTACATTACGACTCATAACAGTAGCAACATTACAGTTATGAAGTAGCAACAAAAATAATTTTATGGTTGGATCACAACATAAGGAACTGTATTTAAAGGGCCAGAAGGTTGAGAACCACTGCTTTAGACTCACACATCTGTGAATCACACTTGCCACCTGAGAGTAATTATTTCCAGGTAAAACCAGGCTTCAAAACAGCCTCTAAAATGCAGGATAATTTTTTCATTAAACTATTATTTCCTTTTTCCAAAAATCTCCAAGAGAAGTTTTACATTTCCCCGTGTAATTGATACATCAACTTCTTTACCTCAGGTGTTTTGCTAGAAGGTAAAACAAATATTCTTGGATTTGCATAAACACATTCCCAGGCCTCACTGAATCTGCAAGCACCCTGTTCTCCACGGCACCTGACAGGTGATTCTGAATGTGTCTATTAATTGTTCTAAGTGGAAGAACATGGCCTCAGGAAGAGGCCAAACAGCCAGTTACCCAATAGAAAAATAAGCTTTTCATCTCAAAGACCAAGATGGCCATTTCTAGTTTCCCAACATTTTTCAGAGTAACAACAAAAGAAGAATTATTAGAAAATGTGGTGTGTGTTTTTAACCATTGAAAACAATCCCTTTGAAACTTATCAAAGATAAATACTTACACTATCCTGAACTGGTGATTTCTTGCCAGTGCAAGAAGCTAAGAACATAGCAAACAAAGCAAATCAATCATTCCTCTGAAAAGCTGTGCTGTTTTGGAGGCCTCGGTTCAGCTTGTGGTTAGTGTACGAACTACCAACCCCTGGAATGAAACCTTAGATGATAGGTGATCACTACACACCCTTTCCTAAGGTTTAAATTAGCCAGTGACTACGCCCAAGGAGGTGAGCCTGTTTTCTGAGGGAAAAAACAACTCTGCCATGTTGACTTAAATTTCACAGAATGACACAGAAAGCAAAGCAGCCATGAAAAATATCTGTGAAATTTTCTTTCAAAATAATTTTTTATTTCATAAAACTGCATATCTCAAAAAATGAAGGACATGATTGTAACTAAGATTGTATTACTGGGAAATGTCTTTACTTTCATAATATACATAGAACATCTCTATTTCCCAATTTTCTACAATAAACATTTTAGATTTATAATAAGAAAAGGAACATGAAAAACCTTTATAAACTTTGAGCTGCCCCCCTTGACTCCTTGCTAACAGCTCCTATGGGGTCTGAGTGAGTTTGGCAAGTTGACAGAGGGGAGCCATTTATCACCAAGGTGTCATCTGAAGCTGCTCCACTACGTCCTGCTTCACGGTGACAGTACGACATTGTGAGATAATTGCTTGTCCCAAGCTTAAAAACATGTGACAACCTCACCATCAGTGGGGCTGCTCTTTCTCATCTCTCAAAGTAGAAATGAACTTGGACTGGAGCCTACTGGACTCAGAACAAGAGGAAGAAGTCCAAGAAGCCGGTTCTCTGCTTTGTCATTATTGGAGAAAAGAGCTCATTCTAAAATGTTTCACATGCATATTATTTATAGTGTGTATTAACCTGGAGTCAGTCTATACAGGGGAGCCAATTGAATGATTTAAACCCAAGGGTACCAGGCAAAAATATCTTCCACTAGCTTATCATTCATATTAGTCATGCCGTTGTATTATCCTAAAGTATCCCCTAGCTAATATTCAATGATACAAGGTCTTGTGCATATAAGAAGAGCTTTACAAGCATTATCTCATTTCTCATCACAAAAGCCATGTAAAACCAGGTGCTTGTTATTATTGCCGTTTTTTAGTGAGGTTTTTGAGAATTAGGGAGATTAACTGCCCAAAGCCATGGGTTAGTGAACGGCTCTGAAACTCAAATTCAGGCCAGGCCTGATTCCGACACTCCACACTCATCACCATTTTGCTAGATTGCCTCTCACGGAGGCCCCTAGGAAATTGCAGGAAAGGCCGTAAGTTTGTGAACTACTGAATAACATTGTCAAGTTACTTCTCTGAGTTTGGTTCCCTTAGTTATGAAACTAGCATAGTAACAACACTTATCTCCAAGGGTTGCTGTGATGCTTAAAATGCGATAATGCACAGAAAACATTTGTGACTCAGAATGCACAGAATAAATGTAAGCTACCATTATGTGCCTTAACCCGAACATTAGCTCCTTAACCTGTTCTTGCCACTCACAATATAACAACTCTAACAAAACACCTTTTAAGTATTAGAGCCCCCTTTGGCGTTCCCTGTTCATCTATTAAGGGCCGCCCTATAACTAATCCTGTGTAAAACCTTGAGCACAGCTAACCAGACCTCCATTTAGTTTACGTTTTCCACCAGGTCTTTAAGGAACATGGAGGCTTCATTGCACTCTTCATCAAAGTCTAGACATACTCTGTCAAGGCCATTTATTTCCATCATATGTCTAACCAGTCTAGAGACACATTACAAATAAACTAAAAAGCCTTACTGGTGTGACTTAGTAGTTTCAGTGTCGGCCCACACACCAAAGGGAAGGGTCTCAGATTTGATTCCCCATCAAGGGCACGTACCTGGGTTACAGATTGTTTTCAGAGGATATTTTTCCCTTGATTTTTAGAGAGAGTGGAAGGAAGGGAAAGAGAGAGAAACATCGATTGGTTGCCTCCTATACCCACCCTGCCTGGGGCAGGGGATGGAACCTACAACTGAGGTATATGCCCTTGACCGGAATCAAACTCGCAACCCCTCAGTCTGCGGGCCAATGCGCTAACCACTTAGCCAAACCGACTAGAGCATGAGGCCCCATTCTTTTCAGGCCAACTGCCTGGAAAACGCCAAGTGAGAAGCAGGCCCAGAGCCTAACATAAAGGTCAGTTACCGAGTCCTAGGCAGCTCATTACCTTAGTGTTCAGCCTCTCTCTCGGGTTGGAGCCCTTGAACCACAACATGACTTGAAGAAACCGACCCTGCATGTTGTCTAGATTACAACCAACCCACAATCCCTGGGATTCTGCATCCGTTACGCCCACTGCCCTACCTGCAAAATTAGCTGGACTCTACGTAGACAAATTGCAGGCGCCTCTCCAGTGCATGCAAACACGGTCCCCAGCTTCCTCTGCTGCAGTGCTTTCTGGGAGGGCTACAACACCCCAGGACCCGTATCTTTTAAGCATATAAAAGCGTGCACCTGCTTCTGAACTAATTCCCCGAGGAAGCTCAGGGAGAACTCGGCTCAGCTGTTTAATTAACGTCATTCTTCTTAAAGGGCCGCTCAGAAGCCTGCACAAAGGTGAACTGCGGTTCAGTTCCACTGACTTTGGATCAGAGCCTGTCATGCATGAAGCAGGTAGAGACTTGGGCAGCCGGAATATTGTCACTGTCTTTGGATCTATGCCACTCACAGAACTTGGGAATGTCCCACTAGGCAAATCCCGGGGTTAGAAGCTGTTCTGAGGTGGGAAGAGAAGCTAGAGCACCTGTAGGGCATATGCCCTTTAACTCCCTCCTACCTGGAAGGGTATCACACCTGCCAAACAAATTTTCAATAGCTTAGCCTTGGACAGGGGTGGGGACACGGCCCACAAAATCATTTAGTCTGATTCTGCCAAGGCATTAGGGGTGAGTTAATTAAATGTTTGACCAAATATAGCAGGCTAATTTTTTTCCTTTATTGATTAAGGTATTACATATGTGTCCCTATAATGCAGGCTAATTTTAAAGTTGATAATTTTGTATGGCCCTTGAGTGATGCTATAAATATCCAAATGGCCCTTGGCAGAACAAAGGTTCCCCACCCCTGACTTAGAACATAGCCACAGAGCATTAGCTAAACATGTGGTCTCTGAGTGGAGCTCTCAATAGCACTAGATAGTGCATGACATCACCTTTTAAAAGTAGGATGTGCCTATTCAGGTCATCCTCACATTCATCAGCAACAGCAATACATCTGTCTGCATTCCCTAACATTTCTTCGAAAAGTTCGTTATCCACTATTTCACTGAGAAAGACTGATTCAGCCTTACTGTTATTAAAAGCTGCTTTGACCATAATCAACTTTCCCAATGATATCAGCAAACTTACCCTGAGCTTATCTCTGGCCCTCCTCCTGCCAGACTCCACTTCACAAAGCAAATAGTCTTACAGATCAAGAGGATGTGACCACCCAGTGTCTCTGCCCCTCTCTTAGACCAACATCTGAGCACCTAAAACCTTGGAATTTCTTGCCCCCATGGACACAAGCCCACTTCCAGGGTCCACACAGGCCTTTCTCCAAATCTATCCTGCAAAAGTTGGTTGGCACATGAGGGGTGGCCATGCCATAGCTCTTTGCTAAGCCTGAGTTTGGGAAAGAGTCCATGAATGGAGCTTTGAAGTGTGGGCTGGAATGTTCACACTCCTGTGTGTGAAGCCCCTCGCAGCTGCAATGGAGCTGGTCACGGGAAGTTTCGGTGGGCTGTGGGCTGGACCCTCCACTTGACTTTACCCCAGGCTCTGCAAGTGTTTGGATTGGACCTGCCAAAGATCTTCAAATTATAAAATCTTACAGTTTCTCAAATTTCTTAAACCATTCTTCGCTTTGAAATTCAACTCCCCCATCTAATCACCCCCTTTCTTCATTGCCTTCTTCAGATCTTTAGAGATGTCTAGTGCTTTCTGCTCTCTCAACATGGTGCTAAATGACATCTCCTGCTGAGTGTAGCTCTCAATCCATTACATAAGGCATTTCTCTAGTTATTAAAAATATTATGCTGTACTCAACAGTATGATGCTTTCACAATATTTATTTTCTTATATGTACAATAGATACAGACATGTGGATGGCCCAAGTTTTATACATTTAATGCATTCACTTTACTCAATATCACCTCCAGCATTTTTGTTAAGCGCATGAGCTTCTCTAGACAATTTCTTTCTTCATAGCTTTTTCTAACTCTCTTTAAGAATATTTTTACTTAACAATGTGGGGAAGATGATAGCGAGGATACACAAAATGGTTGAAAACAGGAGTATTAGACATCATTTTAACAGAACAGAGAAGATATTGGAGAATAGAATCTTCTAGTCCAGATTCCAATCCAAATGATTTTTGCCAGCACATGGTTGCAGATCTATTAGCACAGATTTCAAGGAAAGTACTAAGTTTAGGGTAAATACTTTACAAGTAGTTATAGTGAATAGTTGGATAGGGAGCATTCACATAGTAAGGGATACCTGTACTTCTCTCTCCAGTTTACTGCTGCCAAAGACTTGTGTTCCCAACATAAATGCTATTTTAATTAAAATTTCCTCTTTAAAATTATGAATAATTCCCACAATTTATGGAAAAACTTATTGAATCATTGATGTAGCACTCAAGGCCATTCATAACATGATCTCAGTCTACCTCTTCAGCTTCATCCTATCCTCCTTCCATTATACTCTATACCAACAAAGCTACTTGCTCAAGCAACTCATCCACACATACTGGTTCGTCTGTTTGGAATGTCCTTTTCCAACTGGAACTATACTTCCTTTCACTTTTCTAAAGCCTCTAATGCTTCCTCTCTCGTCCTCACACTTGGTGGCTAACTTTGCTTTCTACTGCACTAACAAATTTGAAGTCATCAGAAGACAACATACACAAATTCTCATCACCATAACTATATGTCTGTTAGCATCTGTGCCTATAAACCCTGCCTTCCTTTGTGTTACTATAGAGAAACTGTCCATGCTTCTACACAAGGCCAGACACACACATTCTTGTTGACTCAAGGTCGACTCCATTGAGATATCCCTTCAAGGAAAACCTTGCTGTTCGCTTACAAGGATGGTTAGATGCTAGCCTTCAACTTAAGTCTTTAGATTTATCTTAGCTTTCAAGGTAAGATTCTGGCTTCCTACATAGTCCCCAGCTAATGACAGACCACTAAGAAGCTACTAGGATCTATGCATTTCCTCCCAAATATGGGACTCCTTCAATAGGAAGTCTTTGCTCCAGAATTTCATCTTGCTTTATCTGAAGCTCTCCCTACTCAATCTTGCTCCCATTCCCTTCTATTTCATAGGTGTCTGAATTCTTCCCCCTACCTAACCTTATTTCTCCCCCTGTATTTTCCTGACATTTCTTAAAAGGAAGCTCTTGCGATTCTCATTTCATCTAGTCATCTGCTTTCTGCAGGACCAGAACTACCAGATACTCAGAATGCTTTGAGAACCAGATTTGAGGACTGAGTCCCTCACCACCCAGCTGCCAATAAGGACATCAGTTGTCAGAGCTTGGTCAGGATATCATCAGTGAAGTAAAAAACAAATTGTCACAATGTGCATCTTCTACAAAAAAAAAGAAGCAACTTCTTTGGGTTCTGAAAAAGAACATTTTATACCTAGGAATATTTTCTCACTTACACATTGGTTGACCCAGAGCACAAAAGGGCTGTGCATCAGGTACAGTCTGGTATAAGCAGCCCTCCCTCTTGGGGCATCCATTCTAGCAGACCCTATATTATTGAAGGAGTCAGTAGTGGAAAGGGGTACAGTGTGGAGTTTATGGAGGACCATTGGGAGTACTACAAAGCAGGCTCCTAAAGTTTGAAGCAAGGCTATGCCATATTCAGAGGAGATTTATTTCCCTTTTGAGGACAGCTTCTAGGGAGTTACTGAGCCCTGGTAGAGATGGAATACTTGACCATGGGATATCAAGTAACTGTGCCAAAACTTGTCATCGAGAGCTGAGTTATGTTGGAAACATCAAGTCATGAAATCAAACAGGTCCAGCAGCAATCCATGCTAAAATTAAAGTGGTAGGTACACCCATTATTAAGCACTAGAAAGACAAAAGGGCACGAGTAAGCTGCATAATCAAGCATCACAGAACCCCATGTCACATGGTGGTTGCACACTCCTCAATTAGCTCACACCAATGGACATATTGAGAGGTGGGGGTGTTTATAAAACTATCAGAAGGAGGAAGAAAGAGCCTGTACTTAATTTATGAATAGTTTAGTATATGGGTCCAAGCCAAGATTGAATGGTGCTGTACGACAGTTACACTCAAACATGACCTTGAAAGACAGTGGAAAGGAAAACAAAATTTCCTAATGAGCAGAATCTTCAATAATACAACTTACTTATCTACTCTTAATGGAAATGTAAGTGGCCTAAAGTGAAATATATACATCGATGGCAGTGACGTATGGCCTGGTGAGCGGATCAGGGGCCTGGAAGTTATAAAAAAAACAGAAAGATTGGACACACAAAAAAATTCAAGTGTATGAGAATGTATGTATGGGAGTGAGCACCATGTCTAAAGAGATTCACATCACATGTTAACAGCTTCCAGAGGGCACCCACCATTGAAGAGACACTAAATAACCAAGTAGAAAAACTGGGTTGGCCAGTTGATATTAGGCAGTACTATCACCAGCCACCCTTGAACTGGCATGATGGTTCCATGAATAGAGAGGCTACAACAAAAAACATGAAGACTATGCATGGACTCCCTCTTACTAATGCCTCTGAATGTCTAATCTTTAGCAACAGAGCCTGAAAGCATACCTTCAATATGGTGCTATTCCTTAAAGAGGCTGACTAGCCACTTTGTGGCAAGACTATATTAGACCACTGTGAATCTCATGTCTGCTCTGCATCTGGCTGCATCTGCCTCAAGAGAACAATGGCTTTATTTCTCTTTCTCTTTGTGAATCTCAGATGGATGCCTTTCACTGGAAAACTGTAACCAGGAATCCAACTGAAAAAGGGAATGTCGGGCATGTAGTTCGCACCTTATCTTCCATGATGTAGAGGAGATCTTGGAAGATGATGGTGATGAGGCCAAATTAACAACAGATACTCATGTATCATCCATCCCTTGTCAACCTGGCACTTACACAACACCCCTATTGGTTATAATTAAACTTCTAAGCTAAAACAATAATACACAAAAATGAAAATGCTGATGATAGACTTTATAACAATCTTAAAGTATGGCATGAGTATTAATGAGGGGGCGGGAAGGAATTTGACCCAGGAAAAATAAATAATTGATGACAGAGTTACAGATGTTCTTTCTTGGTCGTGTTTAAATAAATTGGACATCTTTAGAAGAGGCAAGAGAGCATAGCAGTTGAAAGCATGGACACAGAAGCCAGATTGTTTGAGTTTAATCTTGTCTCTCCTCCTTACTCGCTTGTGACATCGGGTGAGTTATTTAGCCTCTTAGTGCCTCACTCTTTCTAAAAACATGGAAATTATAAGAGCACCTGTTTCAAATGGTCATTGAAATAATACAATGTTCAAGAATGGAAAACACCTAGATTAGTGCCTGCCATATACTCCATGAGTTTGGCTGGGATTGTTCCCATCTAGATAGTTTGCATTTGTGCTTACAGGCAAAAGAATGTCCAAACGACCTCTCATAATGTCTCTCAGTGCAGGGTTTCAGAGATGTTGTGATTTAACAGTCGCTGAAATTGCCCAGTTTTAAAAGTTTCCCATGCCTTCCACCTCATTCTCATCCTCACGGACCTCTTCATAATCAGAATGCTCTTAGAAGTATATGGGCAACGCCCAAGCAGTTTGGCTCAGTGGATAGAGCATCAGCCTACAGACTGGACTGAAGAGTCCTGGGTTTGATTCCAGTCAAGGGCCTGTACTTCAGTTGCAGGCTAGATCCCTAGCCCTGGTCAGGATGAGTATGGGAGTCAACCAATCGATGTGTCTCTCTCACATCAATGTTTCTCTCTCTCGCTCGCTCTCTCTCTCTCTCTCTCTCCCTCCCTCCCTCCCTCCCTCCCTTACACTCTCTCTAAAAATCAATGGGAAAATATTCTCAGGTGACGATTAAAACACACACACACACACACACACACACACAAATATATATATATATATATATATATATATATATATATATATATATATGGGCACCATCACTGAATCATGCTCTCCTCTGTCACCATTACTCTGTCCTCTTTTACCATCAATCTGCTCAAGTTACTGTCTACTCAATCTACCTTATTCTCTTCTCTTTCTTCCATTTCAAAATAAAAATCAAAATAAAAATCCATGCCTCTTCTGGATTTGGGGATTCTTTCTTAAGTCTTCTTCCTAGACAGCAGCTCTGGTTTGGTTCAGGGAAGAGTAACATCAAGCATACTTCTGGGATGGAAATTTCAAAGGCTCGAACATAATGCCAGCTTTCCAATTTGGAACCCAGAGGGTCAGGAGTTCCATAGCTGGTGCACACTCAGCACTTTGCTCCCTTGTATTACTGGTGCACATCAGATTTAACCTCTTTTAAGGACACAGCCTGTGTTTTACTCATCTTTGTATCTTTCCTAGTATCTGGCACAATATTTTGCTCAATAAGGGATTGGTAAATGGAAATAAATAAAATAAAATGGAACTTAATGTTCTTGGAAACTCATGAATAGTTTAATTGCCTAGCAATGATGTTATTTTCTGAGGTTATTTTTTATTTGAATAATATTTATTATGTTTCAATATAGAAAAAATTTAAGTATGATTACTATAATATCACAATTCAGAGATATCCACCATTTTCACTTCTTTTGCATTTTATTCTAATATTTTTTATACATTTTTACTTACATATTAATATCTTTTTTGTATGCCTAGAGGGTTTCTTTAACTGAATTTACTTTCTATTATTTACTTTAACAAATAATATGGGTTATATCAGAACTAACATCTTTAATTTGATAAAGTCTAAATGTCAAAAACCTGCTGTGAATCTCCTATAATTGGACAAATATCACATAAATTCTCTTGATTTTACTAAAACAAGACAATAATGTCAATAATATTCATTTACTCATTCATCCATTTGTTTGCTTTTCAACAAGTAGCTACAGAGCCCGTTCTATATGCCAGCAACAGTTATACGCATTGAGGATGTGGAATAAGCAAAGCAACAAGCAATAACAAAAATGCCTGCCCTTATAGACATTATATTCTAATGGGGAAAAGAGAGTAGTAAATAAATAATTGATATATGTCACAGGGTGTTTAAATTTAAAGCAAGAAAGTGCAGTGTCCATTTTGCATGTCCTGAGGAGGGGATATCTAAGCAAAGACTTGAAAGAAGTGAGGGAGTTAGCCCTGAAGAGATTTGAGATAAGAGCGCTGCAGGAAAACAACAGATTAAGTATAAAACAAAGCTTTGACTAGCGGGAGGCAAGTTAGGTTGCAAAATGTAAGGAAGCACCCACTCTCACCTGGAGCAAATGCGATGGATCCTGGTAAGACCCTGAGGCAAACTGTGTCTGCAAGTTTCAGGATTAGTAAGGTGTTCCTTGTGCCTGGACCACAGGGACCAATGTGGGAAGCATCTCACTGAGGATGGGGGGCACCATAAGGCCTCCTAGGCATTGCAAGGATGGTGGCTTTGATGTGAGTAAGATAGGCAGCCATTGTAGGGTTTTGAGCTGAGTTACTTTAAAAAAAAAAAAAAAGAGGAATAAAGATATAAAAGAGTGAGAAAATTATATTATTTGTTGATAATATAATTAACATAGAAAACCTAAAAAAATTCAATGGGAAAAAAAAGCAGTTGGTTATGTACAAAGGAGGCCCCATAAGACTCTCAGCTGATTTTTCAACAGAAACTTTGCAGCCAAAAGGGAATATATCACAATGTATTCAAAGTGATGAAATATAAAACTACAACCAGTAATACTCTACCCAGAAAGGTTGTTGTTCAGAATTGAAAGAGATATCATTTCCCAGACAAGAAAAAGTTAAAGGAGTTCATCACCACTGAACCAGCATTACAAGTGTTCAATGGGCTTCTTTAAATGGAAAAGAAAAGGCCAAAACTAAAAACTAAGGAAATTAAAAAATCTCAAAAAACTAAAAATGGAACTCCCATTTGACCCTGTGATCCCACTTCTAGGAATATATCCCAAGAAACCAGAAACACCAATCAGAAAGGATATATGCACCCCTATGTTCATAGCAGCACAATTCACCATAGCTAAGATCTGGAAACAGCCTAAGTGCCCATCTGTAGATGAATGGATTAGAAAACTGTGGTACATCTACATGATGGAATACTATGCTGCTATAAAAAAGAAGGAACTCTTACCATTTGCAACAGCATGGATGGAACTGGAGAGTGTTATGCTAAGTGAAATAAGCCAGTCAATGAAGGAAAAATACCACATGATCTCACTCATTCATGGATAATAGAGACCATTATAAACTTTTGAACAATAATAGATACAGAGGCAGAGCTGCCTCAAACAGATTGTCAAACTGCAGCGGGAAGGCCGGGGAGGGGTGGGGGGCAGGAGGGAGGGGGGTAAGAGATCAACCGAAGGCTTTCCACAAACCATATTTGACATGAATATGGGGAAAGGAAATTCACCTGCAGATAGAAGTGTAGGCTAATGCAGTCACCTGGATTTGCAGATGTTTGGCTTCATCCAAACAGAACAAGTTGAAGTATTTAATGTAATTAAATATCAGTAAACCCTAGTAAAACTCTTATATCCCAGAGACGATTGTCCACAGGTCCATAAAGAGGCATATCTAAGAACAATGATCTCAGCATTGTGTATGGAAGTGGGGAATTGATGACAACCTAGGTATGCATCTGTGGATAGATAGATAAGTAGAAAGTGATGAGTATATTCAGTGGGTTAGTAAGCAGCTGTCAGAAGCAACACCAAATACAAACATATAAAACAAATGTTGATAGAAAAATAACTAAGAATAATATGATATAAAGTACCTTGTATCTAGGTAAATGTAAAATACATATATATATATATATATATATATATATATATATATATACCATAACATTCATTTTTTAAAGCACCATACATCTTTAAGAACATTAGTGCCCATGAAGAAAATGGAGAGAGATCAGTGATAATGGAGAAAATAATAAAAGGAAATAAAATAAGAGTAGGGAATTGCAACTAATGATAACATTGAACCTATAGGACATGTGATTAACTCAATGCTTTATACTTGAGGTCTAGAAGAAAGAAAAAAATTTAAAAAAATAGATAAAATCAGGAAGAAGACTCGTTCTTCTTTAAAGTTACTTCTTCCTCTCACATTCTGGTTTTCTATGATCCATGAGCTCCTTCTGCACTGAGTAAGCCTTGAGAGACCATTTGTATCATTTTCCATTAGTGGGATGAAGCCAAACACCTGCAAATCCAGTAAATTCAGACCAACTAGGCTCAAGGGAGCTGGTTTCACATCATCTGTCAACACAGACATCAAAGAGAGGTGGGAAATCAAAATCGCATGTCTCTGGGCTGCGAGCCCTGGCGACAACTCCCCAAACACCAATCAAAGAAAGTCTGAGTGTTCTTATAACCCTCAGCATCTGTTAATTGTTTAGAGCTCCACAGTCTCCCCTGGAGGCCTATTGGTGTTTCAAGTTTAGTTTAGAGAGAACCAAAGGATAGACAGGTAGGTTAAAAACATGGAGCCCCGGAGCAAATGTTTTGTCCCAGGCATCCAGGGTGGTGTGCAAAAAGCTACAAAAAACACAAAACAAAACCAAAACCCAGCTTTTTATAGCTGATTTTAATCCAATGAAGTTTAATTAGGACCCCCAGAGAGGAGCTTGTGGGTAGATGAAATCCTGTTCAAAATGATGAAAACAAAAAATCCTTAGCAACTGGAATAAGCAAAAATGAACATTTCAAACACAGGATATAATTAGGTTCTTATTCCTGTGCAACTTTCTGGTAGAATCAGATGTCATGAAGACTTAGAGATGGTGTGAAGAGTATTTATTGCTGGCTAAGGCTTTCTGAGCTACAAGTCTCTTTAGAGTCCCCTTTCTAACATGGGTATTACATAGTTCCATGATGTGTGTTACGTGTGTGCATATGCACACACATACACTCAGAGACCATAGAGTATGGAGGTGAGGTGATAAGCAGTAAGATGGTAAATGAAGTGATAACTTTCATCTTTATGGAGCTCTTTCCAACTCTGTAAAGCTCTGGAGGGTTTTGTTTTATAATTTTTATAAAAAATCTTATTCCACATACAATATTTCCCAGCAAAAAGACAATGTACAAGTAGAGTTGTTGTACACTACTGCTACAGAAGCAAAATAAAATACTAGAAAAAGATGAAAAATAAATGTGATTTGCTGATTCTATTTTATTACATTCAAACCAAATGCACAGCTGGTACTAGCTCCAAAATAAAAGGGAATGAGGCTGGAACTGAAATAAAACCGCACACAATGAGTATCTACATAGCTGAAATTTACATGCAGATTTACCCAACAAAATGTCACTTCCTTCCAGTGGTGTGAGGGCCCCTGCAGAACTGTTAGGATATCCAAGTCAAAGAATATGGACTAGAACTGAAAGCTCTCCCTTGGTGGGTCTATAAACCTCAGAACTTGACATCAGTTATCTTGGGAGGTGGCCACCTCCTTGTCCCTTTGTGCCTTAGCTTCTAAGTGGAGAGGAATAGGAAACTGAATTTATTACTTAGTATGTGTCCTTTACAGTTTCTTATATATTTGCGTGCAAACAGTATACTTCTGTCTTTATTGGGTATTGGGTAAGGCATGTCAACAAATGTTTATTTCATCTTTATAAAACCTTTACCTAGAAGTCTTTTAATGTATTGCTATGTATACAATCCTAAACTTCACTGATATTCTGGTATTTAGATTCTGTCTTCTGGTATCAAAAGAGACATGTAGCACCATTAGGTCCCAGATTCTGTTTTTAAAAGACACACAGCTTTCCATATTCCTTGGGGCCCGAGAAAAGATACCAAGGAGCATGCTACACCTAGGATTCTTCCCTTTCTTCTCTGAGTTTCCTTAGTGCTTCTCTGAATAATCAAACCACAGTCATCTTGCAGACCCATGAGTATGAAAATTAGTTATTTTTAAATTGTTTAGTATATAGCCAAAGACAAGTCATATATTGTATAGTTTTTAAGTTCTACCTATTCAAACCTCCCAAAACACATCTCTTTGAGAGCTGGGTGCTGAGGCTTCTGCATAGTTACTGCAGCTAAGCACAATACTACAGTAGCTATTTTTTGGTGATAGAGAAATCTTTCCCCTACCCTCCAGAATCTCCTTCAAAAGTCGAGCTAGGTTCTCCCTGCCCATACCAACATGAGGTGAAGGAAAGAAGAGAGGAGGATCCAGCTGCTTAAGAGTTGAGTGAGCATCATAAACCCTGAGAGTGTGTCTTATTCTATGATGCTCGGATTTTGATGGTTTTCTATAGTCATAAGAATTGGAACCCTATAGGCATTAATTTCTGCATGTCTCCATTAGTAGAGAGAAAGCACAATCTCCCCTTCATAAATGAGATCCCCTGCAAAATCTAGTCGAAACAAATGAAGATAAAAGTTCTCATAATTTCATCACCAATAGTCACATGGAAACACGAAGACTGGGGCTATTGTAGAAAGGAAGTAGAAATGGCACCCCTTAGTGCTACATCTGACAATAGCATGAAGGTTATCATGAGATTGGAGTCTTGAGGAGATAATACAGCTCACCATAGATTAAGATCTACTCTCTAGTACCAAAACCATATGTGTGTTTATTATCACCATCAAAACTAGGTTGGCCAGGAAATTAGATCTAGAAGAAAGCGGCTATATTGCTTGCTATATATGCGTTGGATGAATATTTTCACCTCTCTGAGTCACATTATCTTCAACTGTAGTTTAGGGATAGTCCCTTATCAATACTGGATTGACAATTGAAGCAAATGAGAATCTAAAAGACAGATTTTCAAACTGCAAGGAACTCTTACAATTATAAATTAAATGAAACAGAACAGTAATGATTAGGAAGTTTTATATTGTATCTATTACAGCACAGTTCTATACTTAAATTCATAGTTTTATATTTAAATATTAATTCCTGTTAGTATTTTGAGGGAGGATTTCTTATTGAAAAAATAAATACAAATTAAATCACATATATTAAAGAGAAGAATCAACCTATGTTATCAAACAGTTGAAATGCATATAGTGGGGTTGGTTGACTCTGAGGTTCTCCACCTTATTTGTGTCAATCTGTGAATGGTGAAGGACAGTACCTATAAGCCAATGCTATAAAATTCAACTTTGTTTCACTTCCATTTCAAATGTAATGCAAGTGCCTTTCAACAAATATGTTGAAGCCAGCTCTTTCACATCTCATTAGGTTCGTGTATTTTATACGCACGAAAATCCAATTTGATCCAATGTTCATGCCCAGCCATTCAATGACCAATGAGTAGAGAACAGAAAAGATCTATTAAAGATAAAAATTAACAAAGAGGAGATGGACATACTTTGTGAGACGTAGCTGTAAATAGCACTCTTTTTCCACTATCAGATTGTCATTAGAATTTCTAAAGAGCTGCTGAAGATAGGCCTGTGTCCTGCTTAAATTCCAACCTTTCACACTGCTTGACATCATTCTCTTAACATATGCTCTGCCCCACACCCTCACCACCCAGAAACTATTGCATTAGCTGCTATAATTAAGGGACGTATATGAATAACTGTGTGTGGAATATTTCTATACAACCCCAACATTTAAAAGTTTCCAGGGTCCTTCCAAAATCTGTCAATGGTTATTCTGCTTTCAGTTTTGTTAGAATTTGGCTCCTCAACTCCATTATGTAGGTGTACAATAATATAGGAGTTTGGTTTGGGTTTATAAAGAAAGGTTAGAATTTGACTATAAACAATACTTGGTTTTCCATCTGTGTCTGCTTATTCAATAGCACAAATATTTCCCAATATTTCAAGTTATAGATCAGAACATAGTTATAATATATTGAGGAAAAAAGTTGGAAAGAACAGAAATGGATTTCAAGATGATGAAGATAAACATTTATTGAAAGATTAGCACATGCCAAGTACTTAATTGGAGAATTTATCTCCATATGCTCAAATAATTCCTCATAATCATTCTCTAAGGTGGAAGTCATCCCCATTTTATGAATACAAAAGAGACTCAGAGAGGCTGTGTCAATTGTCCAAGGTGATTATATAGCCATTAAATGGCAAAGCAGGTATCGAAACATACCTTCTTACTTCTAATATCATGTTCCTTTCATCTAACTCTCTACCTTCAGCGACCAATAGTCCAGATTTAATAGTATAGTAATCAGAAGTTCCCATTCAAACAAACAAAAAGAGAAATTGGTAGAAAAAATATTTTACTCATTGGCATCATGAATCCACATGGGGAGTTTTCTTTGTTAGAAAGGTACTGCAACTGGCCCCTCAAGCTGGGGAAGGGGAGAACAAGATGGTTTGATTGAGAGAAGGAGAAGCTTAACTGCTCTGCTCAAGAAGAAAACAAGAATCTGGAGTTGGAATAAACAATGAAAATGGAAGAACAAAGAAGAGAGAAGGAGCCCAGCCAGTATTGCTCAGGGTTGAGCTTCGACCTATGAACCAGGAGGCCACGATTCAATTCCCAGTCAGGGCACATGCCTAGGTTGCAGGCTCGATCCCCAGTGTGGGGTGTGCAGGAGGCAGCCAATCAATGATTCTCTCTCATCACTGATGTTTCTATTTCTCCCTTCCTCTCTGAAATCAATAAAAAAATTTTTTAAATGAAGAAGAGAGGAGCTGGATAACATTGCAGTGGTCTGCACCGGCAAAAAAAAAATGTCCATGAGAAATCTCCAGTAGCAAATTTTCCAGATTTTGTGTTTTGTAACAAGGAATTGCCTAAATTCAGTGGTCAAGTGATTTGCTATTATCTCTATGAAAGTGTCCTTTATCCTCCCAAACTTGTGGTAAAATTTACTCCAACTCTTGTATGAAAAGAAAAGGGAATGCTATTCCACATCTGCACCAGAAAAGGGTAGTGAGAAGAGTAAAACTAGGACCTGAGAAAGCACAGGAAATTAGAAATAGAGATGCCCACTGTGCATCCCATGGATATAGAAGAGGTAATGAGTTAATTTATGTAAATGTCAGGGAAATCACACACCCTGAGTTAGGCTTGATCAGCTAGCATTGTTTGCCCACCAGGTGTGTGTTAGTAAAGGAAATGCCCAGAAAGCTATCGACATCATCTCCTTTCTTCTGACACATAGTTGTGATTGAAAAATGGTAGCAAAATTCCTTTCCCACACACTTGCTATTCCTGTTGGTGTCGCCATCTGCCTTTTACTTCAAAGAACCATAATGAAATTAAGACAATCTTCTTAGATAAAAAGCTGGGATCTATGATCTAGGAAATTTGGAGTTCAGTCAAATGTTGTGCTGTCTACCATCAATGGTACTATGATTGCTTAACCCTTTGCAAAGGGCCATTCAAATCACTCCTTGTGCCAGCTAGCCTTACAGTATAATCTCTACAGAGTATTTCTCCTCTAAATACTGCAAGGATTTCTGGGCACCTAGCTTACTTATAGAGCCCCTATGGTAACAATAATAATAGATTTGAAAGAAAAATATCTAGTTTGATCTTTCAACAATTCAAGAATTCTTTCTCCAATAGCCCCAGTGGGATTGTTATTCATCCTTTCGAACACATCCAATGACGAGGACATGTCAAAAGGAAATTCTTCCTATCTTTGGATAACCTGTACCATTAGAAAACATTTCCTTATATTGAGCCTATATTATACTTCTGGTCCTAGATTAAGTCAGGTATCTGGAACAGCATAGGTGGCATTCTTTTTCCATCTGTCCTTCAGTTATTTGATGACAACTCTTGTGTCACTACTTTATGTCATTCTAAATGTATTCATTTCTTTTAATTATTTCCAGATGTTTTTCCATACCAGGAACCACTTTTGGGCACACTCCATCTACCAATGTTACTCATAAATGTGTGGTATGCAAAAGGGAAACCTATGTTCCAGATGTGTTCTCAAATGAGCAAAATTCAATGGTACTCGTATGTCCTTCTTCTGCAAATGGGTCCTTTGATAAAGCAAACTTAGATGAATTTAGCTTTTTGGGACATCATATCAAATCAAATGATACTGAAGTTGCTATTGCCTTATTATTCAAGCAGATTTTTTTCTAATTTCTTCGATCTTATTTCCTATATACATTTTTTTACCCATTTAAAAAACTTAATATGTCACTGGATAATATGTCCCATTTGATGATATGGGCAACTGGAAAGGCCTATGTCATAACACTTCATAATACTGGGGTAACGTAGAAGAGTCAAAGATTGTGTAGCTAGCAGAACTTTATTATGGTATCATTTATTATGTAAATTTTATTATGGTATCATTTTTAGTTTTATGGCTTCAGGCATGTCATGGAGGTCACAGGGTTCAAGTTCAACTCAGAGAGATATGTGTTTGCATATATAATTTTGTAATTAGTATAATATATTGCTGACTCTATTTTCTTCTCTTATTTAACATGATTATGCACTTAATAGAAGGGCAGGGAAATAGGAACCTAGCATTACCTTATCCAGGAACTTGGTCTCTTCCCTGGAGATTATTAGTCTAAAACATGTCTGGAAGTTCCCAAATTTATTAAATTTTCTATATGAAAAGAGTTATTTCTAATCAGAGGGCTATTAGGAAGAAAAAGTTATAGTACTGTTAGGAAAATCATGAGGAAAAATAGAAAACACTATTATCCCAAAATGTTGAAACAGAACTAGAACACAGTATTAGCCAGTGGGAGAAGTGAGAAATGTGAGCTTCTCTGAGTTTGCTTCTAAAACTGCTTGAATTTTAAACCTCTTTATAAACACTGATTCCAGATCTCTGAGTCATTAGACCTCTTTCCATGAACACTATGCTTTGTTTTATATTATCTCAAAACAAGCCCCACCTCACTGAAATAAATGTTAAAATAACTTCTACTATATCTCTTCCAAGTAATCATCTAGATTCTGCTTTAAAAACCTCATGGTAGGAAATTCACAGATTTTAGAAATTCACTGAAATACTCTAAGAAAGCTATTGGTTTATTGTTAAATTTAGAAAGTAAAATATAGAATTGTGTCTGGTCCTTATACCCACCATAGAAGATGTATGTCCATATGAACAAAAACTAAGTGAGAACAGGGACCAGTGAAAGGAACGGTGGAACCATATGTGAAACAATATTTAAGAATTCTATTGAGAATCAATGATGTTGATTATGGAGGAAAGCAAATGGCACTCTTACTAGTAAACCAAAATTCTACCTCACTGCATTTCCAGTGTCTGAAACTCTACCTAGCATGGAACACTCAATAAACATTTTGTGGAGTGGATGCATGTAAGATCTTTCTATTAATATTATATCAGACCACTGAGATTTCACATAACAGGTGTATTTCCTCTTTCACACAACAGAAAAATGTCCTCTGACGATGTCTCTTGTCTAGGATGAGCTTTTTCCTATTCCTTCAGTAGTTCCTAAAATAATATATTTTATTGGCCCCTCTTATTGTCTCCCCCACTCCACCTCCAGTATGAGGCACTCAAAAAAAGGCTGAATTTCAGGAGGGTAATCAGAGGTGGAGGGGAGGCGAGTTGCCAACAAGAGAAGCCAAATTTTTCTACCATTTGTCTAAAATGCTTTCTCAGAACCTTCTGATAGTCTTTTATAGCATCGTTCTTCCAGATGCATCCCCAAGTGAATTTAGCAAATCAGTTCTTTGGAAACCCACCCTTGTGCTCCCCATTAGAATGAAATACAGACCCTGGCCAGGTAGCTCAGTTGGTTAGAGCATTGTCCTGATATGCCAAGCTTGCGGGTTCGATCTCTGGTCAGAGCACATACAAGAGTCAAGTATGTGATGAATGAATGAAATACAGCTTAAGGCTTGAGATATGTATCTAAGAATATGGTTCAGGAAGACAAAAACGGAAAGAAAAACACTCTGAACTCAATTTCAAACTACAAAAGCCTGGCACCCTCAGTATCTGTGGGTAAATTCCTTAATGAACCCTTCCATTAATTTGGAATTTCACCAAGACGTAAATTTACTCAGACCTATTTTTAAAGACAAGAATATTGATTTTGGATCAGCCATGAATTCCTGTAATATCTGTCCTCGGTGAAAAGCCAAGACAATTCTAGCCCTTTTCTTTTCGTCTTGCAAACGTTATGCCAAAACCATCATTTTGTTGGCGGCTTAGGGTCTGATTTATATTCAATGAGAGTTGTAAAAAGCTTTTATAGAGGAGACAGCCGAGTGACATTTTCCTATAAATCACGACCATTTTTACTGCCACAAAGTTCTGGGGCTGAACTTCAAATGCAACCGTGCCGTAAACTCTGTGGATGGAACCGCATTCTTGCTGAATGAGAGGCATGTTTCCGCTCACACCGTGAGCGGCTGACTGCACATTCCTCTCCGTCCCTGGCAGGCGAGAGCATCCCAGAAACCCAGGAGCCATGCTCGGCCCCGAGGTTGCAGCCGGTGAGAGGCAGGTCACCTGGGTCACCTTTGAATTCAGCCTCGCTTTCAGCTTCCCGAATCACTCGCATTGGTACAGACACGGGGTGCTGAGCAGAAATAAACTAGGCATTAAAGGTAACCAGAGCGAGGGAAAGCTAATTTTGGCGCTCATCCGTATTGCGGATCGGAAATATAAACCCTATAGAAAGGAATCATATTGCCTTAGTGTGAGCATTTCTTCTAGCCACGGAAATGTCATCTTTGTGCATAACTCTCCTTAACCCTCCAGGGACCAGAGCTGTTCAAGTCCAAGGTAACTCACGTTTATAAGAAAGCAGTGTAGAGCCGAGGAAAGAGAAGGTGCCAGAGATGAGAAGCTCGGAATTTTCTTTCAACCTGCCTTAGCCAAAGTGCCCGGGTGTAGCGGCAGAAGGATGGCTTGTGTGACTTGAAAAAGATACTGAGCTTTACCCCAGCCAGTTTTGCGCACTTAGAGCATAAGCCCACAGACTGAAGGGTCCCGGTTTGATTCTGGTCAAGGGCATGTACCATGTTTGCAGGCTCTATTCCTGGCCCAGTTGGGCCCATGCAGGAAGCAACCAATCGATGTGTCTCTCTCACATCGATGTTTCTCTATGACTCTTCCCCTCCCTCCCTTCCACTCCCTAAAAATCCATGGAAAAAATATCCTTGGGTGAGGATTAAAACACACACACACACACACACACACACACAGAGAGAGAGAGAGAGAGAGAGAGAGAGAGAGAGAGAGAGAGAGAGAGAGATAATAAGCCTCTTCATACCTAGATTCCTTATCTATATGTAACATGTTCTACTCAAAAATACAGGTGGAAAAAATGTCACTATAAACCCCCCCCCCCAAGTCAAAATAAATCCAATTTGAGTTTCCATTCACTGAGATTAGCAAAAGCTTCAGTATTATTTTTGGAAGCTCTTCACCCCATTTTTGGTTGGTTCCAGAACCCAGGCTTACGTAGCACAGGAAGAATGTGACGGAAGACTCCGGTCTTCAGTTCAAAGTGGCAGCCCCGTGACTGCTTTTGGCCTCAGCCTGTCATCCACACAGATGTGTGCAGCTTGCTGGCAGGGTCACGTTCCTCAGGCCCCCTGCAGACCAGAGGTCTTTACCTAGGCTCTGAGTGCCTGCAGCTCTGTGCCCAGTCTCTCCTGGTACCAACATAATCCCCTCCCTCCATCAAAGATCTTCCCACCTTCATAGTATTAGGATGAGCAGGAACCCTCCAGTCCTTCGCCCTCCAGCCACACTGCAGTCAGCCAAAACTGCCTCCCTGGCTCAGACCAGACTCTGTTTCAATTCAGGAAAGCCACGGATTGCATCCTCGTTTTATCTCTGGCAACACAGCCTCATCCTATTAAACGCCTTTTGCATGCACACGGGCAGCCTTGCACGCTTGCCTGTGTAAACACACGTGTGCATGTGCACGCACAGAATTCACTGGCCCTTGGAAATAAAGAGAACTCAGACCTGCTGAGTTTTCCTGGAATAAATGAAGACAGAGAAGAGGATGCACTCATTTTATTTTCTGGTGAGTCCATTGCAAGGTAGTGTTTGTTGGGGGAAGGAAGGGACAATGACAATAATTCATTCTTTATGTGAAATCTGGGGGAAATCTCATCTATTGGTATTAATTACCAATTAAACACCAACTGTTTCTAAAACTAGACCTCCAATCTCTTTCTCTCTCCTGAGTTCCAGATCTGTATGTTCAACCCTTCCCCAGGCTCCTCACATCAAAGCCAAGCTCATTATCTCTACTCCATCCCACCAACCTGCCCTTTCTCCTGGTTACATACATCACAGCCATTCAGCCAGAAATATAGGTATCATCATTGAGTCCTCCTCCTTTCTCAGTCCACATATAATCAATCACAGGACCTATTGATTTCACAGTCTTCAAATAGCTTAAGTCTGTTTACTTCTCTTCTACCAGTCCAAGGCAATCCACCATCATTTATTTCTTGGGTTGCCACTATTGCTTCTTAATTGATTTTCCTACTCCCAGTGTTGTTCTGGACTTGCTCCTATCCAAACTTCACTAGAGCCAGAACGCTCTCTCTAAAATGTAAATGATTGCAGTGTGTCTATTGTGATTCCACCATAATGCTTTTTGTCTGAAGTTAATATAGTTCTCCTACTTTCTTTCTTTCTTTTTTGAACTGAGATAAACCCTTTTCTTTATTTATGCTTCTGCATTTGGTTAAAACAACAGCCACTTTAATTTTAACTTACAGCCCTTTCTCCTCACCCTTCCTTGGGCTGAGGGTGGTTCCCGGGGAAATAGCCCCCAGGGGTGGGGCTGACAATAAGTCCCTCAAGGAGGCAATGTAGCCCAAATCCCCTCCCCAGGGGATGGGTCACCTGTTTTGTATGAACTGGGGAGTTAACAGCCCACCTTTCCTCCACTGTCTTGCTCCACAGCCCTCAGTTCATGAGACAAGGGCTGGCAGGACACAGAGGAGCAGTAGGCATCCCCTCCCCACATGCTTCCTGACCTTGATGTCCAAGGGCATACAAGTTGGCACAACAATGGGTTAAAAATAGGTTAACTCCCCTACTTCCTTTTGGTTCCATTTTCCTGCTATGTCCTTTGCCATTTGTACTTTTTAGAATAAGCTAAGATACTGTAGCAAATATTAAATAGACCAAAATGTAATAATTCAACACAATACAAGCCTTCTCCCCTCTCCTCTACAACAGTCCTGAGTTGGTGTCAGTTCTCTGGGGATGATTCTACTCCAAGCTGTTACTCAGGGGCCCCAGGTACATCCACATGTGGCTCTGCCCTCTTGTAGGGTCAACTCAGCATCTGCATCCAACCAGATCAGGGGGAAGGAGCGTGTGGATGGCATGGGAGGGTTAGTGGGCCAAGCCTGGAAATGGCACATATGATTTCAACTCATATCATACCTGGCCGCGCCCAGCTGCAAAGGAGGCTAGCTGAGTGCCTAAGAAAGGGGGGCATGGATTTTTGTGGATGGCCAGTATATATCCTTTAAGTTAACAGAGAGAGACAACTAGTCTTCCTCCCTCTTTCTGTTTTTTAGAAACAGTTTCCTAAGTGCAGGAGATGCCCAGGTGTCTGAGTGGCAGAAAGGTGATCAGAGAATAAGTAAGAACATGGTTTTCTAAGACATACAAGTTTAAATCTTGGCTCTGGTGCTTTCTAGTTGGGTGACTTGGAATCAATTACTTAACATCTCTGAGTGTCAGTTTGTCCATCTGTAAAATGGGAATAATAATAAAACATGGATTTTTTTTTGTAAGGACTGAGGGAAATTAAATATTTAAAGCAATTAGCCCACTGCCTGGCAAAAAGCAGTAATACCAAATGGAAGTTATTAGCATAAGCTATTGACTGGGTGAAGTGGCAGCTAGAAAGAGAAACTAGAAAGAACAACGTTGGGATCTTTGGATTCTGCTCTGTGACATCTGGCAAATTAACATATACTATACCTTTGTGTTTTCACCAATAAAATGATCATAACACCTTATACCTCATAGAACATGTGGGAAATGAAGCACATAAAATAGTTTACATTGCGTTCTGCACATAATAAGCCCTTATACATGATAATTACGGTTAAAGAAGTAAACAGTGTTGGGAAGAAAAAATTATTTACATGGTAAAAACTTTTTTTTACCTTTCCAAAGGAAATAAATGGCTCTCTGGGGCTCTCTTAGGCTTCCTTGGCTGTCCTTTGTCCTCATTGCTGTCACTTGTGTCTGGTCCTTGTCTTCCATCCACTGCTACTGTCATGATGACTGCAATAGCCTCATGGCTCAGCTGGATCTTCTCCCACAATGTGCTGTCCCTACAGAGAACTCAGCAGAACTGCCTGATCTCTCGTTGCCCTGCTCCCCGTGGAGCCAACAGTCCGCTACTGTTTCTATGTCAGAATCACTTGGGAAATTTTCTGCAAGTCTTCTGGTTCCCAGGGTTCACAGGGGAAAATCTAGGCATTGTCCCCTTTATTTGAAGATGCCTCAAATTAATTGGGGATGTCTATTCTTCCCCTCTTGGGGGGATTATGAGTAATCCCAGGAGAAGGGAAGAGCTCCTCTGAGAACCATTAGCATCAAATTAATTTGCTTCCTTTCAGAGTCTCTCTTTCCTTCCCCACCTGATGGAATTCTTTAAGTTTAAAGATATTAGTACATACTCACTTTTGAAATTTGAAAGTCATAAATTTTATACTTTGATCTCTGTTTTATTGTGAAATTTCTTTCTTAAGAAAAAAAAAGCTTATGTCAGACTTTTATGGTAACACTATGTCTATATCAAGTAACTTCTTTGTCACTGAGAAAACAGAGGCATAAACGAAGAATGACATTGTCCCATGGTCACCAAACTCAAGAGACTTCATGCATCTGCACCCATGCTAAGCATCTTTTTTTTTATGATTCTACTGAGTAAGTTTCTCTTATTCTATGAGAGACCAGACCCTAATCCTCTGGGACCCAGGGTTTCAAGGTCTTTCTCAAGTTCTCCTCACCAACTAGTTCTTTTTGCTTTTAAAGCAGCATTCAGCAAACCTTCCTTTAAAGGCCCAATAGTAAACACTTCAGATTTGCTGGCCATACAGTCTCTGTTCTGACCTCAGAATTCTGCCATCTTACCAATAGACTTATATAAATCAATCGGCGAAGCTGTGTTCCAACAAAAGTTTATTTATGGACACTAAAATTTGAATTTTGTATAATTTTCAAAACAAAGTATTACTATTTTTTTAAAAAAAATTTAAACAAATGAAGAAACTATTCTTAGGTCATGGGCCATCAGTAGTCCACAAAAACAGACAACAGGTAGGTCAGATTTGGTCTATGGGCCATACTTTGCCAATTCCTGCATATATTATATACCTCTCCTTACTTATCAGAATATTGACAATCAGTTATTTTATATGTTCTGGTGTCTTAAATATTTTTAAAAATTTTACCTTCTCTTGATTCTTTAAGTGTTTCTAGCTAGTATTGTTTCTTTGTTGATCTTAACATTTTCTATACATTTATCACATGTATTTATCTCTTAATTATTTTTCATATAATTTTAATGTAGTTTTCCTCCCACCACTATGAAAAAAAAATCTTCTTGTGTAAAAGTCACTAATTATCTCTCTGTTTCTAAATCTAATGACAGTTTCGGTCTACATTTTATCCAACTTCTCAGCAGTTTCAGCACAACTGACTCCTCCTCCTTGAAACATTCTCTTCTTGCTATGTGACATTTAGTCCATCTGCCTCCATGGTCATTCCTTCTCAGCCTTTGCAGAAGACTCCTCCACTTATGCCACACTCCTCCACTTATTCTGGGGCATTCTACCCTATTTTCTTTCTCTCTCCAAGCATCCTCATAGCCCGAGCTATAATCCATAGTCTGGCAATTCCAAAAGTGTGTATCTATTCTGCCCAGACCATTCCTCTGAGTTCCAGACTCATGTAACTCAGAGGAATGGTCTGGGTATGTCCCTGCACATGTCTATGAGGCATCTCAAAGTTGATACAGCAAACCAGAGCTACTGAATTCTGTCTCCACCTGAATCCTATTTTTCCACCAGCCTTCCCCAGTTAATGGTGCTACCTATTTAGATACTCAAATCATCTTTACCTTTATTTCCCTTTCCCCTCTCCTACCACCTGCTAATCTTATCTAATAAAGAGGTAATATGCAAATTGACCATCACACTGTAACAGTCAAGATGGCTGCACCCACAGTGGAGGCAGGGATTCCATAACACAAGATGGCTATGCCCACAGTGAAGGCTGAGTTCCCTTAACGAGCCTTAACGAGCAATCAGCAGGGATCTGAGGCTGTGTAGCACTGGGCCAGGGCAAGGAACCTGAGGCAGTGCCCCTTGCCTGGCGGGACTTGACAGGGGACCTCAGTCTGTGCCCCCTGCCCCGGCGCCGGGCCAGGCAACATGAGGCCGTGCCCCCCACCCAGTGGGGCTTGATGGGGGTGGGGCCAACTGGGTCTGAATCTAGCCCAATGGGGGTGGGGCTGGCCGGGTCTGGGTCTCACGCAATTTTGAGGTGCACATGGGTGGGCAGGGACTTGACTCTGGTTCCCATGGTGTGCTCCAGACTCTGACAGGAGGAAGATTTTCATATACGTTTTACTAATTTTCTTTCATCTCTGACACTTCTATTATAGAAAAAAGGCAAATTGCAATATTAAAATATTTCCTCTAATTAATTCCCTTTCAATGTGCACGAATTTTGTGTACCGGGTCACTAGTAATTAATAAGTCCTATCGATTCAGCCTCTTAAATTATCTTAAATCTACTTCCTTTTCATTTCCCAGCCACCACCTTGCTTATCTAAATAAAAAGACCTCTCACCAGTCTCCCTTCTGCTCCCCTATAGTCTCTCTACACAGAATTAAAAGCAATACTTTTGACACATGAATTAAATCATACCACACATGTGCTATAAAGCCTCTTTTGGCTTCCCATTGCCTTTGAGATTAAATCTAAATTGCCTCCCATGGTCTGCAAAATCTTGCAAGATCTGCTCTGTCCACATTTCAGGGCCTTTCTTCTCTGCTAGGAACATTCCTCCTATGAGTATTTAAATGTGTGTCTTGAGACTTTCCATGGACCCAACCCAAAGGCGCCCGATATGTATTCAGTAATGTAGCTTAGCTCCTGTTCCTAGAGTATCTACTTATTATAGATAAAGCTTAATAAGTTATCAACTTATTGTTTTTTATTTACTTCTTCTCTCTTTAAGTTCCAAGAGGTCAGGCATCATTTCTATCTTGTTCACCATTGTATGCACAACACCCTGCATACTGCCTGATAACGTAATGGGCAGTCAAAAAATAAACATGTGCTCATTTAATTTTTTAAAAGGTAAGTATTAGAATGTTAGATTTAACAAAGAATGCTAGAGTGTCGGGGGTGAATTGAATTAAATTGTAGCTTAAATGGAGCTAGAATCCATTTCTTTCATTTCCAGCCCAGGGTGTTGGTTCTACAGTACAGAAGGCAAGGCCAAGAGATCATGGGAGTGACCTTTGTTCTGTGTTTCATTTATTTTTCTTTATTAAGCTTAATGTTTTCAACCTTTAAACAAGTTCCTAGAGGATGGGGACAGTCCTTTTTACTTGCCTAATGCAGCAAAAAGAATATAGCAGCAAAATTTTTCCAGACATTTTGTTTATAGCCCTAAAGTCACTGTCCAATAAGATTTAAATTGAATATAACCTACTTTTAATATTTCAAACCATAGTTGGTTCATGTTTTCCATATAAAATCTGCAGTTTCATCTTCGCATTTTGCATTTCCATCCTCTTTTTCCACCGTCAAGTGGTCTGGCTCTCCCCTGAGTGTGGCAGCCAGATGACAAATGCTCTTCCAAATAACCCCAGGAGTGGTTTCTCCTTCTGCCCCGGAGTTAGGCAGCCAGCTCAGAGAGTGGAAAAAGCAGGGGTTAGAAACCGGGCGCCCCACTTTACAACCCTGGCTCTGCTACTAATTCCGTGTCACTATGGACAATTTGCTTAAACACCTTGGCCATCGTCCCCCGATTTGTAAAATGAAGAATGAAGAAGCAAACCTTTCCAAAGTTGCCAGCTGGCTCTAACCTTCTGTGGTTCTAATTTCTTCACATAAAATAAAACCTTGCATCGTAAGATCAATTCATCTCATCTGCCTCACTTGCTCTTCATATCTTGTTTGTTTTCTTCCTTTCCAGGGTGAGCTCCTTAAGGAATCTTAGGATTCCTAAAAATCTTTGGAACCCTTAGAATCTTAGCATTCCTGCTTAGAATGCTAAAATCCTAAACTTAAAGACTCTCTTCTCCAAATCCAAATCACTTCTACAAATTCCTTTTCACTGATCCGCTCCAGCCTCCTCGAGGTGATGCCTTAAGCAAGAAAATACTTGATGTCATGAGGATTGATGACCCAACAGACAGCCTCAGCACACACTCAGCCTCTCTCCCCAGGAATTGCAATTTCTGAATATTTCTGGAAAATGCCTGAGAAACCTTTCTGGAGCCCTGAAGTCTGTTCTTCCACTGCCAATGGCAATCAAACATATACTTAAACATCCAAGAAGAATGAACACTTTTTCCAAAAGTGTTCCCTGCTTAAATTGAGAGTACTAAAATTACATAATAATCATTCTTACCTATGTCAAGGGTCACTCTATCGGTGGGCTGCCATAAAATGATGTCATTCACTCTGTCATTCATTTAGATATTTAACAAATGTGCTGTGTGTATGTGTTTTTCCAGAAATTACTATGTGCCAGGCATTGTGTTAGGTGCTGAAGGCCTAGAAAGGGGTAAAGCATTAGTCAATGCCTTTAGAAAACTAGGTTTCCTGGCATGCAACTAAGTTCAAAGTAATAACTGCTAAGTTTGTGTTTGCAGACTTTATGGCTATTTTGAATGATGTATTAGGGGTCAGTGAGTCTGTAATGGCATCACCAGTATTTTCAGTACTCAAGCCTATAAGAGACTTAATCCAGCAATGCGCTTTATGAGAATTGTAAGAAGGGTTCAAGGTGGGAAGGTGGGAAGGTGGGAGTGGTGAAGAAGTCTTTGAAGTGAGTCTTTGAAGAAGCTGGCCATATTTGGATGAGTCCAAGACCTATAGTCTCATTTTAAATTCCCAGGACAATGGCCCAAATTCTATCCAGGTTTTGCAGGAGCTGTATAACAGAGGTTTGCTGAAAAGCTACTGCCTGCTCTTCTCCTCTCAAATCTTGAAGTCCTGCTGGGGTAGATTCTTGCCTTTCCGTAGTGGAAATTCCTGACAAATCGAGAGGAGCTCCTCAGCTTGGTGGTCCAGCTCCCAGCAGGAGCAGAGAGACTGGGAGCCACACCATGTTTTCCTTCCCACCAGCTGGCCCAGTGTCTCCTGGCACCACTGAGCTGTGTGATATTATCATCTCTGTAGGTAATTTGGAAAGGAGGTTGTTTTTACATTGATATTATAGAATTTGCATTTCACTTTATAATGCTTTCTAGTTGCCTTCATTCTTTAACTACAGCACAGAGCCAGAAGGTATGCTAAACCTAAGGATAACAACAATAGGAACCTGATTAACTTTTACTGAGCATTTGTTAGGTACAAACATGGTTTTTAGCTCTTTAAGTACCTCTTCTCCTTTAATTCTCCCAACACCTTTATGAGGTAGGTACTAACATAATCACCCTCATTTTACAGTTAAAGAAACTGAGGCATAAAGAGAGGTTAAAGAATATGTCCTATGCCACACAGCTAGTAAATGGTAATGTGAGATTTTAATTGGCAGTCCATGTGCTCATAACCTGCTAAGCTAGATTGTCTCAAATTTTATATATATGTGTATATATATATATATATATATATATGCAGTTATATATATATATATATATATATATATATATATATGCAGTATCAATTACTGTAGATGCTAGCTAATTTAAAACATTATGGCTGTTAAAATTCGATTTTTGAAATGAACAGAACCAAAACTTCAGATTTAAAAAATTCTAATAACAAAATAAGAGATTTCAAATATGTCATAGTCTTACAGTGGGCCACTTTCGGTCTTTCTTTCCCAACCTTCTGCAGCCCACTCCTCCGGCCATGAATGGACTATTCCCTGTTGTTAGAAGAAAAAAGTTTAGATGAGACAGAGTAAATGAACCAAAGGTAAGTGCCTCATCTGGTTATTTCATCTCGTGCTCTGTTCCCATGAGCTATTTTTCAGGCAGTCCTACTGAACTCATGACCTCAGCTCTACGTCTTTCATCCCACCTTTCCAACAGCCGAGAACACCCTTCATAGAGTATATGGCTACGTGAATTATGATTGGTAAGTCCATTACTGGCCGTGTGAGGGTGGCTTAATATGCATGCTGACACATTTAGACAGCTAGATGGGTGGGTTATCACAGTCAACATGTACACTAATCCCATCTAGATCAGCTCATGAGTTCAGCTAGCTTGCATACAGCCTCTTTTAGGAAGGAAGTGTGAGTAGCAACAACCGTAGGCAATCCAGCACAGAAATGTAGTTCCCAGTGATGAAACATATGAACCACGAACTCTCAGGATCAACAGTACTTGCGCTCACTGCAGTGATCCATGCTGTCCTTACACTCTCCTAACACTTGAAGGTTTAACCTCTGGCTGGAAGCTCTGGACCTCAAAGCAATTTATATCTCTCACTCTCGGTTCTATTGAGAGTGTCTATCTTCTAGCCAGTCTCTAAAGAAAGCAGCCAAGTATATTATACCCACAAGACCATTAATGAACCATCACAGTAAACCATCCAGAGCTTTAAGCACTGAGGCTTTTTACTCCTGCCCAAAAAGAATATCTATATGTGTGTGTATAACATGTGGATGATAAGGAAAATTCAGCTTAGACAGACTGAATTAATATTATATTGAATGTTTTTGTCCATATGAATATAATGTGAATAATTTGAAATGGCTACCAGGAGTTGGTTTCCTCTTATTGTATCAAAGGTAGTGGAGTCAATACAAAATAATTCACTGAAGGTTTTAGACTCCCTGTAGCTTTTGCATCCTTTCGTTGTCTTTCTGCCAATTCCTTTCCAGTATTTTCCCCAAGCCCATTCTTCAGCATTGATGTTTATAGTTTGTTCCACATCCAAAGTTTTATTCCCTATCTACATTTTATAATCATGTTGTATAGAAATTTCTAGTTTGTCTCTTTTGGAGCACAAAACAGACATTTCCTTGAATATTTATTGAAGGAATAGATACTTGCTAGATATCTAGTAAGTTGAGTGAGAGATTGGCTGAATGCTGAGAGTACAGAGGACATGACCACAAAACCTGGACATGTGTATATAAAACTGAACTTGCAATCCTCAGCACATGCAAAAAAAATACCTGAGTGAAACCTGATGCTATAAAGACCCATTGGCCTATACGTTTCACATTTTAAAAACAAACAGTAAAACAAGGGGAAATAGAGCCCTTCCCCGTCTGTAGACAGGAAACACGAGGCAGAATGTAGTAGTGATTTGACTGAGCTTTTTCCACTTAATTTTATTGCCTCTTAAAAATGACTGAAACGTCCGTGGAATAACTTTATGCTGATTCACTCAAAAACTCAAAGTGAAGCCATTGTGATTTCTCATTTCTATTTTGCGACAAAGTATTTTTGTGTCTGCAAGTGAGGTATAAGTGTAAAATCGATTAAGAATGATGGAGACTACTGCAAGTCTGGGTCAGAGAGAATTTTTCACCCTGACTGAAAGGTAAATTCATTACTCCTTAATGAGGTGTTTTCCTTTGTTTCAAACGTCAAATTTAATACTTATCCTCAAAAAAATGGTTTTGGATATAAAATCATATTCAACACACCATAAAGCTGAGGGATGAGAGGAGAGGAGGCAAGCAAAATTAATATTTATGGTTACTTAATAGATGTTTTTAAATATTCAGAACCAATATTTTGAAAGACTGACTTCTGTTTAGTTACAGAAAATAAATGGAAAATCTTGGGGTGGTGTGGCCATGCCCAAGCTACTCAAATGCTAGGCAAAGAGACACAGCAAGTTGCGATTGGTGTTCTCACCCAAAGCAGAGGAGTAAGAGAAATCTACATAATAGTCCACGATTTTTTACCTACTATGGGAGGCTCAGTAATGGCCTCCAAAAGGTGTCTACTCATAATCCCCAGCACCTGTGACCATTTTGACAAAAGGGACTTTGGAGATATTTTTAAATTCAGGATCTTGAGATGGGGAGATTATGTTGGATTATACCATAGGCCCAATATAATCAAAATGGTCCTTCTAAGAAGGAGGCAGGAAGATTCAAGGTAGGTGATATGACAACAGAAACAGAGATTTAACTGATGTGGACAGAGCCAAGGAATGCTAGCAGCCACTGGAAGATGAAAGGGGTAAAGAATGGATTCTCCCTAGAGCTCTTGAAACTAACCTGCCCACGCCCTGGTGGGTTAGAGTGTCATCCCCTGCATTGAAGGGTCGGGGTGCAGGGTCAATCCCCGAGGTGCATGTGGGAGGTAATCAATCAATGTGTCTCTCTCACATCAATGTTTCTCTCTCCCTCTCTCTCCCTTCCACTTTCTAAAAATCAATGGAAAAAATATCCTCAGGTGAGAATTAATAACAGCAAAATAACTAACCTGCCCAGCTGACACCTAAATTTTAACCTCATTAGATTCCTTTCACACTTCTGGCCTCCAAAATTATAAAAGAGTAAATTTGTGTTGTTTTAAATCACTGAGTTTGTGGTTACCTGCTACAGCAGCAACAGAAAGCTGGACCACCTGAGGGAAAATCCTTATTGAAAGTCAATATAACTGTCTTCTAGTTTAAGCTTTGTCACCCATTAATCATGTGAGCTTGGATAAATCATCTAATCTCTGTGTATTGGGTTTTCTCTGAAATATAATGGGCAGGATGGGAGGTGGAGAGATTAAAGCAGAGCTTAAAAATGGGTGATCATCATTCAGATATGGCCTGATAGTTGTGTTTTCCTGCAAAGTGTTTAAAAATATTTACTAGTCACAAGGGCGGGGGGAAAAAAAAAGACACACATGTAATACCCTTTGTAATACTTTAAGCAATTAAAAAAAATAAAATAAATAAATAAATAAATAAATAAATAAAATAAAAATAAAAATATTTACTAGTCAAAAGGAATTTTTTTTAAATCATGGTATTTTATATTTAAAAACCAGCATCACTTGGAAATGTGAAAGATCTGGTAAAACTGAGCCATATTCCTCATGGCAACCACGCCAGTGCTAAATCTCAACACTGCCCCTCTGATGGGGCACTTTCCAGTTTGCCACAGTCCCCACCTATCCAGCCTCACACAGTTTTGCTACCTATTCTGACCCTACAATTCCAAACTGTAGGAATTTGTGCTTCCAACCTCTGGACAGGATGATTCATATCAACAGTCAGAGATGGTAAAGTAATGCAACTCATATGAAGGTACTCTGTTGTAGTAGGCAGAATTCCAAAATGACCCACCAAGATTTTCCACCCCAGTTCTCAGCGCTGGGACTGATGAGATATCATGCCTACAATTATGTGGCAAAAGGGATTTTAGATGTACTTAGAGGTCACTAATCAGTTGTTTGAATTGGTCAAAAGGGAAATTATCCCAATGGGCCAAATCTAATCAGCAGCCTTTTTTAAAAATTTATCTTTACTATTGAAAGTATTGCAGATGTCTCCTTTTTTTCCTCCCATTAACCCCCTCCACCCACTCACTTCCCCTCCCCAGGACTTCCCTACACTATTGTCTGTCCATGAGCTACACCAAGCATGTCAAACTCAAAGGCTAACATGGGCCAAATAAACAAGGTTTAAGTTTCTGTGGGCTGCAAAAAAACAAAAGCTTCAATTTTCATAGAAACATAGGTTTATTTCGATAGAGACATACTGAATACAAAGGGCTGAAATAAATGAGTAATCGTTAACATAAAATAATAGAACATTTTAATAAAAATTAATATTTTTTCTTGAACATTAACTTGCCAGACACTGAATAACTGCACAAATTAATAAGCGTAACACAAATAAACCTATTTTTCTTGTTTTCCGAAAGCCAAATATTTCCTGTTGTGCACACCAAACAAGTCAGTCCAAGACTAATGACATGGCCATCGGCTGCTAAAATATTCGCTGCTGGTATTAGTGGGGAGAAATGGTGCACCTGTGCGTAAGGCACATAAGGGAAATGAATGCAACACGATTATAGTAATCAGTCATTAGCGAACGCTGTAGTTTGTTATTAATTATTATATATAACAGGGTATTGTAAAAATTGAGTTGTGAAATTTTTATTAAAACGTTTCTTACATACCATTATATATTGGCTGGGCCACAAAAATTTTCATTGTGGGCTGTATGTGGCCCGAGGTCTGAGAGTTTGACATGCTTGAGCTATACATTGGCTAATATCTTCCTGCTCGCCTTGCCCACCTCCCCACTTCCCTCTGAAGTACATAAAACCAGAGAGCTTTTCTCTGGATGGTAGCAGAAGGGAAAGTGAAAATTTCTGAGCAGAAAACAGGTTTGATGTGCTGTTGTTGGCTTTGAAGACTGAGAGGAGCACATGCAGAAACCAGAGAGCAAGAGCTGCGAGTGACCCAGATGGGAGTCAGCAAAGCACAGGCACCAGAGCCCTATAGCTGCAAGCACAGTTCTGCCAACAACCTGAATGACCTTGGAAACGGATCCTTCCCCACAACCTCCAGATAGGAACAAACCCAGATACATTGATTTCTGCCTTATGAAACCCTCAGCAGAGAACCCAATTGAGTTCCCCTGGGTTTTAGCCTACAGAACTGGAGCTAATCAGAGAGTGTAGTTTTAAGCTGCTAAGGTTTTGGTAACATGTTATGGCAGAAATAGAAAGCTAATTTATTCTAGATGTTCCAATAAAATAAAATAAACTTCCTTGACTTATCCTTGATGCCCAGAGTTTGGAAAAGCAGAGGAATCTGTCTTCTGGGGTAGTCAGATTATCTTCCAAAAGGCCGCTCTCAGCGGAATTTCTTACCTTAGAAAAGTTACCATATTCTAGCATCTAAATTCCTAAATGTATAGGCTCAGAAATGTGCCACTTCATGTCTGGCCTCTTAACCACCAGTCCTGTTAACCTACAATGACTTCAGGCCCAGATGCAGACTTCCATAGACTTCCACTTCTTTGATAGTACCTACAACCATGTAAAGTTGAATAATCCCCATCAGAAATCCCTTATTCCATATCCCTCACAGTGGTTCTGCTTCTCTGCTGGAACACTAATGCAGTGTATCTTAACGTTAAATAACAAGGAATAAATAATGTAAGTGGTAGTCTCTGGGGAGGGAGGAAGGAGAGTGAATTGGTTGGAGTTCACCAAGTTCTTCAATGTCATTTATATAATGAGTTATACATTTGTAAGAATCGTATTTGTCATAGTAAATTATAAATCTTTTTTTGTTTTATAAAACTGTATATTTTATAATAAAAGATAAAATGGTAAAGTTATTAAGTTGGTTGCTGGAGACACAAGGATTGGATGAACTAAAGTGTGACATTGGGCAAATTATTCAACCTCTTTTTTGAAATTTCTTCATCTGTACAATAGGATTAAATTATATTCATGTGCCTAAAAACTCCTGAGCTCCATCAGTATAATCTTTTGATTTAGAACATATCAGAAAATAAAATGCCTGCTTTGCAATATTTGAAGGCCATCATGGAAGGTGGTGGTCTGCTCCAACCTTTGTTGGTTTTGAGAGTAATGAAAAATACTTCAGTATGAAAAATAATTTTCCAGTAATTAAAATTGCCCACCAAAGAAAGAAGATGACCTTAGACGGAATGTGTTCTCTCCTCTTGGAATAATCCAGGCAAAAACAAATGGTTATTTATCATGGGAGCTATTGAAGAATTTACCCTCTTGGGAGAGTGATCAAGCTGGATGCCCTCTAACATCTCCTTGAATTGGAATTGGCTATGCCTTTTGTATAAATATTTTCCACTTACACTATTAGCTTAGATGGTTACAAAAGAATGTCTAGGTGCAATTTTTTCCCAATTATAACTGAGATAGCATCACAGTTTGTAATAGTTGATCAAGGCATAGCGATTTCTTGCTTGTTAATTTGAACATGTAGCCAGAAATAAATAGCACACAGTATGTGTAATGCAGTCTTTTTATTGGAATGATTCTTAGACCTCTTACATGAGGATGAAAAAAAATAAGAAATGTAAATTAGTGTGATGTCAGACTGATGAAGCAAGTCTCCAGAGATGCTTGGAAGTTAAAATGGATTTTAAAGTTCATCATGATTGAATTATAAAATAAATGAAAACCAGCAGCTTTAAAAATGTGGTTGGTCAGAGTGGGAAAAGAAAGTTCTATGGGTATCCAGGACAGGGAGCAAGCAAGTTTGGGTTCCCCTCTAGGGCAAGGAGAGATTTTCCTCCAGGTTCTTGTCTTTCAGTGTTTTTACTCTGTACCAGGCACTGTGCTGGTCACTTGAAATACAAAGGCTAAGAAAACACATTAACTGTTTAAAAGCGTGTGCTTTCAAGGGAGGAGCAGACATATACAACTAAGTGCAAATAATAATAATAATAATAATAATAATAATAATTAGCTAAAACTAATTGAGCACTAACCACATGCCAGATACTGCTCTAAGCACTTTATACATTTTAACTCATTACATTCTCATGCCAACCCCATGAGGTAAGAACTGTTATAATACCTATTTTATAGATCTTATAAGGGAGGCACAGATGGGGTAAATAGTTTACTCAGGTCACACAGATCGTAAGTGGCAGAGTCAGGATTCAAACCCAAGCAGCTCTAAATTCATAGTCTGTGCTCCTGACAATACACTTTATAGCTCCTCTCAAACATGATGGTGTTTCAGTGCTAAGAAATCTAGAGTTTGCTACTTTAAAGATCTTTACAATTATTCTTACTGTTGTTTTAACAACCTGTTGTTCAACAGCTCTGAAAAATAGAGAGTAGGAAGTAGACAGGAACTTCCATACAATTTAGCATAGATTAAGGCATAGGCATGTATGGCCTCAAGAAACTTATCAATGGCAAAATTCAGGTCCATAACCCATTTCAATTTCATGCTGCAAATACTTATTCAATGCTACATTGTACCCATGATTGCTTGGGGAGGGCGAAGGGATAAAAAAATAAGAGAACTTTCTGGACCTTAAAAGGCTTACATTTTAATAGGTAAGATGAGGCAAGTACATTTTTAAAAATCCTAGTAGAGAGCAGGTTGTGACAAATGCCGTAAAAGAGGTGCAAAGTACTAGAGAAGTTCAGAGTAAAGAAATTTTCATTCAGCAGAAAGGCCAGGAAGGTCTTCCTGAAGGAGGTGACATCTCGAAGTCTCTTGAGTCCTCAGTAGGATCTCGATAGGTGACAATGATAGAGAGTTAAAGACATGCTGACAAAGGAAAGAGTGGAGTAAAAAATAGAGTAGAATGCAAGACATGTTCTTAGCAATGAATTTATCATGCTGCTTGTTGGAGGAAGTTGAAGATATGCATGAAAAAGTGGGTTGGACTATTTGGAGTGATTGCCAGAAAAAAAAATAACTCAGAACTTTCATGACAAAGGTCTGATTTACTGGTGTCAGGTCATATTTAGGTCCATGCTGGTCTATCATTTTCCTACCACTTTTATTTAACTTTCCTTCCTTCATTCCTTTCAAGAACCTAGAGTGGCTAGCTAACATGGCCTTAAAGACCACAACTGAAATCTACAATTATAATGTTTCTTTATTATTTTTTCCTGTTAAACATACATGAAAATATCTTTCTGATCAAAACTAAGCACAAACTTTAAAAATCTATTGTGAGTGGTGTGTACGATATTAAAATATGTATATAATTGAAAATAGAATGTCCTCCTAGAATTTAGTTATTCATTTCATAAATCTTTACTGGGACAACAACTATATACTACTGTATAAGAAAGTCTAAAATTCAGAGATATATAAATCAAAATTCATGCCTTCAGGGTGCTCACAAAATGTGGGGTAAGTACACAGAAATGAGTTATCAAAATACCAAAAGGTATAACAAAGGGTTGTGAGGGTCTGTGAGGATGGTGGAGGAAAGATTACCTGCCTGCATTACCTGTGAGCACAAGAGGAACTTGCTAGATGAATGCAGGGAGATGGGCTTCCTTGCAAAGGGAACAACATTACAAAAAGGAAGGAAGTCCTAGCTTATTTGAGGAATAATAACAACCGGGGCATAGGATGCAGAAAGGAAAGTGGCAAGAAATGTCACTGTGAGGGGGAAATGGAGCCAGCGTGGGAAAGGCCTGGAGGGCAGGCAAAGGGTATTGAGCTTTGGGCTTGAGGCCAATGAAAGCCAGTAGAAAAAAAAGGACTGGCACACTTAATTCAGTTCACAGGTAGATAGCTGTGCTGGCAACATGGAAGATGCGCTGAACTAGAGGAAAAGTGTTAGTGATACTAAGTCAAGTTAGAAGTTTATCGAAATAGTCTAGACCAGAAATTTTCTACTGGGGTGCCGTAAGAATTTGTAAAACATGCCTGACTGTTTAGTCAGGGCTACTGACCTCCTTTCCCTTAGCTTGTCAAATAATGAAAAAAGAAATAACAACAGCCAACATGACAATAACTGTGCTGTGTGAATGAATCAAAATTATACCTATTTTTTTTTTTTTTGGTCAGAATTTTAGTAATTAGTTAGTGTGTGCCATGAGATGAAAAAAGTTGGAAATCGCTGGTCCAGACCATAGATGACAACATCTAGAATTCTGAAATGCAAATCAACAAACATTTATTTTAAAAAGTAAGCTTTCAGTAGAGTGCTAAAGATCCAATATTAACTACACTTCTTAAGAAGATACATGGTAAGCTTTGAATTAATCTGTGGGAATCAGTGGGGAATCAAGGTGAGCATTCTGGGATGGGGGGGCAGGGAAATTTTTGTGGTTTCTAGAGTGGGAGAACGGCCATCTCTAAGTGCCACTTAACAAGAGAGGGAAAACAGAAAGAAGAATGGTTTGAAGGTAAGATGATAGGTTTAGCTCTGTATTTGTGCCTGCCAAATCTTTAGTACACAATTGACAAATACTTTTTAAATTAAACATAATGGCATGGCTATTCACTAGAGTAGACAATCTCTCAGAAATATTCAAACACCACTACCACCTCTGAATTTTTATCTGACCTTTAGAATAACACATTTTGGGGATAGCAACTCAAGATTTCATCTTATTGCAAGATTTCTTAAACAATCAAATGCCACCTTGCCAAGGTTTCACATTAAGGTTTCACTTATCTAGGTTTCTTTTTCTCTGAGGATTCAATATTCTTCAGTGTACCCTCATAGTCTTTCCTTGCCCTACAATACAGGGTTTGTTTTAATAATGTAAACAAAAGATGAAAAAGTAAATAAAACTTAAGCAGCAAGACTGTGGATATAAAGAAAAGGATAGAGTCATGTAATTTAAAAGGTTCAATTGGCCATGGGAATCAACAGGAAAGACTGGGGAAATTGGAGGAAACGGTTTTAGTGTGCTTTCAAGATTTCTAACTTGGCCCAACCAGTGTGGCTCAGTGGTTGTGTGTTCACTAAGAGGTCCCCGGTTTCATCAGTTCTGGGCAGGACACATGCCCAGGTTGCTGGCTCAATCCCCAACAAGGTGTATTCAGAAGGCAGCCAATTGATGTTGTTGCAGCAATGTCTCTCTCTCTTTCTCTCTCTCCTCTCTCTCTCTCTCTCTCTCTCTCTCTCTCTCTCTCTCTCTCTCTCTCTCATTAAAAACCGTTTTTAAAGATTTCTAACTTGGTTGAACATGTTGATGGTAGAGTCATTCATCTAAGTAAAGATTAATGTAGAAGCAACTTTGGAGTGGGAAGAAAAATACTATTTCACTTGAGGTCAGAGTGACCCTGAGATAACTATGGGGCACCATGGTATCTAGGAGACAGAAATATAAACAACTGAAACATAAATTGGACTTATTGGCTTGGATCAAATCAACCAAGTAGAATTTAACAGGGAGTGAGATACAAATTCTAATGAATCCAGTAATGGACAAAATCGCTGCAAAAAGACACATCTGGGAAGATGAAGAATTGCAGAGAGAGGTAGGAAAAAAATGGGACTGAGAGCACCAGGGAGATTCCAGAAGGAAGGAGAAGCACTGCCTGATGCTGTGAGGCAGCAGCAGTAAAGATGAAAAGGGTCTGTTGGGTGTCAGCAGTTCCAGATTTCCCACTGGCTTCCTAAGAACACCTGCAGGGGACAGTGAAATGAGGTTTCCGTGGGCCCAGGAGAAGACGCAGGTAACAAACTGTAATCTCAAGTAGAGACTATTCTTTCATGAATTTTGTTCAAGAAAGGAGGTAAGGAGAGAATTTGAGTAGCTAGAAGGGGGCACGGGATTCAATTTACAGGAGAATAACAGAAACACTGCTTGGAAGTCAAAATGCTTTTGTTCTTTATTCCTTTAGGCTCTGTTTGTGAAGTCCTTTTTACTGTGCATGTGAAGGAATTTCTGAAGGAAAGATTTCTGTAAAATTTCCATGAGCCCCAACAACCATCATTTCAATTAATGTAAGTTAATACAAAATAACTTCAAACTGATTTCCAAATGACTGTCTTTACTAGAATCCTAAAATTGTGTTTATCTGTATTTAGTCAGCATATTTTGTATGTATTTATATGAAATTTCTGTTCAGAGTATTGTTAAATTAAATATCCAAAACTAACGTTTGGGGGCATTTACACTATGCCGGGCACTACTCTGAGTGTGTTTATTTTATTTACCTTTATTTCTCCTCCTAAGAATCCATGACCTAGGTCCTGTTTTTATCTCCATTTCACAGGAACTCACAGGGACACTCCCTTCCCAACTTAATACTTAGCAGATCTGGGTTCCAACCCGGGCAGCACCAGAGCCCATGCTTCTAACCACTGTGCCATTTTGCCTCTTAGTCATAAATTGTACCTATTACTATAGATAAAGAGAACATCTCAAGACAACAGTGTCTTGTTATCTTACTTCTGTCTTCACTAAGTTTCAGGAGCTTAAGTCTTCCTCCTGACTTCAACTTACACAATAAAAGAGAACAGCTAAGTCATTCATGTAATTATACCAGTAATCAGACAAATTCAAACTTGGGTATCTTTATCCCTCTGTTTAAGAAGGTTTCTTAGCTACTTGGGCTTATTCTGCAACTGGGAACTAAGGACGGATCCAACCGGCATGAAAAGGTCAAGGCCTTCCAGCCACTGGGCAGGGGTATGTACTTGGAAGATTTAGAAATGGTTTCTGATTGTCAAAGTTAGAGCTGAGATCCAGAGGGAAGAAAATTGATTTCGTGTGAAAACCATTCAAGAGATTTGTACAAAAACATTGTGAACAACAACACTCTTCTTTGAAATTTGGAATTCAAATATAGAGAATGCTTCAATAATAAGAATAAAATAAAGGGGGGAGGGGGGCACTACATCTCTCTCGGCGCCTATTAAATGGATAGGTCACAGTTTGCAGCATGGGTACACACATATTTTTTTAATTTCCTTTTTATGAGCTACACAGTTAGCAGCACACAATAATATCAAGTTTAAAAATAAATGAAAAAACATGAAGACAAAATTCTCCAATGGAACGGAATAATATACATAAAAACTGACATGGGGATATTATAACAGAAGAGGGATTCAAAGGATGTCTAAGCTCCCTGTAATTCTAAATGTATAATGTGTTAAGAAATATGGGCATTTCTATCAGCATCCATAGATATGCCAGTTCAAGTCATTCTTTACCCTAACATCAAATTAGCATTGAAGAAGATTTCATCTAAACACACATTAGCTCCTTCTCACTGAGTGTTCAGAAATTAGTAAATAAAGAAAAACATTTAATATTTTTAATTCAAAGAGCAATATATCTGCTTGTCATGCCTTCTTAGTGAACATTTTTGGAAACAAATCTAAGCGTACTAATTGGAAAAAAGAAAAAAAATACTTGTTATGAGCCTTTAGGAATCTTAAAATACACTAAAAGTTTTACATATGCTATCTCAGTATTCCCCACTATCTCTTTCTGGAGGGTTCTGTAATCACTCACAATTTTCAAACAAACAAACAAACAAAAATAACAAACAGGCTCAGAGTTCAATAACTAGCTCAAGTTCACTGAGCTAGCAAGTAGCAGAGCAGAGATTGGAACCCAGTTCTGTTGATTCCAAAATTCCTTCCGCTTCAAATGTTCCTCTGTGTGTAATAAAAACCATGATCTTTCAAATTTTGGATACCATAGATATGTAGAAATGAAATAATAAATATTAAATAACAAAAAGTTTAGCTCAGCTTTATAACAAGTCAGATAATAATAGAGTTCTAAATTGTCTTTGTTTTATATTAAAAGTAAAATAAGTCAGAGAATAAAAACTAATTTGTTGGTAGAAATATAATTCATCCAGTAATAGCCCATGAGAATCAAAGCATAATTATTAAGAGTCACTAATTTTCCAAAAGACCACATTGTCCCGGAGTTTGTCTTATACTTGAAAAACTAAACCTGTGTATAGTTCATGGTATAGTATCCATATATTATTCTAGTAATGAAATTTCTAGGTAAGATAGTAAAAGAATAATTCTATTTCTGTCGGTACATATTTAACATAAGGTGAACAAATTTCATTCTCAATGAAACTTGTGTTATCAGTAAAGATTGAATATTGTAAATAAGAAAATAACAACTTAAAATAGTTTAAATAACAATAAAATGTGATAGCTCAGATAATAGAAATATAACTAGTTTCAGGCAGGATTGCATCTAGGATCTCAAAAATATATCCCCCAGAACTTCACTCTTAAGTATTTCTCCATTCTGTTCTCTGCCTAATACCCAATTTCCCCCTTGAAAGTCCTTTCTTTGGATCTCCCTTTGTAGCAGCAATGGTTTCCATAGACACAGACCTCATGACCTCACCTCAAAATTAGAAATGTCCAATATAAACTGAAAGATTTCTAGGCAAGACAATGACATGAACACAAGTAATCTCATAGGCTAAAATAATATCCATAACAATAATGAAATTAGTAATTACATTAGGTAATAGGTAGTGATTGGCTAAGTCAAAAGCTAAACACTGTACAAGTTTTCCTCGATTGATACCTACATTTTACAGATGAGGAAATTGAGGCCCAAAATATTTAAGTAATTTTTCCAGTATTAAAAAGGACAAAAGCTCTCTCACATCGATGTTTTTCTTTGTGTCTCCTCCCTTCCTTCCACTCTCTCTAAAAATCAATGGGAAAATAACCGCTGATGAGGATTAACAAAAAAAGACAAAAGCCTGAATCACCTCTGTAAACTATGGAAGAGTGCCATCTAGAGGACAAAATTTGAAGGAGAATTGCTAAACATAACAGATAAGGATATGCTTACTACATACATAGGAATGCCAAAAGCAGACGATGCCGCAGAAACAATAAAATGAATGAAATACTAGAAGAAAACTTTTCAGAAATGAAGTAAGTCGGAGCAGACAAAAATGTTGTTACAAAATTCAAAGCACAGAGACCAACAGTTTGTTATTGCATCCAAGCAGAGAGAAGAAAAAAACAAACAGTTTACCTACCAATGAAAAAAAATGTGACTTGTTTTATTTTTACTTCTCTAAAAGATAAAAGACAACTAATTAACATCTCATAATATCTAACACGCAATAAGCTACTATCTAATGCAGTGGTTCTCAACCTTCCTAATGCTGTGACCCTTTGATACAGTTCCTCATGTTGTGGTGACCCCCAACCATAAAATTATTTTCGTTGCTACTTCATAACTGTAATTTTGCTACTGTTATGAATCATAATGTAAATATCTGATATGCAGGTTGTATTTTCATTGTTACAAATTGAACATAATTAAAGCATAGTGATTAATCACAAAAACAATATGTAATTATATATGTGTTTTCTGATGGTCTTAGGCGACCCCTGTGAAAGTGTCGTTTGTCCCCCAAAGGGGTCGTGACCCACAGGTTGAGAACCGCTGATCTAATGGATCACGTGGTGTAGTGATTTTGAGCACAGGTTTTGAAACAAAACTGGCTGGTTCTAAATTTGACTCCACTTACCACTTGTTTAACCTTTGACAAGTTACTTAAGCTTTCTATGCTTTGGTTATACCATCTTCAAAATGAGGATAATGATAAGATCTATCTCAGAGAAGAATTAAATGAATCAATATATGGTTAGTGTTTGTAATAGCTCTACCTAAATATATTATTATCTAAAATAAAAATTCTGCTGTCAAAGAATTCTATGTCCAGCCAAGTTATTCTTCAGCTACAAAGGACTTCTTCATGTGCAAAGGTTTTTCAGCAAGTATACAATTCACCTCTCCCTCTGGTAAACTAAGAAATTAATCAAAGTGAAAAATGCAAAAAAAGGGGAGGTCAAGGCATAAAAGAATTGGAAATCATCATTGAAGCTGTCGTTGAAGATAAAGTTATGTAAATAGTTATTTTAAATATGATTACATAATGCAAATGTCAAATTTTATTCTTATAATAAACATATATAATATAAAATTTCAATGAAAAAATTTAGGACTAAATAAAAGGTATATTCCCAATCTCATTAGGATAAAACAAATCATACTAATTCTTTAGCTAAATAATTGATGTAAAATAGACATTTTTACTTAAAGATAATGACTACTAAAATAAAAATGAATTATTTACTCTCTAAATCACTTGGATGAGGCTACAAACAATAAAACCTAGAGATGTTAAAAGGATATAAGGGAATATTATGAACAACTTTGGGCCTACAAATTCAACAACTTACATGAAGTAGAAAAATTCCTTGAAATACAGAAACTATCAAAGCTCACTGAAGAAATACCTATTATTCCTATATTTAATAAAAAATTAATTCTTAGTTTGTTTAATTTTTAATATTTTTTAGGGATTTTATAGAGAGAGAAAGAGAAGAGAATAGAGAAACAGAAACATAAATAGGCTGCTTCTTGCATGCCCCCTACTGGGCATCCAGCCCAAAACCTGGGCATGTGCCCTGATGAGGAATCAGTGACCTCTTGGTTGTAACACTGACCCATACCAGCTGGGCTGAATTTATCGTTTAAAATCTTCCCACAAAGAAAACTCCAAGCCCAGATAACTTCACTGGTGAAGTCTATCAAACATTTATGGAAGAAATAATAGCAATTCTTTACAAACTCTTTCAGAAAATAGAGAAGGAGAGAATGCTCTCAACTCATTTTCTGAGGTCAGATTATCTTGATACCAAAAACCATGAAAAGAATTATATTAGAAATAAGAAAAATACAGGCCAATATTCCTTGTGCATATATAGTTGTGAAAATCCTCTACAAAAACTGGCAAATTAAATCCAGAAAAAAATAATATATTTTTTTTATTTGAGGTTTATCTCAGAATGCAAAGCTGATTTGACATTGGAAAATCAATCAATATAGTTTACCATATCAACAGACTAAAGACAAAAAATTACATGATCATTTAAATAAATGCAGAAAAAAACAGCCAACATGGAGAAAGTCTATCAGTCTATCTCTTTCACTGATTGCAACTAAAAAATTTGTACAGAATACAAAAAGAAGCTACCTGAAGATTTTGAAAGTAAAACATTTCTATGATATTCAGGTAAAGGCAAAACTAGGTCAGAGATTGGTTTTCAGGGTCTAGGAATGGAAAGAGATGCTTACTATAAAGGAACATGAATGAATGAGTCTATATCTTGATTACATTAAAACTTTTTCAAAAGGTGTGGAATTGTGCACTAGAAGCTATAACTCTGACTGCATGCAAATCATATCTCAATAAACCTGACTTTTAAAACTGCAATAAAATATTTGTTATATGAAGTCACGGTATAGATTTCTAAAAACTGAAAAAAATACTAAGATGACAAGCTGGAAAGTACTTAAAAATTGGATCACTAATCTAGGAAATTTCATATTTAGCTTAAAAAGTTTTCAGGAATAAAAGAACAGATAATATGAAAGAAATTAAATTATCGAATAATATAAGAAAATATCCCTAAGATGAAGGTATACAAAATGCCCAAAGAACAACAAATGGAACAAGGTAGGTAGTTAGATGAATATGTAGGTAGATTGATAGATAGAAAGTTAGATGATAGATAGATGATAGATAGATAGATAGATAGATAGATAGATAGATAGATAGATAGATATGATAAATATGAAAGAGAGAGAACAAGCAAACCATACACTAATGAAACTTTAGCAACTTAAGGTTTAAGACAAGTTTTGAAAACCTTTCACAGGAAAAATAACATATGGCACACAGAAGACTGGGAATCAAAATGTCACTGAGTTTCTCAAGAGCAACTCTAAAACCTGGAAGACAATGCAGAAATGGCTTCAAAATGGCCTCTAATGGCTTCACTAGAGGCCTGGTGCATGAAATTCATGCATGAGTAAGGTCCCTAGACCTGGCCAGCGATCAGGGCCGATCTGTGGGACGACCAGAGGGCAATTAGGGGGGCCCCTGCTGGCACCTGCCTTAGCTGACCTGGCGCCACCTGCTCACTGGCCCTGGCCCCTGCTGCTGCCGGTCACCTCCCTCTGCGGGGCAACCAGCGGGGTGATTGGGGGCTTCCACTGGCACCCACCTTGGCTGGCCTAAGGCCTGTGGGCTGGGGGCAGCTCCTGTGCTGAGCGTCTGCCCCCTGGTGGTCAGTGCTCATCATAGCGACCACTTGTTCCACCAGTCATTCTGTCGTTAGGTTGATTTGCATATTAGGCTGAGAGCCACTGTTCTAGCTGACCTACAGGTGACCTGGTACACACAGGCTAGCACCAGCAAGAAGGGATGCTTCTGAAAGCTCAGCTCTACACAGGAGCATCTAAAAGAGCATGGAGAAGACCAGTTTGACTCATGACACCTTGTTGTCCATTTAACCTGGGGAAAAAATGACTCGAAGGGAGGAACTCTACCAATTCATGATTATTGACATGAGGAGGATAAAATGGGCAGGATGGGATAATGACAAAAAAGTCGTCCCAGTGTTGGTGGGAGTTATTGATCCCAATGAACAAAAAGGAAAGAGGTCTGCTACTGGGGGAAGAGGGATGAGTATGTGGGCAGGGTAAATATGAATGACCCCTCCTCATATGACCATTCGGCAGTAAGAAGTAACAACAGAGACCCAGAGTGGCAGAACCATTAAAAGCACAGAAGGTTTGGGTCACTTTCTAACAAATTTCCCAACCATTGAAGATACAGGCTTTCTGAAAGTTGCTCAACATTTACCCCGTATTACACACTACCAGCAAAAGAGTAAATTGATACACACGTCTGAAAAGCAAATTGGTAATATGCATCCACAGCCATAAATTACTCAAACCTGTGCTTTGGTAAGTCTGCTTCTACTCATCTCCAAGGAAGAGTCAAAACGATGTCTAGGCAACAGTAAAGAGCGAGAGGAAAAAGGCAGCCCTGACTCCTGACATCTCTTGCCACCAGCTAGGTTGTGAGTTTCTTCTGCTGTGGATTTTACACAATATCAGCATCTGATGAGGACTATCCAGGATAAGACCACTTCATAATCACGTGTGACAGAGGTAAAAACAAAAATACTATGTGACCTCAAAAATGGCTGGGCTTCCCCCTGGCCAGGCTGACATGAACAACTATCATTTATTCTCCAACAACAACTCTGTGTGTGCTTTGCTCACCACACCTCTGCAATAAAGATTGTTAAGGTAACCATTGGTGTGACTGCCCTGCTTCCTGTCAGCACCTGATCTGGAACAAAACCCACTTCCTTGAATCATCTTCAAAATCACCTTGCCTGAGCCCAAATCTCATAATAAGCCAGTTCTAACTTTTGTCTGAGATGCCCCGTGTGTGCTACATGCTAGTACCATTCAAGATGCAGAGAATAGAAGTTAATTCATCTAAATGGATGCCTCAAGGTGTTGGGACTTAAGTCTCTCAGAACCCCATTGAGAAGGTCTGCAGGAAAAGCTATGCATCATCTTATTTAGGGTAACGGCAATCCTAGAAAAGAAGGACTTATGGGTATGCCTATCTTATAGACAGAGAAAGAGACTGAGGCACAGACTGGCCAAGAAACTATTCTAAGATCTAGAACACAATCTTATATTCTAAGGTTGGAAAACAGGCAGTCTTTTGGCAGACGTGTTTCATCACATAAGCTATGCAGCTTCCGCCAAAATGCTATCACAAGCCACTTAGTTATCTAGGGTCAAAACCCAGTATCATCTTACATCTGTGCTACCCAAGCCTTCAGCAGCCAGCCAGAGCTCCTGTAAAGGCTCACCATCTCCTTCCTGCAAGCTCCTCTTTCTCTTGACACGGCCAATCTGTAGTTTGTGTCCTCATTATCTCTCCCTGAACCACTCCAAACACTTCTCAACTGCAGTACTCACCTCCACTCACCTCCTGTAACCAAGGGTAAATTCTTGAAGAATAATGTTACTACATAGAGTGCTGACTGGGGAGGAGTAGGAGGGAAGAAGGGAGGGAATTGGGAGGAAAAGTTTGGCATTTAGGGACTGCGCCATCTTGGGTAGCTGTTGCCGGTGTCCAGAGATCAGCTTCTAACCTGGAAACCCGGGGATCTCAAGCAGCGTGACTGCGTGAACTCAGACGAGCACTGCTTCTTCTCACGGAAAGCAGAGAGAGAACTACATAACCAAACACCTGGAGAAGAGAGGTCATGGTGAAACAAAGAACCAACCCACATATGAAAGAAAAACAGGCATCATCAGAAAAGGAAGTAAACAAAATGGAGGCAATGGAGGCAAGCAACCTGTCAGAGAAAGAATTCAGAGAAATGGCCATAAGGTGGATGAAAAAAATGGAAGACAATTTCAACAATATATGTAGGAACCAAGAGGAAATGAAGAAGAACCAAGAGGAAATGAAGAGAAACCAAGAAGAAATGAAAAATGACATCACTGCTATAAAGAACTCAATAGAAAGCATCAACAGTAGACTAGAAGAAGCAGAGGACTGCATCAGCGAGCTAGAAGACAAGGTAGGAAAAAATACCCAAACAGAACAGCTTCTAGAAAAAAAAAATTAAAAAGCAGGAGGAGAGCCTAAGAGAACTCTGGGACAACGCTAAACAAAACAAAAGTTTGGCATTTAGAATCTTCCAAGAGTTGGCAGCTGCATCCCACTTTTATAACCATATGTCCCATTACTTTTCCCTCTTCCAGATAAATGATGCCACTCTTCAATTTTCCCATCCTTCTGCCTTTGTTCCACTGTCTCTGCTCAACCCACATCTCCAGGTTTCAAAATCCTATCCAGGCTTTATCCAACTCAATGTCCTACAGTCTTTGAGGCAATATGGCTTAGTGAAAAGACAAACAATGAACATGCAATAATAGTTTCCCCAACACTCCCTTCTCCCCAGCCACCATGAACCCCATTCTAAAGAAATTAACATCACCCTCTTTTGTGCGCCTATGTTTATTTATAGGAATCATCACATCCTGCCTTCCATGACAGTTATTACTTCATTTTCCTACTAGGTTATAAAATCCATGAGGATGCAAACATCTTAGTCATCTTTGATTCATGCCATGAAGTATAAAATAGGTATTCATAAATGACCTGGACATTACGATTATTTGCACTGTCAAATGTCAAATACAACACAGTTCTATGGGCATGTCTCTCCTAAAAGTCTCGGTGATTTGTTACTGAGAATTCAGAAATTGGGTGGCAGAGGCTGAATAAGCTTTTTTAGGCTTTGAGGCATCATTTGGGGATAGGGACTCTAAAAAAAAATACAATTTTTTTTTTTTTTCCTGCAGGAATAATCCTTTGAATTGGTGTAGGACCTTGCCTGTGTTCAAGTGATCCTACTTCCCTTCCATTGTTTCAGCAGCATGTGTGGCCACCAGCATTTATGAGTCGGGTCCACCATCATCCAAGGTGGTGCACTCCTGAGAAGCTAGCGGCTAACTTTATGTCCAGTCCTTATGCATGTGCCTTGGTCTCTGACACTAATTCCTAGTTTAATGAGTCCTGGTCAGTGGAGCAGGACTGGTTTCACTCAGCCCAGCTGTTATGAGCCATAAAGAATCCGCAAAGAAAAAAACTCATCAGGGCCATTTTCTTCAGCTGGGTGTTGAAATGGGCAGTACGGGTGCCCAGTGGCTGGGAATGGGGCCTATGCCGGGGTGAGCAAAAGTAGGTTTACAGTTGTGAGTGAGTGAAACCCAGAGTGTATCCTTGTATTGTTATGTATTAATTTTGCATTATTTTCCATATGAACAACTGTAAATCTATTTTGCCTCCCCATGTATATAAGCTTGTTAGACTCCATCCAGTTCAAAATACTTTTAAAGAAATGATTTGACTCCCCAGGAGCCCATTTCCATATAAGAAAGTCATTTAGCAGGGGGTAAATTAATTTATTTCTCACGTGTCTAGCTAATTTCTAGCTTGAATTTATTTTTATGTAATCTCCTGGATTTTTTGTTTTCTTTAAGAAATGTACTAAAAATAACTTCTAAAAAGGTGAGCAATAGGAAGACATTTCCAAAGGCGGTAACACTAAAAATTATACATTTCACCTCCCATGACTATTTCTTCTCCACCCTTTGTTGTTTTTGGAAAAGCAAGATATCAAGGGATCTGTCAGAAAAACAATAGGGTGTGATTGAAATTAGCCATATAACTGGACACCAAGTAGGGCTGGCTTGTACAACATATAATGGAAATTACCTTGTCTTCTACCAACACCCTGGGGCCCCAGAGAACGGACATAGGAAGGAAATTCAGAAAAGAGCCACAGGATTCTTAAGGAGCTGCAAGGCTGATTTACGGGGCACATTGCGAGAGCTACGAACAGGTGGCTTGGCTGAACGATGACTGAAGAAGCCACGCGTGAGTTTACAGAGAATGCGCTCACAGAGGAGAGGAGAGGGATGGAGTTGTCCTGGAGGTGATAATATCGCAGTCGCTGCTTTTTACTTGTTTTGTTTCTAATACGGGGCTCTGTGCTTTATATTCCTCTTGCCTGCTACAGAAGTGCCAACATATTTTTTTAACCTTTTATATAATGGAAAAGATAAAAACAGCAAATGGAAAGCTTCATAAAATGTTACCTTTAGAAAAGGTAAGAATTTCTCTCAATGTGTTGACTGAGAAGTCATAAGAATATAAGCCAATGAACAAACTCTCTGAGACAGAGAGGGAGAAATGAGTGCCACACCTGGGGTGAAGGAAAGGGAGGAAAGGGAAAACATGAACCAACCAAGGTACTTGCACCTCATAACCCAGTTGGTAGCCAAGGCCAGCAATTCATGAAGTCTCTAATAGGGTGTCCCCTGACCCCCCAGAGACCTCAAGTGACGCCTGGTCTATTTCAAACAGGAAATCACCAGCCCGCATGCTATCCTTTAGACTCTCAGTACCAGGGAAGACAGAGAAGGTGCATGTCAGAGGCAGATGGCTAATGGCTAAGAGGCCCAGTTCAGCCTCTACTGATGCTGAGGAACCAACAGCCTCCAGTTTTTCCTTTCCTCGCCATATGCAGAGCAGTGGCAAAACTTAAAGTGAGGTTTGAAGTATCTCAAAAGGTCCAAGAACAACTGACCATTTGTCCACCCCTGCAGTCAATGCTGAGGGTGTTATGGAGAATATGACAGGCTCCCTGTCCTCCAGGAAAAGAAGACAGATACAGAGACAGACACAGCCTCGTTATTCAATGAGTCAAGAGATGTAGGAGAAAAGCAAGGGCGTGACAAATGTCCAGAGAAGATAAAATCTATCCTGGAGGCCACAAACATGACCTGACAGACCATCTTCAGGTGGCTTCACTAATTTCCAGTTGTTTTATCAAGGAAATCTTTACCCAGGAGCATTTCTAGCTGACAAAAGAGTGTTCCAGTACTGTTTTTGCAAGTTTGTTTTCTTCTTAAAGAATAATTCCTTCTTTCCTGGGGAGCTATCCTTCCTCCCCACTCCTCACCTGTCTTGCCTCCTTCAATTGGCCCAGGGTGTGCTCATCCAACTCCTTTCCTGGAACTTTCCAAATTAAGCCTTAGGGAGAAGGATATACTTTCTGTGGTGATAAGGTCATAGGGTAAGAGGGCGGGGAGAATTGAAGGACTTATCCAAGAAGAGAGACCAAAGTCAACACACAGAGAAGCACGGAAGATAGATAGAAAGGTGAAGTCCTGATAGCTCTGAGGCCCAGACCCTAGTGCCTCTGGGGCCTAGCAGCACCATTCCTATTCGTCACTATGTGAAATGCTACAGCATTTTTCCAATCAAGTCTTCTTGCTGAAAATAGTTTGGTTTCTATAACTTGCAATCAAGAGGACCGAGTAGCAGCCCACATTAGCATGACTTCTTGAAATTTTCATCCTTACCTTGAACTTACATTTCTCCTCTCAGCCTCCCCCTTTCTTTTTTTTAAAAAAAAAAAATGTATTTTTATTTTTTTAATATATATTTTTTTATTTCAGAAAGGAAGGGAGAGAGAGAGAGATAGAAACATCAATGATGAGAGAGAATCATTGATGGGCTGCCCCCTGCACACCCCACACTGTGGATTAAGCCTGCAACCAGGGCATGTGCCCAGACTGGGAATTGAACCATGACCTCATGGTTCATAGGTCAAGCTAGACCACTGAGCCACACTGGCCGGGCTCAGCTCCCCCTTTCCAAGAAGAGTCAGACCAACTTCAATGTCGCCAGGTTCTCCTTGTTCTGAATAGTCATACTTTGAAAATTTGGCCCACATTCTTGCCTCCCCATCTGCTGCACCTCTAGTTGCTCCATATGTAGGTTTCCCAAAACCAGCTTAAATTTCAAAGTAAATTAAAAAGCTGCCTACCAAAGGACCTCACCAGAGAATCCAACTGATTGGGTCAAGGGCGGGGCCTAGGAATCTACAGTTTTAAAAACAACACCTGGTGGATTCTGTTGGGCAGTCAGGTGGACGCATCACTAGACCAGAGGCCCCATGACAACCCATCAACTTGAGGAGCACATCAGTAACCTAGACATGGCGCAAATTAACTGTTTGGTCTCTCCACAAGCTTTGAGTACTACTCAGAAAGCAGGATGTGTGGCGGCTTGGAAGTATGTCATGGAAGTTCCAAACTGCTCACAGAATTCTCCTGAAGGGGCTTGAAATGACTTCATCGCCAAGGTGGCAGGAGTTTCAGGGGCAGCCTGGCCCCTTACACAAGCTGCCATTGATTGAACTTCATACTGGAGACCGATGAAGTCCAGGGAATTTAATTTTTTTCAAGGTCTAGCATTACATCACCAGTCTGTGTAACTTTTCTTATAAGGTGTCTTTTCAATGCGGGTATCCTCAAAAGAGTTGGGCATAACTAACCCAGTGGCAGCAGCAAAGTTGAAATACAGGGGAGCAATTTTTTTTAAAAAAATCCAACAAGTAATGTCATCTTTGGAGCAGTTAAAGTTCTCTCCTTGCCTGGCCAGCGGGGCTCAGTGGCTGAGCATTGATCTATGAACTAGGAGGTCATGGTAGATTCCAGTCAGGGCACATACCTGGATTTCGGGCTGGATTCCCAGGAGCGGGTGTGCAGGAGGCAGCCAATCAATGATTCTTTCTCTTCATTGATGTTCTTTCTCTCTCTCTCTCTCTCTCTCTCTCTCTCTCTCTCTCTCTCCCTCCCTCCCTCCCTCTCCCTCTCCCTCTCCCTTCCTCTCTGAAATCAATAAAAGTATATTTTATTTATTTATTTATTTAAAAAATATTTTTATTGATTTCAGAGAGGAAGGGAGAGGGAGAGAGATAGAAACATCAATGATGAGAGTGAATCATTGATTAGCTGCTGCCTCCTGCATGGCCCCCCTTCTCCCCCCAATGGGGATCCAGCCCGCAACCCGGCATATGCCCTTGATCAGACTTGAACCCGGGACCCTTCAGTCCGCAGGCTGACACTCCATCCACTGAGCCAAACCAGCTAGGGCAAAGTATATATTTTTTTTAAAGTGCTGTCCTCATGAGAGATGACCAGTGTTCAGAGCAGCCACATTCTGAAAGTGGATGCCAGGTGGAAGAGAGATTTGGTTCCCTAAATAAAGCAAACACCTTCCACATTCCTTCCTTGACTGTTGGGGTTGACAGTGGCTGAGCTGAACCTGCCTATGCACTCTCAAAGCCTCTCGCATTTTGAGATGGGCTGTTGGGCATCAGCCGTGATCCAACAGGTGTATCAAGGTTTTTATCTACCAGGCAGAATGCTTGTATTTATCTCAAGCTCTTATGTTTTATTTTATTATGTCTTGCTTCTATTCCTATAAAAACTGCGGAATTGAAGGTTTGGGAATCAGTGGGGCTTGGAATGAGTAGTCAAATGAACTTTGCTATTTGGCCAATAGCATCCCCTATCCAATCATTGCTGACTTACTTTATTTTCTTTTTCTGGGGTTTCCCCCTTTTTGTCTTTCTTCTCTTTCTCTTTTCTTCCCTTTCTCCCTCCCCCTCTCCCACAGCACATTCAGAGAGTGCCCTAAACGGTGACAGGCTTGCTCATGCTTCCCTTATGACTAAATCCCTGGGCCTCTGGCCAAGCCCCCACAGATGGCCCCAAACTTCAGGCACCCCTTTAGGAGAGCCCCACGTTTGCAGCCCAGCCTGGGCCGCCAGGGCAGAGATGTGGGCTGGGGAGTGGCGGTGGCTTAGTCCTGGGGGAAGGCAAAGCAGCTTCCAGGAGGAAAAGGGCGTTTCCTTCCCACGCGCTCGCTGAGCGAGCCCTGCCTGGGTCCCAGCCTGGGGACTCCACCCAAGCCCCTCCCGGCGCTCTGGGACAGGCCGGTCGCCACACACAGGCACTTGCAGGCCCTGGTGCCGCGCCCTAAGGAGAGCAGCACCCAAGGCCAATTGCCATGGCAACCCCGGGGTTCATTCCATTCCCCACCCAGCCGATCCCCCCTCCTCCCTGCGCTGCAGCCAACCGGCTTGTGCGCGTCGGGGGAGCGCACTATAAAACCTGCGCTGGTGGCGCTGGGGAAGGAAGGCGACCTCCGGACCTGGAGGGAAGTGAGCAGAGCCAATCCACAGCGTGGAAAGCCTCGTTTTGCAAACGCGGGCGGGAAAAGCCTGAGCATGCAGCGTGTGCAAAGCATGAGCCTCAGTCTGCCCACGCAGTGCCTCTGCCTGGCTTTCCTGCTCCTCCATCTCTTGGGACAGGTGAGTGGCGCGCCCTTTAGGTGTCCCCGGTTACTTTGCCTTCCTGCGCGGCCCCTGCTGGGTCACTCTGCCTTACTGATCCTGCGGAGAGGTTTCTCCTTCTTTTCTCGCCGCCCCCCAGGTGGCTACGACTCCACGCTGCCCAAACCCGTGCCCGGCCCGGTGCCCCCAGACGCCGCCCACCTGCGCCCCCGGGGTGAGAGCGGTGCTGGACGACTGCTCGTGCTGTCTGGTGTGTGCCCGCCAGCGCGGCGACAGCTGCTCGGAGCTGGAGCCATGCGAAGAGAGCCGCGGCCTCTTCTGTGACCGCAGAGCGGACCCCAGCGCCCAGACTGGAATCTGCATGGGTAACCCTGCCCCCTCCGCCTCGAACCTCTCTCTGAGGCTAGCTGGGGCTGCCCCCTCTTTCCTATCCCTCCCCCTTCCCAGAAAGTGATGCGCAAATGATCACAGTAATGAGGATGCTGTGGGTGATGTTTATGGAGCACTTACTGTGCACCAGGCATGGGCTGGGGGGCGACTGGGGTTGGGGGAGCTCCCGAAGCCAGAGGTGAGAAGCATTCAGTCATTTCCTCCCTAGAGAAGAATCGAAATGGATGGGGAGCAGAGCAGAGTTAGGGGCCAGCGAAGTCGTTTTCTTTGGATATGTCCAGGGGGACGCTTGGGGGTGATGGACGCTAGGGCTCACTCACTGGCTCCCAGCTCCCCCACTGCAGTCCAGCAGGTTCGTTTTCAAACCTGTAATTGTCCTCTTTGAGCCAACGCCCACCCCCACCCCCCAAGTCTCCTGGGACGGCTATGTAACCCCTCTCCTGGGCTGTGAATGACAAAAGGCAGGTGGCCAGCGGTGCAGGCTGGTGAAACTTAATTAATTGGGCATCAGTTTTCCACGTGGTGCACCAAGTAGTTGGAGGCTGGCCCCGCCTCTCTGAATTAGAGGCTTGGAATAGCCCCCGAGCTCATAATGATTTTTTGTGCTGGAATGCCAAGGAATTCTAACTCTCTGCCCAATGTGACCAGTTAACCTATTTGGAGAACATGAGTGCTTCTTTCTTTCTTTCTTTCTTTCTTTCTTTCTTTCTTTCTTTCTTTCTTTCTTCCTTCCTTCCTTCCTTCCTTCCTTCCTTCCTTCCTTCCTTCCTTCTCTTTTTAATTCTAAGCTGCTGGATGAGGAGAATCTGAGGAGGTTCTTGCAAAGTAACTTTAGCATTGGGAACATGGCTACGGGACCTTGGGAGGGTCATTTCTCAGCTGTACACCTCTTTCTTCATCCATAAAATGAGTGGCAGGGCTGGAAGGCCTTGAAGCCTCTTTCTTGCTCAGGGAAGAGGATATCTATTCTCTGGAGATGGATTAAAAGAAAAAACAGGCTCTCAAACAGACAATGAACAACTTGGGCTTTGAACGCGTGCCACAAATCTTATATGGCGTCCTCAAGACATTGTGACTTTGTTTTTCTCTCTCCCCTTCCTGCTCTGCCCTGCTTCCCCGCTATTCTAGCTATCGAGGGAGATAACTGTGTGTTCGATGGGGTCATTTACCAAAGTGGAGAAACCTTTCAGCCCAGCTGCAAATACCAGTGCACCTGCCAAGATGGGCAGATTGGCTGCGTGCCTCGCTGTGACGAGGACCTGCTACTACCCCAACCTGACTGCCCGGTTCCAAGAAAAGTTGAAGTGCCCGGGGAGTGCTGTGAAAAGTGGATCTGTGACGCAAATGACACGGAGGCGTTAGGGGACCTGCACGCCCTTCCAGGTGAGAAACTCGGACTCCCTGAAGGTGATCACAGCACAGGATACAGGCGGGCAGAAGCATGAGTGTCCTTGAGGATTCGCAATGAGAAACTGGCCTCCATTCAGCTGTGGATTCCAGATTGCCCACTGAGACCAATACACCAGGGCTTGGAGTCCTAGCAGAGAGTGAAGTATGCAGTTTCTCCTAAAGAGAACCTGCTCAGTTCAGTGGTTCTTTCCAGCAGTGGGACTGATTTGGTCTTATTGCATGACTACTCTGTATATTTTAGTCCATCTACTTGACCTTTAGTCACATTACAATGATACAAGTAAAAAAAAAAAAATCACTCCCTTTTGTGGATTCTGCACACTAGCTGTGCGTTCTCAAAACCAGCCTCCCTAAAGAATGCTACTCATCACTGGACAGGTGTCACAGAGAAATGCCACCTTTCCAGATGCTACAGGAAAGGTCAAGTGACACTTCAGGATCTTGGTTTTGCTTTGTTTTTGGTTTCGCCTTATAAAGGAACTAGTTTCGGGTAGGGAGAGAAACTCAGGAGCCAGTAAAGAATATTTTAGAAGCCATTCATCAGCCAGATTACATCTACTGGTGGTATGCAGACATTATTAGCCATGCCTTGCAGATAGGAACACTGCGATGTCGAAGAGAAGATGTGCCCCAAGTCATGATATGAAGTGTTGAGACAGAACTTTTCATAATCAAAGTCCAAGTGTCTATATCCCATAACCCAAATCACCAGGTCCACCTCTCTAAGGCAAAGTATTGCTTTCATCACAATTTTGAGTTGGTTGGTTCTACTTACTCATCCAATTAAAATTTTAGCATGATCCTTTTTCTGTAAGAAATCACATATTGAAACACTGTAATTTATGGAATGGTCATTGATGCTAAACTGTTCTATATTCTTAAAATTCCTAAGCTTCTTTGTGTTTTTTTTTAATCCTCACCTAAGGATATATTTTTTATTGATTTTAGAGAGAGAAGAAGGGAGAGAGAGGGGTGAGAGCGAAACATGGATCGGTTGCCTGCTGTACACACCCTGACCAGGGATCACACCCACAACCCTGGTATGTACCCTCACCAGAATCGAACCTGCAAACTTTTGGTGTACTGGAAGATGCTCCATCCAACGGAGCCATCCGGCCAGGACCCTGAGCCTTAAGGACAGGTTAAACAGTCATACCACAAAGATTTCCTAAATGCCTACAATGTGCCAGGAATTGTGCAACCTGTTAGGGGTTTATAAATAGAGTAATCTATTCTGTCCCTGAAAACATCTGAGTTTTAGGAGGCACAGAATTGGCTGAGACCTTCTATGCGATGATGATGGACAGAACCACTTTGTGATCTTCACGTTTTACTCTACCTGGTTGTCTTTTTTCTCTTTCTTTTTTTGTATTTCTCATAGCCTACAGGACAGAAACCACTCTAGGAGTTGCAGTCTCTGACTCAAGTATCAACTGCATTGAGCAGACCACAGAGTGGAGCGCATGTTCCAAGAGCTGTGGCATGGGCTTCTCCACCCAGGTCACCAACAGGAATCCGCAGTGCGAGATGGTGAAGCGGACTCGGCTCTGTATGGTGCGACCCTGTGAGCAGGAGCACAGGCAACCAACAGATAAGGTAGGCGGCGGCCTGGCCTCATTGGAGTCCAGGCTTTAGAAAAATGACTGCGACACTAGTTGACTAGAGGTCAGCTCTAGCTGGGAGTTAACCCCAGGGAAAAGGCAGAGAGGTTCCTGAAGTGAGTGAGTTTACCTTCTTTTATTTTTTCTCTTTAATGTATTGAAATATCCCAGGCAGCTCACAGCAGGCTCACAGGTAAAGGAGGGGCCGGACAATTATCATAATGTCCCCAATTGAGAAGGGTATGGCAAAGCTCATTCCATTCCTGGAAAAGACTGGCTTCTCAATTGCCAAGGGAAGCTGATTTTAGAGAGGGCATTTCACCCCTTGAATTCAATCACCAGAGTAGGAATTATAGCTGCCTTATTCACCACTCCATTCCCAGCATTCTGCCTGGTCCATCGTGTGTGCTTGATAAAACACTGTTGATGAAGAAATGAATGGCTGTCTGGGAATTATTTTCAGTATTTTAAATGCTTAGTGGAACTAGTGCATTTGCCAGCATAAGGCTGTATATGCCAAATAAAATAGAACATTTCTTTCCTTTTTTGCTGGTATTATATCAACTCAGTGTGTTAACGCTGAGTACAAGGCATGCAGATCAGAAGCTTGGATTGCTTCCGGATGACCTCACAGTCCTTGTTACCAGAACCCTAGATAAATGCAATACCCCCAAATTAAACTATTATATGGACCCTTGGACAAACCTAAGGCCAAAATAAAATAGTCCCTAGCAATGAAAGATTTACATATCTCTGGAGCCAGCTAGCCTGGCTTTAAATCCTGGCTTCTCACACCAACTAGCCGTGGGCTCTTAGGCAATTTTCTTAACTTCTAAGCCTCCATTCCTTCCCCCATATAATAGGGTCATTGACAGTACTTACTTCAAAGGTATCATGAGGATTAAATAGGATGAATTAGCAAAGCTCTGGACATAGATTACTCTGTTAACATTAGGCATCATTAATTTAAAATTTCTATTTATTGCTAAAATAAGAGTCTCTAGTAGTTGCATTTATTATATGGCTGCTGAGCTATATGACTTTTTAAAGTCCATCCTAACTTTGTTTCTTTCATCAATTTAGAAATAACACCTAGAGATTCCTTATCCCTAAAATTATATGCACTTCCCTACACATAAGGGAATTCTAACATACATGTAACATAGTCATGCAGGTTCACCCACAAAGCAGTCTTTTTCTATCTCTCTGTTTCTCTTACTCTCTCTCTCTCTCTCTCTCTCTCTCTCTCACTCACACACACACACACACACACATACACACACATATACATACACAAAGGGATATTGCTGTCCTTGTATTTTCTTGTGGTTGTTGTCAAGAATATATGCCAAATATTAAATATAAAAAAGAAAGAAACAAGAAGACCTTAAGTATTTTCAGACACACTAACTTCTTTATTAATAATATTTTCCATATCATGCTTTTTACTGTTTCTTTAACCAAAATTTATGTTTTCTTGCACCCAGTTTAATATTGGGAGATATTATATTTAAAATATTTTATGGTAAATATATTTTTAAAGATTGTAGGAATGTACCTAGAATTTAGGAAAATACTAGCATCATAATTGTTACTTCCTTATCGAGAGATTCTTAAGTGGGAGATAGTGCTTCTCAAAGTGTGGCCCGCATATCATCAGCAGCATCTAAGAACTCATTAGAATGCAAATTATTGGGGTCCCCATAAGACCTACTGAGTCAGAAACTCTGGGTGTAAGACCCAACAATCTGTGGTTTTGCAAAACCTCCAGATGACTTTAATGCACACAGAAGTTTGAGAGCCACTAATTTCATAAAATTCCAAGTCTCATCACCCCACAATCTGTGGGCTGTGCCCAGGAAGGTCAAGAGCAGTAGAGAATTGTGGCAAATTAGTAAGTGAAGAAATCTGAGTAGGAAATAAACATATTATCAATTCCTTGCTGAAGTATCAATATCAGGATTCTTCATCAACCATTACTAATGGAATATTCAATTAATTCTCCACTTATTTCGCCTTCATGGAAAATAGCCATATGGTAGAAGAAGTGGGCATTGCATCAGACAAGTTCAATTACTGGATGTTTTCTGATCACTTTAGCTCCTTGAGATTTTATTTATTTATCTCTAAAACTTGGGCAATTGTTCTTTACATTAACAACTATTCCTTGTATGAATAAATGTTGTTGATAAGGTTAATGTGACTTAACGTTTGCAAAATGTTTGAAACATTAGTGGACTTGCAATAATGCCAAATTTATTCTCTTTTGCTTTATAACACCTAAGAATGCATTTAGCTATAAGCAACACCAAACCCTGTTATAGTGGCTTAATAAGATCGGTTTCTTTATCATACATATGCTTTTACTCTTCGTTTACCACCAAGATCAAAAGACGACTGTGCACAATGGGGCACAGTTTCCACATTCTAGGTAGGAAGGAAAATGAACTCAGGAAGCAATAAAGAACGGTTTCTGTCTGAAGGGCAAAGAATTTCCCAGAATCCCGTGGCTTGTGTGTCATTGGCCAGAACTTTGTCACAAGGCCGTCCTAAGCTCCCAGATATTCTGGGAAAGCACTTTTAGCTGACCACGTTGCCCACACAAAATTAATGTCCTGTTAGCAAAAATTAAAGAGCAATGGATATTGGGCAGGCAACTAGCAAGTTAATCCATACCCCTAAAATGGTCCTGGGAGGAAGAGTCACCATCTCTGCATCACTCCCTTGCTTCTTTCTCAGAAAGGAAAAAAGTGTCTGCGCACCACGAAGTCCCTCAAAGCCATCCACCTGCAGTTCAAGAACTGCACAAGCCTGCATACCTACAAGCCCAGGTACTGTGGAGTCTGCAGCGATGGCCGGTGCTGCACCCCTCACAACACCAAAACCATCCAGGTGGAGTTCCAGTGCTCCCCGGGGCACATCATCAAGAAGCCAGTGATGGTCATTGGGACCTGCACCTGTCACAACAACTGTCCTCACAACAACGAGCCTTTCCTCCAAGAGTTAAAGCCGAGCACCAGCAGAGGGAAAATGTAACCTGGGTCCCTGGAGAAGCCCACCTACAGAGGCAACCATAGCTATTGCGTGACCCATCTTCAAAAGAATATAAGAAAAATCTCGAGAATTATGATTTTGCCCCTGAGTCCTATGTATTTTCTGTGGTCATATGAGGTCAGTTCTAGCTGTCTTTTTATTTTTTTTAATGGAAAATATGATTAACTGTAAACTTGGAATCAAGGAAAACTCAGGATAGTGCTTAGAGATGACTTACTGTTCTGTGGTGTTTACTGCGAATGAAAACGTCTATAAATTTAAGAAATCAGATATAGGTTTGACTGTGTAGACTGCATCACATCACACTCATCTTCTTTTGTTATATATTAGTGCAAGTTCAAGAAAATGTCCCTGTCAGGAATGACCCAGGCAAGTCCAGCATCAGACTGACCATGTCATCATACAATTATTTCACCATATATTGAGGTTTGACTTGAGGGGTCTCCGCTGAGCTATTTTTGTGTAGCTCAGCTCTGAACTTCCAAGTTAAGATCCGGGAAACATAGAGCTCTTCAACTTGAAATCCAGAGTCTATTAGTTTTGTGTTTAGTTGTAAACTAGGAAACGAGCTGTATCTACAGTAATACAGTGTTACAGTTAGTTAAATGGACTGGTATCATAAACTTGCTCCATGTCAGACAAATTGACTCCTTTCCAATAGAAAGAAGCTGAACAGAAAACTCCCCCTAATACAGAGATGACAATGACTGGACCTCACCAGCCCCCCTACATTTGTATATGCTGCAGGCTTCTGGGGCCCATAGTGTTTTCATTCCGAAGAAGCAGAGCCTGTCAGCAGAGATCCTCTCATCTCATTGATGAGTAAACTGAGGGCCAAAACACCTGATTACAACCTTGGATGACATTCAGATGTGCTTGTAGTGAAATTTTAAAACAGAAGAACAAAGCCGACATAAGTGGGACGGCACAGGAGCACACATTTTATGGGAGTTTAGAATTTATTGTAGACCTGCCCATACCTTATCCTTGGGCCCTACTTATGCAAACTCACAAACAAGATATGGGTGCATACATACTTGCATCTAAGTTGTCAGGCTACAAGATAGGCTGCAAACTTAAATGCATACATTTGCCTAATGTCACCAGATGTGTTCAACTTTTCTCCTTAAAAAGTATTTATATAAATATAAATTATACATTTTTAAAATATTCTTTTTACTTTCTCTACTTGTCAGATAGCACTAAATAAACATGATCTTATCAATGTGTGACTGTGCTATTACTTTGTGCTTCTAAGTTGTTTATTAGAAATATAAACTAAATTAAAATGTACAAATTAAATCAGATACCAGGCGCCGAAAGCAATGTGGATATATTTAGATGAAGTTACGACTTCTCACCATGAGGGAAATGAAAGACAGCTCTTCCTGAGTCAGGTGTTCTCTACGCCCAGGCCTCAAATATTCTCCACAATGTTTACCCAAACCAACAACTCAGGTACTGATATTTTCTTCTAGCCCAGTGGTTCTCAACCTCGGCTGCCCATTAGAATCACCTGGGAATCTTTTGAAAATCCTGATTTCTGGGCCTCATCCTCCGGAAATTCGGTTTCTTTGTTATGGAGTAGGGCCACAACGATAGTAACAAAGAAACAGAATTTCCGGAGGACGAGGCCCCGAAATCAGGATTTTAAAAAGATCCCCAGGTGATTCTAATGTGCAGCCAAGGTTGAGAACCACTGTTCTATCTAGACAATCTGCTAGACACTTCTGAATATTAAAAATTGAACTTCTTGCCCTGGTGGGTGTGGCTCAGTTGGTTACCTGTCATCCCATCCATCAAGAGGTCACCAATTCAATTCCCTATCAGAATGCCTGGGCTGTGGGCTCGGTCCCCACTAGGGGGTGTGCAGGAGGCATCCAATCCATGTTAACTTGTCATATCAGTGTTTCTCTCTTTTCTCCCTCTCCCTCTCTCAATAAAATCAATAATATTTTTAAAAAATTTTTTTTAAATTTGAACTTCTTGTTGGACCAATCAAAACTCACCTTTCTGGCTTCTTTCATTCAGTTAAATGCTCCCAATTATGAAGCTTAGATCACCAGCATTATCTTGATCAGCCTCCTCTTGCTGTGTGGCCGAAAAAGCATATCTCCAGGGGTGATGCAGACCAGCAAGGCGAACAGGGTTGTGTGAGAGTCAGAGGTGGTATAAGCTTTATGTTTTACAGTTTATAGCTGATGCTGTGGGTGTATACTTATTCTTCCATAATTTTAAAAAAGTTTTCCTCTTCCCAACTTCACTTCCCCTATCTCAGCTTCCTTCCCACACATCTCTTTAGCTTGTTTCTTTGTCCTTTAAGATAGTTTGGAAAGCCAATTGGAATTCACAGGAAGTTATCAAGGGGAGCTAACACATATGGCATCCTTTGTGCTGAGAACTTGACCTTCATTATATTGTTTATTTTGCACAACAGTCTTATGAAGTAGGTTCTCCTCCTCACATTACAGTTGAGCAAACTTTGTAAAGTTTAAAAATAAATGGTTAAAAGAAACTGGTGGATCTAGGACCCAGATCAATTTACTTTGGCTTAATTAAGCTACCACATGGATCCAGACAAATATTATCTATCTGCAAGGCTGTTCAATATTGTCCATAATGGCAAAATGGAAACTTTCCCAGGTACAGCAATATATATTGGTTACATAAATTCTAGTACATCTATTATGATGAAGAACAAAGCAACCTTTAAAATAAAAATGTCAGAAAATATTTACCCTCAAAAAGGTAAGAATTATGAAAAGAGTGCTTTGGTTTTGTTCAAAAGTATCTATAAGCACAAATGCAATGAAATATTATTTGTGATTATGTCAAGTTGACCTTATTTCTTTTTTGTGTGATTTTTTTTTTTTTTACTAACTTTGAAACTAAGAATATACTACCTTTATAATCAGGGGAGAAGTAAGGCTGACTTCACATATCCATTTAAGCACAGTTCTCCTCACACTTCTACTCATGCTGAATGGACTGCTCCTTCCAGCATCCAAAACATTTATTAATTCATTCATTTTGTTCATTCAAAACATGCTTACTGACAGCTCTTGTGTGCCTAGCGTTGTTTTAGGTCCTGAGAATATAGCCATAAAAAAAACAAACCACAATAAAATCAATGTCACCATTTCTCCCTGGAATTTACACTGTTGGCAAAGACAGGCAAAAAGCAGTAAACAAAAAAATCAAGATAAATATCAAATAACGATAAATAAACTCTAGAAAGATCATTAAAACAGGGGCGATCTAATAGAGAATGTCTGGGTAACTAATTTAGCTCAAGGTGGTCAAGGAGGTTCTTTCTGAAGAGGCAATATTTCATATTGGACCTGAAAGACCACCATAAGGAGAAAGAATCTTTCAGGAAGAGGTAACAGTTAATGGAAAAAAGTGTCAACTATATGTTTGTAGCATCATTAAAGATCTGTGTGCTGGAGCCTTATATGAGGGATGGTGAGAAAGGGCTCAAACACATAGGTCTTGCTTTTATATTGTACTTCTCACACTATTTTAGAATTGATTCCTTTTTTTTTTAGGATTTTTAATTGATTTTTTAGACAGAGAGGATGGGAGAAGGAGAAAGAGAGAGAAACATAAAGGTGAGAGTGAAACATCCATCTGCTGCCTCCTGCACGCCCCCCCCACTGGTGATTGAACCTGCAACCTCTGACTGGCCAGAACTACAATTGATGCTTTAAATCAGGGGTGGGCAAACTTTTTGACTCGAGGGCCACAATGGGTTCTTAAACTGGACCGGAGGGCCGGAACAAAAGCATGGATGGAGTGTTTGTGTGAACTAATATAAATTCAAAGTAAACATCATTACATAAAAGGGTATGGTCTTTTTTTTTTTAGTTTTATTCATTTCAAACGGGCCGGGCCGGATCCGGCCCGCGGGCCATAGTTTGCCCACGGCTGCTTTAAATCCAAGTGCACTAAGTAACTTGAGACCAGCATTCTGACCTTCTTTGTATCTGTCGCAGTACCTGACACACAGTAGGACCCCGCTGTATACCTGTTGAATGGATGAATACATAAATAAAGGGAAGAATGAATGGATTGTGCATTGACAAAACACAAAACATTCTTTGAAATAAATGTTAAGCTTTGAAATTGTCATTTTCATTAGCATTATCCTTATGATTTTCATTATCACTATCACTTGTAGAGCAATCCCCACTCTTTAACACACACACACACACACACACACTCCTGAAATTGTAATTAAAGATGGTTGAAAAATGTGATCTGATCTACCAATACTTGCTAAGTTCAGAATGTCCTAGTAATACAGCAAGAATAACAATATTTACTGAGCAGAGGTTAGAGCTTCAGAAAGAGCTTTTCAAGCCTGGGTTTGAGTACTGGGCCTATTCTTTCCCAACTGTGAGATACTGGGAAATTTGCACACAACCTCTGAGCCTTGGTTCCACACCTGTAAAGTGAGACCATAATATTGAAAGAGTGACCAAATGCCTTCCCTAGTTTGTCCTGGCCTGAGAGTGTCCCTAGGACTCAGGAATTTCAGTTGTAAAATCAGGATAGTTCCAGGCAACCAGGGCAAGTTGGTCACTTTAAGAATCAACCACAGCCTGGCCAGCATTGCTCAGTGGTTGAGTGTTGTTGACCTATGAACCAGGAGGTCACAGTTCGATTCCTGTTCAGGGCACCTGCCTGGGTTGGGGGCTCCATCCCCAGGCGTGGGTGTGCGGGAGGCAGCTGATCAATGATTCTCTCTCATCATTGATGTTTCTATTTCTCTCTGCCTGTCCCTTCTTCTCTGAAATCAATACAAATATTTTTTAAAGAATCAACCACATAGTATTGTGAATTAATATACATTCATAAGCACTTGACTATGCCAGGCACATACTAGGCCTGCAGATGACAGATATTAATACAACAAGAATCCAGTAGGGCCGAGCAATGCCCCTTCTTCTATGCATGTCTTGCTCAGAGGCAGACATTATTATTGACCTCTTTTTTACAGGAAAAGGCGAAGAGACTCAAAAACTCTGATGACCTATTAAGGACACAGTGAATGAAGGAGCTGGGATTCAAACCCCGGGTCTGCCTGAGCTCAGAGCCAAGGCACTTTCCTTTCCACAGTGCCACAGCGCTGCGGCCAAGTGTATTTTCAGCAACCAAAACAATTCCAACTGTTTTCATTTTCCCAAACGGTACATGTTCTCTTTTAGAAACAGCATTGCAAAGCTGTGAGAGTGCTGAGATCATTCTGTGAATGTGAAATCTTGAAAGCACTTAATTGCGGTTTAGAGATAAGGCACACTTCATTGAAAATTATTTGGGGACTTTTCTTTTCCTTTGCCAGCCAAGGATTCAATTCAACAATGTGGCAAGGCCATCTTTAACGATGCAAGGAAATAAAACGTCACACTCTTATCTGTGCTTGATCAGACTATCAATACAGCATTTGGTGGAGATTTCTGTGTTTCCTTGTAGGCAGGTACACACTGTCACACTTCCGAGTGCGTTTCACTCCAACATGCTCAATATCCTAAGTCAAATCATCAAACAGTACATCTTTTTGGCTGTGTGCTGTTGAGCTTAGTCTGAAGATTCGTTGTTGTTGGAAATATATTCCCCTTAACCACATCGCGTGGTCCTTACAGGCAGTGCCATGCTGTCTGGACCACGGAAGGATCACCAAATTCAACTACCACTTCAATAACACAGCTGGCGCATGCTGAACTCAGTGATGAAGAATTCTCTGCAACAGTCCAGTTGAGGACTGTGAATTACTGTTACACTAAGCCAGCTGTTCCAGGAATAACCTGAAGTTACAAAGGGTAAGGGTAGCAGTGTTGTATCATTCTTCCTAAAGGATGTGTAAGATGTGTATCTTTCCCCTTAGGGCAAAAAAAAATGAAGGTTTAAGTTTCAGCCCAGGTTGCTCTACAAAAGAATATACAGTTCCATTCAAAGGGCAGAGTTTCACAGAATGAATGGCCCACGGTTCTACCGAAAGAAGCCTGGAAATAAATGTTTCCTAATCCAAGAAGGGGATGGTGCTAGGACTTATATTTTATTAGCAAAATCTGAGAATCAGGCTCTGCTGGTAGCATAGATTCTGAAGTTCAGAAGAGGTCACACAGTTCTTCGTGCGGGTTAAGTAAGGGTCAAATGCTCCAAGCTGACCTAGATTTGTCCTGCTGGAGCAAGGCCACCCACAAGGTCCTTGGAGGACCTTGGCAGAGGAGATCCCAGCAAATTCCAGGTCTAGTTCCTCTGAAAGTTCAGCAGAATCTGCCCCGATACTTTGCAGAGCATCTCACCCCCCAGGAAAAAGGATAAAAGCTACGAGAATCCTATTGAGTTTACTATGTCATCTCTCCAAACTCCATGTCCTTATTCAAGAATCTACTTTAAGTGCATCTCCTCTAAGATTTCTTGACTGGCACCCTTTTACCCCCAACAGAACTTGCCACTCCTGCCTTTGTGCCGAATTGCTCCTTGCAACAATTGCTATCATAGCAGCTAAAACACCCTCCCTCTGCTATTTGCTTTCATGTCTATTTCCTGATAGACTCTAGGGTCCCTGAGGGCAGGGGCCTTGTTGGTTTTCTCCCCACTGCTTCACACTGCTTCTCAGTCTTTTTTATCATATTACCCCAAACAGCTGAGCATAAGGAACACCTAGAGCAGAAATCCAGCATTTCTGTGGCATGCCACAGTTTTCTCTTAAAAATTCATGTAAATCTCAACTTCTCTTTAATGTATCCATGTTTGATTAAATATTTAAAAAATAACATTTAAAATTCCTAATTGGTTAACCTATTCAATTTTTTCCACCCAAATTTCAAGAGAAATTGATGCTCCAGAATGACGTGCAACATTTTCTCTGAAGCCTCTTGTATCCCTTGCATACTTCACATAGTCAAATGAGCAGTAATAATAAAAATAATTCCAAATTTTATCTCATTTTACATGCCATTGATTGTAAGATGTACTATTAATTTATGCATCAAAAAGGACATGAAAATTCTGCCAATCTTCCTAAGAACAACACCATCAGTTGTAAGATTCATCTCACTTTCATAAATGCAGGTATTTTTAAATGTTTATTTTAGAATACATAAAAGTTAGGAAGAAGATAAAGAAAGAAGGTAAATAAAAAAGAGAAAACTAATCTACAAGCTCATGAGGCATATGCAAAATGCTTTACATAGATTACTCATTTACTTTAGTCCTTATGAAAACCCTATGAGATGGCTACTATTATATCTCAAAAAACAAAGCTCTGGGGAGATAAACAACTTGCACAGGTTCATAAATATATTATGTGGAAAAGCCTGGATCTGAATCATCACATTCTGAGTCCAGAATTTGTACTCTTAATCCCTCTGTCTTATTGTCTATAGAAGCCAATTTCTCATCTGAAGGTCAGCCACTTACAGAGGTCCCTCTGCAGCAACCACAGATTAGGGAGTCTCCTGTGTTCATTAAACACATACCTGGAAGATTTCACAAGTACACAGGGAGGTAGGTGTTTCAGAGGTCTCTCTGTAAGTCCTCATTCATTAAGAGAACTATCTAGCAGCCAAGCCTATGCTTAAAGGTTTATTCAGAGGGATTATGGTTGCTCCCATAGGTGCCCAGATCGGGGGTCGAACTCACAACCTAGGTATGTGCCTGACCAGGAATTGAATCTGCCACCTTCTGGTATACTGGATGGCACTCCAATCAACTGAGCCACACTGGCTAGGGTGAACATATTATTAATTAAAATTCCTTTATTGATTGCTTTTTAGAGACAAGAGAGGGAGAGAGAAAGAAACATCAATCTGTTGTTCCACTTATTTATGCATTCATTGGTTGATTCTTGTCTTTGCCCCGACCCAGGATCAAACCCCCAATCTTGGCATATCAGGATGATGCTGTAAACCAACTAGGCTACTTGGCTAAGGCTTGAACAAAACCGCTGTATGTCATTATCACACTAAGAAGGTTAGTGCAATACTCATTGCTCAAACTTGGAACAAAGGTAAAGTCCAAGTATTATTTTCTATGACCCTCGTTAACAACACAAAGCACTGCTTTTTAGTGCCCATCTTTTCCTCCCAAAACTCTGTATGATTTACACATTTCTTCAATTCTATATAAGTTAACTGTGGATTTATAAGACCCTCGAATCTCATAAGCTTCATATACCTTTATTGCTTCACTGATTTTCTACTACTTTTTTCTGTGACTTTCTCTTCTTTGATAAATAGCTTTGAAAATACCCAGAGAAAGTGTTTTATTGTATTCTAGTGATGGGAGGGGTGGGGGGTTGGGGGGGAGGGGGAGAGGGTTTTTGAGAGTGGTATTATTTGACCTGGGTGTTCCCTGAATTTTACAGTTTCACTCTGAAAAATATAGCTACGGCCAAGATCCCATGATTTTTGTAACAAGCCCTCATCCCCACCCTGGCTAGCTAGGTATATGTAGCATTTTGTACATGGGCAGTAAGCCCAGAGGTAAATGTGCTATTGGTTATCTAGAGCTTTTATAGGCATTTGGCCAAATTTTAAATTACTTGAGATCTGTGTCTTCTACAGAATAAAAGCCTTTTACATGTACTTTGGCTCTTTCAAATTCCCCTGCTGGTTACATGATTTGGTTTTAAAGGATAGTTCATACATCGCGACTCAAGAGGAACCACCTAGAGCAATATTAAAAGTGTTGCTTTGTTTCCAAACTTTCATGTTTGCCTTCTTCTCTTCTCTTTCTCCAAATTATCAAAGTCTTGCTTTCTTTCAAAGATTTTTGGAAAGTGTCGACGTCAGAAACATCCAAACCTGTAGAGAATTTGTATGAGTTTATTTGAACCAAACTGACAATTGCTGGGAAGTAAAATCTCAACAAATTGCGAAAATGCTCCGAAGAACGGCAGTTTTACCATCATTTTATACATTAGAATCAACAGAGATTACACAAAATTCATTGGTGGTAGATTAAGGGGGTGGGAGAAAGCAAAATGGGGAAATTTCTAAGTTTGAATAAAAAGCAAAAGAGAGAGACGTATACTTCTTTTACATTGGTGAGTACAAGATAGTTAACAATTAACCTTTACAGCACATAAAGTATGCAGAGAACTAGGTAACAAGGAGGGGTTCTGTGCTCTGGTGGGAGATTGCACCCTGAGGGGTCTGGAAAAGGAGATTAGGCTGACATTTCAAAGGTATGTTATCTTAGATGCAAAAAGACAATAGTCAGGATTATTTAAATTAAAGATTGACCTTTGCCAAGGAAGCTACAGGCCTCAGATGTGGCTACCTGCCATGACCCTCTTATACAGCGGTTCTCAACCTGTGGGTCGCGACCCCTTTGGGGGTCGAACGACCCTTTCACAGGGGTCGCCTAAGACCATATCAGATATTTACATTACGATTCACAACAGTAGCAAAATTACAGTTATGAAGTAGCCATGAAAATAATTTTATTGTTGGGGGTCACCACAACATGAGGAACTGTGTTAAAAGGTCGCAGCATTAGGAAGGCTGAGAACCACTGCATAGTACGGAACTTTTATGTTCAGTTCATCCTATGTGGTTATTTTTATTCTCTGAGTTTGCAAGACTTGCCATGCTGGCCTCCTCTGAGCTTGTCAGGTTATGTAGCTCCTTATCTCCTCAGGTGTGCAGGCACTCTTCAATTTGTTGGTCCACCGAGATAACATTGAGTTGTAACCTTTGTTCTGCGTGCCCACTGATGGCCTCTTTTCTAGGCTAAACCATCAAAATGCCATTTTCAACTTTAGAAAATCATCTTTGAGATCATCCCTAAATTTAGAAGGTGGAAAGCAAACTTAGGAGAAAAAATCTCTACATCAGGACAACTAAGAAAGAGCCTTATCCATCTATAATAGAGTCCATTGAGCAGCCTCATGCTCAATCTGAAATTTTTATAGCCATTATGACAGGTCATAGATAATATATTATGGGCTGTCTTTAACTCTCTTCACTCCTCTTCAAAATGTCAAACAATAATTCTGCACTAAATGGGTACTTAATAAATGTTGTATACAAAAATAAAAGGATGTATTGATGAAAAGGTGGAAGATCATTACATGGAGAGATTAGATGGGTGGGTAAAGGTATTAGTTAATGAATGGATGAACAGACAAATGAGAACTGGCAGTTTATGACTATAATTCCCAATCCTTTAAAGAAAACAATTTTACCTTTGAAAAATTGATGCTAAAAGTCTAGAAACTTCCATCAATGATTATCTCAGAAACTTGTCCAGAGTTCACACCTGCCCACATATATCACTTCAAGCTCCCTTTCCTGGTCCTCAGCAAACCCTCCTTTTAGTTCCACGACTCAATTTGCATTGTTTCTATTGATTCTTGTTCCTAAGCAGTAACCTGGCCCAATTTCTGATGTATGTCCTCCTACCATGCTCTCTCTAAATTTTCCCTTTCCATGATTTTGAGCTTGGCCAGCTAGGTTGGCCCACTATCTCCCAGCTTGTCCATCAAGGTATAGGAAATGGATAGTTTACTTGAGCTGTTAGACATAAAACCAACACAGTTTCAATTGATTTGATTTTCTTTATTCCATTTGTCTTTGCCTAAATAACAAAGGACTCTAACACCATTGTACATTAGAGATCCTTCTTTGACACCAGATCACCCATTTTGATCAAAATTAAGGACACAGTAGTTTAAGGTAAGTAGACTCTCTTCAACTCTGGGGGGGCGGGGCGGGGGGGGGCGGGGAATGTATGTAAAAGTAATTTTTAATTTCTAGATTCCCATTTGGAATAAATAACTATTAGGAGTCATTAGCTGTCAATATGACTCCAAGACCTTTGAGCATAAATTCTAATTTTTCATCATCCAGATACTTGGTATTTGAAAAAGCCCATTTGGCATTTCAGGCCCTCTGGATAATTAATGGAGCAATAAGCAATAAGGAAAAGTCAAAGTTTGTCATCTTGTAGACATTCTTCCTATAAAGCTTAAATGCCCTAACTGTACTGCAAACAGAGAAGGAAATATTGTAGCAAGCTTTTTAAAATTTTGACCATATGCAAAAATGGCCAAGCAACATGAGTCACTTAGCTGACCACTGGCAGACAAGACAATTATTTTGGTTTGGGATACGTTTTGTGCTTTTGTAGAAGTACTATCAAATGCTTTAGAGTGTAAGTCCGGCTACAAGTATTCATGGTGGTCGAAGGTGAAGTGTTCCATGGACAATGCTGCTCTCTCTCTCTCTCTCTCTCTCTCTCTCTCTCTCTCTCTCTCTCTCTCTCTCTCTTGATTCAATTGAACAGGACAACCAGTGTGTGTAAGTTGGAATCCCCAAACTTAATTTCATGAAAACATGGTATATCATTATGGGAACATCAATCACCCTAACATTTACCCAGCACTTATGAAACTCAAATACAGCAAAATCTTCCTTTTCTATCGCAGAAGGTACTTGTTGCTAACCTACAGAATGTACGCAAAGAACTCAATTTTATTTTCTCTCCTGCCTAGAAGGAAATTCTCTGCTGCTTTTACCAGACGCTGGGGCCCTGACCTGGGCCATCATCCCAATACTTGTAACAGCTTCTTTTGGTAATTTACAGTGGAGTGAGGGAATATTTGCTGTCTCAATTATATTACCACAAGAGTTCACAAGATGACTGGGAGCCTAATACCTCTCTTCCCTAAGGACCACTTTACTTTCCTTCCTTGTGTTAAAATAAATTATCTACTGGACTATGATGGAAGCATATAAAGGGGCAGGTAGGATAAATCTCAAAACAGCAGTATAGGGTAATAGGAAGAGAGGTTCACTTTGTCCAACTTAAGCATTCCTTTATATCTCACTAGGAAAGGTAAAAAGGAAAGGTGTTCCAAATGAAATCTCTATATTTCCCTAATATTCCTCCCCCCCTTCCCCCACATAACTGCCTTTCAAATTCTCTATTCTAATGTTTCATACGGTCTCTCAGATAACTCTACCCTTTCCCCAATAAAGTTCTTCCATCTCTACTCAACTTTCACAAATTCAAGCGTGTAGGGCATTAGCCTGAGGCTATGGGAGGTTCTGCTCAACTCAGTCCCGTTTGGTTTATGAGGACAGGGCTGGATCAGAGTCCTGAGAATGAGGCAGAAAAGGAATGTTCTGAGTTTCACCTCCTGTCATCAAGAGGTCCAGCTGATACCCTCATGTTTACCTAAGAAGGGTGGGTACCTCAGGGCAAGGAGTGATTTTTTTTTTTTTTTCACAGAAACAAAAGAAACCAAAACCAAAAACCACAGTCTATTCTGATAGCATGAAAAATGATATGTCTCCTTTCAGCATGATTTTGACCTCACCCTTTGTGGAAACAATGACCCTAGAATTATTGAGGGAGGAGCCTGTGACTCTTTCTCAGGTCTGATTTATACAGGGTGTCCCCCCAAAAAATGTATACACACTTTGAGTGATGACAAAGTCAGTGTTTATTAACATATAGTTCATTTTCAAAATTTAAAAGTATCTACAGAAATGATTTTTCTTTTTTTGTCAATGTCTGTTTTCAAACTGATGACCATTCTGGTCCAGGCACTGCTAATAACACAAAGCAATGGGATTACAAACCTCAAGAATCATTTTGGTCGGTATTTGTGTGCCCTTAATTCATCAACTCTTGCTGGTTTTGTACCGTGAACTTTATCTTTTATGTATCCCCATTTAAAATAAAATAATCTAGTGGCACTTTAGGATAATTTTTTGTTGTTGTTCAAAGCTTAGTCTTGCTTCACCCATTATTTCAAATTAGTTAACCCTGAAAAGGAGTGAAGATTAAGTGAGTTATCAGCTGTTAAAGTGTGTGTACATTTTTGGGGACACTCTGTCATCTTAATTGGGTAGCTCTAGCTCTAATTGGGTTGATTTCCACAACAAATATCCTTACACATATTATCTCATTCAATGCTCATAACTACCCACTGAGGTACTAATTTTCCTGCCCATTTTACTTATTCAGATCCCTTAGCAGTGGTTCTCAACTTGTGGGTCGCGACCCCTTTGGCGGTCAAACGACCCTTTCACAGGGGTCGCTTAAGACCATTCTGCATATCAAATATTTACATTACGATTCATAACAGTAGCAACATTACAGTTATGAAGTAGCAACGGAAATAATTTTATGGTTGGGTCACAACATGAGGAACTGTATTTAAAGGGCCAGAAGGTTGAGAACCACTGCCTTAGAGTTTTAGAATTCTCACATTTTAGTTAATTACTCTGGTATTTGAGAAAAAATATGTAATCTGTAAGCTCAAATGAAATGTCATAATAAGTTTATTTGAACCATCAGTCATGTTTTCCATAAACTATGTAAGTCTTTGTCTAACTTTCCCAAAGAAACAGTAGAGCATCTTGTTGGTTTTGTAGCCCTCAGCCTTTTCTAGAAAGTTCTTAAGCAATATCTTTTTAGAGATCTGGAAGAAGACAATCTACAATCTTCATTAAATGAACATCACCCCAACATCATAGACTTGTAGTGTGCCTATTACTCTATATTTCAAGGCATGGAAAAGTATATTATACAACACACTATTATAGACTTGATAAATTATAACCCATTTTTCAGATGACAAATATACCCAAGAAAAATGAAGAAATGAGGAGGGTGAGACTTCTATTTTTTCTAAATCATGTTTCATTCCAATTTATCCTCCATATCAGAGAAGGATAACTGATGCTATTTGGATGAGCTCATTTAAGTATGACAAGCTCTTTCCATAAAGATTAATTACAATATGTCAGCTATGCTGGTGGCAAAACCATCTTGTTTTACATCTTCAAGAAGCAATGTACAAAACAGGATTACAACTGCGCAATCTGTAGCATGACATGCATAAAATCAATATTTCAAGCTCTTTTGGGAGTTACAGCCCAACATGTTGCTGATGAATCGTCATAATGACCTCAGCCTGCCCCTCCTGTCCAGTGGGGAAAATGGGATTACTCAGCCTTCAAGGAGGGACTCAAAGACTGGGCAGTTCACAAGCACTGTGGACAGGCGGGTGGTTTTCTAGAAGACAAATGTCAGATGTAGAAGTTTCCTAGATGCCATGCCATAATGAGTCCCAGCTGCTCCAAACTCAGAGAGCCAAACCCAGTCATTGGAAAGGCTTCGGGAACAGCAAAGCAGGGGCATGTTCAGAGACAATTCCGAGTGACTTGTCACTGTCTAAGACAGTGGTTCTCAACCTTCCTAATGCTGCGACCCTTTAATACAGTTCCTCATGTTGTGGTGACCCCCAACCATAAAATTATTTTCATTGCTACTTCATAACTGTAATGTTGCTACTGTTATGAATCGTCATGTAAATATCTGATATGCAGGATGTATTTTCATTGTTACAAATTGAACATAATGAAAGCATAGTGATTCATCACAAAAACAATATGTAATTATATATGTGTTTTCTGATGGTCTTAGGCGACCCCTTTAAAAGGGTAGTTTGACCCCCGAAGGGGTTGCAGCTCACAGGTTGAGAACCACTGGTCTAAGAGATCACAATAGCAGGATTCCTAAATATTCCATGCAGAACGGGGCCTCAAAATTTCCTCTGGTCTTATGGGGTCTTATCATGTATCTCACTGAATGAAAGCAGTTCCTGTTGATTGATTGATCTGGTTGGGCTTTTATCAACCTTTACACTTCTAACTTTCTTAATTTTGTGAAAAACTGAGGTTCTACTTTGCAGTTTGGACAATCTATGATTTCTACCATTTCTCCCATGGGTGAAACTCCAGCTCTGCTCAAAGATTTTTTTAAGGAATAATCTGAGGAAGATATGGTTTAGGATTTACTAGCAAAATGTTTTCAGCTGGGGATAATTTTGCTTCCCAGGGAACATTTGGTAATATCTGAAGCCATTTTTGATCCTAAAAACTGGGGGTAGGGGCTTTGCTACTAGATCTAATGGGTAGGGGCTGGGGATGCTTCTAAACATCCTGCATTGCAAAGAACAACCACACAAGAATTATCCAGCCCAAAATATCAAAAATGCCACTGTTAAGAAGCTTTGCCCTAGCCCAGGGGTGGGCAATCCCTGGCACGCGTGCCAAACATGGCACGCCAGTAACTTTTGCTGGCATTCGAAACCCTCTCTTATAATCTTCCATTTACAATTTTTTTCTTAATATCGACTTTTTTATTTTTCAAATAAATTCAGTGTAGGTGCATCTTAGATAAATAATTTTACATAACATGTATACATTAAAAAATAAATGTATTTTCCATCATCATATACTGTGTTTTTGTCACTCGAATGAATTTTATTATTTCTTCAAGGTTCTTCACATACGTACACCTTAAGACATATCAAGTAGGCATAACATGTTCTCAAAAAATTAGGGTTGGCACGCAGAATTTTGAGTCAGAGATTTTGCTGGTTTTGGCACGCACTCACATAAAAGTTGCCTACCCCTGCCCTAGCCGGTTTGGTTCAGTGAATAGAGCGTCAGCCTGTGGACTAAAGCATCCTGGGTTCCACTCTGATCAAGGGCAAATACATCAGTTGCAGGCTCAATCCCCGGCCCTGGTTGGGTCTCATGCAGGAGGCAATTAATCCAATTGATGTGTCTCTCACATCAATGCTTCACTCTCTCGCTTTCTCTCTCTTTCTCTATGTCTCTTTGTCTCTCCCCCTCCCTTCCACGCTCTCTAAAAACTAAAGAAAGAGAAGGAGAAGGAAAAGAACGAGGAGGAAGGGGAGGGGGAGGGGGAGGGGGAGGAGGAGGAGGAGGAGGAGGAGGAGGAGGAGGAGGAGGAGGAGGAGGAGGAGGAGGCTTTGCACTAGTGTAATGGCAAAAGCCCAATGGCAAAGATTAAGTTTAAACACAGATTAAAAGCTCCCCTCCGTTGCCCTAACTGGTTTGGCTCAGTGGTTAGAGCGTTGGCCTGTGGACTGAAAGGTCCCAGGTTTGATTCCGGTCAAGGGCATGTACCTGGGTTGTGGGCATATCCCCAGTAGGGGTTGTGTAGGAGGCAGCTGATCGATGTTTCTCTCTTATCAATGTTTCTAACTATCCCTCTCCCTTCCTCTCTGTAAAAAATCAATAAAATATATTTAAAAAAATAAAAATTAAAAAAAATAAAAGCTCCCCTACACCATGTTGCAGGAGGCAAAAAAAAAAAAAAAAAAAAAAAAAAAAAAGCAGGCTAATTATTCCAATGTTGATTAATAAGAAATCTCTGGAAGGAAGTGTTGCAAAAAGCACTTTTGTGACAAGATCAGGCAAGCCAAAAATACATGTGGCCTTACTGTTGGCCCCTAACAATTTAGAAGAGCAAATTCCAAGGATAACTAGGAGAAAAGAATTGATACCCAAACAGATTTCCCCCTTGTAACATATTTCAAATGACTTAAGAACCTCCCAAGTCCCCAAAGTGTTAATTTCCAGAGGAAAAAAATGAAGGAGTTAAGATAAACTTTAGCTGCAAGTTGTTCTTAAGCCACAGTTGGAGAGCTTGAAATGTATTTTTCATTCATTTTCTCTCTGCCTGTCTCTCATGTGAGAAACATGGCATGCACAATTGGCGCCTATATTATCCTTTGGCCAATACTTTATCCCAGTTGCCTTAGCAACTGTCAATATTTGTCTGGTATGTCACAGCCCCAGTTGGCTGATGTCTGGTTAATATCTACTTGCAAAGTTTGGGGAAGAGAGACACCCAGTGGTCTAAATTAACTGGTCTGCTGAAAACCATCTCCTGCTTCATTTTGTTTTCACTTCAGAAATGTTTAATTTTAAATCTGATTCTCTTTTTTAATGATCAAAAATCCCCACAATTAAATTTATGGAAGCAGAGAAAAACAGGGGTTGGAACACTTACTTTATCTGCCAAGCAAGCCAATATTCTGTAAAATTACCAAACAGTAAATATTTTAGACTTTTGTGGGCCGTATGGTCTCTGTTGCAACTACTCAACTCTGCCATTATAGCATAAAAGCAGCCTTAGACTATATGTAAACAAGTGAGCACAGCTGCGTTACAATAGAATTGTATTTACAAAGCAGGTGGCACACCAGATTTGCCTCACAGTCAATAGTTTGCCCACCCCTGCAAAAGGAAGTAGAATCTATATGCTCTCAATAGCAGTTTTACAATAACTATTTATTCTTTGTACTATGTTCCCAGCTCCATTCTAAATACTGGGATAACAGCAAGGTACAAGACAAGTGAAAACTCCTGTCATTGTAGAACTTACATTTATAGTCAGAAATATAATATAGATGTAAAACATCCTATAAGCCAAATGATAAAAGCGCTATTCAACAGGAGAATCAGGACAAGAAATACTGAGTCAAGGTTACAGGTTAATTGTGTCCCGAGAAAGATATGTTGAAGTCCTAAACCTGGGTACCCGTGTAATCTTATTTGAAGATAGTCTTTGCAGATGTAATTAAATGAAGTTTGGGCCCTAATACAATATGGCTGGTGTCCTTATAAGAAAAGGAAATGCCATGTGAAGACAGAGGCACACCCGAAGAACCCCAAGTTCTGACAGAAAAATAGATTGAAATGATGCAGCTGTAAGCTAAGGAATGCAAAGAATTGCTGGTCACCACCAGTGCTCAGAAGAGGCAAGAGAAGACTCTACCCAAAGTCTCAGAGGGAGCATGGCCCTCATGACACCTTAATTTCAGACATCTAGCCTCTAGAACTGTGAAAGAATAAATGGCTGTTCTTTTGAGCCACACAATTTGTGGTACTTTGTTACAACAGCCCTAAATACTACTACAGGAAAGGAGAGAAAATTGTCATTGGGAAAAGGGTGATAAGGAAAAGCTTCAGTGAGAAGGTGAAGGAGTCAGTCAGGGATAATGTGTGAAGGTAATCCAAGCAGAGGAAACAGCAGATGGTAAGGCCCTGAGGCAGGAGATCACAAGAATGCCCTTGGGATAGGGGCAGAGTCCCAAGGGGAAGAAAAGAAGGTGATAACATCAGATAGGTACATGAATAAGAAAATAGCTGGCCTGTTACTATCTGGAATTTCTATTTTATATTAAGTGAGATATGATATTAAAGGATTTTCAACAGAAGAATGACATACAGGATAGAGCAAAAGTAGACTTAAAATTGTGAGTATACAAAACACAGTTTATTTTTGTATTATTATTTACTAGGGGCCCGGTGCCCAAAATTCGTGCACAGGGGACGGGGTGGGAGGGGGGGTCCCTCAGCCCGACCTGCACCCTCTCCAATCTGGAAGCCCTGAGGGGATGTCCTACTGATGGCTTAGGCCCGCTCCCCATAGTTCTCTGCTCTCTGCGGGGCCTGCCTGCTCCACACCATGGCGACAGGCAAGCAGGCCCTGCTGGGTGCTGTCTGTGGGCTGCACTTGCCTGCTCGAAGATCGCCAGGGCGACCCGCCAGCAGGCCCTGCTGGGTACTTGCCTGCTCTGGGTTGCCTGCTGGGCTCACGTTGCCGGGGTGACGCTGCCAGTGTCCTGCCCCGGCTGCTATGGGCGCCACCATCTTTGTCACGGAGTGGTGGTTAATTTGCATATCACTCTTTTATTAGATAGGATTAATTATTGTATATTTTCCACACAACCAACTGTAAACCTACTTTTGCCCAACCCTGTATAATATGATTTATTTGGGAAAAGGATTGCTCTGGCTGCTCTATTGAGACTATGGAAGCAAAGATGGAAATAGAAAGGCCTATTATGAGGATACTGTACTAATCCCAGTAAGAGATATATGAAGAAATAGTGGAGGTGGTGAGAAGTGTAAGACTCGTTATAACAAACAGGATCTGATGATACAGTGCAATGGGAAAGTGACAGTCAAAGATGATTTCAAGGTTTTTGCTTCTTGCAAACTGTAGTTTAGACTTATGATGGGGAAGACTGGGGTAAGAGCAATTATTTTTGTGGGAGTATGTGAAGAATTCGCTTTTGGATCTGTTATGATTGGGGAGCTATTAGATAAATAACTGGATATATGAGTCTAGAGTTCAGGAGAAAATTCTAGGATAAAGATTAAAAGTAAGTAAATTAATGGTGCTTAAAGCCACAAGACCGGTTGAGATTAACGAGGGAAAGAGTGCAGATGGGGTAGAAGACAAGAGAATTCAGCTAAGTGAGCCCTAGTCCACAGCAACCCTCATTAATTAGAGAGATGAGGAGGAACTCCTTAAGAAGACTGAGAAGAAGCTGTTAGAAAGATAAGAGGTGTACAAGAATGTGAAATTCTGGAAAACAAGTGGGGAGGGGGAAAGGCAGATGTGATAAGATGTGCTAAATACTAGAAACTGAAGTGTAATGAGCACTGAAAACTGCTGGATTTATCAATTGGAGGTCATGAGTAGGGCAAACATATAACTAAGAGAGTGATAAATTACTCCTGGAGAACAGGACTGTCTGTACAAACTGAGATGTGCTGTCACCCCTGGTCATGGAAATATTGACAACAGCAGTTTCATGGGTGTGATGGGGTGAGTGCCCAAACAGATTGAGATCAATAGAGATTGGGTGGAGATAAATTAGAGACAGTGATTCCAAATAACATTTCAAGGTCTTTACAATAAAAGGAAGTAAGGAGTATGATCTAGGTTTAAGGAGGTTTTTTGTTTTGTTTTTAATATAAAGGACATTATAGAATTTTTGTGTACTGATGGGAAGGATCTAGGCAAAGAGGAAAAAAAATACCTGAATCAGGGACTGGAGAGAATTGGAGCCTGGGATCTAAAGCACGAACAGAAGAAATTGGCTTTAGATATGCCTGTAGATATATTTTTTTAAATATATTTTATTGATTTTTTACAGAGAGGAAGGGAGAGAGATAGAGAGTTAGAAACATCGATGAGAGAGAAACATCGATCAGCTGCCTCCTGCACATCTCCCACTGGGGATGTGCCCGCAACCCAGGTACATGCCCTTAACCGGAATCGAACCTGGGACCTTTCAGTCCGCAGGCCGACGCTCTATCCACTGAGCCAAACCGGTTTCGGCATGCCTGTAGGTATTTTATCCATAATAATGAGTAGCAAAGCAGAGAAAATGTGTATAGATTCAGATGGATGGTGTGGTGGAAGCTTGTAGAATTCCTCCTATCATTGCTTAAAATTTCTTACCCTGATGAGAGTGAGGAGAGAGAAAGAAGGAGAAGGAGCTGGATAGATAGTGGGAGGGCTAGTGTTATATAATAGGTCTTATGAGCAGCACTAAGACTGGTTGGATTGGATGGGGCACAATCAATTGGAATTGGAGGTGTGGTTGACCCAATTGAAGGCAACCCATGGCCTGCGTGTGGAAAACACTGATTTCCCAAGTAAAAGCTGAAATTGAAGTAATATTAAATAAAGGTGGAATGAATGTTGGGACAAGTTCAATAGGCCATAGGTTCTAGTCCTGGCTCTTCCACTTATCATCTGTGTGACTTTGAACAAGTACGTTAACCTCTTTAAGGTTATGAATAGTCCTCACACACAAACTGTAGATTGTAATATCTATCTCATTGTTGAATGAGATACTGTGTGTGCAAATATCTAATTCTGTTTTCAATAAAGTCTTTTGAATTGGTGCAAATCAAAACGACAATGAGGTACTATCTCACACCTGTCAGAATAGCTATCATCAACAAATGACAAGTGCTGGCAAGGATGTGGAGAGAAAGGACCCCTTGTGCACTGCTGGTGGGAATGCAGACTGGTGCAGCCACTGTGGAGAACAGTATGGAGTTTCCTCAAAAAATTAAAAATGGAACTCCCATTTGACCCAGTAATCCCACTTCTAGGAATATATCCCAAGAAATCAGAAATGCCAATCAGAAAGGATATATGCACCGCTATGTTCATAGTAGCACAATTTACAATAGCTAGGATTTGGAAACAGCCGAAGTGTCCATCAGCAGATCAGTGTATTAAAACACTGTGGTACATCTACACAATGGAATACTACACTGCTGCATAAAAGAAAGAACTCTTACCATTTGCAACAGCATGGATGGACCTGGAGAGCGTTATGCTAAGTGAAATAAGCCAGTCAGAGAAAGATAACTATCACTTGATCTCACTCATTTGTGGAATACAATGAACAAAAATAGATCCAGAGACACAGAAGCATCAAACAGACTGTCAAACCTCAGAGAGAAGGCAGGGGAGAGTGGGAGGGAGGGATAAGAGATCAACCAAAGGACTTGTATGCATACATATAAGCAAAATCAATGGACACAGACAGTAGGGGAATGAGGGCATGTACTGGGGGGTGGGAGTGGCCGGGGAGAGGTCAATGGGGGCAAAAGGAGACATATGTAATATTTTCAACAATACAGAATTTAAATTTTAAAAAATAATAATAAGATAAAGTCTGTTGAATTGGAAATATTTTTAATTCTATAGAATTAGGCAATCCTTAAGATTTAAAAGACCTTATTGAAAACAGTATTTGATGCTATGATGTAAACATAAAGTGATGATTAATTCTTGATTGAATTTTGAAATTGTTATAATAATAGTTATGAAAATAACTAGTTATTATCATTATCATTTTTATTATGCCTCCAAAATATTAGACCACACTCTATAAGCTGAATCTAACCTCAAATTCCAGTTAATGTTAGAGAAATGTGTGAGAGATGTTCATAAAATATTTGCATTTTGTGGGAAGCTGAATTTTGAAGTAAATATAGAATATAATTTCTTAATTATTCTGAAGCCAATGTGAGGGAAATGACTCCTCATTTCTACTAAAATAAGTGTTCACATTTAAGCCAGAGGGTTAAAATACATGACCTCTAAGAGCTGTTCCAATTCTAAGCTCCTATATTCAAGTCTACTCAGGCTTATTCGGATCGATGGCTTATCAGTTCTGTACAAATTACTCCCTAAATCCAGCACTGCTGTAAACTCAAAGTCGCCAGATCCTTCTTGTCTGCAAATACAAATGAATTGACCTTTATGTCTATAATCAAAGTTTCTGTTCTTGACCTCTAACTATTTCTGCAGAACCCCTCAATGCCCACCCCATCACTCCCTTAGACATTTTGTGAATTCTCCAAAGTAAACATCACATATCCTCACATTAAGTCTGCTGGCTATTAACACCATTTAAAAATCCTTTATATAGTATTCTTTTTCTCTGGTCTTAATTTTCCTAAGGCAATACTTGTACATAAAATTGCCTGAGCTCAGTTTTCCATTGTCATTGTCAGCACCCATCCTGAGAATGCCAATATTAGTCCAAGAGAGCTGTCTCTGGAAGCTCCCAAAGTTGGCCATGTTTGTGGTGACAGAGAAGTGTTGGGATCTGAGCAGAGGTGGGGGGAAAGGGCAAAATTAAAATCCCGTTATTCATTCATTCTAAATTAATTGAGGACCTACTACATACAGTAGTGGAGCTTAGTGGTTAAGAGTAAGGAGTTTCAGCATCAGCCATACCTGGGTTCAAATCATAGGCTTCCACTTATAAGCTTTGTGATCCTGGTCAAGTCCCTTATTTTGTCTGAGCCTCAGTTTACTTTCCTATAAGTAAGAATCATGATGGACCTCTCTCATGTGGTTGCTATTAGAATTATATGAGACTAGAGGCCTGGCGCACAGATTCATGTACCCATGGGGCCCCTCGGCCTGGCCTGTGGGGATTGGGCCAAAACTGGCTCTCTGACATCCCCTAAGGGGTCCCAGATTGCAAGAGGGTGGTTCTCAGGTGACACACCCGGAATCAGGCATTCTCCTGTCTGGTTCTGGGTGTATCACCCAAGAACCACAGCTGCCAAATCACCACAGCTCGGCAGCTCCTGCGTTGAGCGTCTGCTCCCTGGTGGTCAGTGCGCGTCATAGCTACTGGTTGGATGGCTGAACGGTCGGAAGGTTGCTTAGGCTTTTCTATATATAGATAATATATGTAATGTAGGAACTTGGGTCAAAATATAGCAGTTTTCATCCTCACCCAATCTAGACCTTAGTTTGGCTCAGGGGATACAAATTTGCATTATATCTGAAATATTTGGTTTCTTCAAACACAGCCACCATGTCCACTCAAGAACCTGATCAAAAACAATGACAGAGGTCCTTAGGCAGGTTGAAGAGTTACTCCATTCATTTCAAACTGTTTCAGACACTGGCTTCAGAAGGTCATTGTCTTATTTGGCTCCATACTTTGGCCTCTTGTCATTTGCCTACACACTTTCTGGGAATGGTGGAAAATGTTACTTCTTTCTGTAATTCTTTTATCTTTACCACTTCCAATAGTTTGAGTGGTCATATATTTGATTCCTCACTGCCTCCACTCTGGTTCCTGGCACAAGCAGCTCTTGCCTGAACTACCTTAAAAGCTTTTCAATTACTCTTCTCATTTCCTCCCCTAACATTGCTTTGTTTTCACAACAGCATATGAATAGTCCCTTCATCAGCTGACCATTGTACTTTTTAACAAAATCGGTTTCATTACCATCTGGTGGAGAAGATAACTAAACTTGCTATCTACTGATCTCCTCTTCTACAGTAGTAGAGTTGTAGCAGAGAAGCAGCTCCCTAGACTTGTACTTGCATGTGATCTTGTAAGTTAGTTATAATAACATCATCTCCAAACCTAATGGCTTAAAGCAATATGTATTTCTTATTGCATCGCTTCTGTAAATCAGGAATTCAGGGGGCAGCTTAGCTGGGGGTTCTATTTTAGGGTATTTCATGAGTTTGCAGGCAAGGTGTTGGACAGGGTGCCAGTCATCTCAAGGTTCGGTTGGGCTGAAAAAATCCTCTTCAATCTCACCAAACTGTCTGTTGGCAGAGGCATCCGTTCCTTGCTATCTGATGGCCAGAGGATATAGTCCTATGCCATGTGGATCTCTTTTAGATGAGTATCCTCATAACATGACAATTGGCTTCCCCTAGAAAAAGTAATCCAAGAGAGGAAGCAAGCAAGAATCCACAGTGCCTTTGACAATCTAGTCTCTGAAGTCACAAACTATTACTTCCATTCTTTTCCATTCATTCAATATGAATCATTTAATCAACCACAAAGGAAGGAGAATTCTCCCACATATGTAGCATTACTCTAGACCCTCTCTTTTGAGCTCCAGACTTATATTCCTAAATGTCTAGTGAAATCTCTCTCAATGTGATGTAGATGTCTCATACTGAACTTACCCCCAAATAAACTTATTATCTCTACTATTATCGACCCCTGTCCCAATCTGCTCCTCCCCTTATATTTCTTCTCTTGGTCATAGTATTTCATCCAGGCAGACAGGTAATATTTCTCACCCTTCCATTCTTCCCACCTAGATCCAGTTGCTCACCAAGTCTGTTCAAGTGTAGCACTGCCGGGAGCCGGTCCATCCTTGCTGTTTCAAGGGACCTGGCATATATGGCATACTGTTCTTAATGTTTGCTCACCTTCTTGGCACTATGTGTTTTAACCAAGGTCACCTCTCTGAGAAAGGTTGTTTCCCCAGGTAGGGATTTTCCCCCGAAGTTAGGGAGGGAATAAAACCCCTTAACTAAGTGCCAGGCGGGTAATTAATCACTTTAACTACGAACAATCATGCTTAAGCTACATAATCTTTACTCCCTGGAATGGAGATAAGAAACGCCCTAACCTTTGGAATAGAGATTGATAGGATTGGAATCAACTGGTATAAATACAGATGTAACAAGACAACAGGAGACAGAACCTACACAAAACCTAGACACAGAACCTACACAGAACCTAGAGACAGAAGAACTTCGCTGGAGAGAACATGGCAAAAGATCCTGGACAGAAACTGGCCACAGAACCTAGAGACAGAACCTAGCGAGAGAACCTGGTAGGAGAACCTGGACAGAACCTAGCGACAGAACCTGCCTGGAAAACCTAGCAAGAGAACATGGCAACAGAACCTGGCAACAGAACTTGGCAGGAGACCCTGGATAGAACCTGGCTGGAGAACCTAGCGAGGGAACATGGCTACAGAACCTGGCTGGAGAACCTGGAGAACCTGGCTGGAGAACCTAGCAAGAGAACATGGACAGAGAACTTGGCTGGAGATCCTAACCAGAACTTGGCTGGAGATCCTGGCTAGGCTGCTGATCAACTGAACGCTGTCTCCGTGTCATTCCTTCTTCGCCGACTTCGTCCACACCTTTGGGGACCCCTGGACCTGCTGGGGTTGGACCCCAGCATAGCACAGTCTCTGGAGTTTCTCCTGCTCTCCATTTCTATGGCAACATTCTGGATAGGCACTTCATCATTTATGTCCTGGATTATTACAATAGACTTGTACTACTAATGCCCCTTCCAGCTCCTCTTCCACTAATACCAAAGATCTCTTGCTAAAACCAAAATCTAATTACTCTCCAGATTACAATGTGGATCACCTATTCCCAACACACAAACCCAACTTTCTTCCTTATATTACACCTATGTCTTTGCATCATCTGACTCTTGTACTCATCTTACTCATCTCTTTCCTTTTTTTTTTTTTTTTTTTTTTTTTTTTTTTTTTTTTTTTGCCAAAGCCCTGTGGGTAGCTGATGCCCAAGCCTCTACCAGGAAGGGCCTGAGTAGGCCATTCACTTCTCCAAGCTCTGGGACCATGACCTTACTCTACCTGGGATGCCCTTCTCCTACTACCCTACCTAAAAGTTGCTTATCCAGCCCTCAAAACATAAAGCAAAAATCATTTCCTCTTTACACCATCTTCAACCTATCCTCTCTCCTCCCTTTGGATTTTGTACAAACTCATATTATTGCATTTATCCCAGTGAGTAACAGTTGGTGTTTATATGTCTGTATGCCCATAATATTGTAAGCTCTTTGGGAGCAGGGTTCATTAGTAAGTCAACTTTATGACTGTCAGACAGTGATGTCAATATATTGGCAGGGGAAAAAAGATTTTAGTATGTGTAAATCTTTTTAAAAGGGAACGGGTTTTAGTTCTTCAGCCAATCTTATGTTCTTTTATGAGTGACTAAAATATTGTCTTGGGAAAAGGACTCTTTCTTATATTTCCAAGTAGGCAACTTTGACTTGAAAAACATTGTAGCCTGCCCTGGCCAGCTTGGCTCAGTTGGTTGGAGAATCATCCTGTACACTAAAAGGTGGGTGGTTCAGTTCCTGGTCAGGGCACATTACCCAGGTTGTGGGTTCAATCCCCACTCAGGGCACAGTTGATGCTTCTCTCTCATATCAATATTTCTTATTCATACAGATGTTTCTCTCTCAAAAAAAAAGTTAATAAAAATCTTTAAAAAATATTACAGTCTTTGCACATCTATTGAATACCACAATTCTGTTATTTGCTCTGGCAGAAAACGGCCACTAGGGTGCATTATAGTTACATCTACTGTGTAAAATTTCAAGTGATTTATTTTAGGGCAAAAGCCAGTTTTGAAACCAAGCTTTTTTATGTCCCACCTTCGTATAGCTGTTTAGGATTTTACACACACACACACACACACACACACACACACACACTAGCATGTAAACTTCCTACCTCTTATCTCACACCACTCAGAAACCCTTCCACAAATAGTCCTATTTGGAATACATTTAAAGAAAACTTAATTCCCCATTTTCCCTCTAACTTTAGCAAATTCTTCATTAAACAAACATTATCTCCAAATTACCAACTATGCATAAAACACTTTGATAGAAAATATTGAAAATAGAAAATTTTTAATCAACACATTAGAATTTGGGCACTTATACTGAAGTATAAAATACAGGAAAAGTAAGAGGCATATATATTTACCTTTAGTCTGTTTATAACCTAAGATACAAAAAGATAAATAACTTCCTACATTTTAAAAAAGTAACATAACAGAAGAATATATATGCAAATCAGTCGCAAAGAAGGAATTTAGTAATAACTGAATTGAAACCATTAGACTCAGTCAGGCTTACGGGAGGAAAGAATCAACTTAGGAGGAGCATATACAAATAAATTTAAAGAACATGGCATGAATTTTCACTACTGAAAGCCTATTTTCTAAAAAAAAAAAAAAAGTTAATATAACAAACTATAAATTTCATTGCTCTTTCCTTCCTATTTCTTTAATAGACAAAAAATGATTTAAAAAATCATTGTAACAATGTTTTTTTGGGTTTGTAACATATACCTATAATTTATATAACAACACACAAAAAGTGAGAAATAGAACTATGTAGGAGTAACATCTTTATATCTCATTGGAATTAAGTCAGTGTCAACCTGAAGTAGCTTCTGATAAGTTGAGATGTATATGGTAAGCCTTAGAGTAACCACTAAGAATGTAAATATATACATACTAAAATAAATATATATATACTAAATATATACAATATATATATACTAAATATATAAAATAAATATATACATACTAAAAATGTGTTTTGACTATATACTGTAAACTTAAAGACAAAAATTTTATACACTGTATTCAGTTGAACAATTTGTTTTTCCCAGGGATATGGAACAATTTAGCACATAAACTGTAGAAAATGTGAGGCAGGTTTCTCACCATCAGAAAAGAAGTTACAAATCAGCAGAGGACTGATGCTAGAACAAGCCCCATGGCACTGCTGGATGGCAGAGGCATTACTGTGGCCTCACGTTTGTTCTACTGTGTGTGTTTATGTTAGGATCTGTGTATCTAACTCTATTTATGCACATACAGACAGATAGATACAGCAATAGATATAGATTACATGTGTACACATGGGTTAACATAAGGAGTAGCTGGGTATAGGATTTATAAGAACTCTGTAATATTTTATCTCTTTTCTAGAAGTCTAACTTATTTAAAAATAAACATTTGAAAGAGTAAATTATGTAAACTTACAATTACATAAATTATATTGAAAATAAGAAAAGAATAATAATGAACTACTGACAGAGGCAAAAACATAGATGAATCTCCAAAAAGTTATGCTAAAGAAAAGAAGCTAGATCCAAGAGTACACACTGTATGACTCTACTTATATGAACTTTGAGAACAGGCAAAAATAATGGTGATAGGAGTCTTATCAGCGAGTGCTCCCAGACAGGGAGAGAATGACTACAAAAGCCCATGAGGGAGCTTTCTGGGCTACTGGAAATATCCCTTATCTTGATGAGCGTGACAGTTACATGGGTGTTTACAAGTGTAAAATCTCATCAAACTGCACTTTCAAAGGTGTATTATATTTAAATTATAGCTCAATAAAGTTCCTTTAAAAAAGGTTACAGAGTGGAAACATGAATAAAAATGTACTTATAAAATATGTGGGACATAAATAAAATAACACTAACTTGATCAAGGAAAGACCCAAGAACAGGCTCAGGCCTGTTTCAAGCTTTGAACATTACCATGACCTCCAGATTGACCCTAAACTTCTGAGCACTGAACATGAGAAATGGTCTAAATTTCCAGGAAACAAGGGTGAAAGCAGGCTGATCCTGCACCTCCAGCTAGTTCTGGCCTCCCTGTATATTTGAAATGAATTGACAACTATTAAAATACTAATAAATGGTCAGTACTCATGGCACCAGCACCATGCAAAATCTCTTTGAAGTCCATGCCCATTTCCTTCCTTTGCTTGGAAGCACCTGAAGCCAAATTCTGCTGTGCTATCCAAAGAGCCTGTGAAGCTGACCTGAAATGAGACTGGGCAGTACATCCAAAGAGTTAATCCAAGCACACCCTGCTGTCGCCATCACCCACACCTCCAGCCCCAAACAAGTATCCCAGGGGAGCTGCCAAGTCCAGTAAGCCATTGACAGGAAATATCTAGGTGAAGGGAGCGGGGAATGGAAAGAAGTAGAAAAAGTTGACATAGAGAACGTTGACTTGGGCCAATAGCATTACAGGAAAAGAATGGGGAAGAGATTAATCTGATATGGGTTAGGTGTCAAAGGGCCCAGAAATCTGGAAAATGCATTCTTGGGAAGCTTGCTTACACCTTCTATGATTTAGTGTCTTCGCCTGAAAAAAATGAGTATATTTATCTCATAAGGTTGTTACTGGAAAGGGGACCTGGCCCTGAGAGGGTCTGCCTAGGGCCGGCCTGGTAGTGTGCAGGTTCTTGACTTCCTGCAGGAAAGATTTCACAATAGAAGTCGAGGTGATTTTAAAAGGATGCTTATTAAGGCTGGGGACAGTGTAACAAGGAAGGGCTTAGGAGAGAAGAAGCAAGGGGACAGAGACTAGGTGGGGAAATGAGATTAGACTGGGCTGCTTTAGCTCTCTGGGAAGTCAGAGAAAAGGGGGCCTCAAGGACAGGGTCAGGGAGTTAGCCCAGGGCTGTTATCAGGGAAATAGGGGTATCCCTTTCCCTACTGAGTGCCAGGGGTGGACTTCTTATGATAGCTCAAGAAAAAGAATTTTCTGAGGCTTGCACGGGAGGATAAGTGTTTTTTATTTGCATGGAATTACATCCCTGGGTTTCCAAAGTCCCATTTCCCTTAATCCAGTCAGAGAAGAAGTATAGTTGGGATTTCAGTAGAGCCAGAAGCAAAGCCAGTGTCCAGAGTTTCCATTTCATGTTGCAGCTGGGTCCAGTTCAGTATCAGGCCAGTTGCAGTCCGTTAGTCCATTGTATGTGGGGTCCACGTGGCCGTAGGCCATATGAGCAAAGGTAGGGGGGCCAAGAGAGCACACCCCCTGCAACAAGAGTACCAAGAGAGCCAGGAGCACCAAAAGAGCACAGGAGATGCCCAGTGGCATGGCTCAGTGGTTGAGCATCAACCTATGAACTAGGAGGTCATGGTTCAAATCCCAGGCCTGTGGGAGGCAGCCAACCAATGATTCTCTCATCATCGATGTTTCCATCTCTCTCCCTTCCTCTCTGAAATCAATAAAAATATGTTTGAGAGAGACAGAGAGAGAGAGAGAGAGAGAGAGAGAGAGAGAGAGAGAGAGAGAGAGAGAGAGAGAGAGAAAGGGAGAACAAGAGAGTGAGTTCTTTGTTTAGGGGATTAAATATTTCAAATGTTGAGCCCTTGCAGTGGCCATGTCTATTCTTTTCTATGACCTGTTCTCAGGTATGACTGATAGCAAGCACCTTCACTAGTCCCCCCAGTTTACTGGGCATGTGTTTATCTTCCTTTGCCAGACCCCTGGGGAGGGTAAAGTTGTAGTTTCTTGGTGAAGCTTCCCAAATGCCATGCCTATAATATTTGGCCTTCCCCTTGCTATTTTCCTGTTTTAATAATTAGGTTAATTATAACAGTATCAATACCTCCAGATAATGGAATATTATTTAGAGCTTTAAAAAAACATTTGGACTATCAATCCATGAAAAGACATGGAGGAAACTTAAATGCATACTACCAAGTGAAAGGAGTCAATCTAAAAAGGCTATATATTGTATGATTCCAACTGTGTGACATTCTGGAAAAGGCAAAACTATGGAGACAATAAAAAGGTTAGTGGTTGCCAGAGGTTGGAATGGGAAGACGGCTGAATCACCAGAGCACAGAGGATTTTTAGGGGAGCAAAAATGCTCTGTATGATACCATAATGATAAATACATGTAATTAAATACTTATCTACACATATAGAATGAACAACACCAAGAGTGAACAATAATGTAAACTATGGACCTTGGATGATAATGAAGTGTACGTTCATCTATTGTAATAAGAATAACACTTTGGTGGGGGATGTTGATGATGGGGAAACTGCATATGTGGGAACAGGCGGTTTGTGGGAAGTCTTTGTACCATCTCCTCAATCTTACTGTGAACTTTTCTTTTTCAAAAATCTTAATAAAATTACATATCTATACGTATAATTTTGGAATAATCACAAACTTACTGAGAAGTAGCAAATACAGTACAAAGAACATTTTTTTATGAACCATTTAAGATTCAGAAAGTATGGTGTTCCAAACTCCCAAGTCTGCATCTCTACTGGCAGGAATATCTTCTACATAACCACAGTGCAACCATCAAAAACAGGAGGCTAATTCCCTATTTGAACCTACCATTACTCTTTAAGCTTCATTGTCCCAATAATATTCTCTATGCAGAAAAGAATCACATATTGCTTTAGTTATCAAGTCTCTTTTTTTTTTTGTTTTTGTTTTCTTTTTTTTAATTTATTGCTTAAAGTATTACAAAGGGTATTACATATGTGTCCATTTTATCCCCCTGCCCTAGACAGTCCCCTAGCCTCCCCTATCCCCCAATGTCTTATGTCCACTGGTTATGCTTATATGCATGCATACAAGTCCTTTGGTTGATCTCTTACCCCCCTACCTCCTGCCCCCCAACCCTCCCCGGCCTTCCTGCTGCAGTTTGACAATCTGTTTGAGGCAGCTCTGCCTCTGTATCTATTATTGTTCAAAAGTTTATAATGGTCTCTATTATCCATGAATGAGTGAGATCATGTGGTATTTTTCCTTCATTGACTGGCTTATTTCACTTAGCATAATGCTCTCCAGTTCCATCCATGACGTTGCAAATGGTAAGAGTTCCTTCCTTTTTAGAGCAGTATAGTATTCCATCATGTAGATGTACCACAGTTTTCTAATCCATTCATCTACTGATGGGCACTTAGGCTGTTTCCAGATCTTAGCTATGGTGAATTGTGCTGCTATGAACATAGGGGTGCATATATCCTTTCTGATTGGTGTTTCTGGTTTCTTGGGATATATTCCTAGAAGTGGGATCACAGGGTCAAATGGGAGTTCCATTTTCAGTTTTTTAAGGAAACTCCATACTGTCTTCCATAGTGGCTGCACCAGTCTGCATTCCCACCAGCAGCGCACAAGTGTTCCTTTTTCTCCACATCCTCTCCAGCACTTGTCGTTTGTTGATTTGTTGATGATAGCCAGTCTGACAGGTGTGAGATGGTACCTCATTGTTGTTTTGATTTGCATCTCTCGGATGATTAGTGACTTTGAGCATGTTTTCATATGTCTCTTGGCTTTCTGAATGTCCTCTTTTGAAAGGTGTCTATTTAGGTCCTTTGCCCATTTTTTGATTGGATTGTTTATCTTCCTTTTGTTAAGTTGTATGAGTTCCCTATAAATTTTGGAGATTAGGCCCTTATCAGATATGACATTGGCAAATATGTTTTCCCACACAGTGGGTTTTCTCGTTGTTTTGTTGATGGTTTCTTTTGCTGTGCAGAAGCTTTTTATTTTGATGTAGTCCCATTTGTTCATTTTCTCTTTAGTTTCAAGTGCCCTAGGAGCTATATCAGTGAAGAAATTGCTTCGGCATATGTCTGAGATTTTGTTGCCTTTGGATTCTTCTAGAATTTTTATGGTTTCCTGTCGTACATTTAAGTCCTTTATCCATTTTGAGTTTATTTTTGTGTATGGTGTAAGTTGGTGGTCTAGTTTCATTTTCTTGCATATATCTGTCCAATTTTCCCAACACCATTTATTGAAGAGACTATCTTGGCTCCATTGTATGTTCTTGCCTCCTTTGTCAAATATTAATTGAGCATATTGGTTCGGGCCGATTTCTGGGCTCTCTATTCTATTCCATTGATCTATATGTCTGTTCTTGTGCCAGTACCAGGCAGTTTTGAGAACAGTGGCTTTGTAATACAACTTGATATCTGGTATTGAGATCCCACCTACTTTGGTCTTTTTCAGGATTGCTGCAGCTATTCGGGGTCTTTTTTTATTCCAGATGAATTTTTTGGAGAGTTCGTTCTAGATCTCTGAAGTATGCCGTTGGTATTTTAATGGGAAGTGCGTTGAATTTATAGATTGCTTTGGGTAGTATGGACATTTTAATGATGTTGATTCTACCAATCCATGAACACGGTATGTTCTTCCATCTGTTTATGTCTTCCTCTATATCTTTTTTCAACGTCCTGTAGTTTTCTGAGTAGAGGTCTTTTACCTCTTTAGTTAAGTTTATTCCTAGGTAGCTTAATTTTTTTGGTGCGATGGTAAACGGGATTGTTTTTATAATCTCTCTTTCTGAAAGTTCACTATTGGTGTATAGAAATGCCTCAGATTTCTTGGGGTTAATTTTGTATCCTGCTACATTGCCAAATTCATGTATTAAGTCTAGTAGCTTTTTGATGGAGTCTCTAGGGTTTTGTATGTATAATATCATGTCGTCTGCAAATAAGGACAGTTTTACTTCCTCTTTTCCAATTTGGATGCCTTTTATTCCTTCTTCTTGCCGAATTGCAATGGCTAACACTTCCAGTACTATGTTGAACAGGAGTGGTGAGAGGGGGCATCCCTGTCTTGTTCCTGTTCTTAGGGGAAATGGTGTTAGTTTTTGTCCATTGAGTATGATGTTGGCTGTGGGCCTGTCATATATGGCTTTTATTATGTTGAGGTATGATCCTTCTACTCCCACCTTGCTGAGAGCTTTTATCAAAAATGGGTGTTGAATTTTGTCAAATGCTTTTTCTGCATCAATTGATATGACCATGTGGTTTTTTTCTTTCAATTTGTTTATGTGATGTATCACGTTTATTGATTTGCGGATATTGTACCATCCTTGCATCCCTGGGATAAATCCTACTTGGTCATGGTGTATGATCTTTCTGATGTACTGCTGGATCCGATTTGCTAAGATTTTGTTAAGATTTTGGCATCTATGTTCATGAGGGATATTGGCCTGTAATTCTCTTTCATTGTGTTGTCTTTACCTGGTTTTGGTATTAGGGTGATGCTGGCTTCATAGAATGAGCTTGGAAGTGTTCCTTCCTCTTGAATTTTTTGTAGTAGTCTGAGGAGGATAGGTTTTAGTTCTTCCTTGAATGTTTGGTAAAACTCCCCTGTGAAGCCGTGCTTTAGTTATCAAGTCTCTTGAGACTCCTTCAGTCTTAACAGTTTCTCTCCTTTTTCTTGACCTTGACTTTCCTGCTTTCTTTCTTGGTTTCCAGGACCTTGATTCTTTTGAAGAAGTTTTGTCTCTTTGACAAGTGTTCATCCTGGTTTAAGCATTCCCTTGCTTACTTGCAGAAGACATTCTAGGTTCACATTGCATTTTCCCTGCACCAGAATTGGAATCAGTCACTTCTTCAAGTAACTCTGATCTTTTTAGTGGAGAATTTAGAAGCTAGGACCTGGATGCTAGGCATGCTTCCTGCTATAGGGATGTCCCTGATTCCAGACCCTCAAAGTAGACAGATATGGGAATGTATATAGACACACCACATACAACCATTTTATTTCTATGTACATATATATTGAAAAACATGAGCTCACAATTATATTTTAAATTTCAATTCAACCGCATCAAGTTAATTCAGGTATTCCTACTTCTTTTCTATATGTGTAACTCCCTTCTCTGACATTCCCCATTATGTTTGATATATTTTACCAACATGATCAAACCCACTTTATGTAACAAATCTGCCATCTTCTCATCTGCAGTCTCCCCATATAGATGCCCTCCCTCTCAAGCATTGACACGTCACACAGGCCACACCCCCATGCAGACACATTCCTCATCCCATTTGGGTCTGATTTCCCACACCAGGCTGCCTGCATCCAAGTGAGTTGCCCTCTTCACCCCATGTTCCATTAGGTCACCCCTCCTCTAGATGCCCTCCTTACTCTGCCCCCCATAGACACCCTCCTTGATTCACTCAGCCTCCAACACTTTCCACACTATACTTTCAGCATGGATGATGTCTTTTCATCTTGCTTGGCCTTTGAGGACCACACTTTGATAAAAGCTTCATTTAGATTTCAGTGTCCAGCCCAAGTTAGGCTGGGGGTATGGGTGGGTATGGGAGTGAGAAGGTTTCGGCATTGATGGCAATTGAAACATTTTAGCATAAAATCAACCCAAACAGAGCTCCTGGGCTGTGTGGATGCCAGCTATAAAAAGTCATGATGGAAGTTGGAGAATCAGCTCTCAATCCCTGACCAGGTCTTGAACTTTTCCTTCCTTTCTCCTTTCTTTAGAAAACCCTGGTCACTTAGAAAAATGGTACACATAATTTGCATTTCAATTTGCAATTTAATTAGAATAATAATGACAACCAAGGGTACATTTACTGCTGCCTTTGGCAGATTGTCAGTGGCCTGGGACCAAGCTTCCCACTGCATTTATTGGCTTCCAGGAAAAAATAAAAATATTCTTAGTATTCTTTGATTAAAATTTGTAAAACTACATGTTACATAGTTCCTGTTTGTCCTTGGTTCATAAGTAACAGTCCCATGTATGGAAATATAAGCGTGTCTGCCTGCCTCTAGTCCTTATTAGCCACTCCTAGATACCACAACAGAGAAGGTATATAAAAATGCCAGCAAACATTCATAAGAACCAAAGTGGGCAAGATGACCAAAGCACTATGAGGACAATAGACTGTGAATGAAACATGTTACAGGACCATCTGGTCACCCATTTTGGGCCACTCAATGTACAGTCATCTTCTCTTAACAGCTGAGCTACCCTATTCATAATAGCTTTTTGTGTCAATACATAAGTATTTATAAGCTTCTTTCAAGTTCAGAATTCCCTCTTTTTACCACTATGGACCTTTTATTATCACCCTTTATCTCTCATCCCTTCACAGCGAAACTACTATAAAAAGGGTACTCAATACTCACTCTTTCCACTTTCTCACCTCCATTCACATTTCTCAATGTTCAGCCAGCTTCTTTCCCTACCATTCCTAAAGTTGCCCATGCCAAGATCAACTATGATCATCCTGTTGCTAAATCCAATAGACAAATATTTATCAATCTCTACATATTAGCCTTTTCACAGCAGTTGGCTCAGTATACCACTGCCTTCTTCGTGAGCCTCTCTGTGATTGGTTAGCAGAGCATCACTCCCTCCTGGCTTTCCTGTTACCTCTATGGCTGTTCCTTCTTAGTTGCCTTCATTTTTACCTCCCATCCCTGATTGGGATCAATCTCACCAGGGTTCAATCCTCTATCCTCTGAGTGATCACATGTACTCACTACCCTGTCTCTAATGACAAATGCAGCCACAGAACCCAAATGTACCTCTTGTTCCTGGAAATCTACCTCATACTGCTGACACTCAGTTCTCTAGATGAACCTGTCAGTGAGCATCTCTGCTGTCCATCTCAAATTCATAATATCCAAACCTGAACTTCTAAGCTTCAAACACAAAACCTACTCCTCCTGCACCCCTTCTCTTTTTGGGCACCATCAACTCACCCCTAAGTCTCCCAAGTCATGAACATGGACTCACCACGACTCCCAAGTCATGAACCTGGACTGCCCCTCACCCTTCTCTTTAAGACCTATTGAGGCTAACTCCTAAATAGTCCTGGACTTGTATACAGTGCTTCTGTCCCCCTAAATCATCTCCAGTTACCCCAGCAAATCCTGCTTCAATCAAGTCCCTGCCTTTGGGCATGTAGTCTCCTTAGCCAAGAACTCATACTCTACTACACCTCCCTCTAACCAGCCAGTACTGGGCACATGGTTCATACACATGTCTGATAGCCTATTTTGGCTTCCCTTATCTGGACTAGTGCCTTGCCTCTGCTCACTCAGCACCCAAACCTCTCCTATCATAACACCTGTCAAAATGCTTTAGAATATCTGTTCTTCTTTAAATATATATATATATATAATTTCAGAGAGGAAGGGAGAAGGAGAGAGAGAGCGAGAGAGAGAGAGAGAGAGAGAGAGAGAAACATCAATGATGAAAGAGAATCATTGATAGGCTGCCTTGACACTGGGGATCGAATCGTGACCTCCTTGTTCATAAGTTGACACTCAACCACTGAGCCATGCCTGCTGGGCAATACCTGTTCTTCTTGTCTGTTTCCCCTAGAAGGTCACAAAATGGTTTTCCACAGACTGCATTCCAACTTATATATGTTTTTTAGTTGCCAACAGTAAAAATCTGAAGAATTTCCTTAATTAAAAAAATAAAACCTCTGGTCCTGGCCAGTGTGGTTCAGTTGGTTGAAGTCATCCCATGCACCCAAAGGTCACCAATTTGATTTCCACTCAGGGCACATGCCGGGTTGTGGATTCAATCCCCGGTTGGGGGGTATACAGAAGGCAGCCAATTGATGTTCTCTCTCACACTATTTCTCTCTCCATCTCCCTTCTAAAAATTAAAATATATATTTTTTTAAAAATTCTAGATTTCTACTATCTCTTGAAATGTAAGACAAAACTGTTCCAAACTTCTGAATAGCAAGAATTTTCTGGAGTTGAGTCATGGGTACCCCTTTACACAGAAGAATTGCTCTCCAAAATGCCACAGTCCCCACATGACCTTCTTCCCTCACTGGCCCTACCTGCCTAGTCCTCATGTAGGCATTTGACTTTGTAATCTCCCCAACAAAGTGTGTGCTTCCTAAGAACAGGGGGGTGGAGTTTTATTTATTTTTCTATCCTTAGTGCAGCTCAATAACCACACTTTGTTTCCTCCTGCTGGCCATGGTGAGCCCAGCAGAGCACTCTGCATTTGAGGGTACTAACTAAACAAACGCTGTTGATCAGTTCAACCACCACTCCATGAAGGTGACCAAGATGACTGGGCCGGGGCCTCTGTACAGGCTGGCCAAGTAGGAAGGAGGGCGGAGGTGGGGACGCTTTAGAGAACTGTAAAGAAGAAAGGTGGCAAGCTAATGCATCCCTGCTGCTGTGGCTCTGGTCACCCCACTCCGTGACCGTTGAGTATTCGGTGAATGAAAGGTTGGCCCAGAGTTTCTAAACACCATTGGGAGAAGTAAAATATATAGAATATTCTGCGTTCCAAAAAGATGACATTTTTCTTTCCCTTTGGAGAACAGACCAAGTCTGAGGATCAGTTTCCTCAAAGAGCTGAAGTTTTTGGTAACTGTGTCATATTAAACCTGGAACTGTAGTCTGCCTGATTCCATTGCCAAGTTAGTCTGTACTATTGAAGAAGAATACTTGGGCTGTGGCTTTCCAAAGCAGAGGAAAAACCTCCTAAGAATAACAGAATAACAGCTGAGGGAGAACAAATGTTATTTCAGAGGTGTTCCCCATTACTGACCATACAGCCCCGATGAGCACGTGGTTCTCTGACCAGCCCTGGCATTAATAAGCCACCCCCCTCCATATTTGTCTAAGGGGAGGCTCCCTAAACATTGAGTTCAATTGCAATGAAGCCTTGATTCCAAAATGAGGACAGTTCCTTGTCCACTTTTCCTTGGTCAACCGATCCAGGCAGAACTTATTTTTATACTTTTTATTATTTCCCACACCCAACACATACACACACACAAAAACACACATTTTCTTTCTTTCCCTTGCAAGAATATTGACAGTGTTAGATTCATACCCTACCCTTGCAAAGCTACCTTTCACAGATGTTGGATAACTACAGCAAAGTTATTTCAATATTGCATGAATGACAAGCTTTGAGGTCAAAGAGAATCATAGTCATATCCTGGTGCCAATGTTTCCTGGGCAACATAAGTCAAATCACTTACCTCCACATCCTACATAACGTAAGATACATCAATTTGATAGAACATTATGCCTTGGACAGAATGACTATTATGAAATATAAAAATATTTACAATGCTATAGGAACATAACATTTCTTTTTTCAGTAAAAGCCTTCTCAGAATGCCTTTCAGTTTACAAAGTCCTTTATGCAGCTATTACCTAAGTAAGATAATAAGTATTACCTCACAATGACCTTACCAGGGTGATACCATCCTGTCTTATTTTTCAGATCAAGAACCCCAGACTACCAACTACTGGGTAACTTGTGGAGGGTCCTACACTTAGTAAATAACAGAATGAAGACTTAACCTCTGAAACCCATGTGATAGCTTTCATTTCAAAAAGTCTTCACTGTAAAAAATTAATATGATATTATTACAGAAAATTTAAACGATTCGGAGAAACTATCTCAAGCCCTGCACTATCAAAACCAATAAATGGTAGTTTCTCCCACTTACCTCCCACCCACCCTACCTTATTTCATGGAGTAGAAAACACTTCTGCTGCTCTTCTCCCACCGTTGATAAATTCATGTCATCTTTCTGAACCGTCAATAGAACCCCAGGATTTTATCTCATTTTTATGAGGAAGGAATATTTATTTGAGTAAGTGATGATCATGTGATGAGAAATGGATACATGCTCCGTAAGTCTGGCTCATCATTTCTTTGTTACCCCCTATCTGCCACGATATCACCATCTACACATCTGCAGGCTTGACATCTGTCCCATTTTCCTAGCTTCAGTGAGCTACTTGCTCCTCCATGGTAGTCACACACAGACAAGGCTATTATTCCTCGAAATAAGTTTTCATTGAAGCTGTTCCATTCTTAGATAGCAGACAACTTGGAGGCTGTGGAGTCGCACAAATCTGAGTTCAACCCCTGAGGCTATCAGTTACCAATATTGTGACATGGCCAAGTTAGTTAATAGCTACACAGCTTTCATATGCAAATTGGAAGATGATTATAATTAATATTTGATCCTCAGTGGATCAATTTGAAGCAATATTCAACAACTTCTTTATCCCAACTAAATCTCAAGGTTTAATATAGTCCAAGCTCAACTAAATGTGGCAGAGAAAGAGTTCAGTTATAAAATTAATTCCTAAAATAATTCAATGTAGTACTTTCATCTCTTAGAGAAATTTAGTCAATAACACAAGGCAAAACTCTAAAATTTCCTTTCTTTTCTCCTATCCTATAGTTGTAGTTCCAATCTCTCTCTCTCTCTCTCTCTCTCTCTCTCTCTCTCTCTCTCTCTCTCTCTCTCTCTCTCTCCTAGATTTTTTTTCTCCCCCATGTGTTTCTCCCTCAGCTCTCTCATATGTAGCTTGGCCTAGCTTCAGTAATATTTTCTTTTGAGTTTCACTCTCTGCCTTACCTATCCATGTTCTCTTACTGAGAACACTCTGGCATTTCCTAAACCACCTCAATGAAAGTGCCCCACTCAGGTGAAGCAAAGAAGAAACAAAACCTGAACTGCAGAAGGAAACAAAGAAGAAACAAAACCTGGACTAAGGCAAGACCACGATGGTTTTCCCTTGTGATGACACCTGCAGAGGGCAGTACACTAGCTGGGATGCGCTCTAGATCAGATTTCCTATTTTATCACTCAAACCCTGTTGCCTGGCATTTGCTTTTCTCTGAAATAGGAAAGGCCACAAACACAGTTCCTTGTACATCATAAACTCTTCAGCAGAGCAGATCTGTGTCTCCACCGCTAATAGACATAGGAGCCTGTCGCCAGCAACACCATTCTGAGGGAGGGCAAGTCTGTGTTTGTTAAAGTCATCTTTTCTTTGGCTCCCCACTTTATTAAGTTTCACCCACTGACCAAGCTCCCCCGGAAGGCAGGGAGGCCACGGCTGGAGGGCTGGAACCTGCAGACAGTTTGGAAAGTTCTGCTCGGCAATCAAGCCACCTTCAGCAGCTTCTAGGTGGAGACAGTTTGGTTTTATGGTGGTAAGTGCAGTCTCTGGAGCCAGACACTCTTGGGTTTGAACACAGCCTTTGCTGCTTACTAATTCTAGAACACTGGGCATGTGTGTTACCCTGCATATCCTTCAGCATCCTCCTGTAAAATGGAGACCCAAATTAATTCCCACTTCTCAGTGTTGTAAGGCTTTGACACAATGATCTCCATAAATCACTTAACACAGTGTCTATCAGGTAGTGAGCATTCAAGAGAAAAGCTATGAAAATGTAGGGAAAGCAGCCTTGGCTGGTGTGGCTCAGTTGGTTGAGCATCGCCCCATGCACCAAGAGGCCACCAGTTCGATTCTCTGGTCGGGGCACATGTTTTCAGGCCCCATCCCTAGTAGGGAGCCTTCAGGAGGCAGCAGATTGATGTTTCTCTCTCTCTCTCTCTCTCTCCCTCTCTCCATCTCTCCCTCTCTCCCTCTCTCCCTCTCTCCCTCTCTCCCTCTCTCCCTCTCTCCCTCTCTCCCTCTCTCCCTCTCCCTTAAAACAAATACAGTGAAGTGGGGGGAATGTAGGAGAAGGAGAAACCATAATAACAACCTAGGCAAGCTCCACTGAAATGGTTAAAAATGTGTTTAAGGGTGATTTTCAGATGATGAACAAAGAAGCAGGGAGCACCCTAACTGGCTTGGTTCAGGGAACAGAGCATCGGCCTGGGGATTCAAGGGTCCCAGGTTCAATTCCGGTCAAGGGCATGTACCTTGGTTGCGGGCACATCCCTAGTAGGAGGTGTGCAGGAGGCAGCTGATCGATGTTTCTAATTCTCTATCCCTCTCCCTTCCTCTCTGTAAAAATCAATAAAAAAATAAAGAAGCAGGGAGCACAGATGTTGAAGAACTATTACTCAGCTGCTTCATAAGGAGCCTATACTATTGCATTTTCTTGCCTAATACTTTGCCAATTTTTCCACATTATCAATAATGAGTTTGCCTATCGCATCTGTGAACAATCAGACCAAGGCAAAACCTTTCAGGCATTTCCCTTCTCCATCAATAAGCTGAAATTGCTTTTCCAGTCCCTAACCAACCCCTCCAACACCCCCCCCCCACACACACACACACATATGCATTCAGCAGCTTATTGGGGTATATTTTGTGCATGACAGTGGGCACAAAGAAAAAAGAAACTATTACTTAGGATCAAACATTGTTTTCAAGTCTAGGTTAGCATTCCTGGAAAATCCATTCACAGTATTTTTCAGGCAGGTTAAGATCTCTGAGTTATGATCAAATAATGTGCCAAGAACATGGTTAGTTGGAGAGGCCTGGAAAACTGGAAAGGAAGGTTTGTTTCCAAATGAAAAGTATAGTGTAGTCACAGCTGGTGTCCCGGCAGAAGGGCTCTGTAGCTAAGACCATGCTCTAGAAAGAAATGAACTGGTTTGGGGGCCAGATCACTATCAGGGTGCAACTTGGTTCTTCTCTTAAGAAGGGCTCGCTCTTCTCCCCATCCTCTATTTTAAAGAAGCAGCTTGATTATGGCACTTTTGACCCCATATAATTTGGGTAAAATTCTCAAATTTGTATCAGTAGAGGTAGCACATCCATGCTCTGTATGAATTGGTTTTGCTTTTCCTACCTTATTGGATACTATGATTCCCACAACAAATGTTGTCCCTAAAGCCTATGAATTGGATGTATTTTCTGCATGAAGATCAGCTTCTATTTCCTTCAGGATTCCTTTTGGAAGAGGCTAGCCCAGGGGTGGGCAAGCTTTTTGACTTGAGGGCCACAATGGATTCTTAAACTGGACCAGAGGGCCAGAACAAAAGCATGGATGGAGTGTTTGTGTGAACTAATATAAATTCAAAGTAAACATCATTACATAAAAGGGTACGGTCTTTTTTTTCAATAGTTTTATTCATTTCAAATGGGCAGGATCCGGCCCGCGGGCCATAGTTTGCCCACGGCTGGTAGCCAGCTAGACAGTGGGCCTGGGGAGCCTTCCTCCTCCAAGAGCCACCACAGAAAGGAAGTGCATTGCAGATTTGCTGAACAGGGCAAGTCGTATTGACAAGTGGCATAAGCTAGAATCTGACCAATCCTCCCACACCAGGCATCCCAAAGGTGCCTACATTTCTAGGTTTTAGCTTCAATAACATGATACAAAAAATAGAGATGCAATTTAGAGTTAAACAGATGAGAATTTGATTCCTGATCCTCCTTTTTTTTTATCCTCATCTTGAGGATATATTTTGTATTGATTTTAGAGAAAAATGAAGGGAGGAAGAGAGAGAGGGAGAAACATGGATGGGTTGCTTTCTGTAAGTGTCCTGACCAGGAATTGAACCTGAAACCTTTTGGTGTACAGGATGATATTCTAACAAACAGAGCTGCCAGCCAGGGCCTGACTCTCCACTTACTAGCCATGTAACTTGGGGTGGGAAGGTTACATTCTCTGAGTTTGTTTCATCAACTAAAAAATGGAAATAGTAAGAATGGCCTTATTAGGCACTGTCTATATCAAATGATATGGCATATGTAGTTCTCTTTTGCAAACCAAACAAAATAAGTATGGTTAATATTAAAATAGTTATAATGATTATTCATTACATCTCTAATTTGCATTCTTGGTATCTGTTCAAACTGTTTCTCCCTTTGAGAATAATACTTTAGCCACACCAAATTTTTGCACTTTAATGTGAATTAATAATAAAAGTAAAGAGAGAAGAAATGAGTAAGGAAGGGCTCTAAGAAGCAAAAATGTTCAACTATACTAAGAAAGTGAATAACAGGTCCCCTAGGAGGCTTAACATAAACTCTCTCTTCTTCAAAACTTCTCCCCTGCTGATAGTAAGTCAACTTCCTTTTCTCCAACAGAGAAATGCAGAGGACATGGGCTTTCAGCCCAAAATTAATTATTTATTGAGTGACTATTAAGTGCCAAGCATTGTGATAGGTGTTGGTAATATAACAAACAAATGAACTTGTCAACTGCCCTTTAGAACCTATAACCCATGTTGACAGTTGACACCACCTAGAGAAGAAGGTCTGAGACCGAGCCTTGAGATACTCGTCTATTTAAGGATGGAGGACAGGTAAGAAACTTGAAGAAGAGGGTGAAGAGAGGTCTGTAGAAAAACGAGAGGAGGTGAGAACAGGTGGGATCCAGAGAAGAAGTGAAGATCAATCTTAGGCAAGAGAAGGGTAGCCTTTCCATCTATAAAAGGAATTACTCAGCTTTACAGCAAATACACATTTGCATGTACCCTTTGTTAGAAACTGGGCTAGGTCCTGACAACTTAGTTATCAAAAAGACTTATAGATTGTTTCCAGGAAGCCAATATGGGGATGTGGCCTTGGGCAAGGGGCTGTCTGTTGATGAGGCTGACAGCTGAAGGGGCTGACAGCTGGAGCTCATCACCCAACAGCGCTCCTGGCATCTGAAGAAACAAGTCTTTCAGTGATGGGAGGTTTGAGGGACACATACAGTGTCACCCCAAAGAACAATAGAGTTTCTGCTTCCAGGAGGGCATGGTCTTGCTTACCCGAGGTACAGACATGAAGTGATTAATCCAGCAGGTGGCAGCATTACGATTCAGGTTGGTCAGCCTGGATTAAAGGATTTGTTAGGTCAGGGTTCTTACTAGTAAATGCAAAACAGCTGAAACAAACTCCAGTTACCGAAAGCATTAAAGGATTTATAGACGGACATGGATAAGCTCAGGAAATTAATGGGAAAGCTCAGGAAACAAGCTCCAAATTAAGCAGGAGTAGCAAAGAGAGGGTGGGTGTCCAGAATCTCAACCAAGGTCCTATCATAGGGGCAGCCTGGATTAGTTGCCTCTCCTGAGGCCAGTACAGAATGGGTGTCACCACTTCTTTCAGGAAAGAATCTTTACCTGTTCCCTACTACTTGTCACTGGCTCCAAATTCAGAGACCCAGGCAGAAGCATCTGTTTGGCCATGAGTAGGCAGGGTCCCACATTCTAGCTGCCAGGGCTGAGGCGGAGGAAGCAGCTGGTCTTTCAGGCATCCTTAGCAGGAGGTGAGGACCTGCTGCCACCTCAACTCATGAAAAGGAGTACCCTCAAGTGTCAGAAGGAGTTCGCACACTGAACTGATTTAAAATATCTATCTATCTGTCTATCTATCTAAGACTTGACAATCAATGTCTCCACACTCATCAGAAAGGATGAATAAAAGTCATGCAGATATCAGGGCCCACAAGCATATAAAGGGGTGCAGAATGGACTGATAAAACAACAAACACTAAAGACCAGACCATCACTTGGGTTCTGCACTGGTGAGAAGGGGTTAATGAGAGCTATGCAGATGCTGGGCCCAGCAGGATAGATGTGGTGTTGACAGAAGGCTCCATCCTCAGCAAAGTAACAGAAACGCACTCAGGAAACCAAGGCCTAGTCTAGTCAGAAGATGGAGATTCGAGAGGACTGAAGCTCAGAGAGTGGGCACATACCCATGACCCACCCCCAGCACATCCTTGGCAACAAGATGAATTCAGGTTCTTTCCAGTGGTAAACGGAGGACCCTTAAAATATGGCCACATGTGGCCAGAACTGACTCAGACACCAAGTAGAGTCTGAGACCGAGATGAAAGTTGTCCATCTCAGCAAATGAGTGGGGCTGGAGAGGGTGACACTGAGAAAAAAAAATGACCCAGGGCTCTCCTCCAGAGCCCTCCCCAAAATAAAGGCAAGTAACCTCTATTTCCTGCCGATGATACTAAACCAGAGCTAAGTGTTTTCACCAATATTCTCTCTCTAAAACCTCATGAAGAAGTCTACTGCCCTCATTTCCCTCAGTGCATGAGATGCAGATGTTAAATAATCCTGACTCTCACTCAGGATTCAAACTCTATCAGAAAATAGAGCACAGCCATTTTCTGTTTCTTACACTCTCTCACCCCTTATTTTATCCTAGAATCCTTATTTCTCAGCCTACTCCAATAGTCACTTTACTTTTGGAGTGATGCTTCTCAGATTGGAATTTATATTCTCATTATAAAATGTTTGGGGGTATTTGGGTCCTAGACTTAGAATAAAGCACATTCCTACAAAGACAATTTTACTTGAGGATTTTTTGGGCTTGGGTTGCTGAGTGGAGGAGGTTGAAGGGTTGAATGTTTCAATTGGTTCGTGTTAAAAATATTTTCTCATTAAAACAAACAGATGCCTTTAAGATATGAATGCTCAAGACAAAATAGGTGGCGTCAAAGAAATTTCAAGCCACTTAGGCTACCTGCAAATCCCTATGAGATATGCGTCCATTCTTCTCTGTCACTAAGGATCCATTAATAGCAACTTTTAAGAAACACTGGTTATGAGAAGAAGACCTGGGGAAAACTGGGTTAAGCACACATCAGCCCCTGAGCCCACTCCTTGCAGCAGGTCTGGGTTTGGTCCTGGAGAAGGCGGAGTGCTGATGAGGATTCTGAGGAGCCAGGGCCCTGGGGAAGCTCCTTGAGACTGCCAGCCTTTGGTTAGAGTGAAAGCTGTTAGAGACAAAAGGATGACTCAGCCCTGGCTGGGTAGCTCAGTTGGTTGGAACACCAAAGTTGTGGTTCAATCCCGGTCAGGACACATACAGGAATCAAGCAATGAGAGAGAGAGAGAGAATGACTCAGAGGCCCAAAGGACAAATAATAAGATAAAAATGGAGCAAAAGAAAACTCTGGCTTGGGTTGGGAAAATTTCCAAGTAGAAAGGACACTTAGGGGACTGACTCCTGCAGGAGGAAAATGAGAAATTCCACACACACACACACACACACACACACACACACACACACTCACTCACACACACACACACACACACACACACACCATGGGTAGCTCATCAGGCCCCAGAGGACAGAGGCAGCCTGGTCTACAGGGAACCATCTGCACTGACTCCAGAGAGCAAGCTGGCCACGCAGGTCATTTTCAGCTCCTATTTCTGTTATTCTATGGAACAGGGGTGATTCAAACCGTATGTCTTTAAAACCACTCTTGATTTCCGTGGTTTGTTGTTTGGGTTCTTTTAAAGTCCCACGTGACAAAGGCCCTTGTGACAAAACAAAGCACTCTCACAAACAAAGTTTGTTTCAAACCTCACTCCCTTATCTTCTGCCCATGCATGTAAAGTAATGTGCTTTCTTTTAGAACTCATTCCAAGGTAAACTGGATTGATGCTGTGCTTTCTGTAAACCGTGAGGCCAAAGAACAGAGGAATACGAAAGATCCCACTGGGCAGGATCAAATTTCAGGGCAGCCTGGGGTTCTGAATCTGCCAGTGGTACCCATAGACATGTCACACACACACACACACACACACACACACACACACACACACACACACACACACTGATTGTTGTTAACCTCAAAAGGACAGGCATGAGCCCTGATCAGCCAAATGCCTATCTTGTGGGCAGATGCTTTTTGGATGTCTTGCTCCATCTCTAGTAAAATCAGTATCAGACAAAACTGGGTTCTGACTTTATCCTGTCACACAGAACAAGAGATTTTGACTCAGGATTTTATCTTCTCTGAGCCTCGTCTGTAAAATAGAACTGACCATAGAGCATGGAAGAGAGAATGAAATGAGGAAATATACATGCAGTACCGAGCACAGTGGCTGGCATGTAGCAGGTGTTCAAAAAAACATGAACAAGTAACATGATGGCGGTTCTGTCTAAAACTCTCTTACGACTCCACATATTTTCTTCATTCCTGCTGCAGTAGTATAGTTCAGTTGTATATGCTATCTAAACCATTACTGTAATTCCATTCCTCTGATAAGTGATTTCCCACCTCACCAAGAGATACCTGTGCTTCCTAGGGGAAGCTGTAGGCTCAGGCTACTATAACAGAATACCATAAACTGGGTGACTTAATCAATAAACATTTATTTCTTACAGTTCTAGAAGTTAGGAAGTCCAAGATCCAGGTGCTGGCTAATTTGATTCCTAAAAAAAGCACTTTTCCTGGTTTCCAGTTAACTACCTTCTGGCTGTGTCCTCACATGGCTGAGAGAGAGTGTATTTTCTCATGTCTCTTCTTAAAAGGGCTCTAGCCCTAGCCCATTTGGCTCAGTGGATAGAGCACCGGCCTGTGGACCAAAGGGTTTGATTCCGGTCAAGGGCACATATATACTAGGTTCAGTTGTAGGCTCCTCCCCAGCCCGGGCCCTGATCAGGGTACCTGCAGAAGGCAACCAATCCATGTGTTTCTCTCACATCAGTATTTTTCTTTGTCTTTCCCTCTCTTCCACTCTCTAAAGTCAATGGAAAAATATCCTCAGGTAAGGATTAAAAACAAAACAACAAAAAGGGCACTAATCTCATTTACAAGGGCTCCACCATCATGACCTAATTGCCTCCCCAGTGTCCCACCTTTAAATACCATCACACTGGGAATTAAGGCTTCAACATAGATATTTGAGTGTGGGGGCGCACAAACATTCAGTCCATAGCAGAAGGGAATGTTGGCATTTTGCTCACAGTGTCCCCACTTTAGGCTGCAAGAGAAGCTCTGCTCTGTTTATTCTTGATCCCTAGGTGATCTTGAGAGCTCAGACCTCCTTTCTTGACCCCTTCCTGGGATCAACCTACTCCACACCTTCCAGATGCTATGAGTTAACTTTTTCCTTTTATGGGGTCACCTAAAAAAACATAATACTCTCCAATATCTGCCATTTAAATAATAGGAGATTTATACTTATTTCTTGCAATGAAAATGCCATAAGAGTTAGGAAGAAATGTGTAACAGCTTGTGGTTGCCTTGGCAGCCCGACAAGGTTTGCCAAGAGTAACCTCTTTTCTTGCCATTGCTATGGTATTCACAAGTCTGGCATATAGCTTCAAGAATGCATGTAAGTGAATGATTAAAGGGTTCCTCTGAGGGGCAGAAAGTTAGCTCTGACTGGGGGATCCAACACACTTCTTTGTTTCTGCCAGTTTTCTAGCTGCTGCAGAACTGGAAAGGGGCTCTTCAAGATAGCCCAGGGCCTATTACTCAGTGATCAGCCCCCGCCTATGACACAGCTCTTCCTCAATTCACTGGTAATCACTGGTAAAGAAGACAGGTTTCTGTTCATTTTTAGGTGGTGGGGGTATTTGGGAGATATTCCTGTCAACAAAATATGCGCTGGAGTCACAGATGAACAGAGAGTAAAGACTGTTACGAACCAAGTCAAGGCCACAGAAGAACAGTAGGTTCCTGTTGCTTATATTTGTTGCTTATGTTGTGACTCTGTTGCCATCATATTTCTCTCACTGCAAAGACCCAGACTTCTAAGGGCAAAGAACAGGTAAGTAATTTCACCCAAGAGTTTCAGTAGTGGGGAGGAGCTCATTCCTCTCTATCTCCATCTACCTTGCACCGATTTTCCCTGGAGTTCAAGTGCCTGAATTTTTCATCCCATTAGGTATCTGTACTCCAAGAACCTCTGAGTGTCTTGGGATATTTGTAGACTGCACAGGTTTTAAATACTTTACCAGGTGTGGTAGGAACCAAGGGAAACCCAGATATGGTCCTCTCAGTGAGGAACTGCCTGAAATGCCACCCATCTAGATAGAATGTTCCTCAGCCACCAAATTCCTGCTGTAATGACCCTGGACTTATGAATCTGCCACAGGCTCCAGGAATAATTTTTAACTGACCATGCTACTTGCTTCATTCCCTCAATAGTCAATGGTTGATACTGGAGAATCTAATTGGCTAAGCATGAGTCACATGACAATGCCCCAGGTAATAGGTAGCAGCAGAGTTAAGGAGAGAAGGGCCCACTTCTTTCAGTTCTGTGGGAAGAATAATCTCCCACCTCTCTTAGGACTTTGCCCAAAATACAAACTTTTTAGATTCTGGGCAGTCAAGATGATTAACATACATCATAGTCCTGCACTCTGGCTACATCTTCCCAGATCCTTCTTCCCTTCTTAGCATTTCCAAAAACACTGTTCTTGTCTAACACAATGACACTAACCCCAGGACAACTAACCTCTCACTGTCTCCTGATGGGAGGCAAAGCAGTGCTTTATATGGTACTGTAGGCAGCTGCAGGTCCAGGGTCTTGGGATGATGTCCTTTCTCCTACCTGATATTCTGCCACTCAGACTAACTAAAAGTCAGCCCCTAACAATACATGATATCTACATGCATATAAAAAGGGAATAGAGCAATAGAGCAGAGAAGGAAGTACACACACACACACACACACACACACACACACACACACACCAAGGAAAGAAATATGGGTTGAGGCTATATTCCTCACTTTTGTAACAAAGATGACTCTATAACTGATATTATAGGTTTGCTTCTTTGGAAAGTAGACTCTGAGGTGGCATTTAGTTTTCTAGCTGCTGCAGAACTGGAAAGGGGCTCTTACTCAGTGATCAGCCCAAGCCTATGACACAGCTCTTCCTCAATTCACTGGTAATCACTGGTAAAGAAGACAGGATATTTATTTAGAAAAGCTCTCAGGACAACACCAGTGGAAAAGTGGAGAAGGAAACAGAATAGATAAAGGGAAGACCTTGGTGAGGCAATGAGTGGGTGAGTCATGCATAATTAATCCATTTCAACCTGCCTATCTATGAAATTCTTTGGATTCCATCACTACGATGATATTGGCATCTTTTTCATGTAGGTCCAGATTTCACTCAACTAAGTGAACAAACAATTGGAACCACTCCCAGCTGTTCAGTCTTGTACGTTAAACCCTAAATAACCAGAAAACGAACCAATATCAATATATGCGGCCTGAAATAAAACTAAGTTCTTCTATTCTTAATCTAATTCCCTCAGAATTCATTCTGGCACACATATCTTATATTTTTGTCCACACAAATTAGTAGTCTTGTAATACTTTCGGAGTATAAGATTCCTTCCCTCAGATTGAATTTTTTAAATGTCCCCTACCAGGTCTTCTAGGATCAATCTTTATGTATAAACTGAGAATCAGTAAGGTTGGTAGAGAGAGGACATAGGGAGAACTGGTTTCCCCTGCAAGAGTTAGGAAATTAGTTACAGAGCCTTCCAGCCAGGTTGGAAACTGAGGAGCTGTTTCAAGTGGCCAAGATGATCACAGGGATTATGGATTTACACACTAAGTTCTCCCACATATTTACATTCTAATTTATGGGGTCACATCCTATTTCACTGGCCCAACTTTAGAAGCCTGATGAGACTTTGAATTGCACTGATATTATAACTTGTCAAAGCACACAACCACTATTTGTTTGGTTTTTGCTATCCTGGCTCTAAGCCTCTAAGAGAGAAGATATTCTTTTGACATAGTCATGGAAAATACCTGTTTTTCAGGCTGTTTCTTGAGCCAAGAATGTAGGAATTTGAATTGGTCAATCTCTTGAAACTTATCTAGTGTCATTAGAAATAGCTGCCCTGTGATGGATGCTTTCCATTTGCCCATCCTGGCTCATATGCCTTCATTTTCCACCTTGCTCTTTACCCCAGAGAGGTGATCTTCAATTACTATATCAGTTAGGTGACCTTAACCTTCATCTTGGGATTGGGTTTAGCCAATTGGATACATGGAGGAGAGAATCAGGTGAAGAAAGGAAGAATTTATTTCCTGACCACCAACCTGCCAGGTCATAAGTTAACAGTGGCTGAATTCTTCTCCCAGAGTCGACAGTTACTATTCAAAACCTTCCACAGATACAGCTGCAAGTACAGCTCCCTCCAGGTTCTTATCATTGTGCCTTCTCCTTTCTCTTATAGGCCTAAGGGACAGTAAAAGATCTTGTAATCCCTAAAGTACTTCATCATCCCTTGTTGATTTCCCTCAGCCCCACACACAATATTGTAAATAAGATTTTTGTTAAATAAACTCTTTTCAAATACTCCATATGAGTGAAACATCTCGTTCCTACAGAACCCCAAATAATACACACCCTGACACATAGATTCTAATTTCTAGGGGTCTTTATTCCACTGTAGGACACTAAACTGACCCCTTAGTGTATATTTCAATCCAAATTATCAGGAACGACAGTTTAATTATTAGACTCTCAACCATGTGCCATAAGCTTCCAGATTCTCATTTCTAAATTTGAGCTGAACTTCCAACATTTTTAATTCTAACCAATTCAAGTCTCTGTATTTCTCATATTTTCCTGAGGTATATCTGCATATATTGCTAGTACCAATATCTGCACTAGTCAGAATTCCTGTTTATAAGTGACAGAAAGTAACATAAAATAACTTCATAAGCATAAAAAAATTAATTATTGGAAGAAAATTAGTGGTTCACAGAATTGACAGGAAAGCTGGAAAATTATATCCCAAAAGGAATAAAATGAAATGAGAAATAACCAGACCACCACAGTTACCACTGATGTCATTGCCAGAGTACTCGGACTTGTCACTGTTTAGGGCACCAATACCACTGAACTTGAACCCTTTGGCTGGTTTTATGGGTTCTGCCATTGGCTACTCAATTCCACTGCAGTTGCCCCATTGACTTCTAACTTTATGATGCATCCTTCTCTAGTCCATTGGGCCCACCATTTTCACATCAGGCATAGACCAACCCTGAAATTAGTGTTCACATATAGTTCAGGCTTCTTGGACCCCGAACTCTCCTGCCCATCCTATTACCACATTATTGTCCTTTATAATATAAAATGGTTCATTATGTTCCCTTTCTCTGGTAATGGAGTGAAATGTAGCTTGAGTAAGGGTTTACAAGTCAGATATTCATACATTCATCATTTCTATATAATTGACTTTTTTCTTAGATCATTCAGTATTCAAATGTCAGGACAAAGGTTTGTTCCCATACAGAAGGTTTTCCAAATATTTATGTCACACTAAAGCTTTCAAGTTTTTCAATAGTTATATCAAGTTGCTTTGATAGGTAAACACTAATTTGTTCTTGGTTTTGCTATGTAAACAATGTTGAGGACATAAACTCTTGACTTCTTGGTTCCAGAAAGAATCATTTAAAATGCCTCTCTCAAATATGTAGGTAAAGCAAGTGAACATTAATTGCAATCATTTGGGGGTACTTACCAAAGCCCTCCCCCTCCTGGTATTCTTTTTTGTGCCAAAGGCTTCACTGTGGTTAGATGGGAAAATTTGCCTACAGGTTAAGGAATACCTAGATGGTAGAGGTTTCAACAACTTCCATTCTGATTTTCAGCATTAAAGCCTCTTTGATAGAATGGGATGATCTCAACTTAAATCTACCAAAGGCCTTTAAAAGGGGCTTTCCCATGAACAAATATGGAGCCTGGACACATGACATAGATTCAAAGCCAAGGTCTACTGCTCGTTGGAAGAGGACTGATTCTAGCTGACCATGCAGCTGATGTAGACGTGCTTGATCCAACAGCCGTTGTGACCACTTTGAGAATCATGTATTTGCATGAGAATAAACCAAAGAGTTATAAAATGGCAAGTTGTTTGGCAACAGATAACATTGGAGGCATCAGATTACTCTCCCTTGAAGAATCACTGTGGCAGGTGCAGGAATCTGGACCAGTGCTGTCATTTTGCTAAAGTAACTTAAGATGCAATTACTTTGAATATTAAAAAAAAAAATTAAAGAAGCAGTTCATGTGCACCATGAAGCTGGTGAGGCAGAACATTTTAGTCAAATGGAACGTCCATAAAATATCTCCATTATAGTCACACCATACTCTTTGTTTGTTTTGTTAATCCTCACCTGAGGATATGTTTACATTGATTTTTAGAGAGAGTGGAAGGGAGGAGGAGAGACAGAGAGAGAGAGAGAAACATGGTTGTAAGAGAGACACATCAATTGTTTGCCTCCCGCACATGCCCTGACCAGGGCCAGGGATCAAACCTTGAACCCAGCACCCTTCAATCTGTGGCCTCACGCTCTAGCCACTGAGCCAAACCAGTTTGGGCACACCCTATTCTTTACAGAGCCCTCTATGTACATCTTGGGAGGGGATTATTGACATATGTATGATGAGGTGACATGCATTTGGATTAGTGGATCAGTAAGACCACCATTGTGCTGGCAAGAAGATGCATCAAAGTTCAAGCAAAGAGAAAAGCCATTGCCTTTCGTACCTTTTCTATCTTCATTATGCCTGCCTGCCTAAATCTGTGGTATGGACTTTACCTACTGCGAAGGCTGGCTTGTCATTCATTCCATGAGTATATTTTAAAATTGTACCAAGTAAGTCCTCATGATTAAGTATAATAAGCACTAGACTGGGAATGAGTAGACCAAATTGATTCCCAGAACTCATAAACATTTAATTACCTGTGCAAATAAGGACAAATAAGTTACTCTCTTTAAACCTAGTCGTCATCTGTGAAAGCCATAAAATGGACAAAGTAAGGCCATTCCTAATACGACCCAGAGTTACCATAAAGATCAAATGGGACAATGAGTGTAACATTGTATTGCAAATTGGATTAAACAATGAATAAATGTGAGAGATCACCTCATTCATCTTTACATTTTAACTGGTAAATTTGGAATTGGCAAAGAGTCATTGGAAATAACATTTCTCAGAGGAGTTCAGGACTTTCGATCATCGGTCCCCCAAGGCTTTTAAAGACAGTCGCAGGCTCAACCTCCACTGCCACATTCAGAGCATGAAAAGCCCATTTAGCTGTCATCCCCTGCTCTTGGCAGACTATCAGGGAATGCCAGCAAACGTCTGAAATTGGAATGGCAACCCACCAAGTACATCCAAATCTTTCATCAAACTGTGCCTAGTTTAGAAGCAATATTATGTTACCATCACCCCCACGGTGGATTATTGCTAATGAAACCAATCTGCCAAGGTGAAATGAGAGCCTGTGTTACAGAGAAGCATAATTGGATTGCCTTGCGAACTCAGTTTACAAGTAAATATCCTTTCCAGTTAAAGAGGAGCGAAAAGATTCCAGAAAAATATCAAGACTCCTTTAAATCTGTGGCCTGTCCCTTAGACTGAAATACAATAAAATTTTTTAAGTTTCTGAAAGTAATTAGAATAGAATTTTCTAATTCTGCTTATTGAGTCATTCCCTGATGGCTAAAACTCTCCTAATTGCAGGCTAGCAAACTTCAAAGCAGGATCAGCTCTTTCAAGCTAGCAGGGCACCATTCAGGATGTGGAAGATACCAAAGCAGTCTTTAAGTTCAACCTCTGAATTGTCACCATTTCCTTCCTCTCCTTCCTTCCTTCATAAGTTTCTACCTCCCTTTGTAGCCACCTCCTGCTAGACCCCAACATTTTTTGGTCCTCCTATTTGCTGGACACCATAACTGTCTCTAGCAATGAGTAAGACATGGGCCCTGGCATTGAATACTCTGCTTTCAGCCCAATCATTTGGTCATTATTATAGTCTCAGATCAAATACTTCTTCTACAATGCTTACTCATCCTTACTCACCAGAAAGACTTAAAAGGTTCTTCTTTATGATTTAACTTTATACTCCATTCTAATATTTATGTTGCACTTATTATAATTATTAATTTACAGATTCCCATGGAATCAATGATCTAGTCTTTTTATCTCTGTAACCCAATACTCTGCATAGAATCTGGCACAAAAAAAGGCATTCACAATATTTGTGGAATAAATGATTTCCCAGTCCAACCATTTACCAGCCCAACACTTCATCTCTAACCCCAGAATGGCTCTCCTCTCCAAGTCCCTTTCCTGAACAACTTTTACTGCCAAACTTTGGCCTTTCATCACCTTTTACTGTAATTATTTCAAATAAGTTTTTTATGTATTATTCACTCACATCTCAAATCCATTTTTGTGCCTACCAGAGTTATATGTAGTACATGTCCAACCATCTTACTCCATTCATCAAATATCCTTTCCTAATTAGACAGTAAAAATATATATGTAATCAAATTTACCTTCTTAAACCTATTTCTGTTCCCTCTACCCAAGTTTCTTGTACTCCAGAATAATTTATGCATTTATTGATGTCTCTGTGGCCTAACTTACATGTTCTTAAGCTCAGAGGGCTCACTGACTTATAGGTGTCTATTGAGAACCTTCCTATCTTTAATGTGTTACTTTATTTTTTTAAATATATTCTTTATTGATTTTTAGAGAGGAAGTGAAAGGGAGAAAGAGATAGAAACATCAATGATGAGAGAGAATCATTGATTAGTTGCCTCCTGCATGCCCCCGCCTGGGGATCAAGCCCACAACCTGGGCATGTGCCCTTGACTGGATTCGAACCCAGGACACTTCAGTCCGCAGGCTGACGCTCCCACTGAGCCAAACCAGCTAGGGCTTTAATGTGTTACTTTAAAGATCTCACAAAAATCAGACTAATAAGAACCCAGCCTGTCCAATTTACTAAAGTAATTTGCCACAGTCAAATCTAAAGACAGAACTAGAACTAAAACTAAGGTTCCTAACTTTAGACCTCCTTAACAGGTCTAGTCACCTCACCTATAGACAGGATGACCTTATTGTGTATGGCTCAATGTGGCATACCTCTAAGACAGTGGTTCTTAACCTTAGCTGCACATTAGAATCATCTGGGAATCTTTTTAAAATGCTGATTTCTGGGCCTCATCCTCTGGAAATTCTGTTTCTTTGTTACTAATGTTGTGGCCCCACCCCATAACAAAGAAGCAGAATTTCCGGAGGATGAGGCCCAGAAATCAGGATTTTAAAAACATTCCCAGATGATTCTAATGTGCAGCCAAGGTTGAGAACCACTGCTCTAAAAGTTAAAAAAAAAAAAAGAGCACTATTAATAACTACACCAAGACAATAAGAGTAAATCAAGACATATAGTCAACCTACCTAAATCTAATCCTTCTCAAGCTATATTAAGATCACATGGGCCCTGTTAAACAGAGTTCTACATCATCTTTCTCCTAATGACAACCTCTGGTATAAGTAAGGTGATCTGAGCCATTAAGAAGTTATGTTGTACTTTAGTTCTGTATTTTAAAACAGTAGCAACAATAAACACAAAACACACACACAGCACTGGGACTAGTGTTACTCCCTAGTAACTCCACAAATTATTGCAGGTACTGTTTGGGTTCTGGAGTCAGATACACTTGTGTTGGCCACACGATTCCACCATTTATTACTGTGTAAGTCTCCGTTTTGCTATAAGGACAGGCATAGACTTTCAAGTTTGAAAAAGTTCTGCTCTGACGGCTTCATTTCCTCTGAAAGAGGAGGTGTCAGAAGCTCAGAGAAAAAGTGCATAAAACATGGTCAGATATCGGGCCAGAGTGATAGCAGCCACTGTGGACAGGGAGTGAGAGAGCTGATGAACCACCTGGAGGGTCCATACGTGGATCTGATTGTGAATTTTTTTGTGATACCATTATGTCCATTGTGTGGTTTTCTCCAGCTATAGACCAGGAAAAGCAGAAAATATTAGAATTTTGGCCTTTGTCACTGTGAGAAAAAGATAGGCAAATAAGAGTGGGCCTGAGGACTGCAACTAAAGCTCTTTCTCTGTGTGTTGGTGTTACAGGCTGCTTAGTGGCATCTCAGATTTATAACAAAGGCCAAAAGTCAAGGACTAAGTTGCCATGTATAAGCCACATTTCAAAGGGAGCCTCCCATACTGAATCCAACTACTGAGGTCCCTGCCCCTCTTCCTTTCTGCAATTTCTACTCCAGGACTTCCTAAGGAGAGGTTTAACAGGCCCTATGACCATAGGACTTCATTCCAAAACCCCGTCTCCCACCAAACACCACAAGCATCTTCACACACCTCATCATGATTTTAAAAAGGAAACAACAACCACAAAAAAAGACTGAACAGGAGAGGTCTAAACTTTCTGGAGGATGCAGAAGTGGTCAGAAAATTATGGTTTTTGTTTAAGACTGAAAGGAAAGGAAATGAGAATGAGTCATAGATGTTTCAATCTCAGTGTGTTATCTTCACCTCAATGCATCAATTTTTTAGACATAGATTACCACACTTTTAAAAAAATATTTTTATTGATTTTTAGAGAGAGAGGGAGAGAGGGGGGGAAAGAGAGACATGAATGTGAGAGGGAACATCTGTCAGCTGCTTCCCATACACCCCACACAGGGGATTGAGCCAGCAACCCGGGCATGTGTCCCTACTAGGAATCCAACCAGCAACCCTTCGGTGCATGGGACAATGCCCAACCCACTGAACACACCAGCCAGGGCTCAACAAATCAACCTCATTAGTCACATTTTTTACCTGTAACATGTGGGTAACATGAGTTCACGTGAATACGTGTTACCTAAAGAACTGAGATTTAATGCTGAGTAACCCATCCATCATTGTTTCTCCCTCTCTCATGCTTCCCCATCAATGCTTTCTCACTCCCCAAACCCAACAAGTAGAACAGAGATAAGGACCTAGTGTAGAAAAGTCTGACAGGATTCTTTCAGCTGCTTTTCTTGTACAGCTCACGTCTGCCCAGACTAGCCAAGAGACACATGCTCTGCTCACCTCACCTTTGCCAACCCCGTGGGACAGAAGGCGAGCGTTGTCTCCTCTCTGTCCTAAGAAAACTGAGGTTTCACTTCACAGTCACAGCTCCCTGGTCCTTGGAGACACAGGAAGTGTTGCCATTGGAAGGCTCAGTCTAAACCGTTTTTGACTGTGAGCGCGTCACCCTGCTCCTGGGACCTGGGGGCCATGGCACCTGTCCCAGGCTCAGAAAAGAGAAGGGATCACTGCCAACATTTCAGTCCCTCTGGTGCGATGAGATCTTACCTTAGTGCAAATCCATCACCAAGCTCCAAAGCAGTGACTTCCTCTCCCCTTTCCAAAACCAACACTCGACTATTTGATGAGTCATTGGTTCCCTGACATTTGTAAAAGACGCTTGAAATGCTCCCAGAGGGAGGAAAATTATACTGTAATCAAACCACACTCTCTTTTGCCTTCCCCTTCTCCCCGAGCGACTACAAGTAAGAAATCTACAGCTTAATAGAGGAGGCCTGTGGAGCTATTCCCTTTCTCATCTAATTCAGCTGAAGGAGCTATTTTGTGAGTTTTCAAAAAGAAAGAACTAGGTCTCCCCCCAGCCTCACACAGGATTGGAACACTCACCATTTATCCTTGGAGCTGAGAAAGTTCAGAGGAATAAGATGAGAACCAGTTGCTAGGTTAGTATTGGTTGTGTATTTGTTCATTACAGCAGTTTCAGGGTGCTGGTGACCAGGTTAAACTCAGCCACAGACCAAGGGAGCCAGGGCTGGGAGGGAGCTAGTGAGGAAAGCACAGGGACCAGGTGGGTGGGTAGGATTGTGATCAGGTGGGACATGGAAAAGATAAATTAGTGAATATGGTTGTGTGGCAAAAGTTAGAAGTTGAAGCAAGTGCTTTGAAACAAGTGACTCGGTTGCCTTAACCCTTGCAAATGATGCCTTCATTTAACTCTCTCCCTCCATCCCCTTTGAGCGTGCCGTCTGTTTCTTACCAGGCCAGACCAATAGCAGAAATGAGTCATCTCCACCTCCTCCCTAGGGAGAAGTCCCCAAAGAAGACCTCAAGAGGACGAGAAGAGAAGAACAACAAAAAAGCAAACCTGGAGATGACCATCTTTTTGAACTGAACAAAATGCCGACTTATGTTTCCTGTATAAAAACCTTTCCATTTCAAGGTCAGCAATTATTTTTTTAAAATATGTTTTTTATTTATTTCAGAGAGAAAGGGAGAGGGAGAGAGACATAGAAACATCAATGATGAGAGAGAATTGATTGCCTCCTGCACCCCCCCCCCCCCACTAGGGATAGAACCTGCAACATGTGCATGTGCCCTGATCAGGAAATGAACTGTGACCTCCTGGTTCATGGGTTGATATTCAGCCACTGAGCCACTCCGACTGGCAAGGTCAGCAATTATTTATTTTAAAGTGTGAAACATAGCTATGATTATAGCTAAGGTATTAAAAAATGAAGACTGTTCATCCTCCTTATACTTTCTTGACTACCAAGGTCATACTGGCTCAAACTGTCAGCTTCTAGTCATCCCAAGTGGAAATCCACCCTGGGTGACAGGGCAAGGAGTGTCATTGCTCCCTAACTTGTGGAAGCCAAGACCTTTAATAAGCGAAACTAGTCCAACTCCAGAAGCTCAGCTTGTGGAAGGGTGGGGTAGTTAGAACAGGAGCAAGCGTTTTCTTGCCAATACGTTCTCAAACATAATTGCTAATAATATTTTAAAGGTAATGTATTAAGGTGATAAAGACAACAGAAGTTGTATGAACACAAGACTTGAAGACACATAGAAAAGGTATGGAAGGGGGCACTTTTTAATGGAAGAGTTCACTCAATCTGAAAGCCTATGCCACAGTCCCCAACTTGGCCACACCCCCAAGATTCAGTCCGTAGTTGGCTTTGCTTCTTGGGACCTGGAAGCAAATGCCATAAAAATACCATTTGTTGCCCTGACCGGTTTGGCTCAGTGGATAGAGCGTCAGCCTGCGGACTCAAGGGTCCCAGGTTCAATTCCGGTCAAGGGCATGTACCTTGGTTGCGGGCACATCCCCAATAGGGGGTGTGCAGGAGGCAGCTGATCGATGTTTCTCTCTCATCGATGTTTCTAACTCTCTATCTCTCTCCCTTCCTCTCTGTAAAAAATCAATAAAATATATTTTAAAAATGCCAGTTGTTTCCTGCTCTTCAGGCTACTTGAAGTCTTTGGATCACTTTCTGAAATCACTCTTATTTGGCCTATGTTGGGTATAACACATGGGTGAAAGGCACATTTCACTTCAGAATCACCCATTGAGCATTTCCACCCCTGGGCCTACAAAAGCTATGTTATCACTATTATTATTATTATTATTACTGTTAATAAATATTACTTAGGAACAAAATATTTCTGAATTCAGGAGAGTTCCTTTTGTTCTCAAATACTTGGACTTTTGTCACGTGTTGTCAAAACAAACTGGCACTTCTATATTCAGATTTTGTAGAACTGTGTACAACTCCTTGGATAAAACCTAATTTGTAAATGCAAAGAAAGGGATGCTTTACCCAAATTCAGAGCAACAGAACTCTTTACTACGTCAACAGATGTATAGTAAATCCTCACTTTATATTGGTAGGTCTTATGACTTTAAGCAAAACAATATACGTATAATGAAACCAACTTTACCATAGGCTAATTGATATAAACAAGAGTTAAGTTCCTATGGAATCTCATTAACCTTATAATGAAACAATCGTGAACAACATTGTTACTGATAAGTTTGGGTTCTTGTCTCCTGAGATCAAAGAATTTAGACCAAGGACACTGATAAAAGCAAAGGCAGATGTATTGAGGCTCTTCAGAGGGTCCCAGGTTCTGCACCCCAAATATGGGGCTTAGGGGTTTTTATGGCTTGGGAACCTGAAAGTTGCTCGGTCAACCAATCAGGGAGTAGGTTAACAGGCTTTTCCTTTTTGGGGGAACACTGATGTCTCGGTATAGAATGCATGTCCGGTATAAGTCAGAGAGGCAAAGCATTCTGGGATTGTGCAGCACTTATTATGGGATGCAGGAAGGGACTTTTCCCAACAAGATATTGTTTGTCTCTGTAATTGGTGGCTTGGCTTTATATCTGAAAAACAGACTTAAAAGAAGTCAGGGTAGTTCCTGGACCATTGTTTTATAACTGCATATTGATAACTGCTGTAGTTCTGGCAGGGCTTGACTCAATGGAGCAATTTGTTCTGGCAGGGCTTGACTCAATGGAGCAATTTTGAAGAACATTTTATTCTACCTGTTTCAAAATGATGTTATTTCAGGACCTTCTGTATGTGATGTGGGTTTGTACAAGCCACAGAGAACAGTTTACTATGAGCTAGACAAGACTGAACTTACCTTGTGCTTTTACTGAGTGTAAAAAACAAGAGAGAGAGAGAGATTGAGAGAGAGAGGTCAGACTCCACCTCTACTCTCCCTCCTAACCCCCAATTAAAAATACTTTCCCATTGGATAGGATTTAAATCAAACTCCTTCCCAGCCCACCAAAAAACCTAAACATAGTACTATAACACTACTCAACCATCTTCCTACTGGGACTTGACAGGTGCCTCCCCCCCCTTTTAAGTATAGCTAAAAGAGAGAAGAAAGAACAGTGGGTCATAATTGACAACTCTAGACCTGACCTTGAAGAGATGTGGCTGGGGTCCCAACTCTGCCACAAACACATGATCTTGGGCAAGTTACTTCACTTCTCTAAACTTTAGATTCCTCATCCATAAAATGGGCCCATCACTACACTTCACTTGTGGGCTTTCAGGTGACCAATTTTTCCCGTGTGCTTGGGACTATCCGGGGTGAAGAGAAAATAAGGCTCATCAGCCACTCATTTATCACATTACGATAATCAAATCTGTGTGAGGCACTATGCAAAGTTCTCTGAAAATAATGATGAACAAGACATTAAAGTATAACACTGGCTTGAGATATTAGATCATCTTTTTGAAAAAGAAAAAAAAAAAGAAGAAGAAGAAGCCCTAAGTAAGGAAAGGGATGAAAGGTTATTAAAGATTATTAAGTTAGTTCATTAAAATGGCAATGCTCTTTGATGGCAAAGTACTAATAGAAATGTAAAATGATAGAAAAGACGGTTATCATGACAGGCTGACCATGATTTACCTAAGACTTTCCTGGTGTTACCACTGCAAGTCTTTCAGTCCAAGGCATCTGGTCATCCTAGCTGGGGGTCAAAATCAAATGCCTAAAGATAGACAAAGCAGATTAATTTACTAGGGTAAGTGTGAGAAAAACAAAAGTGAAAACACAATTTTTTTAAATGGCAACTTGTACTCTATATAGAGTGAAAAGAATGGGACAGATGGTGACCTAGAGCAGTAATCCCAAACCATGGTCTAAGAGCCATACCCAGCCAGCCCCCGGGTTTCATCTGGCCAACAAGCTTAGTTACATTTTTTAATGGTTAAGAAAAAAATCTAAAGAACGTATTTCTTGACGTGTGGAAATTACGTGAAATTCACATTTCAGTGTCCACACATCAAGTTTATTGGGACAAAGCAAAGCCCACTTATTTATGGTAGTGTCTATGGTTGCTTTTGCACTATAAGGATAGACTTGAGTAATTAAAGACTGTATGGCAAAGCCTTTCACAGAAAACATTTGCCAACCCCTAGTCTAGAGAACGTTTGCCCTAAGGGCAGCCAACTGATTGTTGATAGGAACTATAGCATACAAACAATGACAAAGTAAAAAATTATTTTTACATTTTGAGAGAGGCCAAAAATTTGGATTTTTCATGTGAAACTTGTTGATTTTTAAATGTTGGCATCTCATTTATTTTTAAAATATCATGTGGGCATAACAAAGACATCTGTGGTCTGTATCCAGCCTGCAGGCCACCATTTTGCAAAGCGTGATAAACATCATATGTTCTCTACTAAAGCTTATCCCAAGAGATAATTACATTAGCTCCTTAATTTGAAGGCAAATCTATTACAGCTGACTCTTTATTCATCGATTGCTTTCAATTCCAAATTTGTTTACAATTCCGTTGCTTTACCCATTAGTGCCTTTCTGGGATCATCAATTCTTCTCAACAGCTTATAAAAGCTGTTTCCCATCCTAAATAGAATAAAACCCTCACTACCCATGCCATTTCCCACCCCCCACCACCCACCCCCATCCTGCAATTTTTGTCTATGTCTCCTATTTCCTGTTTCTTCAAAGGGCAGCCTCCACTCCCTGCCTCCAGTGTGGTCTCCCATTCTCTCCTCAGTCCAGTGCAGCTTGGCTGCTTTTCAGACCACTTCATTAAGAGTGCTTCCAGGAAGGTCATAGATGGCCACCTTCTTGCAAAACTCAATGGATGCCTTCAAATTCCCTGCTAATTTCCCTCTGGAGTTTGACATCACTGACCACTTCCTCCATTTTGAAGTGTCTTTATCCTTGGGTTTCACAATACTCCCTCCCTTTCCAGCTTCTCTCTTACCTCTTGGGCAGCTCCTTCCATTATTTTATTTTTCTTTTTTCCTGGCTTGGTTTCATTTAATTAATATTTACTTAACACCTGACTTGTACCAAGCACAGTGCTAAGCATTTTCCAAATGTAGCTGGTATCTCACTCGACAAGAAATAAAACATCATTTCCTTACAATAAATTTTATTTCTAATCTAAGCTTCCAGATTAACCACTGCCTGATATGGCCCAGGCTTATGTGATGTACTAAATCAGTCTTTATTGAGGCTCCCATCTTTCCCCAGGGTCACACTGGAATCTGGTAAATGGAAAATGGTGGGAGGAGTATAACAAGCATGCATGCCTTCACTATAAATGGCACCAGGTCCCTTGAGGTTTACTAATCTCCTGTTTCCAAGCTATGGCTGGGCACCCAGGGCCTAGGGTTCCACCTCCCTAGAAGGATCATACAGCACACCCTGAGGTATAGTCACCTGCTCAGACCCACACACTCTCCACTTCTGAAGCCAGGAAAGGTCCCTCTCTCGACACTCTAATGGCTATTTCTTTTCACCTTCTCAGTGCGTTTAGGCTTCCTCACAGACAGGAAACCCATTACTCTCAGGCTGCGTCTGCTCCCTATCCCCACTCTGCAAAATGCCCCAAAGCCAAGAGAACACCTTAAAGGGGCATGCCTTCCTTGGTGGGAAGTGGAGATAAGAGTGGAGGAAAAGTATTCCCAACTTATGTTCCAGCAAGGTCTCCTGCCGTCATTCTTAAGCCAATGCTGAGAAGTGGGTATTGTTATTTACAGATGAGAAAATTTAGAGTTTAAGTTGCCCAAGAGTGTGTAACTACACATCTCTAGCTTTTAACCACTGCTTGATATGGCCTGTCTCGGCACTCCCTCCTAACACACGGCTGGTCCTACTCTTCCGGATGCTGCAGTGGGTCCCAGAGGCTCAGGGTAAGCAAACTGCCTAGGCAGGCGAGGAACCACCTGAAGGAACAGTGCCCGGACTCACTCCGGGACTGGACTTTGGCCTGTTCCAAATAGCCAGAGTGCAAAATTTTCTAGGGCAGGGACATCATATCCACTTTGACATTTCAACCAAAACTGGGCATCCCTGTCAAGAGGGGTCAAGGTCATACGCTGATAAAAATTATGAGAGTCTTGAACCTGGACATAACAATCAGGAGGGCCTGGGGGAGGAGCTAGAGCTTATGGGAGGAGTTCTCACACTCTGTCCTGCCAGAGTCCTACAGGAAGAACTGTTTACCACAGAACTCTATGGTAGTAGCAGCTCTTCCCCTGTACATCCTCTTCCCTCTGTAAAGTATTCCTACATCTTCCTCCAGTGCAGTGCACACATGTCTGCACACACAGGATTTCAATCCTTCTCTCCCCCCGCCCCACAATAAATCCTTTCGGTGATGGAATACCTAGTCACTTCTGTTTTTATGGTTGACAGAGCTTCCTAGAAATGCAGTTCTCCTCCCACCCCCACCCCCAAAAAGGAAGAAATGCAGCTCCAACAGGAAATACTGCTGCCACCACACTTAGTTGGGCCTCCAACAGGGCTGTATTTATCCAGCCTGCAAACTCATACATCTTAAATCTTGTTCCTCACTGTTTCACACAGTCACTCTGCTCAAAGCCCTGGGAGCATTCCCATTGCCTCTACCACTTCCCACCCACAAGGCTGCCGGGTCCTGACTCAGCAAAGAGATAGTGAGAGACAGATGAAGTAAGACCAATACAAACAGGAGGAATCATCCCGACTTCATTCCCCACCCCTACCCCCCAACCCCTCTTCCTAGCCACCACAAAGAATAATGGGAACTGGAATTGGGGGCTGTGGCTCTTGGGGAGTTATGCAAACCTAAATGGCACCAAACATAACTTTTATTCAGAGATTTTTTTTTGCAAGCCAACTTTCCTAAAAACAATTCAGAATCTTTTTGTCCTTGGGAAACGATGTGGCTGTTTTCCTGGTTGACCTTATTTACGAGCTCATTTTAGAAAGGTGGTTTCTGAATCCATCCACTAGAGCAGGACCACCATGCTAGCAAACAGTTGGCAACTTGCTCAATGAAATCATGAATGGACCAAGGTCTCAATATTTAAAAAAGAAAATACCCCCAACTCAAAATAGTTTTCCAGACCTCATTTTAATAGAGTCCCTGTCCATTCAGAGACTTTCATAAATAACCCCCACAATTAATGACATGTGTTTATCTACAAAGCCACTCACCTGAAATACACAGTGGTTGATGTTCTCTCTGAATATGGAGTTTATTTATGAGAAAGACTTGACCTAAGAATAAAAATAGAGCAGCAGTACTCAACTAAAATTGCAACTGCTCTCCTCTAAAACCTTGGGTGTAACCAATTTGGAAAAGAGTTCAATCTGAGGTGATATAGAAATATAGCTAAGCAAACAGTTTGCTACTATTAAGTGAATAGGATAGGCCCTTCTCCCTTGTAATGCTACTCTCAAAAGCAGAACTATAGCATCTAATAGGTGAACCCTCTCTTATCAGATATATTTTATGTGGAATTATATTGAAATCAAGCTATGTAATTATTGCATATCAAAGTCAATGTACTGAAATCTTAGATCATGTCTGACCTTCCTTGAAAATTCTCAATTATTTTCCATCGCACTTAAACAGAATTCAAATGCTGCAATGGGGTCTAGAGGGATCTATTGACCTGGTCCCTACCAATCTCGCCACTGTGTTCAGGCATACCTGTGTTCTTTCAGACTGTCACACATCCCACCATCTTTCCAACCTCAGTCTTTGGCCGTGCTCTTCTTTCTTGTCCCTATTCTTCTTGAGGCCAGTTCTTCTTATCCTCCAAGTCTTGGCTATGATGTCATCTACAGGGCTCTTCTCTTTCCACCCCTTGGTCAGTCTATGCCTGCTTAATTCTTTCAAAGCACATATCACAGTTAAATCATGGGGATTTCTGAAGGTGTCTCTTTCTCCCTTTAAAGCAGCGGTTCTCAACCTGTGGGTCGCGACCCCTTTGGCGGTCGAACGACCCTTTCACAGAGGTCGCCTAAGACCATCCTGCATATCAAATATTTACATTATGATTCATAACAGTAGCAACATTACAGTTATGAAGTAGCAACGAAAATAATGTTATGGTTGGGTCACAACATGAGGAACTGTATTTAAAGGGCCAGAAGGTTGAGAACCACTGCTAAAGTATAAGCTTTACATTAGAAACCAAGTTTATCTTATTTACTGAATGGCAAGTACAGGTACTGGCATACAGCAAATGCTCAATAAATCATTATTGAATATTAAATGAAGAATAAGTCATATTCCAATTCACGTCTAGCAAGCATTTACCCTATCCCAAACTACAAAGTCCAATTCAAGCATTCTTCTCCATTCCCATCTTTGTTCTTCTCTTTTTCATAAAATCTTCCCTGAGCTTCTCACCTTTCAGTGTTTGGAGACAAGGCATATGAAGTGCTAGACATGCCTGGGACATAATGACTTCTCAATAAACACAGCTATCATTAGTATTACCATGCTCTCTCCTCCCAATGTACTTCTGTAGCTGTATCCCAAAAATCAGTTTTTCTCTTAGCACTTTCATGATTTCTCTCGTATCCCTGTAGCATCTGTTCTACTTTTGTTGTAATGCATTTTTGACACAATGTCTTCCTTCTTAAATTTTTATAGAAATGTAAAGCCCACTTCACTGATCATAAAAAGGGAAACTATTAAAATTAGCACAATGTAAACAAAACAATATGCTGTTCTCTTTTCTTTAAAAAAAAAGGGGGGGGGGATTAGAACTGTTATAGACATGGCAACACTGTGAGTCTTTCCCCATGACACAATCAGGACAGAAATGTTTGAATGACTTCCTTACTTTGTGATTCATTATTATTTAAAGGCATGAATGTTCATTTAAAATCACCCCACCTACCATCCGGACCCTTCTGTCATTGTGTATTATTAGAACTTTTTACTTGACACTTATTAGTATCTACCTTGGTTGGTCAATTATACTTTTATGTCTGTATCTCATCCTACTGTCTTAATTCTCTTCATATCCTCTATGACTCTTAAGTTGGTACCTTATATAGAATATATGCTTAATCCAGTCTCAGTTGAGTCTAATACTTAGAGCTTTGAACCAACTTGATCAGAAGAACCTATTCTTCCAAACATCAATGTATTTTAAAAAGAGGTAAGTGAGAAAGGGTATTAAGGAATTTTTCTGGTTTCCTTTTCCCTCTTCCCTTCTGCTTTCCCATAGATATGTACCTAAACTATCTTATACAGGCCACTGTAGCTGAACATCAAACATGCCCCTTGGACTGTGTGAACTACATCCAACTAGGAAGAGGGCCCACCTAATGCAAGAAATGTATACCTTTCATGCATGAACACACCTGCAGCAAACACTCTAGTTCTTAAGTAGAATAAAGGCCAAATAAAACCAGAAAAAAACCTGAATGTGTGATTTATTATATTTAAGATTGGTTTATAAGGTTTAAATATGTCTGTTATCATTAACAGAAATAAATGCAACTTTACAAAATCAGTGTTTCAATACAGTACAGGACTAAATGTAGCAACTGTGCATTGGAAAATTAATATTTCCTCAATGCATGTATCAAATTTGCAGCACCATTTAGAAGCTTCCACTAAAAATCTCTAGCTGCAGTATTTCTTACAAGCTCTACGCAGCGCACAAATCTACCTAAATCAAGCATTAGAGAAAAACAGTGGAGTCATTCAGGCGTAATATGTAAGATTTGGTACAGGATTAAAATACTAACATTTTTTTAATGTCCTGGTTTCAAATTAATAAATACAAAACAATATAAAAATATACACCAGTTGATAAGACGGCACTGCAGATGATCAGAAAGTTAAATCTCGCTCTCATATGTATGCAGGTATGTCTTTAGTGCCAGGATTTCTGAATAGCTGCGGCTGGTCTTTCGGAAGAAATCCAGACTGGTGAGATGTTCAATGTCCCGCACCCGAGCTGTGTGCATCTTGATGAGTTCTTCTACCCATCTCGACTCATCCTCTGAGCTCTGCAATGGAAATAGTATACAATCAGAGTCAGAATTTTCCAGAGGAGGTTCTCCAAATGCTCAGTTTGTCCCAAGTCCATGAATGACCTCTACGCACTTCTGCACCCAGAGCCAGTGTGTTATTCCTTCCTGGCCTCCCTGCCACTCTACCACATTCCTGTCAGTAATGTGCCACAAATACTTGCCCTTGGCTATAAACATTCTCAACAGCAATTAGCTGTGCTAAATAAACGAGACATGTGGTATGAAAGGGCATTTGACTCAATAGGTTCTCAGAACATAAATCAAAATGAGGAAAACCAAAGATCTTGGAGAATTCAGTAATTTGTCCCCCCGCCCCCTCCCTGTCAAATTACAGTGTTGAGCACAGAGCACAAGTGATTGGAGTGCTCCTCTGCCTCCCCAGGAAAGTAAGAAGTTTGTGTTCAATGTACAACATTATGTGTGTGCATTCCTAGTCTTTCAGAAGAACTCACTACATCAGCTACATCATCTATTAGACTCTAATGAATTGACATTTGAATAGTGAGTTTGACTTGGAAGCAGCTCAGTTGATACACCTGGCGCTCTGGGGCCCAAGAGACCTAGGTTGGAATTGTGGCTATACCACTTCCCGGCTGAGAGACTTTGGTTAAACTAGTTGATCTCTCTAGTCCTCAGTTTCTCCCTTGGTTCACAAGGAGAAATGCTTACCTCAGCACTCCCTGGGGGGTAGGAAGAAGAGGAAGGAAGAAAGGGTGGGGAGAGAGTAAGAAAATAGCACCATGGAAAAAAGAAAGAAAATTTCTCTCTGTCTTAGCTACTTGTTTACAATAGCCCCACCAGCACATATATCAGAAGGACCGTCAGATGTCTCACACCAATCAATTTATTTCATGTCTAAGTTGAAAACAAAAAGCAATTCAGGAGAAGCAGTCCTTTATGTTTTAAAAACAACTTATTTCACTTTTGAGGGAAGTTGAGAGCAAGAAGGAAGTCTGAGAGCTCTGAGAATTAATGGAGAAACTAGAGGCCTGGTGCATGAAATTCATGCACTGAGGGCGCGGGGGTGTCCCTCAGCCCGGCTCTCAGGGGATGTCCGGGACCCCTGGCTCCTTACCGCCTACCTGCTCACTGCTCCTTATTGCTGCTGTGGAGGCAGGAGAGGCTCCCTCCATCTCCACTGCACTCGCCAGCCATGAGACCAGCTTGTGGCTGAGCAGCGCTCCCCCTGTGGGAGTGAACTGACCACCAGGGGGCAGCTCCTGCATTGAGCATCTGCCCCCTAGTGGTCAGTGTACGTCATAATGATTGGTCATTCTGCCATTGATCAATTTGCATATTAGTCTTTTAGTATATAGGATACCTACCTTCATCGGTAGGCACGAAGCAAGGGAACCTTTGCAAATAAATTTATTCCCAAATGCCCCAGCAGTGCAATGGCTCCCAAAAGTCTTTCTACAAGATAAAGGGTGGCTGTGTGTCCCAGGGCTGAGAATGTTCAGACCTACCCTCACCCAACTCTTTTACCACTAGTGGGATCAATGAACCAAAGCCCAAGAACTTGCAATGGGTTTTCTCGTAAAGCTCCAACCCACAGCGACCTGGACAGGGAGCTAAGCAGTTTGTGCCAGTGCTAAATATGTATTATGAGGGTGTTGGTTCAGGAAACTGATGCCCGGCCATCCCAGGTGAAATGAAGAAATAGGAAGAAATTGCTTTGCAGACTGGAGGAGTAAGGATTTTAACACTCCATGCCCCACCCTCCTAACCCAAGCTAACCAAGATCTCTGAGATTCACAGCAAAGACCTAAATATAACTCTACCCACAACGGTACTGACCAGTCCTCAGTGCGACCATATAATTAACGAAGTAGGAGGTCTCCAAACCCTGCAGGACCCCCTCCGAGTAAGCAGAGTAAGCATGAAGCTATATTTTGGGAGAATTTTCATATTCAACTCATTTATTTGATTTTCAATGGTCAGTAAGTCTACTTGTTTCTTTGTAAATACAGCCATTTGAATGTGTGGACATGGGTGAAAAGGTTTTTCCTAATTTAAATTTATAAGAATTCAGGGGAAAATCTGTGTTTTGCCATTTCTTTCTTTGGGAAGTGATTTGCCAAATTCATTTGACAGACATTCTCCTCTAGTTCTAACATGCTAAAATCTAGCCTCCAATTAATCATTAGAAAATATTAGCTATGCTAAACATGAAAAAAAATGTCTCCTACCTGATATTAGCAGGCAATCTACAAAAGCATTTGCTGAGGGAGACTCTAGTGTGAAATGCAAAACTAATAAAACTCAAATAAAAGTTCATGTGTACCGAGGGAGGGAAGAAGGAAAGGAAAAACTTTAAGAATAAATAACTTAGAACACTAATGCAACCAAAAGCACAATCCATGAACTTGCTTATTATCTCTATTATTATGAAAATTTACTGTTCACCTGCCTGTTCTCCCTGATTTTATCCCAACTGAGTTTGAATTCAAGCCCTGGCATTTTTAAGGTGAACATCAAAGCAAGGACAGGTTTCTATGTGGACAGGGAGTTCTTCAATAAGAAGCTTGCTGGCCATGAGCTCTATAGGAAATACCTCTAAGCTCTATGCAGAGCCAGGAACCAAGAAGGAAAGACCTATAAGAACATTAGTCGATTTCATTTGTCAGATGAAAAATGTGCAGTGACTCAAGAATTGCTTTGACCTGAATTTAAAATGACATTTTCAAACTCTCCCATCACCAAATTCCTCTACTGACAGAGGAACTTGAGCATGTATTCCCTAGGAACCTACGTATACCTTAAATAGCCTATTATGAGTCTTAAAATTTCTTTTTAGTTTCCATTTTATCTTAAAAATGCATGGCAATTTTGAATTTCACTCCTCAACCTGTATGTGTTTGTTTTTTTGCAAAAAATTTACCTCCCCACAACAAATTTTTAGTAAATTTGAGGTTCAAAGAAAGCATATCCTGTTATACACTCTTCTGGTGGACCATTAGCTACTTTTGTTGTTATAAACAATCAAAACTGAGAAGGTCTAGCTAGCCAATATGTTGATGAGAACTCGCCTCTCTTATAGTTCTCTTGCTTCTCCACTTCCCATCCAATAATTTATAAGATCTTAATGATCCTTTCAGTATAATATTGCTGCCTTCCACCCTTCTTTTTCAATTTCTAAGATCACAACTCCAGCTTAAGTTATTACCTCAATCCCATGAAATGAATCTTGCCAAACGCCATTGAATACCATGCTTGACACCCTTTCATTCAAATTTATCTCCCTAAAGCAGAGCCTACAATGTTTCTCCTATGCTTAAACATTTTACATTGCTTGTTAATTCCTATGCAATAAGAAAAATTCCTAAGGTCCCAAGGTTCCACCAGGAAAATCTGATCAATTTGAAAGAGGATGGGCATTTGGAGTCAGGTCTTGACTCTAAAGTCCTGCTCTCCTATTGACTAAACAGGGTACCAACTAACATACTTTTCCTTTATTAGCTCTAGGTTTCTCAATAGTTAATAAAAAGGGATTGGGGGAGAGCATATATACCTGCCTCACAGGGTAATTAGATTATTAGAAATAATATATATAGGGTGTTCCAAAATTCACGCAAGATTTGCAATTCAATTGAATTGCAAATCTTGCGTGAATTTTGGGACATCCTATATATAAAGGGCTTGCACAGGACTTGGCTGGTCACATGTACTCAATAAATGGTATAGCTACTACTGCTGCTAATATGACTATTGTTACTATTTATTTGATTTTAAATTTGATTTTAAACAAGTTTTAAAACCAGATTGCCAGTTAAAAAATGGTCACGAGGCTGTAACGTTAAGTGTAGTGAATATAGTCCATAAAATGCAACAACTAGGTATGGTGTCAGAGGGGTACTGGACTTAGTGGGATGATCCCTTCATAACATATATACTAAATGTGTAATTGCTATGTTGTACACCTGAAACTAATGTAGTTTGGCTGTTAACTTAAATGAAAAATTTAAATAAAAAAAAAACACCTTACCTCCCACTATTACTCTTATTTCCAATATTCCATCTAAACTTAATTAGCTTTCTTGGCCATCATTTCAATTTTCTTTCTTTTTTCCTGAATCCCTTATTTTGCTTTGGATATTCATAGCCTCAATCTTCTCCTATAGTTGAAACCATTGTCCAAAAGCCAGCTTGGCCATGAAGCTGATAATCTCTGTTGAAGCTTTTCTATGGCACTTTGCCTTTTACTGTAGCAATTTCTGTACCCATTTCATTTGTTCTCCCCATTTCATTTGCTCTCTCCCACTGAAGGCTGCCTAGGGTAGTGACTGTTGAATAGACTTCTGTTTCTCCCAGAGTATCTTACACAAGTTAGGAATTTGAGTCGTGCTTGTTGACAAAAAAATCCTCTTGAGTAGATTTTATCCCTGCTCTTTATATTACATGAAACAAAAGCATGAAGACTATTACTTCTAAAGTCAGCCTTGGAGCACAGACACTCAATTGCATTAGTGAGACCTGGAATAGCTGTTATTTGTCCCTGAGTGTAGAATCCGTTCAGGGCCAAGAGCATACAGCATGGCTCATGTCTACCTCCCTGGGAAGTTTTCATCATGCCATCCTGCCTCTACATGGAAATAAGAGAGTCAGGAGTCACCTGTCTATTTGAAAATGGGGTGACCCCCTCCCATAACTAGTAGCAAATGAATTCTGATTTGTAAAGAGTATATTCCCCTGTGTGTCTTTGTTTTTTTAAATATATTTTTATTGATTTCAGAGAGGAAGGGAGAGGAATAGAAAGATAGAAACATCAATGATGAGAAAGAATCATTGATCGGCTGCCCCTTACTTGCCCCCTACTGGGGATTGAGCCTGCAACCCAGGCATGTGCCCTTGACTGGAATCGAACCTGGGACCCTTTCAGTCCACAGGCTGACACTCTATCCACTGAGCCAAACCAGCTAGGGCTCCCCTGTGTGTCTTTTAAAAATGTTTTTATTATGGAAATTTTCAAACACCCATCAAAGTAGAGAGAACTCTTAACTAGTTTCAATAAGTATCAAAATTTTACTACTTTCCTCTTTCTTTTTATAAAATCTGTATGTCTTTTGCAAAACTCAAAGCATTTGGGCACTTTTATCATCTGTCAAACTCAAATACATAAATAGAACTTCATTAAATGCACACACGCACATATACTCACACCCTTACACTGAAAAATAAAAAGCCATTGGGACACAGTTTCCAAGTGTTAAGCAAAGTTTGCCTGGATCCTTTCTTCTTTCCACTTGGTTGTATAGTCCAAGTGTCTTATAATAAGTATGTTCTGGTTCAACAGTGGGATATAGATTGAGAAGTAAAGATGAATTATGTAACCACATTCTAAAGAGCTCTCTTTGAACTCACATTGCAGCTCTCTTCATTTTCAGGTCTATGAGGAAGAATGAAGGAGGAGACAGAGAGGGGGCCATCACATTTGTCTGCAGGCTGAGTGAAATCCAGGCAGCTGGTGAGGATGCTGTAGTAGTGAGTTGGAACGGGAATGGAACTGCCTTCCACGTACCTGAAATAGGAAGATATTTACAACTGCTGTAGTAGCTTTCCTCTTCAAGTGGTGTACCCGCTTACTGCCTAGGTCACTAAAAATATTTCCCACTCAATTGAATTATTTTTTTTCTTCTAAGGAGTAGCCCACTTCTTTATCTCTGAACATAATGTTTTAGCTGCCTCAACTCCCCCTCTCTCAACCTGGCAGAGTAAAAAAGATATTACAGGAAAATAAAACAGCTTGAATCAAGACTTGATGCTGGACATGATGAATAGAACAATATAGTAGAAAAGTGAGGCTGGAAGAGTCAACATATTTCAAATTATGAAGGGTTCTAAGTGCCAAGTTGTGGAGTTTGTATTAAAAAGGATATATGAAATCTTATGCTAACTAACAAAATAACCTTCTTGATTAAGTAAAATATACTGAACAATGCTTCTCTCCAAGTCAGGAAATGGGGTATATGCCTTAAAAAAAAAAAAAGCCTGATTAGTCATGTCTGCCATAAATCGCTAACAGCCTTTTGAGCATATTACAGGAACTAGCTTCAGGGAAGGAAGCTGACTCCAGCAACCAGATGTTCTGGCTCTAGGAGACTTGTTCTCAACCATAAAAAGCTTGACCAGTTTTAATATAATCGTTGAAATGGATCCTTCTGACTTACGTGTAAAGAACTTTCAACCTTCCCTCCCCCTAATTTCTTTGTTCTGCTTTCCCTCTCCCTCCTGATAAAAACCCCTGCCTGCACTGAGATGTTAAAATGGGCTTTGGGACAAGAGTCCTCCATTTTCTAAGGTTGCTGGCACTTAAATAAACCACTTTACTTTTTCTAGCACCTGTTTCATGATTTTAGATTTTGTTGTGGCAGGCAGCCAAAACTGCGTTCGCTTACATTACAGCATTATTGTTTAGGCAGTAACACATAACTGAAGGTTTCTGTACTAGGAATAGTCATTGTGAAATCCATGTTTCAGGAAGGTAACTTTCATAGTTGTGTAAAATGAGTCAGAGAGAGGACACACTGAAGCTAGGTGTATAATAGTCCTTTCAAGCCACAATAAGATCCTGAACTGGGTACAGAGGAACTTACTAGAGGAAATACTAAGGACTGAGTGCTAGTGATAAACCTAGAGGTATTAAAAATCTTTTCCAGTAGAATGAAGTATACAAATCACAATTCCTTACCTGGTGTTCTATTATCCTAATTTTAATCATTTTCAAAATATTGAAAATTATCATTGAACTGATAACATAATTTTGGCTAAAAACTATAACAACAATCAGCAATAAAGTAACTGTACAGTTATGATGAAATATAATGAAAGAATGGAAAGGGAGTAAGATAACTTCAAATTTATTAATTATCCATGTAAAAAGTAGCATTTTCTCTAATTATCTGTAAATCACAATTAAACCTTCTTAATTTTTGTGCTCCTGATTATTTCATGTATGTATAAAATTAAATGACATATGAATTGTTCTATTTGTATCTTCTTGCCTTCACCACTAGATTATAAGTTCCTTGTGAGCAGAATATTGTTTGTATCCTATTATATCCCCAATAACACCACAGAAGGTAGAAACTAGATTCAATGAAAGTCTATATGCAATTTCCTACTGAGATGTGCTAACTCAGAAAATCTAAAAAATTTTAAAAGTCCCCCCAAAAATGAAGATATGTGAAAAGTATCATCTTCCCACAGAAGAGCTGTTGAAGAGTGACAAAAAATTTTAAATCTTTAGATCCATTTTCTTTCCTAGAATGGAAAAGTGCATTTATTTACCACAAAACCCAATTTCATTCCAACCACCAATGCCATGCTTAATCAAAGGTCCACAGAACTAAAGAAATCACAAGGAGATTCAAAGAGCAAAAGATTTAAGGGGTATTAGCTCTTCTCCAGTATGTGAATCTTTGAAGAATAGTCTTGAGTGATATATAAGAATTAGAAACACACACACACCAAGTGGAGATGAAAAGCTTACTGTTTGATTTTGTCCTGTGTGTCATGTAAGCCATCATAGTCATAGTCGAAAATGGGTCCACTTATCACATTAACTCCATTCCTTTCTGAAGCATATTTCTTCACCAATACCCTTTGGAAATAATTCCAGACTCCTGTGCAAAGGCAAAATCAGTACTTCATGAATAAAGCTCCTTGCTTTGGCTAAATTCTTTCTAGAGTATATTCTATAAGTCAAATGTCACAAACCAAGGGACAATAGAGCTGAGAAGAATCCATCCTAAAGCATTAGCTGTGTGTGTGCCATTTATGGGCCAGCAAAGAGAAAGATATAGAGACACTGGTAGGGAGTTTACCCTATCTCAATAACTCAGGGAAGAATTTGCAGATGAAGTGGTTACTGAGTTGAGATCTGAAGGACAACTGGATGTTTCCTAGGCAAAGAGGTGGTGACAGAACATTCCGGGCAGGGGGGATAGTATGTACAAAAGAAGAAGTGCAATACTTGTGAGAAATGGAAAAAAAAGCTTTACTCTATTATCTATTCCTTCATAATCTCATAGGCATGCTAGTTCCCCTGTTCATGTCTCCAGCCTTAATAGATTTTCAGATATGCTATCCAACTACCCATCTCATGGTCCACTTGAAAATCTAATAATCATGTAGAGCAAAAATGTATCCAAACAGAATTCTTTATTTTCCTATCTAATCTTGCCCCAATTCTTATCTTCTCCATCATAGTTAATGGCACTCACACCCAGATGTTCAGGTCAAAATCCTCAGAGTCATCCCTGGCTTCTCTCCTTAGTTCATACACATATGAACAAGACCCAACAGTGTCATCTCTAAAATACATCCCAGTCATCCAATCTAACCACTTCTCACCATTTTCACCCCATCCACCCTGGTCAAAGTTACTAGCCTCTCTTCAATAAACTGCTATAAAAGACTACTTCCTGGGCACTCTCTATAAGAAACTCTCACTTCCCTGTAGCCCATTCTCTATATAGACAGATTCTTTTACACCATAAATCAGGCTGCATCACACTACCCCCGACATGCATTTCTAACACTCCAGATGATTTCTCATTATATATAATTAGAATAAAATCCCAACTATCCACTGTAGACCCTGCCTACCTCCATGGCTTTGCTTCCTACCTCTTTCCCCTCAGGTACATGGCTTTCTTCCTGTCCCCAACCTTGCCAACTTGTTTCCAATTAAACTTTTGCCTTTGATCTCCTTTTTGCCTGGAAAAGTCATTCCCTGATCCGTGCAAGGCAGGTTTCTTCTCCATTACTCATTTCTTGGTTTCAAGCTCACACTAGAGAGGACTTAATTGTCCACTCTAGCTCCATTTTGCATTACTAGGGGCAGGAAAGGAGAAGGCAAAAGAAGGAAATAAAAGAAGGAAACAGGAAAGACAAACAATGCATTGGTTCTGAAAAGTTGGATTCAACTTACTACGCTCTATTCCACATGGAGGTGGTAAGGTGCAGGCTGTTATCACTTCTTACCACTCCCATTCAAAAGTACTTGGCCATTTTGCCCACAGAACTTCCACTGCATATGACATCTCCTGATGCTCTGAGTGGGAAAGAGCAGGCCCCCAGAGCCAAAACACTACAGATAATTATTTGCAATAAACTAAGGAGGACAGTAGGAGAGAAGTTCAAATGTTAACTTAAGCATAAAAACTGGAGAGGCAAATAGGGAAAGAAATAACAATGAGGACAGTCAAAAGGCCAAGCCCACAGAATTGTGGCATATGAGAAAGCCTTTCCCCAGTGAAGAACAGTGAGCCCTCTGTGAAAGGCCTTCTGTCATGCCAGCCTCAGGGTGGTACTAAGTGTTTCCTTTATTACTGCTTGGACAAAAGGCATCAGTAAGAATAAAGAAATCCAGGGAACCATGATTTTTGGAAATTAAATGAAGCTGCATTTCATGTATTATTATGACATGTATCAAAATGGGTTTCTGAAACATTTCTCAGTTGGGTTAGAGAACAAACCAGGAAAGCTTTTAAGAGCATACTTTAATTTTTCATGCATAAACAGTGGATTTTACCTTTAAATAAACCTTCATTTAGTACGTAGGGCATCACATAAATATTTTTCCCTCTAAACCACGGCTGGCTATTTCACCAAAGTCAAGTTGGGGAGTCCTGCCACTGTCAATGATACTCTACAATCATTTTTCTCTATGGGTCCTATTTTGAGACTTTATTTCAGCCCTGAGAGTCCTGTAACACAGCCCAATGCTCCTGTTCCCAGTAGGAAGAGATACCTCCTTTTCCTATCTTTCCTGTAAGCATATAGGTCTGTTCACTATAAATGAACTGAACGGAGGTAAAAGCTACTCTACACTGCTTTCTCTATGTTTGAATGCATGCATGGATAAGCAAATGGATGGATAAATGAGAAAATGAATGAATTCTTTGTTATCAGAAATAGAAAATGGGTTGTTTTGGCCAATTAAGTCATATATATATATATATATATATATATATATATATATATAAAGACTTTATACACACACACACACACACACACACACACACACATACACCATAGAGGTCATGCAATTAAATCTCTTAATTTTACAAATGAGAAGTTAAATGACATCTATATGATCACATAATTAGAGGTCACCCTCCTGGGACTAGAACCCAGTTTCTGGTCCAGGGCTTACTGTGTTTATATCAGTCATATCACTGTCATCCACAAATATTTATGCCATGTGCAAAGAAATAATGAGTGTTCAGAGAAACTAAGATAATTCGCAGAGCTCCAAAAAAACATCTGAATTCAATACTCTGATGATTCAGAAGACAACTAAGCTCTTACTGTGTTTTAGCATCAACATTCAAAATACATGGTCACCATCATCCTGAAAGAGAGAGGTAGTCGTAGCTTTTACTGGAACATTCAATAAATATATATAGATGCTGTTGAATGTCGTAGCTTCCAAAATACAGAGAACCCCCTTTTAACCAGCCATATAATCAGCACTGAAGTAGAAAGAACACCAGGTCAAAAGGAAAACACAAACTTGGTTTAGTTCAACTTCTACCATTCATGATCTGGGTCACTTTTTAAAAAAATATGTATTTTTTATTGATTTCAGAAAGGAAGGGAGAGGAAGAGAGAAATAGAAACATTAATGATGAGAGAGAATCATCAATCAGTTGCCTCCTGGGATCGAGCCCGAAACCCAGGCAAGTGCCCTGAGAATCAAACCATGACCTTCTGGTTCATAGGTTGATGTTCAACCACTGAGCCAAACCTGCCAGGCGATCTGGGTCACTTCTTGTGACTCAATTTCTTAATTTTAAACAATAGATAATCTGTTCACCGCTGTTACAGATTCATATTTTGGATTAACAGTAGAGAATTTACATGAAATGTCTTCAAATGTTGCAAAGCTAAACACAAAGGTATTATATAGGTAGAAAAGTTAAGTGGTAAATTTGAAAATATTTTTTCATAAATAATAGTTTACTAGGTAAATATTGGACTTACGTTTGAAAGCAGGATACATTGGAACCATATTGGTTACAAGGAATGCATCATATTTAGCTTCTGGTGAAGAGCTCAGATCTAAACATTAGAAAAACAAATAGTATCCATTACTTACCAAAACCTACATCAATTTAAAAAATCAATCCTCTAAAATAATCCAAATAGCCTGAAGTGGATGAATCTACTCTTTTATTCCTACTCAATTCTTACTTTATATAGAATTTACTACTTCCCACTCCCAACTCTATCTCTTTCTTTCAGTCAGTAGCTCTCTCTCAAAATTTTTTTATAATGCTTTTTCTTCCTACCTAAGTCTTGGATCTCTTAAATATTGTGAAAAGAAGTCCTTGATTTCAATAGTGTAATTTGGACTTTAAAAAATGTCATCAAGCTAATGAGAGATAATTAAAGGGCTTCATGTATTATTTAAATAACTAGAGGCCCAGTGCACAAATGTTGTGCACTGGGGATGGGGTTGTTCCCTCAGCCCAGCCTGTGCCCTTTAGCAGTCCAGGATGTCCTTGGCACATGCCAAGGTTCCAGTGTCTACCCCCCTTGTGGTCAATGCACGTCATAGCAACCAGTCATTCTGCCATTTGATCAATTTATATATTACCCTTTTATTATATAGGATACTGTCTTAATGATTTACTATTTCACTTTCATATTCCCATTTAATGATATGAGGAGGCACACAGAATATTCCCTTGCAGTTTAGAATTCCCCTGGAGAATAGGATTTGTGAAAGCTGGTCTCTTTTCCGGCCAGTTTTGGAAGGATCCCATAGACGGTCATCCCTTCAGTGTCTTGAGCAGCTCTCCTGAAGAAAAGCTAAAACCACTGAAGTCTTAAATACCAAGTCGCACACTCCAGACTCCACATAATTACACCCCTCTAGAATGTCCAGATCCTGATACTTTGTAACTTACAAGGAGGGAAGAGGAATCCATAAGACATCTGTTTATCAGTTTTGTAGGCCAAACAGCTCTGACTGAAACTCGGAGAAACACGAACATCAGGCCGGACACAATTGGTCAGATGCTCGGGGATGCTGGAGACCTCCGCCTGCATGGTGAGTCAGAGGTGGTCAGTAATGTCATCACAAAGACAACATCAAACCAACAGTGCCATGCTGAAACCAGGCTATTCTGTTACAGCAGCATCCAAACCCCTCTAGCTTTTATTGTAGCTCGTATTCTGATATCCTGACTCCTTAAAAATAAAAAAAAAGACCTCAGTTTTACATACAGTAAGCCAGTAATTTTCAAACACTTATCTATTCAGCAGCAGAACTCTCTTGATAAAGTCTTAACTAAAACAATATATACAGCAGGAGTCCCACTGTTGAAATAATAAATGGGATTCCACAGACGACAGTTAAAAAATAACACTCAGAGAAATAATATAAACTTGGTCTCTATGCAAAGGAAGACTGCACATGCATATTGTAGTGCCAGAGCAACACACACGCACACAGTACAAATCAATGAGAAGCTGTGTTTGGGGTAGTGGAAGTGCTCAGTTGTATTTAGAAATTAAAAACATATCCTCAATTGTCAAATAAAAGTGTCTAATTCCTGATATCACAACTGAAACTCCAATATAAAATTTTTATTAAAAAACAAATAGGGCCTGACCAGCAGGCTCAGTGGTTGAGTGTCAACCTATGAACCAGGAGGTCACAGTTTGATTCCCAGTCAAGGCACATTCCAAGGTTCCAGGCTTGATCACCAGTAGGGTGATCTCATCATTGATGTTTCTATCTCTTTTTCCCTTTCCCTTCCTCTTTGAAATCATTAAAAAAATATTTTATAAAAAAACAAACAAATAGGATATTGATAGTGGGGAGGCTGTGTGTATGTAAGGGTGTAGATATATGGGAACTCTCTGTCTTTTCCACTGCATTTTGCTATAAACCTAAAACTACACTAAAAAATAAAGTCTATTAAAACAAACAAATCTTGGTGACTTCTGTAACTATTGGGCAATGACAAGCATAGTAAAAATAACAAAATAACTAGTATATCCCCTTTAATATTTAACATACTACTAAGAAATTATTAGAACATTGCATAAAGTCCAGCTCAAAATATCTTGCAATAGATTCAACATAGGCTGTTTTTTTCATCAGAAAAAAAATTAAACTCTTTCCTAAGGCAAAATTCTGTTAAGCAAGTAATTATAATATGAATGCAAGGAATGTAATCACATGAAGAATTATATAAAACCCAATTTCCTCAATGACCTGTTTGGAAACAGTGTATGATGTCCAGAGTGGCATTTGGAATATCTCACTATAACCGCTTTCAAAATCTGTATGATATAAGATATCATATCTAGTCCGATAAAGCACTGCAGGGCGTCCATAGAGGAGGTGTCTCTCTAGGAAAAAAAAAATAAACTGTGTTAAACACAAATTAAACTTTACATCATATGTTAAAGAAATATTGGAAGAGTCCAGTTGTCCAAAATTTGCTTGCTTACTTATTAATAACATAGAGCTCCTTCTCCTTAATTGAATCAAGTACTTTCCTAACACTTTGTGGTTTATCTGATTACCTAAGTATGGGTCAAGGCTTACAATTATCAAAACTATTATGCAAGTGCCATATTTACTTTAATGCTTTTTTTTTTCGGTTGTAAAGGATTTTCATCTGTATAGGAAGGAAACATGGTTAGTGAATTTTGAAATGATTCAGCAGAATGAGCAGTCAATAGGATTGATTTTTGTGGAATTAATTCATTTGACCCCTGAAAAGGCTCATCAAATTAACCAATGATTTAATTAAGAGGAAGGCACCCTTTGATCATTAGTTGCAAACAGCAACTCAAATATGCATGATTTCAGCATAAACAGTGAGTAGTAATGAGCATTTAAAGTAAGCAGCTTCATCACATGGAGGAAAACTCTTTAGGTAAGAACTTAAAGAAACATGTATAGATAAAATAAGTGGGCATTTAGAAGCATCCTTTCAATACAGAAGAGGGGAGGTCATCAGTTACTAAAGAACTCAGTTAAGACCCCAGAATGTAGATCCAGACCTCCAAGGGAAAGCGCTTCTCTTAGGGAAAAATAAGGTCTGAAATCTCACTCTTCCAGGAAGAGATAGCAGTTTCGTGTGCAAACTTTCATTCCACGCCCGCAATAGCTGCCTGGAGCTTGATCTGCCCGGTTTGGATGGGCTGAAGTCAGCACTTCCATAGATTCTTGGAAATTGGGGTCTTACAGACCAAAATATTTAGAGATTGAAGTATTGAGTGTTAGGCAATTCACAATTCCCTAAGCGATCATCAAAAAAATATATATTATGCTTACTTTTATTAGAGAAAATCAGTTCTGGCAGTCACTTATTAAATTATTTATACATGTTGCTTTAATTAAAGTATTGCCCATCTATGCGAGTAACAGAGGAAACTCTTCCTAGAATACTTTGCGAGACCCTCCCCAAGTAGAACTGCTGATTTGAGGCAAAGCGGCCCACACTGTTACTGCACAAGCCCATTCTGGGTAGTCTGGCTTCAGCACCGCAGTAAACATAGAAGCTTTTGGTTAAGCAGCTAAATTTGGGGACCCATCCGGAAGAATTAGGACATAATATGATCGTATTATATAAATGAAATATAATCAACAATAACAACAAAAAAGCCAGCAAATCATAACAGTAGTACTTGGGGGCAGTAAACAAAGTCAGACTTTCCTTCAAAACTCAAACCAAACCTTTTCTAGGTTCAAAATTTCCATTAACGTTTTCCTTGTTTTCACTTTTGTTGCCTCTGAATTTCCTGGTTTCAGCTGGAAGCAGAAGTATCAAAATTCTTTGAGAAGCTATTATCTCTTTATCATGCAAATTTTAATGCTTACCAAACACATTCTTCCAAATTCAAATGCAAACCTAGCGTCCAGTCTATTCCATTAAGGGGTGGCAGCAGCCATGTCTCTCCATGGAACACCCCTCCTTAGAGCAGCCACCAAATAATAGTTTTGGACAATCAATAGACTCTACCAACTCTGCCCCCCCTTCGCCTCTCCCCCCAGTCCTTGTCACCTATTGCCATTTTTCAACATGACACTCCATTTCACGAAGGCTGATTTATTTGCAACACTCAGCTCATAATCATTAGGAATGCTATGCTTTTATACATGTGATCCCTTTCTCTCTATCAGGAATAATTTCTCCACCAATACTGTTATCTATCTACCTTCACGTTTTTTCATTAATATATTCCCTCTCATCAATGAGTACATTTTTTGTGCCAGCCCTCAGGCTATAGAATAGAGATACTAGGCAAAGATAATTAAGATAGAGCTCTTACCCTCAAAAAGCTCACAGTTCAAGGGGAGAGACCAACATGACACACTATATTAGAGATATCTACAGAGCGTAATGGGAACACAGAGTGTGATGAATGCCATGGATGGGGTGAGGTGGCATCAGTACAGTCCTCACAGAACATAGGAAACTAAGCCAGGTTGACCCCACATCCCAGTTTATGCCATTGCCTTGGCATAACTGTTAACAGTGCTTCTTTCCATACTCAAAAGTGGATGACAAATAATATGGTCACATTGTTCAGCCCTCGTGGGAGAGACATGAGAAAGTGGGGAAGTGGAGGGTACAAAAAGGGAAGAGGCATCTTAAGATTTACTTTCTCCTGAAAGATTCCCCAGTTAAGTTACTCCATCTCTTCTGCTCCGCATGTAAAGACTCAATTTTCTTCAGAAATGTGTGCCACAGAGCTTCCAAAATGTGCACAACTGCAATTTTTGGCACACAGCTGAAGCACAAATATATCATATGGACTACTTTTTTCTCAGTTGTTAACTGGGCAAATATGTCATGAAGAAAAAAAACAATGTGGTGGTTTCAACAGTTTTCTAAAATCCAACCAAGAAACACAAACTTTAAAATCCAGAATCAAAATTTAGATTTTTCCTTTTCCAGTTTATCAGTTTCAAAGAACCACAGATTCTTGGTCACAGCCTGACTCTGCTACTCTGGTAAGCCACCCATTGCATTTCTGTTTAGCAAATGTCCCTAACGTGAGCCATAAAGAGTGAGACTGAATCTCAGTTTTTGGACACATAAACTCTTCATCTTGAGACCAGCTACCTGGAGACACATCCAAGAGCCTCTGCTTTGGAAATATATTTGTTGTTATTTTTTGATAGGGATATAGCACAGTCCATATCTTCCTAGGCTAGGTCCCTACTCCATGAAATTTCAGACAGAGCCTTCATACCACACCCCAGTTCCCTGTTTACAATAGTCTCTGGCATTTTGGGTACATGCCAAGGTTCTCCCTCAGATACCACACTTGGCAAAATACTATGCGTCAAATCTTTTTAAGTGGTGTGGACTTCCCCAGTGCTCATTCTTCTTGTCTTCCAAAATTTGGCCACCTAGACTTGATCTTGTGTTTCTTCTCCTTCCTCAGCTTCCTGATTCATAGTCTCAGGCATTAGCTGGCTAATTTAAGAGCCACATGAAAATTCCTCCTTTTTGTGATTTTTAAAACATCCACAATAATGTACTTCTACATTTTACCACAAAATCTCTACCCACGATCTTTGTTTTTCCTGCCTCCCTTTCTCCTCCTTGCCTTGCAAGGGCCTACTATCCTTTACTACCATGTCAACCTCCTCTGGGATTAGATTCAATGCCTCTATTCATGTCTTCTTCTTTCTTACCTCAGCCCTTAAGACACTACATTGTAATTCATTAACCGGCTAAATCTCAATAAAATAATAAGAAGAACAAGAATATCATTTTATTCATTTTGTTTATTATCTCTCTAACTCCAATAATATCAACCATAAACTATCTTCTTGGTAAATACTTGTTGAATGCTTGTTTTATTTTTTAAAATACTATTCTCTACGACTATAAAGAAGTAGATTTCTAATATGACCTGCCAAACATAACCCCAAGAGATAGACTAAGCAGATGAATTCTTCTCCACTTTACTGAGAAAGAACTGGAGATTAATGATTTGCATAAAATAATTCAACTACATAGCAATACCCAGATTCTCTCCTGACATAGTCTCTTAGAGTAAGAATTTTTCATAGGACAGTACAGGGCCTTTAGTGTCACGTAGAACTAGAGTTAAAACCCATCTCAGCTCCTAATAGCTTTATGATTCTGTAATTTAACCTCCCAAGGTCTCATTTCTCCCTAGGTGTTGCACTGTTTGGTGACAAATATGTAAAGCTAGTCTTGACCCGAAGTAGTTGTAGTTGTAGTAGTTAGAGTTGCAGTTAAAGAAATATTGGTAGGTAAAGATTATTAAAATTCAATGTCTATTCCATCTGATTCACCTTGAATCCTACTATAATTCATAAACAATTATACTATATAATGATTTCTCCCAAGTCTTCCCCAAAACACACACAAGGATACACACACAGAGAAACACTTTAGCACAAGTAACAGAGATTCCTTCTCTAGTCATATTCAGACTGTGCTTTAAGGTTAACAAGAATGACCAATGTGTAAGTCATTTATCCAAATGAATTGCTATTCTGTGTGACAGAGAGCCAAACATATATAGGTATAATGATTTTTAATTCCTTTTTTCACAAAGACAAGAGTACATGTCAAACTGACTGAGAAATATAAAACATTTTTATAGCAATGTAAATAGAGAAAGATTAAGGTAAAAATAAATAGTGCAATTCTTCTTACAGTGAAAATTTACCTGGCTCAAGTGCCAGATTGCTTGCTGAGAGTTTTTAAATTTCCATTTTGTCCATTCATTCATCCATTGACTCAATCTCTCAAAAAAGTGAGTTCTCATTGCACAGTAAGTTTGCCAAGACATTAACTACATGTGATTCAGAAACAACAGTCATCTAATTAAGATCCAGAATTCACCACATGTCTAGAAATATTAAGGCTTTAGCAAGCAGTTTAGATCACTGTTTTTGAAGATTATGTATTCTTCCTCTTCATTTTTAGTAAAGGACTTCATTCTATGATAGTTTAAAGATTTATAGCAAAATATTTATTGCAAAATATTGCCTAAGGTTAATCTACTATACCTTTCTTTTGTTACCTCAAATAGAACTCCTGGGTTGTTTCACTACTGTTACGTACAGCTTTTACACATGGGTATTGTATACTAGATGTATGTGTGTGTGTTTTTTTTGGCAGATGACACTAAAATAGCTACATATCAATGTTACAAATGGAATGTACATAGCACATCATTCATTCTGGAAAAAAATCAGCTCCCTATATGTGTGTTTTAAAAAACTAGGAGTAAAAGTAATAAAACTTGATATTTGGATAGAACTTTAGGTCTGAAAAATGCCTAAAGATTTCAATATATATTCACAGATATCCAGAAAGGGGAAGGAATTACTCCTACCATGCACATGTACTCTCACACACACTGACTTGAATTCAAGAGGTTCTACTCTAGTGGAGCAGACATTGAATACTTTAGGTGGGAGACTAGATTTAGGACCCAGGAAACACCATGAAGATCAGAAAGAACTCTGATCATGAAAAATGTCACTTTGCAACTAAAGAAATGATGGAGGTAGGATCCTTAAGGAGGCAAAGACCAAGAGACGGAGAGACAGAAGGAGACAAGAAAGGGACTACTGAGGCTTATACACATTCTAGACACTAAACAAGGACATGCTTTGCACATAGTAAGACAAGGAAATATATTTTTATTGAATGTAAGTTTTAAAGTCTCTCTTGTATCATTAAAGGCTATCCCAATAGGCCCTGAACAGACAAAGGAGATGTGCCACTAGGATCCTCCGCTAATATTTTCGGTCACCAATGTGAAGTCATATCTAACTAAGATGACACAACGGATGGGAACCAGATGTTTCAGAGAAATCGGTTCCCAACCCAGGGTGAGAACTCTACAAATCCCCTTGTGGGTCCATTTGCATGAAAGTATATACATTTTAAGCTTCAGTGATGTAAAATCATCTTAAAATAAGACACTTAGGCTCACCTCTGATGGATGGGTGAGGTCTAACTCTAGGTCCTCCAGCTCTGAAAGGTAGTAACTCACCTTGAGACACACCTCTGGTTTTCACACTCAGAAGTCTGAGGTTACTGAGCATGAGTTGTTGGGCTGGTCTTGTCATATGAGCACACTGCCACCAACAAACTAAATGCAGATTTTTTCCCCCTCAGATGGAACTGTTTTAGTGCCAGGAAGAGCCAGAACTTGAATCAGCAAAAAAATGGGATTCAATTTAAAGTTATCATCATTCCCTGTTTCATTAGTGACTTTGGGAGAGAAGCATCTCAGTATTATTTCTCTGTCTTGGTGATGATATATTGAAAGACTCAAATCATGAGCTTCCACAACCCTTGACCCTGGCAACATTCCAATACAGTGGAACCTCAGGTTTCAAGCTTAATTCATTCCCAAAGGCTGTTCGAGAAGCGATTTGTTTGAAAACTGAATCATTTTTTCTCATTAGAAATAATGTAAATTTAATTAATCTGTTCCAGACCCCAAATAATTCCATTTTAACCTTTCTTATATGCAGTACATGTCTAACGTACTGTTTAATCTATAATAAACAATTCCTTTCTTACACTGATCGAGCCACCTTCTACTGGCCTTAAAGGAATCACTTTCAGCACTTGTTCCAGGGGTGTCTTTCAGATCAGCATGCAGCATCTTTACTTGTTCATGTGTCACTGCCTCTGAAATGGCTGTCACTGGCTAACAGCTTTTTGTTTATTCAAATAAACAACAGTTTTTCTACCTCCAATTGGGTGTGGTCATTGTTTCTTCCACACCCTTGGCAACATTAGCACTCTTTATGGCCTCTTTATGTTTTAAAATGGTGCTCATCATTGACTTTGCCAGAAACAAAAGCATTCTCTCCTTTGTTTGTCGCCTAAGAGACAATTTTTGTTGTGCTGAGGTATCAGCATGAAAGGACTGTCAGGTCGAAAACTGAAGTTTGGCTCAATAACCCAGACATTTTTTTCTGTGAATATCTTGATAAAGAGCCGAATTGTTCGAGATGGGAGATGTTTGAGAAGCAAGGTTTGACTGTATTTCTAATTATAATGACATTGAAGTCCACTAGAGGTTAGATGTCAAACATTTCAAATCACTTCTCGAGTGTGTGAAGGATGGGTGTACCTTCCACCAAACAAGCCCTATCTTCAAAGCTGTTTTCTTCCAATTATATGTCAGAGTCTGTGTTCTATGATCAAAGAAGAAGGGGGATGGGGGGGGAGGGGTGGTGAGGGATGATGCAGAAAGGGAAGAAGAAACAAGATGAAGATCTTTATAAAGAGGGAAAATAAGTAAATAAAACCTTCTACTGATTTCCTTAACCTTGACTTCATCAGATTGGAAACAGCACATGTGATAAACAGAACCACATGTCAGCTAGTAACTCAAGTACTGCTCTCAGGAGACAGCGACTCCACATCTTTACTGCATGACTGGGGGCTGCTGTGCTTGAGTTCTACTTACTTTTTAATAGACTTTTAGTCATTCCCTCGCTGTTACAAGATACTATCCCATCTACTGCAATAAATTGACTGCATGGAGGCATTTTCCTCCCCTTCTGATTTCTTCTAATTTTCTGGAATTTCAAAACCAGATAAAAGAGCTTGTGGAGTAGATGCGTTATTGTCCTTAATTATTACTTCCGCCCATTGCCATGTGACTTCAGGACCATATCTCCATCAACAGAATATACTTATTCACTCCACTGTTTTCATGTGCCCTGCTTTTGCCAGTGAACTGTGAAGTTAACAAATGCCTCATAACAGCAGAAGCCTGAGACCTGTTCCGTGGTTCTGTCACTCCTCCTTCCTTCAGCTATGAAAAGGGCATGTCTCAGCTAGGGGCTACTCCTTCTGCCTGGATTCCAGAATAATGAGGCAGACCCACACTTAGCCTATAGTCAACATGCTGAAATATGGGCACAAAAATGCAGCTTTCTTGGTATAAATCACTGAAGTTTTTCTTTTATCACAAGCTTGCAAAAGTTGACTAACATATGTTTATTAACATTATCCATAAAATAAGAGAATAAGTTAGGGTGATCCTTGTGTGAAAAGGGAGTTCTGATTTGGTTCCTTCTGTCTATCTCTCCCCACCACAACAGACACACTTGACTCTCCATGTAAGTGAGCTACATATAGGTACCAGCGGCTACTATTTGTAATTGTGACTTTCAGTCCCTTCATAGAAGTTCTCATCAGCACCTTAACTTATGACCCATCAGCTACACAACTGTATGTTTGTTTTTTAAAGGGCTTAAAAGTTACTAAAGAAAAAATATATAATGTGATTTTTCTATTACACAGCTGGCATCTGTGTACATAGAATAAACCAATACCCTTTGGCAGATGGATATTGAAGTCATTTTGCAATCCAAATTTAAATTTAAAAAAAGACTGTGCTTCCACTATGAAGTAAAGAAGTCTCTTAAATTTTTGAAAACTAGAAAACAAAACATATCTGATTGCTTTTTCCATCAACCCCTTACCTTCTGTGGACCCTTTTATATGAAGGCGTTTGTTGAGCTCATCCAATTTGTTCTTCATGTGTGAAATCCAGAAAAAGGAAAGAGAAAAGAAAGCAAATGAGAAATGTTCTTTCTTTTCTGGACCCTTCTCTCTACTTACTATCCTGCTAAATTCAAATCAAGATTCTAAATGCCATCAATATGATACACTCTGTAGAGGAATTACAATTTTATCGCAAATTGACATCTACTTCCTAGAAGTTCTATGGTCATGGGCATCTTCTGTAATCTCTCCATGACTTTGGTTTTCCTTTTCTTAAACTGAATAATCATGGTACCAACCTTCCATGCTGGTAATGATGATTATTTGGGCACAGGTAGGTAAATTAATTCAAATAGTGCCTCAATATTTCATAGTAATCCCTAGGTACATTAACGTGATTCCTCAACTAATTTATGGAATCACTTTTTCCAAAGCTGAAAAGATAATGCCTCAGCAATTCTGAAACCAAACCAGCTTGGGCTGTTGTTGTGTTTTAAGAAAAGGAAGGTAGTCTTTTGGGGAAACCCATAGACAAAATAAAGACAATTCATTATTCCTCTAAAATGGCTTAAGATAACATATCCAAAATATTTATTGTTCTCTACAAGAAAGTTAATTCGGAAAACAAGATTCAACTAATAGATTTCTCTAAGGTTATATTTGGATTCCACTTCCAAACCACTTCCTGTTGACTTTGGCAATGCAACTTCTCCAGCTGAGGTCTGAGAGTAATTATCCTCATTGGTTCTTGTCAGGAGCAAAAATTAAGGACAACAAAAAAGAAGGTGGGGGATAAAGAACAAACTGAATTCCTCCAGGGGTGAGATCCCAAACTGTGGCTCCTAAGCCTGTAGGAATTCTGGGAGGTAACAAATGGTAGGGGATGGGATGGGGCACTAGAAGAATTAGTTTACATTTCTTTGAGGTCTAATAGAAAGATCACAGATTTAGCCATAATAAAATCACACATGCAAAAATAACCCGTTTCTTTGCTTTGTGTTAGAATCACATCAACTCAGTGTGGCAACACCATAATTTCTTACTGTCAGAAGCACTGATTGGCAAATATAAAGGTCTTTGATCAATACAAAATTCAACAAATTATTGCTTAACACTAGTAGTTTGGTATTCAAAGCTGTCCAAACATGATGTGATGGGTAGTCTCTATTTGCACCCACCACCACCATATAGCTCTCCCTCCATGTTTTCGTAACTGTTCCGCCTTTAATTGTTCAGGCCTAGGACTGGTCCCTTGTTGCCCCTTTGGTTCTTCACTATCCCTTAATGACATCCCTCTATACTGCTCAGCCTTTATTAATAGTCCTCTCATTAAACATGATGGAAACAGACCCTTTAAACTCTTAAAAACCTCTTTTGCATGGGCCATGTATTTCCTATTAGGACATGACTAATAGACACATGATCCAGGTTGAAAAAAAGAAAAAAAGTCATTCATTGGAAATTCTGAACCCACAAAATAGCTTAATAAATTCTACTTTTTGCCCTTCACTTTCTATACCTATAGTGGTACAGAAATGTGGTCCAATATGGTAGCCATAAGTCACATATGGCTCTTTCAATATAAATAATTAAATTAAGCAAAATTAAAAATTTCATTGCAAGTGCCCAAAAGCCACATCTGGCCAGTGGCTATCACTATGGACAGCACAGATATAGACCATTTATATATTATAGAAAGTTCTAGTGGACAAAACTGCTCTGTACACAACAACCTCCTCCACGATAAACATAACTATTATTTCTACCTTTGGCTCTACCTTATCATCACAGGTGCAGCCCAGGTCAAAATCAGACTGAAGGTACATAATCCCTGGATAGCTGGGCCTGGTGACTTCCTCTGGAATAGTTGGCCTGAAGGTATTAGTACGCAGGAGATGATTCAAACTTCCATGGGTCCCATTGTTAGGAGCTGGCCTCAATCCCAGGAGATCTGATGAGAAGAAAGAAGCCAGGGGCTTTGTAAATATTTTTGGATGATATACGGCAGGAGCCAAAACCATTCACCTTCCAAGAGTCTGAAAACTCTGAACACAAATCAAAATGGGATAAAACTAAATTTAGATAGTAGACACTCCGTTCTTACTCCCTGAATCATTCTAGCCTGGCATGTCTTGCCACAGCTTTCTGAAATAGCATGTTCACTGCTTGGTCATAGACACACATTCCCAAAAAGAAAAAGTGAAGGAACCCAAAGACTATCAGTGTCATGCTGTTCTGCATCTCTATGAAACTTTGTATCCCAAATGTTGAAATGAGTCTTATAATCAATAAATAACCTCTGGCCTGCCCTGTAATGCACTCCACAGAAGTACAGGGACAAGAGGAGGCTTTGGCCCTAGGCCTTGAAGTGCCACTGTGAAATGAACAGGCTGACTTCATTGCAAGTGAATGGGTGCCAAGCAGGCACACAGTGACTTGCCTAAGCTGAGAGGCAGAGAGGGTAGAGCTAGCAGCCAAGTTGGGAAAAGAACCCAGGAGACCCGACTTTCAGACTCCCCCTTTAACCACCAGACTGGCACTCCCTTACTAAATAGGAAAAGTTGTCCTCATTCAGCAACTAGAAGTTCAAGGAAGAAAAATAATTAGGAGTACATAAATAGCTGGCCAGGATGCAAGCTGGCAAAATTTTAACTGAACTGCAATACGATAGATGGAGGTGGGAGAAAGCTCTGTGCAGAACTCTTGCTTCACTAGGTCTCTGACCGGTGGTGTCAAACTCTAATGCTATGTTGGATCAGCCAAAGGCTGCCAACAGCAACATGATGAAAACCCCTCATTAGTCAACTGGTGGAGGAAGACAAAGAAGCCATAGTAGGGAATGGTATTCTGTCCTTCAAACCAATGGGCAATATTATTTTTTGCAGGGGGATGAGGTGGTCCCAAAAAGAAGTCACTTCATTTCTTTCTCTGAGTTTGAGGAAGTTCATATGTTAACTCAAGATTGTTTCATTGGTTTTGATTAATAGTAAGTGACTTACCACACATAACATTGTAAAGTTCAATATTTTCAAATGGAGGCACTTTGGTCTTGTACTTAAACGTTGGACCATAACCTACAAAAACAGTCTTCCAAAAATAAGAAAAGGAAGAACAATTAGACATTGCTAATATCCAGCAGTAACCCTTCTCCTACTTATGAATACCGTGTACCTTCACTCACACCTCCATTCCCCATCCCTCCTGAAAATCACCAAAACACGTTTTTAAAGACCAGTTCTTTGCTCATACCTGCATGCTGTTGACCTTGTTATCAAAGCCATGGTCTCCCTGGAAAACACATTTTCCAGATGGTTTCTTATAAACATCCAAAGGTTTCCTACATTGAAATAATTGCACAATCAGTCAGGATTTCACATGAAATCACTCTGATAAAAAGCCAAGTTCAGTGCTCAAAGAATCTCTAAGAAGAGATTTTCCAAGCATATTTATCTCTATTTTAATTGCACCATCTCTGTGGTGATAAAAGGCAATGCTATTCATTTCTCCCACGTGCCTTTGCTTTGACAATCAGCCCAGGACAAATGTGTACCTCTGAACCGAAGTCACGGTGCCCTCCTTGTACCTTGTGCTTTGTACATGTGGATGAAGCAAAGCACCTGTCACTGGCAATGTTCTGTCTGCCCAGGTGCTTCAGCTCAGAGATCATAAGATTCTCCAGTCTGGGGCCATGTTTTCCAGCTCACTTTTCTATACTCCTCACTAGGCTCAATGCCAAACACATGGTAGGCACTTTTAAATATGGGATGTTTAATCAATGAAAGAAGATCTGCGTTCTATAAAAATGTTTGCATCCAACTTTACCTATGATATAATACAACTAAAGAGTATAACTGAGTGGTAATAGTGACATATCTAGCAAAAGCCCAGCCTCACCTATATAATTATCTCAATACATAAACAGAAAATGGAAACATCACTCTGTATACATCAAAACCTTTTGACTTTCTTTGTGACAAGAAGACTCCTTTTGCTTAAGTGTCATTAGCACTTTTCCAAAGAACTTTCATTTTTTAAAAATATTTTTATTGACATTTTAGAGACAGAGGAAGGGAGAGGGAGAAGAGAGAGAGAGAAACAATGATGTGAGAGCAAAACATCAATGGGCTGTCTCCTGCATGCTCCTTACCAGGGATGGAGCCCGCAACCCAGACATTCACCCTGACCAGGAATCAAACCATCAATCAACCTTTCAGTGCATGGGATGACTCCCACTGACCAGGGCTCATGTTTATTAATACAAATATTTCCTAAGTACATCACACTGAACTAAAATGCTTAGGGGAAAATAAAGAAATTAAGCATTTGGGTGTCCACCCTTAGGAAAAATGCTTTCAGCTCGGGTTAATAAGATATGCACATATAATAACACAACAATGAAGAGTTAAAAGATTTGCTGCTAAAGGCAGACATTAAAATGTCTGGCTTTAGTCTGCGCTAATTTGCTTAACTGTCGTCATCTTTCATTTAACTTCCACTCAACAACCACATTTACTTCATATAAATCTACCAAGTGTGCCAAATTTGCTCTCTCTTCTAAGCCACCCATACATAAATGATCCTAAAGAGGACATACTCAGAGCCAAGCCATTTGGTCATATCTTTGTAACTTTTCCATGAAGACTCCCCATGTCTGCCCTAAGTTATTTCGATAATTTTTGGTCTTCATACGTCTCTCTGCATAATCTTACATATTTAACTCTATGTACCCCCCTGACAGTAACAATGGGCTATTATGGCATGTGTCACTCCATGTGTTCCATATTGATGTAAGTTCCTAGAGAATAAACATTTTCTCATTATCTTCTCTCCCTTGGAAACTCATTAAAGTGCTCTGCTAGAGTGCATGTGCATATAGAAGCTGTTCAGTTATTACTACAGATTGATTTTCAGCACTTTTTTAAAAGGAGAAAGTCAGAATAAGAGTGAGAGGGGGAAGAGGCTGCTGTCTAGTTTGGGTGGAAAATTGATAAACTTTAAATGCTTAACTCTTTGGAAGTGGTTAGCTTCCGGAGGACATGTTTTACAAAATATTCAAGAGCAAGAAATGGTCTCTTCAATATTGGAGTCTTTGGTAGTTCAAAAAAAAGATAAACAATGGAAAACTTTATATATATATATATCTTATTTTTCACAGAGAGGAAGGGAGAGGGATAGAGAGTCAGAAACATCGATGACAGAGAAACACTGATCAACTGCCTCCTGCACACCCCCCACAACCAAGGCACATGCCCTTGATCGGAATCGAACCTGGGACCCTTGAGTTCACAAGCCGATGCTTTATCCACTGAGCCAAACCAGCCAGGGCAATAACGAAAAACTTTTAAGCCGAAATAAAACAAGTCCACAGCAACAGAGATTTTAAGATTAACAACATGTTCTGAACTCCTCTTAGCCCATTGCTATGGGCTAAGTTTTGTCATCTGAGACCAAATCTGTTCCGTGTGGCAAAGCAGTGCCCCAGTCACACTTTTGACTTACTCAAGTAATAAGAATAGAGGCTAGAATGTAAACGCAAAAATTGAAAAGGAGAGAGACACTGAGATGCTGAGACCCAGGAAATATAAATGTATTATTATCTCAGCACTGATTGTTTATTTAGCATAGAAAACCCTTTGGAAAGGGTGATATTTCCTCTTAGGATGGCTGACGACCTTATAGGCACTCCAGTTGTCAAAGAGCTGGTTATGCAGGTAAGAAACGGGGCCAGTCAAGCCCAAGTTACCTTGCAACATGCCATCTGCGCTCCACCAATAAATGGATGTCCTCAATTCTTCTGTTGTTGGCATAGTGCAAACGTTTGGGAAGGTGCTGCTTCATGTAAGGCTTAAAGTGCTGATCTGGTTTTTTACACTGAAATGTAAATGAAAATTGGAGTTTAGACGGAGTGTCTTCTAGAAAAAGGTGTGGATAGTCTCTCTCTAGAAAGCTGAAGGAAGTTTTAAGCCAAAGAAAAGATTAGTGAATAAATGGAATTTGTTACCCCCTTTCAAATAATATAAACTGGAAACAAATAGGTTCAAAGAGGATCAGGTAACTTTGGAGATGGAAGGCTACCGTCAGAGGGGAGTAAGGCATTTTTAAGATACACTCCGACTCACTAAAAGCAATTCAAGCTCCAAGCCCTTTCCCAGTAGCTTCAATCAAGGTGTGGGGGGTGGAAAGAAAGGGAGGTGGACACATGTTGAGGCCCATGTGATTACATCCTCATGTGCTTTTAAGGACTCTATCCTGGATGGGGGAGTGATGGAACAGGGTGGTGGGCAGATCTGGTTCAGAGAGAGTAAGGATTTGTTTAATCTTGAATGAATACTGTTCAGTACTAATGAGGAAAGATCAAATATTGTCTGTTTGTATCATTGCCAAGACCATTAGGGAGCCTGCAGCTGTCCACAGGCCAGGAGTTTTGAAAGCTCTAAAGAGAACAAATACACAGGATACAGGGCAATGGGGAAAGTGCTCCTCCCGCCCCACAGGGGAGGTGAACACAGGAGGTGAGCATGTGGAAGTTGCTCTAATAGCAGAGGCCTGGTCACGTGCAGTACTTACCGTGAGATTAGCAATAATGGCTTTAGGGTCATCTGTTCAAAGAGAGGAGAAAAATGTCAAAAAGAGATGATAAGAATCAATGAGAGGAATCATTTTTGCAGCAAGAGACTCAATCCTTTTTTACCCCACTTCCAGAAGGGCTGTCCCTTTAGTGTTTTGTTTAAAATATATTTACATTGCGTGTGGGTATTGAATATTTCAATAAGTAAAAAGCAGTTAAATAAGTGGCACAATTCATACAGTGAACTTCCCTGCTGGGTGTGGGTCTCTTCTTCCACAAGGGAATTCCTCCTTCCAGAGCATCAAGATGTGGCTGAGTAATTGCTCCTTTAAGTTATTCCAAATGGTCCCTCTAGAGCCTAGATTTAGTTTATTTGCAATTTAACATCAGGAACTAAACTGGGCATTTGGGGCTTTTCATATAACTTCCTATTTATCTGCGGATCTTTGAAACAAGCTATCATCCACTTTGAGATGAATGTCTAATCCATTGAGTTATGTTTTTTAGAGGGGATTTGGTTTCCTGGGTAATAAATATCATGGGTCTAATTACATAGGTAGCGGCCCCTTCCAGCCACAGGAACACATATGGATGCACCTCCTTTGTTTTCACTACCAGCAAACAAAGGATATTTTAGTCAATACGCCAAACTAGCTAAAAGCAAAACTATGTAAATGATGGCTGTGTATAAACTGTGGACAGGATTATATTATCTGAAGATCCCTTTGGCGGGGGTCGGGGGGAGAGAAAGAGGAGATTGTAGGTTAGTTGGACTTTGTTTTGTTTTCAAAAAAATCTGCCTTAGTATGTTATTATAGAATCAGTAGAAAGGAAAACAGAGTTCAGAAGAGGTACCAACTGTCATGACACAGCCCTCCCGGGAATATAAACATCAGTGGGACAGGTCATGTCCATCTCCTTTCCTGCTGTATCCCAGGGCCTGTGCACAGTAGGAACTCCATAAATGTTCAGTAATAGATATCCTATATAATAAAAGGGTAATATGCAAATTGACCCTAACAGCAGAACAACTGGGAATGACTGGTCACTATGACACACACTGACTGCCAAGGGGCAGTGCACTCCCACAGGGGGAGCTCTGCTCAGCCACAAGCCAGGCTGACAGCTGCCAGCACAGCAGTGGTGGCAGGAGTCTCTCCCGCCTCCTCAGCAGCGCTAAGGATGTCCGACTGCAGCTTAGGCCTGCTCCCCGCTTGCAAGTGGACTTCCCCCGAGGGCTCCCGGGCTGCCAGAGGGATGTGTGACTGCCAGCTTAGGCCCGATTCCCTGGGGAGTGGGCCTAAGCCAGCAGGTGGACATCCCCCAAGGGGTCCCAGAACTGAGAGAGGGCACAGGCCAGGCTGAGGGACCCCTCTAAGTGCACAAATTTTTGTGCACCAGGCTTCTAGTAAATAAATATTTGTTGAAAATGCATAAATAAGCTTGCCTTGTGATATGAACATATACAATCAAAGACAGAATCATAGTTCAGAACCATAGTTCTAAAGCTATGAAATCCAAAGCTAAAAAGTAGGATTCCATTCTACTTAAATTGGGGCTAAATTTTACTTGCATATTTTTATGGAAAGCAAATACAATTATATGCTGTGTAATGATGTTTCAGTCAACAATGGACCACATATATGACGGTGGTGTGACAGTGGTGTGCCATAAAGCCCCAGGGTGTAGCAAGCTAGGTCTGTGTAAGTGCAGTCTATGATGGCTGCATAATGATGAAACCACCTAACAGTGTATTTCAGAGTAGGTATCCCTGTTGTTAAGCAGTGTGTAACTGTAATGAGGGTAGCAATAATGGTTAACCCAAATTGTGTCCAGACCATGTGCACTCTGTCTGTAAGACTCTGCAGACACTTTCTCTCTGATCATTTCATGACAATTCTGGGAGGTAAGTGCTAGAACTTTCACTAAACCAATGGGCATTTAGAAGGTGGAGGGAGGGGCTTATATACTGGGACCCTACCACTGACTGAGCAAGCCATGCTTTGGACCTCTTTACTCTGTGGCCTCTTGACCACAGTTCTCTGCAGGACCAGAATAAGTTCATGTTCTTTGATAACGAAGGAAAATAAAGAGGATGGAAAGTCACAAATGCCCGAGGCCACATTTGGGACACAAATCCATCATTTCCGACGTACTTGGTCCTCTCATGCTAACAGTTCTCACATTGTGTGAGTAGAAGAGGCCCCCAGCACAGCATAGTGGTTAAGAATCAGAGAATCTGGGTTTAAATGTTGGCTCTGCCACTTACTGTCATACTCTAAGCCCATTTCCTCACCTCTCTATGAGCCTTGATTTCTACTGTCTGTAAAAGGGGACAATAATACTTATCACACAGGGCCATTGGGAGGATTAAATAAGATGGTGCATTGATTTAGCTAAAATAGTGATGCCACTAAGACATCATCGTCATAGCTAACATTTATTTGGTTGGACTGCCTGCTAAACACAAATCTAAGTGAGATGTAATCTTTCATTTACTCTTCCCAACAATCCTTATTTTGTAGATGAGGAAACTGAGGCAGAGAGGGTTTAAGCAGCCCACCCAAGGTCCCAGTGAGCCCATGGCTGACCAGAGATTTGAGCCCAGACATCCTGTCACCATTGTCTGTGCTCTAACCACCACTCTAATGCCTCTCATAAAATGAAATCACATGTACAAAACAATTATTTGGTAGTTATCGTTTCTTCCCCCTATAACAACCTCCCCATTACATTTATTGAGGTCTGAGATATCCTTCAAAATAGATAAAAGCATTTGTGCATAAGTGCTGCAAGGCAAATACTAACTCAACAGGTGCCCTAGTGACTTATACCCTGTCTCTGGAGAGGACCTGCCCACGTCAAGTGGGCAGAGAAGGGAGGATGTGGAGGGCAGAAAGGACATTAAAAAGAGAGGGCGGAAACACTGATGCTTTGTTGATTTCACAACGTTGCCTGCAGCTGACCTTGGAACAGTTTCTGTTTGTGCTGACTCAAGAACATAGTTTGAGAAAAACTTAATTTTCCAAAGCTTTACGCTTGGTGCCAATGGTTTCTTATGCCCAAGGCTAAAAACTTTAAAAGTATCCCCCCCCCCCCCCCAATGCAGCATGTCTCCAATAAAACTATGGCCTTCCCAAAAACGAGGCAGGCAGCACCTAAAGCATCTTAGTTCATAAATTAAAGTTCTTGTCGGTGGTATCTCAGAACCTGAATGTGCAGAACATAAGTGATAAGATTATTCCTGTTCATTTCTAATCTTTCAAAGCAGCAGCCACTTCCCAAGGGCATAATAGTTTTTTCTCCTTGGGTTCTGTCAACCATTTTTAGACTCCTCTTCAACCGGACTTGCAGGAATGCTCAGGGTCTCCATAACCTTGTCATGGGCTCCCTAGCTCCAGCTCAAGAGCAAGCCTGAACCTCTTACTGAAAAGTTATTTTCTTGTAAACAGAAGTTTATGGTTATACACATGCCTCAAATGAAATGTATTTCTACATAATAAAAACAAGAGCAAATATTTATATAATGCTCCCACGTGCCAGCAACCAATCTAAGTGATATGCATAGATTCATTTTCACAACATCCCCAGGTGGTAGCTGTCAATTATCATTCCCATTGTTCAGATGCAAAACTGAGGCTTAGAGTTTAAATGACTTATTCATTCTAAATTTTTGCAGAGCCAGGATTTTTACCAAGGTATTCAGAGTAGCTTCAGAGAACAAACCTTTATAATATTACTGCTCCAACAACTTAGTATTTTAAGGATCAACTTACATTTGGCGTTATTGCTAAATTTGGGTCGAATTCTTCCTAGAGTTCCAGGCACTAAAGTAATATCATCCACATTGGTCAGGTAATTGCTCAAGAACTCGGTTCTATCACATGTGACGTCTTCCATTCCTACAGGGACGGAAAAAAAAGATTTTCAGGCAATCTTAAAATTAAAATCTTAACACTGCCACATCTTAATAACATCCAGGCATCTCTTTAATTAGTTTTTAACAGCTACATGCAAGGATCTCTCTCTTTTGAGATTTTTCAATTGACTTTGCATTTTTTTGATGCTTCTTTGTATAGTCTTTGCATCAGGCTTTGATTGAATAGTATCTTGCAGCGCTAGGTGGTTAAAAATGCATCATCTCGGGTGATAAGGACACATATGTAATACCTCAATCAATAAAGAAAAAATTTTTAAAAAATGCATCATCTCAATTATCATTTTATGTCATTCAGCAAGAACAGCAAGGAAAAGGAAGCAACCATAGTCTTTTTTTTTTTTAAATCTTTTTACACAATCCTTATGAAAAGCATCTTATTCTTTTTTTCCCACAGCTGGGAGTGGTGTAAATAACTAGAATATATAATTCCAAGTCTCTTTTACAAAATGTCATTTTCCAACCCTCTCTCTCTCTAATATATCTCCTGACTTGAGTACATAATCACCAGTCCTCACTCTGTCTCCACTGGTGGCCTTGGATGTAACTGACAAAACAATACTGGCAACAACAGATGAGAAAGAAAAATGTCATCTCCAATGACCACCCAAACCGAAGAACAAAACAACACTGAAAAGAGAAGTAAGACTGAAAACAAGTGGCAAACAACGTTATCAGTCAAAACTGAAAGTTAGCAGCTAGAAGACACAAAGGGTCTAGGTAGGGAATGTTTTTAACCAACAAATATCCCTCCAGACCCAAGGTTTGTTTCCTGCCGCGACAAGGATAATTTTTTGATCAATGTTTAAAATATATAAATAAAAACAAACTCAAGTCTTAGAATCATAGACCATGGAAGCTGGTAGAGACCTTTATTGTCATTTCAGAATGTATGAGATGACATGGAACTGCGAAAGTTTAATACATTGCTTTGCACAATCCATTCAATACATGTTCTCTAAGAGGGGAAAATAAGTGATTCTATAAAGAATGCCCTAAGGTTTTTGTAATAAACAATTATAACCCAAAGTGCCCTGGATCTAATAAAATTCAAATTATCACTTTCTGGGATCCCAGATCCAGACCTTTCTGTTTTATAAACAAATTGAAATGAAGAGAGAAAAAAAACAACATATCCCAATATAGTACAAGGGTACTATATCTTGCTCTTAACAGGAAGAAAAATAAAAACAATAAACAGCTACTATGTTCTAGTACAATGTTAACCCAGGAAGGGGAAATCTACAAAAAGATATTAATGGGAGATTGGAAGGATCTTCCATTTGTTACATTTCTACGAAGTCACCTACCCCACCTTAGTAGTGAACCATCACTCTCTCGCTTTTGAAAACCATATGGAAAGTGCTGAATCGCCATAATCCTTCACCCTCCAGACTAATCCCATGTAGGTGGCGCTAATGTTCTCATTCTACAGACGAGGAGGCTGAGACTTCGAGAGGTCACATAACGTCTGCCACATCAAATGGCTCTTAAGTGGTGCAGTGCAATATGAACACCAATGAAACACTGGACCATACTACTTTTTATGTAAGAGATGCTGTGGCTTCCCCAAACCAAAGCAATCTACTCATCTCAGAAGCCTACACAATGGCAACACAAGGTTTAATCTACCCAAGACTTTTACAATGCTCCATCAGGACCCATCTACTTCTTAAGACATCTGGCTCCAACATGTAACCAAATGCTCTTGAACCCTCTGGGCAACTTCAATTGAATCAGCTGTGTCCCATGCTCAAAAGTCTCGGTCCTATCTGAAGCTTTCCACAAGGTTAAACCTGTGGAGCATGATTTTGCAGAGGGTCACATTTAGTCCCTGCAAAAGAGCAAGTCAGTCCCACTGTTTTTGTTTTTGTTTTTTAAACCTTCTCACAGATCATCTAGAACATTCTGGAAAGAAAATTTCAGGCCCAGAGCAGAGCTGTTTACTAGGGAAATTTGCCTGTCATACATTCTTAACAAACTATTAAAGAGTCAACCAATGTTCCAGTTCCAGAAGAATGTAGCTCCATATTCCAGGGTCACTGTGTCAATTTAAGAGTTCTGGAATGTAGTAGCTACTTTCCGGAACTCAATCTGAGCACTTATGAAATAAGAAGGCTCTCTGAGGACTCCCTCCAGCCAGCCCTATAATCACATAATGTTTATGACATTCTTGATCACCTCAAAAAAGGGGCCATGAATTTTTCTACTTTACACTGTGATTTAGAAAAACTGCCTCTTCCTCTCTTTCAACTGTCTTCTCTACTAAAGCAGTGTCCTCTGGTTTTGTCTTGAATTCCCTCAGTGGGTGCAGAGACATATTTTTACTTATATGCCACTTTGACAAGAATCTTATGTCTCTGCCTCCTTATCATGCTTGGATTTACTTTTTAGTCTCATAAACCCTGTGGACTCCTTTTGGGGATATGGCTATCAGAGATGGGGGATTATTGTCTAAAATGTTATATTTACAGAGGAAGATATTAACATAACAAGCAAATTGCCTGCAACATTTTAATAAGAGAAAGGTTTCTGTAGAAAGGCTTTTCCTACAGAGAATAGGTAGATAGAGGAAGTGCCTGGTTTTGATCAAAATGAACTTGGAGTCACCTCAGGTCATCTCCTAGTTTGAGTCATGGTTTGATATCTTTCCCCATTCTGATGAAATGGGGAAGAGGTGAAGAGCACGACCTGGGATTCTGAGGGAAAAGGTTCCTTCCTTTCCTCTACACCATTGGAAACATTATCAATGACTCTATCCTATTAACAAAGAAGAAACAAAGCTTTACCATGGTCTCCAACGAAGATGACATTCACACAGCGATGCAGCTTCAGTTGTTTCAGGCCATCCATTAATTGCCCCACTGTTTTGTCAATTTCCCTCAGAGGATTTGTCATCTGGAAAAAGGAGCAAATTAGTCCTTACAAGTTGTTTTTCCTTTCAGTTTCTCATAGATCTTCTACTCCTAGAACATTCTGGAAAGAAAACTTCAGGCCCAGAGGCAGAGCTTTGTCTAGGGGGATTTGCCTGCCATTCGTGATGGAAAGCTGGTCTAAGCACTTTGTATTCTTTCAGGAGCACAAAATCTCCCCTCATCCAATCCCTTTCAAGATACTTTGATATAAAAAATATAAAAGAAATATTAAGGGAACTTTTTTTAAGAGATAAAATGCCTTTCTAAAATGTAACTATTTAAATCCAAGAATTCTGAGAGTGAGCAGAAAGTCAGATGATTGTTTAAGTCTCCTGTGCCCTAGGTGAAGTCACGTTAGGCACTGAATCACAGCAAGAAGATTTAGGCTTTGAACCACAGCAAGAAGACGAAGGCTAAGTGAATCAAAAGCAATTCTGAGGTTAAAGGTAATCTTCACTGGATGCTAAATTAGAACATCATTAACACAATGCAATCTATCTAATGTTCCAAGTAACTGTCAATTTCTGAGAATAATAGGTTCTTAATATAAGAACCTCTTCTACATATCAATTTAGTCCTTTTCAAGCTGATTTTGAGTAAAATAAGAATCTACAAGAGTCCTACCACACAAAAGTAAACCACTGATCTTATTTAGCCTAACAAAACCCCAAAAACTTAGTTCTCTGAAGAACATGTCCAAAGTCTAAGAAACATAATCCATCCCTTTTTTTCTTGCTTCAAATGAAAGTGTCTAACAGTATGAATGCTCCCACATACTAGTGGCCTCTCCTTCATTTTCATCTCTGCAACGGAAAGATTTTCAAGAACATCAGACAAAGACTTGACAGTACTTTAGATGAATTTTAAATCTTAGCTACAATTATACACATGCACTCAAAATGACTGAGATAAGAACAAAAGGGATCTACATATCATTTTTCATCCCGACACACAATATTATCTTCCATTAGCATCTTCTCAGATGACTCAAACCTTTCCTCATATCCTGTCACCAGTAAAGTCAGTTGTTAACTTGTTTTTCTTCATGATGGGAGTCAGTATTTCAAATTCTGTCCCAAGGAGGAAGTCACAAGTGATGATTTCAGAATGATAGATGCATAATCTGAAAGGGCTAACAGATGGGGGATTGAGTGGTATTTGCTTCTGAGAACACCATGCTCTCCTCTAAGAACTTTGCCTAGACAAAGAAATACTAAATATACAACATACATCAACCTCGACAATTACTTATTTTCCTTTAATAAACAAGACAACTTAGATAAAATGCAGAACCTACTTCTTAGGGATCAGTTCAGCCCATCATAAATGTGCCTTGGAGGTATCTGAAGGTTTTGAGAATATGAACCTCTAGGTTGCTACGAATATACTAAAAAGACTAGACATTACTTATTATCCCTATGTGAAAACACACAGAATTTTATCTACTCATTACTTCCTCTTTCTTTCTGTCTCAGCTATTCTCTTGTCCATAACCTAAGACCGTTTTAGAATTCTGAAACAGACCACAAATCTAAACCAATTTTCTATTGAGCTCTGATCTCCATTATCTTTGAAGAGTCCCCCAGATACTGTGCTGGGTTGTTTTCAAGAAGCACTGTGAACAAGTGGAAGCAAAGCCAGTAGCCTTCTTCACATTCACTGAAGCCTCAATGTAAATACTAGTTTTAAGGCAACTAACTCTAAAGAAAGTAGAAGGCTTTTTTTTTCCTGCCTTGCTGAAAGTTAAGGAGGTCTTCACATCAGTGTTAACCTCTGCAGGACCAGTTTCTTCTGGACTCAAAGGAAAGGATGATGCACCAGAGTTTTTCTGAAACTTATTCAGCTGAGTTTCCAGCCACGGTACTGAAGGAAATCTTCAGCTCAGACCTACCCGCCACAAAGCTTTGGAACAATAGATAAACTTACTTTGTCCTGACGCGTTTCCACAGCATAATGATCCATCCTATGTAATTTTCTTCTTCTTTTCTTTGGAGGAGCAACTGGTCTTTCCTGCCTCCTCTTAGGGATAACCTTCCTCTTAGGTCTCTTAGCCGGAGTAAGAGGTGAGCCATAACTACTCTCCTGTACTGGCGGATAGAGATGTGTGGACTCAGAAGTCGTCTGTCCCTCTGGGTCAGATAATAAAGCTCACACTTTGCCATCTGGGGTCAGTAGAGTCTTAGTGAGAAAAACTAAGGCTCCTTAAGTGAGAAAAAGTTGGTATGAAGGATTATTCAGGGATCTCTATCAAGAGAAACCCCCTAAATTGACCTTGATGCTGCTGTCACAGTCTCTTCACTGAGAACAAGCATATAATTTAAGAGAATCTGGCCATGTAAATGTCTTATGGCCGAGGAGCCTACTGATAGGCGTGGATACACCTGATGGTGACCTAGAATTGTGCATTTTAAAACTCCTGCTTTAGGGAGAGACTAGATCTTGGTTATGAAGAGCTCTCCATCTAAAAAGTACTAGCTGAAAACTAAATAGAATATTAGTTACGTGGTTATTTCAAGGTGACAGTGGGATTCATGTAGGTGGTTCCAGTTCAGAATCTGATAGTTATCTGTTCACACCACCAACTATATCAAAGCAAGTGTTCTTGGCAAGGAACAGGAAAAATTTTAAAACCAAGGATAAACTAAAACATAAATAATAAGCAATCCTCCTTGGTCATGAATGTACTTCCACAAATCAGGACTTTCAGCAGGAGAGAGAACTTGTCACTGACAATTTAGGTTTCTAATACAGAGAACCTCTAAGCCATGAGATAACCATAAATAGAACTGTCTTTTAAAAAAAATTCTCTTGTATAATTAGATAAAATGTAAAAAGTCATCAATATCTCTTCATCTTAGTACACATATCAAGAAAGAGTAAACTTATACTCTATCAGAAACCCATTTGGTGGGGAGTGGCACTACTATGCATCTTGTTGTGAGAATCTAGAGAGTAATAAATGCCAACACGTAAACTGAAAAAGGAACATAACCTTTTGGGACTTCCCAGATGCTGGAGAAAACCAGGCCCCTGATTTGCTGATGGTGCAAAGGTGAATTAAAGCAGCAAGCTCTGCTGTTTACCTAGCTGATTTCTCTTGGTAGGACTGTCCAGAGACTCATTCAGATGCAGGAAGGGGCAGAAGGAGGAACAATGTTAGTGTATCCACAGAAGAGGCCATCTGCCATGCGATTTCACTGTTCCCAGAGCAAGCAACTGCAAAGGCACTTCCATTTCTGTCTCATCCTCGCTCTCCAGCAGAGCGATTGAAAGACACAGCCCCACAGACTCTGGTTGAGTTTGGTATTATTTTTAAATGCTTCTAGTTTTAGGCAATTCTCCATGAGAAGAGAAGCAAAGGAGAAAGAGGGTTTCTCATTTCATGGTCACTGAATACATTCAGCTAGAGCTCAAGTCTGCCTATCAGACACTCGGCCATTTTGCAAGAGACCTCAACATTCCGAAGACTCTGAAGGCGGGCCCTTCCGATTGCAGCGGGTTAGAGGAGCAGCGGGAGGAACAGGATTTAGTCAAAATGAGTTTTCATCCAGTGATTATATTGCATATATTTCCTTCTTCGAATGTTAGAGGTAGATGGAAGCTAAGTGTTCACTGACCAGCCATACTTTAGTCTGACTTGAGAAGACTTAGCCTGAGGTTATTAAGAGGATGGGAGGAAGAGGGGCAAATTTCCCTGCTTTTCAGGATCCTTTGCCTTCTGAAGGTAGTCACTAGCCAGCCAAAGCTCTGCCTCTAGGCCTGGAAGAGCAGCCGAACGAGGGGTCACAGAGGAAGCATAGAAGGTCAAAAGAGAAAAAGGTTGCGCCAATAATCAAAAGCAAGCATATTTCTGAACATTCACCATTACACTACGAAACCAGGAGCAATAATACACCATTTCTTGAAACTATTAGCCCAATGTTTGGTCATCTAATTGAATAGTCTTTGAGAATGGTCCTGAAAAAAAAGTATACTCAATTAAGCAAGAAAGTACAAACTTCAACTGTGTATAGCACAAACCATTTTGCTAGGCTGAATCATTTCAATGAAATTTCAAACGCAAGATAATTTCTCATTGATGGAAAAGATAGCACGTACCTGATTTTAATAACAATATTGCAGCTAATATAATCTTTACATGCACAATAAATGTATATGATGGATGTATAGGTATATAAACCAATTTAGTCTATAACAGAAGAGAGATTTTGCTGGCTTGCTTTGGTTTTGTGTTTTAAAGTATAAACTGTCTTTATTTTCTTTCAGTTAAAAATAAGATTCCTAGAACCAAATAAAAAAATATTAACATCTGGAAATATCCTTTGTATTAGGAGAAGAAAGTGGCCAGGTTACTAGGTTATCATAACTGAAGACATATTCCAATAGATCTAATTCAGACTGTTTTACCCAGTAAATATGTGAGTATATCCTAGTTACAAGAAGTATTAATACTAAAAAGAACATAGTATTCCTGAATACTTCCAACTCTTAATTCAAAGAATGGTACAAGAAAAATCTGTTTGTATATTTATGAGCAAAATGAGCATAAACCCATCATTACAGCAAATTAAAACATTCTATATTATGCTTCATTTATCATTGCTCAGTACATTAAAAAACTTTTTAGTTTATTTCTTAAAGCATACACACATACACTAAAGTGAGTAATCATAACTGAACTACACATATTAGAAATCCAGAGAGTTCCATTAAAAAAGAATGCTTATTACTAACCCATACAACTTTTAAGAAAATGAGGATTACAAGAGCTTACTGTAAAAAGCCAAGTTCTGACATAAAGAGTCTTGTATAATTTGAACATAGCTATTAACTGACCACTCTGCTTATCTCCTGGCCTGAAGGAGGGTTAAGTGATTCCAGGGGAAGAGCCCTGGTCTGGGAGTTGGAAGTTCTGAGGTTCTCTCTCTAAGGTCACTTATCAGCCGTGCAACGTGAGCAGCCCTAAACCTCCGTAAGTTTCAGCCTCATGCTTTTAAAAGCATGGTTATACCAAGTGGCTCCCACATCCCTATTTTGCCTATGCCACAGGGTCTTTCGGGGGGGTATCATTATCTATTTAAAGTCGACCCTTTAAATAGGGCACATGGAACTGCTTAGAGGTTTTTTTGTTTTTTAACATTTTCACAAAATGTGGTTCCATTTGTTCACTTTAATCTCAAAGAAAGACATCCTAAGATAAAACAGCCAGGCTTGCTCTGGCAAAAAATAAGTTTGTGTTTCATGCATGCAGATGTTTATCTCATTTTATCATTTGTGTTTCATAATCATGCAACACTGGTTGAACATCAAAGGGATAGGAATAAGAGCATCAGACTTCTATGACTTCAATGATTTAAGGCAAACTAAGAATGGTTTTTAATAGCCATTAGTTTCCAGTGCTTAAAAAATCACCAGTGACATAATGTGAATGCACTCAGAAATACTTATGGCTCCCTGCTATTTACTGTCTTTGCTTAAACAGGCTGCACTTTGCTAAAAATATTTAAAATAAGTATTATCCGTATTACAGCTATCCTACTCATCCTTATGCTGAACACAATGAACTTAATTATAGCCAACAGTGTTGTCATGGCCTAACAGGGAATTGAAGGCAATTGCCATTAATAATGTTTTTAAATGATTTCTCAACCAGAATCAAGTTTTATTATGTTGGTGTAGTCCTCATCACTCTACTAAGAATGAGTAGTGGGAAATATTGAAAATATTAAAAGGTTTAGCTTTGCAAATGTCATGGAATTTTTAAACGATAATTGCTGAAACACTGGAAGATTTCCATCTGTAGATGAAAGAGGAAAATAATAACATCACCATCCTCTTCCCCTCCTGAATTTGAAGTTATACTGGCTATTACATTACAAACAGATTGTCTTCTACCACATATTAGTGTTTGATAAAGGGTGTCACATTGCTCTGCTAACTAGATTCATTCAACAGTATTTTTCTCCATTAAGAACTTATTTCATTCTTGGAAGTGATGGACATGTTCATACTCTCGATCGTGGTGATGGTTTCACAGGTTTATGCCAATGTCAAAATTTATCAAATAAAAAGTTTACAAAGCTGTAACATATGCCTGGTTGATTGTAGCTGACGTACCCCATCTGAACTGCATAATAATTTTAATGAAGTTGAAAGTCAGTTGCAATGTTTTATGCTGCAGGTTTTATCTCCAGATTCCTTTTCATTCCTGTCCCAGTGATGGAAAATGCCAGCCCTTCCCCCTCCTTCACCCTTTACTCATGCCTTCAAGGCTGGACTATACCACTCCCTTCAACTCCAAGTTTAAAATCTATTTGAATATCAAATCAATCTGAAATAAAATCACTGCAAGAGAAACAAGTATGTTGAAGATTTCTTAAAACTATTTTAGTCTTGTAATTCTTTGACTATGTATAAGCCTTTCAGATACATACACCCTGAGAGACTTTGTACAAATCATGAAATAAGGTCATAGATCAGGTAGCCCAGGGACACAGGTTCCCTGAAGGCAGATGGTAAGCTACTAACCTCAGGGCCAAAAGGGCCATATTTGTGTCCAGATAAATCAGGTTGCTCTGAATAGAAGGCATAGACTGAAGGCCTAGAGGAAAATAGGAAGGTTCAGAATCTCCCCCAAACCACATATAACAAAGAATATCCAACATCCTTACACATTTTTTTTTAAATCCTCTCATATCAGGTTAATCTCCCAACAACTATTAATCTTACCATGGAAAACATCACATTCTTGTTTTTTGTTTTGTTTTGCTTTCTATTGCTTCCACATCCACCACTCGCAACACCTCCAATACACACCACCACCACCACCACCACCACCACCATAATGAAAGAGGAACATAATAAAACATCACCATCCCTTTGATTCCTGAAGGCAGTAACTGCCTGGTGCCGCCCCCAGGGATCAAAATTCACAAAGAGAAAAAAAGTCACAGAGAAAAATCTGAACACACACTCAGGTCTTTGATCCTCAAGATAATATAGCCCAGTGACAATTCGCAGGGGCCACGCAATCAGCAGCTCCATTAAAGGGAAAAGTCAGTCTTACTGCTTCCCCAATCCTTGGAATGCAGTTGGTTCATTTATCCAAGCCAGGAACTCCCTTAAAATATGTGGTAGAGGCCAGGATTAATAGATGTAGTAATCCATGTAATTAAATGCTCCCCAATAACCTAGTCTATTGTATCTTCTTAGGGAAGTAAGGCTTAAGGCTAAGAACCACAAAACTTAATAATACCAAACCTTGGTTGTGCTTCTATTCCACAGCCTGTTTTGTTTTGTTTTGTTTTGTTTTGTTTTTACCCAATTCTAACCTAAGATTAAAATATACGGAGGAAAGGGAAAGAAAAATCAGTAAGAGGGAAACAGATACCTTTCGTTGTCTGGCAGGGTGAGCCACTGCAGTATGGTTAATATTCTCCGCTCGTGAGGGATGACCCTGGAGAGTAAAACAAGCAAAGCATGATGGGAGTTTTGTACGGTAATAACCAAAACACGTGGGAGTTTTGTAGGGTATTATCAAGAAAGCATAATGGGAGTTTTGTAGGGTAATAACAAGCAAAGCATGATGGGAGATTGCGTGTCAACAAGCTCCAGCCTGTTGAGCACTTGCTCTTGCACCCAGGCCAAGTGCTCTCTAATTACCACCATCTGTTTTCACTTCGTTGTCGTAAAAGAGCCTCATTCAAATTAGTGTTAGAACTTCCATTTCCACTTGCAACATATTACATTGCTCAACCACAAAGGAGACTGGAAACTGATTCACAATCAAATGAGGAACCTGCCTTGCTGATCAGAGACTAGGCTGCAGGCAGAAAGGACCCAGGGCTCAGAATCTTTGCCATTTAGTGGGTAAAGCTGTTAGCTGTGGCCGCAGAAGGACCAGGATTTACATCCTCAAGCTGCCTTTTCTTTTTTTAAATTGATTTTGGAGAGAGAGAGAAACACCAATTTGTGGTTCCACTTATTTAAGCATTCATTGGTTGATTCTTATATGTGCACTGACAGGGGATCAAAAGCACAACCTTGGGATATCGGGATGAGCTCTAATCAACTGAGCTACCAGGCCAGGTCCAATCTGCTTCTGGAAGGTGGTGTGACTTTTCTTGACTTCTAAGCCTCTTTGACCTCTTTTGGCCTCAGTTTACTTATCAGTAAAATAAAGATAATAGCAAAACACCCTGCACTAGCTGGCTGTAAAGATGAAATAAGACAAGATAGGCAAAGGGCATGTACAGTTTCTAGCCCCTCATAGGTATAAAAAGAAGCCTTATTTTTATTAATGATCAGAATTAGTTATCGTACTATCTCTAAACACACACACACACACACACACACACACACACACACACACACACATATATATGCCTTTGGAAACATGATTTAATCTGAATCTTTACGTTCCCCCTCCACAAATAAGGGGTTTAGAAAGGCATTCTTGAAATTCTCTTCGGGCTCTATAAAAATCTATCAGGAATGGGCACATATAATTACGAGCCTGACAAAAAGGGTATAATCTTCATCCACAATGACTTTTGTGTTTTAAGTCTCATTCTTCTGTTGAAATGTAATTACCCTAAATCTGGCACTCGCCTAAAGAGCTCTTGGCTAACATGACAGCAATGCATCCTTGGGGAAGTTTCCTTCAGGTGCTCACAAGCTGAGTGATGTCTTTATTCATAGGGAAATGTGCTTATTCTTTCCTAGCAAGGAGCACAGTATGCTTTTCTGCTCCAACATCCAACACTGGACATTAGAGCATGTTTATGATGAATTCAAATTAAAGCTCAAGTTTAACTGTGGTTAGTAAAAATCACTGTGGCCAAGAGTGAGCCATAGTGTAAACTGCAGTCTCTGGGTGATAATGATGTGTCAATGCAGACTCATCACTCATGATAAATGTACCACTCTGGTGAAGGATGTTGATAATGGGAAAGACTATGCATGAGTGGGGGCAGAGGGTATATAGGAAATCTCTATACCAACTGCTCAATTTTGCTGTGAACCTAAAACCTTTCTTAAAAACTATTTAAAATGTATCCTGGAATGTTGGGTGAGCCATTTAAACATTTACTCCTTGTGGATGTGAGCATGAGAGAGCATGGAGAAAGACAAATTTTCAGAGCCATGGTAGAAGTCTGGAGTTGGCGGGATCTCTAAACAAGCAGCCTCCCCCATCCCCACCCGCACCCACTCCAGCCTTCTCTGATAGACTAGGGATTTTCACTTCTCAGGGGTCTCGCGCTGTCTAACCCAGCGGTTCTCAACCTGTGGGTCGCAACCCCTTTGGGGAATGAACGACCCTTTCACAGGGGTCGCCTAAGACCATCCTGCATATCAAATATTTACATTACGATTCATAACAGTAGCAATATTACAGTTATGAAGTAGCAACGAAAATAATTTTATGGTTGGGTCACAACATGAGGAACTGTATTTAAAGGGCCAGAAGGTTGAGAACCACTGGTGTAAACCATCCTACTCAGAAAATCATGTTTACCATAAAATAAGTCCTCATTCAAGCAAATTCCAATTGAATAAATGTGACCTCGTTTATTATATCTTATAATTGAATTAGAAATAGGCATAGCAAAGTCAGGTTAATCACATAAGAGATTTAATTTGTCAGCCTTAGAAATCCCCAGAACAAAAGAATTACGTATTTTGAATTCTTTCCTAATTAAAAAAAAAAAAAGCAAATGCCTTTTCATCTTATCTTACTTCACTACCTACATACAAGCTGCTTTATATTATATAATCGGCGTTAAGTCATAAAAATGGACTTTGATGAACTCATTTGATGCTAGTGGAAAAATACAAGCTGTTAGAATTTGTGTCCAGTTCAGAATGCTCTTACGCAGCGGTTCTCAACATGTGGGTCGAGACCCCTTGGCGGTCGAACAAGCCTTTCACAGGGGTCGCCTAAGACCATCCTGCATATCAGATATTTACATTACAATTCAAAACAGTAGCAACATTACAGTTATGAAGTAGCAACAAAAATAATTTTATGGTTGGGTCACAACATGAGGAACTGTATTTAAAGGGCCAGAAGGTTGAGAACCACTGGTTTAAGGCTTTCATTGGACAGGGTGCTTGAACAGTAGGGTGCAGGGAATAAAACATCAACTCAGAGGCCAGAATGTCTGGGTTTGAATCCTGACTCCACATGTGATGGTGATGAGACTGGCAAGTTACCTAACCCTTCTGTGCCTCTATAAAATGATGGTAATATTACCAGACTGTTGTAGGGATTAAAAGACATAATATATATAAAGCATTTAGAATAGTGCCTGGCACATAGAAAGAGTCTGGAAAAATGTTAGCTTTTACAATTATGTACTGGATTCACAGGTCCTAAGAGATGATATACTCATTCAGAAAATATTTGTTAAAAGCTTATTATGTTCAAGGCATTTGTGGGAATAAAATTAAAGATAAAAGATACTCCTACCAAAAAAAAAACAACAACAAAAAAAACAAACAACCCAAAAAAACAAAACAAAACAAGAAAAAACAGAGGAGTTACCATTCTCTGCTTGGAAAGATAAGCAGGTCATTATGATTCCCTGAGCGGGACTGAGTGTGTGTGTGTGTTAAGAGTATAAGATGACAACATTGGAGGCCTGAGTATTCATTCTAAGTATGACCTTGAGCACAACATTTTACCTCTCTACGCCTTAGTATTCCAATCTCAAAAAATGAGGTATTGGACAAAGTGGTGTCTAAATTTCCTAGGAGTTCTAGATTATCTTTATGAAATAACCACAGATCAACATAACATGGCCCTTACCCATTAGTGTTTAAAATACAATTCAGAGTCAACATAAACATATCTGACAAAGGAAGAACGTATGTCCACACAGAAATGAAAATAGGGTTCATGCTGTCATTGTGATCATCACTGATTGATACAGAATTTGTCATAAGACCTTGTACATTGGACATGGTCAGAAATAAAAAAGAATGCAAAATGAAGGACTAGATAAGGTATTTAGTGATAAAGGAAAACAAATTACCTTAGGACATACATAGCCATTTTCTGGTCATGTTAAAAGAGATAATGTAAAAAAGAAAATTAGCATTTATTGGTTGTTCTCTATGTGCTAACTATCCTACTAAGCACTTAAATAAGTTAACTCATTCTATTTTCACAATACCCTATGATGAAGGCACTACCATTCCCATTCAAAGATGAGGACATGGGTTTAGTGAGAGATTACATCACTTGTTCAAGGTCAACAATCTATTAAGTGGCGGAGCTGTGATTAGAATCAATCTAAACACTCATATATAAAGGAAATTACTGGCCTTGGACATGAATTGACATTGTTATAAAATGTAACAGCATCAGCTGAGGATGATTTTGAAATGAAATACTATCACTTAAAAGGCAAGAATTATCTAGGTTGCAGCACAGAATCATGTTAAAAAGATGGCCTTCTAAGTCTATGGCTTGAATCTGGTTTTAAATTAAAAATTTTTCTAAAGGCACTATGTGTAGTGCCTTTACACATATTCCATTAAATAATTGGAAATATGATCATTTTTTTTAAGTTACAAGAAGATATTTTAAATAGAAAGCAAAAAATGAATCCAAATCATTTTTAAGATATAGATACAAGAAGAATGGCCTGAGAAGCAAAACAAAACCACAGACATCTTTGGAGCACTCAAAAGCCACTTTCTTATAAGTGGTTGGAAATGGGTGGAGAAAATGGCCATTCAAAACCAGAACACTAGGCCTTTTCAATAAAGCTTTACAGCAGTTTGGGGGGGTAAGGGCAGGGACTAAGTATTAATTACATTGTTGGCTCCTCTCCATTTTGCCAGGCAAATATGTTGTCCAACAGAAAAAATCACTTCTATAAGTATCTATGACAGTCAAGGGTCATAGAAAAGTAATGTGTAGGATTAAGCTAGTAGATCAACATGCCATTTACGTAAAGTGTCTGACGTGCCCATGTGTATTTCACAACTCAGAAAACCTCTTTTTAAAAAAGGGAAAAAAGACTTTTAAAGGAGTCCTCTGTCTTCGCTTCAAATCACCAAACCCAATTACAACTTAACCATTCAAATCTGAAAAAGCTACTTTTATTCCTGAATTTGGAGAATATAGACAGTACCACTCTGGATTAATTTAAACCTGTGATTGCTGTCAGCACACTACTATTATAGAATAGTCAAATTTTTGTTAAGGAATATGGGGCAAACATGGAAACAGCTTTAGGTGGTTTTTTTAAAAAAAAAGATGGAAAGAACATCTCAGGAGGAACAAAATCCCCATGAAAGTCAACAGATTCCTTTTCTTACCAACAGCTTAAAAATAATCAACATGTTGGCACTTTTATTAGGTAAGTTTCTTCTACTTTATGAACATTAACTACTAATCTCCCCATCACCTGGGGGAGGGGGTAAGTGGTCCATTTTCCTACTTAGGGAAATCCTGGGGTTCACTAGGAAAATGGAGTGAAAATAGAGGCTTTCCCTGCCTCCTGTCTGGAATATCCACTGTCTAGACCACTATATCAGCCTGAGCCCACAATACATTTTTAAAGTTGTGAGTCAAAATAAATATAGAAGGTTAGAATATCTATATATATAAAAGCCTATGTGACCGTTCAACCATTCAACCGGTAGCTATGATGCACACTGACCACCAGGGGGAAGAAGCTCAATGCATTGGCATGGAAACATGGAACAGACTGATGAATCTCAGAGGGAAGGGGGGAGGGGGGAGGGTGGGAAGAGATTAACCAAAGATCTTATATGCATACTAGAGGCCCGATGCATGGATTCATGCACCGGTGGGGTCCCTCGGCCTGGCCTGTGGGGACTGAGCCAAAACTGGCTCTCTCCAATATCCTCTGAGGGGTCCCAGATTGTGACAGGGCACAGGCCAGGCTGAGGGACCCCACTGGTGCACGAATCCGTGCACCGGGACTCTAGTATTTATAGAAAATGATAATAAAAACCACGGCAATAAACAAAGACAAATACACATTCCCTGGGTGGCAAGTTATCAAAAACCTATGAAAGGGGACAGAGAAATTTAAGGAATGACTAGAAGAGGAAGAGAAAATCTTCCTTACATTTGATTAAGAAAAGATGGGATAAAAGAGAGATAGAAGAGGAAGAGAGGGTGGGAGAAAGAGATGGAAGGGGAGACAGAGAGATGATCTCTGGAAAAAATAACTGGAAGGCTATTTTGAATCAGAAAATATTCGTAAGTTCAAGCACTTTTCCATTTAACTGAAATGAAATAAAATTGAATCAATGTTTCACAAACACAGTCATCACTGTAATTTTACAAACATTGACAAAATAAAGGTAACTTACACAGACCAGAAGAATGTCCCAGCTTTCACCCCTTGCTTGGTGGCTGTGATCCATAGCTAATGAGGAAAAATAAGAGTCTTATAACGTTTTGAGCTTTGGTCAAGGAAGAAAAAAAAAGTTTTAAAGCATATTAGATCAGCTATCTGATACTTTACCCACACCATAAATTTCAGATTATTTGCAATGATTTTTTTTCACATCTGGAAATCAGAATCATTATTTCCATAAATGTTATTTGATCTGTTCACTGCAACAGCTTTCAAAAGCTCTGCCCTGATTCTAGTGGCATTTTTAAAAACTCTTATTTCATCTCAAAAGTCTGTTCTGTACCTTTCTTGTCTGATCATTGTTCTGAACATCGCACGTATGTGGCAGAACTCTAATCATCAAAGGACCCAGGAGTGGACCATATGTTTCCTTTACTATTGAAAGCCTACAGAGGAGAATCCCAATTTGGCACACAGATGTCAGGATCTCGAAACCTAGCTTTGTCTCGTTTTGCTTTAAACTAAGTGAATGAAAAGAAAGAGAAAGGTTATTTTTTTTTATTCTGGATTTTCCTTTGTATCTTTTACTTAGCCTATTAGGAAATGGAATTTTAGGAATAAGTTCCTGGAATAAGTTAGGCGAACCAAGCATTTCATTAAGTTTTTTAAAATATTCTTTCCAGCCCATGCGGTTGTCAGGCAGAAGATAGGGCCGTTAAGAGCCTGAGCTCTGTAGCTAGGTGGCTGGATGTTAAGCCTTGTCCCTGTCATTTACCAGCCTGCAGTCCTCCAGCAAGTTACTTAAGCTCCCTGAACTTCAGTTTCCTTTAAAATATAGGTAATATTCCCTAGCACATAGGCTTATTCTAAGCTGTAAGGACTTAATACATTTAAAGACCTTAAAACAGTGTCTTGGCATTATGCAATAATGGAAAGAAATATAATACAGTTATTCCAGAAACGTTAAAAACAGTTTAGGATGTGTTCCATTGAAGAGCAGTCTGTGAGAAGAAACCCACTCACTTTAGGAGGCAAACAGGAAGGAGAAGAGTGGCTTGTTGGTTATAAGGCCGAAGCAAAAAATGGCCTAGGAATCTCAGCCACTCCCTTTTCTGGTTTCATTGCATCCAGACTTTGAGGGTGTCTTACTGACTCCAGAGAAAACCTTTGGTTTTTGTGATCAAAGCGGTAATTGGGAGATGTAAGGCAGAGAGGAGCTCGGCCATGATTTCAAAAGGCCATGGTTTGAGATGGCTGGCCTGGGAGAGTGCTGCAGATTCCTAGCTCCTTAGGGGGTCAGGGCGGGGGTGGGGGGCATGAAAATCCTCAGCCCCCCAAATTGCAGCTGTTGCAGTTGGCAAGCAAGGGATGGGGCAAGAGAGCATAGGCACCCTGTCAGATCCCGGATGTCCTCAGCCTGGCAGAGGTAGGGTCCCGTGGGGATGGATCTGAGAGATAAGGATCTCAGAACGTTCCAAACAGTGTTCCAGGGTTTGGTCCACAGTATATTTCCACCTTATGTACAAACTCTGGCATGCCCAGGTGCCCTGGACTTTCATTCATTCATTCATGTTCCAGCACCTCCGTGAGCAAGTAGATGCACTCAAACTAAGTGCTGAGCACCCCACATGTCCTCAACACCACACCAGATCCTGAAGAGACCAGTCTCTCACATTAAGTGATCTGTTTGCATACTTACTTTAATTTCAGGGACACAGCTTAGAGTATTCATTTCCAAACAACTTTCTCGAAAACTGAGTGGCTTGCTATTTTCAAGAAAGCTGTACTAGGCAATATTTGGCAGATATGAAATGTAAGATCAATATGGGGTTTTCTAATGGATTTTTTTTTAATGCAATGTTGTCAAATGATGACCCTGCACTTTCAAATGTTGATATTGTGGAACACATGCTGATGTTGGCATTATCTTGGCAACAGGAAGCCCTATAAATAACTTTCAGCCAGTAGCACTCAAGGGACAAGATCACCAGAAGCGGGCTTCGCGGGGGTGCAAGGAGAGAGCACTGGGAGAGAAGACACAAGAGGGGGTGCTAAACGTATCCCGATGGCAAAACCAAGATCGTTTGTTCTTTGTACTTTTCTGAACTTTCCCAAATTCTTACAGTGACAAGTAACATCTTTGCAATTGGGGGAAACAGGTAACCAATTGTATAAAGAGAAATGTTCATGATGAAGACAATGTCAAGTTCAAATGTTTATTTCTTCTCAAAAAAAAAAAAAAAAAAAAAGAAGCAAAATATTCTCCCTGCTTTTTGGGAGAATTTTTCTAAAAGGAAATTGGCAGCATGGTTAGAAAAATGCAAAAAGAGAACAAATAAGAGCAAATACTTAAAATTTTACAAACACATTTAAAAATCTCAAACAAATGCCAGCAGTAATGAAGCCGACCTGTAAAGTTGGCCAATGGCACCAGACTAAAACATGGAGAGTGCTTAAGTTATGGCATATCATAAGCAGCCAGAAAAGTTCCTTTGCAGGTCATATGTATTTAAAGTTAAATCTAGTAATTACAGAGAAAAAAAGGCACTAAATCATTGGCCCAAAAGAAGAAAAGTGAAGTAGAGCCCATAGGGCCATAAAAGAGAGAAATGAGACAAATTCCTAGTTCCTTGTTAATTCAGAGAAGTGGGATTATGATTTCCCGGAATATAAATGCAATGTAAATTTCCTCAGAGGTTGGTAAAACAACACAGCTTAAAAAAAAAAATGAGCTGAGAAGACACTGGGTTTAGATACACCTGCCTTTAATCCCAATATTTCTTCCATTTCCCTGCTTTATCAAGAGACAGTTTTCAACATTTGTGTCCTAGATATTAGAGTTTGAAAAAGAGACAAGTGGGAATAATATTGTACCCTCTTGATATGTTATCATTGCAGGGGGGGGGGAAGCTTTCCCACTGCAAACAGAAGAATTTAAATGTGAAATCGAACACTTTCTCAAATTAAGTAAAGGATGCAGCTGAGGGAGAAGGCGAGGAGTTTTGAAAAAGAAAATAAGCAAAACACATTTTTCAAAAACATGAATCACTGTTGTAGTTGTTCTAAGCAGTTCTTTGCAGAGAAATGACTCCTTTGCATTCAAAGGCACGAACGTGGGATGCATTGAATTCTGGGAGACCTGCAGGAAGGGTGAGGGTCCAGTACCAGCAGGAGTAAACCAATCATTGAGATTAGAGTCAGAACAAACTAAGGATGTGAAGTCTGTGGGATGGTCCAGGAGAAGAGACTATGGACCAGTGTGGCTCTTTCCAGGTGGTTAGGGTCAAAGAAGGTGAGTGATGAAGAAGAGGAAGGGAAGTACAGGCAAATGGGCGTGCAGAACATTTCTATCCAAAATGCAGTAGTGGGACATCTACATGTGTCAGGCTGTGGGTTAGGTCCTGAGAATAATAAAATAAAGAAATCAAGGCCCTAAAGCAGACATGTGAATCATTTCAAAATGATATGGTCAAATTTATGATAGAAATCATAGGAAAACCCAAAGGAGGGTCCCTGAGCTTAGCTGGGGATGGGGGAGCTTAGCAAGGGCTACTTGGGGGGCAGATAGTTCAACTGCAATTTGAAAGATAAATTAGAGCCTATAGCAAGGGGTCAGGTGAGCAGAGTCCATCCTAAGCATGTGCAGATATAGTCAAAAGAAAGAAATACAGATTTCTAACAGTATATGGGAAAGAAACAACAGAATAAAGAAAAGATAAAATTTTCCTGAAAAGAAAGCAAAGCCTCCCACTAGCAGGATAATGAAAGAGACATAAAGTCAATCCCTTTAACTGCAAAGTTCACTCTATTCCAATGTCATTCTTCTCAGGCTGTCTCTTTCTTGAACTCACCATCTTTCCTGCATTTTTATATTACAGTAACTGTGGAGTGCGGCCTCAGGACCAGCTCCTTATATCACAATCCTGGCAGAAAACGACAGTGGGCCTAGCAACTGGAGAAGTGATGATAATGTATCGCTCCTCTTAGAAAGGCCTTCCTCCAGAAAATAGGGCTTTAAAAGACTGCACATCTGGTGGGGTGGTGGACTTGTTTCTCAGAGCCCCACATGTAGCGGGCCCCTTGGATTCTCATTCCTTCCCCATCTTGCTCAGGTACAGATTTAAACTGAACAGGGAATTGCCCACTGAGATATCTCAGTATGAGAAATTGCAGGATTACAGCAGAGAGATTTTTCAAAGAAACAAACACACTTAAAAAAAAATCCATTAAGAGTAACGAATTTGTAATGAGAAAAAAACTAAATAAATCTTAAAACAAAAGAAATTCCATTAAAATATGTATGGGAAATGTAGGATCATAGAGTGAGTGACAACTTCTAACAGCGCATTCTAAAGATTGACAAATTAAAAGCAGACTCAACTTTTGCTGAAGTGGCTATATCAAGATTTTTAAAAAGATGAAATTAAATTATAGAAATTATTTTGGGGAGCCTAATGGAGCCTAAGTTTGTTTCTATTCAAATTTTCAAATAGACATTGTACAAACACCTCATCCCATCTATTAGATTTTAAACTAGGTTAAGAGTGATTCTTATTCACCATTTAATCTGACCTCTATATTATTTAGCCAAATGACTTTCCTCGTTTCATCACTCCATAAAAATAATTTGAGCTTAACTTAATTATCTAAGATTTTTATTTTTTATAAATATTTTAATTATATTTTTATAAATATTCTCTCTATACCAATTATTTTTTTTACTGGTGTTTTATGAAATGTACAAGCTTCTTTGAGGAGGATATAAATGTTTAAGAAATATTTATTAAGGCGTAACTCTTCTTATACTATTTATAGTATCTTATACTCTTATCCTGTAGTTTTTTATAGTTTCTGCCCATGTTTTTCCTATAGGCCAAATTTCAATAAAATATATTTTTAAATTACAGCTACTATGTTCCTTGGAATTCTTGGTGGAGTCTTGTTCAAGAAGATAGAAGCAAAATCAGTTTCACCACAAATCTTGGTCAGCATTAGGAGAGGACTAAACTTAGTCAAATGTGTCAACTTCGAGCATCATTAAGGAAACAGGCAAACAGTCGAGACAGAGGCTTCACTTCACTGGGCCGGTTAACAGCGATCCCTCTGCTCCGTTTCTGCAGAAGTTAATGAATGTGTGGACTCATCTTCTGAGTCATGTCGACCCAGAGGAAACCTAATGTCAACATTTGGTGTAAAGCGATCCAATTTGATAAAATTACTATTTATCTCTATATCCTTTGTGGTTCCAGGCAAGTCTGCTTCCATGACAAAATTAATGCAACAGACCAACGAGCAACAGCTTGATGGAGTTCCAATTTCAATCATTTCATTTATACATACACTGTTTCTCTATCATAAACTGTGTGTGAAATCCACCCCGTAAACAAATTTCACAATGTTCACAACCTAGGTCATCATAGACTTCTGGGAGCCCAGCCTGAATAAAGACAGCAGAATCAGGCCTTCTATAAAGAAACACTTCTACAGACATACAGGAAGTCTCCCAATGTTTATTTTTTTAATGAAAAGTCCACATTTAGCCTTGTATGCTGACTTATTATGCGATATGAATATTTTTTCACCATGACCTTTTCTCATAGAGCAATACCATTTTTTTTTCTTACTTCATATTCTGTATTTAGCCCCCAGATAGCAGCAAACATTTCCAGGTATGAGATCATTTCAGGATGGTAAACACACGGATGTGTGCAGCCCCTGTCCACTCTTCTTGCCATGGTGACCCCAGAGAGGTCTGCCAGCCCTCTTTCCTAACCAGTGCCCCAGGGAGACACAGCCCCCAGTCACAGTTGACATGAGATGGAACCGTTTGCCATTCTTCTCCCACAGGTTTCTGATTGACTATGTGTACCGGGTTGTGTTTCTGTGGGGATTATCACCCTTCTACCCTCAGTCAGTTCTGTCCTTTCAACAACCATTGCCCTGCGTTGCTGCTTTGCTCATGTCTGACCAAAGCAATTGCCTAACCAAGCACATAGTCACAGGAAAAATATTATGTGGAAAGCCATTTTACTTTTGCCCAACCATTTAATCTGAAGTAAATAGGATAATTTCTTTCAAAGTATTAATTTTCTGGCCCAGCAGCAAGGTAGGATTCCACATATTACATGGAACTTCCAAGATTTTGAAAAAAATGGGTTAAACAAACAAAAAAATAATAATTAAATTACTGTGGGTTTCATCGAGTTCCCTTTTTTCAGCAAGTTTCCCTATTTCTGTACACATGTCACCTGGGCCAAAATTTTGGGGTAGTTACAGTTATTCACTCCTTTTTCTCATTGTACCCCCAAATCTAATAAATCATTAAGACCTGACTATTCCTTCTTCAAAATGTTTCTAAAATTCATCCCTATGTCAGCATTTCCACCACTATTACCCTAATGAAGATACTTATCATCTCATGCTTTTATAATCATAACTGCACATAAATGTACACACACATAAATATCTGTATATACACTAGAGGCCCGATGCACAAAGATTCTTGCAAGAATGGCGCTTCCCTCCCCTGACTGCTGGCACTGCCTTCACTGCGGCCCGGAGCCACCTTTCTGCCTTCATTCTGGCCCGGAGCAGCCTTTCCGCCTTCCTATGCTGCCCAGAGGCCTGGAGCGGCTGGGGTGGTGAGGAATGCCTGAGTCATTGCCATGGCAATAATGCAAGCGTCCCACCCCGCCCCTGGCTGCTCGGAGCCTGTGTATGCAAATTAACCCATCATCTTTGTTAGGTTAATTTGCATACTCACTCCTGATTGGCTGGCGGACATTGCAAAGGTACAGTCAATCTGCATCTTTCTTTTTTATTAGTGTAGATTACAGATGCACATGTATATACATGCCTATAGAAATACATCATACATGTATAAATACAGATACACATACATATTATATACATATACAGGGTGGGGCAAAAGTAGGTTTGTGAGTACATAAATAATTTATTCTTGCATTATTTTTTGTATGGGAAATAATACAATAATTAATAAAAATAATACTGGAAGAAACTGTATTTTATTTACTCACAATTATAAGCCGACATTTGCCCCATCCTGTATATTATGTACATACATACACCTACAGATATATACATAATAACAAAAGAAAGAAACATTGCTAAGTGTGAGAAAATTACATGCACCTCTTTTGTTGGTAACCAATTTGGGGATGAAATGTTTCAATGCACAGACACACACCCCAAAATGCAAAACTTACCGGTTGACCTCCCCACCATCGATGATTAAATTTCTCTCGCCCCCGAAGATGGAAAGTGGCATCAAATACAGGATCATACATTGAGTTGCCAACAATTCCATGTGATTCTGGATACAGCCCCTTTGAGTAAAAGGAAATTTATCACTAAAGTAACCATAATCCACCCACATTAGTTCTATTGTAAATTTTCTTATCATAAAAGGTTTTATAGAAACAATTTCTAAAAGTATGTGTCTGAGCAAACATAAATATTACCTACAGACTGATTTTAAGTCATCTGATAAACTTGACATTATTATAAAGAAATTTAATATTTGGCAACTGTTGCAATTTAATAAGATGGCAACAATTTTTATTATACCAAATTAATCTTTAATTGAAATTTACTTATGTACCTCCAAAAACATTTCTATGTCTACATCCATTTTTCCTTTTTCTAAGTTCTATTTCTACCCTAAACAAAAACTAATAAGCATAATTAAGCTAATTAAGGATGTTTTTAAAGAAGAAAGCAAGGTAGAAATGGAAGTATCTGAAAATTAATACATAGCAGCCCTTAAGTCAACATTTTTATTTGAAAATTCAGAGGTTTAATGTGTGTGTTCAGAGAAAACTGTACCTAAAAAATGGTTTGTTTTAAAGTTACTTTGACATCGGGTCACCTACAACGTCGTAAAAGGCATTTACTATGAACAGCTGAGGCAGTTATGATGAAAACAGAAACATTTTCTTTGAACACTAAGGAATATCTTTTAAAAAATCTCCCTTTAAGTCATTTCAGGATGAAATCAGCCCTTTGAATTTGTATCATTTGAAAAAATACTTACAGTGGCCAAAGTGTATAAGTTGGGGAAAGTTTTCGTCGGGTACACAGGCCTCATGTAGGGAGAATGTGTGCCACAAGACCCTGGGAACAGAAGTTTAGATCAGAACAAAAGAACTGGCAGGAATCACTTCGTGCATAGAAACCCATTCTATAAACCATCAAAGGCACGTGTTAATCTTTACTTTTATATTTCCAATAACAACATACATTTCCAGCCATGTGTCCAGAGATCTCAAAGCCCATAGCTGAACCGTTACTTTGCAGATCATGGATTACAGATGACTTACTTAGTTTTTCAATGTTAGGCATGACCTTGCTGCCTTTTTTCATGTATGAGGCACGGAAACCATCCACAGAGAATATGATTAATGGAGGGCGAACAAACCTGAAACATAACACATTAAGCTTTAGAAAAATGATTGCCACAGAGTTTCCATTATGCTGAATCATTCTCAATAATTGGGACCAATGATTTCCAAGATGAAACCAACGATACCGCTGAGCTTCCAGCCACATAGCATTTGTGGCACCTGAAGTCCAGAGTTAAATGGCCAAAATCATAAAATAGCAAGTGAAGGGACTGATACCCCCTAATGTACTTCCTCCATGGCTGCCTCTCACATTGCAAACAAGGTTTTTCACAATGTAAAAAGCTGTTATATTTGCCTAGAATATGCATTCTCTCATTTGCTATCTGGAAAACTTCTATTTGCTCTTTAAAACCCAGCTCAAGGTTTTCTCTTGTATAATATTAGTTGCTTACACTTCTGAATTCCTTTAAGATATCAATTCATACCTCTTTTATCATTTATACTAGAGGCCCAGTGCATGAAAATTCATGCACTGGGGGATGGGGGATGGGGGGTGGGGGGTCCCTTAGCCCAGCCTGCGCCTTCTCACAGTCCAGGAGTCCTCAGGGAATGTCCTATTGATGGCTTAGGCCCACTCAGGGGACAGCGCCACCCCCATCACACCGCTGCAGCCACCACCGGTCTCCCCCTGCAGGAGGCAACTGGACAGGCCAATCAGGGGATGGTGCTGGCCCTCCCCCACACACATTGCCCCTTAGCCACCACTGGTCCCCGCCCCCATCACCGTTCCTCCCTCTGCCCACTGGCAAGCGCCTTGGCTGGCCTGGCACAGCCTGCTTGCTAGCCCCGCCCCCTGCCAACTGGTCGTTCTGCCGTTCAGTAGATTTGCATATTATGCTTTTATTATATAGGATATGTTACATTATAGTATAATGATCTGTTAAAGTGTTTAACTTCTTCACTAGTTTCAAAGCACAGTTTGTGTCTGATTCATCTTTTTATTTTCTGGACCCACAGTAGGGCTTCAATAAATATTTATTACATACATACATGAATGAATGAATGAATGGATGGATATAAAATTAATAGCAGTAGCACTCCTGTCACTAGAACTAAGCACTAATAAAAATTTATTTTAGGTTTAATTATAAAATAATTGCAAAAATAATTTAAATTATTGATGATCTCTAAAATTTAATCAGTAAAGGGACTATACATCTAACTAGGGCAGGATCTGATGAAATAGGCCCTTTGTTATATTCTAAATATACAGTTATTTAATCAGACTTGAGACTACTAAACTATAAGCAAAACTGTTTCTGATAATTCAGCTAATATAGGCTTGAGATTATTTGAAGCCACATAATAAAAAGGCATATTTTAAATGAGTCACATATAAAGCATTTAGAGCAATTCTATGTGAGAGTTCATTATTATCATAACTATTATCAGTTAACAAGGCTTCTACCACTTAGACTTGTTTTTCCTCAAAAATAACTGAACACATTTTAAAGTCAGAAACCATTGCCATCCCATTCTAACAGTCCAAAGACATTCAGGTGGCCCATTACAGTTAAAAAGGAGGCCAGAATCGAGACAATATCTAAATATTTGGATTTAGCTCTAGCTGGTTTTGCTCAGTGGGTAGAGTGTTGGTCTGTGACTGAAGGGTCCTGGGTTTGATTCCGATCAAGGTCACATGCCCAGGTTTTGGTATCGATCCCCAGTAGGGGACATGTGGGAGGCAGCCAATCAATGATTCTCTCTCATCATTAATGTTTCTATCTCTCTCACCCGCTCCCTTCCTCTCTGAAATCAATAAAAATATATTTTAAAAAAATAAATTTAAAATAAATAAATACTTGGATTTGGTGTCCCAACTTTGCTTAAAACAAAAACATATTCCAACAAATACATTTATAAAAACACATTTGTTGAAAATTTTTTTTCTGACAGGCATTCTAAGGGTCCATGAATTTTCAACAGTTTCCTGAAAAGCGTAAGTGCCTTCTGCTGGTCCCACTTGAGTACTGGGGTGTCATCCTGCTTTGGTAGTAGGTCAGGTTTCTATAGCATCTTGTAGATGTTACCATCTCAGATGATATTTTTGGGTTCTAGAGTCTTCCCTCCACTCCCCCCCCCCCAAAAAAAGGCAAAAGCAGCACTTTAGGGGGGGACAAAACACACTAAAAAACAAAAAAAACAAATCTCTGCAGAAATGTTTCTTTCCTCCTTCAGTGACATTTAGATACACTTTGTAAAATCTCCAGCTAAGTCGGAGAATAGAGAATACTAGTCTCTGATATGTCAGAAGTGTTAGAAAAAATATTTCTGTGAATTTCTCTACTTCAAGATGCACATTGTAGCTTTTGACTTATTATTCACAAGTTCGCCTGTATAAGTGGATTTCAGTTTTGCATCCTTTTTAAGCATTTGCCCATCTATATCCTGTGACAGTTCATCAATTAATACATAAAATTTCATGCTATTCATAAAATATACTTACCCTGCAGGACATTCTGGTGTCTTTATTTCCTCACAGTCATCATCTACCCAATGTGACTCTCCTATAAGGAAAATGGGTCAATGTATTGGTGAATCAAATTATAGGTGCCATCCAGAGCCTTTAAGAGTACAATTCCAGGACCTGTGTCCTGGTTGGTATTTGTTGCTTATGGGACACCATCCAAAAAGAAACTCAGAAATAAAGCCTGGTGTCTGGTTTGGCTTCCTAAAGCACACCCATACACAACGGGAAATCTAAGGTTTAATAACCCCGAGTGGTGTTTATGCGAGCCTTCGGTGTCTAAATGGTTTCTAGATAAAAACACCAGTGGCGTCAGTGAATAACATTTCATGTTTGTTTCCCTCCAGAAATAAACTGTTTGGTCATTAGATGGAACATTCTCCCCGCCTCCCACTAAACATCTCAAAGCCAGAGACAGCATGGCACCACTTTTCTTAGGTTGAGAGAAAAAGCTTAGAATATGCAGGGACGATAGCTGGGAGATTGCAATAGATTATTTGCCAATGGATCTGTGTACAGCCCTTGAATTTAGGAATAAAAACCAATGCTTTCTTTCACTTTTATCTCCCACCAAGATCTGAGAGCATAAACTACATCTTCTAAGGACAGAGAAGAGAAAGAACTCAGATTTAAAAAACAAACAAACAAACAAAAAAAACGTGGCCTCTTTTAGAGAAAATAAAAATTATCAAAATAATTTACCTTAAATTGTTGTAAAACAAACAAAAATCACAAGCCTTAAACATAAGTAAAATTTGTGACCAAGACTTTGGAGAAATTGCTCCCATGTAAATAGCATTGGAAATCTCCCTGGTCAACAAGAATCTAAGTACTAACAACTGTGTAAGTAAGTACCACGCTCCCTAAAATGTAATAACCCAGGGTACCCTGCACACATGGGCCTCACAAAGGTATTGAAACTAGAATTTTAAACCAGCAAAAGCTGGTTTAATGATTCAATGACCAATGATACTTAGGACTTTTTCTTTATTTTCTCATCTAATAGCCTTTGTGGCTTATTGGTACATTTACTACATAGGGAAATAAAAGGGAAGAGGAAACAAATTTTCAATTAAAGTTATGCTTTATCAACAGTGACAATGATTATTTGGATAGGGGGAATTTTCCTAATTTAATATTAATGTAATACCTTCTTGCCACAACCGAATACTACACGTTTCAGAACTGATTTGCTTTTCCCCTCAATTTTTTTCTTTAACTTTTATGTTTAGTATTTTAAAGTTTGCAACTACAGTTGACATACAATATTATATTAGCTTCAGGTGTATAACATAGTGATTAGACATTTATATAATTTCTGAAATGATCACCCCGATAATTCCATTACCCATCTGACACCATACATAGCTACTACAATGTTATTGTCTAGATTCCCTATGCTTAACAGAAACTCTTCTTGAATATCCCATGCCACAGCTTGGAAGGACTTAAGTCAGACACCAAAAAGTGACTTGCAAACTTTACATAAAGATTCTTGGATCTTTCCATTAACTTCTATAAGTGGGTGCATGGCAACTGAAACTCCTTAAAGACAGAAACTGCATCTTATATTTTTGGTAGTCTACTAATCTGGCCTCTACTTCCAGATGCACTGGAGGTTAAATCCTAAAAAGATTATAAAGGGATATTAAAAACACTCACAGTTTCAATTATTTATTATTGGAAGAAAACCATCATATTATACCATCAGGCATCCAAAGTCAGTGCACACGCATGCATGGCTTTGGGGTAGGACAGGAGCTATTGACGCCCTGACCTTCTTTATCAACCTTCTTTACCTCGTCCGGCGGCTGCTAGTGCCTGGGCTTCCAACTGTCAGGACCTCTGGCCTCAGGGTAAGAACTCAAATTTACCTTCCCGACTGCTGTAGAGCATCCCAAAGTGAAACTTTACCTGGGACCGCATCCTTGCTTGCATCCCTCTGCCCCCACTTCCCTTACTCTCTCACATGGGTTTTTCTGCAGAATATTCCCTCAATAAATTCCACGTATGGCATTCCTTTCTCAGGCTCTGCTTCTAGGAAACCAAGGCAGGAACTTTAAACATCTCTTCATTACTGTGGTTCTAGCTAAATTCAAAATTTGGGGTTATTTCCTTGTTATTTCAGATCAGTAAGAGGCAGGGAAGCAAAACTAAGAAGGAAGCATGAGAAATGTAAAGGCACATCTCATTTCCTCCTCCAAAGCCCATAGCCAAGGCATTATATCCCCAATAGCCAGGATGTCTTGGAGTATCTCCAGTCTTTATTCCTTTGTTTTAATTTTTTATATATTTATTTTTATTGATTTCAGAGAGAGAAAGGGAAAGGGAGAGATAGAAACATCAGTGATGAGATAGAATCATTGATTGGCTGCATCCTGCACAGTCCCTACTGGGGATGGAGCCCAAAACCTGGGCATGTGCCCTGACCGGGAATCTAACCATGATCTCCTGGTTCATGGGTTGATGTTCAACCACTGAGCCACACCAGTTTTTATTCTTTTAAAGCTCAAGTCAATCCAAGGAAACATGTACCTTTGCAAACCACTTGGTAGTTGGTACAGCAGTCTCCCCTGGCCAAGCAGTCCTCTGAGCAGTGACAAGCATGGTCGTCATTTCTTACTTCTCCGCATCTGTCCTTGGTACACTCCCAGCCACCAGCTGAAATCGGCACAAGAAAACACTTTCGCTGCTTCACGCAAACCAAATGAAAGAGGCCACAATTGCTCACAAGGGTTGCCAACAAAAAGAGCTAAAAACCCCACATCATTTCATCTGCTTGTGAAATTAGAGTTGGCCTGACGCCCAGATGATATTTGGAGGACTTACACATAGAATGAATGCCTGATTTTTAAATCAGAGTACAAAGCCAAACATGATCGGGCTCCTTAGGGGGAAAAAAAATGGAACCCTTACTGATTGCGCACTCTCCTAAAAGACCCAATAAAATGTATGGGATCGGAGTTTTGTAATAGGGGTATATACCATTGTAGGCATAGTCACGATAGCTCAGCTCTTGATTTCCAAAGTAGCTTTACTTAACTTTAATCAGCTTGATATAAATGATAATGTAACTAACTGGCCTCTACTTCCAGATGCACTGGAAGTTAAATCCTAAAAAGATTATAAAGGGATATTAAAAACACTCACAGTTCCAATCATTAACCAAAGTGGAGTGCTACCTACACTAAGAGAGGTCAGAGTCCCTATATTCGTGAAGGCCAGGAGGCCGGTATGGACTTCTGTCGGAGCATACTTGATTGAGAGCTCAAGACTCAACTCTCCCCAGAGAATATTTTCAGAAAAGTAGTATTTTCATTTTAAAGAGAGTGTTTTATTATTTGTTTTGGCTTTTTTGTCCATTAGACTGTAAGTTCCAAAGCAGGAAAACACCCTCCCCGCTTTTTCACCATTCTATCTTCAGTGCTTGAGACTGTGCCTAGCGCAGATGTGGAATTCCATGAACATCTATTCCATCCCATTGAAAATTACCATGAAAATAAAATACGACTCTTTAAATTCAGGATTGCCATATTGAGACACTTCATAGTAAATTCATTTCTTCAATAAATACTTCTACTATGTTTTCCGTGTTCTAGGTGTGAAGAAGAGGGAAGACCCGATCCTGTCTGCATGGAGCTTACATTCCAATTGGGATAGACAGACCATAAGCAAGAAAACAGGATAATGTCAGCTTGTGCTGAGTGCTGGGAAAGAAGCAACAGGTGGCACTGACAAACAGTGAGAGGGTGGGGCTCTGGTTGAGGTAGAATGGTCAAGAAAGCCTCTTCTGAGCTACAAGACCCTTCAAGTCTTCATCTCCTAAAATATATCCTAAGGGGAAGGCAATGATTTTAAAAAGCCATGCTGCTCCTTATTAATAGCCTACTACACACCACTGTTAAGTGAATAAACAGACAAAAAGATAATAGTTGCCATTCTAGGGAATCATGCCACTACTGTTTCATTTCTATTCTTTTAGCGTTACCTTTGCATCCTGATTCAATTTTCTGATTTCATTTTCCTATCTCCACTGCCTTCTCTTCCCAAGAAGATTAAATGCTTGGAATTCCTTTATCCAGACCTAGTCCCAAGGAGCAACCATTTTCCAAGGTGACTTTGATAGAGATCATGGGTTTTTTTCCCCCTAATTCAAGGATAATTCTACCCTCCAGCATACTTTTATTCCTCCCCAAATTCCGTAAGGAAATCCATTTGCTTGCAAAACAGCATCACTATTAACAAGTTTGATTTATTGAGGAACTACTTACTTCATAGAATAATGAAGTTTTTAAAAATTCAGGGTTCAGAGTGAACTATAATGCAAGGTATGAGTCAATCAACTGCCTAATTTTCAAAGCAAGCATGGGAATAAACATAAAAGCATTTAGCCTTACTGGATGATAAGAAAGTTACCTATCAGATATGAAAAAAAAGACTTTAAAAATGAGGATATCCATTTTAAAAATGAGAACTGCTGAAAAGAGAGTAGTAGCTCGTGTGCCCTTGGACAGGAAGATAAACTTTGAGAGTGTAGTTTTTGTAATATATATTTAATTTTTTAAATGCATATACATTTTTTGCATATACATTTTTATCACACTCATAGGACTTTATCTTAAGGAAAATAGACAAAAATATAAATATGCATGAATAATGTTCAATGATACATTAATAATAGTAAAAATGTAGGGAAATATAAGTGCTGGTCAATTTCTCAATGAAGTAGGTTATATCTGTTCAATGGACTACTATGCAGGCATTCGGCATATATATACACACTTGTATAAATATAGATACACACAAAATAGTCAGAATTTACACTGAAACATTGATTGTGCTTATCTCCAGAGAGTGCTTCTATCAGCAAAGTAGAATCGCAAAGACTGTTTTCATTAGCCTTTTGTGGTTATTTAATATTTGATTGATATTTGATTCTTCCACATTTGGCATATGTTATCTTTATGCATGGAGAATAAATGACTTTAAACATGTTATTGTTGTCCATATTTATTAAACCTGGGAAGAAAGGCATGAGCTATGTTCAGAAAAGGCTAAGCTGGCGTCAGGAGATCCATTAAACTTTGCAAGGAGCTCTGAGATCAGGAATCCAGATGGCTGCCATGACGTGTCAGGGACAAGATACTCAACATAGAGAGGAAACGTAAAATGTTAGTTAGTTCCTCACTGCCAAGCAAACACCAGCTGCTGGTTTGAAAGAATGTGTTAGAGCCAACGGACTCTGCTGGAACATCTGTTCCATCCATACATGTAGTTTACAAGGTTCTCAGCATTTAAGTTTGCAGACTCACAACCAAGGAAACTGGGAGGAGTTCCAAAGGAAAGTAACTGCCCCCCCCCCGCACCCCCTCCCCCCTCCCGCCCTCCACCCCCAAATGCAAAAATGTTTGGAAAATGTATTGTGCAACAAAACACAAAAAACAACCTAATAAAACATTTCTTATTTGGGGAGGGGGGGGGGACCAAACAAATCAGAACTAATAAAGCAGTTGATGTCAGTTTTCATATAAATTAAGGACTATTTCCTTAGTAGAGGAGAATAATGTCTCTGTTTCTAATGATATTATTAGAAAGGTCAGAGCAAAATCAATAGAACCTAGATTTTTTTAAAGAATCAGCTCATCAGAGAAGTCCAAAAGCAAGTAATAACTTGGCCATGGAGCTGTGGAATCTGCACCTAGTGGTCTGAAGTGCAGGGTTGAGTGTCATCTTTCTCAGAGAGTTTGAATGTGATGCTGCCCCAAGGCATTATGGGCAGCAAACAAGGTATCGTCCAAGTCCTACATAAAGTATCGGGCTTTAGGAACAGAGCAGGTGGGATGGCAAAAGTCTCCAAAAGTGCTCCAGAAGCCTGTCTATTCTACTGACTGTTCTAGTATAGAAGAAATATGCCAGAAAGCGATTGTAGAGCCACACTGAGCAGGTGATCCCAAGTAGGATTCCAGAGCAATTTTCCACTTGCACAGAGAACTGGGAATAAAATCCAGGTAGACCACAGTCACTATACGATATGATAAAATAAAAAAATGCCAGAAACTGTGCAAGATAGATAGATAAATGCAAATTAAAAAACCAACACTTTATGAACATGCACAATTTCAGCCCAGGTACCCGGGCAGTGAATGCAGGAATTGACAGTAAGAAACAGAAATGATGAAGATTAAAGACAAAAAAACAAAACAAAACAAAACAAAAACGCCCAGCCACAAATATTTCCAAAATCAGGTAATGACTGCAGCAGCTAAGAACCTTCTTGTATGGAAACAAGAGTCACGCTGGGTGTACGCATCATAAAATTGACGGTCATTCAAGAAACAAAACTCAAACCCAGAGTTTGGTTTGGCAAAAGCAGGGTATATAACAGTAGGGGTTGATCTAATCGAGGCTAGAGGACCCAAAAGTTGCATACCTGTCTTCAGACAAAGCTCATCAAAGTCATGGCAGCAACTGCTGTAGCTCTTACACAGGTTGTCACACCGACAATCAGGAGGGCCAACCTCTTGAAGTTCAAAGCATCTGCCCTTACAAGATCCAGAGGTGTTGGTCCAGGGGGAGTCTGATAACACTGCAAGATACAAGAGACAAAAGAAGTGAGTCATGTCACCGTGGAGGGGTGGCCCTGGGAAGCGGTGCAGTGCAGTAATACAGTCACACTCTGGCTGAGCAGCATGGCTCTGTCACCTGCTAGCAGGTTGTTGAACTTTCTTGTGCCAGTTTCCCCATCTGTAAAGTGAGGGGATTAATAAAAGTAACTCAAGGTTATAAAGAGAATTAAATGAAACAATCCATGCAAAACACTACCAGGCGGTCAGACATTGAGAGAGTGTAACAAATGTCGGCTATTGGGTTTATGCTTTTTACAATTATGACTACAAATCTGTGAGGGTTAGTGTCTCTGTGGATGTGAATGATGTCAGGACAGAAGAGAACTTCGATCTATGTACTGAGAGACAAGAGCTCATTTCCCTATTTGAAAATCCATAGCTTTTTTTGTAAGGAAAATTGAGCCTACATGTTCTGAGAACAATCTGACCACAGGGGATTGAAACAGAGATTTAAGATTTCTTCCAGCCACAAAACCTATACCTGTAACCTGAGTTACACAAACACAAATTCCACAATCTCAGCTTGTCAAAAATAAATTCCCATTCATTGTTTTCATATGATCATTGCATAGCTAGAAATCTTAAGAATCAACTAAAAGTTAAATGGAAGTTACATTCATCATACTACTTAAAAGATAAAATATCTGGGAATAAATGTAATAGGACCCATGTAGAACCTACATGAAGAACACATTAAAACTTTACATAAGGATATTTTAAAAGACTTAATTAAATGGAAAGCTATACCATCTTGGAGGTAAAAAGATCCACATTATAAAAATATCAGTTCTTCCTAAATAAACCTAAAGATTCAATGCATTCACAATAAAAATAGAAAGAGGATTACTTGAAACTTGAAAGAATATTAAATGTTTATAAAAAATAAATATTGAAAAAATAGAAAAGAAAGAGTAGTTTGAGGAAGACTAGATGGTAAAATATATTCTGAAGTTAAATAATTAGCATAGATTGGTATTAGAAAGTAAGTAGATCAGTGTTGGGGGTGGAGAGAGGAAATAGGACCAAATATCTGAGAATTTATTTTATAATGCAAGTAACATTTTAATTTTTTAAAAATTTTAAATTACAGTTTATATTTAATATTATTTTGTATTATAAAGGAAACATTTTAAATCAAAGGAAGAATGAAAACTTAATCAGTAAGTGAAAGAAGGATTAATCAGTAAGTTGTGCTGGAATAACAAGCTGTCTGAAAAAAAATTAAACTGGATCTTCATCCTAGCTTACAAAATAATTACCTTCTTTTGAACAGAATGTATAAGCAGTGTCATGCCTGTTGCTAGAGATAAATACTTTTGTAAAATACAATACAATTCAGAAATATCTATCAGTTCTTAAAATGCATATGAGTCTTTCATCCAGAAATTCCATTACTAGAATTTACCTCTCATACATATTTGAAAAAATTTGCTAAGATATATGTACAAGAACCATTCTAGCCATAAATGAAATATTTCCTAGCCCTTAAAAGAATGAGCAGTTCTGTGTAGGCTAATATGGAAAGATCTACAAAATATCTAAACAATTTTTTTTTAAGATCAAAGTACAGCCCTGGACAGTGTGGCAAAATGGTTAGAGTGTCAGCTGGCAGCTAGTCAAGGGCATGTACTTTGGTCACAGGTTCATTCCCCACAATGGTCAGAAAGCATGTTAGGGGGCAACCAATCGATGTCTCTCTCTCTCTCTCTCTCTCTCTCTCTCTCTCTCTCTCTCTCTCTCTCTCTCCCCCTCCCCTCACCTCCCTTTCACTCTCTCTAAAAATCAATGGAAAAATATCCTCTGGTGAAGATTAATAATAACAACAATAACAACAAAAAGATCAAAGTACAAAACAGTGTTATAATATTACATATAACTGAGATACAAAGAGCAATAAGGAAAACAATCAAAAATAAAAACAGAGCCAGAGATAGCTAGTGATGAGGGAGAAGGAGAGTGTGGGGGCAGAGGCATGGAGAAAAAGGGCAAGTATGCATAACTTTTTAAAAATAATCTTTTTGTTCCTGTAATGAAATATTTACTGAAATTACATTTGGGGAAAATAACTAACAAAGAGGGAGACAAAGAGACTTTTAACGTTTTTGTTTGCTTATTTACTAGTACATACTTCTGTCTCTCATGTGTCTATGTATATATGCATATATATATAATATTTATAACATAATATGTATTACATACAAATACCCTAATAAGTGTTGTTTATGCCATGCTACTTGTAATTTTATTTCTTTATTTACATGTTTATAATCTTTTAATTTTTTTATAATCAATATGCATTTCTTTTAAAATCAAGAAAACAGAGGCACAGGGGAGAACAGATGCTAAATGACATTTCTAGGTTCAGCGAAGCCATTTATCTGAACATCCTGTTCATCCCTTACTCCTCTGTCCTCTTTGAAGTCAGAATCACCCTGTTTTAGCCTTTATGGCATCAGATCAGTTCAGCTAAAGCAAACAGATTCACTAGACCATGAGATGTGAAACGCTTTTGCATGGTTGACTGTGGGATGTTGAAATGCATACAAACCAAGCCAGTTCCGTTTAGGAACTAATGTCAGGTTTCCAAAGCAATACCTTCCCTCTGGTTCATAAACCACATTTTTCTATTGACTTTGGCCAACCTATCAACAGTGCATGCTGGACCATAATTAACTGAGGCGAGGGGAGGAGGTGAGATTAGACAAGGGGGACTGAGATGTGAAAAAAGGAAAACTAGAAGAAGTCTTATAATAAAAATAAAGAGAAGGAAAATGCTTATGATGGAATTATTTATTTTTAAGAGTACTGCTTCGACAGAATTATTCCAACAGTCATCTAATAAATTCTGAGTAGCATTCATTCCCATGAGCTGCATACATTAATATGCTTCGCTATGCTTATAGCTAAGATTATAAGAGATCTCAAAATACATTGCTTACAGTGGTTTACTTGCCCTGTCTCCTCTTCTTTATGGTGCCCCAGCAGGAATTTGAAATTTTCCTCTATTCATGTCCTTTGCTTTTCCTTCATCTAATCTCTTCACTATCTTTCTTTACTTCGAAAATACCTAATGAATTTTTGCCATTTTTAAACTTTCTTCATTCTATCAATGTGACTTTTTCTATTTTCTTAATCATTCTCTAAATTTGTCCTGCACTTTGTTTTTGAAAACAATTGAATCTCATTCAATAGCTGGCTCCTATCAATTACAATACTCCTTTCCAACCCTTAAACCAGTGGTTCTCAACCTTCCTAATGCCGCGACCCTTTAATACAGTTCCTCATGTTGTGGTGACCCCCAACCATAAAATTATTTTCGTTGCTACTTCATAACTGTAATTTTGCTACTGTTGTGAATCGTCATGTGAATATCTGATATGCAGGATGTATTTTCATTGTTACAAATTGAACATAATGAAAGCATAGTGATTCATCACAAAAACAATATGTAATTATATATGTGTTTTCTGATGGTCTTAGGCGACCCCTGTGAAAGGGTCGTTCGACCCCCAAAGGGGTCGCGACCCACAGGTTGAGAACCACTGCCTTAAACTGAAGACAGCTTTGTTAATAAAGCTGTCCTTACACTCATAATGGCAATATCTATCTCCTAAAAAATATTGTACCCAAGACTGGGTTACCAACAGCTTTTGGATCGGAGTTAATTCCTGGGTGTGTGTGGATGAGGGACACAGATGTCAAAATCCACTCGTGGCTGATGTGGATTCGGGTGACAAAGGCAGGAAGAGAAGTGGGAAGATGGATCGAGCCCTGTAGTACTTCGAATCCAATAACCCCAAGAATTTGAACTGCTGCACCTTTTTAAATAATATAAAGTGGTACAGTAGAACAGAATGAACTTTGCCTTTGCAGGGCCGAGTCCATCCTTGGATCTTCTGTCATAACAAGCTCCTGCCCCTACTTTCTTTGCGGTTTGTAAGTCATCCTCTATGCCCAGGTTCCCTAGCCTGCTCCCCACTCCGGGCTAATAACAGATTTCAGGACTTCTCTTTTTATTGTACCTGATTCAATGGCCAAAAATGGAAAGATTCCCTGCCTTACTACAAATCTGAATTCAAACATCTGTAAAGCCTTCGTTTATCTAACCTAAAAACCAAGAGAGTATGGACATGAGCATTTTGGCTCTATAATGTATTGAAAGGAGTCATGAAAACTGAACGATCAATACACTTGTAGTATCCCATAATTTTTATCTGAGATTATGACTGAGATGTCCATAAAAGCTCAAAACGAAAAAGGAACTTAAAGTAAAATCAACAAAAAAACCATAAAAGAAAAAACCCTCAAAAAAATCAAATCAGAAATGTGTGTAAGTATGATGGAGGTTTGGAATTTTGTACGAGGCATTTGCCAATACTTTTATGAGATTAAATGTCTACTGCTGCCTTTTTAATGACACACTTAAATGACGTTACTTTACTTCAAAGATACACGTCAGTTCCAGAATCTTAAAATATAAAGGTTACAGGTCTCTAGCGACACTTTTTGTTTTTAAACGGGACTTAAGATTTTAAAACCTGCATATATGTACATCTATGATATGCATAAAAACAATGTTCTGCTTCCCTTATTTTTCACAGTAGCATGACTTGGAAAAACACCAATGTGAACATGATTTATTTCCTCCAAATTCATAATTTTGAGAAAACCAAGGGAAATAATTTTTAATTTGTTAAATAAGACCTTATTTCTGAAGCACTCCATCTTAATATATATATATATATATATATATATATATATATATATATATATATACACACACACACACACACACACACACACACACACACACATACACAGAGGTAGTGATGTAGAATTCTGGTGCCATCTATGCAGTTAAAAATACTATTGCTATGAACCTAATTGGAAAGAACCTAATTCATGACAAGAGTTGTGACTTAACATTACTTCCTCCTGGACTCCCAATCATATTTCCCTCCAAATCTCCCTGCAAAGCAGAAACTTCCAGATTTGGATGATGGCCGATAAGAGAGGCAGTATTTAAGCTTGAAAACAGTTAGCTCAGCTCAAAGCTGGATGATTCTTCCTTCTAAGTTTTGTCTGGCCCTGAGAGCAGAGTTTGAGATAGGCACCCTATCTGTTCCTCCTGTTTCCCGTGGTTCTCAGCTGGAGTGTTTCCTGAAAGTGAGAGCAACTAAAGCTTTGAACCAGCTCACAGCCTGTTATGCTGCCTCCTTTTCTAAGAGCATTGAAACATAACGGTTCCCCTGCATATGCCGGCCCCGTCTGAAGTATGGAAGGCAGGGAAAGGTAGCAGGGGACATGGATGGCATTCAAGATGTCACCCAACTCTAGAATGTAATACTGTCTATGCCTCTTCTGGATCATGTGACTCATTCTTCCTGGGCATACTTTCTTGCATCGAAGTTGCCATTTTCCCTTGATATTTTTTACCTCATATCTTAGCAAGCAGCACCCTCATACAGGCCTGTTTCCCAAATTCACCTCTGTCTGTAAATACCCATTCCTGCCAGCACCACTGTTTCCTCCTCTGACAGGTGCTGGGTCAGAGTTCACAGACAACGTGTTAAATAAATAAGTCCACCTGGGACGTTTCAAACACCTGAACTTTCAGTGTGTGGATAAATGCAGTGTCCTCATGTAGAAAGACCTCATAAGCTGCAACAAAACAGAGTTCTATAAACTTCAATCTTAAAAGTAAAAAATGTGAATTTAACTTCTAAACCACTCAGATCACATTTGTGATGGTAGTCAGTAGTGTGATTCTGAATGATCTGCAAAGCTGCTGCAACACAGTGAAACACTCTCCGTTTGTTTTTTTAATATACCTTTATTGATTTCAGAGAGGAAGAGAGAAGGCAGAGAGAGACAGAAACATCAATGATGAGAGAGAAGCATTGATTGGCTGCCTCCTGCATGTCCCCCACTGGGGATCAAGCCTGCAACCTGGGCATGTGCCCTTGACCAGAATCGAACCTGGACCCTTCAGTCCGCAGGCTGACGCTCTATCCACTGAGCCAAACCAGCTAGGACAACCCTGTCCTTTTTTAATCACAACTATTATCAAATTGATGAGAAAAAATTTAAACACTGGCCTTCAAACATAATTGAAGGTCAATTAAATATATCATCAAATACCAAACATCTTGTATTGTCATCTGCATTAATACGGCATTTTGTTTTCAAAACTCTTTTCTGATAGAGAGGCAACATTATCCCACTTTTCTGTTTGGAAAATCTAATCTCTAGGCCTACTTTGAGCTTGCAAAGGCCTGGCTAAAATTTTAGATCATCTGAATATAATTACAGGACTGTTTTCATTAACAAAGGATTTTTCACATTTTGTAAATAGGCTCCAAATGATCTATATTATGTTCTTTTTAAGACATGATTTTGGAAGAATTGATACTTTATGTTGACTCAAGATTCTATGTTGAACTTGATTGAGGACTGAAATTTCTGTTTTTGCAAATGAGATAGGGGATTCTGTATAGTTTTAAGATAACTGAAAAATTACTGCACCAAAGCTCCCTGTAACAAAGAAATGAAATATCTGTGCCCTCCTTAGATTTGAATTCAGGTCATTTCAGTCCATTGACTAACACCCCTGATTTCTACACTAGGTGTAACACAAAGCCCAATGACATCATGAGATTGTTTTCCTTACAGAGGAGGGTTGATATATCCGCCAGCTTTGCAGCTTCCTACTAGCCCATCTTTTACATAGCTTTTCCTTCTCATGGTAAAAAGAGATTCTTAAAGTTATCAAATGAGGAGGCCAGGGGATTGTCAAGGGCGGGGAAAAAAGGGACACATATGTAATACCCTTTGTAAGACTGTAAGCAATAAAATAAAATTTAAAAAAAAAAGAAAAAAGTTATCAAATGAACATGAACCATCTCATTCCTCTTATTATTGTCTGATTTCTCTATGATTCACAAAGAAAAGCTTTGCTCATAAAGTTGTTAGAGAAATTCATTTCATATTTATATCTGTGAATTTCATTCACACTCACATACTTTTAACTTTCATGCTACTAAAAATGATAATAAATTGAACTGAGCTTTCAGGTTTACTAACCAGCCATTCACAAGCTTACAATTTCCCTTCATCTTTAAAGTATTAAGTTTCTTATACTTCAGAGGATATCCCATTTTTCACCAGGAGACTGAAAGAATATCTATCACAAACTTTAGTAGAATAGACTCCACCACAACACCATAAACACACATGGATGCACATGTAATGAGTGCACACATACTTGTATACACATAAATTCTCTTGCTGTCTTAAAGGTGAATCAAGCTGGCTGCATCAGATGTAGGTATGGGACAAAGATGTCAAGCTAAATGACATTTATCACTTACATTGTCTTTGAAAATGTATTTCAGCCATCTCATTTACCTGATTGCCCATTATATTTACCCAACAGAATTATAACTGACTCTGCTCATTTCACATCTTCTAATAAATCTATACATCTTTTGTGATCTGGTAGAAGACACCCTATTCCACCATGACTTCCAATAGATCACCAGGTCCTAACAATAAATCCAGCTAACAAATGTGCTAGTTAATTAATTATAACAGACTGTTTGCACTGCAACAGCCTTGAAACTAGCAGCCCAGTCCATAGTACAGCAGTTGCATGTGTGTAGAATGTCCTCAGCTATTGCTGAGAGCTCTGAGGAACGACATTTACCAAACAAGGCACTGTGTGCTTCTGGATGGGAGATCGTGCTCTGATCAGTCTGAAGCTGGCCATACATTAATACCCTTTGTATTCCTTCTATTTTGTGAAACAACCTAGAAGCACTGAGCTTCCCAGATTTCTGTGAACATCAAAGTATTGCTGAACACAGGCATGGCTGTCTTTCTTCCCAGGATCTTGTTCTAATATCTATAGAAAAGTTCACCCAGTGTTTTCTGATGTGAACTCTTTGCTGACAAAATAACCAGTCACATGTGTTATTTGAAGGAGGCCTTTTCTAGGCACATATTGCCTTTAACAAGATTAAAATGCTTCAAGTCTCTGCACAATGCCTTCACCCATTTTCCAAAGTGCATCTCTGGTCTTGACTAAACAGCAGATAAGCTCCATCCATAGAAAAATAAAAAAGTGTGCCAGCATACCAAAATCCTAACACTCAGACTTAAACGGCATTGTATCGCAAGACTAAGCTTCATATAGATAGACTTTTCACTAATAAACTATTCTAGAAGACACCATAGAGGCCTAAAATAATAAATGATTTCCTCAAATAATTCAAGAAGCAAATATTTTGTAGTATACTTAAGATCACTTAGATTTATTAATTTGAATATAGATCATATTATTTTCCCAGAAGTAGCATTATTGCATTAGTTCTTGTAGCTGTTTCTTATAATGTATGGAAATAGTTTGTTAATAACTGTGGCCTACACTTTCCAAGTTGTCCAGTAGAGAGCACATACATTCAGAGGCAATGGCACAGAATTCATAGAACCATGGGCTTTTTTTTTTTTTAATCCAGTAGAAAAATTAGAAATCATCTAGACCTGCTCCTCATAGTACAGCGAAGGACACAGACTTCACAAGTGACTTGCCCAAGACCACACAGCAAGTTACATGAATTCAGGCTGCCAAGTCCAGGACTTTCATGACTGTTTCCCAAAAATAATGAGTGGCTGGATTTTACACATTCCTTAAGGAAACAGCTTGTAATTATCAGTTTTAGCCAAAGTGCTATATTAATACAAAACAGGAGAAAGTTCCCTGGAGGGTGCATTGGAAAGAAACAGCAGTGGGCTGCCGGGCTGCTAGCTTGCTCACACGACCATCCTAAGCAGGGGTCCTCAAACTACGGCCCGGGGGCCACATGCAAATACAAATATTGTATTTGTTCCCGTTTTGTTCTTTTACTTCAAAATAAGATGTGCAGTGTGCATAGGAATTTGTTCATAGTTTTTTTTTAAACTATAGTCCGGCCCTCCAACGGTCTGAGGGACAGTGAACTGGCCCCCTGTTTAAAAAGTTTGAGGACCCCTGATCCTAAGGATCGGCTAGACCCTGCCCCCTCCAGTCTGTGCAGTTACAGTCAGTGTTAATGGGAGTTATACTTGTCTGGAACAAGAAAGAGAGGTCTTTGAAGAGAGCATTTGTTACCAATAAAAACAGGATTCTACAGCCCAGTGATCCACTCTTCTCTCCCTTCACCCCCCAACAGAAGACAACTCATTGTGTCCATTTGGTTCCCTGGGGGTGCAATTTTTATTATTTGTTTTCTTGCTTTTCACCCCAACCACACCCCACTTCAACTCACTAAACTACTTCTCATATAATTCTGGCATGACACACAAAAGTAACTTCTCAATAGAAGGAAGACTTAGCAATCCAACAATATATGTATCATAACTTGGTGAATACAAGCTCTGCTGGCTAACCAGAGACAGGTGATAGCCTTTTATAGCAGCCAGGTCAAGAAATACAGAGAAATACAAAATGCACAGGAAGGCAGACAAACATGCTGAGATGTCAGGCAAAGTCAAGAAAATATTGCCCCCTAGAGTACGCATTACTTAATATGTAATTTTTATTTATAAAACCATCAGCAGCTCCAATTTCCAGGAAATTAACCAACTCCTTACTTAAGACCTGGTCAGTTAAGCCCCCTCCATCTGCACAAGGAGCTCCTTTATAAGAACTTCCACACTGCTTGGGGCGTAGTGTATTGTAAAAGGAAACGCTTTCACTTCGGTTCTATTAGCTGAGTCGAGGTACACTGTTAAAACTTACCTTTCTCTAGGCCGAAAGAAAAACCAATGAGCTCAAATTTGAAGCACCTCCTTTTTAAAAAATCTTTTTCCTATTTTAGGTAAATCTTAATCTGCTAGTTCTAAATTTCTGAAGTTTCTTGAAGTCAGCTCACTGCCTTTTTTACTCCCACTCCTCTTTGCCCCCAAGTCAGAACCTTCTGGAGATAAGCACTATATCCAACGCCACAGGATAATCAATCCGATTCACGTATCTCCAATATTAAAGCAGCACCTGCTCTCACCACTTCTATTTTAGCCTTGTCTATTAACAAGAGTTTTAATTTTGTCTTAATATGTATGAATTGCAGTGCAGAAAGAATTAAATGGCTAGTTATCATGAAGACATCATAAATGTTCTCTAATTAAAACCGCGTTCTCTCACCTGATTGATACACAGAGCTGATTTTATTTTGGAGAAATTAAGGACTAAATTAGTTATACTGCAAAATTATTTAAAGATGCCTTTCTCACTGAGCTTCTATTGATGACCTAGTGTATAACACTTTTAAAAGGTTGAAAATGCAGATAGTTGCAGCACTTACCTGTAGGAGGGCCTTCATCCCAGCCTTCTTCCCTCTTGATTCGATTTGCTGCAAATCCCAAGCAGATATTGGCTCCAATAGCAAAAGTGAACAGGGACATCACCTAAGGGAATAAAAAGATCAAGTTGTCAAATAGACAAGGCTGCATCAAATTCTAGGAAGGCAAATGCAAATGACTTCAACGTCACCACCTAATTCCACAGCTTCCAAAATGCACCATCAAGTGCTGTCTTCATTTCTTAAAACAACAAAAAGAAAAACAAAATCTGGAGCTGCTTCTGAAGACCAAGCCCTGCCATTCCACCTTCCTCCTACCTGCCGCGCCTGGGACACGCTGCTCCTTGCCATGGCAAAGGGTTCTTGGAAAGCCTTTTGCAGTGTGTTCTCTTTGCCCACACTGAATGCACTGCTTTTTGGGGCTCTGAGCTCAGTCTATTAACTGCATGTAATCCCACCTGGGAGGTTGACAGGCTGTTCTGATTTGTCCAAAGCTCGATTGCATCACAGTCTGTTCACAAATCACAGCCCTGAGTTAAAGAGGCTGGAAACATCAGCCTCCTTTTCTCCACCCCCTTATCGGTCCCTCCCCTAACACACACACTTTCATGTGGTTTCCTCTGCTAACATGAGGGTTTCTTGGGTTGCTGGGGCCAATAACAGCTCATGTTCATTTTCCTTCCCTCACAAAAACATGGTCTTTCAAAAAGAAACCAAATGTGTTTTGTCCGATAAAAATGAAACAGAACTGGCAAGGGGTTTCTACCAGCTTTAAGCTTTGAAGGTTTACAATGTAGCTAGTTATAAGGGATCATCAACCTCACGGCATTATTTTAAAAGAAAAAAAAACACACAAAAAAAACAGGAAAGTTTTATCATTTATAAGCCTAATTGCTTCCCCTCTCTGTCTCGTGTATTTATTTTTCCTGGCCGCTGAAATGACCTGTTCCTGTTGCCACATTCGCAGCTACTCCCGACTCCTCAAGTATTTCTCAGGACCAAGTCTCCCCAGATTGTAACTAACACAAGAGACAGCATTATTTTCCCCCTGTTGTGAGAGTTTAGAGAAGTAACTTTTATCACAACACTGGGAATGCCAGCTAAGCAGCAGAAAGTCCTCTGCCCTGGAGGAGGGGGGAAATAATTTATTTCTGCCTCCTCTTCCCGAAAAAACTGTCAGCTTGGTGTGTGTGGGGCTGGGGGGTGGGGGTGGGAGGGGTGGTGGATGGGGAAGCTTTATTAGTGATTGAATTTAGGAAGGAAATCTCAGTGGTGCAAGAATTTATCTTTGAAGAACTGTCTCCCTGGTTATTTCCCGGTTAAATTATCATCCAGCCCTCTTCCCCTCAAATTGTGTCCTTTGAGGCTATTGTGAACATTAAAGTTTCTGTACTAAGCTATTTGGCAGCCAGGAGCCATCAAAAAGAAATCGAGGCATCTAAATCTGAAAGTTATTTAAATTTTGTATGCTTTTAGGATTCAAATGAGGGAAGAAGCTTTGGCCTTGGTTTTTCTCTCCCCGGGCCCGGCGACCATCATTCTCCCACAGAGAACATGCGTGTATATAAACAAATACACCACTCACTATGCAATGCAGCGGTGGCTTTGCTTAAATAAAACAGGATAGCACAAAAGCAAGAACTTGTTTATTATAGTGGGCTGCACAGTAGGCCTGGGCGGCATTATATATTCTAGAACTTAGTAACAGCTCATAGAAAAAAAGAAAACACTGGCAAACATTGCGTTGCCTTTCTAAAACCCCTTTAGTTGTGCACGCTGGCGAGAGGGCTGGCTCATGAGTTTTTCTATAGAAGTCTCTTACTTTAATCTGTGTGCCATACTGAAATGATTTTGAGTGGGGTATTCAGCAGGGCTTATTAAAAAAACAAAACCTGGGTAAGATTTTTCTCCTACTTATATTCAACTTCAAGATGCAGGCTAGTTTTTACAGAGACACACTATAAACCAAAAGGGAAAACATCTAGGAAGCCCTTGATGATAGCCTATGCCACGATGTTCCCAATGTCCTTCAAATCTTGCCTCCCTGTCCCTCCAACCTCCCCAGCCCCTGCCGGACTCCAACAACTTTAGATTCTGTCTGACATTTGATCGTGGAAACTCTGTTTGAGAATAATGAAGGCTCCCCTTGAAAATAAAATTAGATTCAGAAGTTGAACACCATCTCTTAATTTTTTTGACATGCAGAGTAGCTGTGCAGGGAGAAAAAACCATAAGTATAATAGCCAAGTTGATCCATAATTGGCTTCTGTACAGCACTTGTTACCAATTATCTAAGAGGACTGAACTCAGTCACTATTTCTGTTCATCATTCTGCCAAAGAACTTTATCTTCTACCAGGTCATTGTGCATATGGAGTTCATTAACAGACACATACACATAACTGCACATGTGCACGTGCGTGCACACACACACGCAACACCATCTAACCATTGCTAACCAGAATTTTACTATAAGACATCATTATATATTAATTCTCAGGAAGATGATCAAAATCCCTACCTTGGGCATCAAATCAACTACAAAATACAATTACCTCTCAAAAAAACAACAACAAAAACAACTCTCATTGTCCAAAACGGAGAAAACCAAAAAATCTGATAATGCATAGTCTAGAAACTCAACTAAAGTGACTGAAATACAGTCCAAAATGTTCTATAACAAAACCAAATTAAGAAAGTTCACCTAATCTAGTGTTTATAAGATTTTTATATAAGGTCATCCACGGTCGGGTCAGTAATCAAGAAAATGTATAAGAAAGACTGAAATTAACTTCCAGGATGGTTTACTAATCTAGCTGTATGTCAGAAAACACTGCCCCCTGGCAGAAGAAAACCCAGAAGTATAAACAAATCTTTGAAAGTCTCAGGCCCTAAAAAATCACTCTGTGGTTCTCAAGCTTTATTAAGCAAAAGAACCATTTTGGGAGCTTGTTGAAAGTGCTGATGCCTATGGCCTACTCCCCAAGATTCTGATGCATTAGGTCTAAGGGGTGGGGACAGGAAAGGGGGAGTTTAGGGACCAGGCAAGAACTGGCAGAATAGACTATTCTGATGTAAGTAATGTAAGGACCACATTTAGAGAAACAGAGCATTAGAATAAATTATTCTGAGTTCATTTTTTTATGCCCTGAAAGTTGACTTGCTCGGTCTAATTCATAATATAATTTTAATATATTATTAATAGCATTTACTATGGATTGGACATTAAAGTTCAGATCTCTTGGTGACAAACCATGGCTACTCCTCCAGGGAAATCATCCCCAAACTGTAAGCAGCAGAACGGTCTTTTATTTACCTTGCTGGTGGCACAAAGCAGCAGTGTGTGTGTTGCTTAATTGCAATACAGTAGTTGCATTTATACAAATGCACAGTCTACCTTTTCATGAAATGGCTCTGTGAATCCTTGTTCCCAAGCTCTGATTAAGGTAAGAGGGCTTGAGGTTAACAGTGAGATCTGAGAGAGATGTAATTGAGGGTTGTCACTCTTGCCTCCTGCAATAATTATGGCATTTTCATGAACTGCTTCAAACTTTATCTATATCCAGTTTCTCATTATGCAGAATTAGCATGCCTTGACTTTAACACCATTCCCAGAATACTTCTAACACTAGGATGCTAGACAGTTTACTGACCACCTGATTTTCAGTGGTATCAGTTAGCAATAACTACAGCACATGCACTATGAAAGTAAGAAGACAAATTCCAGGTGTATTCTTCAGAGTCTATTTTAAAACTTTTTGAGTTAAGTCTTGGTTTTCAATTCTGATGTGGTAAAGGGCTGTTAGAAAAGTCAGAAAAAAAACGGGCTAGCAGTCCTTTGCCAATCTAAATTGAGCAAGACATTCTAACAGCTAATAGAAAAACAAGCTGGCTCAATTGGCTCCTGCAATCCAGGACTGCAGATGTGTACCAAGTAGACACCACTTAAGATTCTAAACCACAGATGCAAAGTTCTATGAGTAATCTATGTCCCCAGGGGGTTCTCCAGTGGAGAAATAGCATATGCCTATTCAAATGCAAACAGGGCTTGTGATATTGGTTATTACACAATTGAGAGCTGAAATCAACACTGTCACATCTTTCAAGGGCTTCAATTTATATCATAAACTTCCATGCATTTCATTTACTGCCAATGGAATCTAAGCATAAGCCCCTACACCAGAACAATCTCAGCTAAGAATATTCAATCATTGCACAAATATTCATTAGCTGCTACTGTGTACCAAACACTGTTCTGGTCACTGGTATTATGTAGGTAACTGAACCAGATATAGTCTGCTGCTCTCCATTGTCATCTAATAGACACAGAAATAAATGGAAAAGGCACACAATTTAAAACTTATGAGTTGTTTATTTCTGGAATTTTCCATTTAATATTCAGACCAGGATTGGTTGTGTGTAACTGAAAGTGTAAGAAACAAAACCACGGACAAGAGGGAACTACTGTAATTCAGTATTGATCTAGTCGGCAGGGTCAGAGAAGACTTGAGCTGTGATGTGCAGAAACGTGGGAGTAACTAGGTAAGAGAGGAGAAAAAGATTCTAGAGAGAGGGAACAGGATGCACAAAGGTTCTGTGTAGAGTGGACCTCAGCACATGCATAAGGTGAAATGACAGCCAGTTTGACTTGTATAGGAAAAGCAAAAGTTAGCATGGAATGAAATGAGACTGGAGAGGTTAGTAGAGGCCAGTTCATGTGGGACCTCAATGGTCATGTTAGGTGGTGTTGTCTTTATCCTAAAAGCAATGGAAAGGCTTAAAAGGGCTTAAACAGGTGGAAGTTTAATCAGATTTTGAGGTATTAATCTCTGTACTATGAGAATAAGAATTGGAGGGAGTCAGGAATGAATACAATAGATAATTCTGGAAACAATGTCAGTGATCCAGGCGAAAGATAGTGATACCTCCCACCCAAAAGGTTATGGGGGTAATGGAGAGGTAGAAATCCAGGTGAGTCAGGATAAAGACTTGTTAATGAATTGGGTATGGGCATTGAGGGGCAGGAAGGTGTTAAGTATGACTCCTGAGTTAATGAATATTCAACCATTATAATGACCAAATACATATTCAATAAAGTCACTTCTTAACTTTTAATTGGCTTATAAGAAAGACATCCATTTGCTAACATTCTAGAATTACATAGTTAAAATAAGGGATAGGCTAGTAGCTTTAAAACATCGGCCAGTAGTTTTAAAAATCAGCTGAGAAAGTTGATTTAAAGTAAAGTTATATCTGACTTTAAACACTGAAAATTGGTTCATGATTGAGTTTTAAAAAGAATTACCCCAGCGAAATTATGCAGCTTTGTCCCTAACTCTAGCGCGTAATAAAACATTTTAAAACTCAAAACCCAGCATAAGTCTACATCTTTTCAGCTGCCCTGAAACCTGCATGCTAAACATCCAGGGGAATGGAAGAAGGCTGTCACCATTCGGCCAGATGGCACACCAGCATGTGAGTGAACCTCTTGAAAGTTTTCATCTTGAGCCAACTTTGTAATGTGGACTGTGGAATATCTGAGCACGAGTGGGTGGGTGTTTATAATCAGAGAAAAGTGTTTTTTATCCCAAGTTCCACCACAGGGTTGAAGACTCTCACCCTTTACCTTCCAGTCTTACACAGGCAGGCTGCGAAGTTGTTCTTACCTCCACTTGCAGGTAAAGAACTGGAAGTTCAAAGCGTGGGTGTCATATCCAAAGTGGTGGATAAGTGATTGAGCCAAGACTAGAATCCAGGTCCCCTCAGCCAGCTTAGTCCTCTTCTCTCTATAACATGAAGTCTCTTTTGCACCACACGAGGGCCTCAACTCGACACATCAAAGACCCAAACAACCCGCTCACCCTCCCCTCTTCATTTCTACTCAAAGCAAGCTTAAAACTACTTTTTCTTCTATAACCATTCTTTCATCTTGCTTCTAAATCAGACACTCTACCCAGAGGTTCTATTTATTAATTTCAGTGATTACCATCATTTATCAGAGCTTTCTTAATGCTATTAGTACCTAAATGATTTTCTTCTTCCTTCATCCCTTCATCTTCATGCTTTTGGTTGGGTATTAGATGTTCAACTCTTAACTGCTCTTCCTTATGTCCTCTCTGCCCCCTTCAAACACCATTTCATTGAGTTCTCTCTTATTCAGCCTGTAATTTATTACCATTCATTGACCAGAGAGCCCTACATAAAATGCAAATCTGATGCAACCTTGAAACCTTGAAACCTTCTAATGGCTGTCCATCACAGTGGTTCTCAAAGTGTGATCCTTGAACTAGCAGGGTTGGAATCACCTGGAAACTTGCCAGAAATGCAAATCCTCTTCGGACCTACAGAATCAGAAACTCTGGGGGTGATAGAACCCAGAATCCAGGTTTTAACAAGCCCACCAGGTGATTCTGATACAAGTTTGAGAACCACTGACCAAGAGGATAAAATCCAAACTGCCTAGCAAAGTACATAGGACTCTCAAGGTGACATTAAGCCCCCAGGAGTTCATATCCCAGCTCTACCACGGTTTAACTGTGAGACCTTGCATGACCCTTCTCCATCCTAAGACTCGGTTTTCTCATCGGTTTCCAGCTCATAGGATTCTTAAGAGTATTAGATGAAATAATCCATGCAAATTGCCTAGCACAGTGTGTGGCACAGAAGAATGCTTAATAAATGGTAAGTTTTCTTAATTAGAAAAAATATTTGCTATTCCTTAATTAAGTTGTGTTTTCTCACACCTTCATTCCTTATTACATGTTGTTTCTTTGGCCTAGAATGCCCTTCTCCACCAAATCTTCCTGAAAAACTCCAACATAGTCCTGAAGATTCAGGTCCCGTGTCACTCCTCTGCGAACCCTCCCCACACTCTGCTTTTCCCCTTCCCATGAAAAGCAATGGGGTCCTTTTCTCTGCTTCCACATTATCTGTAATCTTTTTTTTAGGCACCTCTATCCCTTGTGATTTCTCTTTGAATGCAGGGACCAGTCATCCTTGTACTCCACAGAGCTTTGCATCTTTCCTGGGAGATAACAGCCAGACAATAAATGTTTGTTGAATGAAGTTACTTGGCATTGAGACTTGAATTGGAACTTAAATTCTTGCTTTCTTACTAACTGGCTGTGTCACTTCAAGCCCACGTTTCTTCATCTGTAATGCAGAATTATTGGCTAACTTGGTGCTTTGTAACTCTTTTTTAAGCACTAAAACCCTATTATCAAGTAAAATCTCAAAAGGAATACCAACATCTAAATTTAGAGTGGCTGTACTTTAAGGGGGTGGAGAGTCTGGATTCCAGCCAACCAGACACCTCCCTTCTAACCTACACCACCTTCACAGAAACCTGGAAATTCAAGAAATGCAACTTGTGAAAACAAAACAACAAATAACTAAGTTAATTCCACTTTTTAAATACTTTTCTAAATCCAACCCTGTATTGTAATATACACATCCCAAAATCTGACCCAAACTGTCTCAAGTCAGATCTCTCATTGATGAGCCATGGATACTCTCATTCTAGTCAAGCTCTTTCCTCAAGGAGTCCAGGCTCATATCTGCATCACACTTTGCCTCATGCTGATTCTCAGCCCCAAAGTCCTCCTCTTTCCAAAGAACTCATCCAATTCTTAGTCAGTCCATAGCCTTCCTCAGGGCTCAGCATCTTCACAACATTCCCCCTCTTAACTGCAGCACCCACTGCATCAACCAGTTCAAGAACACCTGGATTCTACCCAAAGACATTTGTCTCTTGTCTCTCTAGGCTTCCTTGTTTTATCTGAGTATTTCTTGTCTTAACAATAAGAGCATAAATGCCCAAAGAACAGGAGAAAGAAACCACTTAATATAGAGACTAAGAACCTGGATTCTAGAGCCTGACTATCCTGGGTCTACCACTTTTGAGCATGAGACCTTGCTTAAGTTCTCTAACATTTGGGTGACTTTTAACAACAACCAAAATGACAGTCACCCAGGGTTGATATGAAGACCAAATTGCATAATGCATGTTCAAAAAGTAGCTCAGTGCCTGAAACATAGAAAACACACAAATATTAGCCATTATTATTTACAGTGGCATAAAGACTGCATCTGCTGTCATGTTCTCAGCATTCAGCAAAGTGCTGAGCACATAATAGGTGTTCAGTAGTGACATAGGTTCTAGGAAAATTCCTTTTTACTTATGGTGAGATTATATATAAATTAAAATTAGAAATGCTATGAATCACTCTTTCTGCGTCCTCACTAATCTCAGGAGAAAATGAGCAGCACTTACTTGGCAAAGGGTAGGGTGACTCTGGAGGCAGCTTTCAACTACAGGTTTCAGCTACAATAATAAAGACCCTCTATTTGGATTGGAAAGCCCCAAGAATTTGAGTTTCAACTCAAGACATTTGTTTGAACTCAAACCTAAAAGGAAGTGTATGCTTGCTACTGGAATGGAATAATCACATGCTCAGCAGCACAATGATTTCCTCTTGGGGAGGAAGCAAAACTGCCATTTCTGTGATTCCCGTTGCAATTGAACACTAACTACAGACTTTCACAAATAAGAAATAAAAGGGAACTTTCCCCATCTGATAAAAGACTTCTACAAAAAAACTCATAGCTAACATTACCCATAACGGTAAAAGACTAAATGCTTTCCCCCTAAGATTGGGACCAAGATAAGGATGTCTTCTCTCACCACTTCTATGCAGTATTGCATTTCTAGCTAGGGCAATTAGGCAATGACAACAATGAAAAGGCATTCAAATAAAAAAGGAATAAAACTATCTATATTCATAGATGATATGATCTTGTATATAGAAAATCCTATTGAATATATAAAAAAGCTACTAGAACTAATAAATATGTTCTAGAAAGTAGCATGATACAAGATAAATAATTAAAAATCAGTTATAGTTCTATACATTAGCAATGGACAATCTGAAATGAAATTAAGAAAACAATTGTAGTTACAATAGTATCAAAAATGTCTAAAATACTTGGGGAGCAATTTAACAAAAGAAGCAATTTAACTTCACTTAGCATAATGCCCTCAAGGTTCATCCATGTAGTTTCAAGGCATTGCTCTTAAATTCCCACAACTGTCCCACAAATTCTGATTACAGTTTTTTTCCATTAAGATTCAAACCCCTTGAGATCTGTAGGTGAGAACTGGGTTCTCTTCTTAAGCTATTTTATTTGAAAGTAAAATGAAACGGGAAACCTGATGAAGGTGGTATGGTAGAGGGCCTGACGTGCTCTGAGAAAGCCCCAGGAAATCCTATTTCTAGGAATGTTCTGGTTTCATCATACACAGAGGCTGGTTAAAATAGGTCCATACCAAGAATCAAATGCTTCTTCCTGTTGGTAGGTTCAGAGGGCAACTGAGGTGACTCTGGAGACAGCTTTGAAGGCACTGACCTGAGAGCCGAAGGCCAAGGTTAATGTTCCTTTCCTGTGAGTTCAGAGGCATTGGAATTTGCTTCCCTGCAGTGATAATCTCACTAGTTCTGCCCCACCCCCACCCCCCTTCCTCTCCTCTTTTTGAGGTATGTTTCTTAAACCGTAAAATCCATCCCTTTAAGCTGTACATTTCGGTGGGTTTTAGTATAGTCTCAGGGATGTGCAAATATCACCACTATGCAATGTCATTTCAAAACTCCTAGTAGATAAAAGAGAATGCTGGACATTGTGAGACAACTGCCCTAAACTTTGAAAATCCATAATTTTACAAATTCATATAATATTGGATCAACGCAGATTTAGTAAGTACTAACTGCATTGGCTAATGCTAATTGAAAGCTTACTTGGTATCAGAGATATTGAGATAAAAAGCATACTTTAATTGGGAGATTGGAAAGTCAACAGTTTGTTAAAACACTCTATCCTATCATTCACCTATGCAATGGGTATGTGTGGAGGATCTGGAGAACCGACGTACTCAATCTTTATTCCACCCCACCTCCAAGGGCCCTCCTGTCTTACATATTTTTTGTAGAGTGAGTTATACATATGGTTTATAGACTCTGCCAATTATGCCCCTGACATTGTCATTATGTGCAAGAGGAGATCTGGATACAGAATTGAGACAGAATCCATCTTCCTACCCCTGCTGGTGTTTTCTCTGGGAAAACAAGACTGTGGGATGGGAGGTTTTTCTGTACTATTATTTCGATGTCCATTCTTCAGCTTTCTAAGCATCAGGAGATATCCATGGAGGTGACATACATGGTAGTAGCTTCCTGATTTCTGAATCAAAGATGTGGGGGGTATGTTCTTGAACTCAATATTCCAGTGACAGCTAACTGCCATGTACTATGTACCATGGACTGACTCAAAATTCAGAAATACCTTGACAGGTTGAAATCAAGAGTTGAAAAAAAAGTAGAGAGAGAACCAGATCAATCTATCTGGGATAACACCCTTGAAAAAGAATACAGGAGAGTCCAGAATTGACAGCAATTCTTGTAAAAGAAACCTGGGAGTTTTTCTTACCTACAAGTTCTATAGAAGCCCATTCTTGACCAGAACTCTAAATTACCTCATTTTAGCTTAGGTCCATTTAATAAACAATCACTACCTAGATCCAGGAGAGACAAGTTCAGCAAAGCCTGGTACTGTCTGGATTCCATCTGGGTTGTATTTGCCTCTGGATGTTTCATTTTAGGACAACCCTACTAGACAGCATCGAGAGGGGCATGATCAGAACGATGAGGAGTCCATCGTACTCAATCCAGTCATTGATCACTCATTTGTTTATTTCTTCAACAACTTTTACTAAGCACCTAGGATGTTTCAGGCATTGGAGATGCAAAGTGAGCAGAATACAAGCTCTGTTCCATGGGTCCCACATTCTAGTGGGAGAAGAAATATAATATTGGGTAGTTGAAAAATGATAAGAAAAACAAAGCTGAGCAAGAGAACAGAGGTAATCGGAAGAGCTATTTTCAATTAAATGGCACTGAGGTCTCTCTGAAGAGATGATATCTGAACACAAATGTGGATGGAAGAACCGGGTGTCTTCAGAAGTAGCAAGTGGAAGGCCCTGAGATAGCAGTAGCCCTGTGTGTGATCAGGAAGGCCAATGTGGCTGGAGTGGAGAGAGAGATGGGGGGAGGAATAGCAGATGATGTCAAAGAGGCGATGGGGGCTGCTGGCTCATGCAGGACCTCAAAGGTCATAGTGGAACCTTTGGGTTTCGTTTTGGGTGTGATGAGAAGCTACTGGAGGGATCTGAGCCCGGCAGGCAGTGACATCATCCAATTTGTGTTTCAAAAGGCTCACTCTCACTGGTATTGAGAGAACTGATATTTAACGAGCTCCTGTTCTGGCAAGTGGTTAAGGACCCTGTGACCATGCAACCTGGGTGCCCTGCATGAATGGTGGGAAAAGGTGGGCGTGGCTGTCTTTCTTTAATATTTAAAGGGCAATGCAAGACATATGAGTTTTATTGTATGTATCTCCTTGGGCAAAACTAAAAGTTACAGGGAAGCATGCCTCATCTCATAATAAGAGGAACTTTCTAACAATCAGTGCTGTCAGGGTTCTCTTACAAAAAAAAAAAAAAATCCCCAGTCACTATTCAAGAAAGGCTGGGTACTGCTGGTCAGGAATTCTTATAAAGTCTCTAAACTCAGAAGAAGATTGGCTATACAACATGTAAAGTCCTTTCCAACTCTGAGCAGCTATTATTTTCCTCTCTTCTTTAAACTCTTAGGGAACTGAATTCTCCCTCTGTAACGACCAGCAAAGAGCTATTCAAATGATTAAACAACCAAAATTCAGTCATATGTTTTCTGGATAAATCAAAAGGAAAGGGAAGGATCCTTACATACAGCTTGTTCTTACTCTTTCGTCTCTTGAAGGAAATATACAGATAGATATACTAGTAGCTAGGTATGGACTGATATATAATTAGTGTGTGCTATTTAATTAATACAAGTAAAGGGAACACTGGCCAGGGTTAAGGAGAAAGAAACACCTTTCACAAAATAATTTGATAGACTTAAGCAAGAGATGAAGTAACATACTTTTGGGTTGACCTAGAAGATGGGCCTAAGACAAGCTGGCCTTATATTGCCTCTCCCAACTTTATAGGCCTCTCATAATCCTTTGTGAACACAGAGCCACTTCAAAGTTGAAATCCAATAACCCCAGCTTGCCACTAGAGTATTATGCAAGAAAATGCAGAAGTTCTGGCCCTCACGTTGTCCTGCTAAGCTTCTGATACTCTTAGAAGAGATGTTATACAACTTGTTAATTACTAAAATCCTGGGCCACTGGGCTTGGTTACTAGCTGTGGGCCTTGGAGTTAGGAACCCACTCTGGACCTCCAGTTCCTCATTTATAAAATGGGAATCATCCCAGTGCCTTCCTCAGAGAGTTGTTGTGGGGATTCAATAAAATAATCCATGTAGGGTTCATTGTCGATAATCACAGCTACCATCTGCTGAGCTCCTAGAATGTGCCAGACATCCTACAGGAATGATCTCACTGAATTTTCAACAATCGTGCACAGCGTATACTGCTTTCTCTTTTTGAGACACTCACAGAAGTTTAAGTCATTTGCCCACGTTCACAAAGGTTCATTTAAACTCGGATCTGCCTGCCTAACCAGAGAGTCCCACTTTTAAGCATTTCTTACTATAGTCCACACCATTGTGGTACATTTAGTTTCCTTTGATTTTTTTAAATCTTTATTATTGAAAGTATTACATATGTCCCCTTCTTCCTCCACTGACTTCTTCAAGCCTGCCCCCACCCCCTGCCAAAGCCTTCACCATCCTATTGTCTGTGTCCTTACTTTCAAAACAATGTCCTCCAATCTCAAGTTTGGAGGCCAGTGGAGGGGGTTTTCTCTAGTGCCTTTCACAGTTCAGAAACAGAAGAGATTCTGTCAAGTTTTTCACGTGGGCACTCACTGGAGGTTGGAGCCTTTATACCCACATACTCTTTTGTGTCATCTGAGCAATGCAGCTGGTTTTGCATGCCTTTAGGTTTGGGACTGGGTAAATCTCGGTCACAGATGTATACAGCCTGTGGCCTCATGTGATAAAATATTTTGCAAAAGATGCTATTTTCTCCTTTGCCCAGTCTTCCCTCCCTTTCTGCAGCTGTTTCCACTTCTTCCTGAGAATGGATAAAAAAATTCTGAAACTCTTATTTTTGCACGTAGTCTCATGTGACCTTACTATTGACAATGACCTGGTTGTTTCAGCCCAACTACAGCACAGTGCATGAGATGCCGGCGCTAAGAACAATGATTGTCGCCTGACAGAGCTGGCAGCAATCTTTCTGTATTGATTCCTCTGGCGACACACACCATATTATAATCATAATGACACTAAGCACAGGAACAGCTACTGTCGGCTGGGAGCCTCCAGTTGCTAAACATATAACAGAGGATTTGGCATTCATTCATTTGCTTATTCATCCATTTATCCAGCAAATATTTTATTGAGAACCTAATATGTTCCAGGTACTCTTTTAGGCCCAAAAGACAGCAGCAACTAATAAGAGAACCTAAATACCTGCCTGTGGAGCTTACATTTTAATACATGGAAAAAGGCACAAAATATATAACTATATCAATTAGTGATGAGCTATGAATAAAGAATAAATAGAGAGGTGTGAGTGATGAAAGAATGTCATTAGCTCTTGAGCCACACAAATAAGACTATTAGAATAATCCTATTTAGAAGAAAAGTTGGAATAATATGCCCAAAGTCACCCAGTCTGTATTAGAATAGGAATTGGCCATATCCTAATAATAACATTAGTAAATACAGCAAAAATAATAACATCTTAAGGTGATTATATAAATGCATGAATTACTTATCAAATCCCATTTTATGAGTAAAGAAACCAAGACTCAAAAAATGAAATCATTTTCTCCAAGCTACAGGGCAAGTGGTGGGGATGGGGGAAGGATTTGAATCCAGTCTGAGTGGGTCAAAGGCCCTGATCTTTCCACCATACTTGCCCTGGCTAATTGAGTTTGACAGGTCAGAAATTGTTCTTACTAAGCTGAAGGTTCCTCAAAGACAGGGATTGCATCTCCATCGTCTCCTGCAAGTTCTAGCACATCTCTTATAGAAAGTGTTAGACTTTCTGCATCTGGACCAGCTGCCTTCCCCACACAGAAATCTAAATACCCAAGAAAGATGGCTGCCCATTCTATGTCTCAGACCTTCTTAACTTCCCTTGGCAGAGGTTTGCGGTGTGTAATTAGGATGGAAAGCAGTACTACCCTTGAACCCCAGAGTGACGCATGTTGCAATGGCAACCTGCTAGCATTAGCTCAATCTCCCTGAAACACCTGCCTTTCCACGCGGACTTGTGACCTGGACAGACTTATTTGCTTCTTCATTAGATTTGTGTTTGTCTAAGAATGAAAGGAATAAACAAGTGGGATTCACGTGCCTTGGATTGTAATCAAGGACACGATCCCAGGGAGTAAGGGGGCATTGTGAAGCATCTGAAGAGCCGGCAGACTCCTCCGGCATCACCCAGCTCCAGCCCAACAATGCTCTCTCCACACTCCTCAGCAGTGGTGTGCGCAGCTGCACTTGGCACTTACAAGCACATTGCGGCCAGCCCCTGGTGAATTCTCAGAATGGCTGAATGGTTTGTCTCCTCATTGTTGCTCAAATTGTTTCGTGGGAGTACAACACAGCTAAACGGAAACATTTTGAGAACAAGTATAACTTTTTTCTCTTTTTGGTTAAGATTCAGTGAAAAGTAGATGGTGTTTAGAGTCAGGCAAATGTAGGCTCAAACTTCAGTCCTGTCACTTACTGGTTGGCTGGCTTCGGAAACTGGCTCGTTGGACTTCTCAGTTCGCAGCCCAGAGAACTTCCCTGACCACACTGCCTCCCCACCCCAGTATGCTCTTTCTCATTCCACCCTTCTGTCTTGCAACACTTCACCCTAATTCCTGGCATACGTGCCCCTCCCATTGGACTGTAAGCTCCACACGTCTATGTCCCTTTCCATGTATCCCCAGAGCCTGGCACACAGGGACATTCAATAAATACAGTTGAGTAAAATTAACAAAGGAAGACAATGATAAAGAAAATGTAACCAGAGTGTCGATGTTGAGGGTTGAGGCAGGAGAGAAAAGGGATCAGGCAACTGTCCTGCAGTTTTACTCTGTGAAATTTGCAGCAGTGTTCTGGGGCCTGCTCCCTCCATTTCTCCTCAGCCGGGCCCCAGTTCTCAAGAATTCTCTAGATTCTAGAAGAATGCTAAGCCCCAACCCTAGAAAATAATGCCACTTTCTGGCCCATGACCCCTGCACCCAAAACATGCTGGGAACATTGTAAAACCCTGTTGATGATGTCCACATCATCACATTCATGTTTCTCTTTAACAAAGACTACAGACATCTTGGCCACCATATTGACTAGTCATGAACTGTTTGTTACAATGTTGAACATTTGTCCAGTCTTTTCAAGGGTTCCACTCCCTTCTTTCTCAGGGAACAAACTTATCTTCTTATCTCCTCGAAAGATCAAGGCTATCCTAATCTGCTTAATATGCACTTTATACAGATTTTTTAAAAAGATTTTTAAATTGATTTTTAGAGAGAGAGGAAGGGAGAGGGGGAGAGAGAGAAACATCAATGTCAGAGCAAAACATCAATGGGCTGCCTTCTGCATGCCCCCTATTGGGGATTGAACCCAAAACCTGGGCATGTGCCCTGCCAGCTTTAGGTGCATGGGACAATGTTCCAACCAACTGAGCCAGACCAGCCAGGGCAATACAGAGTTTATTCCTAGTGATTCCATACACAAAATATGCTTTGGAGGATGAGGAATAGTGGTAAAAACTGATTTTTCCCCCTTGTATTTTGCCTTGGGATCAAATTATAGATTGAGGTGTTACTGAGGGAAAAGGCTTGTCTTATACAAATAAGCATAACCAGTGGACACAAGACACTGGGGCGGGGGGCAGGTGAGGGCATGTGCCGGGAGTTAGGGGAGACCAGGGGAAGGTCAATGGGGAAAAAAAGGAGACATATGTACTACTATTTGTAATACTTTAAACAATTTTTAAAAAGTAAAAAAAAAAAAAAAAAAAAAAGGCTTGTCGTGTGTTATTTGGGAAGGCCATTCTCTGGCAGCCTGGCTACATTTGTAGTCAATCTGGAGCCATTGGGAGTGGAAATTAGAACTATAAATATCAGGGCAACAGTTCAGGGTCCAGCAAAAACGGGACGAGCATCCTGTAACATCTCACAACACGACTTCCAAAGCCAGCCAAGGACTAACAGACACGCTCAGGCCCAAGACCTCTCTCACAAAGAAGCTGGAAAAGCACCTTCAATAGCTGTCACCTGACAAGCAGGGCCACCGTGCTCCGTGAGCTTCCTTGTTGAAGTGTCTGTCATCTGACCACTGTCAGTGCTCCCAACCTTTCCAAACTCTTTACTTTGTCCCTACTTAGAAATAATGCTTATTTGAAATAGTACCTGTCAGGTACTCTTCTAATTTCTCTTTAGACATCATTTCATTAAACTCCAGCCACAATCATCCAAATAGGTATAATTATTATCTGTAATTCACGGGGATAGGGGAGGGGGGGGGTTAGAAACTGAGGTACAAAGAAACTGGTGACTTCACTAGGGCTTCACCAGTGTGGCCCCAGGGACTCAGCACTTAACCAACGCACCATCCCATCTGCTTTGTCTTTCAGATGGATGTTTTTAATAAGAAGTCACCAATCAGTTTCCCCACTGTTAAAGCCATTTAAGACAAATGCAATTGACAATGACCTTCAGGTCAGCTGTAGTAAGAGCAGAAGTTTTGTAATTCAACAGACCTTGGTTTGAATTCTAAGAACTATGAGACCTTGCCCAGTTAAACCTCTTTAGGCCTTCATTTTTCATTCTAAAAATGGAAATAATAGTTACTCCTTCAGAGGGTGGTCTTGTAAAGGGCTAGATAATAAATATTGTAAGTCTTGAGGACCATCCACAATCACTGTATCACAACTCCTCAGCTTTCTATTGTAGCGTGAAAGCAGCCACAAATGGGGGTGGCTGTGTTCCAATAAAATTTAATTTTAAAAAACAGGTGGTGACCAGATTTGACCCGAAGGCTATAGTTTGCCAGCCCCTGGTTTTGAAGATTACATGAGATAATGTATGTGCTTTGCATGATCCTTAGAATGCATCAAGTCATCAAAAATGGTAGCTTAATTCTGGTGCCAGCATAAGATGGTCTGAAGCCTTTTCGGGTAAATGTATACTTTTCCTAGACTTTTGAAAAATTATTAACACTTTAACCCCCCAATATGACCTTATAGGTAGCATTGCCAGAGATAATACTTTTTCTAGCATTTTTAATATCTTTGGGACATATTTATACTAAAAACATACTCACTGATTATTTGAAGTTGAAATTTAACTGGAGGATCCTGAGTTTGTTTATGTTATTGTTATTGTTGTCTGTTTTGTTTTGTTGTCCATTTGTTTGTTTTTTCCAAATCTGGTGACCCTACCTATAGACCTCTATGGTTCCAAAATTTGGGAACCACTGGTTTTATTCATAACAAGAATAACCAAAACACAAGCAACATTTTGTTCTTTCAGGGAGAAAAGATTACATTCTTAGGGAATTATCCCCAAGGTTCAAACATAATAAGTCCCCTGGGTAGGAGCCACAGAAACGCTCTGAGACGGCCAGGGCTCTGCACTCGCGGGTGCCAAGAACAGGCTTAGGTCACCCAAGGAAAGGCGCAATAATCTTGCATTTGTTCCTGCTGATTAAAGTCAAGCGTCTTCCTGGAAAATGTGAGGTGCCCCTCACGTCACTATGTTGAATTAATAGTGGAGCCATGTTAAAGATGGAAAAATTCAATTCTGTCCAACGGCTCCAACGTTTTGCAGTTAGATGTGTCGGTAATCAAACTGGGTACTGAGAAAGCCCATTTTGTCAGTCAACAGAGCTTTCGAGTGGCGAAGAAATATTCTGTGCAATTCCCAATAAATATTTGATAATGAAGAAGGGGATGGAGTCGGTGCCTTCAGGCAGTAGATACTGTCCAACAAGTAGAATGATAAAATCATTTTTAAAGGATTTAGAAAAAAAGGAATTCAGCATCCCACAAACCAGTTCTTTTTAAACTTTAAAGAAGAAAGAGGGTATGTGACATGTTCATGAAGGTGAAAGGTGTCGTGTTTTAACTCATTAAAATAGCACAGTATTTAGTATCAAAAGGCCTATGCTTGAATGTCAGCTCTACCACGTCCCATCTGTGCAACACTGAATAAGTCCCTTAGTCACTCTGAACCTGTCCCTAAAACAGAGATATAAGAAGCTCCACCTCTTATGCTTTGGTCAGAGTCAACAGAGATAATGGATATGAAAATGCTTTGCTGAGAAACAGCAATTCACTGTCATCTATCATTCCATGAACAACAGTAAAATCTCTGGTGACTGACTAGCAAAATAATGTTGTGTTACCAGCAGAAACCATGCTAAGGGGATTATGTTCTCATAAAATCTGTATTAATTTGCTAGGGCTGCCATAGCAAAATATCACAAACAGTGTAGCTTACAAAACAGAAATTTATTGTCTCACAGTCCTGGAGGCTAAAAGTCCAAAATCGAGGCTTGGCAGGATGGGCTTCCTCTGAGGGCTATGGGGGAAGGATCTGTTCCAGGCCTCTCTTCTTGGCTGGTAGTGGGCCGTCTTCTCCCTGTGTCTCTTCACTTCATCTTTCCTCCACGTGTGTGTCTGTGTCAAATTTCCCCTTTTTATAAGGACACGAGTCATATTGGATTAGGGCCCACCCTGATGACCTCACTTCACTTTGATAACCTCTGTAAAGACTCTGTGATGATGAATTTGATGTGTCAATTGGATTGGGCTCAGGGATGCGGTAAACATTTCTGTGTCTGTGAGGGTGATTCTGGAAGAGCTTAGCATCTAAATCAGTTGAGTGAGGAAGATGGACTTCACAAGTGCAGGTGGGCATCATCCAATTCACTAAGGGTCTGAGTGGAACAAAAAGGCAGAGGAAGGGTGAATCTGCTCTTCCACGTGAGCTGGGACATCCATCTTCCTCTGCCCTTGGACATTGGCACTCCTGGTTCTCAGTCCTTTGGACTCAGACTGGAACTTACACCACCAGCTCCCTAGCTCTTTGGAATTGAACTGAATTACACCACCAGTTTTTCTGGCTCTTCAACTTGCAGATGACAGATTCTGGGACTTCTCAGCCTCTGTAAGCCAATTTCTATTCTCTCTCTCTCTCTCTCTCTCTCTCTCTCTCTCTCTCTCTTTCTATACTCCTCTTTCTCTCTACCTTTCACTGCCTCCCCCTCTCCCTCTCATACAAACACATACCCAATAATTTGCAATTGACTTTTAGGACCCATGCACAATACACACTCCTCCAAAATTAAAAACTCAAATTAGACTACAACTTATTGATAGCTTTTGAACTCCTAATTCCTATGTCTTCTCTCTGAGCAAATGTGATCAGTGTATTATGCCTCCATGGATGTCAATGATATTTAAATAGGAATGAAAACAGAGCCCAGTAGCATACCACCAAAGATATCCATCTATTAATCATCTCTCCTTTATTGAATACATTCAACCAGCCATTAATTCAGCCCACATACACCCTTTTAATTCAGAAAGATATCACAGGATCTGGGCCCTTCCTGTAATCAGTGTTTCAAATTGGTTAATGTGAGTTGAGTATAACCATGTTCCAGGTGCTTTCACATACTTTATATTAGCTAAAATTCCCAACATCTGTTATCCCTTTTTAATATATAATAAAACTATCATTCACAGAGAAATACCAGTACTAGTAAATACCAGAGCAGGGACATGAAATCAGATCCTGTGACTCCAAGTTCATGGTCAATACCACACATTCCACTGGGATCCTCTCAAAAGAGAGAATATGGAGAACCAAGATGGCGGCATAGGTTAACGCCGGAGTTTGCTGCCTTGAACAACTACTTCAAAAGTGAAACTAAAAAACAGAACGGACATCACCCAGGACCACAGGAACGCTGGCTGAGTGGAAGTCCTACAACTAGGAGGAAAGAGAAACGCATACGGACACTCAGAGGAGGCGCAGTGCTGAAGTCAAATTCTGAGGTGCGGAGGGCGCGGTTGGCGTTTTCAATCGGGAGGGAGTTGCAGACTCTGAGCTCCAGACACAGGCGAGTCTTTAGAGACCCTGACTCAAACGGGAGAAGCGGGACTGTCTGGCTTCGGTCAGAGCGAGTGCAGCTTTCTCTCCGAGGTTTGCAGCGGGTGCTGGGACTCAGAGAGGCAGAGCCCCTGGGGACAGGACTGAGAGCCACCATAACTGCTCTCTCCAGCCCACCCTGTTGATCCTGTGCGACCCGCCCCGCCCAAGCCCTGCACACAGGCATTTGCCGGATAGCCTCAGGCAAAGGCTAGATTAGCACCTCCCTAGAGGACAGAAGTTCTCTCACTGCAGACACAGCTGACTCTCACAGCCACTTGGCCTGGAGGTCAAACCCTCCCTGGTATTAGCTACAACAATCAAGGTTTAACTATAAGACTGCGCACAAAGACCACGAGGGGGTGCACCAAGAAAGCATAACAAAATGCGGAGACAAAGAAACAGGACAAAATTGTCAATGGAAGATATAGAGTTCAGAACCACACTTTTAAGGTCTCTCAAGAACTGTTTAGAAGCCGCCGATAAACTTAATGAGATCTACAAGAAAACTAATGAGACCCTCGATGTTATGTTGGGGAACCAACTAGAAATTAAGCATACACGGACTGAAATAACGAATATTATACAGACTCCCGACAGCAGACCAGAGGAGCGCAAGAATCAAGTCAATGATTTGAAATGCGAGGAAGCAAAAAACACCCAACCGGAGGGGTGAAATGAAAAAAGAATCCAAAAATGCGAGGATAGTGTAAGGAGCCTCTGGGACAGCTTCAAGCGTACCAACATCAGAATTATAGGGGTGCCAGAAGATGAGAGAGAGCAAGATATTGAAAACCTATTTGAAGAAATAATGACAGAAAACTTCCCCCACCTGGTGAAAGAAATGGACTTACAGGTCCAAGAAGCGCGGAGAACCCCAAACCAAAGGAATCCAAAGAGGACCACACCAAGACACATCATAATTAAAATGCCAAGAGCAGAAGATAAAGAGAGAATCTTAAAAACAGCAAGAGAAAGAAACTCAGTTACCTACAAGGGAATACCCATACGACTGTCAGCTGATTTCTCAACAGAAACTTTGCAGGCCAGAAGGGAGTGGCAAGAAATATTCAAAGTGATGAATACCAAGAACCTACAACCAAGATTACTTTATCCAGCAAAGCTATCATTCAGAATTGAAGGTCAGATAAAGAGCTTCACAGATAAGGAAAAGCTAAAGGAGTTCATCACCACCAAACCACGATTATATGAAATGCTGAAAGGTATCCTTTAAGAAGAGGAAGAGGAAGAAAAAGGTAAAGATACAAATTATGAACAACAAATATGCATCTATCAACAAGTGAATCTAAGAATCAAGTGAATAAATAATCTGATGAACAGAATGAACTGTTGATTATAATAGAATCAGGGACATAGAAAGGGAATGGACTGACTATTCTTGGGGGGGAAAGGGGTGTGGGAGATGCGGGAAGAGACTGGACAAAAATCGTGCTCCTATGGATGAGGACAGTGGGTGGGGAGCGAGGGCGGAGGGTGGGGCGGGAACTGGGAGGAGGGGAGTTATGGGGGGGGAAAAAGAGGAACAAATGTAATAATCTGAACAATAAAGATTTAATTTAAAAAAAAAGAAAAAAAGAAAAGAAAAAGGCAAAAAAAAAAAAAAAAGAGAGAGAGAGAATATACCTCATTGGACTTATGCTGGCTCCTACTAGTCACTGTCCCAAATATCTATTGAACCAATCCTTTGCTTAGAGATACTTTTTTTAAAATATATTTTATTGATTTTTTACAGAGAGGAAGGGAGAGGGATAGAGAGTCAGAAACATCGATGAGAGAGAAGCGTCAATCAGCTGCCTCCTGCACACCCCCTACTGGGGATGTGCCCGCAACCAAGGTATGCCCTTGACCGGAATCAAACCTGGGACTCTTCAGTCCCCAGGCCGACGCTCTATCCAGTGAGCCAAACCGGCTAGGGCTGCTTAGAGATTCTTAACCTGAGGTTTATGACAACTCAGAGGGCCCAAGGTAGACTTATATGAACCCCCCTGAAAGTTTGTGAAAGGATCATATATATATATCATGCCTTTTTCCCCTGAGATTAATTAATGTACATCCAAATCTCCAAAAGAACCATGGCTTCAAACAAGAACAACTTGCAATTTAAACAACTCTCTATAGAACTTAATCATCACTCACCTCTCTGTCTATAGTTTCAGGATGCACAGAAAATCAAAACTGAATTTTCTCATCTCTAATCTCTCAAATCTTCTCCCAAAGCCTCCATTATTCTCTAGAAGCCCTTTGAAATCTCATCTGCTTGTCCCTTTGAAGGTCCCTGGACATCTTCTCTGGTATCCAAAAAATACCAGCATCTACCTTTGACAGACAGGGTCTCTTAGCTTACCGAAGGGCTCTCATAGAAGCCACCTTCCTCAGCCTTTACTACCTTCCTCCCATGCCAGTTTGTAGCCTGAAAAGGATCACTTTACCTTCACAAAGTCAAAGCAAAACTGCAAAAGGACTTTCATGCAGCTTTTCGGCAAGGTTAGGATAGGTACAGATAGCAATAGGAGAAACCCATCAGAGGAGATGTGAATTGGACAGGGACCTGGTAAACACGGAGACTTGGGGCATTATCTCAAAAACTTTTCCTTTGTTAAATTAGTGGAAGATTGTTAGTTTTCCTGATAATCATGGTTGATCTTCATTCTTTTTTCTTAACCATACTGTATTATAGATGATAATTTCCAGATATGCTTTTGTATTATTGCCATCCTATTCAATGCCTGACATTGACAAGAATTGTGAGAGAATTCACAAGACCTCATTGAACATCCCAATTGAGTCCAAGTTCTAAGGATTCTAAGACAAAAAGAGCTGATTCCTGCTCTTGAGTTTACAGACCAGTGAGGAACAGAAAAGTAGATAGTTGCAATAAAGAATGGTAAATGTTGCCAAAACCGGTTTGGCTCAGTGGATAGAGCGTCGGCCTGCGGACTGAAGGGTCCCGGGTTCGATTCCGGTCAAGGGCATGTACCTGGGTTGCGGGCACATCCCCAGTAGGAGATGTGCAGGAGGCAGCTGATCGATGTTTCTCTCTCATCGATGTTTCTAACTCTCTATCTCTCTCCTTTCCTCTCTGTAAAAAAGCAATAAAATATATTTAAAAAAAAAAAAAAGAATGGTAAATGCTCTTATAGAATAAAGGAAGCTCTAGAAGCATGTTGGATATCCATTTTAGAGGATAGGGAGCAGATGTTCTAGGTTGACTCTTAGCTGAGTCTTTAAGGAAATAAAAAGTTAGACATAGACCTAAGAGAAGGATGAGGAGGACAGTTGTGTTTAGTAACTAGTTTATTATGCCTAAACTTGTACACAATGTCCATAGCATGTGCATTAAAATGTGGAGAGAGAGTGAATGACAAAGCGATGAGATTGAAGAGGAAAGTAAAAGGCAAGTCTCGGAAAACCTGTATACACCAACATTATTCTCAAATATATATATATATATATATATATATATATATATATATATATATATATATATTCCCACTGAAGATGGTTCAAAAAAGCTCCACATGATTTTTTGACACAAAAGACCATTTGACACAATATAGTAACAAGAGAGTGGGTCTGGGAGTGGATAGCACTGGCTCCAAATGGGGCTAATGGGAAGTTATGAGCAGAATAGAATTTAGGGTGGTACTGACTTTAACTAAAACAGTAGCAGGAGAGATGGAGGGAGACATAGGTATGTGCATGAATTGCATTACGCAGGAAGAATAGATAGGATTTGATGACTGATAAGGCATCATGAGTGAAAGAGAGGAAGTGACCTAGGATGTTTCTGGTGTCTGGCTTGGACAACTGGCAATGGAAGAGGAAAAGCTAGCCTGGGAGAAGACAAATTTCATTTTGAGTATGGTGACTTTAAGGTGCTCTATGAGACATCAAAGTGGAGATGTTCTGTATAAAAGAAGAAAAGTAGGATAGTTTATAGAATTGTTTGTCGTGGCCAAAGCCACGGAGTGGATGAAATTATCCAGGGAGACTGCAGGTGGAAAAGGGGGGAGAATCAAGGAATAGTGGGACACACCAACACTGATGAAGGGAAGTCCTTTAAAGGCATTAAACAGTAACTCAAAAGGTCAGAGGGAAACCAGAGAAGCATGGTATCATGGAATCTGGAACAGAGAAGAAAAAAAACACCAAAAAAAAAAAAAAAAAAAAAAAAACTAGACAGGGAATAACCAAGAGTTTAAAATGACATGGAGAAGATGGGAGGGCAAGGCTTAGCTATCAAGGTTTAGGCATCAAGGACTTTGCTGGCCCTGACCAAGGTGTGTCTTCAGAAATGAAGGCAGATGTCTGGTAACTGGGTGGAGAAACTGGGTAGTGAGGACATGGAGATAGACATTGCTAAGAAATTTGATGGGAAAGAGGAGGAGATAGCAGCTGATGGGGGCGGGAGGAAGAGGGGGAGCAGAAGCTCAAAAATCATCTATCCTCTGTGGAACTGGGTATGTGATAAACACATAAACAAACACTGGAGCCTGCTTCCCTCTCGTCCTGCTGAGCCTTAGAAAGGCTTTTGTTCTCATTGTCTTTATCAGCGAGACCAGGCTCTGGGCTTAACCTGTTAAAGTGAAACTGAGCGAGGCAGGGCAGCCATCCCGGAAAGCCTTTGACCCGCCGCCCCTGCCCACTGCCCCTTCCGACTCTCCCCACCTGCTCTGTTTGCCCTGGGAGATCTCCAAGTCCAGATCAAAAGCCCTCCTACTCTGCTGAGTCTCCAGGCTCCTTCAACTCTTACCCAAAATTAGCAGTTGATTTGAAAGGCTTATTCAAATAGTTAAGTAACAAAGGGCCCAGAGGCTTTGCGCCTGGGAATCCCCGTCTTTGCTTTGTGGAGCCCGCGAGGGGACCCTGCGCGCTGACTGGCTCCCCCCATCTGCGGGATGATTCTATTGCCTTTGGATCCTAGGGAACATTACTGACAGATGGCGTTAAACCTCCCGCCCCTCTCCGCCCTCCTTCTTGCAAAAAGCCCATGTCAGACAGGTAATAACCCCAACGCGTCTGGGGGGCCCAGGAAGACAGGGTTCACAGGATGCAACCGACGTGCCCACGCGAGCTCCCACTGGCTCCGGAGTTTGGGAACCCGTTCGCGATCCCTCTCTGCAAGTTCTACCAGCTCGTTTTGCAGACATGAGACGCCGATTTACAAACCCAAACGCTCTCTGGCAACAAACACAAGGAATGAGTTAAGCTCTCTGCGCGTTGCGCGCGCTTGGAAACTGTTCCAGCTGAGTGCACGGGAACGCAGTCCAACGGGGACCGCTCTGCTGAAAATCCGGGGGCCCTTTGCAAGGCTGCTGGGCTGACAGGACAACAGCTCGGACCCGGGAGCCCAAGCCCTGGAGGACGGGAAGAGAGAGGCGCCTACCGTACCCGATTGGCGCGGCGGGTCATGCTGCGGGCGTCTGGGTGTTTGGTTGGGGCCTCGGAGTTGCGGAAGCGGCCTCTGTTGCGGCCGTGGACCTGTGAGCTCTGCCCCTGGAAGGCTGCCCCAGCTAATCTTGTTTGCACTGGGCCGTTTGCTTTTGGGATTTTTCCAATGTAGATGTAGTCAGGGGGCCGCTGTCCCGAGGGACAATGATTCCATTGGAAGCTGGCCTTTGACAAGACTCACACATGACCTTTGACTAAAATGGCTTTGGGTAAGGAAAGTGTCCCTAGGCTGAAGACGGGGCATCCAGGGCAGCGGCCCACATTCCCACCCCCAACAGCGCCAAGTTAATTTTTCATCGCGCAATCTTTCAAGGAGAGTCTCTGGAGGTTTGATTTGCCATTTCTCCCTCATTCTGTAGATTTCCCCCCTGTTTTCAAAAGGGTTTCTGCTGCAGAAGATTCCTGCTGTGTTGCTTAGGAGTTCCCGGAATTAGCACTTCCAGGTTAACCGTGGGCAGGCCTAGAGTGTATAAATTCCTCTCACACGCTCAGGAATAATACCACCATTATTTTATTTCTTTCCTAGAACATGCTACAGTTTACAAAGGGCTTTTCACAACCGCGCTGTCATTTGGCCTCCGGGACAATGCCAGGAGGCTCTGCTGTTACTGCATTTTTACAACATAAACAAACAGAAGCTCCAGCAAAATAAGATACTTGCCCAATCGCCCAACCAGAAAGTGCAATCTGGGCCCTCAACCACTTTCCTGTCCACAGGCACAGGCCACTCACCTCCCTGCTGGGTGACCAGCCACACTAACTTAACTATATCACAACCTACTTACAGCACAACAAAGAATTACAATGCATACTATAAAGCAACCATCGCTATCATTATTTCAATTATCATTTTCAATTATGAAAATGACTGTTAGAGTTATTTTAATATAAGAGCTGTTTGGGTTATTGATACGTACAGATATTTTGAATTTATTCACTAAATATATATATATATATATATATATATATATATATATATATATATAGTCTAAATTTTTGTCTTTACCAGCCACTAAAAGGAAGTCATGAGGACCAGCCTGGCCACTCTGAGGGGTGGTACAAGCCAGGCACTCCTGAGACTGCTACCAGAGTCCATCAGAGTCCATCCCTAGCCACCCTCATAACCTTTCCCCTTTGTTTGCTGGTCCTTCCCCATGGTGAAGGCTAAACAAAAGGGAATGGGGCTGTGGGGTGGTAAAGAGAGCCCTGAATTTTAGTGTGATGAGGAGACCTGTGATGGAGGTCTGCAGAGATGCCCAGGAGCCACCTGGGGTGTCAGGTGGAATCCTTCTCTTTTTTTTTTTCCAGTTTGGAGAAAGGGAAAGGGGGTTATATACTCAGTTTAGAAGAACTAGAAGTCTGTCAGGAGGAGAAGGATATCACCAACGCAGACAAAACTATGCACAAAAGTTGTCCTTGTGCCTTGGGCAACCTGAAAATAGTCCTTGCAGGTGGGAGCACAGGGTGAGGGAGGCTGCTTCCAGAGAAGAGGGTGTGGGTTTGGACTCTGACCAGCCTCCTGTGTCGCTTTAGGGAATGTGGAATTCATCCTGCAGTGCCAGGTGGGTTAATGTAACTGTTAATATAATACCAACTCACATGAAAATGATACAGGAGTCATATGTTGTTCTACAACAAGAAAAAGATAGATAGGTAAGTAGATAGATAGATAGATAATCAACCTAGGTCAGTGGTCAGGCATATTAACTTCATCAGACAGGTATAGTTTTATTCATCTTTCTACCTACAGAATGTGAGCAATATATTTAACCTCTTGAAGCCCCAGTTTTCTTATCAGTAAAACGAGGATTACGGGCTATGCTATGAAGATTAAGTGAGATTATTTAAGTAAAACCCTTTGCCTTTCTTCTGACATACAGTAGTACTCAATCAAAAGTAGCTATTAGATTTTACAATAATTAAATGTGTGTGGTGCCTACATGGAGTAACAAGGAAATCCCTCTGTTTTTCCACTTTTCTCACTCCTCTCTTCCTACCATACTTCTGGCTTTTGACTCATTAGAGTTTGTCCTTTGTTTCTTCCACTTAATTTTCCAGCTCCTTTGAGACACTGCTTCCTTTATGTCCCAGTTTAGATTTTCACATCGGTTTTAATCCTTCTCTCCTCCCACCTCAGTTTATTCACTTCCTGTCCTACCACTACCTTAGACCCCTGTAAAGCCCCTGTCCAAGAGGTAGCTATCTGCGAGAGCTGCACAGCATCACACAACCGTGTCCGTTGTCACTACCATTTCCGTGTGGTCTGCAGCCTTGGCTGGGTGCCCAGCACCACTGTATTCTGTACAAGTGTCCCTGGGCAGCCGCCTCTGCAGTTACACAAAGTCACTGTTACCCCCTCTTCAGAACACGGAGCCCACTCCCAGCTGGCCTTGTTTCAGCAAGCAACGTCACTCACTCTCCCCAGCAGAAAGCACAGTGGCCATCAGAAGGGAACATTGCTTCCTGCCCTGCAGGAAAACTTACTTCCAGTCTCTGTTCTTTCCCTCTCAGCTCAGGATACCCCTCCTTCTGTGTGCTATGGACTCTCTCCCTCATCCAATTCCTCTAGAACAGTGGTCGGCAAACTGCGGCTCTTTGGCCCCTTGAGTGTGGCTCTTCCACCAAATACCGACCTCTGCGCATGGGCCACGCAGTTTCAATCGCACTGTACATGCGCGCCCGCACATGGTATTTAGTGGAAGAGCCACACTCAAGGGGCCAAAGAGCCGCATGTGGCTCACTACTCTAGAACAATCTTTCATCAACCATCCCCCTGACTTTCCATTTCTTCTCTACTGATTTCATTAGTTCACTTATTCAGTTAACATTTATAAAATAACCACATACAGTCAGTATCTTGGATTCTGGGCATAAAAGGATAAATAAAACACCACAACCTACAAACACATTGTAGTTTCTCCCATACAATGAACTTCATTTTTGCAGCTGTTCCTTGTAATACACACCACATGTATCCACTGCCTGAAACATATTTCCCATGGGTCAAGGCTGGTTCCTTCCTTCAGAACCTGCCTTAAAATAACCTCAAAGAGACCCTTCCTGGACCAGCCAATCTGGAGAACTATCCTCTCCCTTGATGTTATCTGTTAACCGTCTCTGTTTCCATCATATAATTTCTCCCCTGTTGTAATGAGAGACCCCTCTGTTGGCTTCCTTCCTATTTTCTGTTGCTTCTGCCAGTCGGAACTTTCATGCGGTCTGGGACTCTTGTTACTCGCTGCCCAGGGTATACCTAGTAGGCTCTCAGAAGACATTTGTTGATTGTAAATTCCCAAGTGCTGGGAACATCTTTGCTTTAATCCTTTTTATCCCCATCTCCATCATACAGCCTGCTAGTTTTCTATATTGACTATGAAGAGAATTGTCCCCAGGAACTTTGAAAAATCCTGATGCCCAAATCACCCTCAGGCAAGTTGTCTGTGGGGTGAAACTGAGGTATCAGTTTTTGTAAGCTTTCCAGGCAATTCTAAAAGCCAAGCTTAAGACCCCTGACCTAATCTGACACACAGGAGATGCAGGGATGAGTGCATGAATGAATGATTCAAGGCGGGAAGTCATTTAGCTCCTGCTTACCTTCCAATCCTTCTCTTTGTGGTCCTTCCACATGTGATCTGTCATCCAGGCATGCAAACCCTAAACAAGCCAAGCAACTCTCATTTCTTCATATTTTACTCGCTCTACCAAAACCCCCGGACCCCATCTCGGCTACCTAAGGAGTCTCCTGTTGGACTGCCTAGTGAAATCTGGGTGTGGGCTTAATACCATCTCCTCTGCCAGATCTTTCCCAGGTCCCAAGGGCTCTCGGCCTCCTCTCTCCTTGCACATGTCCCTGTTAAGAGTACTCCTGCTGCCACCTGCTGCTGTGTCATGACCATTCTTGTCTGTTTGTACCCCCATTGGCTGCAGACTGCCTGGCCAGAGATGGCATTCTGCAGATGCTGTGGAATGAACTCACAGATTAATGGATGAATACATTGAATGAATTATTTTTATTGATTTCAGAGAGGAAGGGAGAGGGAGAGAGAGAAACATCAATGATGAGAGAAAATCATTGACTGGCTGCCTCCTGCACGCCCCCTACTGGGGATTGAGCCCTGACCAGGAATCGAACCAGTGACCTCTTGGTTCCTGGGTCTACACTCAACCACTGAGCCATGTGGGTCAGGCGAATGAATTTTTTAAATTGACTTCCAGCGACAGAGGTAAGAAGAGAAGGAGGGAGGGAGGGAGGAAGGGAAGGAGAGAGAGAGAGATCGATCAATGTTAGAGAAACACTGACTGGCCACCTCCTGTATGTGCCCTAACCAGGGATAGAACCAGTAACCCCCTAGTGCACAGGACAACGCTCAACCGACTGAATCACACCACCAGGACATACATTGAATAAATTTTTAAAGAGACACTCTACAGCTTCTTTGTTTTGTTTGTTTGGTTGGTTGGTTTGGGATTTTTTTTTTCTTTTAACAGCTTTATGGAGCTTTAAATCACATAACATACAATTTCTCTATTTAAATTGTACAATTCAATAGTTTATAGGATATTCACAGTTAATCATCACCACAATCAATTCTAGAACATTTTCATCACTCCAAAAGAAACCCATTAACAGTCACTCCCCATGTCTCCCCAGGCTCCCAGCCTAGGTAACCACTAATCTACTTTCTGTCCCTATATATTTTCTTACTCTGAGCATTTAATATAAGTGGAATAATATAATAACTGTGTGTTTTGTGTGATTGGCACTAGGTTCACTTTTGAAGACTCATTTGGCTATGAGCACCCGTTTCACACTGAGTCAATGTGACAGAGCATGGCCTCTGGCAGAGATCTTGGAGGACAAACCAAGGCAGTATTTCTTAGACAATATTTACACAGAAACCTGGTAAATTATCTAAATTCTTGAGCTAGGGGGAGGGGGATAGAGAAGCTTAGCTACACTTGCTACCACAGAATCAGGGGAGAGGAGATGGATTCCAGGATGGCTCAGCTCTGCCTCATTGCAGTAGGGCTGTTGGGGCAGGACCTCCTATGCCATAAGAAACCCCCACTGAGGGGAAACTAGCTGGGTCAGACTCCAGGTTTGCCACATATTAGCTGTAACTGGTTATTCCTGGCTTCCTTGTCTCTAAAAAGTGTATAAAAATAATTCCTGCCTCTCAAGCACCACATTTTCGCATTATTATAAAGATTAAATAAAGAGGGGATGTTTGTCAAGTACGTAGTACAACACCTGGGTAAAAGCCTGGTAAATATATTTTTTTAAATATATTTTATTGATTTTTTACAGAGAGGAAGGGAGAGAGATAGAGAGTTAGAAACATCGATGAGAGAGAAACATCGATCAGCTGCCTCCTGCACATCTCCCACTGGGGATATGCCCGCAACCCAGGTACATGCCCTTGACCGGAATCGAACCCGGGACCCTTCAGTCCGCAGGCCGACGCTCTATCCACTGAGCCAAACTGGTTTTGGCAAGCCTGGTAAATATTTATGCTGTTGTTAATGCTGAAGTTTGACCACAGCTGCTTATATATTATTATTCTAGGTAAAATTTAATATGGAAAGGGAGTTCTGGTGCTTTAAAAAAAATAAGACAAGCAGTTATAGAAAAATGTCACACACCATGCTGGTATCTACTGACAGAGGGTCATCTGTGTTCTGCTTGACAGTAAGGGCGATGGCAAGATTTAGCAGAAGCTGAAGAGCACTCATTAATGAAAAGTGTGGGGAGGATCTGGGTTAATATGATTCTTGGCATAAAAGCTGATGGAAAGCACCTAGTTTCCCACCCAATGCTCATCACTGCCGCCCTAGCCGGTTTGGCTCAGAGAATAGAGCGTCGAACTGTGGACTGAAGGGTCCCAGGTTCAATTATGGTCAAGAGCACATGCCCAGATTGCAGGCTTGATCCCCAGTGGGGGAGGCATGCAGGAGGCAGCCAATCGATGATTCTCTCATCGTTGATGTTTCTCTCTCTCCCTATCCCTTGCTCTCTGAAATCAATAAAAATATTCATATATTTTTAAAATGCTCATCAGTGTCACTAATAGGAAGAAAATGTTGGCTCTATGGACCTTGGGTCTCATCTGTTTGCCTGCACTTCTCTCCAGCAATTTCTTTCTTTTCCTTCTAATATTCTTATCTGGCAGACCTTCCTGGAGCATCCTCTGATAAGTCCACCTGTGGTGTCTCTTAAGCACATCTGAACTCAAAACTTGGGAAGACAATTCAATGATCAGACACACCATTCCTAGCAGTGGCCACAGGAAATACCGATTTTGCTACCAACTGATCAGACAGTCATCCTGCCGGTTCTAGGGGAGCTGTTCTTGCATGGAAGCATGGAGCGTCTATTTTGAGTAATGGGGGGTAATTAGTGAGCCCGCATCTGATTTCCACTGCTTTGAAAGGACTTTCCTGCACATCCGGCAAAACCCGGTTTAGAGTTAGCTCAGCTTCCTCACTTCTGCAATCCCACAGTTCCCTGTATATTTCTGGGAGACTGTTCGGTTGTCACCTGAATATGTGACCAGCTCCTCTGCCAGACTGTGAACAAGTCAAACATAAGGGCCTCCTTCATTTACTTTTGTGTCTCCCAGTAATAGCCCTGGGCTAGCACACAATGCTCATTGCTCCAATTTTACAGACATATATTGAGAGCCTATTGTGTGCCAACACTTCAGAAGCATGGGATTTTTATGTCTGAAATGAATTTTTTTAAAAATATATTTTATTGATTTTTTACAGAAAGGAAGTTAGAAAGATAGAGAGTTAGAAACATCAATGAGAGAGAAACATCGATGAGCTGCCTCCTGCACACCCCCTACTGGGGATGTGCCCGCAACCAAGGTACATGCCCTTGACTGGAATCGAACCTGGGACCTTTCAGTTCGCAGGCCGACACTCTATCCACTGAGCCAAACCAATTAGAGCTGAAATGAATTTTGAGAGAGGAAATGAGGCCCAGAGAAGATTTATTATCAAGTTCCACAAGGCCTGCGAAGGGAAAATATTGGGGTTAGAATCCAACTCTCCTGACATCTTATTCTTTTATGGCAGGGGTTTTTCTTTTGGTTGAAAGAACAGATTTTTTTTAACAAGGCTAGAAAACTAGAGAAAATGTGAACAAGTATTTTGTTCATTAATGGTTTTCCAGCTCAAGCTCTAGCCCTTGAAGGCTCCCTAAGTTGGTGACTGAAGATATAAATACAGACCAACCCAAATCTGCAATGTGGCTAATTCCACTGTTGTCTGACTGTCTGTACTAATTACATCCCCGTGCGCTGGCTCACATCTTGCCCACGCCAGGTCAAGCAAGGGCCTGTAAAAAATTAACTTGGTGCAATTGCACAACCATGGAAAGCTTGAGTTGCTTCTTGGGGTAATGAATGAGATTCTTCAATTGCCTTGTGAGAACATTTCCAGTGGGAGGGAAAACAGAACAAGTTGTCACAAACATGGATGTTCCCATCAGGCTCAGGTGAGGTTATGATACAAATAAAGGACCTATGGGACACTTATTTGGGCCAGGTTGGGGCACAAACAAAATCTTGTTCCATTTTTGTCCTTACTCCTTTGTTGAATATCTATTATTAAAAACCTTTTGGAGGTGATGGATATTTGTTACATTGATTGGTATATGCATGTGCCCACTTCATCAAATTAGATACATCAGATGTGTGTGACTTTTTAAAATCTTAATTAGAGAGAACCAAGATGGCGGCATAGGTTAACGCCGGAGTTTGCTGCTTTGAACAACTACTTCAAAAGTGAAACCAAAAAACGGAAGGGACATCACCAAGAACCACAGGAACGCTGGCTGAGTGGAAGTCCTACAACTAGGAGGAAAGAGAAACGCATACGGACACTCAGAGGAGGCGCAGTGCTGAAGTCAAATTCTGAGGTGCGGAGTGCGTGGAGCGGGCTGGCGGCAGAGGGCGCGGTTGGCGTTTTCAATCGGGAGGGAGTCGCAGACTCTGAGCTCCAGATCCGGGCGAGTCTTTAGGGACCCAGACTCAAACGGGAGAAGCGGGACTGTCTGGCTTCGGTCAGAGCGAGTGCAGCTTTCTCTCTGAGCTTTGCAGCGGGTGCTGGGACTCAGAGAGGCAGAGCCCCTGGGGACAGGACTGAGAGCCGCCATAACTGCTCTCTCCGGCCCACCCTGTTGATCCTGTGCGACCCGCCCCGCCCAAGCCCTGCACAGAGGCATTTGCCGGATAGCCTCAGGCAAAGGCTAGATTAGCACCTCCCTAGAGGACAGAAGTTCTCTCACTCCAGACACAGCTGATTCTCATAGCCACTTGGCCTGGAGGTCAAACCCTCCCTGGAATTAGCTACAACAATCAAGATTTAACTATAAGACTGCGAACAAAGACCACTAGGGGGTGCACCAAGGAAGCATAACAAAATGCGGAGACAAAGAAACAGGACAAAATTGTCAATGGAAGATATAGAGTTCAGAACCACACTTTTAAGGTCTCTCAAGAACTGTTTAGAAGCCGCCGATAAACTTAATGAGATCTACAAGAAAACTAATGAGACCCTCGATGCTATATTGGGGAACCAACTAGAAATTAAGCATACACAGACTGAAATAACGAATATTATACAGACTCCCGACAGCAGACCAGAGGAGCGCAAGAATCAAGTCAATGATTTGAAATGCGAGGAAGCAAAAAACACCCAACCGGAAAAGCAAAATGAAAAAAGAATCCAAAAATGCGAGGATAGTGTAAGGAGCCTCTGGGACAGCTTCAAGCGTACCAACATCAGAATTATAGGGGTGCCAGAAGATGAGAGAGACCAAGATATTGAAAACCTATTTGAAGAAATAATGACAGAAAACTTCCCCCACCTGGTGAAAGAAATGGACTTACAGGTCCAAGAAGCGCGGAGAACCCCAAACAAAAGGAATCCAAAGAGGACCACACCAAGACACATCATAATTAAAATGCCAAGAGCAAAAGATAAAGAGAGAATCTTAAAAACAGCAAGGGAAAGAAACTCAGTTACCTACAAGGGAATACCCATACGACTGTCAGCTGATTTCTCAACAGAAACTTTGCAGGCCAGAAGGGAGTGGCAAGAAATATTCAAAGTGATGAATACCAAGAACCTACAACCAAGATTACTTTATCCAGCAAAGCTATCATTCAGAATTGAAGGTCAGATAAAGAGCTTCACAGATAAGGAAAAGCTAAAGGAGTTCATCACCACCAAACCAATATTATATGAAATGCTGAAAGGTATCCTTTAAGAAGAGGAAGAGGAAGAAAAAGGTAAAGATACAAATTATGAACAACAAATATGCATCTATCAACAAGTGAATCTAAGAATCAAGTGAATAAATAATCTGATGAACAGAATGAACTGGTGATTATAATAGAATCAGGGACATAGAAAGGGAATGGACTGACTGAATTCCTGGGGGGGAAAGGGGTGTGGGAGATTCGGGAAGAGACTGGACAAAAATCGTGCACCTATGGATGAGGACAGTGGGTGGGGAGTGAGGGCGGAGGGTGGGGCGGGAACTGGGAGGAGGGGAGTTATGGGGGGGAAAAAAAGAGGAACAAATGTAATAATCTGAACAATAAAGATTTAATTTAAAAAAAAAAAAATAAAATAAAATCTTAATTAAACCTCAATATGTGTGGGGTTTTTTTAAAAAAAAAGAAACAGTTTCACTCAGCTGGTGTGGCTCAGTGGTTGAGTATCAACCCATGAACCAGGAGATCGAGGTTCGATTCCCCATCAGGGCACATACCAGATTGCAGGCTCAATCCCCAGTAGGGGGAGTGCAGGACATAGCTGATCGATGTTTCTCTCTCATCATTAATGTTTCTATCTCTCTCTCCCTCTCCCTTCCTCTATAAGAAATCAATGCAAACGTGTGTATGTGTGTGTGTGTGTGTGTGTGTGTTAAACAACAACAGTTTCCTCATTGAGCCAAAACTACAGTCCAGCAAGCCTCAGTGTTCTTTGTCTCTCACAAAGGCAGACTTTTGGTAAGAAAGAGCAAGACTATGATTCCTGCCTAGCTCCTTGAAGGCTACTGCTGAGTTTCTCTTAATTCCTCATGATGGCACTAATGCCAACAAATGCCACAGGTCAGGCCAACATCATCTCTCATCTGGACCACTGAGAAAGTCACCCAACCATCCTTCTTGACTCCAATTTGAAGTCTTCTAACACATTTTCCATGCTTCAACCACGGAGATTGTCCAAAAATGCTAACCTGACCATCCACTTCATCTGCTTAATACCCTGCAGGGTTTCCCGACTGTCCAGAAGATAAAGCATTAACTCCTTCAAATAGTTTAGCATTAACCTGGTCAAGACAAAGGTCCACAGCTAACGAGTTGCCTGAGCTGGAACCCAGTCCATGTTCCACATGCCAAGCCATGAAACCTAGCATGGGTCCACTTCTGCCTCAGACCCCAAAAAGGCTACCAGTATATCCTGGAGGGCCTATCACTTCCTGCTGTAGGCGCATATCTAATCCCTCTATACCTGCTTCCATCCTAACCTAAGCACTACAATCCTACCGTATTTGCATCTCAAAATTCTCCCTCTGTCCTGCTTCCGATGCTTGACCCACGTTCTACTCCACTTGAACTTCTTTTCATTCCCCTCTTCCCCTGGGCAAGAGGCATCCATTTCCCTCTTCCCCCCAGCATATCCAGGCTGTATACCCTTCCAACCCACTAGTAACTTAGTAGCCAGCAGGTTATCAGATCTACTGTTGAAGCATCCCAGTACTCGTGTCCAAGTCACCCTTATTTGACTTAATAATGGCCCCAAAGTGCAAGACTAGTGGTGCATTTGTTTAAACATGGTTGTAAAGGAGGAAGAAGAAATCAGGGATGATTCCAGGGTTTCTGGCATCAGCAACTGGATTGCTGATGGTGCCATCATCTGAGCTCAGGACTGTAAAGATAGTAAGTTCACTTTAAGACATGTCCAGTTTAAGTTATAGACTTTAAGAAATAAGGGCAGAGACCATCTCTGTATGCCCAGTCTCTGGCATCCCTATAGTAGGTGCTCAAAATGTTTCTTGAACTGGACTGAATTCTATAGGTACATCCTACCTATAGAATTTTCAATATCTAATTTCAACTGTGTCTTCTGTCAAATTCCATGCAAAGACCCATACAAGCTATACTGCTCTGGTATTAACATACGATTTATCCGTACGACAAGCTAAGGAATTTCAACCCCCTGGAAAGTATGACTAAGTAATTCTACTGCAATAACAATTTTCACTATGCGGTGGAAGGAGTCAGGAAAGGGGCTAGTTATTAGAGCAACCACAAATTGGTCCAGGGCTACACTTGGCTTTCAATTTCACTATAAATTTCAGAGGAGCCATAAAAGATTCAAGTGCAATCTGGTTCATTGATTAGAAACATTTGAAGGAACCCCAGGCAGGCACGTGTTTCACATTTCCTGCCCCAAAGTTTGCCAAGGATTAATCCTCCTCCTCCCTCTGTTATTCCAGAAAACAGAATCACTCCAGCTGGCCTTTGAAAGGACAGGACCTGGGTCAGGAGAACATCTGCAAATCCAGGACTTCCATAGCCCGAGAGTTAGCAAGTCAGTGCCAGGCAGAGGAGGGTCTGCCACACCCAACTTTCCCCATCTTCCCCAACCCTCCATGCCCCCACCCTCAGCCCAGTCCATGTCCAACTCCACATCCCAAAAGAAGAGAGTTAGGGGATGAGCCTCTCAAGTGAGAACACTGTTGCTTCACTCAGAACCTCCCCTCTCCCTCCCTTCCCAGAACACAGATTTCAGAATGGAATAGGCACAGGCTTTCATGCCAGAAAGTCCCAAATTGGAAACCAAACGCCACCGCTTACTTTGAGTAATTTATTTCACCTCTTGAAGCCTCAGATGTCTTCATTTACAAAAGAGAAGATATAAACAAGAACAAGACCTACTTTGAAGGGTGAAGACCAGATGAGGTAATGTATAGAAACACATACATGTGTGTGATGTTAGCAGACATGCAAGGACCCTTCATGCCCCCTTCCCTCTGTGGGATGACCTGCCTGAGCTAGCGTGGAGCCCAAACCGTCACTGCACACAATCCCCACTCTCAGGAGTTCCAAGGGAATGGGTCTGATTCACCCACAACTGCAGACCTGATCAGGGTGCTCTGTGAAGGGCTCAGATAGTCACCTCACCCTCCTGTCACTGGGTAGGTGAGATCACAACAAATCTGGCCTCCCTCAGATTACAGTGCTACAAGAGCAGGGATGGAAGAGCTAATTCTGCCTGAACAGTCGTGTTAGATCTCACAGATGAGGCATCATTTGAACTGCCCTTAATAGATACATAACATTTTCTAGGAGGGAGTCAGGGATATTTCATGCAAAAGGGGTAAGTGAATAAAGACACTGAGGCCAGGATGTACTCAAGAAACAATAATTGGTTAGGCATGGCTAAAGGAAAGGCAAATGAGAGAAACGCTGGGAGATGGCTGGCCAGGTCAACTGGGTTAGTCTCCCAAGAGTTTGCCATGTGAGGCAGAGCTCTGGATTTAATCCTATAAATTACAGGTTCATTAAAGCAACATGAAAATTCCTCTTTTGTATTTTATTGTACAAATACTCCTAGACTTATGATGAGGTTACATCTAATAAACCCACTGTAAGTTGAAAATATCCTAAGTTGAAAGTGCATTTAATATACCTAACCCACTTAAACTTGCTCAGAACACAATATCCAAAATATGTTGGCAATATGGTGCACTGTAGACAGTGGTGGTTTACCCTCAAGGTCTCGTGGCTGGCTGGGGGCTGGGGCTCTCCACCGCTACCCGGCATCATGATAGAGTATCAGCCTATGGCTAGCTTGGGAAAAGATCAAAAATCAAAATTTGAAGTACAGTTTCTATTGGATTTGGTTTCCAATTGGGGACTTTCTAGTTTCTATTCCTTTTGCACCATCATAAAGTAAAAGAAAATTTTTAAGTTGGGGACCATCTGTATTTTGTTTTTAGTGTTTTCTATTGTTATTATGAAAACCACACACATAGTAAAAAAAATATTCAAACAGTACAAAAGGGTATAACAAAACCATGCATCCCTCTCCTTATCCTAGACCTAGACTACTGGGTCTACTCCTCAGTAGTAAACCTTTATCCCCTTTTCCTCCAGTAATTTTACATATGAATGTTCTTATAAATCTTCCTGTAAATGAATATTTATACACTCAACTGTAAGTGCTTCTTTCTTGCTTTACAATGCATCTCAGAGATCTTTCCACTTCAGCAAATATAAAGTCACCTCAATATTTTAAATAGTATATGGCATGCCACACGTTAGATTGTCACATCATACTTTAAATTCTTAATTCTTATTGATACATATTTAAATCATTCCCAAATGTTTATTATTACAAACAAGGCTTCATGCCATCCTTGGAGTCATATCTTTGCAAATATGTGAGAACATTCCTATAGAAAAAGAAAGACTAAAAGCAGAATTGCTGAATCAAAGGATATGTGCTTTTAAAATCCGAGAGCTATTTTCAACTTGTCCATTAAAAAAAAAGTGCCTATATATTCCTAGCACCAGAGTATGACTATATCTGTTTCCACATACCCATGACATTACTCTGTTATCAAACTACGAAATCTTAGCCAATATAAGTTAACCTTTTAAAATGCCCTTGTCTTGACTTACATTCCTATAACTAAGTGAAGAAAAGTGACTATTAATAAACCATTTGTACTTCTTTCTCTGAGAACAGCTTTATTATTTTCCTCACCAACTTTTCTACTAGTTTTCGGTCTTTTCCTTGCTTATTTATAAGAGCTCTTTATATATTAAGAAAATAAGTGAGTCGACCACGATTTCATTTATGACTTCTGGGCCCTGGCCAGTTGTTAGAGATGTCTCTTCCACTCCAATGTTATTTTTAAATGAACCCATGCTTTCTCTCATACTTTCAAGACTTCCTATTTTATGTTTACATTTTCAATCAATAATGAGCTTATTTTGCTATAAGGTATCAGATGTGGATTTCATTTTATTATTCATTCTTTGTGTCTCTTAACAGGTCATTTGAACCCCATTTAAATCTATTAACATGACAGATGTGTTTTTAGTTCCCTTCTCTTAGTTATGTGAAGGGTTCCAGTTCCTGGCTCTGTCTTCAATTTCCTGTGACCTCAGCGGACTGCCTCACATTTGTGAGCTGCAAAGTCCTTAATAAATAATAATAATAATAATAATAATAATAATAATAATAAATTAACTAACTAATTACCTAAGTATAACAAGAGAGTTGAATTCAACATCCTCTAAGGTCCTATTTAGCACAAATGCTCTGTGAATCTATGGCTAGAATAAGCCCTAAATAGAAAATTGGAGAATGTTGAATTCATTTGTGTTGATGACCACAAGAGAGATACACACGGGCTAACCTCAGGTTCTTCACCTATAAGATAAGGGAGTTGAAACAGATGCCTTATAATATCTCATAGAACTCAACTATTCTATGTATGCTTTATGCAAAATTATTCTTTCTTGATGGAAACAAATCAAGTTAATAACATTATTAGATTTTAAATCTATAGATTGTACTATTCAAAACAGCCCCAATCTAGCCCTAGCCATTTTGGTTCAGTGGATAGAGCGTTGGCCTGCAGACCAAAGGGTCCCAGGTTCCATTCCAGTCAAAGGCATGTACCTTGGTTGCAGGCTTGTCCTCAGCCAGGCCCTAGTCAGGGCACGTGCAGGAGGCAACCAATCAATGTGTTTCTCTCACATCAATGTTTCTCTCTGTCTTTCCCTCTCGCTAAAAGATCAATGGAAAAATATCTTTGGGTGAAGGATTAACAAATAATAACAATAATAAATAAAAATGAAACTATAAAAAGGAAAACAAAAACAAAAACAGAATAGCCCCATTCTAGTGTTCCATGCATAGAATAAGGATAGTTAAAAGAAAAAAAAGTTACCACCTTGTGGTAATAATAATATTGGCTCAGAGATGGAATTTTGCATTAGCTTTCATTATTTCACATAGGCTCTTATAGGTCATGATTATGGTCATAAATGAAAATGTCCTCTATGGAAACAGAGGTATCTTTAAAAAGCTCAGAGTTTCTTGTTGATAAGCATAACCAACAATCTTAATATCATGTTATTTCCCTTGATGCCAAGTCAAATTTTTTTCTCTTATCCACATCTAAATAATTCATCTCTGTCCTTTGGAATAAAGTTGTTCAGCATCATCTATCCACTCTTTTGACACCCTTGCAATCCTTCTTTATACTAAAACTCAGCTGATGCCAGCACAGTATCATGTTTTTTTCCTTTTAGAGCTTGTACAACGTGTACACATTTCCAGAGGAAGACATTCTACGTCAACTCCAGGCTGTAACTAAGGACTTAATAAACAAAACAGTCAGGGGTGGTTAACAGAGATTAGTGCCAAAAATGGGAAAATCACCATCTTTATCAAACAATGAAATCCTGAGTGAACGGAAAATTGTAATGCTTTGCCTTTTTCAGGCTGATTTTCAATTTGCCAGCAGAACATGTGCTTATTTACCTATCAAAGGTAAACTTTAATAAAAGAAACACCCCTAAGCCTCTCCCCTTCCTGAATTGAGGATGATGGGGTGAAGCCTCATGCTATGGGATGATTTGTGTCCCCTCAAAATTCATATGTTGAAATTCCCTACTACCTCAAGATGTGAATATATTTAGAGATAGGGCCTTTAAAGAGGTAATTAAGCCTGGCTGGTGTTGCTCAGTGGTTGAGCATCGACCTATGAACCAGGAGGTCATGGTTTGATACCCGGTCAGGACACATGCCTATATTTTGGGCTCAATCCCCAGTGTGGGGAGTGTAGGAGGCAGCCAATCAATGATTCTCTCTCATTATTGATGTTTCTATTTTTCTGTCCCTCTCCCTTCCTCTTAAATCAATTTTAAAAAAACCACCACATTTAAACAAAAAACATTTTCACGTAAAAGAAAGGTGGACGTCCCAGGCAATCATGAGCATTTCAGCAGGAGAAGGGAGGCAACTGGGAGCTGAGCTCAATAGCTAGGGAGACACCTGTGAATAAATCCTGCGGGTGCAGTCCCATCAAGCGGAACAGGTGAACACAGAGCCCACATCTGGTCTCTCAGTGGAGCCAGGCACTGTGATCATTCCAAATAGCCTGGGCCGGGAACACTGCGGGAGCCACTGTGCCTGGCCCTTTGGCCTGTCTTTCTATCTGTCCAGGAATCTCAAATGTCCCTTTCTTAACTCTCAGTTCCTCAGGAGACTTAGCCCACCCAGAGGTTGTCTCCTATTCCATTTTCTACCCACTAAAGGTGTGACTTGAGCTTGATTTGTTTGGCGTCTGGTTATCGATTTCCTTTGTCGCTTTTTCTATTTTGCATTTTCCCAATACAGAATAGCACCGATCACTGGAAAGCCATGGGGAGTGAAAAAGGCGATACCCTCAGTTCTCTGCAGGATTACCTCCCAGCACTTGCCATGTGATGGGAAAGCTACCTAAGATGCCTCCTTCTGAACTGAAGATTTCAAACGCATGCCTTGCTGATTAGGGCTGGACACATGTGATTCATTCCTTTTGCTCAAGACCATTAAGAGAGCAGAGGATGGCGATCTGGTGTTTGGAGCATCTGCTGATTTCCAGACACTGAGCTAAGTTAAGTATTCAACACCCACTATGCAGTTTAAATTTCCTACCAGGCCTGCCCTCAGTAGAACATGTTACTACACCCATTTAACAGATGAAGAAAGAAAGGTTCCAGGGGTTTAAGTGACTTGCTGAAGTCACACACCTGGGAAGCAGAGGACTGAAATGTGTCCTTCCGACTTCATCATCCATCTTACCATTACACAACATGCTGCCTCCCACCTCCCACATCAAAAATTTGTTCATTATACATGACTGATTTGCAAGTACCAAGTCCTGAAATGATGGAGTGGACACTCTATAAAAGCATGACTGCCCGGCTGGTGTAGGTCAGTGGTTGAGCATCGACCTATGAACCAGGAGGTCACGGTTCAATTCCTGGTCAGGTTACATGCCTGGATTGTGGCCCAGATCCCCAGTGGGGGGTGTACAGGAGGCAGCCAATCAATGATTCTCTCTCATTAGTGTTTCTGTCTCTCTCTCCCTCTCCCTTCTTCTCTGAAATCAATAAAAAAAACAAACATATTTTTTCAAAAAATAAAATAAAAGCATGACCTTTTAGGTACCAAAAGCCCACACGTTGTGGCTATGTCAGGGGCCACGTTTCCCCCTGAATTGTAAATATCATTTAATCAAACCATACTGGACCCAACAGATATTCATAAAGTGTTTGACACTCTAAAGGAGGGTATAATGCAACATAATACCCTCCTGAGCAACATGCTTAAAACTGCATTTACAAACATCAGTCCCTATTCAACTAGAGACAGGATGGCTTTTTAATCCCAGGGCATTAGTTCAAATCTGTTCTAGATTTGAACTGATGGGAATTGTTCCCTCCTGACAGCCATTCAGTGGTCCATGATCATTCTCGCTAAATTGGTGCTCTCAGGAGGCAGAGCTGCTTGTGCACAGACTCCGAAAGCCACGGGCCTCCACCAAACCACATGGCAGGGAGGGGGGACCTGAGGAAAAGGTCAACCTCCTTTAAAAACATTCCCTAAAGGGACCCCATGCTTAAGGCAAAACAGATGCTCCTGAGAAACAACATCAGGCTAAAGGGAAGCATGTGCCCTGCCACAAACCATCCCTTCATTCAAATCATCTGCTTGCCCAGAGCTCCCGTTTTTGTTTTTCTCTTCTTCTTTATGTCTTAGAAGCAGTGTACACACACACACACACACACACACACACACACACACGGACCAGAAGCCCAGTGGAAGACATCCTCAGGATGATGGGGAGTTTTCCAGCTTTGCACCAAACTAGTTGTGAGTGACCCAATCCACTAGCAACACAAACACTAAATGCACTAAATGTTAAGCACTAAATGCACCAGGCCCTAGGGCAGCGGTTCTCAACCTGTGGGTCGCGACCCCTTTGGGGGTCGAACGACCCTTTCACAGGGGTTGCCTAAGACCATCGGGAAACACATATATAATTACATATTGTTTTTGTGATTAATCACTATGCTTTCATTATGTTCAATTTGTAACAATGAAAATACATCCTGCATATCAGATATTTACATTATGATTCATAAAAGGAGTAAAACTACAGTCATGAAGTAGCAACGAAAATAATTTTATGGTTGGGGGTCACCACAACATGAGGAACTGTATTAAAGGGTCACGGCATTAGGAAGGTTGAGAACCACAGCCCTAGGGCAAGTACTTCCTGTGGATGGATGTGTACATAAAGACATGGAGGCTTACAGAGTTATATGTCCAAGATCATACATCTAGCAACGGTGGTCCTAGGACACAGGTCAGTCTGACTATTCATCTGACAAGCCAGGCCACCTCCCTCATGCCCTCTGCGGTCCAAGCTGCCATCATCTCTCACCTGGATTATTGCAACCACCTCCTGGATGACCTGTCTCCTTCACCTTCATCCTCCACAGTCCATATATAGAGAGAGTGGACCTTTCAAATGTTAGACCAATTCATTTCTCCACTCAAAATCCTACAATGTCTTCTCATTTCACTCAGAATAAATTTCCAAGTCTTCTTCACAACCTGCAAGTTCCTACATGCACTTCTTCATCCATTCTTTCCTCACTTATTCGGAAGCAATGGTTCTCAAAGTGTGGTCTCTGACACGCTTTCAGGAGTCTAAAGATCAAAATTAATTTTATTCTAATATTCTAATTATGCTAATGTTCTAATGTTTTCATGCCCATTTTCTCATGAGAGTACAGAGAATACTTTATTGATATAGTTTCTGATTCCACATTGCAACTACCCTTTAAAATACTCCCAGTTGGTGAGTTTTGATGTAATATCAAAGAATAACGACTGCAAATGTCTGAAAAGGCTATTAAAACACTCTTCCATTTTCAACCATGCATCTGAGTGAGGCCAGATTTTCTTCATATACTAAAACCAAAACATACTATAATGGATTGGATGCAGAGCAGCTATGAGAATCCAGCTGACCTCTAGCAAGCCAGACATTGAAGAAATTTGTAAAAATGCAAAATAATGTTACCCTTCTCATTAAATTTGTTTTGTTTTGTTTTGGAAAATATAGTTATTTTTCATAAAAATATTATTTTTATTAATATGCAATGTGCTTATTATTATACTTTTTAATGAATCAATACATATTTTTAAAAATTTCAATTTATAATTTTTAATGTGACAGATATCGATAGAGTCCTTATAACCAAGGCTCTTGGGAATCATCAATAATTTTTTTAGGAGTGCAAAGGGGCCCTGAGACCAAACAGTTTGAGAACCACTGCTTGCCTTCCCATGCCCAAAAGAGAGTTACTCTAAGGAATTGGCTCACGTGATTATGGAGGCTGAGAAGTCCAGGATCCACAGTGGGCAAGCCAGAGACTCAGGAAAGCTGATGCCGTCATTCCAGGCCAAGTCCACAGCTGAGAAAAAACCGAGGTTCCCACTAGAAGAAAACCAGGCAGAGAGAGAATTCTTTTCTTACTCAGGCTTTTGTTCGATTCAGGCCTTCAATGAATTGGATGGAGCCTGCCCATATTGGGGCAGGCAATCTGCTCTACTCAGTCTACTGATTCAAATGTGAATCCCCTCCAGAAACACCCTCACAGACACGCACATAATGATTAACCAAACATCTGGGCATTCTGTGGCCCAGCCCAGCTGACATAAAATGAACCATCACACCTTCCAGTCATTCACGTCCCTGCTCAAATATTTTATCAAAGAAGGTTTTCTCTATCACCCCATATAAAATCACACTAACAATCCCATATCTGTATCTCCTGAACCATGCATGCATTACCCTTTATAAATGATAAATATCTTCTTTTATTTCTTCTTGTCCCACTAAAATGTAAGCTTTGACTATTGCATAGTTGAGTTCACTGTTGCAGTCCCAGTGCCTAGAACTGGCACATGGTAAGTCTCAATAAGTATTTGTTGACTAAATGAATAAATACATTCCACTATGTATATAGGCTCACAGACATAAATAAGGTTTGAAGAAGCAAAGTTACTAGAAGAAAGCAGTGAATTTCCCAGAAGTGGACTGTGATGTGTATGTCAAAATGGTGCTTTTAGCAAGGTAGGTATTTATTTCTCTTTCACAGAAAAGTTTGGAACTAGGCAGTCCAGGGAGGTATGGCAGCTCGACTTTACAAAGTCCTCAGGGACTCTCTGGTGTGGCCTTTGCTTCTTGGTCCAATATGGCAGGTACAAAGCCAGCCATCATCTCTTCACTTTCACAAAAAAGCAAGGAAAAAACTAAGAAGAAAAGTGATGCAAAGGGTGCATACCAGCTCGTTTTAAAGAGAGATTTTCAGAAACTGTCACACAGCAATCCTACATGAATTCATTTACCAGATTTAGTCAAATGGCCACATCTGGTTGCAAGTGAGCCTGAAATATATATATGCCTTTGTCCTTGGTGGACACATACATAGCTAAGATACTGGGGGTGGTTACTTAAAAGGAAAAAATAGATAGAGAGGGACCACTGGCATTCTCTGCTGTAGGTAGCTATTGTTTTAGTCTGCCCTTTTCCTCTGGCAATGAAACCCAAGGCGGGTGGGGAAGTGGGAGGGTGGGTTTGGGTGGGAAAAGATCAACAGAAGAACTTGTATGCATATATGCATAACCCATGGACACAAACAATAGGGGTTGTGGAGGCCTGGAGGGGGGGTAGGGGAAGGATAGAAGGGGTCAATGGGAGAAAAGAAAGGGATATGTAATTCTTTCAACAATAAAGATGTTTTTTTAAAGATTAGGGGGGAAAATAAACTCTTCCTCAACCTACACCATCACTTGTGGTGCTGGTGATGTGGTCTACACAGTACTTTCTCTACAAGATGTGGGATGTGATTTGGGCTGGGTAAATCATCATATTCTATGCTCTTGGCCTATTGCTTGGTCCAAAGATGAGCACACGGCCAAGCAAGTCCCAGAATGGGCAAGCGTGGCCAGAGGAAACTTCCTTTGAGACTTACATATAAACGGTAGAAGAGAAAAGCTTCCTTACTAAGCTGAGAGTTAGTGCATCAGGGCTATGCCATCCATTTCACTGCAGCTGCAGGTAGTAAGTTCTACTTGCAATAGGAGCAAAGGAGGCCAACATACAAAGACAAGCAAATCCTGAGGGTGGAGCGGTGACATCACTGGAGTTCTCTAATGCAAGTCCGCCTGAAGCCTGATGTCTCAGTAAATTCTCTCTTTCGCTTACATTGGTTTTCATTGGATCTCTGTCCCTTGAATTTGAAATTCCTGAATAAAATGTGCATCATCAGCATGTTTTCCTTAAAAATTATTCTCAAATGCTCTTTACTGTTTAGTAAAGATCAATTTAGGATGTAAAAAGCACACAAAGTTTGTATGCTTCTGCCTCAAACACACATTTTTGAAGTCTGGGCTGCCTCCTCCGAGAAGCTCTCCCTGACTGAGATCTCCTGCCATGCTCCCTGCCCACATTGCCTGTGCGGTGCCCTCCTCCTCATCACAGAATGCTCAGGCTTCCGTCTAATACAATACTCAATACACTGCATCGAAATTCCTTGTTTCTAGGACAACCTGTCCCTTGAAATGACAATTTCCTTGAGGACAAGGGACTGTCCTCTCTTAATCACACTTACATCTTCCTATCTCTGGGTGTGTAGTAATGATTATATTAAACCTCGTCCTGCAAATATATACACACAACTTTTTATCACCACCTCGTGGTAGAGGGTCTAAATTACTCTTCCATTTTCTTTGGGATATATCACTCAAGTAAATGAAGTCCCCTTGGAAATGGAAACCATAAAACTAAAGTAATAAATGGAAGTACAACTACTGCTCAGCTGACTCAATTAGAATAAAATTCTCAAAAACAGTAAGTGCTGAAAGGTTTCTAAGAAAAAAGCACCCCTAAATAGCAAACCAATGTCTTCTATTTTAAATCAGTTGCAACAAAGATCAAATCACTGGAATATGCTTTAGTAGATAAAGCTTGATTTATAATGATAAAATTTATATTGTATCAAAGGATTTTTTAAAAAAAATTCTGGTTCATGTTTACATAAAAATGGTTTGCGGTTGCAAACTTCCAGCAGTAAACTTTCTCTCCTTGAGGTGAAAAGCAAGGTCAGGTACAATAGCAGTCTAAGCCAGCAATGATTCCAAATGGCTGCATTTCGACATCAAAAATAAGAGACCTGGGGAGGGACAGTAGCCCCTGGCCTTCTCAGCTTGCCTCTCCTGGTTGAAATCATCAGCCTCTGAGTCAGCTGGGGAGAGGGGGGTCAGGGCCCGTTAGTCTCAGACTGCCATGTGTGGGGCAGAGCCTCCACCCTATGAGGGGGGCCGGATGGAGGAGAGAATACCCAAGCTTTTGGCTGCACTCACTAGGGACTTCCCCTCTGCCACTTAAAGTTGGAGGGGATTAGGAATGTTGTTGACCTGTTTTTTAAAAATATATTTTTATTGATTTCAGAGAGGAAGGGAGAGGGAGAGAGAGAGAGATCGATCAATGATGAGAGAGAATCATTGATTAGCTGCCTCCTGCATTGTTCCAAAAATCACAAGGTAAGTGGTAATGAACTCAGGCTCTAAGTCAGCCTTGTGGGGTCTGAATTCCAGTTCCACTGATAGCTAGCTGTGTAAATCAGGCAAATTATTTAACATCTCTGGCCCTCAGTTTCCTCATCTGGCGACTGGAGATAACTATGATATTTCCTGTAGCAGTCAGGAAGGTATAACAACTGCAAGTATATCTGACCCCGGTGGCTTTAAACTAAGGGTTTTTTCTTCTACATAATGGAAAGTCTCATAAATGTATCCACACATGTTGGTTTAGCATTTCAACGATGCCAGGGCTGGTATCTGTTATTCTTTCAGCATTTTCTTCAGGAGCACAAGATGGCTGCTGCAGTTCCAGATATCACATCAGTGTTTCAGGTAAAAAGACAACAGAAGAGGGTTATCAGCCACAGGGGTCCTCTTGATCAGGAAAGATGAGGCAGAACCCCAGAAGATTCCTGCCTATGTCCCCATAGTCAGAACTCTGTCATATGTGGCCACTTGAGCTACAAGGAAGCTTGAAAATACGTAGGAGACACATTTTTGTCCACACAAAATTGAGATTTATAAGCAAGGGAGGGGAAAGTGAATGTTAGAGGGTGAGCACCTAAGCTGTCCTTACCACACTGGAAGAATTGAGAGAATCTGTGCTAAGCTCTTAACACAGTCTGGATGCCCACTGTTTTCTTGTTCACTGGAGAGATTAAACAGTTTACCCCAACTCACACCGTTTCTATACAAGAGATGAGGTTCAAGGGCAGCCTTGGACTCTAACGCCTAAGCAGTAACAATGTAAAGGGTCTAGAGGACAACTGGGTAGATAAGGGGTCCCACTGGTCCTGAATCACTTTTTGTATTCTATGTAAGATTCACACTTCCCCTTTCATAGACATGCTGAGAGGTACGCCTCAGCTGGACCCCTGCAGGGAGCAGTGGAAAAAGAAGTGAGAAGCAGCCAGCTCTTCTGTTCAGGCTTCGGATCACCTGGCAATCACCTAAGAGGCAGCACAAGGACATCTGTATTTAACAGAAGACTCCGTGTTTCCTGGAAAAGTAGCTGTGAAACTCGACTGTTTGACTAAGCATGGAAACCAAATGATAGTCTCCTCAGATACTGGTTGGCTCCTCTTGGAATGGACAACAACCGCAGGAGAGTCAAAACCTGATGTGTGAAGGGACCCCTCAAAGAGAGACAGTCAATAGATGTTAGGAGCTTCTGCCAGGAAAGCAGACATCTCTATTTTGCAGTTGAAAACATTTGCCATTGCTAATTAAAACCACAACACGTAAAGGATAATGTCTCCCCTCCCGCATGAAAGGACTTGGCTCCATATTTGCAAGGTGGAAGGAACATGTAAGGTCTGGTGACCTCATACATAATAACTCTATGCATGTAATTACTGTGCACAGGGGGTCTGGGGAGCAGATTTTTAATCAAAGCCAGGACCAGTCTGTAGTACATTAATGGAAAATGTAGAACACATGGTTCCAAGTCTGGTTGCTCAACCATAAAATGAGCAGGGGATTACCGCCTTGAGTTCCCACCACAGGGTGAGAGAGCAGAAGACACATTCCATGAAGACACCAGCTATGCTGACAAAGGACTGATGGCAGTGCTTGCCAGACCTGGGGAATTCAAGACTTATCAACTTTGACCTTGCCAAGGTCAGAGTTAAAATGGCAGTCATAACAACCAACCAACCAACCAACCAACCACCTACCAATGTCATTATTTCAAAACAGGACTTTTGAACACCAAGCAACCATAGTAGCCATATATGTTCTCAAAGTAAAAGGAATGAGCTTTAAATGGAATGAACTTTTTTAAACTCCTCTCCTTTATCCGAATTGTGTTTGTTTGCTATGCAGAGATTAACATTCAGGAGTCACAGTGTCAATCCTAGCCTCGCTCTATCGGTCCTGGATAGACTTCTTGGACATTAGACCTCAAGGACAGGGGGCTCTTCTATAGCATTACAGGCAGGACCCAGGAGTTTCAGGATGTGGGCAACTACCAATCTCCACTAGAAATTTTTAGAGTGTATCTGTACGTAATTGGAGCAGAGAAGTTGGCAAGCTGTCCCCGCTCACCTCATGGCCTGCCTTAAAGTATCTCAATAGTTTAGATTCAAGTTGCTATTATTGCTACTCATGTATTCATTTTAAGTCTACTACTGGAACCTAAACACCTTGAAGGCAGGGGCCTTAAACTGTCCTTGGAATCTCGCACTAGGGATATCTCCTGTCTCAGTGAGAGCTTGAAGAGTGTGCAGTCTGTCAAAACTCTAAAAGCCAAGCCTAGTGGCTGATGAACATCACTGTGAGCTGGTCTGGGAAGGAGATGGGTTTATCCAAAGAGATCAGAAAAAATAGTGTACAGTCCATTGAAAATTTTCACCCTCATATATCTAACTTCATAATGTCTTCTGCACATGCTCTGAGCATACATGGATGGTCTGAGACTGAAATATACGTTCTTTTTAGAAAATGCAAATAAACCAATCAAGGCTGTCTATATTTAAAAGCTGAAATAAAGAGTTTATAACCTAGATTTTCTTCCACAAAGTGCAACCTTCTCTACGTATTTACTGTGTAGTGGTAACAGAATAATCACAGGAGTCTGGAAACTGGCAAGAAAACTTTGAGACAATCTTATCCAGTCTTCTCATTTTTCAAAGAAATAGCCCCAGTGAGGTTGGGTGATTGATTCACTAGACACCTGTGAAATTGGGACAGAGAACCCAGGTTTACTGATTCCCAGAACTGTGATCTCTCCACAATATTATTTATTCTGTGGCTGATAAAATCACCTTCTGCTTTTATATTCAATTCAATAAAAACAGAGCCTGTAAGTGCCAACAGTGACTTGCAATGACACTAGATAGTTAACGAGAATAAGCATCATAAACAGGGTAACAGGATGACCTCCACCCTCACTCAGTGGCTCATAATCAAATGGGAAGGACTTCTCACACCCAAGCAACATGTTTTGGGGGTAAAAGTTTATCTTGAGGAATCATAAAAATTTTCTACCTTTTCAACCCACTCAATTTGCCGAGTCCTTTCCTCCTGTACTATACTTGGAATATCTAACATTACACAGAATATCTGGTACAGGCAGCTAGATATACCTGTTGAAAAGCAAAGTGCTCTAGAGACTGGTCCTTGATGTCTGAGAGTAGGAAAATGAAATACTATACTTTGTGCAATTCTCCTTTGTACAAACTCCTGCACATCAGTCTATACCAGCCGTGGGCAAACTACGGCCCACGGGCCGGATCCGGCCCGTTTGAAATGAATAAAACTAAAAAAAAAAAAAAAGACCGTACCCTTTTATGTAATGATATTTACTTTGAATTTATATTAGTTCACACAAACACTCCACTCATGCTTTTGTTCCGGCCCTCCGGTCCAGTTTAAGAACCCATTGTGGCCCTCGAGTCAAAAAGTTTGCCCACCCCTGGTCTATACGCTGGCATGCAAACGTGTAACTGTTACACCATCCAATTATGTCACTTAATGACAGGCTCACAGATAGAGGGCAGGCTAACAGTTGTTGGCAGGGGCTGGGGTAGCTGGGTGAGATGGGGAAGGGAGAGGAGGGATTAAATAAAAAAGAAAAAACTCATGGACACAGACAAGAGCATGGTGATTGCGGGAGGTGAAGGGGGGTAGGATAAAAGGTGATGGACAGAGACTTGACTTGGGGTGCGAACACACAGTACAGTGTACAGATGATGTATTGTAGAATTGTGCATCTGAAACCTGTATAATTCTGTTAACAGTGTCACCCCAATAAATTCAATAAAAAGGGAAGAAAAAAAGAATGTCACTTAAGTGAATGCACATCAGTATTACTCTAATCAATGTTCCAAGCAAAGGCCATCATAGTAAAACACTGAAGGACACCACCTGATGAATCCCGTGAGCACTGTGAGTGAGACATGAGAAAAGAGAAAGCACCAGTTCTCAGTGGTGTGACTTTGAGGACAGGGACTGCCTGTCTTATTGACAATATTATCATAGTAATAATTTAGGCTACAACAATGATCAAAATATACTCATAGCTGAGAAGGATTACAATTCTATTAGTATATTTCCTTCTCAGCAAGTATGTCCTATACCCAGTTTTCCCTACTGTTAACATGTTACATTCTCACAGGACATGAACAGACCTAAGAAAACATTGGTCCATTAACTAAGCTCCAGCATGGATCTGGATTTCCCTCGTTTTTTCACTAATGTCCTTTTTCAGTTGCTGGATTAAATCCAGGAAAACCCATGTTTCCTTCATCTCCTCTGGCCTGTGATGGTCCCTGTCATTCCTTAATTTTCATCAATTTAATAGTATTGAGGAATATTTTGCAGAATATCCCTCAGTTTGGGTTTGCCTGGTGTTTTTTTCTCATCATTAGACTGGGTAGGCTGGGATTGTGGTTATTTATAACTACGGAGGTGCCCTTTGCATCTTGTCATATGGAGCAGGACATATTAACAGAACTTCTCACTGGTGATGTTTCCCATGGTCACTTGGTTAAGGCAGTGTCTGTCTTCCTGAACTGTGAAGTTACTATTTCCCCCTTCCCATACTCTCTTCTTTAGAAGTCATTTAGTCCAGCCCACACTCAAAGGCAGGGATGCCAGAGGTCAAGAGCTTTGAGAGACAATTCTGCTTGGGCTGCAGCACACTTGATAGGGAGAAAGTTCACTTGTTTACAGTAAAAAGTTGGAACAGTAGTGATGGGTTAGAACAGTGATGGCCAACCTATGACACGTGTGTCAGAGGTGACACGCGAACTCATTTTTTTGGTTGATTTTTCTTTGTTAAATGGCATTTAAATATATAAAATAAATATCAAAAATATAAGTCTTTGTTTTACTATGGTTGCAAATATCAAAAAATTTCTATATGTGACACGGACCAGAGTTAAGGTTTTTCAAAATGCTGACACACCGAGCTCAAAAGGTTCGCCATCACTGGGTTAGCAGATGGGAAAACTAAGTTGCTTTCTAGCTATTTACCACACAAAGATTTCAATGTAAGAATGGTACTTCGATCAAAGTATCTTTTTACATTTACAAGACATGAGTAGTAAATTCTCTCTTTAAGAATTGTCCAAAAGAAATAAGGAGAACAAGAAACAAAAATTGTAAACTTCAAATTCTAAGAAATTTGAAACTCAAACCCTCAGCACACATGGAAGGGTTGCCAAGTGCAGAGAGGAGAGGTGCAGGAAGATGTTGAGAGGAGATGCCATCCCTGCAGCTCCCCGGCACACTCAGCAAGAGAAGGAAGTCAGACAAAAGACGAAATTAGAAAATTAAATGTACAAAAATTAGGAAAGAGGTAATAAAATTACCATCGTTAGCAGATGTGATTATTTTCAAGTAAAACCCAAGAAATGCATTAACTATATTGAAAGCAATGAGAATTGAGTCATGTAGCTGTAATGGTTAATTTTGTATATCAGCTTGGCTGGTCAAGAGATGCCCAGATAGCTGGTTAGACTTTACTTCTGGGTGTGTCTGTGGGGGTGTTCCAAGGAAGACATTAGCATTTGGACTAGTGAACTCAGTAAAACCAGATGGCCCTCCCCATGCCTGAATAGAAAAACATGGAGGAAGGCTAAATTCCCTCTGTACCTGACTGTAGGAGAGCTGGGACATCAATCTTCTGCCTCAGTCTTGGTTCTCAGACCTGCAGAACCAGACTGAAATCTATTCTGTGGGCTCTTGCCCTCAGGCCTTTGGATTATACCACTAGCTTTCCTGGGTCTCTAGCTTGTAGACAGCAGATTGTAGACCTTTTCAGCCATCATAATCACGTGAATCAATACTCTGTAACAAAGATGTGTGTTTGTTTCTCTGGGAACCCTCATTAATGGAGTAGCTAAGTACAAAATCAGCTTAAAGGAATATACATAATATTATAGTGAAAAAAAACACCATTTACAGAATGCCAAACCAAAAAATAAATCACCTTATAATGTAACTAAAAAGAAATACTATATTGATAGTAACATCAACAACACATTAGCCATTGATTTAACACACAACCAATACCTACTACAAAAACAACTTCAAGAAGGTAGAAAAACTAATTCTAATATTTATATAAAAAAATAAACCCAGAAAAATGAAAAGTTATAGGAATGGGAAACTGATCAGTGGAAGTCAGGAACTGGGTGGTGAGAGAGTTGACTACACGGAGGGAATTCTGGAGTGGTGGTTGGATATACAAGTCCAAGTATTTGTCAAAACCCATAGAAATGTACAGCATAAGAAGTGAGTATTACTGTATATAATTCAATAAGTCAACCAGAAAAAGAAAATAACCCACAAGAATAACCAAAAAAATTGACAAAGAGATTAGGGGAAGCTAGCTCTACCGTATCTGGTAGCTACAGTAATCTAAACAGTGTGACATTGGCAGTTGAGCACACAGATCCATGAAACCAGCTACAAAGTCCAGAAATGGACCCAACTATATTGGAAAATTTAGTACATAACATTAGAAATCTAGAGAAAAAAGATGTTGTTTTAAATACATAGTATTGGGTTATTGGGTAGCATTCTAGAAGGGGGGAAGAAAGTACTCTACCATCTGTCAAAATAAACTCCATACGAATTCCAGTTGAATAAAGGATATAAACCTAAAACATAAAACTTTTAAAATAGAAAAAATGGGAGAATTCTTTTATAATTATGCATTGAGGAAGACATTTGTTAGCATACTGACACAAAATGTGGTAGTCATAAAAGATAAACTGTACAAAAATAAAAAATTTCTCCAAGTATCATTTGCTTTAAAAATGTATATATCATATAGACTTACTCTGGAAAGATGTGTGTAATACCGGCAACAGTGACTGCCTCTGGGAAATGACAGTAGAGAGACTGACACCAGAACTTTGATTATGAATAATTACCTATTTCAAAAATACTGTTTGCTCCTAGTCATAAACATAACTGAAAGCTCACAATAAAAAAAAGTTGCTCATAAGAAACATACAATATGCTATTTAGAAATAACATAGTGCCCAATACAGTACTCAATACCTAAGAGGTGCTTAAATTATGTAGGTAGCTATTATTTGTCACTGTCTTCCTACAACACAAATTATTTTGAAATATATCATTACTATTTTCAAAGTTGGGAATTCCATATATGGTATCACTGCACACTGTAATATTCCATTTTTCCAAGAATAATTTCAATAGTCAACAAGTAATTAATTGGAATCTTTAAATCACTGCCATTTAGGTCCTTCGATGCCTGATCACATTCCCTTTTACTTAACACTCCTGGCCAACTTGTACTGGTTTTCAATTCCTGAGCATGCCCTTGCTTTCTTCCATACTTTTGAAAATACTGTTTCTTCTGTTCAGAGAACTGTACCCCATCTCTGCCTACCAAAACCATTCTTCCTAAAAGGGCCAGTGCAAATTCCACCTATCCACGAAGCTCTACACAAACTTTGTGGGCAGGTATTCTATGTACACAGACAGAAAGGAAACAAAAGATATAAAAAGATACAAAGGCAGAATGATCCATTTAAAAAGTCATTTATTAAACAAGTTAAATACAAATAAAAGTATATTGAAACGTCTAACTATTGGATCCCTTTGAAATATCTATTCTGGGAAGAAGTATCTTCCAAACTTCTTAAGGGAAAGGATAAAAATATAACCCATATTAAAAATTTTTAAACAATAAAGTACATGGTAAATTCAGAAATAAAAACAAAAACATACAAACTATTGAAGTATTGAAACCAAAATGTTCATGTCTTTTAAATGCCTGTGTATACTCACATGAAGGCCAAGCTGTCTATGTCCAAGTTAGTAAACAGTCTATCGATACCATTTTAACGTATCATAGCTTGTGTCACAGAGAAATAACTTTAGAATGTGTTGGGTGTGTAAATTGTTCACATTTAGCAAATATATTCTACGTATGGACATATTCACTTATACTTAATGAAAAAAGTAACATAATTTAAACATCTTGATTTAAGAACTGGATCTGATGGTTCTGTTAAATTCCAACATCATAATTGCCAAATGCATTATCAAAAGAGTTTTTAAATTTTTTTTCTTTTTTTTTTTTCTTTGTAAAGCTGCTTCCAAAAATTTCAGGACTTTTGGGCAAAAGAAAATACCATGTAGTCTTGTTTATAAATTCTGATGCTTAGGCTCTACGGTTAACACACATACACAAAAACATGCAATAGAGAGACTCCTATAGAAAAGCTTCTGTTTTCTTCAGTAGTTCCAAACGGTGTTATGTAATCTGTCACTGGAAACAGTGGTTCCACCACAGGCTTGGCAGTAGCTTCTGTTTAAAACTTTGCTCGATAGCATCCATCAAAGGCTTTCAAACATACTTTCTGGCAGCACGCATGGAGTCCGTAGTGTGAATGGGGACTGCCAGTGGGTACGAGGGCCTGTATGAAAAAGCGTTTGCTCTGTGTGTGTGTGTGTGTGTGTGTGTGTGTGTGCGCACGTGTTAAGGAGGTAATGGGATGAAATGGTTTATTCAGAACATAAACACATTTTCCTTATCACATCCCAACTGTGTAAATAATAGAAATCAAATATTTAGAATTTAAATGGATTCTGAATTTCTCTGAGAGGCAATTTTTTTCCTTTTATCGTTCTTTACAGAGGCCAGAGATTCAGTTATACCTCTTGCGGACAGAGGCAAAGGTCTCAGTCGGAGAGAGAAGGAGAGCAAATAGACCTGCCGCTGGCAGGGCTGGAGAAGGTGAAAGGCTCCTTGTCCTTCTCTTTGCTCTCATGCTTGTGCTTGTGCTTATGCTTATGTTTGTGCTTCTTCTTCTTCTTCTTGTGCTCATGGTGGTGGTGGTGATGGTGGTCACTGTGTTTGGAGGACGTCGATTCCTTAGAAAACACCGAGAGTGGGGCTGTTGCAACCGGATGCATACTCATCTCCAGAGGTGACTGCTCTTTACCTTCAAGATTAAAAACACCCAAATGAATTCCTGTTGGTAACAAGGAAAGTGAAACGAAAGTAAGAGGGAGTATAGAAGAGAGGGATTCCTAAGTGTTTATTACTTTCATGGGAATAATTAGGAACAGAAGTACCCAAATAAGTACACACAAACAAGTTTTCAGCATCGTGGCCAGGAAGTTGACTATTTCAACTCCTGTAGTCTATACAAATTATGACATATAGCAATGTGTTACAATCAATCTTCTAAAAATTAATATTTACTATTTTAAAGTACTATGAAGAGACAATAATGATTACACTGTTATAGGTTAAGACCCACACTGGTCAATGAAAACATAGCTCCTTTAACTACAGCTGTGCCCTAAGCTATTGGAGGTGGGGGGTGGTAGTGCTGTGTCTATGACATCGGGAGAACCACTTATATACACCTACCACATTATACTAAGTTACTGACAGCAACATCCCCCAAAGCCCCAAATTTCTACAGTTCAGTAAGTTAATTTCTAGGAATGAATAGGCAAAGTGAACTCGTTAAGTATATTCAGCATCCTTAGCTTAAGAAACCCAGAAAAGGTAGGGAGTGTATAAAGAGGATGTGTCTACTTGAAGATAAGAGTCTTGTGATTAAAAACAAAACACAACCTGAGAATCAGGAGACCTGTGCTCCAGAGCAGGCTCTGCTGTTAACCTTCAGCATGTTTATCCTTCTCTATCTCACCTAAAAAATGGATCAAATGTCTTTAAAACTTCTTTCCATTTCTACATTCTATCAGTCTAGGAATCAACAGTAGTTTTCAGACTCCAGTGTCCAAAAATTGCTTCCTCCAGGCCAGATACTCCTTGGGCCAAGCCCTAAGGAAAATTCTTTCTGTGTTATTCTAGGGTAATGTTACTGCTTACATGCAGCCAACTAAGAAAAAAGCCTAAGAATCATCTCAGATCCCCTCCCTTTGAGATCTAGTTGGTTGCCAAGTCTTGTTGATTCTCACAGTGTCTCTTAAATCTGCCCCCTAACCTTGTCTGCAAGTGTATTAATTCCGACCACCGCACCTCACCTGGATTACACAGTACTAGTCTAGCCTCCTATTACCTAGTTGCTTGGCCTACAGTGTCTTATACTCAGATCCATACTTGACAAAGCTGCACAGCCATGGTTCTCAACCTGGGCACTGTTGCCCCAAGGGTTATTTGGCAATGACTGGACACATTTTGGTTGTTACCACTGGGATGGGTTTGGAGGAGGAAGTGTGACTGGCATCCTGTGGGTAGAGGCTAAGGATCCTGTCAAACAGCATACAATGCACAGGACAGCCCCTACAACAAAGAAATCTCATGGCCCAAATGCCAGTGGTGATCAGGTTGGGAGAACCGGCTACATAGAGAGAGATCTTCCTAAAAACAAAGCTGATCATAATTATCTGCTGAAAAGCTCAGTTCTAGCGACAGAATAAAAGGCAAAGTCCTTGAACTCCAGTGAAACAGTTTCTGAAAAAATATTTGTTTATCCAAACTAAAAAACTAGGCTTTTCACTAAAATGGACCGAAATGGTCTACGGCCACACCACCCTGAACGCGCCCGATCTCGTCTAAAATGGACCGAAATGCAGTCATTTCTTTTCTTTTTTAAAAGATAAGTTCTCAGCACTAACTCTGATTTCGGTCCCAATCCATTGTTTTTTTTTTTTAAAAAAAAAAATAGGCATCACCACAGACATTTTCTAAAATCACTTTCAGCACTAATTTTGTTTACAGTTGATAATGTGTCCTGAACTTCCCTTTCCAGCCTTATCAGCCGCTGTTCCTTTCTGTACACTCTAAGGTAGGCCGTCCACAACTCCATGTATTTGTAAATGTTCCTCCCTGGGCTTCGAACGCCTTTCCCTTATTTCTTGTTTAACTTGCACATTCATTTAACCAATATCAGGAATGAACCTGACAGACCAAGTCTTCTTGGAGCTGACAAATAGCAAAGAAGAAACGGAATAACCACACCTGAGTAGTAAAAAGACCAAACATAGAGCAGGAGCAGAACAAGGGGCTTAAATTAGTTGGGGGTGGAAGTTGGAGGAAATCAGAGGCAAAATTCTCAACCGAGTAACGTTTAAGCTAACATACAGGAAGGGAAATGGAAAGAGAAAACATTTTAGGTTCTTTGATACTTTAAAATTCAGCTCAAATGTTATTGCTTTGGAAGCTTTCCCCAAAATGCCCCCCATCCTAATTAGTTCTTTTATATTCCCACAACATAACACAGATGAGAAGCTTAAGGCACAGAGAAATTAAATAATTTGCCCAAGGTTGTACTGGCAGATCTGAGCGACAAAACCAGAGCCTGACACTAGAGTCCATGCTCTTAACCATTCTGCATGTTGCATAGCGCACATGTAGCACATCCTTTATCTTTGGTCTCTTTCGTTAGACTCATCACTTCTTGAGGACAGAGAACCTGTCTTTTTAATTTTTGTATCCCAGTGTGTCCACAGTGTCTAGCAGCCACCTCCTCACCCCTGCTGAAGTTTACTAAACAAATGAATATAACAGAATTATATAACTGTTGTGTTTCTTTTTAAATAAAATGTCAGATGAACTTAGTCCGACTAAATGCAACTGAAGGTAACTAAATTTGAAGGCAGAGGGATAAAGCACAGAAACTGTGATAGATCCTCCAACTGGTGTTGGCTACTGTACTTCCTTTGTGTCTGGCACTGTTCCAATTTTTAGAGCAAGTGAACAAGTCAGATAAAGTTCCTGATACCACAACATGACATTTTTTTATATTCATAAGTTTTTAGTAAAGCTAACACTAATTATATTGCAAAAGCTAAATAAAGAGATTACTTAAATATCGAAGTTTGGGGATCTGTATCCTTTGTAATAATTGATATCCAGATATTCTTCAGAAAAAGAAAAAAATTTGAGAGATATCTGATTCACAGTATCAGCGAAATATGCCACTATATCAGTGATTTTCATCCGGTATGCTGCAGCATACTTGGTGTACCACAAGAATTTTAAAAACATGCAATACCTGACTATTTATTTAGTCAGGGGCATGTTTTCCCTTATACTGTCAAATAAAAAAATTACAACAGCCAACACAACAATAGCCAACCAGTGTGAATGAATCAAAATTATACAGGTTTTTTCAGATCAGCAAAAAATAGAATATAATTTTTGGTGTGCTACAGAATTTTAGTTATTAGTTTATGTATGCCATGAGATGAAAGAGGTTGAAAATCGCTGCACTTTACGATTTTAATTTAGACTTTAAATGAATTACATGAATATGGTCACAATTCTATAAATGCAGTATAAGTAAGTAGTTGCATATCAAACGGAATACACAGTCAGGTGATGAGGAGTATAATAAGAAACATGAAAACCTCATGAGTAAATTCCTTTAGCACCTATCTCATTATTTAGTCAGTCTCTATGAACAGACTTTGCAGCTTTCCAACTGGCTGTCTGCAATACTGGGAGTCTGTGGTCTTTTCTGCACTGAGGGAAGTCTCATCATGTAATCCTAAACACTTGCCAAGTTACTTGGGTTGCAGAAAAACTAATAGTTATATTGGAAAATGCACTTCCAAGCAGAGGCAACTGCCCAATGGAGTGTATGTGAGTGTACTCTTTTCCAAGGAATACTTATAACCACTTCAAAAGTACAGATTTCTTGTCTAAGGGCTTTATACTTTGCATTAAAAATATAATGATTAATTATAAATCTTAAATTTCTCTTGATTTGTATTAAGTCTTATTATGAAGACAATGGAGTAGCTAGATCCAAGGATAAAGGTGTTGGGAACCAGGGCTCCTAAGTACAAATGGCTGATCGCAGGTCTGGGTAGATAATTCACAAGATGAATATGAAACACCTAGTACAACAGCAAGGAAGTTAAAGCCTTCTCAATGGACTCAACTTAAGAGGCTCTCACCGTCCAAAGATGGGGCAATCTGAGTACTGATAATGGACCGGAACTGACTGATCCCCACACTGAAGGGGGCTAGACAGCCAATTCACTGTTTTGAAAATTAAGCAAATAAATAGAGAGAATCAAGCATTTATCTTATTCCTATATGACCTACACTACTGGGAAATAAGAGACGAGGGGGAATATAGCTTTATAAGAATAATCCAGTTTCTAAGTAACAATGGAAAGATCAATTAGAACATCACCATCTACAACCCTCAGAGTTAATGAATCTAAGCCTTGGACCTCATAAAAAAGTCAGACAGATACTGCATGCTTACAGATTGAAGAACACACCACAACCTATAAACCTGAATCCAGTTAAACTTCTAGATACAAATATAAATGTACAGGAAACACAGAGGACTCTAACATGTTAATTATACCAGAGGTACATACAATGAGCAAAATACAGACTTAAAAATACAGATTAAAAACCTGGTTTCTGGTCGACTGAAAATCTTAAATTTAAAAAGATGTAAAGGGCAATTCAGCCAATTGCAATGTGCAGACCTTATGTGAATGCAGTCTCAAACAAATTAATTGTTAAAAATAAAATAATGGCAGCTATGAATCAATTAAAATTTAAACAGTGACTAATTAATAATACAAAAACTCAATTTTTTAAAGTATAAGACTATTACTGTGACTATGGCTTTTTAAAATCCTTATCTTTTAGAGATACATACTAAATTATTTAAAATATGTGGGATTTGTTTCAAAATAACTCAGAAGGGTGGAAATGGATAAGGGTATGGATTAAATAAGACTGACCATGAGCTGATCACTGTTGAAGCTGAGTAATGAATTCCTGGGGTTCACTATATGCATCTGACTACTTCAGTTTTCCGTACAAAGCGTTTTTTTAAAAAGGAGAAGTTAAGGCAATTTGGCTTTATCCAAGAAAACATTACTCTTCGATTGAAATAGTTCATTTCCAGAAATTTATCCCACAAATGTGCAAAGACATATTCTAATATTTATCAGACTAGTATATGTAACAACAGCACATCTGATAAAACTAATGTTACTCTTATCACTACCATCAACATTTACATTTTTATTTAACCTTTAGCTCTTAAGTTTCATTTATTATAGACGATATATTTTTTGTTTACTTAATCTCTATCTTTCCTAATTTTTACCAGGGCTAATCCAACATGATAAGAAAATGCAATTTCCTTCCTATGTGGAATTGTATATATAAGAGTCAGATTTAGGACACATATGAGATTACTTTCACTAGTATAAGAAGGTCATCTATAGAATTCCCACTGAGAAAAATGCATACAGTACCACTCCTACCACACACATTTTCACACATTATTTCAGGCATTTATAAAATGGCTGGGAACTTGAAGTCCACCCAAAGCTGAGCACCACTCATTTTTAAGTTAATGAATGCCCTTTTAGTGACCTGAAATATATGTCTCTATTGTAAAATAGCAGATGTATCAGGAAAAGGAGATATCTATATCTATCTATCTATAAAATTTACATTATGGTTTTCTACTTCATGTTATACAGAAAGAACCAAACAGATGTTCAGTTTTGTTATTCTACCCAACATAACCTCTTTCTTAGAGACCAAATAAAATGCATTATGGGTAAGAGTTTGCTGCAGTCAATTTAACAAATGCAAAACAAACAGAAAACCTAATGTGGAAGCTTTTCAGCCCATCACAAAAGTGCTGGTAACAGACAGTGAATAACCTGCTAATTCTATTCAATTCATTCACATTAGATATATGTTTATATTTAACACAAAACCTGCAGTTTCTATTAGGAGAATTGTAAAGTCTGTTCTTTGGTTTCTTTAGATCACTGTAAAAAAATACAGAATTATGTCATTATAATTTAAGAAAAAGACCAAAGTCTGTTTTTCATATTAGAGTTTCAAAAGCAAGAACTGTAGGGCTCTCAGCTTTTTGAGTTTTTTGTTTCAAAGGGTTTCATGCATCAGAATAGTGCTTTGCTAACTTATGCCAGAAGGAATCACATAATACAGCAGCCCTAACTAGGAACTCTCTTCTTCTTCCCCACAGAAACCACTAGGGTTTCCCTTGGCTCCTGCTCCCGTCCCTCCTCTCTGCTTCCATCACAGCAATGCCTGCCCGCAGACCAGGCTGCAGTGGTGGGAGAGAGGGCCTGGTATGCATAACCAGTCACCATGGGAACCATAAACCTATTTTTACAAATCCCATTCCTGACCTTAGGAGAGAGGGAACAGTATAAAGTAACGAAGGTATTAAAAATACCCCTGCTGCTTCTTCTTTCTTACCCCAAATGGCTTAACCTCCCACATATGTATCACCCCATCCCTAAAATATTCTTCTCACTATCATATGCAAGGAAAGAAAATTGGGGAAAAGGTTAAACCATGACCTTTCCTCTAAACCAGCGGTTCTCAACCTGTGCGTTGTGACCCCTTTGGCGACCCTTTCACAGGGGTTGCCTAAGACCATCCTGCATATCAGATATTTACATTACGATTCATAACAGTAGCAACATTACAGTTATGAAGTAGCAACGAAAATAATTTTATGGTTGGGTCACAACATGAGGAACTGTATTTAAAGGGCCAGAAGGTTGAGAACCACTGCTCTAAACAGTTTCCAGTTCTTCTTTATCTGACCTAAACCCCCATTCTCTTTCCCTCCTCCCACATAACATCTGCAACACATTGCAGTTCTCAATTACCATCTGGCTGGCTCTGAAGGACCTAAACAGGGGTCCCAAACTTAAAAGCCTTGGCCCTGAGGAGACAGCATAAATGAGCACAGACTTCCAGGTGCAAACAAATGGAATCGGTGTAATAGCACATCCCTGCCTGAAAGGGCCTCTCAGTTCTTCACGAGAAGCTGGAAACCCAGATTTTTATGTGCAATCTCTTCATTTTCAGTCAACTACAAAAAACCTTATAAGACTTCTGGAGATCAAATAAAAGTTGCCTCAGTTGAGTGAACTGAGTAAGGCCCCCAAACCCATTTGTGAACTTGAGGATCCCTAGAGACTTAAGAGCACAGCTTCCCTTACCACTGTGTTCTATGCCTCCTTTTCTGAACCCCCACTCCCAATCCCAGGCCAAGATCAGAAAAGGAGACCCCTGGCTCCCGCGGGGGGCGGGGGCGGGGGGGAGGAGGGTGCAGGAAGAGGGAAGTTCCTGTTTCACTGCCAGCTTTACTAGGTTAGGTTAAAGTTGTGCTTCTGACATTCCAAAAGGCGGAGCTGAAAGTGCCCCTTCCCTCAGAAACACTGTTACACACAGCGCTGAGGTTCCACACGTCTGTTCTTCAGGTGTAAGTTAAAAGGGTTTTGTTGGGTAGTTTGGGAAAGTTATGTATCAAATATAATAATGTATCTATAGGAAAACTGTATTTAGATCCCCAAATAAATACATGTAGAAATAAACCTTTGGAACACTATCATGTGTAAAATGATAAGACTTACTCATTGGTCATAGGGCACTGAACAGCATAAATGTTTGAAGAAATTACAAAGGCACATTAAAGACTATATTCAAAATTAAGTTTTATCGATCAGTCTATATGTAATATGCTGGTATACAAGAGATTTGAAACTAGGTTTTATAATTTTTAAAAATGCAGAAAATTTTTCATGTCTAGTAAAATTTTAGTAAGTATAATGATAATAAAGCAAACTTACATCAAAATAACAACAAATCCCCTAAAAAGCCAAGAGAATACAAAACTAGCAAGGGTCAAAAAATGTCAAAATCCCCTTGTGCCAAAGTCTCCAACTGGTTTCCTTCTGAAATATATTTTATGAACCTACCACAATGAATGCATAAAGCACACAAAGAGATATAAGCACCCAACAGCCTGGGGTCACAATACCAAAATATTTTGAGGTGTTGCTTTTGTTTGAAGTCTCCCCTTAATCACAGTTGGTTTCCTACGCTCCTCAAATCAATAAACAGTAACTCTTTTGTTTATATCATAAAAGCAGAGTTTATATAAGCAAATCCATCCCTTGAAATTTTAAAGCCAGATTAATGACTTTTGGAAAAACTATTAATTAAAAGTGATTTTGCTTATGTATCTAGTTTTTCACTCTCTGTTCCTCCAAAACTTGAAGACTGGACTTTTTCAGCAGTTTTGACTGTTTACTCTTATTTGGATTATAATCTTCTCTTTGCAAGAAACAGAAGAACAGGGTAAGCAGAAGACAATGTAAAATAGTACAATAGTTAATAAACATATCTGAACTAAATTACCTTTCATAAACTTAAGCCCAATTAGTATGAAATAATTTAAAAGTCAAAACATGTGAGTTCTCTAGGCATAGCATTAAGGGTCTCATTATTGAAGCAATTGTAAAACTTTCAGGGGCAAGGAGAGAGGAGAAGTTAAGTGGTTGATTTGTGTATTTTATGAAAGTACAGAGGCTCAGATTTGATGATTTGTACTGAAGCTGGAATTTTCATATTATAATATTCTTAGAAAAAGCACTACAAGAGCAAAATGTTAACTTTAAATGACATGAAATTATTTCCCTCCTTCCTTTCTACTTTTCTGATATTTCTGAGTCTTACAAAATAGTAGTACATTCATTTATGTTAGATACTATAAATTCAATGTGTTGCAAGAAAAGCAAGTCCTCAGATCTATATTTTTTATGTATTTTGAAGTTAATAAAGAAATTTTATGTTGTATACCTGAAACAAATGTAATATTTAATGCAAAAAAAGAAAAAAAGACACTTTATGAAATTTATAGATTTGTTCTTAAGCAAAAAAAAAACACAATAATTTCACCTGTTCCCTTCCGTGCAAGTTCCATCCCCCACTGGGGCTTTGTGACAGGTGTGCCATCACCCCCTGGTGAATGCTGGGGCATTAAAGCCCGTGAGCTAGCTGGCCGATATTTAGAGAGCCCTAAAATGCCAAAGGAGAAGGAGAAGATGAATTAATCCCTTTGTTTCCCCAAAGAAAGAAAGAAAGAAAAGAGCATGGCAGGTTTTTATAAGCTAGCCTTTAAACCAGAAGCAATTTAACAGAAGACTCTAAAAATAAAAATAATACATTTTTGCCCTGCCGGTGTGGCTCAGTGGCTGAGCATTGACCCATGAACCAAGAAGTCAAGATTTGATTCCTGGTCAGGGCACATGCCTAGACTGCAGACTCGATCCCCAATCTAGAGCATGCAGGAGGCAGCCAATCAATGATTCTCTCTCATCACTGTGCTTCTATCTCTCTCTCCCTCTCCCTTCCTCTCTGAAATCAATAAAAATATATTAAAGATATATGTATATTTTTAAGTAAAAATAAATAAATAACAAATCTAGAAGTATAAGCATGCCAAATATTAAAAAAAATAAAATGGAAAAAGAAGACTTTTTGTATTTATTCTTTTACTCATGTGTTAAATCTGATACAATCTAATATTTCATTTTATACTGGCTACTTTCAAGCTTTACAGTTGTTCACTTGAAGATAAAGCAACACACCCTAGAACAGTGGTACCTTGTGAACTCTCTCGATCGGCTCAGTAACTGCAATACACTAATCTTACCTGGAGTAGACGGCCTTTCAAGCATGTTCAAATGATGAGAAATGAACGCCTGGCTGTCATGAACAGTATCCATATCAATCTCCTCTTCGTCTTGAGAACTTGAAAACTAAAACACACACATGGAACAAAAGAGAAAAAGGGCCATTATATCACTTTATGTTTGGATCTTAGCTCTTAGGAAAAGTAGCAGAGAGGTCACAGGATATACCCCCAAATAATCTTAAAAGGAAAAGTAGGCTCTTTTTCTCAAAAAGTATAAGAAAGAGAAAAGATTATGTGGCCCAGCCTCCAAAAGGAGCTGAATGGAAATTACTGGAAATTTAACAGCAACTAAAATCTATTCCTATGTTATGGGAGAGTAGTGAGCTGAGGTAGATCGTGCACACATAGTTCCTCCCCAAACAGAGAAGAAGTATGTGACAACAGAAATTAAATAATCGGTTGGAATGTTTTAGAGATGGACATTTGGGTTCTTTTATAATTCAGTCTGTCCCATCTGTTCCTAAGGAAAAACCAAGTATTCATAAAGATTTATAAGAAGGTGAATATCCTACACTGTTAATACAGGTTTAACCTGTATTTCTTACTCTGATTTTGAGTTTGACTTTACTGCTATCCTCATTCTTCTCCAGTATTTGACCAGGTTCTAGTGGGGACCCCAGTGGTGTATCAGACTTCCTCTTCACTCCCTGCTGATGAGCTGATATATTACATGATGCTTCCTTGGCAAGATGATCAACTTCCTGCGGCAATATTTAAGATCAAAATTAGTTTCTGAAGACAAGTAGCTCATATTATAGCTGAAAACTAATAGCTATTGCAACCATGCAGATTAGGGCATGCCCAGTGCCTGTAAATTATCAGCAATGGGCTTAAAATAAATTTCATCTTTTCTTGTCTGCTAGTTTTTTTTGGGGAAGAAAGAAGTTATTTAAGTGAACTTTCAGAGTTTTCCCAAAAGAATATATCTTTTGGTGTCATTTTCTCCTCTTATCCTAAAGAGTCAAAGTATGAATGTGGATAAATTAACATATATGTGCAAGAATTATAAACATATTCATTTCCATAGATTTATAACTATTCAGATCTGAAAGAGCTCTTTAATGAGACTTAGCCCTATGTCTTACTTTTTCATAACCCAAACTCTAGGATATATTTTAAATTTACAATAAATAAAATTGTATTTAAGAAAATCTCGGTGATAAGTAATTTGAAATGACTAGTTCTAACTGGCATAGACAGAATCTGAATGTTAAAGTGCCAAAACACCAGTAGGGAATTGCTAGGCAAGTAATCTGGTCTAAATATTGGTGAAAAATGAAGTTTGAAGTATTGGGAACATTTTGTCATCAATAAGAAAATCATTTCTGAAAAATGTCCTTTAAATTATAGTAAAATGGTTGATATGTATCCTAAAGGTCTTTCTACAAAATTCTGGTAATTTTATAATACATAGCTAGAAATAAAACTTTGCAAAAGGCAAGCATAATATATATAAAATTTTAAAATGTAATGCATAATCTCCTCCCAAATCAGATTACTCATTTACGTGATCATTTATTATCTTTATACTTATTTAATTCAAGAAGCTTTTCATTGGCCAGGCACTCATTATGTTTAGAACTATGCTAGGTATTACACAGAGTAGGGAAAAAAAGTCAGGGCCCCTTGTGTTCAGTGTTCCATTACCATATATGGACAAGAAGGTTAACATATAACAGGCTAAATATTCATGTCAATTTTCTACTACTCAACGAAGAAATTGTATGCTCAGTATAAACAATCATTATGTCATCATAAAGGAGTAAAGGGACTGGCAGCACTATGTAGCTGTCAGTAGCACTTTGTAAACTACACAGTGCTAAATGAATGCCAGCAGTTTCTCAAAAGGTACAAAAAAACTGTCTGAGGCTTTAAAACTTGCCAGTTCAAAAGAAACAATTCTCTTCTCTAGAGAGCTCAATATAATAAAATTACATCTGTAACACATGCAATTCTTACAGGGTTCTGAAATCCAACTAGCTGTGCGTGGCTACTTGGATTAATTGCAGTTTCTTGGTTGCCGGTGATGACCTCTGGAATTATGGTTGGATTCAAGACAGCTTTTTTCTCTTTTAGATTAAGAACCAACCCAAGCTCTGGCAAGGGTAAGCAGGAAGGTCTACTGAGGCCAAAAAGTGTGAAGTACAAGTCCACAGCACCACACCGTAGCCTCCAGTCATGTGAAGTACCTAAAAAGTAAATAAAGAAAGAAAAATATACACATTTAACTGTACATTTTTATCGGTTCCAGAACTTATGCAGAGGGATGAAAGGATTATCATGCTTAAAAAGAACCATCCCTTGACCTAGGCCCCACTGGCAAACCCTCTACCCTAAAGATGCATCTTATCCTAACACGGATACTTATAAATTGTTATAGGAACAATCAATGTTTGTGAATGAACGAGTGAATGTTGTAATTGGAAAAGTGTTTTTATCGTCACACCATTTTTCTTTACAAAATGAATTTTTAAAAAGTATTGTTTTCTGCCTTTAAATTTTCTTCCACATTCGTTCATTCTCTGTTCATCTTGTCTGATTTTCTTCTTTAATAATCTGTTAGAAAGACAGTGTTCCATGAGCCTTCATGAACCCTAGCATTTGAAACATATTTTTAATATATTTTATTGATTTTTTACAGAGAGGAAGGGAGAGAGATAGAGAGAAACATCGATGAGAGAGAAACATCGATCAGCTGCCTCCTGCACATCTCCTACTGGGGATGTGCCCGCAACCAAGGTACATGCCCTTGACCGGAATCGGACCTGGGACCTTTCAGTCTGCAGGCCGATGCTCTATCCACTGAGCCAAACCGGTTTCGGCAAAACATATTCTTCTCCTAACTCTCAAATTTATTATGTTCAGGTTTTAAATATAAGAAACCCTACAACTACTTGAAATAACATAATCCTAAAATTGGACTTATTGTAGAGGAGGAAAATATTTTGCTAAACACCTTTCTATTAGTGTTGCTATACTAGGTGTTTGTTTTAAAAAAATAAATAATAGCAATAATAATAACAATACTAAGCAAACCCCAGAGGTGGCAACAGATAGTACAACATGTATGGAGGAGAAGACTGCCTGAGCAGAAATTCAGCTTAAAGTAGCTGAGAGACTAGAGGCAAGTTCTTTCAATTCCTCCAAAATAGGGGTATGATCTCAGATTGGCCCAAATCAATGACAGGCTAGATACCAGAGTTCTTTCTCACTTTCCTTTTTTCCCCCCCAGTAGAGCACTCCAGGTAGGTAGGTACTGCCATCAAACAGAACTGACTGGCTAAGATAAAAATTGCACCTAGGGTTAGTAATTTATATGGTTTCCAGGCCAAATTTAAAATGATCTAGAGAATTTAAAACAAGTGAGAAGAAGAAATATATAAATTCTTCCAGATAAGAAAATAAACCTTATAAATATTAAAATTAGACTGTGGTTTCAAAAGAGTAGCATAATATTTAAAAAGAAGAAACAAAAAAGAAAGAAGCATTTATAGCAAATTTTGGACAGCATAAATATTAAGCTTTGTGATTTTCAAGAACAAATATTAGAATAAAAAAATAAATTATAATTGACTAGTGATTCTGATGAGATTTATTCTAGTAGATAAGTAAATATTATATTAACTAGAAGCCTGTTGCATGAAGATTCGCGCAATAGGCCTTCCTTCCCCTGGTTGCCGGCACCGGTTTTCCTCCAGCACCCGGGACCCAGGCCTTTGGTCCGACCGCAGCGGAGGCTTGGCTTCTCCCCGCTGGCCACACCGAGAAGCCAAGCCTCTTCAGTCTTAAATCTTCACTCCAGCCAGAGCCTTCAGTCTTCACTCCACACCGGTGTATGCAAATTAACTGGCATCTTTGTTGGGTTAATTTGCATAGTCACTCTGATTGGCTGGTGGGCGTAGCGGAGTGACACCAATTTGCATGTTTCTCTTTTATTAGTGTAGATTACATGCAAAGGTAATCCATACAAAAGGAATTATAATTTTATGGAGTTCATACTACACTACACTGTGCTGAGGACTCTGCATGCCGCACTGCTGCCTATGAAGGAGCTACTGTGAATCCCATCTGAGACATCTTCATTCTGCCATTGTGTTTAAAGGTAGCAGAAACATAGCATAGCACTGTTAGAAGCAAAAGAAAGGTAGGAGGATAAGGTTTTTATGCCCTAAAAACTATTAAAAAAACCTAAAAAACACAGAAATGGGAAGAATAGTACAAAATTAAAGAATTTACACTGGAAATCCATCCCCTTCTCTGGAATATGCATATCTGGACACCTTACTGGCCTGGCATTACTTCATTTTTGTAGGCCTTCATTATTATTCTCCTCAAAGCATCAGAATCCTGGGCCTTTCACACAGAGGATGGAGGGGCTCAACCTCTAAGACAGTGGTTCTCAACCTTCCTAATGCCCGCAGCCCTTTAATACAGTTGTGGTGACCCCCAATTTCACTGTTACAAATTGAACATAATTAAAGCATAGTGATTAATCACAAAAACAATATGTAATTATATGTGTTTCCCGATGGTCTTAGGTGACCCCTGTGAAAGGGTCGTTTGACCCCCAAAGGGGTCGCGACCCACAGGCTGAGAACCGCTGCTCTAAAAGAAGGGAGGGATCCTGACAGAGCAGCTAGTCCTGTGTCTACATATTCGTGGGTGTAGCAAGAAAAGGAGTAAATCTTAGGCATTGTATCAGTTAGAAAAACAAGAATGGTTTAGGGTACATTTGTACTGGAAGAAAACCCTGAAGAACAATATCACCTTATTATTTATCTCTGCTGGCATCCTGACCATTTTGTTACAGATGTCATTGAAACCAGTTAAACAACTGAATTATTTTAATTTAAAAAACTATTATTTTAATTTTTAAAAGCAAATGGAAATGTGTTTTCATAAGCTAGGATGCTCAGTTTTGTGTTTTAAAGTCAGATTAAGGATAATTAGGCAGCATAGGGAAGGCCGCTAAATTTCACTAAACCACTACACTACAGCTTTTTACTTTTTTTTAATATGATTCTACTCTTTTTTTTTTTTTCTTTTTTCTTTTTTTTGAGAGGAAGGGAGAGAGATAGGCAGGAGCATCGATGAGAGAGAAAAACATCGATCGGCTGCCTCAGTCTTCTACTGGGGATCAAGCCCACAACCTGGGAATGTGCCCTGATCAGGAATCGAACTAGTAACCTCTTAGTTCATAGGTTGAAGCTCAACCACTGAGCCACATTGGCTGGGCTATGGTTTTTACTTTTTATTTCTATGTGGGCTTTTTGGTTTGGGTTTACCTTTAGTTTGGATGGAGGAATGAACATTATTGTTTTGTTTCTGAGGGAGTTCCAGATGGTGTGTTTTCCTTCAAATAATTGACTTATAAATATTAAAATTTAATGCTACAAGAGAGCTAAAAAATGGAATAGTGGTGCTTCTGTTAAAATTACAAAAAAAAAAAAAAAAAAAAAGAAAAGAAAAAAGATAAAAAATCAGAACTGCCCTGTATTTCAAAACCATGGAATAAAATCTTAAAATGGTTGTCATTATAAGTGGAATTTAAGTTGAACAGCATAGTGGGAAAAATCACTTCTGCTTAATTCCAGTTAGCTGTGTGATCTTGGGCAAGTCAATTGCCTGGGCCCTAAATGAGAGCAGTTAACTTAGCTGGTCGTCAGATCCTCCAAGATCTAAAATGCTAGGATTCCAAATCAATCAATTCCACTAGACCCGTGGTCAGCAAACTGCAGCTCACGAGCCACTTGCAGCTCTTTGGCCCCTTGAGTGTGGCTCTTCCTAAGCCTTAGGAGTACCCTAATTAAGTTAATAACAATGTACCTACCTATATAGTTTAAGTTTAAAAAATTTGGCTCTTAAAATAAATTTCAGTCATGGTACTGTTGATATTTGGCTCTGTTGACTAATGAGTTTGCCGACCACTGCACTAGACAGAGGCCTTGGAACAGCTGCCAATGTCTGTGACAGCATTTTGAAGACCCTCTCACCCCAATCACTGACATGGCAAGGAATGCTCATCTATAAATATAAAAGGCTAATATGCAAATTGTCCACTTGGGAGTTTGACCAGGAGAGTGGGAGTTCGATGGCTCGCTATGACATGCACTGACCACCAAGGGGCAGCGTGGAAAATAGCAGGCTACCTGCAGCGATGGCAGGGCACTGAGGGAGCAAGGGGAGGAAGAGGAGGGGAGGCCAGGCCTAGGGACCCTACCCTATATGAATTTCGTGCACAGGCCTCTAGTATATTGATAAAACAGTCATCACTTTCTTAATGCATCCATTCTGTCTTCATTGGCAGTGAAACTTGGAGACCAACCCTGCTTACCTGGAATACAACAGCACTCAAGAAGAAAGGAGGAAACCCAGTATTGATGTTCTCTATTCAAATCAGAAAGAATATGAAGACAAACCACTAAGTAGCAAATCCAGTCCTAAAAAAGATCATCTCTTCGTTTTCTGAAGTAATTGCTATTAAAGCTGATCAAGTCAAAAAGCTGCTAAGAAGAAAGTTCACTTTGAAAGTCACTTTTTCAAGACATTTTTCAGTAATGTCCTTATAGATAGAAGCTTGAAAATGTGTACGAAGTGGGACCAAAGGGCAGTTCTGTCCCATCTTTCTGTCCATCTTACACTAAGTAAAAAACAGCAAATTTCATTTTTATTTGTATGTGTATACATATGTAATTTCCTAAGAATAAAGGGAAAAGACTTACTTTCAACCCTTTGTAACCTTATGAAACAAAAACAATAATAATACTTTGCAGGTTAATATATAAAGCTCTTTAAACATCTGAGACAACTTTCACATAAATTAATATTTTTGTACCTTCAATTAACCTTTGGGGCAAAGTGAGTAAATATATCCTTAGCAAACCTTATCACATCCACCACTGTGAAGGTAGATGTGTTAAGCAACCTACTTAAAAAAAAAAGGAAAAGAAAAAAGTATTGAAAACCTGTTATAAAATGAAAATAATCCAGTCATAATTTTGTTTTTTTGAAAGCTACTATTTTCTTACCCGAATTCATAAGTTTCCAAAGTTGATCTACCAGGGCTTCATTGCATAAGGGAGACTCCATGTTCTTAGTAAATGGTGGGTTCTTAGTCAACATGTGTAGAATCTTATGTCTGGAAGAAAAAAAATAAAATTTTGCCTATCATTAAATTAAAAAATTTGAAAATTGCCTGCAGTTCCTTCTTCCTATTTTATCATCTCCCTTCTTTAGATCTAGCTTTGTGCCTGAGTTTCATTTCAAAAGGTGTATATTACTATATACCTTTTATACTGTTTTTTGTTTTTCCCCCTACTAAATTCTGGTGGGTTTTCTTTCTAAAATTGCCTTACTGTACAATGAGATCTTCTAAAACCTGACTCTGTGTATTCTTAACCAATCATTCCCTGCCTGCTTCTAAAATGAATGTATTACTCTCCTTAGAAAAGTTTTAAGAAAAAACTGATCAGAAAATATAAAAATCTTAAAATGGTACAAAAAAAATCACATATAGGCCAAGAAGTCTACATTTGAGATAATACAAATGAATATAAACTTTGTTAATATAGTTTCTTTGTCAAGCATGGAAATGTGCAGAAGCATTCCAAATATGGAGATTGCAAAACATTTCCTCAAAATAAGCTGAGATTCAGAAGAGACAGTTATAATAACAAAGATCCATACAGATGGCAACAGTTATACTCTGCTATTGGGAGTTTTTACCTGAACATATGGAGTCTTCTGAAAAACACCATAAAAAGAGGATAGAGAAAGAAAAGAAGTAGGAGGCTTTGACAGTAATTTAACATTTAGTGAAGGGATAAAAGCCAGGCCTATGACGAGGTCTGAGAAATTCAAACCTCAGAGTAATGGCATGCTTGGATATAATGGAGGAAAAAAGAAACTGAGGTTATATTTTTTATTGATGCTAGCAAAACTTTAAAAAAGGTGGTGAACCTGGGAAATTTTTATATTTAATTGTTGGTGGAAAGATATCAAATCAGATTAGTACTTGAGAAAGAGATGGGAGAAAAATGGACTAGTAGGTTGTAGTTAAGTCACTTAATCCCTTTCGGATTCAATTTTATGTCTGTAAAACCTAAATATGTGGACTCTCACTGTTAACATCCTTTTGTGCTTTGAAATTTTAAGACCATATGAAAGACTACTGAAAGGCTATGAGAACAAATAAACCTTTATGGTATTTATGCAGATCAGTGCATTCTTTAAAGCCATGCCAAAGAATTGTAAAGGGTACTCTGGGGATAACTTTGAAATTATTACTAAAAGAGCAGTAATGATTAATATATGCATTACTTTTAACAATTAAACGTTTCTTTAAATACTCAAAAGGAGATAAAATTTAAGGAAAGACAATGAGAATCTTATGTTTAATTTTTGCAGAGATTAAATATCAAAACTCACCATATGTTTCAGACATCTGGAACAAACCAGAAGCAAATCCTAAGAAAGTCATGGGTTTATGTCATATTGACAGCAGCCAAAACATCTTATTATTTCCCTAGACAATTGAACAGTTTTTTGGTGGGCTAGTCAAATACCATTGTCAATCACTATCTATAGAAATGGAGTCAAACCAAAACCAAAAAAATATTCAAAAACTCCCATGAAAAAAAGCATAGGATGTACGTCCCTTGAATTGATACGCTGTGATCATATGCATGCTTGATTCCAAAATGAGAAGATAATTCCATGTCATTTTTAAAAATAGCCTACTTAACCTAATGCAATATAACTAATAGATACTATGTTATTTGTCAATTATACCTCAATAGAGAAAGAAAAAAAGAAAAAGAAAAGATGGAACAAAGAAAACAAGACTTGAGTTCCTATTGAAAGTATAAAATGCAGAGAAATAAAAATAGAGATAGATGTTCCAACAAACCAAAAAGTACACATAAAGTAATTGCTGTGTTAACACTTACTGCCATTAAATATTTTTAAAGATATGCTGAGTTTTTTAATTGATTTTAGAGAGAAGGGAAGGAAGAGGGGTAGGGAGATAGAAACATTGATGACAGAGAAACATTGATCACCTGCCTCCTGCAAGCCCTCTACTGGGGACGGAACAACCCTGGCACATGCCCCGACCAGGAATCAAACTGGCAACCTCTTGGTTCATGGGTCGAAGCTCAACCACTGAGCCACCCTGGCTGGGCAACATGTTGAATTTTTTAAACTATGGGTAAACTATGGGTTAGATGATTTTAAGTAAAGCCTATTGGTGCTCTAAGTGAACCACATGAATTAAAAAGAAAACATGTCAAAAATAATCATGAAATATATCCTTAAAGAGATTTTCATCTCAGATTATAAATATTAGAGCTCATGAAATTTGAATGATATTAACAGTTCTACAACAGTATTTCAAAAGCAATTATTTAAACTGTACAGCATATAATTCAGAAATATAAAAATTTCAAATATTACAGAATTCAAAACCTGCTTAAAATGGTTTTCAAAACACAATTCTAAGATCTCAGAAATATGAATCTTTTTTAAAAAAATATTTTAATTTATTTCAGAGAGGAATGGAGAGGGAGAGAGAGATAGAAACATCAATGATGAGAATCATTGATCGGCTGCCTCCTGCACGCCCTCTACTGGGGATCAAACCAGCAACCCAGGCATGTGCCCTTGACTGGAATTAAACCCAGAACCTTTTAGTCCGCAGGCTGATACTTTATCCACTGAGCAAACCAGCTAGGGCAGAAATATGCATCTTAATGTTAGTTCTATTGATGTGTATTGAAAACAAATGAATATATGGTAAGTTTCATTTATTCTGTATTTATGCTTTCTGTTCCTACTTGCTATCAGTAGGATATAAACTTTCAAATGCATGAGCTCTGCCAGATAAGAGATATGGGCAGGTCTTTTGCATATCATCTTTTATATAAATACGTATTTTAGAATGAATGATTATAAGATTTTTGTCCATGTAACCTTTATCCTTATTATATAACAATCACAAGACAAATTATGTAAAATACAATTTAGATCACAAATGAAGAACTATAAAATATTAACAGCAAAACTTTGTATAAAGAAGATTTATATAATAAGCATCATTTAAAACACTTAAATATAAGGTGACTTATGTGAATTCCTCATGCCCAGATACATTTCAGTGAGGTTAGAAGGCGGAGTTTGTTTGACTTTTTAGAAGAAAATAACTACCTGCCAACTGGTGTGTAAAGTTGAGCCACACAATTAATATCTAGCTCTATGTTCTTGTTTCCAGTTGGAATGGCTACAACCTAAGTGACTTTCCAGCTGCCAAAATTTATTTTATGAAATCATGTTAAAATGAATAAAAATTTTAAGTGTTTAATACGTGCAAAGAAACACAAAAATGATTAAAAAAAAATCCGATTTGATTAAACCATAAACATCCTACTTTGCAAAAGAAAGCAGAAAAGATTAGAAGGAAATGCAAAAACACACATAATCACGCCTACTTAAGAAAAATTAAGATTTTATATGAGATAGAAAAAGAACAAATGGAATATACCAAAACGTTGCTCTTAATTATTTTTAAAGTAAGTTCAGCCAATCAGTAGAGGTTTCATAATTTTGGGTACATAAGGGATCCTCTAGATGCACTACAAAAGCTTTCCTTTAAGTTACAATAGAAATCATATGTAAAGTTACAGAAAATAAGTTTTATTTATTAACAACGTATTTTTAAACATCTTCTCAAAGCCACATCAAATTAATAAATTTAGAAAGGGCGTGATAAAAGCCTAACATATTCCTATGTTTTCAAAAATAACAAAGACTTTTGCATGTATAATCTTCTGAAATTATTCAATTTACTTTAGGACTTTAAAAAATAATTATAGCACAAAAACTAACCTTACATAGGGTACAGGGTCATTCTGAATCATATTAAGGAGCCACTGCAGTTCTTCATAACTCCTGTCCACTGAAAATAAAAATAAAGAAATATATTTGTTGCAATTATAACCAATTAAACAAGTGACAGGCAAGGAGTTCACACTTAGTATTAGGACTCTTCCTTGGCTGGAGTTAAATCAGAGTCAAAAGCTGCAGACAACTTCTTTACATTTTTCCCCATGTAATAGACCACTTCGTAAATTTTATAAGTATTGTGCTCTATGCAGCCAAAACATAAAACAGGACCAAGTGTATATTTTTCACTATAGCTCAAATCAATGGCAAATACAACATAAAGCAAATTAAAATTTATTGAGCCCTAAATTAGCCCTAAATTATAATTTAGTGAGCCCTAAACTCTAAATGGACAGAATATACTTAAATAAAATTGTGTTTCTAGAAGCGTAAATCAAATTATAGAGAAGTCTGATACTCAATGGTATCTCAACTATATTATTTTTTTTTAATAGTGAACTGTTTTTGCCCAAGTGGTTTCTTTCATCTAAGACTAAAGAGCAGCCTTAACTTTTCAACATCACATAAAAAGTAATTACAAAAAAAAGTGCTGTAACTATATTAACCAATAAAATGACTCATTAGCTATTCCCATTCACCCTTTCCAACAAGTTTTGCTATTATGACTTGAAAAGCTTTATTTTAATAATTTTATTTCTAATAGTTTCCATTTTCAAATGATCTTCAATTCATGGATCACATTTAGACACCTCTCAATAGCTTAGTTCAATTTCACTGACACCCTATCACAGTATTCTATTACTTCTTGGATTATTCCTTTTCTGCCACCTGCTCCTTTCTTCATGACTTACATTTCATTTCTTTATATTTCTCCTCTGTATTTCTGAAAATGTTTTGACTCTGTAGTTTTCTCTTAATTATTTTTGGCCTTATTTTCCCCCAACTTTATAAGCCTTGCTTAATCCCTGTACTGAAGCTCCTGATGATGTCTCTTGCTCTACTTTCAGATACAAATCTGAGATAGGAGCATGATGTCTTCTTGAATCCTTATATAGTTAAAAATTTACAAAAATCTCCTATTTCTTAAAATAACTCATAATTAAAAATATAAGAATGGTATACTGACTTCTTGGAAAGACCAAAGATATCTACTTATAATTTTATTCTTTTCCCTCACTTACTAATTCTTATAAGAATTCTACATTGACCACAAAATCAGTGAATTAAGAATTTAAAGTTAAAACTGTATTTTACATAATAAGAAAACCACAATATCTACAACTGACTTTAAATAGTAAACATTTCTTTCTAAAATGATATGAACAAATATTTCTAAAGCATTACCTTTAGTATAATCAACAACTGCTTCCAGAGCTGCTATCCTAATGTCCACAAAGTGGCCATATTCTGCGTAGGATTTAAAAAGAGTTGGATCGCTCGGAACATGACCATTCTTCTGAAGCACTCGTATGGCTCTCAAACAACTAGGAAAATAGTTTTTACCGTGAAATTCTTTTGTTAAAGTAGTCTGAATCAAATTTGTTTGCTAGGCATTAGAAATTTATCTGTAACAGTGAACTAAAAAAATTGACCTGATTTGACTCCACCTTTTAATTACAGAACATTAAGTTTTTGCAACAATCATAACAATTTTAAACATCTAAATCCTATGAAAGGAAAATAAATTTTAAAACTTATTTGTAAATCCAATTTCAGGTATTAATATACTTATTATTTTCACCATAAGTTTTAGTAGTTTTATAGTTTAATAAATAATAAATGTGAAAGGTTAAATTGTTCACAATATTTGAAACAGTGAATCAACTCTTTTTAGCAAACTCCTAATAGAACTTTTTGATAATTACATACAAAAAAGTTGAAAAAAGCAAAAAGTCATCTTAAAAGAGTCTAATAGAAAAATGCTTATATTATATCCAATGAGATAAAATATTTTGCAGACATAAAAAATAATGCTTTTGAAGAATTCCTGATGACATGAGAAAGTATTTATGATATAAACAGAATGCAAAAATTATATATACAATATATGTCCAGTAATTAAACATTTATATTGTTACAAGAGGAAAAAAATTAGAAGGCTACTCTCCAAAACAGTATAGTAATAATTTATCTGTGGATTATAGAACCACAGGATTTTAATCTTCTCCTTTATCTTTACTGTATTTCCCAGTTTTCTATAATGAAAATAAATTTGCTTGTAATTATAAAACAAATAACTTAAAAGAATAAAGGAAATGTAAAGAATCATCATACCTCACAGTGATGGTGTGTCTATAACTTGGAAGAAGTTTTTCCATATTCAAAAACCTGGTGATTTCTTCAAGAATGAGTCGCACATCTGGATTTAAATTATCTAAAGTTCGAACTTCGTTATTCACACTGACTGCAGGTGTAACAGAGTTGGCAAGGGCATCAATCATTTCTGCACGATAATAGTTATCTGAAAACTAAGCCAAAAAAAATTATTAAAGATAAAATTCACGCTTCTATTAAAAAATTAATAAAATAAAATATTTACAACCTAAGACCATAATTTATCTAAAAACATAAATTGGTAAGTACTCAACTCTGTGTTTTGCACGGAGTCACACATCGAAAAAAAAAGTGAGATTCATAACTAGTAATATAGTAGTTAACACAATAAATACTTACTATATGAAAGGCACTCTTATAGTAACCTAGCCAGATTTCTCTAAAAGGAAAACCAAAGTCCATAAATCCTGCTGGTAATACAGAGCTTCAAATCAGCTCCTTAGTGCTTTCCTCTCACATATAAACATGTAACCAAAGATCACCAGATATTTCAGAAAAGTATCAACATAAAAATGACCAGAACAAACAAAGGGGAAAACGCAACTTGAAGGAAATAGAGTATTCAAGGGGGAAAAAGCATGCAGGTGGAAAAAAAAACCTAAACTATCATTAATATTGTCTGAGAAATAACCAAAGAGATGCCTCCCAATAGTAAAACATTTTAAAAAGAAATATGCAGAGAATCAGGATCAAAATTAAACTGAAATATTAAGTTTTCTTAAAAAACTAAAGTTTTTGAGCAGAAGTAAACTGAGAAAAAATAGGAAGGAAAGCATAAGGAAATTGGAGGGTTGGTGTAGAAGACATAGCACAGGAATAATAGGAGTTTCTAGCAAAAACAGAGAAAATGGAAGAGGAAACCATAAAAAAAGCTAATTCCTAAACCCATATCGCAGTCAATTCTCAGAGAAACAATTTACTGAAAGGCAATCTGGGTGTGACTTGATTTAAACTCAGGAAATCAGATACGCTAGCCTGGGAATCTGAACATGGAGCAAGTGAGTTAATTCTACCACAAACTGCCAGGGACGGAAAAGGGATGGATACCTACCCCCTTTTGACTTACATTGTGGAGGCAGAACCTCACATGGTTACACATGACAATAGAGTCCCTAAAGAGTCCTATGTTCAGATACTGAGCAGAAAAAAGAATATGGCACACAACAACAAACAAACAGAACCAAGTGTACACTATGGGAAAAGTTTTGTTTTCAAACCACTTACAGATTGTTTTCTTCAAGTATTTTTATATTCATTGTTACCTCTGGGAACTCCTTTGCCCACAAAGCCCATTTATTTAACAACTATTTCTGACTTAAGTGTTTAGATCACAGAATGAACCCACAAATTAAAAATGAGGAGGGGGGTGTAGGTAAAGTAGGAAAACCAAAAGACTTTAAATTTATCCCTCAGACCCAGCTGATCGGTGTTTCTCTCTCATCAATGTTTCTAACTCTCTATCCCTCTCCCTTCCTCTCTGTAAAAAAATCAATAAAATATATTTTTAAAAAATAATAAAAATAAATTTATCCCTCAGACCACATCCAATTCTCACAGATACTAGAATCCTAATTGGACAAGCTAGATTATCTGGTAACAAGTAAGGTGAAATAACTTGAACCATGGCATCCAATAGCTTTTTGATAAATAAATGAATAAACATACATGATGGTTTTTAAAAAATCAAATTCATCAATGAACAAATTATCCCAAAAGGGAACTGTTTTCTAGTAAAATAAAAAAGGAGCAAAAATAAAGTTGGGCTGTCAGACTTTACCAAAACAAGTTTTAAATGGCTCTCCAAAATCTGAGGCACTGCTATCTCCACATTACAACAGGTATGAGGAACATTTAAAAACCAACTAATCTTGGTTTTCATCCACTGGTTATTATAATAAATCATGTTTACATGCTTCTAATGCTAGAAATTTCAAGTACCAGGGAGTCAACAATGATTTCACAGTCTAAATATTTCTTTAAAAACAAAATATCACTGGATAGTTTTATAATAATCATTAAGATTTCTTACCTTATTTTTTCTGTTGTCATTGTACTTGATTAAGTCTAAAATAAACGTTAAGACTTCTTTGGGACAAAGGTTGTGAACATCTCTCAATAGAGCCATTGCAACTGGCATAGTCTACAAAAAATAATATTTTTAAGTATTATAACTCAATTCATTACTATAATTTATTGAATTCAGTGCATGTTAAAAAAGGGCTATTTTAGTGCAGACACAGGTTTCTGGATGGAGCCTAACCCCCCCGTAACTCCCAGCCTTTCCCACTAAGAACATGTGCCAAACATTCTAACAAAAGAGCTGAGCAGGAACCAAGGGCGCTGAGTAACTGGATGCACTCTCTAGCCCATATGCCTCTGTCTTCATTTGTCAGAGGAAATATACATCATGTAAATGATATATTCAGCTCTGGGTTTTACAGTCGAAAAGGTATGGGTTTTAACATTAGATAAACCATTGTTCAACTCCTACTCTACTGCCTACTAAGATGGGTTATTTTAGCGAGTTGCTTACTAAAAAGCCTCACAACCACACAACTATTTTCAGGATTAAATGAAATAGTGACTGAGGCATATAGTTCAATCATCAGTCTGAGAAGACATTGATTCTCCAATACCACCCCATCTCAGCTTAAGGAAAAAGGTAAATTATCTGAAATCCAGCCTAACATTCTCCTTCTCAAATTTTCACAGGCAACTTTTCTAAGAAGGTGGAAGCCTGGCTCACACAGTAAAAATAAATAAATCAATAATAAAATAAAATAACTGGATGCCACCGACTTCTCTGATCATACCACTATAGGCTTTCCCCAAACTGTCCTGAATCTGTTTTACTGACGAAATTCACTATAAATAATATATTATGACTTCCACTCTTAGCAGGTCTCTCAATGTTTCCAAGTAATCCTTTTACTTTTCCCTCTATCATATATAATGCTTAACATCTCCTTCAACAGCTATCATTTCACTTACTTTTTAAAAAATATTTTTTAAAGATATGTTTTTATTGATTTCAGAAACAGGCAGAGGGAGGAGGGAGAGAGAGAGATAGAAACATCAATGATGAGAATCATTGATCGGCTACCTCCTGCACATCCCCAACTAGGGATTGAGCCAGAGACGGAATCGAACCGTGACTACTTAATTCATGGTTGGCAATCAACCACAGAAACACACCGGCCTGGCTCATTTCACTTACTTTTAATCTGCTTTCCACCTGCCTCAGAAAAGAGGGAGCTTCTTACCTTTTCTTAAATTAACCTCCCAACTGTGTCCCACACCTTAACACCTTCAGAATTCTCTCCATCTCTCTAATATTTACTGGCTCCCACTGAATATTTCATCCCTCTATCCAAAATAAACCAAACCCATAATGTCCTTTACTCAGGCCTGCTTTATCCTCAACATGTCTCCATTCTCATACTCTTCATCCCCAAACCAAGAAAGATTTTTCTATTTCAACTTCACTTTTCCTTCTAGTCCAATCTAGTTCATTTAATCTCTGCCTTCATTATTAAATTACTCAAAAAATTTTACAAATAATTTCCAAATTGCCCAAATGTTGACCACTCTGCCATCCTCACATTCCCTCCCAAAACAGTGACTCTATCACATCCCCACTTTCTAAATTATCATTTTTAAAAGGCTTACTGTGTGATAAATATAATCTAAAACATTTTATATGCTTGATCTTAATTAATTCTAAAAAAGATAAATTTTACAATTGAGTAGACTGAGGCTTAGAGGGTTAAGGAACTTGTCCACAGGCAAACTGTCAGTGAGTAACAGCGCTGGGACTGACGCTAGTGTGGTGTGCTGCTTGTCTCTTACTCAGATTATACTGTCCACATCCTAGGGCTTACCCATTCCTCCATCCTCAACGTAACCAGCCCCAAATTCAAACTATCCATTTCTATTTATTTTAGTATTAATGTGGATTTTGAGTTACTTTCCACCGCTCATAAAATCAATGAGCAATCACTTAATTAAAATTTTGGAAAAAATTTTAGAAACAAAAAGAACAAAGGCAAAACCTTTTAGAATAAAGTAAACACATCTATTATTTGAATGGTCTCCAAGTTAAACTGAGATATACAGATAGTGGCATAAAACAATCATAGGAAATTTGGAAAGTAAACTGTACCTTTTGTAGAAAATAACTTTGAAAGCTCATAAAGTTGTTTGTTTTCACAATGTTTGGACAAGTTTTACAACAAAACATTCTAGTAAAGAGTGACTTCATGGCTGGTGGTCCTGTCCATGTGCTCACCATTGAATTTGCAATCTGCAAATAATTAGAAAACAAAGTAATTTCCATCACCACAGCAAACATATTTTTAAATAAATAAAACAGCTTTCCAAAAGTTAGCAATGCAATTGGATTAGTTTTTAATAACTTCAATTCTTAGAAATTTAATACATTTTAGCCTTCCATTATCATTTCTAAGAAAATACACAAACTTACCCCCCAAATTCTTATGTACACACCAACCACTGATCCACACTGGCCAGGGCAGAGTTCTATTTTTTTTAATATGCAGTATTCAATCTTGTTTTCTTTCTACTGTATGTAATCTCACCTTCGCAAGGCAGAAGCAAGCTGACATTCTTACTCGGTAGAAACACTGCTCTTGTTCTAGAATGTCAGTGAGGGCAAGCCGCGATGCTGGTGTGGGGAACTTTTCCAACGCCAAGATGGACTCTTGCTGTGCAACCACATCCCTCTCGTAGCGGAGCTGGTACTGCCACATGAAATCTGCTTGCTCAAATTCTACTTTCCTCAGGACTGACATATCGGGGTCTATCCTTATCCACAGCAAAGGGGAATCAGCACTGAAAGAAAACACAACTTTCCTTTTTACTTACTTTTTAATTTTACATATTCATAAAATAGAAACAAAGCATTTATTAATCAGATTCTCTTCTACATGCAGTATTCAAGTCTTCCTGGAGTTTAATGTATCCATTTTTTAAAAATCACATTGACAGCTTCCCCATTATGTTTAACTTCAACACAATGTCTATCTATACCAATCATGTTGAAGAGATTTCCAAGGATAGTAAGACAGTTAGCTGTCACAAAGAAATTCCATCTGAAATTATTAATTTGGGACTTTGATTTGTGATTACATAATGTAAAAAGGGGAATAAGAACAAGTTTTTTCATTTCACTTCCTGTCGCCAAATAATTGACTATGGCTTTAAGGGCCACCCCTTACTAGAAATCAATCTGTGACTAAGAAATGAATTATTTTACTAAGTTATTTGTTTAACTAACTTTTAGTATTTTATTTTTTTTAAATGCTAGACTCATAATCACCTTTTTCAAACAGTAAGTTATAAAGTCATAGTTTGGAAATTCATCCAATACCAGTGATTGCTTACTATAGCCAAGGCATGTGATACGGAAAAAATATAAAAACAGTATGTAAACAGCAGTGATATTTGGCAACCAAGTTAGTAAATAACTGATGTTTTATAAAAAAATATGCAGGCACAATATGGATGGACAAAAAGTTTAAAATTTTAAAATAATGATATTTAAATTGTGTTTTGCAAGCACAGAGATCCTTAAAGTACCCTGAAGCCTTGTCCAAAGACATAGAATCAATACCACCTGAGAACTCATTAAGAATGTAAACACTCAGAACCCACAAACACAGCGCTCAGTCAGAAACTGCATTTCCAGAAGATCCCCAGAAGTGTTGGCATGCATGTTATAGCTTGAGAAGCACTGGTCTCAAGGCCAGCAAGAGAGCAAGGAAGTTGCCTAAACCAAGACTGTGCCCACCTCACCACCACCCTGTATTTCCCCAGGCTAGATTTACTTTCCCTTCTTTCATTATTTTTTTAATTTTATTTTTAAAATTAAATTTATTGGGATAACATCCTATCTTAATAAAAGACAAAAAGGGTAATTAACCGTACCTCGGCTACACTTCCCATTGGCTAATCAGGGCGATAAGCAAATTAACTGCCAACAAAGATGGCAGCCGGCAGCCACGCAGCTGAAGCGAACATGAGGCTTGCTTGCTCCAGTGATGGAGGAAGCCAAGATTCCCCGCCTGCCGCGGCCCGGCTCTGAGGCCGAAAGCAACAATGTTTCAATTATAGAAGCTAAACAAACCCCAGATACCTGCTTTCAGCCAGCCTCGGCCTCAGAGCTGGGAGCACCAGTGACGGCAACAATGTTTCAATTATAGAAGGTAAATAAATCCCAGAATAAAAAAGAAAAAGAAAAAAGGAGAGGCTGGGAGCTTCAGTCGCTAGCCAGCCTGAAAACGGCCCTCAGCCCCTCACCCAAACTGGCCAGGCACCCGAGTGGAGACCCCCACCCTGAAGGGGGTGTGACCAGCTGCAAACAACCATCAGCCCCTCACCCAGGCTGGCCAGGCACACCAGCAGGGACCCCAACCCTGATTCGGGACACCCTTCAGGGCAAACCAGCCGGCCCCCACCTGTGCACCAGGCCTCTATCCTATATAGTAAAAGGGTAACACGCAAACTGGCCCTAACAGCAGAAAGACTGGGAATAACTGGTCACTATGACACACACTGACCACCAGGGGGAAGACGCTCAATGCAGGAGCTGCCCTCTGGTGGTCAGTGCGCTCCCACATGGGGGAGCTCTGCTCAGCCACAAGCCAGGCTGACGGTTGCCAGTATAGCAGTGGTGGTGGGAGCCTCTCCCGCCTCCTCAGCAGCGCTAAGGATGTCCGACTGCAGTTTAGGCCTGCTCCCCGCTGGCAAGTGGACATCCCCCGAGGGCTGCCGGGCTGCCAGAGGGATGTCTGATTGTCATCTTAGGCCCAATCCCCCAGGGAGCAGGCCTAAACCAGCAGGTGGTCATCCCCCGAGGGGTCCCAGACTGCGAGAGGGCACAGGCCAGCCTGAGGGACCCCCCGACCCCCAAGTGCACAAATTTTTGTGCAGTGGGCCTCTAGTTGGTTAATAACATAAGTTTCACTACCTAGTCTAATCTCCTTCTTGACCCCCTTTACCCTCTTCATCCTTGTCCCCTCTAGTAATGACCATATTGATTGTGTCTATGAGTTTGTTTTGTTTGTTCACTTGTTACTTTTTGTTTTATATCTCATGAGTGAAATCATATGATTCTTGTCCTTTTTCACCTGATTTATTTCACTTAGCATGATACTCTCAAGATCCTTCCATATTGACACAAATGGCAATATTTCATCTTTTTTTATGGCTGAGAAGTATCCCACTGTATATGATTTTACCTAAGATTTTGTTTTAGCATAAGGTTCCACTGCCTTTCAAAAGTTTTCAAAGCACTAGTTTCAGGACATTTATATACTTTAAAATGTATATAACAAGACAAATGAGAATGCAGAAAATATATCCTTAAACTTAAGTAACTAACTTACTCCATTGCAGAAAGATCCATATCAACTTCCTCTCCATTCATCAGTGGAATTTTCTTCTTCTTATTCCTACATTTAAGAAAAATTAAGTTTGAAATTGTGACATTTACAGTTCTGAGAAGAGATAAAGAGCAGCCGAAAATCAAGGATTTCATGGAACATTGAAAGATAGCCTAAGGAAGAAGGAATAGTAAATGTAATGGAATTTAATCACAACAAAAGTGATTTTGAAGCTGAAGGAATGAAGTAAATGAAATTGAGATGTCACTGTGATCAAAGTTTAATGAAAAGAAGAAATATAATTAAATGTCAACTTTAAACATATTCCCAAGAACTGGTAGCTACAGTTTTATGTAGAAAAGATAAGAAAGCTATCAATAAAGAAATCCTTTAAAAATTTTTTTAAAAAAAGAAAGAAAAGAAAATGCAGCACTGGCTAGTGTGGTTTAGTTGGTTGAGTGCCATCCCATGCACCGCAAGGTCAGTTGATTCCCCTTTAGGGCACATGCCCAGGTTGTGGGTTCAATCTCCAGTGGAGATGTGTATTGTATGGGAGGCAATTGATTGATGTCAAAGGTAGAGAGCATAAAAAGAAAGAGGGCCTGGCCGGTATGGCTCAATGATTGAGCATTGACCTATGAACCAGGAGGTCATAATTCAATTCCCAGTCAGGGTACATGCCTGGGTTGTGGGCTCGATCCTCTGGCATGCAAGAGGCAGCAGATCAATGTTTTTCTCTCATCATTGATATTTCTCTGTCTCTCTCTCTCTCTCTCTCTCCCTCTCTTGCTCTCTGAAATAAAAAAAAAAACAAAAACACATTTTTTTAAAAAGGGGGAAATTTCCCTTTGAACTAAGAAAGAATTTTCAGAGAAAGAATAATTACAGATTCAAGGAAATGATTGGGGGAAATTCCTGAATCAAGTTCCCTGAAAGCTGTCAAAATCAACTGACACGCTCACGTCTGAGATGACCTAAATGTAGACATGAGTATAGACTTCTGTTCCTGGAATTTTGATATTACTACACATTACTACAGCAAAGCACAAAAGTATGCTCATCTTTCACTGTTCAGATTACATGCTACTGGCCGAGTTTAAAAAAAATAAAGAAAAATACATTAAATAAAACATGAACTGTTGGACATCTCTACGTAAACTGGTATTGTGCCTTTGAGACAGTAAGATTGTTCTGTAAGGGCATGGTGATGCAGGGACAGGGGAGAAAGCCACATGGTGTAGACGATGTAGGGGCTTTCATGACATATGTATTCAGCTCCTTCCCTTTTACCCAATGATCATTTCCCCAATATTTCCTCTAGATATTAATCCATTGAAACTAATAAGAATAAAACTAAGCAATTTATCTTGAATTTTTCCTTGCTCCAAAAACTCAAACTTCTATTCTACCTCCTCCTGTCCTACAAAAATAAGGATTCTCAAACCTAAATTGGAAAATTAATTATTTAATTCTAAGGTAAAAAAAAATGTTGTCAAAAAGAAAAAGCAAATAAAGAATGTTTGGTAATACTAACTTGAAGTAAAATGGCGGGGCGGGGGGCGGGGGGAGATACTAGATAACATGTTCTCTACCTAAAAAATATGTACACATTAGGATTTTTATTTTGGCATTTTAATCTGTGAAACTTACAATTTAATTATAAACTTCAACTTATAAGTATGATTCAATGCCTACCTTCTGCTTTTGGAATGGCAGGGTATATCATGTTTAAGGCTGTTTTCTTCAATTTGCAATGTATGATTGAAGGATCCATCTAACTCCTGCACTGTCACTTTAAGTGGTCCCTTTAAATTAAAGAAACATAGTGTTCATAGGTAGTGCTAGAAAAATACCAATATGTACTCTTACATGTGTAGGTATATATATCAAAATATAAAATAATACTATCCCAGATGTGTATCTGAAGACCAAGAAAAGCAATTAGTGCCAGAGGGGAGAATTTGTATCCTCTGAAATCTCCATTTGTAATCTGTCTTCAATTCAGCAACACTTGGTTTTTGATCAATTTCATTCTTTGTAAACAAAATCACATTATGAAACTTCGAATCAGATCCCCACTCAAAAGCCCTTCCTATATTGTAACTGGGGAGGAAGTAATACAAAAGGTAATTTTAGAAAAAAAACTTACCACATATTTCTGAGTTCCAGGTGATGTATAATCTTGTTTTATTTCCAATTCCAAGACATTTCGTTTTCTATTAAATGCAAAACTTCCATAAAATTTTACCACACCACTCTGGTCTCTGAAGAATCGTAAAGGAATTTTTGCATACTAAAATGAATATGTACTAAACAAATTATTCACTGTGGTAATAATTTTCAAATGCATTACCACCAGTTCAAAGCTTGAGAGCATGCTTCGTTGTAAAGCAGGTGGTAAAGTATTCAGAATTCTTGTGGAAAATGTTTCCCCAGATTTAAACAGAATTTCTGAAACATTAAGAAATTTGTGTTTTGAAAGAAGTAAAACCACTCTACTGGGTTGCTAATATAATCAATGAGAAAATGTAAAAACTAAAAAGTTCCAAGATACTACTCAAGTTGTGCCAACTTCTAACCATATCCATAAGTCACCAGAACATTGCATCTTACAAGTAACTGTACAGGCCTGTCTGAATTATTTACCTCCCCTCCCATCAAGCCTGTTGCTGTACTCACACTAAAAACTACTTCAAAATATACCAAATTTTACAAATAGTACAGATGTGTGTATGAGAGAGAGAGAGGTATGATTTATAGTTCTTGGTTATTTTTACTATTCTTTAGAAATATAGTTTTTATCTCTCCTTTCATCCCCCAAATCCCTCCTCTTCCTCCCTCCCCTCACACATACAATCTTCTCCCCCTGCCCCACCACCACTTGTTGAACTGCTATTTAAAAGGATACACCCACTGCTTTATTAAAGGCTGAATGTCTTTGCCAGAGACATTCGAGATGGATTTCAAAAACCCAAACGTGGAAACCAACATTTGACTCCACATATGGGACTGGAACTTCTGAGATGAAGCAGTACTAGCCAAACTTAGCAGTTTATTGAAAACCTGTAAGGATAAAAGTATCATTTAGTAACATAATATACACTGCTTTCAATTATCTATGAAACTACTTTGCAACAGAACTTTATTACAGTCAATTATAGAAGACAGCAATTTCACATCTTACTCTATAAATTGTTCTAGTTAAAGACTATCAATAGAAGTTATGCAAAGAATTAAACAGCCAGAATAAAAACCATTTTTCTTTTAAAAAAAATTGAATATTAATGTCTTGGCCAACACTGAATATTGTTTTTAAGATTTATAATAATAAATAATATCTATAATTCGTTATGCTATGAGCTTTACATAGAAACTAAACATTACTTAAGAAGTTGAGAACACTCAATAGGTTTTATAGTACTCCAAAAAGCTAAATGGCTCTTGATGGACCACCTTTCATTTAATATCTGTGTTCTTTACTCTAAAGGCGAGCTGAAGAACAGAAGCATTAAAGAAACTTAATTTTAGGGCAAACTTTAAAAGTTTTTTTAAAAAGATTACTAAAAAGTTATTGTTTACTTACCTCTAAGAATGTTATTAATGAGGAAAAAATACATTTTTTTCCTCATTATAATACATCTGGTTTCTACTTCCTCAACTACTATCTATCTATATAATAGAGGAATATGCTAATTAGCCTGGACGCCATAATATCACGACCGGACAGCAGGGACCTGAGGCTTTATGGCACCTGGCCAGGGTGAGGGACCTCAGGCTGTGCCCCTTGCCCGGCAGGGCTTGACGGTGGACCTCAGGCCGCACCCCCACCCCAGCACCAGGCCAGGAGACCTCAGGCCATGGGGCTTATACAAAACCATATGTATAAATTGGTTTTACTTTCATCCTCACATTCTAATTTTATCTTAACAAAATCCTGCACTAAGTGTGAAGTATTGATACCCATTCTATATCTGAGGAAACAAACAAAAAGCATAGGTCTAAGTGGGCTAACAGCTAACAACTAACAGAACTCCACCTCATACACCCAGATACCCTGACCCTATTTACAGAATAGTATTCATATTATACACATAGAGATCTTTCTTTATAATTGGTCAATTCTTAACTTTAATACTTACTTGTAGCATAAATTCCATACTGATCCTATTTTCAATCAATCTCATTACAAGGTGAGCTTTACACTGGAACATAGTGTAGTACTCCCAAGACAGCGTATGTGGATGCTTTATTGAAAAGTATAGATGGGATGCCGGACTAAACAAATAAACAGATTTACTTAACATAACAATTTTAAATATTTAGTAAACAGTACATTTCATGGCCACATCAAGATAATAAACATAAAACTTCTTGGGAATTCCTTAGTATGAGAGCAACAAAGACTAGGATACATACACTCACAAAAAAATGTTAAGCCCGGCCTGTGTGGCTCATGGTTGAGAGTCCACCTATGATCCATGAGCTAAGGGTTTGATTCCTGGTCAGGGCACATGCCCGGGTTATGGGCTCAATCCCATGCAGGAGGCAGCCGATCAATGATTCTCTCTCATCATTGATGTTTCTGTCTCTCTTTCCTTCTCCCTTCCTCTCTGAAATCAATAAAAAATATTTTTAAAAATTCAAGATGAACTGCATATCTAAAACAAAAACAATTATAAAAGTACTAAAATAAAAAAAAGGAAAACATTTATTTCCATAATTTAGGGGTGGAAAAAATCTTATATATATATATTTACTGATTTCAGAGAGAAGTGAGAGATAGAAACATCAATGATGACAGAAAATTATTGATCAGCTGCCTCCTGCACACCCCACATGGGATCAAGCCTACAAACCAGTAAATGCCCTGACCAGGAATCGAACCATGACCTCCTGGTTCATAGGTTGATGCTCAACCACTGAGCCACGCCAGCCGGGTGGGAAAAATCTTCCAAAAGAAAAACATAAAATCCAGAGGACAGTAAGACCAGACTGACTAAGTAAAAATTTAAGAGATCAGGAGTAAATTAAAAGAAAGGTACAGTCTAGTAGAATTATTGAATACTATTTTGTAAATGTCATATATACATAAATAAAGGCAAAAAATTAAAGGCTTCAAATATATTTGAAAGACAATATAGCAAATTTATAATCGTGGTTATATCTCCACGGAGAGGTTTTGTAGGAGTGAGGGGTGATAAAAAAAACGGGGGGGGGGGGGGGGTGTGTGTGTGGCTAAAAAGGATCTTTATGTTTTACTCCACATACTTTTACACTGTCCTGTTTTATATTTCTTAAAAGAGAATGTATTCATGTGCTGCTTTTATATACACATTTTTAAAATTAAACATACAACAAGAACTAAATAAATGGGCAAAACCAAGGTATTTTCACACAATGGGAATGCTCTAATTATATACTGGGAAACAGCCATATGGCAGGCAGCCAAGAGAAGAAAGTGAAAGAATTAATGAGTGAATGTGCACTATGTATGAAGATTTATCTCAAATAATTTCACAACCAACCTGGTTAAGATAGATTATGAATCATCACTGTCACTTTACACATTAAAACACACACACACACACTTTCTCTGCAACAATATGCAAAATTTTCTTAGATCACCAACAATGATAAAAAAAAAAATCTAAGTTTGTCTTACTTCAAAATTTCTATGCTTTTCCACTGACTTAATCTTGTCTCAGTGACCATAACAAAAAAGGGTTCCTGGTTATACAATTTCAAGTTTCTTAACTTTTGTTGTGTTTTCAGGCACTTGGGCAGTTTGGTTAATTCTATGGGCCCCATATAAGAAACGAGTTCAAAATGCACAAAATAAAATTTACAGAATTATAAAGAAAACCAATTATAGTGAAATGATCAAAATATAAAAAAATTATGATATACCAATATGTGAGTGAGCTTATCAATGCATTAAATAATAAGATCTAGCAGTGGTCTACTCTAGTAATTTTGAGTTATAAGTGCAAAGAATATCTCAAATTAGCGGCTAACAATTATAATGTGACAGGAAAATATCTTGTAGGCAACGTCACAGCATTGTCTGTTGCCTACCTTCATAATTAAAGAAAATGTAAAATTTCACTTTATGGTAAGTGAAAATATTTAAAAATTCCCATCCAATTCAATTCAAATAATTATTAGTGTTTCCATTACTTTAAAACTTCTATGAAAACAGTATGCTATAGCCCTAACTGGTTTGGCTCCGTGGATAGAGCGTCGGCCTGCGGACTGAGGGGTCCCAGGTTCGATTCCGGTCAAGGGCATGTACCTTGGTTGCGGGCACGTCCTCAGTGGGGAGTGTGCAGGAGGCAGCTGAATTGATGTTTCTCTCTCATCAATGTTTCTGACTTTCTATTCCTCTCCCTTCCTCTCTGTAAAAAATCAATAAAATATATTAAAAACAAAACAAAACAGTATGCTATAGTAGCAATAGAAAATTAACATGGAAAAAAAGAAAAGCATTACATTTTTAAGTCTGTTTTAAATGTTTAAATCCATTTGTAGCCATCATATGCAATAAAAATAGTAATGAAAAGAGTAATGTGGTTACCAGGGTTTGTGGCCTCAATATTATTACCTGTTAATATTACCCTTTGATCTGTGTGGGCCTAAACACCCATACAAATGATCATCAAAGAGTGATCCCATAAAAGAAGTTTTATAATATCATATCTGAACAATAAACATACTTATCCTTCTCTTTTCCTCCACCAAATATGGGATGTAGTAAAACTCCACCAGTTTTTAGCTCATACGCCACGATTTTGTCCAGCTCCTAAAAAAAAATATGAAAATCGGAGCCAGTGAAAATTTTTTTACATATAAATTTAAAATTGAACTGTGATTTCTCATTTTCTAGAATTAGAATGTAAATTTCTTAAATAAACTAAATGAATTTGAAAAGTAATTTATGTTCTTATAAAAAAAGCAAATTATACCGCTGGCTAAAAGACAGCACCTAAAAGCCTTGTCTACTTTGTGACTTTAGAGCTGGCCAGTATCCTGGTAACTTTCCTAATGGCTCTTCCCAACCTTTCTAGCTGGTTTTCCAAGTTTACGTCTTCCTTCTCTGTATTTGGCTTTGATGGAGAATTTAGGAAAGTAAAAACAAATGGGGATAAAATGATGTCAGGAATCAACATTTTAAAATGCGTTGTCTTCTCTAATATGACATACATCAAAGTAAAAAAAAGCTTAAGTGAAAAAAGGACAACATAACTGTGCTAGCAATTCATAACTAGTTAAATAATATACAAGCAGAATCGAGAAGTGGTAAAAATCATAATGAAGTGGTTAAAAGCCAGGTCTAAATCCTGGCTCTACTACTTACTAGCTGTGTAACTTTGGCCAAATAACTTAACCTCTCTGTGCCTCAGTTTCCTCATCTATAAAATGGGGATAATAACAGAGTAGTTAGGAAGATTAAGATGGTTAACATTTATAAAATGCTTATAACAGTGCCCAAAACATGGTAAGTGCTGCATGTCATTTCCCTTTCATTAGTTTCTGAAATGAAGAAAGGACTCTTCAGTTCTAGATGCAGGAATTCTTCTATAGTTCTAAATGTCTGAAATCTTTTACAATTACCTTTTGGCTTACTTAAGTTCTAGTTGGGGTGATGAAGATAGATAAAATGAGAAAAGGGGGGAAATGAAGGGCTCTATTTAATAAGGATATTAAAGGCTAATCTTCCACCTTAGAAGAAATAAGCTAAGCATGATATGATTTAAATGTATATTTACATGAATGGGCTAGGGGTCCTCAAACTTTTTAAACAGGGGGCCAGTTCACTATCCCTCAGACCATTGGAGGGCCGGACTATAGTTTAAAAAGAAACTATGAAGAAATTCCTATGCACACTGCACATATCTTATTTTGAAGGAAAAAAACCAAAACGGGAACAAATACAATATTGTATTTGCATGTGGCCCACGGGCCATAGTTTGAGGACCCCTAGGCTAGGCAAAATACTAGTACAGTTGATTTTTGTCTTTTGGGCCAAATCTTTAAATTACAGGAAAAAGACTAACAATGACAGGAGCATAAATGTACTGAAGGGCTAGCCAGCATATAATAAGCACTTACTATGTACAAGGCACCATGCATGTTACATGTATGATGTCTCATATTCCCCACCCATGGGGTAGATACTAATACTACTCTCCTTATACAGATGAGGCTTGGAAAGATTAACCAAAGTAACAAAGCTTGTAAATGTATGAGGCCAACTGCAAAGCAATCTGACTCCAGAACCTGGACTCTAAGTCTAAACAAATTTAGGAAGCAGAGAGATACATTAAAAATGACTACTATGAGAATTTGAAATATATCTGATAACTAACTTGATGTTTAAGGAGCTTAAATATTCTCTTCCTTAGGAAAAAAAGTTTTTAGAGGCCAACACTGATAATGGAAATGGGATAAAATAGACCATTAGTCTTTCCCATTATAGTCATTCTCAGTTTACTGGAAAAAAATTAGAGACTTTTGAATGACAATAAGTATTTTACAATTATTTTTCTAAAAATGGAAATGTGACTGGCCAGTGTGGCTCAATAGTTGAGCACTGACCCATGCACCAGGAGGTCGCCGATTCCTGGTCAGAGCACATGCCTAGGTTGTAGGCTCGATCCCCAGTAGGGGATGTACAGGATGTTTCTCTCATTCATATTTCTTTATCGGTCTCCAACTCCCTTTCTTTTTCTCTAAAATCAATAAAAATAAAATAAAATAAAAAATAAAGGACATGCAACTTTGAAATCATGAAAACATGTCTTACTGACTTCTAAGCGGACAATGGATCTAGGTATTTTTACCTCTTTAATCCAATGGCGGTATTCATTAACTCCAAAAGTTTTTTTCATCCAAAGTCCATAAATATAGCCTGAAATTCCCTTCAGTACCCATTCATCAGACCTAAGCAAAAAGTAAAAATATGAACTTTTAATCATAGAAATTCTTCAGATAAAACAGAAGATTACAGGTATAGTGTATACTTCTCTGCCTTCTTAAAGAAAATGAAAGTTATTAATAAATTATTTGGTTTTTTCCACTTCCAGCTGAGTTCTACTTGACCATTCCTTGTGTCTTTTCACATCTGGCTTCACCTTTAACTAGAGGACTGCTGCAGTCTTAGTTCAAGTACAATGTGCCTATGTGTGTTCTCTGGCAGTGCTGCTTCCCTCTCGCCCAACTCTGTCCACACAGTCAGCCTCTAAAATAACAGCCGCATTCAGTTATTAGCAACCCATGCATAATTATCGATGGGATTCCAAGACCTGAAGTTTAATTACTTAATTTTTGAGTTTCTCAAGAGGAAAGGCAATTGATATCATTCATTCATTTATTCATTCATTCATTTGTTCATTCAAACATTTGGTTTACCATGTTCCAGGCTCTATTCTTTAGTGAAACTATGTAATTTCAGAAAGTCAAGAGGCTTTACCCTCTGCCCTCTCTTCTCCAACAAGGAGGGAAAAATAATATTTATAGCACAGAATGGTCACTTATGAATTACAATCTTAAGGGAGTTTCCTGTGTTTCTTCAAATGCATCTTAAATTAATCAAAAAGAAAATAAAAACTGGTGTCTCTTACATCATTCAAATAAATTAGCATAGAGCTAGGCACCAGCAGAAAAATTCCTGCATCACTATCACTATTGTAGAAGACCGTTATTTTGCCTTAAAAATTATCTTGAACATTACATTACCAATTGCACTGAGTACTGACATTAGAATTCTAACTATAGATTGCTGTACATTCAATTCCCTTTATCTATTCATTCAGTTTAAGAAATTGTTGCTATCAAAATTCTTGCCTTATTCTTATCGCAAATTGCAAAACTAATTATATTGAATTCATGACCAAAAATTTAGGATGAAATTTACATTCATTCTTTTTCTTAAAAAAAAAAAAAAAAAAAAAATATATATATATATATATATATATATAGATAGAGAAAGAGAGAGAGAGAGAGAGAGAGAGAGAGAGAATACTGTCTTTTAACTACTGCAGTTAGCACAAAGGTGAGTTTACATTGCAAGAAAAGAAAATAAAAACAAAATTTCTTGATTCTTCTGCTCAGTATTGTAAACTTTGATATTACTCACCAAGACATTCTGGATATGAAACATCCAAAAAACTGCTGGGCCAAGGACTGTGCTAAACACCTTCTAGTCAAAGGTGTCTCATCAATAATCATGGCACTGTGTAACAGATTTGTGCTGGAATTTTAAAAAGACAGCTATTTATAACCAGGAAAAAAACAATTATTGAGTCAAAATAAGATAATCCCACATCTAATCTAATAAAAGAGAAACATGCAAATCGACTGCACCTCTGCTATGCCCAAGCCACGCCCACCAGCCAATCAGAGCGACTATATGCAAATTAACCCAATCAAGATGGCGGCCGGCAGCCATGGAGCTGGAGCAAGCAGGAGGCTTGGTTGCCCTGGTGATGAAGGAAACCAAGCTTCCTGCCTGCCCTGGCCAGCTGTGGCCTCCGCTCAAGGCAACAAAGTTTCAATTATCTATAATAATAAAAGCATAATTTGCTAATTAAACAGGACATCCTTCCGGACATCCTTCTGGGATGAAGCCGGGGCTGCAGTTGCTGGATTGAGGCAGCCGCCACGGCTGTGAGGGAGGGATCTAGGCAGCCTCTCCCACCCCGCCCCTGTGGCAGCAATGGAGGGATCCAGGCAGCTGCCCATGACTGCAATGGAGGGATCCAGGCAGCTGCCTATGGCTGAGATGGAGTGATTCAAGCAACCGCCCACACCTGCAAGGGAGGATCGAGGCAGTCACCTCACCGAGGGAGAGATTGAGGCAGCCATGGCTGTGAAGGCCTACTCTTGCATGAATTTCGTGCATCGGGCCTCTAGTAGAAGATAAATAAATCCCAGATACCTGCTTCCAGCCAGCCTCCACTGGGAGCTTGGGTGGATGGGGGCCGTGGCCAGCCTGCACACAGCCATCAGCCCCTCACCCAGGCTGGCCAGGCACCCCAGCAAGACCCCCCTCCCTGAAGGGGGTGTGGCCAGCCTGAAAATGGCTCTCAGCCCCTTACCCAGGCTGGCCAGGAACTCCAGCGGGGACCCCCACCCTGAAGGGAGTATGGCCAGTCTGAAAACAGCCCTCAGCCCCTCACCCAGGCTGGCCAGGCACCCCAGCAGGACCCCCACCCTGATCCGGGACACTCTTCAGGGCAAACCAGCCGGCCCCCACCCATGCACCAGGTCTCTATACTATATAGTAAAAGGGCAATATGCAAATTGACCCTAACAGCAGAACGACTGGGAATGACTGGTCACTATGACACACACTGACCACCAAGGGGAAGACGCTCAATGCAGGAGCTGCCCCCTGGTGGTCAGTGTGCTCCCATAGGGGAGCTCTGCTCAGCCACAAGCCAGGCTGACAGCTGCCAGTACAGCGGTGGTGGTGGGATCCTCTCCCGCCTCCTCAGCAGCACTAAGGATGTCACTGCAGCTTAGGCCTGCTCCCCGCTGGCAAGCAGACATCCCCCGAGGGCTCCCGGGCTGACAGAGGGATGTCTGTCTGTCAGCTTAGGCTCGATCCCCCGGGGAGCGGGCCTAAGCCAGCAGGTTGTCATCCCCCGAGGGGTCCCAGACTGCGAGAGGGCACAGGCCGGGCTGAAGGACCACCTCCCCCGCGAGCGCACAAATTTTTGTGTACCGAGCCTCTACTTTAAAATAATAGAATTGAAGTTAGGCAAAAAAGAGAAAAATCAGAATATTCTCCCAAAGAGCTTTCGCATCTTTTCGAAATATAGCTGAAATCCATAATCTTGATATGTTTTGCTTAAAGCAAAGACTACAATGTTTCCCACTGAGTTCCATGAAAAGCATATATACCTTTTGCAGGGGTAAAGGGAAGGGAAGCATATGTTAATAAAAAAAACTAATCCTCCTATGAAGGGCTCTTGTAATATTTTCCAAGTAATAACTATTAATTTTTTGTGCTCTATTATTTACTTTCATATACACTGACCCATAGGAACCTTCTAACAACCCTCTGGAAAATGCAAGGGCAGTTTTATTATCCCCTTTTTGTTTTTTATTTTTAATATTTTTATTGATTTCAGAGGGGGAGAGAGAGGTAGAAACATCAATGATGAGAGAGAATCACTGATTGGCTGCTTCCTGCATGCCCCCTACTGAAGACTGAGCCTGCAACCCAGGCATGTGCCCTTGACCAGAATCGAAACCAGGATCCTTTAGTCCGCAGGCCAACACTCTATCCACGGAGCCAAACCAGCTAGGGCAGTGGTCGGCAAACTACGGCTGAGCCGTATGCAGTTCTTTGGCTCCTTGAGTGTGACCACGAAGTTTCAATCGCATTGTATGTGCGCACCCACACGTGGTATTTTGTGGAAGAGCCACACTCAAGGGGCCGCAATTTGCCGACCACTGAGCTAGGGCAAACCCCTTTATAGAGATGAGAAAATTTAGGTCCAGATAGGGTAAAATGATTGACCTTGACACACAAAACTTCTAAATTTAAAACTTTTCAAAGAATGAAACAGAGAAGGGAGAGAGGTAAAGAGAATACAAAAGGAAAGAAAATAAAATTCTCTTTTCCTTTTTTTCTTACAAAATAATTTCTGAAAATATAAATGAATTTTGAATAGTGCTAAGAAAAATCTCTCATTAGTTATTCAGAAAATAACTTAAATGATTTTTAACTGCATAAGCAGAAAAGACTTTCAAAAAATAAGTAAAATATTCCCTCTTCTGTAATAATTTCAAGATTATGTGCCTATAGAATAAAACAAAATATTTAAAGCCAGAAAAAAAATCTGCCATTTTCAAGAATTAAACATCTATAAGTGCATTGAAGTTAAATGAGAAATTTAGGACACTTTTATTTCCTTCTTTGCCTTTCCTTCATCTTAAATCTTTGTCAAATAATTATATATTTTATGACTTACTTTTTTCTCTTAAAGAATTACTTTTTTCTCTTAAAGACATTTGCATTTTGTTTCATAATCATGTTCCAAAAAATGATTTAAACATTAACTGTTCTTTTTTTTTTTTTTTTGACATTAACTATTCTTTACTGGCTTAATTATTTACCAATGGTAGTAAATAGGCATTAACTATTCTTTAATAGTTAATGGTTGTTCCTTTTGTACCCTCTTCCATTTTTGGTTTCTTCCTTTAGACTCATCTCAATTGACTGATGGACCTTTGGGGGCATTGTTTGTCAGGCTGATTATGTGAATTCTTACATGTCGAGAAGGTCTTTCTCTTAACCCATCTATACTAATAAAAGGGTTATATGCTAATTAGACTGGACATCTTCCAGACATCCATCCGGACAGAGCCACAGTGGCAGGGGCCGAGGCAGAGGTGGTTAGGGGTGACCAGGCTGACAGGGGAGGGCAGTTAGGGGTGACCAGGCTGGCAGGGGAGGGAAGTTAGGGGCAACCAGAACCGGCCGGGGGGGGGGGGGGGGGGGAGGGGCGGTTAGGGGCAACCAGGCCAGCAGGCATAGGCGGTTAAGGGTGACCAGGCCGGAAGGCAGAGGCGGTTAAGAGCAACCAGGCAGGTAGGGGAGCAGTTAGGGGCGATCAGGCCGACAGAGGAGCAGTTAGGGGCATCAGGTCAGGCAGGCAGAGTGGTTAGGGGCGATCAGGCAGGCAGGCAGGTGAGCGGTTAGGAACCATTGGTCCGGGATTGCGAGAGGGGTCCCAGATTAGAGAGGGTGCAGGCCGGGCTGAGGGACCACCCCCCACCCCCAATGCACGAATTTCGTGCACCGGGCCTCTAGTATATGAATAGTATGGTTACTATGTACAGAATTCTTTGTAATTATTGCTCCTAAAAATTCAATAGGCATTGCTTCATTGTAGAATTTAGTTACATAAATAAAGTTTGGGAAAAGTCCACTTTTTTCTTTGTGTGTAACTTGTTTCCTTCCTATTTAGATACTGAAATGTTTTTCCTTTATCCTTGAAACTTGAGATTTCATAAAGATGTACAGTCCATTTATATTCATTTTATCCCTTAAATCTGATGGCTTGCAGTTTCCTTCAGGTCAGAGAAATGTTCTTCTATTATTTCTTTGATTTTAAAAGTAGTAGATTACAGAAAATAGTTAAACAAAATCTTTAACTAGAATCTTTAAAACAAAATTTCGTTCGGTTTTATTGAGATAGAACTGACATACAGCACTGTATAAGTTTAAAGTGTATAGCATAATGACTTGATTTACATAATTCCAAAATGATTATCACAATAACTTTAGTTAAAATTTATTACCTGGTAGATAGGGTTACAAGAAAAGAAAAAGAGAGAGAGAAAAATGTTATTTTCCTTGTGATAATAACTTTTAATATTTACTACCTTCACAACTTTCAAGTACACATTACATCCTCAATACTTACTTATCTTATAACAGAAAGTTTATACTTTTTAACCACCTTTATCCAATGCCCCCATTTCCCACCCCACCACTGATAACCACAAGCTTGATGTCTTTTTCCATAAGTTTTATTTTGTTATAGATTCCACATCTAAGTGAAATTATACAGCCTTTGTCTTTCTCTGGCTTAATTAGAAACTTTAAATGAGTATATAAAATGTTCATTAGTGGTTGGCTCATAATGGGCTCAGTAAATATATGTAGAGTGAGTAATGAATGAATGAATCTTTTTGCTCCTTCTCTTTTTGTGCTCATCTTCTTCCTGTTAAACAAATGTTGTATCACTTATATTCTCTGTCTCTTATGTTTTCCCTCATCTCTTTAGCCTTTTCCTCTGATATCTAATAGAAATTTTCAAGCTAGTTTTCAAATATCATTTGGTTTTATGCTATTCATGGCTTATACTTTCTACATTTTTAATAGTGATTTTTCATATAAAAGGAATTTTTATAATTGAAATGTCATACATTCTTTTCTCATACATGCAATAAAAATTGTAGAAACTGCCCAGCTCCCAGCTCAGTGGTTGAGCATCGACCTATGAACCAGGAGGTCAGGGTTCGATTCCTGATCAGGGCACATGCCCGGGTTGCAGGCTTGATCCCCAGTGTGGGGCGTGTAGGAGGCAGCTGATCAATGATATTCTCTCATCATTGAGGTTTCTATCTCTCTATTCCTTTCCTTTCCTCTTTGAAATCAATAAATATATATTTTTGCCCTAGCCAGCTTGGCTCAGTGGATATAGCGTCAACCTGAGGACTGAAGGGTCTCGGGTTTGATTCCGGTCAAGGGTATATGCCTGGGTTGCAAGCTTGATCCCCAGTAGGGGGAGTGCAGGAGGCAGCCAATCAATGATTCTCTCTCATCATTGATGTTTCTATCTCTCTCTCCCTCTCCCTTCCTCTCTGAAATCAAGAAAAATATATTTAAAAATAAATAAATAATTATTTTTAACAATTGTAGAAACTAAAAAAATATATGTAAAACATTATTATCAGTTAATTCTGGATGAAAACAGTATGAGTCTTTTGGGTTATTCTAAAAGTTTTCTTTATGCTTTTTTATGTTCTTTAATTTTAAAAACACTAGATTTTTCTACAAAGCCAATCATGTCTAAATTAAAGAAAAAATACAGAACACAACTTAAAATTGATCATATAATAAATAACTATTTCAAATTTAAAGAAATACCAACCTAAAAATGCTCATAGAAGCATAAGCAGCCACTTCAACATAAGCCTCATCGATGAATACAGTCTTAAAGCAGGAGTATGGGTATCGACATGTAAGAATTTCTTCATAAAATTCAAAAACTTCATGAAGATATGATGTGGTATGTTTAAGCAATGGAAGAAGTTGGGGTAAACAAAAATGAGTGACCTGAAAATAAAAGCAAGAAAGAATATCCTAAATAAGTTAATTTTATATTTTAAATTTCCTAAATATGTCAATTATAGATAAACTAGAGGCCTGGTGCACAAATTTGTGCACGGAGGGGGGGGGGGGGGGCGGGGGGCGGGGGGGGGGGGGGGGGTGTGGGAGGTTGGCCAGCTGGGGGAAAGGGACTGCGGGAGGTTGGCTGCTGGCCCCAAGGAGGGAGCTGGCCCTTGTCCCCTCTGGGAAAGGGGCCGCGTCCGTCGTCACCCACCCCTGCTTCCCTGTCCCAGCCCGGCCCGAAGACCCCAACAGGTTGGGAGAGGAGGCAATGGTTGCCAGGCGTGGAAGGAACAGATGCTAGACACTGATGTCACCATCGGTGCCCTGCCACCGTGTGGTTCCCTGCCTCCCCCTCTCCTTCTTCCCTCGCAACTGTGCCACTGTGGCAAGCAGGCAGCCCCCAGGGAAGAAAGAGGATAGAGGACGGGAGCGAGACAAACCCTTGTGTCGAGGGCTGACTTTCAATAGATTGCAGCGAGGGAGCTGCTCTGCTATGTATGAAACCCTGACTCAGAAGTACGTCTCTACGAATGGTTTAGCACCAGGGGCCGATGGGGGCTGGCCAGCCAGGGGGAGGGGCCGTGGGAGGTTGGCTGTGGGAGCGCACTGACCACCAGGGGGCAGCTCCTGTGCTGAGCGTCTGCCCCCTGGTGGTCAGTGCATGTCATAGCGACTGGTCGACCAGTTGTTTTGGTCGTTCAGTTGTAACAGTCACTTAGGCTTTTATATATATAGATGTTCATACAGGTCCTTTTTTCTTTTTTACAAATTCATGGTACTGAAAGAAAATGCTTGTGTGAAATTAGAGATTACTTTTACTATATGTATAAAATATTTATTGTACTTAAAAATCAAATTCATGATGGATTATAAGTCTATAAAATGCTTAGAACGAATGAAAATAAAACTTTGTTTTTAAATTAAGTAAAAAATTCTCCTGCATACAAAACAAAAAAGATGTGCATTTCAAAGACTTACAGATCTACCAGTAATTCAGAAATACCTAACCCAGTGAACACTGGACATGTCATAGTATTATCTTAATAATTAATAGTCAATGTTAATCATACTATCTTTACTGCACATAGAATGTCCTCCTCAACTATCTCAACTACATATTGAAAGCTGCAGGAAGCTTATTGCTTGCTAGGAAATAAGAAATGCCTGCAATAGAAATTCTGATTTCCTTATTAGGCTACATCACACCTTGGACATGACACACAAATATCACATTCCATCTTGTCTCAATTTATGATTCTGTGCCAAATGAATGGCATCAACAGTGACAGAGATCACCCTTGATAGAATGAGCTGGCAATGTTTCAGGCAGGAGACTGAATATAAGCTAATCTTTTTGAATTGGACAAAAGTCTGATAGGTAAGGAGAGGAAAAGAGGACATTCCAGATAGTGTCAGAAATAGGGTATGATTAGGAAAACCTAAGTAAACTATCTATATTGAATATAACAAACACAAATAGGAATGTATTAGAAAAAAGTTAGAAATGAATATTAAGGTCAAATTTTAGAAGATCTTGAAAGCCATGCTAACAAGTTCTGATTATTGCAGGAATGTGGAGGTAAAGAAAGTTTCAATGTGTGATAAAAATTATTCTTCTGATAGCATTATAAAAAATAGAATAGAGACTACCATAATAATGAGGGATGAATATCCATATATTATTAATGGACAGGGCCCAAATTGCATCCTGATCAACACTCCTATTGGTACACAAAAAAAAATACTACTCACCAAAAAAAGAATTCACTTTCAGACAAATCTACATGATAGCAAAGCTACTGATATTGAGGCAAAAATTAAAACTATTTGAGCCCAGCTGGTATGGCTCAGTGGTTGAGCATCAACCCTTGACCCAGGAGGTCAGGGTTCGATTCCTAGTAGGGGGCATGCAGGAGGCAGTCGATCAATGATTCTCTCTCATCATTGATGTTTCTCTCCCCCTTTCCCTTCCTCTCTCTGAAATCAATAACACACACACACACACACACACACACACACACACACACACAAACTATTTGAGATAAAAAGACTAAGACATGAGCTCTAAGTATTTGAGAAAAATACCTGACTGTCATTTTCCTTTCTCTCATCCAATGGCTCAGCGTGAGAAAAAATTCTTCCAAAATACAAAGTAGGTACTAATCAAATGTTGATTTTAAAGTTGATCATTTACCAACGATAATAAAATTCATTGCCAATCTAATCAGCAAATACGCTTTTAAGAGACATTGTCAAGACAGTTTTTAAAAGTAAAACTATTCCCAAAATATTTTGAATATTTTCCATGAGTGATTTCAAAAATCCTGTGAATTTCAGAAAAGCAAACAAGAGCAGAGCAAGGAGCTAACAGTCTAATTCTAATTGCCCCCATTTTTGCTCACATAACTCAAAGAAATGCTATTGAGATATACATGGTCACAGTATAAGCCTTATATTAAAAATAATAATAACTAAAATTAAAAACATAAAGAACTAATAGATTTTGGATTTTGGTAAATAATAGATTCATTCAAATGTTACTTTAAAAGTGTACTGTAGCCAGAGGATCAATAGCCAGTGAATTACTTTCTAACTACAAGCAGTCTCATGCTTGGGGAGACCTAAAAGCACTATTTGGCCTCTCAATTGACAAATGATTTGTTACAAAATATGGGATGGGGGAAAACTGGAAGAAGCCTTCATGAGTTTGTTGAGCAGAATTCTAACCCTGTCTCATCCTTTTCTCTTTTCCTCTGTATACTGAAGTGAGAACCAAATCTTGCTCTTTAATTTTGAATTACAATTTTTTAGGTCCAGAGATGTTTATAACATTCATAAACATATGCCAAACAAAAAGATGACATTATTAATGCGCATAATTAGTTACCAAAAGTAGCCTATATACTCTAATCAATATATAATTGAAGCTCTTTTGAATGTGAAGACCTCTGTTGGAAAAAATCTGAAATTTTATTATGACAATATTTTGAAAGGAATTCACATCATTAAATATATATCAGACAAGTAAACCTTTTCTCTAGAATGATATTCTTGACAGTTAAAAGAAGAGTTAAGAAAAACTTAGTATTTCATTTATATCCTTCTTTTTCTCAAGAGTGAAAGGGCAAAGGGGAGAAAGGAGCAAGAAGCCATACCTCATGCATATAGGGATCTACAAGTATTTCAAAAGGTCCAATGGCCAAGGCAATATTTGACGCAGCTGTTGGAATGGTAAGCATGTAATGGAAGGTCTTCTTCCTCATATCATGGGTATACACTGTCTCCACCAAATCACCATTGGAAACAGCCACCATCGCAGCATCTACTGTAAATTCTAATTTCCATGTACATAATTCAGAGTATGAGTCAACACATGGGAACCAAAATCTAGAAAAAAGATCAACAATATAAGAAATATGTTGAAAGTGTAACCAAAATTGCTTTACCCACGAATAAATTACTTTTACAATTCATAGAATAACTACAATAAGAAACTGTAGCTATTTGAATACTGAAGTTTTTTTTTACTGTGTAATGTGGAAGAATTTTATTAAAGACAGAAACTTGTCTCCCATTATTATCTGGCAATATTAAGTAAATGTATCTTGTGGTACCCTCAGTTTAAACCCTAGTAAGAGGTAAGCAATTCTCAGTTTGCAATTTTAAAAATGAAAATAAATTTCGTTTGTATATTCATATGTTAGTTTTGATGTAGCACTCATTTCCAGAAACTAAAAATACTGATAATAAATTTTTAAAAATACAATTAATATTCAGAATCTATTTCACAAGTTAGAAAATCGCTTTTTTGGAGTATGTGATGCATTGTATAAATTCAAACAGGGCTGGTAAAGCCATACATAAATTTCTAGTTGGCTTTCTATCAATTCAGGTCAGGTTTTATTATGTGCCAGGGTCTATAAGTAGCACTGAAACACAAAGAAATATAAGATACCATCCCTGGTTTGGAGGAGTTAATAATCTCAGAAGAAAATGCATACCATAAAGTAGTAATTCAACAACATGTAGTGAACTACAGAACTACAATTACAATTACACACAATCAAACTAAATCTCACTATCATAGTGTTCAACAAAAAAAGCCAGATATAAAGAACATAATGCATATGCTTCCATGTATATCAAGTTCAAAAACAGGTGTAATTAATCGTGGTATTTTAGAAATCAGAATAGTGATTACCCTTCGGGAGGAGAATTTCAGGTAGGGAAGCAGTGAATGGAAATGGGTGGGAAAGAGACTCTTGAGATGCTGGTAATGTTCTTTTTCTTGATGTGAGTGTGGATTAGATAGGTTTGTTCACCTGGGCAAATTTATTGAACTTTTTATATACAACTTGTGTAATTTTTTGTTTACTTCAATATATAGTTAAAAAATAAAAGACCTGCCAAAACCGGTTTGGCTCAGTGGATAGAGCATCGGCCTGCAGACTGAGGGTCCCAGGTTCGATTCCGGTCAAGGGCATGTGCCCGGGTTGCGGGCACATCCCCAGTAGGAGATGTGCGGGAGGCAGCTGATCGATGTTTCTCTCTCATTGATGTTTCTAGCTCTCTGTCTCTCTCCCTTCCTCTCTGTAAAAGATCAATAAAATATATTTTTAAAAAAATAATTTAAAAAAAAATAAAAGACCTGAGATTATTTTAGAACAATATACTTACAAATGAGAGAGAAGGCATATTGAGGAGGAATGACTAATAGAACAAGAAAGAGGTAGAAGAGATTGGGGGAATCAAGCTGGTACTTCTCATTTTATACTAAAAACATGTATTGTATTTACAGTGAAAATGAAATTAACTAAAATATATAAGAATGAGTAATCTACCTTGTGGAATTCTGATACCCACAAGAGAAAACATGAGCACCTCTCTCTGCCATACTTCCCTCTACACTGGGTACCACAAAATGAAGACCTCCTTTTGGCTGATCCAAAGAAAAATTGATGTGTATCTTTAGGACCTTTAATTCTGCAACAAATAAATACACACATGCATTGATACATAAATATGTAAATTAGTGGTCTATGTAATAAGAGCAAACTTACACTGAACATAAAAAGGCTCATGAAAAACCACACTCCTTAACCAAGTTCAGGTTTCACCACCTCTCCACCTAGGTTAAATCCATAGCCTGCCTTCACAGGTGTCCTTGGCTCCACTCAATTCTAGTCACTGCTGTGTTCTTGGAAATGCAGCTTTGTGCCATGTCCTCATGTCAACATTCCTGGAAATGCTACACTGCCTAATGAAAACAATTCACAACTCCCACATCGGACGCTTAAGTCCTCCTCTTCTAGATCCAATTGAAGACACACTTTTCAGGTTAAATATACGGTGATGGAAGATTTGACTCTGGGTGCTGGGCATACAATGCAACATACAGATGATATATCATAGAATTGTACACTTGAAACCTATGTAATTTTATTAACTAATGTCAGCCTAATAAATTTAATAAAAGTTAAAATACATAGAAACCCCCCGCAAAAATTTAAAAAAAAAAATACAAAAAGCAGGCAAAAAAAAAAAAAAAAAAAAAGTTTGTTCTATTATTACATTTCCCCACAGATAGTTAACCATAGTTGACTTTGGGAGTAGATGAAGAAATGAAGGGTAGGGTAGATGGGAAAGCTTACCCAAGAATTTACATTATGCACTATTTATTATGTGGTTTTTTTTTGTCTCACTTGATTTCTACAGAATGTGTTGCTTTCATATTAAGTTTAAAAGTTGTTTCTTTTAATTTCCCCAAAACATTATAACCATATGCACTATCCCCAATCTCTGAAAATACAATGATGACTTTCCCTGTCTGTACCCTAAATTAAGCAAAACTCTCCCCTCAAAATAATCCCCCCCACACACACAAAAAAACTAGCAATATGCAAAATCAAAGCAAAATGTGTTTTACTTCCTTATCATGTTTAATTTTTATAAGGCCAAATAAAGGTAGGCAAAAAGTTATATATAATAATTATAATGGCTATAAATATATTCAAGAAAATAAAAATTTAGAAATAAAACTATGCTCAAAAGTATGCAGAGTGGGTGTTATAAACCCTATGTTCTAGCCTTGACTCTACTATTAATTAATGACCTTCAGCAGGTCACTTACTCTCTTTCAACTTCAGATGACTCTTCTGTAAAAGGAAGGAATGATGATTTTTTAGGATTCTTCCTGCTATAAAATGCTAAAATCCTAAACTGATTTGATATTGTGTGGAATCTCAAATCTCGACAAACTGTTCCAGTCATCTGATTTTTTTTTCTAACTTTCACTTTAAAAACAACAGTGAAATTAGTTGATTTCTGTCACACCCCTTCATTGCTATTTTCCTGTTAGCCTATGATCCTTAAGGGAAAAAAAAGATTCCAACTTGCGATTATTTAAATTTATAATTTTGACATTGTTTTCATGTCAAGGTTCTAGTCACTGAACCTAACATGATTGTACTGCACAGTCAATATCATCTTGGTATTTTACCATCAACGTGTTTCCATAACTCTGATGGAACCTTAATGCAAAGTTCTCCATTTCCTGCATCAGGATCCACAGCACTCACCGCAGCTGCATAAGCATTGGAAAAATAATTGAGATTTCTCCTGGGGGTAAAAAAAAAAAAAAAAAAAAAGAAAGGAATTTTAACAATACGCCATATAGTTCACCAAGCATTTTTTTAAATATTTGATAGCATTTGTTTGTAAGCATTATATAGTCTTACATAATTCATAAGAACGCTTTTTAGCCATGTAACTATTACTCTACTCACCAAGACAAAAACTACTGAACTACAAATTCAGTGACACATATAGTCCACTCACCAATGCTATATGATTATGACTATCACATTATCCAATAATTTTGGAATGCCAAAGCCAATACACTTTCCTGATATAAATGTAGAGAATACCAGTATATGTAGAATTTAAGAAATAATTATTCTTTATCAATCTGGTAAAAATTTGAATAAATTAAACAGGCCTTATAATCTGACAGGTATTAAAGTGATTAAAACATATGAGGGAGCCCAGCTGGTTTGGGTCAGTGGATAGAGTGTTGGCATGGGGACTGAAAGGTCCTGGTTCAATTCTGGTCAAGGGCACAATATTTTTTAAAAAATCAAACCACCTGATGGTCTTGATACACAAAACATATGAGGATGGAAATCAACTCCTCAAAATGTAATACTGCTCCTCATCACTCCCCAGTGGATGACAATGTAAGCTTAATGAGTAAGGAGAACTCTGGGCTGGTTCACTGTTATATCCCCTATATGCCAAGGGTACTTGCTAAGTTTATTTGTCCAACAGTTACTTGATTTTACCTCCCACTGGATGAAAACAATACACAGAAGTCTTGTGGAAATATGAAAACATTGTTCTCATCTGATTTTCTAATTTTATTCCATAAAAAAAACTTACATGTACACATATTACACTTCCTCCCTGAAATCACTTAAAGGAATATGGAAGAAATGGAAAAAAGACAGACAATGAATGGCAAGAGCAAAAAAACAAGATGAAAGAGCAACACCGTGAGCCATATTCTCCCTGTCATCTTTATGAGTCTCACCTGCTATTAGATGAATGCACAAGGTAAAGTTAGTGGCATTTTCACTAGTTTGGTAAATTTTTAATCTACAAAATGATTACAAGGAAAAGCCATTAAAGAAAACATTCAGTTATACATTCTTAACTTGACAGAGGCCATTCTTCCCCCATCTTCACTTCTCTACTAACTAGGAAAGATGTAGTATTAACTATGCTTTTAACAAGTACATAACTTAAAGCTCTGGAATTAAACAGACTGCTCAATAATTTTAATAATTTCTATTAGATAAATATATAAAAGATGTAAAAACTCCAGGATCTTAACAAAAACTCGGTTCTCACATACTACCCATTCTTAGAATTATCAGACAGTAAAAGTAACCTTCTTCTTTGGTATGCAACTCTATAAATGTTTTTTTAAAATATGTTTGTTTTTTTTAAAAATATATTTTATTGATTTTTTACAGAGAGGAAGGGAGAGAGAAACATCGATGAGAGAGAAACATTGATCAGCTGCCTCCTGCACATCTCCTACTAGGGATGTGCCCGCAACCCAGGTACATGCCCTTGACCGGAATCAAACCTGGGACCTTTCAGTCCGCAGGCCGACGCTCTATCCACTGAACCAAACTGGTTTTGGCAAAATATGTTTTTATTGATTTTAGAGAGAGAGATAGAAACATTAATGCATCAACACTGATCGGCTACCTCCTGCACCCCCGCAACCTGGGCATGTGCCCTGACCAGGAATCGAACTGTGGACCTCTTGATGCATAGGACTACGTTCAACCAACTGAGCTACACTGGCCGGGCTACAACTCTATACATTTTAACACATGTGTAACTATCACCACAATCAGGATAGAGAATAGCTTCATCATCCCAAAAGGTCTCTCTTGTGCTATGCCTTGTGTAAAAAAAATGGAACAACAGCCCAGCCAGCGTGGCTCAGTGATTAAGGGTTGACCTATGAACCAGGTGGTCAGGGTTCGATTCCTGGTCAGGGCACATGCCCGGGTTGTAGGCTTGATCCCCAGTGTGGGGTGTGCAGGAGGTAGCCGATCAATGATTCTCTCTTATCAGTGATGTTTCTCTCTCTCCCTCTCCCTCTCTGAAATCAATACAAATATTTATAGATTTTTTTTAAGTTTTTTTTTTTTTTTTAATGAAACAACAGAATGTAACCTCTTGAGGCTGGCTTGTCCCACTCATTATATTTCTGAAATTCGAGAAAAGTGTTACATGTATCTCCACTGTTGCTTTTTACATTGAATAGTATTCCGCTGCATAGATTGTGCCACAGATTCTTTATTCATTCACCCACTGAAAGGCATCTGGGTTGTTTCCAGCTTGTGGCTATCACAAATAAAGCTGTTATTAACAAATGAGTATCAGTTTCTTTGTGACTTTAATTTTCATTTCAGGAGTACAAATACCCAGGAGTGGGGCTCCAGAGTGATATGGTAAATATACGTTAAGTTTATAAGAATCTGCCGAACTGTGTTCCTCTGTGTTCCTATCAGCAGAATATGAAACTGCCAGTTGCTCCTCATCTTTGCCAGCACTTACTTAATGTAACATCTAATTTTAAAGACTACTTAATGCATCTATAGATTACAATTTATTTTCAATAAGATTTCAAAAATAAGAAATTTGAAAGACAGTTAAAGAACTTGTAATTTCCCCATTATCTGTGAAATGCAAAATTAAAAAATAATTGTTACACAAAATGCCAAATTTAAATATCACATATTAGGCTGCTCAGTTTCTTTATGGGAAATTATTCTCTTAATGTCCTCATTTCTTCAGAAAAGGTAAAGTGATCCAAATAAAATGGTGAGTCATTAGAAATGAAATCTAATAGGAAGTCAGTTATAAGAAATACTTTTCTCATGTTTTGGATTTCAGTGTTTGCTTTCATAATAAGAATCAAATGTTTTCTTTCATAATAACCTCATAAAAGCCAAAAACTACAAGGCAAGATTATAATAAATGTTTTCAATTTTCAGAATAATGACTACAAAATATTAATGTGCTCTTGCCCTATAACCAGCCCACCCCACCCCACCAACTCCCAGTCATCGTCAAGGAAATAAAGTGAAAGATGAGTAATGCTGTAGGGGATACTGAAAAACTGGAAAATTAAGGTGATGGAATCCTATATAATAAAGAGCTAATATGCTAATTAGATCGAACAGCAGAATGACCATCCAGATGATCTTCCGGATGATCTTCTGGAGGAAGCCAGGGCTGTGAGGGCCCAGGCAGCCGGGGCTGCGAGAGTGGAGCCCCTTGCATGAATTTCGTGCATTAGGCTTCTAGTCTATTATAATCACTCACATTATATTAAAATAACCTGTTAATTCTTTGTCAAATAAAGAACGTGTGCTTCTTAAAACTATAGGTGCAGTCCTGGCCGGTTTGCTCAGAGGTTAGAGCATTGGTCCACAGACCAAAGAGTCTCCGGTTCGATTCCTGGTCAAGGGCATGTACCTGGGTTGCAGGCTCGATCCCCAGGCCTGTTTGGGGTTTGTGTGGGAGGCAATCAATCAATGTATCTCTCTCACATCCATGTTTCTCTCTCTCTCTTTCTCTCTCTCTCTCTCCCCCTCCCCTCCTTCTCTTTTACTCTCTCTAAAAACCAATGGAAAAAATATCCTCAGGTGAGGATTAATAACATAAACTATAGGTGCAGATTTTGCAAGGCTTAAGATCCAATTATTTTTCTTTTTTTAAAATATTTCATGGAAGCACAATTTACATCAGAAAAGTATATATACCCTAAGTATATAGCTCAATGAACTTTCACAAAACCAAAGCCTGTATACAGAACAAGAACAGAACTTTGCAAGCCTCTAGAAGCCGTCTTGTGCCCTCTGATAATCACTAGCCAAGCCCCACTTCCCACCGCCAAGGAAAACTCATTATTATGACATCTAATGTGCTAGATTAACAGCTTAATATACATTCTCTTGTATCTGACTTCTTTTACTTGACGTTAAGTTTGAGAGATCCATCCATATTATTACATTTAGTTATTGGTCATTCGTTCTTATTACCGTTTAGAATTCCAATAGTGTGAGAATACACCAGAATCTACTATTCTACCATTGATGCATCTTTAAGTAATTTCCACTGTTGACTATTATAAATGTTGCTGTAAACGTTGCTGTGTGAATTTGTTGGTGAACACATGAGCATGCTTCTACTGGGTGTATGCCTAGGAGTGAGACTGTCAATCATAGAGTATGCATATATTCAAACTCAATTTACTTTACTACTAGCAGTCTTTGAGAGTTTTAATTACTCTACATCTGTGTCAACACTCAAATTTTTTCCTTGCCTTTAGTTTTGACAGTTTACGTACAGGGGGAAAAAATGCCAGCCAACAGAAATTGACTGTTGAAACTTTGAAAAGTTGGGACTTTTCAAGTAAAATAAAAAAGGTCTTCTCAAAGTGGCAATGCCTATCTAGGAAAGGAAAAGAAACACAGATGAAGGAAAGAAGTCAGCTACTGTAGGCTACCTATCTATAGAAACAGGTTATCTGACACAAAGTCTACATTTATTTTATTCTAAGAAGAAATACAGAAAAAGCAGGGAAAAAAAAGAAAGAAAAGAAAAAGAACACACCAAAGAGTCCTACCACCTATGGAGGCAAACTATAATCTATCTATAATACATAAGGTTCAAACACAAAATATATTTGAAGAAACTTCAAGTGTTGCAATTATTTTATTTTTCTAGCAGACAATAAGCTGGGGGGGGGGGGGAGAGGGGGCGAGAAAAAGAGAGAAAAGCCTTAAAGATGTCACATAAGCCATTGAGTTTTTAGTTGCTAACAACTTATGGGTAAGTTAACATTCAGTTGGTTAAAATAGGCAGAAATGCCTTTTAGTCTCTATGTTTCCCTTTCTTACAATCCTCCTATAGTTCAAAGGTGCTGAATCTCAACCAAGGTAAGTAAGCACATTCTTTCCATTAAAAATATGAGGGCCTGGCATCTCAACTTTAAAACAAATAAGAAAATGTGACGAAGTAGTATATTACTTCTTTGAATGTTAGGACATTCTTGTATGTATTAAAGATCACATTTACCACCAATAATTTTAAATATAATTTTCAATTTCAAAACTGTCATACTTTTTTTTTTTTGTTTCAACTATAGTGGAAATTTTATTGGCTTATTGAAAAAAGTAAGTGATTTCAGAAACAGGAAAGATAACAGAAGTATCTAAGGATATGCTAATTACCTTAACTATCTGCCTTTCCCAAAGTCCCCTTCAAAAATGTCACCCATGGGAATATTTTTCATATCTAATTGCAAAAAAAAAAAAAAGCGGCAATATTTCTTCTGGATAACTGGTATGTTTCTGTCTTGTATCTTATGAATCTTACAAGTAATAAATAATAGTGTTTACAAGTCATAGTGCTTCCCTCTCTGGGATGATAATCAGAAATATCAAAACCAAATCTAGCTTTCCTTGAGGAATTGTGCAGTAACTTAATAATGTATACATACCATCCTATATTTTTTTATCCTACAACCAAATAAAAAAAAAAAAGTCTACAGGCTAATTTCATTAAGAACTTAAAAAAAAAACTATTGTCTAATAAAATTCTAAAAGGAATCTGAAATCTCTTATGAACACTCAGAGAACAGACATCAGCAAAAATAATTGTCATCTTTCTTAAAAGGTATTCAAGCCCTAGCCAGTTTGGCTCAGTGGATAGAGCGTCGGCCTGTGGCCTGAAGGGTCCCAGGTTTGATTCCGGCCAAGGGCACATGCCTGGGTTGCAGGCTCGATCCCCAGTAGGGGGCGTGCAGGAGGCAGCTGATCAATGATTCTCTCTCATTATTAATATTTGTATCTCTCCCTCTTCCTCTCTGAAATCAATAAAGAAATATATATATATATTTTTTTTAAAAGGTACTCAAGCTCTGGCTGGTATGGCTCAGTTGGTTGGAGCCTCATTCCATGCACTGAAGGGTCATGGGTTGATTCCTGGTCAGGGCACATATCCAGATTGATGTTTCTCTCACATCGACGTTTCTGTTTCTCTCTCTCCCTCTCTCTAAAAAACATATCCTCAGGTGAGGATTTTTAAAAAAGCAATCACGATTCTAGAGCTAGGGAGCATTTGAGATCTTGTTTCCCAGGATACAGTTAGTTTGGCTCAAATAAACTCTTACAAAAATTTTTATAAAAAATTCTAGAGCTAGGCAGAAAAACAGATGTAGTAAGCAAAGATTTATTAAGTGACCAGGACTGAGCTCTGGATCTTGCTGAAAAGAAAATTTTAGGTATATTCTATCTTCCCCAAATTCCTAACCTTGGAAAAGATTCTCCTTCATGACTTCCTTCTCTTTACTTATTACACTAAAATTCATGAGGCACCTTCCCTATCACCAGGGGAAATTTTTAAGGGATATCAACACCTCACAATAACCATAGCAAAGTAAAGCTTGCTCCCTCAACATATTTGGAGTCATTGTTCTTGTCAATGTAATGCCACAGGTTATCTTCTTTGAGACCTGACTGGCAGATGGAGAGGCTTCTTAACCCTGTCATCAAATTCAGAGTTCTAGGCTCGACAGGGTAGCACTTTGGCCTCTGGCAAGGCAATGGCTCATCCACTTGCCCTGTTACAGCTGCCTTTTCCATTCATTAGTTTCCATATATAGTTACTACTCCAAAGGCAGATGGCTTTTTTCTGGGGAAAAGAGGATGCAAATGATTTTGTAGTAAGTCCTTTTATGTCAGTTCTACAAGTATGGCTGTAAAAGCAATGTAATTTCAACAACCGATCACCGTTATGAAATGGGAAGGCACAGGAGCAATTCAGAGATTCCCTGAATTTTCCCAGTACCATTTTCTCTTCTCTCCTCTGAGTTAAAAAGATTCTAAACCAGTGATTACTTGGATCATAAGTATCTAGAGATAAACTTCCTTTCTCAACCCTCCCAATCCCTTTAGATCAGTGGTTCCAAACATGGGGCACACGCCCAAATTTGATTTTTAAGGGGGGCAATTCAAGAATGAGTTATTAACAGTGAATTTTTAGCTTTTCTTGTGGTTCTAGGGGCCTCATATACAGTATACAAATATATATTGTGACATATTTATGCATTTCAGTTCTCTATTATATGTTCTGAAACTTTACTTGCGATTTTTTCATATCACTTCACATTATTTTTTAAAAACAATTTCTTAGGGATTTCTTCCTCAGTACCTCAACTGTCCTTTCATTCTTTTCTTTTTCTTTTTCATGGAAGCCATGTTCTTTGGAAGCTTATTTAGACCAAGTTAGGCTTCCTCCACGTGAATAGTTTACTTTTTTTTTTTTTAATATATATTTTATTGATTTTTTACAGAGAAGAAGGGAGAGGGATAGAGAGTTAGAAACATCGATGAGAGAGAAACATCAATCAGCTGCCTCCTGCACACCCCCAGTGGGGATGTGCCCGCAACCAGGGTACATGCCCTTGACCGGAATCAAACTCGGGACCCTTGAATCCGCAGGCCGATGCTCTATCCATTGAGCCAAACCGGTTCGGCAATAGTTTACTTTTTGAATAATAAGAATTGTATGTTACAGGGGAAGCCATCAGGATTTTAGAGATGTTTAGGCGGGGCATGGCCAAAAAAGGTTGGGAATCACTGCTTTAGATGCTGATCCTCAAGCTTTAATGTGTATCAGAATCACCTGATAGGCTATAAAAACACAAACTGCAGGACCCCACCCCTAGTTTTCAGTCAGTAGTTCTGGGGTAATGCTTGGGAATTTGTATTTCTAACAAATTCCCAGGTGATGTTGATGCTGCTTGTCTGGGAATCATAACTTTGAGAAACTGCTGCCTTAATGCACTTATTACACATCTAGATGAGTACTTAACAGTTTATAATAATAATAAAAAAGATTTTATAGTTTGGAACATTCTACCCCAAAACATTGAGAATCACAGAAATGATATAAGCCAACACTATCAAAGCTTTGAAAACAAAAGCGCCAGTATTTAAATCAGTGCAAATCTTACTGGAACACAATCAAGTAAAATGCTAAGAAGAGCCTTAACAATGATAATCCTATAATTCAAATGCAAAAAAAACTAATCTGTTCCAAAATACTTATTCAACATTACTTATGATCACAACAACTGGAAATTGTACTCATGCCAAACAACTAGAAAATAATCATTCAAACTACAGCAGACTAAGTGGAATATTAACCGACCATAAAAATAATAAAAAATGAAGCCTATCATATTAAACATGGAAAAGTGAAAACAAAATATTTAAATGAAAAAAGCAGAACATAAAAAATTGATCAAAACATATGTTTACTGATAAAAATCACAAGTAGCTTCAAGACATGCAATATTTATTTAAGATAAAGAATGAGATATTTCAGACACAGTATTTTATATGGTATTCTAAAGTAGTTAAAATACTTTATAGAATATTTTAAAGTAGTCTCTGGTCTATAGATTGATGACCATCTAACTTATTAAAAATTACATTTAATATTTATGAAGTAAATATTTTTTAAAACATCAAAAGGAAAAAAATGGCTAAGAAAACTTATTTAAAGTTCTCCAATAGTACTTCTTTAAAACTGTAGACTGAAGAAGGAAAACTTAATAATTTACTATGTTGGGCAGAGCTAGTAAAATTTTTTTTTAATATATTTTATTGATTTTTTACAGAGAGGAAGGGAGAGAGATAGAGAGTTAGAAACAACGATGACAGAGAAACATCGATCAGCTGCCTCCTGCACATCTCCTACTGGGGATGTGCCCGCAACCCAGGTACATGCCCTTGACCGGAATCGAACCTGGGACCTTTCAGTCCGCAGGCCGATGCTCTATCCACTGAGCCAAACCAGTTTCGGCAAATTTTTTAAACTGAATGTGCAGAGTGGTAAAAGCAACAGAAATTATAATTAGAAAAAAAGCAAACAAGCCTAGGAACCAGAGTCTAATAATAATCTTGGAAAACTAAAACTGAAAAAATTAATCAAATCATGTGAAAAAAAGGACTGTTAGAAATAGCAACTTTTATAGTGTATAACTTACTGTTTTGATTCATTGTGACAAACTTCCAATGTCGGATCATTATAAATAAAAGCAGCTTCTAAATCATTGATCCTTACTCGGTATATTCTACACTGCTTGCTGTTCAACTTGATTCTATTCAAGTTTGCAACTGTGGGAAATATAGTCAGTTCCACAAATCCCTGTAAAGATAAATAATAATAATTTCATTATAATTAAGATTGGTATGTTTTAGAACATATTTCTCTGATTTCACACAGTACACTCCATAATCCCAAATAGCTATATATAGTACATACAAGTGCTCTCCAACTATCTTCATTTCAAACATGTCCTAGTGCAGTGATGGTGAACCTATGACACGTGTGTCAGAGGTGACACGTGAACTCATTTTTTTGGTTGATTTTTCTTTGTTAAATGGCATTTAAATATATAAAATAAATATCAAAAATATAAGTCTCTTTTTACTATGGTTGCAAAGATAAAAAAATTTCTATATGTGACACAGCACCAGAGTTAAGTTAGGGTTTTTCAAAATGCTGACACACCGAGTTCAAAAGGTTCGCCATCACTGTCCTAGTGACTGAGTGGAAATAAATTATGTATGCTTTATCATCCTGGTGGTTCACATTCACTACCAGTGAATATTAAACCATCTGCTAGGAAAAAGTAAAAGGACTCACTACTCTCAAATGTAATAATTTCTAATCAGACTGGAACCCAAACAGAGAGGAAGGAAAAAAGAATGACAGAGCAGAAAGAAAATCAAAACCATGTCAGTGAGTGAAAAAACCTTCCCCCCCCTCCCCAAATAGGATAAAAAAAAACTACATCAATGAAGCTAACAAGTATGAGTCACTACTAATGAGAGATAAATCAGAAATGTGAAGAGGCAAGAGCTACAAGGGATACTCAGAAAAGTAGAGGAAATCTGTTGCTGCCTCTTAGAGCAGCAGATACTTCAAGATGCTGGATGAGTTCCAACCAAGGAGACCCAGAGACCATACGCATGTAGTTCTATCATGTTAGCTGTGTGGTGAGCAATCTATCTGAAAAATGTACCTAAGACATGACAGACAGCTAAATACACTGACTGACCACCACCCTCTTGTGTTCAAATGGGAAAGACAGACCAATGAAACATGGAATATCTGTCCAGTAAGTTAGATATCTTAGGGTTGAACACTGATGTTCTCAAACACAAAATATGGGAGGGCATATAACAGTAACATTTCAGGGGCTGCAAAGTGAAGAGAAAAATCTCAGAGGCTGCAACAGGAATAGCTAAGATGAAATGTAGGCAATAAACATAGAAGGCTAGATTATAACAATTATAATGGCTACTGTTTAATCAGCACCACTATACACCAGATATTATACTACTTTTCTGTTTTAATTCCAATAACAACTTTAAAAGATAAGGACTATGTTATACATTTACAGATAACAGTTTAGAAATTATATTAACAAATGGAAAATTAAGATTCAAATCCACTTCTAAATGATTCCAACTGATTTCCATCCATTATGCCATGTCTCAGTGTAAAGCTTTTAAAATACATGCAAGAATTTTTAGATAACATCCAACCCAACTGCTCAAAAACCTAGAGATCCAGTAGCTTTTTCCCCTCCTTCCAAAATAAGAGAAAAGCCATACATCCTTAACTAAACCATCTGGACAGACCTATGAGAAAGCCAACGAGAACAGAAAGAGCAAATGCAAAAATAGTGTTGATGAAGTCTCTGTGTTTAAAGGTGTAAACTGAGCAACTGTAGGAAAGAAGACTCAAATTCCCTTAATTAGCACATCAGCAATGCACTTACCAATCTACACAAATCAGTTTGGATCAGTTGAAAGACAGCAAGCAGAACCAAGATAATGTCAAAAGTAAACCAGAAAAGATTATGGAAAGTGCTGTCAACAGCTAGCTATATGGGTGAGACATAAGAACAGGATTTGGTTAACAGTAAACTAAACCAGGGGTCCTCAAACTACGGCCCGCGGGCCATATGCAAATACAAATATTGTATTTGTTCCCGGTTTGTTTTTTTACTTCAAAATAAGATATGTGCAGTGTGCATAGGAATTTGTTCATAGTTTTTTTTTAAACTATAGTGTGGCCTTCCAATGGTCTGAGGGACAGTGAACTGGCCCCCTGTTTAAAAAGTGTGAGGACCCCTAAACTAAACTAAGGTTAACAGTAATAAAATAGTGAATGATGTGTATTTCGTGAAGATAAGGAAAGCCCAGTCTCCTTGAATCATCAGGTCTCTGACACCAACTAGAGCCCTAACCTGTACCTGCCTGCAATGCTCAGTCCCACTGACTGGCATCCTTAGCAGCTGGTGTAACTGCTCCCAGGTCATCTAACATCTCACTCACTCTCATCTCTTCCTTGCTCCTTGCTCTCTCCCCACCTGAGAGCTGCCCATCCTCCCAGAGCCTCTACCCTACTTTAAGTAACCTCCCCTATTGCCATTCAATTTTTTCAAAAAATCTCCTCTACCTTCTAGCCTTACATGAAATGTCTCTTGAATCCCCCTTGACAAGAAGCTACTTTTTCTTTCATTCACTATAAATTAGAGGAGGGGAAAACAGGAAACCTAGTTTCCACTGCTACTCCTGAACCATTTACAGATTTTAGAGCATGTAGTAAATGAGCAAGGGTAGTACAGTGTCACTGTCAAATTAAATGTACATGTTCTGGAGACAGACTGCCTGCATTCAAATCCCAGCTCCACTACTAATCTTGGGCTAAGTTACTCTAGCTCTCCGTGCCTCAGTTTCCTCATCTGTAAAACAAGAATAATGACACTATCTACCTTTTAGTGTTATGACAATGGAGCAATTTAATACATAAAAAGCACTTAAAATCATAGCTGGCATCTAATGTATGCCTAATAAATGTTTTTATTATTCTTTTTTTACTTCTTTTCCTTTGTGTTTATGCCATACAAGTTATATTATCCTCCCAAATTCCCCAACATTCACTGAAGGTTCAGACTCTCCCTTTCTAACCCAGCTCTGCCATCACTCTAAGTTACCTGACTGAAGGTATATCTGATCCATTGAGTAACAGCTTCAAAATTCCTTTACTTCAATTCCTATGATCTTCACTTCCATGAAGGGACAACAATCAAGATCACACTCTGGAAGACACCTCATCGCTGCTCAGAATGCCTACAATTTCTATCCTTTGCCCTTAATACTTCTCTCCTAGTCTTCCTGTTCAGCCACATTAAATTCTCCTCCTCCTCAATCTCCTCCAGTTTCTCACTACAATCCTTTTAGAGCTACTTTCTTCTTCATTCTCCCAAGATCCTTAACTTCAACCCCTCTTCCACCATCCATCAATTATCTTCCCGCTCTGTTACATGTACCTATCAATCCCTCCTGCTTAAGAATTCTTCTACTAGTGGTGATTCTCCGTAGTATCTTCAGAAATCCTGCTCTAGCCGAACCGGTTTGGCTCAGTGGCTAGAGCGTCGGCCTGCGGACTCAGGGGCCCCAGGTTCGATTCCCGTCAAGGGCATGTACCTTGGTTGCGGGCACATCCCCACTGGGGGGGGGCGTGCAGGAGGCAGCTGATCGATCTCTCTCATCGATGTTTCTGGCTCTCTATCCCTCTCCCTTCTTCTCTGTAAAAAAATCAATAAAATATTTAAAAAAAAAAAAAAAGGAAAGAAATCCTGCTCTATTAATTACCCTCTCCTACAACTGCAATCTCCCCTCAATATAGAATTTTCCCCCCTGCCTACAAACATGTTAAAATGTCATATATCTTGCTTTTAAAATCTTGAAATCTATGTCAAGCTCAAATGAATTAATTTTTGCCCTTTTCCTAGAGTTATTATATCTTGTTTCTGAACTGACACTAATCCCTGGATTCCCAGACCATACTCTATTAGTCAGACTAGAAGTCTTTGCAGGTCAAGTATTAAAGTCATGGTTCAAGTCTATCTCAGAGTAGGACTAGTGCTTATTTTCCCAGTCCCAGAACATACAGTACATACTTCAGTACTCAGCAAATCCTCATATTCATTCTCTGACCAAGGAATGAAGATTACAATAGGACTAAAAACACCACTGGACCACCTGTTTCACTTCCCTAAGATAATAAATCAAACCAACTAAACATGCCTGGGGAACTGCAGAGATTAGTGACCAGATATTTGAAAGATGCCTACTACGTCTTCATTTAACTCAATTATTTGGCCAGTACAAGTCAAGTAGGTTTTGGAGAATGATAATGAAGTATCACAAACTTGCCAACCATGTTTGCAGATGGAGAATTTTTACTACAGGAAATCAGCACAGCTGATTTGGTAACTAGTGGTGCAGCTAATTATCAAGCAAATGCTCCCCCACCCCCAATTCTTAAAAAAAAAATCAGAGGCAAGTTGCCTCCAAGATAAAAGAAGCCCTTCACTGTCACCTAGCAATTAATGTCAACTCTCCTTCTCAGTCAAGCATACTCCAAAAGTCCCTTAATTGCCGGATAGCCCATGGAGAGCTACACTGCTTTTTAACAACATTATGCTAACCGGACCTGGTGAGAAAGAAATAACAAGTTTTCTAAATGCCTTAATAAAAAAATACAGATGGCAGAGGGTAAGAGTTAAATCACGTGAAAGTTCAGGGACTTGTCACATCAATGAAGCTTCTAAGGTTCCAGTGGTCTGAGGCATATAAAAATAGACCTAAAGTGAAGAGAAGTTGCTTCATTTTGCACTACCCACTAAGAGGGGGAAAAAAGAGGCATGAAACTTGGTGGGTTTCTTCAGATTCCGGGCATACTGCTTACTAGATAACCAATAAGGCTTACAGAGGGGTCCAAGGTAAGAAAGGGTTCAAGCAGGCTGTGGCTCAAGCTGCCCTGCCACCTGCGCCTTATGACTCAGCATATCCAATGGTACTGGAAATGTCCATACCAGAAAGACATCTAGCTTCCAATAGAATGATGGTGCACATTCCAGGGAGTATGGGCATGACCTCTTCTGCCAACAACTATTTTCCATTTGCAAAGCAACTACTGGTTTACTACTAGACCCTGCAGCAGAGACTGAACACATGACCATGGGACTCCGAAAGACTATGTTACCTGAAAGGACCATCATGAACTGAGTACAGTATGAAGCTCTGAAGAATAAAACTGGACATGTGCAGCAGCTTTCCACTTTTAAACGGAAACAACACATCTGGACTAGGTCAAGCAGGTTTATAAAGCACAAACAAACAGCATGAACATGTGACTCAGAATCCAGTGGGACTTGCTCCCACTGCTTCTCCACCTCTCCCTCATTCCACACCTATAGCCTCATAGAGTTCCCCATGTTCAAGCAGAATAGGACAAAGCACAAATCTGAACTATAAATAATTCTAGCACCACTGAAGTGTGACCCTGAAAGACAATGCAAGAAAATCCTACAGTGGAAAGAACATTGGGAAAAAAAAATATCTGGTTGTACATTCTTTGTAGCAGCAGAGATGACCTCAAGTACACGTCTACACTGATCCACAGGCAGTTAGATACTCATGGGTTGGCTGGCTGGTCGGGGACTTGTAAAGCACAAGATTAAAACACTGAAAATTAGAAAATGGTGTGAGAAGTTAAGTATAAGAATACATTTCTTAGGCTAGGGATAACAAGAAAATATTCATGTTGTTATCACAAAAATGACCATCAGAGGGCACCCACTGCAGAAGGAGCCCTCAAAAATCAACTGGCAAGATCATCTATCCAGTAGATGTCACAGACACTTTCCCTGCCCACCTTGCTCAATATACACAGCAGTCGTGGTGGCAAGAATGGAGGCTGTGCATGGGCCTAATGACATGGTCTTCCTCCCACCAAGGCACTGCTGAGTGCCACCTCCCAGTAGAAGATGACATTAAACTTCTAATATGGGACTTTCCCAGAAAGGACCAGTCACTTGGTAGAAAAATAACATTAGAGAGTACATATCATACATGGGGGACAGTGATTTGTCCTTACAAGAACAGACATGTATTCTAGATTTTCCTTCCCTAACTACAATATACAATTGACCCTTAAACAACTCAGGGGTTAGGGGCACCAACCATCCACAGTCAAAAATCCATGTATCACTTAAGTCAGCCATCTGCATCTGCAGATTTCCAGCTGCAGATGAAAAATACAGTTGACCCCTGAACAACAAGCCAGTCCACTTATACACAGAAACCCACATGAGTGGACCCACACAGTTTAAACCTGTGTTTCAATAACCCGTACATATTTCCAATCAAGTGTATAGGGAAGTGTGGCAATGGACTCTTTAAACACACAAAATGTATTGGTTTTGTGCTATACCCTATCATTCAGAAGCAGCTGGCATGATCAATTACTAAAGGCTCAGTTATAGCAACAATTGAAAGGCCTCCAATAGGATGCTAGTGGACAATATACAGGGTCACTTCTCCACAGCTCAAAGAGAGATGGGAACCAAGAGGTAAAGTGAGAGTGACTATTTTCACTATTGCACCAAAAAGGCCACTGAAAGGGTCTTTGCTTCCTGTCCTTGTGACCTTAGGTTCAATGTGTTCAGAGGTCCTAGTGGTCAAGGGAGCAATGCAACCACCAGGGCACATAGTCATGGTTCCCATTAAACTGGAAGCTGAGACTGTCCCTTGACCACTTCAGGCTCCTTATACCACTGAACCAAGAGGCAGAGAAAGAGGTCACTGTACTGGCTGGAATGACTAATCCCAATGATCAAACAGGAATTGAGGTTCTGCTATACCAGTGATGGCGAACCTATGACACGCGTGTCAGAGGTGACACACGAACTCATTTTTTTTGGTTGATTTTTGTTAAATGGCATTTAAATATATAAAATAAATATCAAAAGTATAGCCGAAACCGGTTTGGCTCAGTGGATAGAGCGTTGGCCTGCGGACTGAAAGGTGCCGGGTTCGATTCCGGTCAAGGGCATGTACCTGGGTTGCGGGCATATCCCTAGTGGGAGATGTGCAGGAGGCAGCTGATCGATGTTTCTCTCTCATCGATGTTTCTAACTCTCTATCTTTCTCCCTTCCTCTCTGTAAAAAATCAATAAAATATATTTAAAAAAAAAAAATCAAAAGTGTAAGTCTTTGTTTTGCTATGGTTGCAAATATCAAAAAATTTCTATATGTGACACGGCACCAGAGTTAAGTTAGGGTTTTTCAAAATGCTGGCACGCCGAGCTCAAAAGGTTCGCCATCACTGTGCTATACAATAGGACAAAAATTACATGTGGAATCCAGGGCATTCACCAGATTGCGTCTAAGCTCTCAGTTGGCCATCCTAGTCAATGGAAAACTACAACAGCTCAAACACAGAACAAGCAGGATGCAGATCCTACAGGAATGAACGTCTAGATCAGACCAAAAGAAATGCTAGCAAAAGGAAAGGGGGAAATGGAATGGGTGGAGGAATAAGGAAACTGTGTATATCAACTTTCGCCTTGACACCAATGAGAGAAAGCAAGACTGTAGCAATTCAGTTCTACATTCTTTTACCCAGTTTTCTTTCCACTACCTAGATTAGTACAGGAACCTCTTAACTAGACTCCCTAATTCTTGTATCCTCTCTGCCCAATTCATACAACACAACACATCTAAAGTATCCTTCCATAAGGTATAAGGTAAATACTCATATGCAAGGAACATTGAAAAAGAAATTCCTTAAATGAGGAAATTGGACCTAATGAATCTTTAAGGATTCTTCTAAATCCAAGATTCTGATTCTTAGTAAAATATGACATTTTAAAAATCTATACAGCTCACCTCAAGTAAGTTGGAGAGGAAAGTTCATGCCATACCTCAAAGAAAACCAACTCTCACTACATCTTTGGTCTATTTAATACAGGTTCCCCTGAGAGAGTAAATTAAGTTCTTGGGTTGTCAAGGACTTTCCTAGAATGGAAACGTATTCGAAATCTATACATCTAAATGCGGGCGGGGGGGCACTAGATTTCAAACACCTTATCTAAAATTTCATTAGCCACCGATGTCACATAAACCAGGTCGGCCAAGAAACAAAAAACAAAACTGGGCCCTGGCTGGTTTCGCTCAGTGGGTAGAGCATTGGACTGGGGACTGGAAGGTCCCGGGTTTGATTCCGTCAAGGGCACATGCTCAATCCCCCAGTAGGGGGCGTGCAGGGGGCAGCCGATCAATGATACTCTCATCAATGTTTCTCTCTCTCTCTCCCTCTGGAATCAATAAAATGTATTTTAAAAAAAACAAACCCAAAAACTGGCCTCTTAGTAGCCAAGTTAAGCCAGTGTGTGCTCTGGTGGATTTGTTACTGCTTACAATTGTTGACAATGTACTTACCACAACAGATTTTCTCTGGAAGTTTATGTTGTTGATGCAGACGACCTGATGGGTTGTATATTAAAAAAAAAAAAAATACAAAAATATTTCTATTATTAAAATGAAGCATAATTCTATCTAAGTATAAGCAAAGACTATGTCCTAAGCAGCTCAAAAATCACTTTATCTTTCATTTTGAAATACTACAAATTTGGGTAACTTGCTTTTCAATTTAGCAACAGCCATGAAAATAAACTTCTTCGGACAAATACAGTTTTGCATTTTAAGAAAAGAAGGTTTATTAACCTGCAGGGGGCATTAAATCTGTTGAATTGCACTGTCGGGCAAAGCGTTTCGCCCTACAAATGGCATTTCCGTCGCAGAGAGTGGGTTCTCGTTTCCCACTAGGTTTCCCAAGCCCGGGTCAGTTTCACGCAAAACCCAAAACAGAACGGATGAGAGCCAAACCCCGAAGAGGAAAGGGCGATGGAAAAAATACTTATAATTTATACGGCCTTGGGCTTTCAAAGCCCTTGTCTCCTTTCTTCCTGTTCATTCTGGCGGGCTCCAAGCCGGTGGGCGGCATGAAGCGATCCCGCGGAGCTGGGCTGCCCGGCTTCCCCGAGGGCGGCGGGCATCACCCGGCGCCGGCCCCGCCGCTCCCGCTCCCCGCAGTCACGCCTCCGGCCGGGCTCCCCGGCGCCCACGGCCGGCCCCGCCGCCTCCGCCTCCGCCTCCAACTCGCTCCCCAACGTAGGATCCCTTCAGCCGCCCTCGCCAAGCTCGGGTCATGGAGATGCTGCTCTCAGCCACCGCTCAACACCACCGCCACTCGACATCCTGCCTGTCACCTGTGACCTCCGACGTCAGCGGAAATGCGACGGCGCCGGAAGTGTTGGTGAGTCTCGGGCGGGGCTGGCGCGATACTGGCGGGTTCCGTATTTGCCATTCAGTGTCTACGTAGTGAATGAGAGCTGCTCAAGTTTAGGAAAGCGAACGCAAATAGCTGTAGTGTGAGTTGAGACGAGCAGGAAGGAAAAGAAGCGGCATTTAAATGTTAGCGGAGCGAAGGTCTGGCGCATGCGCATTGAGAAGTGGGGCGGGGGGCAGGTGTGAGATGAGCCCGGGGACTAGGAACTGGGGAGTCACTGACACCAGGAGGGCTGTGCCTCTGGTTTGCTGTGTGAACAGACACCATCAACTCACTGGGCCCCTGGAGATTAAGTTGTTATAAAATATGTAATTCGACCCGTGATACTCTGACTCAAATTCCAGAGCACTGCTGACTCCGTATTTTAAAAAATAGAACAAAAGATCCACACAGATGCAGAAAAACTTGTTGAAAGACAGGCAAGATGCTGTTGAAGCATCGCATCTATATTTCATGTGCGTGAGAATAAAAACTTTGTAAATTTAAACAACAGTTAAATCTTGGTTGTGAAATACCCATTAATATTATTTTTAACCTTGGACCAGACTTAACTTTGGCCTATCCCCTCCAACTGTCCCCATGGTAAGTTCATTAGTTAAGATGAATTTGAAATTTGGTCTAAACAAAAGCAAATTAGGGAAGTAAAGCTATAAAAAAAATTTATCAAGCATTCCAAAACCAACTAGATACTGTAGTTTTCTAGTGAGTATTGCCTGTGTGAGTTTCTCCGTTACAGGATTGTTGGCAGAGGTGAGAAGACACTGGGTGTTAGACCAATGGGGTCAGACCAGACCTGGGTTCAGCAACCTCCAGACTTGAGTTATGGCTAGGAAAGAATTCAGTCAAGACTCAAACTATAAGAGAGCATTTATTTAGAACATCACAGAGGTAGGAGTAATTTGTAAAAGAAATGGACTTGGGAAACAAGTTATAGAGGCAAACGATGGGCCCTTGGAGCTTAGAAGTGCGGAAGGTAAAGGTGATGCACCTGAGGGGAGGGGGAAAGGGAAGACGCCCATTCTCCAGGAGGGGAGAGGGAGCTGGGTCCTCTGTCCTGAGGACTTTAAGGGTGGAGATTTTAGCGGAGGCCCCAAGGGAAGATCTCAATAGAATATTCAGCAGTTTCCCAGGTGTGTCCTTTCTGGGTAGGGGTCTCCACTGATTGGTCTAAGCCAGGGCAGGGGGTCATTATTCAATGCAACTGGTCCTGAGGTAGCCTCTATTGTCTAGTTTTGCTGCTTTTCTGGGCCTGGAGTTGAAATACAACTGAGGCCTAGATGTTATCTCTAGGGAGGAAAGGTCAGGGGGTCTCAACTACATGACCAGCGATATGCTAGGGGAGGAAAAATCACCTTGGGGACAAGTTCCTACCCTATAACTGTCCATTGCTAGGAACCTGGGTGATCTTCTGTCCTTGGCCTATCATCCTTGCTCTGCTCATGTCTGTCTACCTGCCTACCACAGGATTATAAACTGCAGTATTATTATCCTTCACATCGAATTGAGGATCAAATCCATTTCATCCCATTTCAGCCAGACAAATGGAGGAGCAATTATCAAGTCAATTTCATCAATGAAAATGAGTAATGTAGATAACTGGTAGCATGTAGTGACTTCCTGTTTTGGTGGGAGGTTGAAACTAGATGGGAACCCACTTGCTTGAGAAGTGGCATTTAAGTGCATAAATAATTCTCTTGGCTATTTAGTTCTCCAAAAAAATTTAAATTTATTAATGATTACAATGTCAAATCCTAATGAAAGAAATACAATATTAAATATTTAAAAAGCAAATATTTTCAATAAAACCAAATGAACTATAGAGATATACTAAACATAAGAAATAACACTTTCTTCTGTCCTTGTTTATACTGTGTACCTAATACAAACATAACTTGAAAGACGGAATAGCCTATTACATTTAAGAAAAAAGAAGAGCAGTAGTTTCAAAATGCTTAAGATGAAAAGAAAAATGCCTCATAGTACAAGGTTTTTAAAAGTCTGAAATACAAATGCATAAAAGCATATTTTTCCTATAATAACCAGCAACTTTATAAAGGAACTTTAGTTGCAAAGAAAAGACTGTTGTTCTTTTAAGAAATGGGTCTTCTTGAGTTATAAACTTTAACACCATTTTGCATCGAAGATCGAGAATATTTAGTGAGTAATGCACCTATGGTTTGCTTCTCTCCACACAAATCTCTGTAGGAACAATAAATAAATAAATAAATAGCATAAATATTTTAGGGGACATATTATTCACAGTACTATTTATTTATATTTTTCTCTCCTAAATCTCATAGGGTATGTGTGTGTAGGAGAGACAGGGTAGGGACCAGTTACTAAGCCTTAATTGACCAGGTGCATTGAATGTATTATCTTCAAACTTCACAAGAAGAGTATGAGTAATGTATTATTTAACCCCATACTAGATATGAGGAAACTGAGGCTCAGGAAGTAAAGGACAATCCACATTTTGCAGCCAGCTCTCTATGACTTCAAAGTTTTTGTTTTCCATTTTATCACACAACCTCCAAAGTAGAAATACAAGCAAGCAATGTGATACAGGGGGGTCTAGACTCAGAGAACCTGGATACTAGGCTACCTGTGTGAGCTTGTCAAGGTTACCTGCCCTCCCTGAACTTTAGCTTCCTCTTCTGTACCCCAAAAAAGAGAATATTAGGACGGACACATAATGAGGAAAGGGAAGAATAGGAAGAGAGCAAGAGTTAGATCACGTAGGACCTTGAAAACCATGGAAAGAAGTAGTGATTTAATTCTAAGCATTATGGGAAGCCACTAAGAGAGTTTTAATTAGTGGAAAAGCATAATCCATCTAAGTTTTAAATAATGGAGGCAATGAGTGATGATTATGGAAAGTAGGTGTTGAGTTCATGGAGCATTCATTATACTATATATTCACAAAAAGTGAAAAAGAGGGAGAAGGTAAGGGGGCAAAATAGAAGTAGGGAGACCAATTCCAGGAAATTTTAGCTGCCCGGGTGAAGGCACAGAGCAAGCAGAAAGTTGGGTTTAATCTTTGTATATTTTTGCCTGGGAGATATGAGAAGACAGAGAGAGGGGATCAAAGGAGTGGAGGGTATAGAGTAATAGTTGGAGAAATTGACCAGGTAATCCAATCTGGGTAAAAAGAGAGGACCTAATAGGTGAGACACAGCGAAGAGAGGGAAGTGTTAGTGGCTTCTGGGCTAACTTGTTCTTCTGCAATCTGGCTTCTACAAGATATTAAAGCAAGGCAGCAGGAAAGGTAACAGGTGTCACTCAGAGATGGGTATATAGTCTGACTGTACCTCTAGGAGCCGCAATTTTGCAGGGAGGAGGGCAGAAAAGTGATTTTAGAAGAAGTAGTAAGTGCCCGGCTGGTGTGGCTCAGTGGTTGAACATCAACCTATGAACCAGGAGGTCAGGGTTCAATTCCCATTCAGGGCACATGCCCAGGTTGTGGACTCCACAGTAGGGGGCATGCAGGAGGCAGCCAATCAATGATTCTCTTTCATCATTGATGTTTCTATCTCTCTCTCCCTCTCCCTTCTTCTCTAAAATCAATAAAAATATATTAATATATATGTGTGTATATATATGTGTGTATATATATATATATATATATATATATATATATGAATTAATAAGGAAGAAAGATAACACATACCCTACCTTCAGGATCAGTGGTTATGAGGATAATATAGAAGACAGCCTCCACTTGAGAAAATTTCAAAGGAAGCAGTGTCCTTGGGAAATACTCAAAAATAAAAGTGTTCTAATAAAAATCCAAAACACTATGCCACTCTTTATTAAAAGAACAGCCCTCAAAATTGATATTTAATTTAATAAAGTACTTACTGAATATATGGAGCAATATCTTCTTCTGTCCATTTCTCCCTTAGAGAGAATAGACTATTAAAACGTTCCTGATTATCTTCAGGTAAATCATCTACTTTTAGCAAAAATATGATTTCTGGTCTTGACTGTCTATCCACCAAGGCCAAACCCTATTAAGAAATGAGAAAAAGAGTAAAGTAATGGTCTAATGTTTAAATACAGCTTATTCTTTTATGTTTAGGTTTAGCTTAGTCCAGGGCATTTAAAATGTCAGCTACATGAAACACAAGCTACTGAAACCTAATAATTTTTTTTTTCCATAGAAATGCTTCTTTAAAAAAAAAAAGAAAGAAAAAAGAAATGCTTCTTTAAACTTTGACTTCTTTGACTTCTCCTTTTTCCTCTGTAACCTGGCTTCTACCACACCAATTTATAAAGACAGCTCTAGTTCAAGGTTATCAGTAACCAGTCATTGCCACTGGGCCCTTGGATTCATCACATTAGCTGTTTTCTTTGTTAATGTTGATTATTCCTTCCTCTTTGAATCTTTACCTCTGACATCACCATCTCATTATTTCCCTCCTAACTTGATGTCACAGTTCCTTGGGCCTCTATCCTGCCCCTCTACTCATCTCACTGTCAGTTCTGTATAACCTCAACTAAACCATGATTTCGACGACCGACTACTTGCTAATACCTGTAAGATTTATCTGCAATTCAAATGTCTCTTTGACTGAGCACCTGATCTGTATATACAAACCTATATATGAACTTACAGTATCTGTCACCTAAACCTGCTCTAGTCTCACTGTCCTAGGAAGCCAAGAAACCGAGATATCACCTTAGATTCCATTATTCGAACCCCACACCTAAGTGGTCACTATCCTATAGGTTTTAAGCCCTCAACATTTCTCTATCCATTCTGTATCACTTATTTCTTTAGCTACTACTGTCTTAGTTAGGAATATTTAAGTGTTGAGAGCCTGGATAGTCTCCTTTTCATCATCTAGCCAACCTTCATCCATCCATCCATCCATCCATCCATCCATCTATCCATCTATGCATCCATCCTCATTACCGTCATAGTGTTCTTTCCAAAAGGCAAAACTCATCAGGTTACTTTCCTTGCTACTACACTGAATGAGCCCAAATACTTTCTAGATAGTTTAGGACGTTGATGGCACCTCAGGATCTAGCACAGTGCCTAAGACTTAAAAGGACTTCTGCAAATATTGAGCAAACCCTTTCTCTTATTTTGCAAATACTTATTGAGTATACACTACATGCCAAGCAGGATGCTAAATATTGGCAAGCAACAGCGAACAAAATTCTATCAAAGTGGAGGTGGGCAGCCACATAATTAACACTTTTAAAGCAAAGTGATAAGTGCCATGAAGGAAAAATACAGGGTGTTATGGAAGAGTAAAAGAGAGGCATTTTTTTTTAGAGTGAAGGAAGCCTCTTTGATGAAGTTACTCAAAGATGAGTAGGAGGTAGCCAGATGATATTAGGGAGATCATTCTGGAACAAAAAGCCTTGAGTGACAGCCCTAAGCTAGAAGCCAGCTTGATGATCTTGAAAATTTGAAAGAACACTGGGTATGTATTGAGTAGGACAGAAATTATGAAGGGGAGATTATGGAAGGCCTTGTAGGCCAAAATATGAATTCTGGATTTTATATCTCAAGTGCATTGGGCAACCATTAAAGTGATTTAAGCAAGACATTCATCTAATCTGACTGGCATTTTTTTAAAGATCATTCCAGTAGCACCACAGAGAATGGACCGGAGCAGGGCAAAATTAAAAGTATGGAAGGCCTGGTTAGGGATATTACTGTTATTTATAGCCAAATGAATATGATAGTTTGAGCTAAGATGGTGCTGGTGGAAACTGAGAAAAACCAATGGAGTGGGAATCAGGATTAACTATTTATGGGCCTGAGGGATTTCATCGAGGTGATACTGTTCTAGAACTAGATTGTGGTGATGGCTGTGTAACTCACTAAATTTACCCAAAACCCTTTTTAAAGAAATAAATTTTGTGATATGTAAATTATACTTCAATAAAGTGTTGGGTTTGGGTTTTTTTTTTTTAGAGGATTTTGTGATAGACTGAGAGTATAGTATACACTTAACGGGTAGCTAGGAAAATAAATTGGTTCCAGATTCAGTTCCAACATAAATTTCGTTTCACCTAGTAACTAATGATGATCTGTTGTCATGGTAGCCATCATCATTGCTAGCTCACCTTAAGCTGCTCAAGCCTGGTTATCATTCCTTCAGGGACGCTCTGCTGCCACACTTCCTGAAACTCGGCGAGGTTGAACTTCACTGCATTCTGAAGTAGCATTTGTGCTGTTGCTCTACAGATTTTATCAGCGCTCAAGTCAAAATATATTTCACCTGGGGAAAATAAAGAACTAAACTTCACCTAAAGAAAAGGCTTCCAATGCTTTCATATTATCTTCACCATGTGATACACTCCTATTGTTTCTTTTTCCTCCATGAAATCCCCAGAAGGAATTCTACACAACTCACCTCCCATGATCCATGGAGTCCTTATTTTGGACAGAAACACACCTCAGGAAAGCATACCAATTTTAACATACAAGATTTTATACCCATTAAAATACTTTCCAAATCTTACCTTCCTCTGTATATCTTCTTCCATAACACTTAAGACAGTGTTCAATCATTTCTCTGAAAAATTTAAAACACTCATTTGAAAAGTTATCACATTTTTATACATTATATTTTATATACCACTGTTAACTAGAAACTAAGATATACATTTGTGATTTGAAATAGTAAAAGTGATTTTAGCTGCCAAGTAAAACTTTACATTAGGAACTAACTAATATATACTAGGAAGCTACTATGTACCAGATCCCATGCTAATTATTTTTACATGAATTATATGAGCACAATTCTATTATAAAATAGTTAGCATAATTATTTATTTGTATTTTTAATGCAAAAATAACATAATGCACATTTATTCACGCCAGTACTCAAAATTCCAAGCCCTTCTTGGTTGTATAATTTTTAAATTTCTATAAACTATCAAAATATAAGTAGTCTATGCCCTGGGTTTAGTTCCACCCTGGAAAATAATTTCCTTCGCTTTAAGGAAATCTGGTGTGACAGGGATTAAAATACTTACTCTGGCTCTAATGGTCCAAGTTCCTGAAGGCATATATTCAAAGGAACTTTAGTAAAAGACCATGATTCAGAATCCACAAGCTGAGTTACATGATTGAGAAGTTTCATCTCATAATCAAATTCAAGAATCCTCCAATAACCTACAAATTCAAAGTTATATTTCTCAAAGAACATATTAAGCAAATTAATTGGCTAATAAACTGATAAAGTAGCAGCGTGCTCTTGCCCACCACAAAAAAAAAAAGAGACACTAAAAGTCTTTACTTTAAAAAAAAAAAGTCTTCACTTTCCTAATAAACAATACTTCATTTTATGCTTTCCTCGCATTACAAATTGTGGTTTTTAAAGAGTAGTTCAAATATGACTAACACTGATTTTTTTTTCAAGTGCTTTAATATTAAAATCAATATCTCACAATAATCTTGTTCTAAATGGACGTGGCTGGTACAGTCATTTCATTAGAATGTCATACTAATGAGGTGAAGGCCATGGGTTCGCTCTCCCACACCGCAACCTCCACTGGGGGCACTGCCATGGGCATCACTCTCACCTCAGCTAGCCTGCAAGGGGGTTCTCACGCTCAAAAGGAAGTCTAGTTCATTCCAGAGATAACAGACTCAGAGGTACGATGTGGACCAGTGGCAAAATAAAGGCTGGGCATCAAGATACCCTCCCCTAGTCCCGTGAAAAATGAAAAGCCATCTTATAATCAAAGGCACTACCATCACCCATTGAGAAACAAATCAAGTACACATCTACCACTTCCAAAGGATAATGTTGCTATTCTTAATCTGAAACATAAAGGCAACATTAAAAATGGAGTTGTGATGTAACACTGAGAAAGAAAGCATTTCCTATGCTTAGGACCAAGTGAGCTAAGTGTTTCTAGTTCTCAAGTCAGGCGCAGTTGCTTTACTCAGCAGAATTTGCCACACATTCAAGTTAAGGTTTCACAAAAGTTAATCTTGCTTGAAAGATTGTGAGCAAATTGAATAGTGAATCTATCAACCCGTGCCGATTTCCTCCTTCTTCACACATGGGTGCTGAGTTAAGCTGCTTCTCTGGGCTAGCTTAAAAGGGCTGACAAATGCACATAAACGCCTACTCTTACTGCAGGCCCAGATGCTGGGGAAAAAACTCCAACTGCAGACCGGAAACCAGTCAAAACACTTAAAGAAGATACTACTGGGCTTCTTCCTCAACCCCTGAGACCAATACACACTATTCTATCTTTTACATAGGTTTACTATAAAACCATTTATATTCAAAAGCATGTTACATGTTATCACAAGAAGAAACACAGTCTTATCTTCCAAGCAATTTGGAAATACAATGAGGTTATTAAATTAATTCCGAACCAGGAATTCAAGTTCAAGTTCACCTGGGTTCTATGCCTTATCACTAACTCAATAGGTAGCCCTGGACAAGTCCGTTTCCCTTAAAAATAGGCCTTAGTTTCTTCACCTAAGAAACTAAGAAAAACAATGAAGGGATTAGACTACCTGATACCTAAGACCTTTCTTAAGCTAACATGGTTCTCCTACTACCTCTTAATCCAAAGCAAAAGGTTAAAGTACTGGTCATGGACTGACCTCTTCATGTAAAGAAAATCACATGTATTCTCTACCCATTCCCCAAAATACAAATATCATCATCTGTGAGCCTCCAAAAAGAATAAACAAAACATAATAGGGTGAAGATGTCCAAAAACTTGTCTCTTTTTCTCTTATATGATGCTCAATTCCATCATCATTATTAATAACAATGACAAGTAAAGCTACCTCCAATCTCACAGGCATTTAGAACTTGTAATTGGGCCATTATTTCTTCCTCACTCGCCTGAATTTGGTCAAGCAAATCTTCAGTTGTATACTGAAACAAGAGAAAACGAACAAACAACATTTTAAGACCTTTGAATAATATTTTTTAAGATTCTTGAATTTGGGAGAATACATAAAGTAGATTAAGGCAATATTTAAACACTAGCTCAATTCTTTTGTTAATGTGTAATGATTACTACACAAAATCAGTAGATATCTTTTAAAATATATATTTTTTATTGATTTTTTACAGAGAGGAAGGGAGAGGGATAGAGAGTTAGAAACATCGATGAGAGAGAAACATCGATCAGCTGCCTCCTGCACACCCCCTACTGAGGATGTGCCCACAACCAAGGTACATGCCCTTGACTGGAATCGAACCTGGGACCCTTCAGTCCTAAGGTCGACGCTCTATCCACTGAGTCAAACCGGTCAGGGCATCAGTAGATATCTTAGAAGAAAGCATAAGTGATGTTGGATTTAATAATGGTTTCTTAGATAGGACACCAAAACACAAGCAACAAAAGGAAAAATAGATAAATTGGACGTCATCAAAATGAAAAATTTTTATACTCTGTTCTTCAAAACATCATCAACACAAAAGGACAACTATTGCATGATTCCACTTACATGGGATAGTTAGAGTAGTCAAATTCATAGAAACAGTAAGTAAAATGTTGGTCACGAGAGGCTGGGTGGCAGGGGAATCTAGGGATTTAGTGTATAATAGGTATAGAATTTCAGCTTGGGGAAAATAAAAAATTTCTGTAGATGGATGGTGGTGATGGTCACAAAATAAGGTGAATATACTTAATGCCACAGAAGTATCCACATAAGATTAAAATGGTAAATGTTATGTTATGTATATTTACAATTCTTAAAAAAATCAAGAAAGTGAAAAAACAACCCACAGAATAGGGGAAAATATTTGCATATCATCTATCTGGTAGGAACTTGCATTTAGACTGTATAATGAACTCTCCTACAATTTAGGAACAAAAAGACAAATAACCCGATTAAAAATTGGACAAAGGAGTTCCTAAATAGACATTCTCCAAAAATATATAGTCAATAAGCACATGAAAAAAATGCTCAAAATCATTAGTCATTAGGGGAATGCACATCAAAACCACAATGATACCATTTCAAACCCACTAGCATGGGTATTAAAAAGACAGAAAAAAAACAAGTTTTGTCAAAGATCTGAAGGAATTGGAACCCTCATATGATGGGAATGTAAAATGGTGCAGCCACTGTCTGGCAGTTCTTCGAAAGATTATGCAGAATAAGCACATGACCCGTTAATTCTACTCTTAGATGCATACCCAAGAGAAATGAAAACGTAGTGGCTCAGTTGGTTGAGCATTCTCCTGTGCATCTAAAGGTTGCCAGTTTGATTTCCATTCAAGGCACATACCTAGGTTTCGGGTTCCATCCCCAGTCAGGGAGCCTAGGGAAGTCAACCGATCCATGTCTCTGTTTGCCGCCCCCCTCCTCCCCCCCACCCCACTTCCTCTAAGCATGGCCCTGATGGATTATTTAAAAAAAAAAAAAAAGTTTAGAAAATTTAAGTGCAACAGTAACTTGTATATGAGTGCACACAGCACAGCAGTGTTGTTCATCTCAATTAAAAATGCCCATCAACTGATGAATGGATGGATGAAATGTGGATATAGCCATAAAGTAGGGTAATATTCAGCAATAAAAAGGAATTAACTACTGATACATGCTATAATATGAATGAAACTTGAAAACATCATGCTAAGTCAAACAAGAAGCCAATCAGAGAAGGCCACAAATGATATAATTCCATTCATGTGAAATGTCCAGAAGAGGCAAATCAATAGAAATAGAAAGTAGATTAGTGGTGGCCTAGGGCTGAGGTGGAAGAGGGAAATTGGGAAAAATAGAATTGGAAGGTAATAGCTGAAGGATACAAGGTTTCTTTTGAGGCTGATGAAAATGTTCTAAATTTCATCAGGGTGATAATTGCACACCACTGTAAATATACTAAAAAACATTGAATTATATATACACTTTAAAAATAAGTGAATTGTTTGGTATATAAGTTATATCTAAATAAAGGTGTAACCCCCCCCTCCCCCCCAAAAAAAATCAATGGAGAAAAAGAGAACTTCTAATACAAATATGGTCTTCAGAATACCAGTAGAGTTCTATAATTTTGAATTACATTAAAAACTCTTAAAAACATTTTTACTTGGTTTATATTTTTCCATATTTCCAAGAATTAGTCAATTTTGACATTAGAGTAAGAATACTTTTTACAATGTATTCCTATACTTACCATAATGTCTTTTCTAAAAAGTCCCTAATTATAACTTTCAATTAAATAAAAATCTAACTTGTAAAAAACTATTTTTGCATAGTTAGGAACATGAGCTTTCAGCCAGGTAAATGTCACCATATGTAGAATTTGCTTTAAAATACTCCAGAAAAAGGAAAACAAGGTAGGAGGAAGCAGGGGATAGAAAAAAGCAAGACTGACAAAATATTGTTAAATGTTCAACTGAGTGATGAATACACGGTACTCTTTCTGCTTCTGGATAGGTCTGAAATTTTCATAATATAAAGTTTAAAATGTAAAAATGTCACCAGTAAGTGCCTGTAATTATAGTTCTATTTTTTAAATTCCAAATAAAAAGTGAAAATAATAGTCTTACTTTTGAGCAATTGGAATCCTTTTCCTTTTGACTGTCAGGTCCTTCATAGGTATTTGCCATTAAAAGTCTCTTTAGCTTCTTTAATTTAGGTCTACATCTTCTTAGTTCCCAATAATTATTAGAAAAACCAAAGATCTAAAAATTATAAATATATTATAACTTTTTAGGGTTCATTCTAAAAGAAAAATCTCAAACAATTTCAACCCACCCATCTGCCCTCAACAAGAAGCAAAGGGAAATGGTTGTTCTGCTTTCTGTTGGGAAGGCACCGATCCAGCGCCTCAAACAGGTGGATAGGCATCTTCAGGAATCTTTTCAAACCCCATTTCAGAAGCTACTGCCAACACAGTGAGAACCAATAACTGAGCTCCGTATCTCACGTGTACTTTGGAAACCAGAGTATGCCCAGGGAAGAATAACCAGAAAGGTGACAATTTTACAAACAAAATAGAAACAACTGAAAATGAATACTTTTAGACTGAACAACAGAAAATAAACAAGAGACATTGCACGGTCTTCAAATAATGACGAAATGTTAAAGGGAAGAGGGAACCTTTGTTCTGTGTTACTCATGATGTCAAAATTAAGCCAACGATAAGGGAGAAAAACTTCAAGAACGCTGTACTATTTAGAATTGCAGCTAGCTCCTTATTGGACTGGTGAACCAGTGAGAGACCTACCGCTCAAGGAAATCCAGTTGATAGAGGCTAAATGATGCATAAAGAACTGTTATTCCTCTCTGTATCGCCAGAACCTGCCTGACGTCTAACACTTAGTAGGGGCCCAGTAAGTGTTTCACATGAGAGGAGAAAAGGCTGAAATGGATCATCTCCAGGTGCCTTCCAATTCTAAAATGGAAGGTCAGGGGATGCTTCTGCTCTCGAATTAGTTCAAAGTATGATTGACAAGACAAGGCCCAGAGCCTGATGTTTGCTGCTGAATTTAAGGCCTTCAAAAGAGGAGCGTAAGGACTAAAACAGAAAGACTGATGTCATCCATAGCCCACAAACTGGCAAACAAAGACAACGTCACAAGACAACAAAAACAATGCTGAGAGCTTTCAAATATCATTAGAGAACTTTTCAGAGTTCCTGTGGGTATACATTACATTTCTAAAGTTTTTAATTAAAGGCAAGATTAGACATGTGTTGTCATTCTCATACTTATATAATCAGGAGACAAACTATAGTACCTCAGTGTGAATAATGTTACAGCGGGTTTCTTCCATCTTCAGCTGGTCTGGAGTTTTACAACCAGGAATTAAAAGCAACATATTGGAAGTATCTGCTATCTTCAAGTCATAGGTCTTGTCTTTACTGCACAGCACAGCCTGTTCATCTTTATCACCACGAATCACCATACTACAGGAAAATGGAAAAAGAAAATACATGATTTATTGATATGCCAATGGACATCTTCATTATAAACTGTTCCCCGAATCCTCTAGGCCAGTGGTCGGCAAACTGCGGCTCTTTGGCCCCTTGAGTGTGGCTCTTCCACAAAATACCACGTGCGGGCGTGCACGTACAGTGCGATTGAAACTTCGTGGCCCATGCGCAGAAGTCGGTATTTTGTGGAAGAGCCACACTTAAGGGGCCAAAGAGCCGCATGTGGCTCGTGAGCCGCAGTTTTCTGACCACTGCTCTAGGCTGATAGAATTCAAAATTTGTCATGATGCTCTCATAGGCCTCACACAATGATGGGCTCCACAGAGCAAGAACTGGGCCAATTGAGGGCCAGCAGGGCAGCAGGTGGCCTCACTAGGGAAAAATAACATGGACAAGAAAAAGCCAAAGAGGCCAAATGTTGCCCTAGCTGGTTTGACTCAGTGGCTAGAGCAGCAGCCTGTGGACTGAAGGGTCCCGTGTTTGATTCCAGTCAAGGGCACATGTCTAGGTTGTGGGCTCAATCCCGAGTAGGAGGCGTGCAGGAGGCAGCTGATCAATGATTCTTTTTCATCATTGATGTTTCTATCTCTCTCCCTCTCCCTTCCTCTCTGAAATCAATATAAATATATTTTTAAAAAGGAGGCCAAAAAAAAAAAAAAAAATAAAAAATAAATAAAAAATTTTAAAAAAAGGAGGCCAAATGTCTCCATATGGCATCATTGTGCAAACTAAGGGAAGAGCAAAAGACAAAGCATCCAGAAGCTTCAGTCAAGATGTTACAATTTTCTAAAACATGCGCAAGCAGTACTCCTCAAACTTATGTAGGAATATCTTTGGGAATCCTGCTAAAAAGCAGATGGGGATTCAATAGGTCTGGGGATGGGACCTAGAACTCTGCATTTGTAACAAGCTCCCAGATGATGTCCACGCTGCTGGTCCCAGATCCCATCCAAGAGTGGTCCTTCTTGTTTTGTTCCAAACAAAGGGGCACATCTTGGCCTAACCATCAGCTATGTCACAAAGAAATTGGGACCCTGTGAAAAGAAGGCTACGATGCTGAATACAAAATATGAAGATATGTTTACAAACTGGTCTAAATAAAGTCTCTGATAAAGGGTCACAGGTGGAAAAAAGCAGCAGGAAGGGAGAGGGAAAGGATAAAAAGTGAGGAGGAGGAAAAAGAAAGACCAAACACAAAGATGCTGAAATGGCAACAAGAGAATTGGTTCTAGCAGGGTTCCTCATCTGTAAAGCATTTAACCCTCCTGCATACAATCCACTTCTTTTAAAGAATTTAAAAACCTGAAATAGAAGCCTGTATAAATATTTTTAAACTAAGCCTCTGTTTAAGTGAAAAGAATAAAAGGTTTCTATAGCCTCCTGGTGCTAATAACATTTAATACTCCCAAGTACCTATTCTGTTTATTTCTACACTAGAGGCCCAGTGCATGAATTCGTGCATGGGTGGAGTCCGGTCAGTGGATCAGTGGTTCGGCCTGCAGACCAAAGGGTCCCTGATCGGGGTGTTGGGGGCCAGGTTGGCCATGGAGGGGGAGGGGGATTGGGGCCTGGATCAGGCTGGTTGGCTGCCGCAGTGCGTGTCATAGCCACCAGTCCTTCTGGTCATTCTGGTTATTCACAGTTCCGGTCGCTGGGCTCTTATATATATGGATTGCACTAGCCCTGCTTTGTAATATTTTGTTTAGAACTATCCCCCCCTCACTCACATGCACACACAAATTTTAAAATTCACATTTCCAGGTTTCTGTTTTTCTGGGTTTTGCCAGGTAGGTTAATTATAACTGGGCAAAGAGAAGGTCCTCACATCTGAAGTCCTTTCTCAAATCCCTGCCAACTCAGTGGGGATGAAAACCCATGAGTGAAGTTCTCCATCAGGTCCCTTAAAGAAACTTAGTGGCCAGCATCTGGAGACTGTCCATCTATAATAATAAAAGCGTAATATGCTAATTAGACCAGACAGCTGAACAACCTTCCGGACATCCCTCCTGACAACCTCCTGGACGAAGCTGGGACTGCGAGGGCCGAGCCCCTTGCATGAATTTCATGCATCGGCCTCTAGTTGAACTATAATATTGCTTGATGGGTGAAGCATGAGAACTGAAGGACAGCTAAAGGATTCAATTTAAAGGAACCTACAAGAGAACAAACTAATATAATAAAATACAGGTATTGGAGGAACCTATAATGCAGAAGAGATTCAAGCCACAGCTTGTAATCCTAACTTGCAGGAGTTGGGACTGCACAAAATTGAGCGATAAATAAAGAAAAAAGGGATAAAAAAAAAAAAAAAAACTAAAGAAAAAGGCCCTAGCTGATTGGCTCAGTGGATCGGCCTGCAGACCAAAGAGTCCCGGGTTCGATTCTGGTCAAGGGCATTTAAGTTGGTTGCAGGCTCCTCCCTGGCCCTGATCAGGGCTGATGAAGGAGGTAATATCCTTGTGTCTCTTTCACATCAATATTTCTCTCTGTCTTTCCCTCTCGCTTCCACTCTTTCTAAAAATCAATGGAAAAATATCCTTGGGTGAGGATTAAAAAGAAAAAAGAAAAAAAACTAAAGGAAAAGAATAATTCTCTAGACTTCTCCTTTAAAAAAAATTTATCGATTTCAGAGAGGAAGGGAAAGGGAGATAGAAACATCAGTGATGAGAGAATCATTGATCGGCTGCCTTCTGCACGCCTCCTCCTGGGAATCGAGCCTGCAACCCAGGCATGTGCCCTGACCTGACCTCCTGGTTCATGGTCGATGCTCAACCACTGAGCGACACCAGCCAGGCTGTTAAAATGGCTTTAGATGTATTCCCTACAGTCCCACCTATTATCTGAATAAAATATATATAAGTAGAAGGGAGGAAGAACTCTATAGACATTAGCTATTACCATCAGATTTCAAGGTAGAAGGTCCAAAGGTTCTCTGCAGTCCCTGGCATCACTGTTAATATTGTCAAAACCTCACTTAGGTTCTACATGTTTCCTCGGCTGTTTCCGCTGACACAGGCCTGCAAGACCAGCTGGAGCAGTCCTATGGGTCACACCATCCAGCTCACTGCACGGCCTAGCAGTGGCGTGGAACCCTAGGGAAAAGACAGCGAGCTGGGGATCCGGCCACCAATCCGCTGTGAGCCTCCCCCCCCCCCCCCCCCACGGCAAATAAATGCACCTCTCTGGCCAAGATCCCCATCAGAGAAAATCAGGAGGCGCGGCGCCCGGCTCACCTGCACCCCGCCTCCAGCTGCTGGCACAGCGCGGGCTCCAGCTCCAGGAGGCAGAAGTCGCCGGCGGCCGCGCTGGCCCCCGGGCCGAAGCCCAGGCACTGCACGGCGGGCAGCAGCTCCGCGGGGTTCAGCTTGGCGATCTGCAGCGTCGCGTCCACCTCGTCGCGGGTCCTCCTCATGGCTGCGCGGGGTTGGGGGGCCGCAGAATTAGAAACTAGAACTAAATCTCCCGAGCTGCCGCGACTCGGAAATTTACACGGAACCAAGCTGTTTCTAAAGCGCGCCAAAGTGGCTGGCGGCGTGTTTCCGGGGCGGAGCGCGCTGCGGGCGCATCCCCGGGGAGGTCCCAAAGCCGCTGCGTGCGCCAGCCCGGCTGCTGCCAGGTCTCTGCTGGGCGAGCCCGCGATGTTGCAAAGAAACACTTTCGTTTTTCCGGGGTCATCTCGGTGGAAGCTTTGGCGGCAGAGCTGCGACCCCGCGGCGTGCCACGCGGAACCCTTACCCACCCCTCCCGATGCCCCTCTTATTTACCGACAATACTCCGTTTCCTAGCCTGCAAAATAGTCTCATCTTCTGCTAGTGGTGGGCCTTGAAATAGCACTTTGCACGCATAATTTCATAAACCACAATCCTGTAAAATGGGCCCTCAGTCATCCCGTTTTGCAAATGAGGGAGCAAGCTCCTTGCCTGTGGTTGTACAGCCAAGAGGTGGCAAAGTCTGCTTCCAGCCCAGGCTATGGCTCTAAAACCATCCTGCTGGGTTTGGTGCAAACACTGTGGACCGGGAGCTAGGCCCTGGTGGAATTTATTTGGATCTGGGGACCTTCATATCATATCTAGGAGACACCATCCGTTGGTTGAGTACCTAGTCTGTGCTGGATGGCAAGTTGGGACCAGTGTCAAGAGGAAGCCAACATTTCTGGTGGTCAGAAGGCCCTGCATTTGCCTGCAGTAGACAGGCAAACTCACCCTGTAAGATGTGTAAACCTCCCACTATGTGTTCTCTAAGGCAAGATCTTACAGTAACCGGAATACAAACTTTTAAGAGAAGAGCTCATCATCCCATATAGTAAAAGGCTAATAAGCAAATAGATGGAATGGCGGAATGACCGGTTGCTATGGCGCACACTGACCACCAGGGAGCAGATCTGGGCTCATGGCTGGCAAGCGCAGGGGCGGCAGCGCTAAGGACCCCTCAGGGAATGTCTGCCTGCCTGCTTAGGCCTGTCCCCTAAGCCAGCAGGTGGACATCCCCCGAGGGGTCCTGGACTGTGAGAGAGTGCAGGCAAGCTGAGGGACCCCCCTTCCAGTGCACAAATGTCGTGCACCAGGCCTCTAGTATGCATATAAGTTCCCCGATTAATCTCTCCTCCACATCCCTAAACCCCCACAGCACCCACATCCCCACCTTCCCTCTGAAATTCCTCAGTCTGTTCCATGGTTCTATGTCTCTGTATCTATTTTGTTCATCCATTTATTTTGTTCATTAGTTTCCACACATGAGTGAGATGTGATACTTATCTTTCTCTGACTGGCTTATTTCACTTAGCACAATATTCTCCAGGTCCGTCCATGCTATTGCAAATGGTAAGAGTTCATTCTTTTTCTACTGCCACATAGTATTCCATTGTGTAAATGTACCACAGCTTTTTTATCCACTCATCTGCTGATGGGCACTTGGGCTGTTTCCAAATCTTAGCTATTATAAATTGTGCAGATATGCTTTTATTGTTTCTAAGACTGTAAAGCTATAAAGTTTACTAGGATATGATTTAGGTCATCATTAAGCAGAGCACCCAGCATATAATGGATCTTCATATACATGTTTGCTGAACAATTGAATGAATGAATTGTAATAAAGTTTACTTCTAAGAAGGGGAGTGGAAGAGGACATCAAAAGAGATTTTTGATTTATCTTTAATGTATAGGTTTTAACACTGAGCATATTCATGCATTAAATGTGTAATTAAACACACTAAAAATATTTTCCTCCGTATTACAAAACCCAATGTTCAGACAAACAACTTCAAATGCACAGATGATAAATCATTCATGAATAGAGTAGAGAGAGAAAGGGAGGGAAAAGGGAGAAAGCAAGAGTTGCTCATTTTATTTTGTGGCACATATTTAAGGGAAACAAGAGTAAAAGGAGACCAGTAAGAGCCCAAATGAATGATGAAGGTGGCTGGGTATGAGAAATAATTTTTTAAATAGAATGGGCAACAGTGGCTATTTGATTCGGCATGAGGATTAGGAGAGGGGAAAGAGGCAATGATGAATTCTAGATTCCTGTATGGGCATTTCCTGCCATGTACAACATAGTATAAGAAGGATAGGAACAGATTGGGGTGAGATGGAATGAGTTCTGGTTTTGATATGTGGAGATGGAGAGGCCATGGGAATATACAGGTGAGGACATGCCTTGGACTTCGATCTAGAGATGATGCAGGTTTTCTGGGGCTCCAAGGACCTGAGGGTCTGTGACCCGCTGTGGGTTCTTGACTTCTCACAGGAAAGAATTCAAATATGAGCCAGCATAGAGTTTAAAGTGAAAGTGAGTTTATTAGTGAAGCAGTGAGACTGAGAATAGGCCACTCCACAGACAGAGTAGCCCCCTTTAGCGGAATTTGCTTCCTTTATTGAGGTTCATTTAATCAAGAGTAGAGTATTCAATAAAGGGAAGGAATATGCAGGATCTGCCTGGGCAAGAGGCAGTGATTTCGCAGAGGAGCTCTGCAGGCCATTTTGTGTCCTTATATGGGCTTTTCATTTCTGATCATGGCTGAGAGGGATGTGTCATTTAGCATGCTAATATATTAAGTGGGTGTATAATGAGGCTAGGGGTTACCATGAGGTGAAATCAGTCACCACGTTGGATTGAACTTCTGGTTTTAGGTTATAAATTGGTGTTCTGGGGGTGGTCTTACTTCTTTTTTTTTTTTTTAAATATATTTTATTGATATTTTACAGAGAGGAAGGGAGAGAGATAGAGAGTTAGAAACATCGATGAGAGAGAAACATCGATCAGCTGCCTCCTGCACATCTCCTACTGGGGATATGCCCGCAACCCAGGTACATGCCCTTGACCGGAACCGAACCTGGGACCTTTCAGTCCACAGGCCGACGCTCTGCTCTATCCACTGAGCCAAACCGGTTTCGGCTGGTCTTACTTCTTGATAGTTCCAGTAGCTTTTATTGATTGCAGCTGTTCTGCCACAGACCCTATCTCAGAGCTTGGAATTTGAATAAAGGTGTGGCCAGGAACTAGAAGATAAAGCTTTTATTTTATTTTTAACATTTTCACATTCCTAGAAAATCCTTTTTCTTTTTTTGTTAATTCTCACTAGAGGATATTTTTTTCCATTAATTTTAGAAAGAGTAGAAGGGATGGGGAGAGACAGAGAGAAAGAAACATCCATGTGAGAGACACATTCATTGGTTGCCTCCTGCATGCACATCGAATCCTTGACCCTCCCAACCACTGTGCCAAACCGGCTAAGGCTAAAAATAAAGGTTTTAAATGCTTGTATAGGGTAGTAATAATTGTGCCTATGAATGAGATCACCCAGGAAGAGGGTGACGTACAACTGAACACTGGGCTGAAAATGAAGGTTTACCAACATTTGAGGTGGGAGGAAAAATAGAATAAAGTAGCGTCTTGGAAACTATATTACCTTATGTTTACATAAATTACTCTGGATAAAGAAGTTCTGATTTACAAGATTCATTTAATTCTATGGGAAATAAGTTAAATTCTAACTTCCTTTGTTAAATAAGCCTTAAAGGCGTTGCTTATAAAACAAGCAGAATTTTCTCCACTAGATGGTGGTATTGTTTTGTTTCACAGAAACACTGCCCTAGAAAAGTGAAGGAATATCAAATATTTACTGAACTTCGTACCCTATATATATTATCTCATCCAATCCCTACAATAGTATAAGTCAGATCATGACAATCTTTGTTCAAAATCCCCCAGTGGATTCATATCTTTAGAGTTAAAAAGAAAAGTCCTTACTAAGGCCCTTAAAACCTTATACAATCTCTATTGTAATCCCTCCCCCACATTCTCTAAATTCATAGGCTACACTTCTGCCTCAAGGCTATTCTGTTTTTAAAACAACCTGATTGAGATATAAATTAAGTAAAATAAACTGCACCTATTTAAAGGGTATAATTTAATGACTTGACAAATGCAGATCATTCTCATTGAGGCAGGATAGGGAGAAGCCAGGAAAATTCCTTGGCAGGTGGAATGGGGAAACAGATAGCTTATTCAAACTGGCCTCAGGCAGCACCCTACTCACCTGCCTTCTATACCCTTGCAGGGCCACTCCCTTAAGCATCAAGCCCTCAGCACAATGAGGTTCTGATCAGCATCAAATAATCTTAGGAACAAAGCCTTTGATCTGTTGACCCCAGACACAGAGTTTTGCTCAAACTACAAATAATATCTAGGCCTTGTGTTTCAGATCCAGGCCCAGAAAAGCAGCAAAACCGGATGAAGCGATGCTGTGGTTGACCTCAGGACCAGATGCATTTACCAATGACTAGCGCCAACCAATCAGTAGGGACCACACCCTGACTCAATACACTCATTTTGGTGAATCAGCGTATTAAAGGACACACCTGTAAAGCTGATGAATATTCTATTGAGATCCTACCTTGAGGCTCCCCTAAAATTCTAGCCTTTAGGAAACTGATAAAAACCCTAAGACAACAGACACTGCACATGCTCTCCCTGAAGCATGCCCCTGCCTTCTTTCTCCTAAGCTCTAAAGTTCCCACAAGACTTAAAACCAGGGGAGCAGTGGGCAGCTCCAACTTGTCACTGGCTAACCCCCCTGAACCTGGTTCCAAGGTCTCTTCTTTGCCTCTGTAACTTGATTCCTGAGACCACATAGGCCAGCTGTCTCACTTCTGCCTCTGAGACTTTCTTTCTGAGCAGTCCACTTGAATCTTCTCTTCCAGTGTATTTTTGCTTTGTATGTTAAGTAAACTTCTTGTGTTACAGTTATTGGCTCTGAATTCTTTCTTTGCCACACTCAAGAACTGAGAGCCAACATCAGCAGTTACACTCATCACCCCAAAATTTTTCTTATGTCCCTTAGAAAAAGAAGGAATATTTATTAAATATGAACTGCTATGTACTTTGGGTTTGCTTTACTTTTTTTTCTAGTTTTTATTTTTTTAATCATTGATTTTAGGCCTTTCTTCTTTTCTAATATAAACAGTTAAAACTATAAATAAATTGCCAAAACCAGTTTGTCTCGGTGGATAGAGCATCGGCCTGCGGACTGAAGGGTCCCGGGTTTGATTCCGGCCGGGGGCATGTGCCTTGGTTGTGGGCACATCCCCAGTGGGAGGTGTGTGGCAGGCGGCTGATCGATGTTTCTCTCTCATCGGTGTTTCTGACTCTCTATCCCTATCCCTTCCTCTCTGTAAAAAATCAATAAAAATATATTTAAAAAACAAACAAACAAAAAAAAACTATAAATCTTCCTCTAATCTCTGTTTTAGTGGTATCCCACAAATTTTGAAACATTATCTTTAATTATCACCCGTTTGAAATATTTCCTAATTCTGTTTGTAATTACTTTTCCCCCTGAGTTGTTTAGGAGTGAGTTGTATTTCCAGATATTTGTGATTTCCTAGGTTGTTTCTGAGGGGCAGTAGAGTGTATCATCCAAAAATATGACTCTTTCAGATATTAATTATTTTAAGCTGATTACTTTTAAGAAACAAAATACTCAGAAAGAACCTTTGATCTTCCCCCTAAAAAGAATTTAGATAAAGGATGAGGACCTGCTTAATGAAGGGAGATATCATCATAGATAACTATCCAGGGGTGGGCAAACTTTTTGACTCCAGGGCCACAATGGGTTCTTAAACTAGACCTGAGGGCCGGGAACAAAAGCATGGATGGAGTGTTTGTGTGAACTAATATAAATTCAAAGTAAACATCATTACATAAAAGGGTACGGTCTTTTTTTTTTTTTTTTTTTTTTTAGTTTTATTCATTTCAAACTGGCCGGATCAGGCCCGCAGTTTGCCCACGGCTGGCTTAACCTGAACTAGTGTGTGATAAACAGGGAGGAACCTAGCAAAGCCTTTTATCAAAGTCTTCTCTGTGTCCCATTGTTTCAAAATGACCCAACAAACATTTGTTTACTAAACTTTAACTCTTTACTCATCTCCTTTTAAATTGACTTCCTTTTGAAGTCCTAGACCCCTATCGTCCCCCTCTTTAGTTCAGAATGACAGATATACCTCATTATGCTTCACTTTCTGGTGAATTTTAATGTGAAGTCCTTGTGATTTTCTCCTGTTAATATGCCTTATTTGGCCAGCCAGCAGAACAAAGAGGAAATGGGCAAAGTTCTCCTATCATTGCTTTGTTTGTTATTTTTTAGAAATTTATTAATTATTAGAGAGAGACAGGAAGAGAAGGAGAGAGAGAGGGGAAAAAACATTGATTTGTTATGCAGTCATCATTGGTTGAATCTTGTATGTGTTCTGACCTGGGATCCAACCTGAAACCTAGGCATGTGTCCTGGCTGGGAATTGAACCCAAGACCCTTTAATGTATGGGCCAACACTCCATCCAACTGAACCACATCAGCCAGGGCAGCTTTGTGTGTTATTTTATTTTATTTGTTTTTTATTGTATGTGTGCGTGTGTGTGTGATTTTAAAATTTCATTTTTATTTTATTTTGCTAGTATCAGTCTTTAATGGATTGAATACACACACACACACATATGCACACACACACACACACACACACACACACACACACACACACACATATATACTCCTGGTCCCTCCCCACCAAAGTTTGAGAAGCACTGGTTCCAGAGCACAGAAACAGCCAGAAGGCATGAAGGAGATAAGTCAGGTGAGCTGGAAGAGAAGGCATACATTTAATAGTTTCTACCTGTGACAAGTGCACTCATTAAGTTGTACTTAATAATCTCAGCAACCCCATGGGATTGGTGATATAGTCCCTTTATTTAAAATATTTTTTTATTGATTTCAGAGAGGAAGGGAGGAGAGAGAAAGAGAGAGAAACATTAATGATGAGAGAGAGAGAGAGTCATTGATCAGCTGCCTCCTGCACGTCTGCCACCAGGGATCAAGCCCGCAACCCAGGGCATGTGCCCTTGACCGGAATTGAGCCTGGGACCCTTCAGTCTGCAGGCTGGTGCTCTATCCACTGAGCAAAACTGGCTAGAGCAGTGGTATAGTCTTAACTTTACAAAGGAGGACAAAAAAAAACTCAGAGAAGATAATGAACTCGCCCCAATGGAGCCAGGAATCAAACCGGGCTGTCTTTGAATTTTCAGTCCCTCTAAGATCTTCACATTGGATCAATTGTCCTGTCAGTGTGCTTCTCTTGTCTATCAATACCTATGATCATAGTTCATTCTGGGACCAGCTATTCCAGAGCCCACGGTCCTGCATTGCTTCTCACATGTCCTCAGCAGTCAGTTCACTCATCTTTTACTAAGAAAAAGAGTCTGTTTTCTAACCCAATGGAGCATGGTGTGTCTCATATGTCAAAAAGAAAGGTTAAAACAATATCAGCAACCACTTCCCCATTTCCCATCCACACGCACACACACACACACACACACACACACACAAACTTTGCAAACATGTAAAATAAGTTCTGCTCTCTCCCTCTCACTGGAGTAATCAGGTATTTTCCTGACTTGAATTGCTTTCCCTTTTGTTAATGTGCTTTTAAAAAAATAATAGTTTATTTTTATCATAAACTTTTATGATGAGTTTTTTTTATCAAAAACTTTTTCTCAGAAACTATTAATCAAGAAAGCATTTTACAAGACATTTTTTATTTTTATTTTTCAAATAAAGAAAGATGCCCGAATTCAAATGAAAACACGAGTAGATTTAAAAGGGAGAAAAAAAATCAAAGATATTCATGATAGTGATATGATTTACAATGGGAGGCAGAGCTTTTGGATAAAACAAAGTGTTGCTTGAACAATGAATACTTAGACATGTGTACCAATTTAATGCCTTTTCATTCTGCAATTTCAAAAAGCTTAAAATCATTAAATTAAATAGAGATTTAGTGGGGCCAGGTCTTCTCTTTTCTTCATTTTGAAGGACTAATAATTAAAAAATTAATTAGAGGTAACTTGAGAAAAAAGGTTTTGTCTAGCATCATAAAGAGAACAGCTATTGAACACATTTAGTATACATGAAAACTTTACATAATGTTATTTAATTTAAGCCACATAACATCCCAAAAGGTAGGTATTTTTTTTTATCCTGCTTTATTGATAGGAAATAGAGGTCCAGGGAAGTTAAGTAACTAGCATAAGGCTTCGAAGTTAGTAATGACGAGATCAGAAGAGAAACTGCATGTGTGAGTGTGAAGCCCATGCAAACTCTTGATATTCTATTTTACAGGATTAAAATATAAGCAAAAAACAGCTGTTAAACTCATTAACTCTGGGATGTCTACTTTGCTAAATTACTTTATTTGATGCAGAATGAGGCTCTTAGAATCACATTCACTGGGAACTTTTTCTCACTTTGTTTACATGTTTGCATTGGACTATTTAAAAAGTTAAGAAATGTAGATAATTTCTTTTGGCAAAAGAGTTGCCTAATACTCATTGTTAAATTCAGGAGGCAATTGGACAATTGTTCTTCTTCTGCAGTGTGGTTGAGGATGGGAATCTACAGAAGTAGGGTTTGAGGGCTGTGCAACTTTTTAGGTGTGATATTTAGGCAAACTAGTTCATCTTTCTATGCCTAAGCCTTTCCTTTGTAAATTGACATTATAAATACCTAACTCTCAGGCTTTTTGTGAGAACAAATTAAATAATATAAACAAAGTGCTTAGCACCATATAAAGCACAGAATAAATGTTCAATGAATTGTTGCAAATTTTAAGTTAATTTAAGTAGTGATCTTGCAACATGTTGGAAAAGGCTTTAGTGATCTTTAAAAACAAAATGCTAATAACAAAACCAAACAAAAAAAGCAGTAAGCTTTCAACACAAGAGTACAAATACTTGAATAGCAGAACTGATATAAAATATACCAAAGAAGAGCAGTTGATTTTTAGCAGCCCTCTCATTTTCATTTTTATCTTGTAGACTTCTACTACATATAGGCAACTGAGAGATCATGTTTTGCAAGATATTGCTAATTTAAAAAAATAGTTTCACATTTATTTGTTGTAAGGGTGCAGATATTTGTATTTATGCAAATACTGTAACAAACTGCACAAACCTTCAATACACAGATAGTCTTTTACTACAACAATGACTGCTGCCATTACCATTACTCGGGTTTTCCTGTAGACCAGGCTCTGACCCTGCATGAGACATGAAAACAGGACACTTGGCATTAGTCAAAGTTCCTTCCCTATTCCCTGAAAGGTTGACAATACCATTAAATCCCTATTTTAAGAGGCAATCTTCTTTAAAAAAAAAAATTTTTAATTGATTTCATAGAGGAAGAGGAAGGGAGGGAAGATAGAAACATCAATGATGAGAGAGAATCATTGATCGGTTGCCTCCTGCATGCTCCACAATGGGGATAGAGCCTGCAACCCGGGCATATGCCCTTGACCGGAATAGAAGCTGGGACACTTCAATCCGCAGGCCTACTCTCTATCCACTGAGGCAAACCAGCTAGGACTAAGAGGCAATCTTTTAAGCACACAACTTTGAAGCCAGAATGTCCTGGGTTTGATTCTTACTTCCTGCACTTAGCTGCTAGCCTTGGACAAGTTTCTCGATTTCTCTGAGCCTGCTTCTGGATATAAAATGAAGACAATATCCATTTTATGGCTTTTTTGCATTAATTAAGGAAGGTAACAATTACCTGAAGCATCTTTAATGCAACACCTCTCAACAAGTGGTACCCACAATTATTTTTATTTTGTAAAATTGGAAACTGAGAATTATTTGTAGGCGTGGAGCTGGATCCCAGATCTGTCTGATTCTTAGGCCAGCGTTCTTTATTGATTACAACATAAGATAAGTAAATTGTCTTTGATAAAGGGGATTAGGGGAAAAAATACTTAATTTCTCCATGCCCTGCAGTGACCTGTAGATTCTTTATCGTTCACTATTTAGCTATACTGTTAATTTTTTTTTACTTTTTAGCAATTTGGGGCATGGAAAGTATAGTCAAAATACCTTCACACTTGTTTAGTAACCTCCCAGCCTGTCCTCAGGGTCCCACAGCAGAAGCTCACCTAATTCAACCTTCACCAGTGCACAAAACGCACCAACGGTGCCCCGCCCAGATGTTTATATTTTCCTCCCTCGGCCACGCCCCCCGACCACGCGGGGCTCCGGCCACGCCCCCAAGCTGGAGTTCCAGGAACAGACTTGCCTAGCACCTCAGCCTGCCCACAGGGATTCCCTTTCCAGCCAATCGCGCGTGAGCAACGGGATTGCCCCTAACAAATATGGCGGGCGAGGCCTCGCTGAGGGCAGTCTGATTTAACACCCAAACCCGGCGGCCAGCGAAGCCAGTGGTAGCGACGCGGCCCCGAGCATGGAGGGCGGCAGCGCGGGCAGCGGCGGCAGCGACAGCAGCCCCAGCGGGAGTGGCGGGGCGCAGCAGAGGGAGCTGGAGCGCATGGCTGAGGTCCTGGTCACCGGGGAGCAACTACGGTAAGGCGTGGGGCAGTGCCGGTGGGCTCGCGGGGGCAGTGCCAACCTGTGCCCGCAGCAGTCCCGCGCGCACGCGCCGTGGCTCGTGGCTTGTGACTCGCGTGGGGCTCCGGCGTGGCTGCGGGCGCGTGGATCGTCCCGCGTGGCGTCCTGCGGCACCGGCGCCGGGTTCTAGAGGCGGACGCAGGCGAGCGGGTGGTGCGCCCAGCGCCCTCAGACGCGCTATTGCCCACTGCGCGCGCTCCCTCTTCCCAGCCTCCTGGGCGCTGCCAGGCCTCCCGGTTGACAGCCGGTACCCAATCCGCCTAAAGAGCCAGAGGGGTCAATGTGGGGCCCCTCAGTGGCCCCAGCCCCATCTCTTCACTCCTAGGAAAAAGGAACCTGTCCAACGATCGTCTCCATTTAAGGTTTTCTTTTTTTGCTGGCAAGTCTTGCTTCACTTCCCCGAGCCTCAGCATTTCGCCTTTAAAATGGAGCTGATCACGGCGACTCTCTTGAAAGGTGGTGTGAGGGTTAAACTGAGAACATTTTTGAGAGACTGTACCTATCCTGAAGTAGGCAAGTCCTCCTCAGCCGTCATTTAGGTCCGCAAGGGGGCGTGGAGGCACCTTGTCCCGCTGCCCTGCTGCGGAGTCAACTCCCCCAGCGCGCACATTTTGGGCTGCTGAGTCCATTGGCCTGGCTGCTGCAAGAACTAGGATTTGAAGGGTCTCACCCAGGACAGGCAGTTTCCCCCCAAAACTAACCCCACTTTACCATTCCCATCTCATCCTGGACCTTCTTCTTGGATGCATGTTTGAGAATTGCACTTATGGTCTGACCGGTTCTGCAGCTGCCCTTCTTGGGGTCGTAAATCAGTTTGCTGGGGAAAAAACCCTGGTTCTGCAGCATTTGAGCCACAAGTTGCCTGCCAGTCTCTAGCCCTGGGGGAACGACGCGCACACTGGTTCCTTCTAGTTCTTGATTTGAATCTCCAGGCTCCTTATGGTTTTCTAAATGCTGGGTTTCAGATATGAAGGAGAGAACATCTTGCAGAGATTCCTAAGATTTGGAAATCACCCTGCTTGCAGCACTTAGATTGAGGAAGTAAATATTGGAAGTCAGAATTGAGTTTAACGTTACAAAAACTGCCCATTTCTATTCCTTGATGATTTTTTAATGTATAGCCAAATTGAAGTGAACAAAACCTTGTTTCCCTTCATCAAGAATATTTCTCCTGGAAAAATTAAAACACAGTAAAGATTTTATAATTCAATCTGAAACTACATAGTCTTTTTAAAGTCCTCAATTGGATACATATACTTTCCTTTAAAATAATAAATTGCAAAAAAATAAAGAAAGAAAAGAAAATGATAAATTGCATGGTGCCTGCCTTCATCCAATACTTACTTTGACTTTCAAAATGTAGCTTAAATGCTCCTTTCTGGAGGGTCCCCAGGAGTCTTTACTCCCATCCTCCCTAGCACCACTCCATACTACAGCAGGTAGGAGGGCCATACTTAGCATGTTGGTAAGAAGATAGAGGGTTCTCTCTCACTCAAGAGTTAGACTGGGTTTGAATTTTGCTCTGCTACTTCTTAGCCAAGAGACAGCATTTTGTTTTGATAATGACTTTAAGCCAGTGTGAGTCCTGGGTTTGCCACTTACTAGAGTGGGATCCTGGACCAGTTTCTTAACTAAGAATGATGAGTAATAATGGAACCTACCTCATAGTGCTGTTTGGGGATTAAATAAATTAGTGCTTAGAACAGTGCCTGGTATATATGTAGTAAGCACCAGAACTGCATTAACTATTATAGCTCTGCAACCGTGGACAAGTTAATTTACTTCTTTGAAACTCTTTCCTCCTCTGAAATGGTAATGAAGGTAAGTACTTCTTGGACTTGTGAGAATTTGCCCCTGGGCTCCAAGTATTAATGAACATTCAACAAATGGTTGCTGGAATTAATTAGTATTATTAGTCTCTGTGTGTCACCACATGTGACTTCCAGCCAAACAAGGTCTGGCAGGGAGGACTGGGTGGTGGTGAAGATCGCAGGTATAGAAACAGGCTGCCTAGGCTCTTATTCTGCCTCTGCCTTTTACTAGTGACTTTGGGACAATGTACTTCACTTCTCCATGCCTCAATTCCATTCCTTTTGCAAGAATTTTGTGGGGATTAAATGAGATGCTATATATAAAAGGCTTAGTAAATGTTAGCTATTTATAGTCATTGCTTTTTCAAAAATCTCACCTGAAGATATATTTTCATTGATTTTTTTTCTTTTTTTTTTTTAGAGCAAGTGGAAGTGGGTGGAGAGAGAGAGCAAAAGATAGAGATAAACATCAGTGTGAGAGAGAAACATCCATAGGTTGCCTCCTGTATGCGCCCTGACTGGGCATGGAACCTCAACCTAGGTATGTGCCCTGCCCTGGAATTGTCCTGCAACCTTTTGGTGTATGGGATAACGTTCCAACCAACTGAGCCACCTGACCAGGCCTATAGTCATTGCTTTTTAAAGTCTCATCTTAGCACTGTGCCTGGAACATAATAATTACTCAATAAATATTTGAATGACTAGTGTGTGTAATTAAATATACTACTGTAAATACAGTTAATATAATGTCCAGCCCAGCTGGCATGGCTCAGTGGTTGAGCGTGGACCTATGAACCAGGAGGTCACGGTTCAGTTCCTGGTCAGGGCACATGCCGGGGTTTCAGGCTCAGTCCCCAGTGTGGGGCGTGCAGGAGGCAGCCGATCAATGGTTCTCTGTCATCATTGATGTTTTTATCTCTCCCTCTCCCTTCCTCTCTGAAATCCAGAATTTAGGGATTTAAGTGGCTTTTGGCCCTGGCTTCTTGCCTCATAAAGGAGTGGGCATGCAGCCATCCTTGCTGTCACTGTCACACTTGATGTTACGCCCCTGGCTGCTCTCTCACCGTCTGATTGTGGGGACTTTGTGATGTGCAGCTTTCCGACCTCAAATTGCTTCACACATACACAAATTCTTCTTTGCCTTTTTGCTTATTCATTACTCTCTGCGCCACCAAAGATGAGGTAAGAAAAGAGGAAACTAAGGATTGGGATTTGAAATACAACAATTGGTTTCCTCTGGCCAGTGTGGCTCGGTTGGAGCGTCGTTCTCTACAAGAGAAGGCGGTGGATTGGATTCCTAGTCAGAGCACATGCCCAATTTGTGGGTTCGATCCCTGGTTGGGCACATGTGGGAGGCAACTGATCAATGTTTTTCACATCAATGTTTCTCTTTCTTTCTCTCTGAAGTCAATAAAAAGTTGGCTTCCAGGCCCAGCTCTGTGAGTTTTATTTATTTATTATTTATGTATGTATGTACATATTATTTTTAATTATCTTTCTGGGGGACAAGTCAATTAGGCATTCTGAGTCTTAGTGCTCTTACCTGAAGAATGGGAATAATGATATCCTCCCATATAAGGTTTGTGGTATTGGATCCAATGGAATATAACATGGAAAGGAACATAGCGAAATAAATCAATACACTGATGAGTTGTTATGATTATTATAAGCTCCATAGGTGAAATGAGGACTGTCCACACTCCTGACCCTTTGGATAGAGCAGGTGGTTGTCCGAGGACATGCAATCAAGTAACAGACTTAAAATCATTTCCTGCTTCCTTTCCCAGCCTGACCGAGGGCTTCTTTTCCTAATCTCTTCATGCTTCCCCTTGTCTAAAATGCTGTCTTCCTCACCCAATGTATTTTCATGTTTTTACATCTAAAAAATGCATTTGGATACCACTTCACATTGCCAGGATGGCGATAATAAAAAAACACAAAACACATAATAATAAGTGTTGGCAAGGATATGGGGAAATTGGAACCCTTGTACAGTGCTGGTGGGAAGGTAAAATGATGCAACCACTTTGAAAAATAGCATGGAATTTTCTTAAAGATTAAACACGGAGTTACAACATGACTCAGCAGTTTTACTCATATATATATATATATATTTTCAAGAGAAATGAAAATGTATGTCTGCATAAAAATTTGTAAACAAATTTTCACAGCAGCATCTATATATGTAAAAGCCTAAGTGACCAAATGACCAGTTGACTGATCGCTATGACGCGCACTGACCACCAGGGGACAGAGGCTCAATGCACAGGATTGGGCTCTCTCCTGTCTGGATTGGGCCTGCAGGGATGGGGCCTGTGGAGATTTGGCCTGCAGGGATCAGGCTCCTCCTGTTTGGATCAGGCCTGTGGGGATTGGCCAAAACCGGCTATTCGAACATCCCGAGGGGTCCCAGATTGCGAGAGGATGCAGGCCAGGCCAAGGGACCCTACCCTGTGCACCAGGCCTCTGGTTGTACATAATAGCCAATCATAGAAATAACTCAAATGTCCATCAATTGATGAATGGATAAACAATGTGTGGTATATCCACTCAATGGGATAGCTTCTATACTAATAAAAGGGTAATATGCTAATTAGACCGGGGGAGACCTTCTGGGAGACATTCTCGATGTCCTTCTGGACAAAGTCATGGTGGCAGGGCTGAGGCAGAGGTGGTTAGGGACGATAAGGCCAGGAGGGGAGGGCAGTTGGGGGCGAGCAGGCCTGCAAGCAGGTAAGCAATTAGAAGCCAGTGGTCCCAGATTGCGAGAGGGATGTCCGACTGCCAGTTTAGGGATCAGGCCTAAGCCAGCAGTTGGACATCTCCTGAAGGGTTCCAGATTGGAGAGGGTGCAGGCTGGGCTGAGGGACACCCCCCCACACACACACACAAATTTCGTCACCAGGCCACTAGTCCAATATAATAAAAGGGTAATATGCAAATTGTCCCCTCTACCAGGAGTTCCACTAGGAGTTCGACCAGGGGGCAGGGCCCCCAAGCCAACTGCCCATACCCCCTCCCCCCAGCCGGCCCTGCCCATGATCCCACCATCTGTGCATGAATTTGTGCACCAGGCCTCTAGTTTGACAATAAAAAAAGTGCTGATATAATGCTACAACATGGAGGCCCTTGAAAACATTATGCTAAATGGAAGGACTTAGACACAAAAGGACACATACCATTTATATGGAACTTTCAGATCAGGTGAATCTATAGAGATAAAAAGTGGTTGCCTGTGGCAGTAGGAGGGTGATGGAGAGTGATTGCTGATGGGTAATAGAATTTCTTTTTAGAATGATGAAAGTTCTAAGCTTGATTGAGGTGATGATTTACATCACTGTGGATATACTTAAAACCATCGAAATATCACATTAAATTGATGGAGTGTGTGGTATGTGAATTATATCTCAAGGAAACTATTACAAAAATGCATTTGGGTAACACATTAGAGTGATGAAAGCTAAAATATTTAAACTTGTTAAATAACCTTTTTGTTTTCTTTTTTGATTGGCCAAAGAATGCAGTGATATTTATCATTAATTCAGTAACGCATTATTACCACACCAGAAGGGACTGACATTTTACATATATATTTTTACAGTATTATTCTTGATACAAAACAAAGTTATCACAAATAGTTAAGGAAACCTTCTCAGAACATTCTTAATTTGAAAACCATATATAAATCCTTCGTATTAGTGGGATTTTATACTATGACTTTTCAAATCATTAGTTTTTTTTATATTTTATGTAGAAATCTTTTCTCTGGAAATTTGCCCATGCAATCATAAGATTCTAAGTATGACATCCAAAATCCACCTCTTGTTTATTCTGTAAGCTAGTCTTGAAGATATTTGACAAGAAAGTGATTTATAATAGAGCAGTTAGATAAAGAAGCCCAACAATATCACTGTTCTTTTTGTGCTAATGGTAAGCATGATAATAACTATGACACTTATATGGCATTTATTACCTGCCAACGACTCTTGTAACTGTGTATCTATCTATCTATCTATCTATCTATCTATCTATCTATCTATCATCTATCTATCTTTAATTCTTCTAGCAACTTTTATTGCCATCATTTTACAGATGAGAAAACTGAGGAATGGAGCATTTAAACTAACTAGCCATAGGTTATTCAGCCAGAAAGTGATAGAGCTGGGAGTCCCTGCTTATCAGCAGCACGCTAGACTGCAATTTAATGGTGTCCTCAACTAGTGATTTAAAGGATTACAAATGTAATGGCAAGACAGATGTAAAACAGAATTATACAACTATCACATTCTACTGTGACAACTCTTGCAAACAAACAAGCAGGCAAATGTTTTTTTTTCCATTCTGTTGGGAAAAATAGAATTTGTTCCTAGAAGGGTTTATGTTTTGACAAGATAGAATGGCCACTTTACTCACTATTAGCCAGGTCTTCCTTGTCATGTGGTTTTGAAAACTTAATTGATCTATATATTCCTTCTCATTTTGTAATCATTATAATGGGAAGATAAATTGCAGTTCACTATTTTGCCAGCTGTTAAGTGGGAAAGAATATTAAGAATGTAATGAGGACTGCTTAATTAAGAGAAAATGTTTCAAGCATTTCAGTTATTGCAGAGCTATCTAGTCTAAATATGCTAACTGCCACAATCTCATCCAATCACTAGAGCTGGTTCCCTAAAAGCAATTTACTAAGCAAAGAGTTTTAGCTAAGTTGTAGGAAATTGCAGTTCCTTCAGATGGTTAGATTTTTTGTTATAACAGACTGCCTTTCAAGACTCTTACAGCCATGCTAGGGCCTTTTTCATAGAAACTCATTGAATAAATGTTGAGTTGCTTTTCAGAGTTTGCTTTGCATGTGTTAATGCAGTATGCAGATAAAAGGTAAAAGCCAACTCATTGAACCAAAGACCAAGCTACAATAAAATAAATCTAAGATGCGGAATTTAGAGCATACAGAATAGAAAGAAAGAGAAGCAGTTCATTTTACTGCATTTTGAACTTTAGGAGCTTTAGGTTGGCATAGAGCAGTGGTTCTCAATCTTCTGGCCCTTTAAATACAGTTCCTCATGTTGTGACCCAACCATAAAATTATTTTTGTTGCTGTTTCATAACTGTAATGTTGCTACTGTTAGGAATCGTAATGTAAATATCTGATATGCAGGATGGTCTTAGGTGACCCCTGTGAAAGGGTCGTTCAATCGCCAAAAGGGTCGCGACCCACAGGTTGAGAACCGCTGGCATAGAGAATGTCTTAGGGGACAGCCCCTACTGGTGACTTTTATTTATTTATTTTTTTTATTTTTATTTTTTTAAATATATTTTTATTGATTTTTTTACAGAGAGAAAGGGAGAGAGATAGAGAGTTAGAAACATCGATGAGAGAGAAACATCGATCAGCTGCCTCCTGCACACTCCCCACTGGGGATGTGCCCGCAACCCAGGTACATGCCCCTGACCGGAATCGAACCTGGGACCTTTCAGTTCGCAGGCCGATGCTCTATCCACTGAGCCAAACCGGTCTCGGCTGACTTTTAATATGAAAGCTCAGCTATACCAGACTCTGTAACTGCCTAGAAATAGCAGGAAATAGCTGGAAAGCTACTGCCCAGAGCAATCACTGAAATCTGAGGATCGAAATGGAAGGAATACACCTTATTCTTCTAAACAGGAGAGAATGTCTATTCTGGAGTCGGGAAATTACTGCCTGTTCAGATTAAAGCGGAGGCGGGGCGGGGGGAGAGGGGGGAACGGGGCGCTTTAGAAAATGGACAGTCACTGTATTTGGAGTCAATGCAGAGAAGTCTGGTGTAGAGTGTTGAATTGCCTTTGAACTAGAGGCTTTTCCAACATACATACCTGCTCCTGTGACTATCTATTCTGTTTTGCAAATTGGAATTGAGGCCAGCGAGCACAGTTCTGGCACAGAGAAAGCCCACAGTGGATTCTTGTTAGCTGGAGAGAGAGCATGTGGAAGTGCTTTGTCTCTTGCAAAAAAATCATGCAAATGGAAGACAGTAAGGGCTCAATAAATGACTGTTTATACCCATATGCACTTATTCTTATGTAAAGTCATCACACTTTTCTTTATTCCTCTCATTATCTACCAAGGAGGGCAGGGCTCCATATCTGAGATCCTTGTTTCACTATTTATCAGCCTTAACCAAACTTGGAAGCCTATGTCAGTGATTGTTTTCATGGGTTATTAGGTACTTGGAGAACAACATTGGAGACAGGGTGGGGACAGAGGGCTTAGTGGGTCAGACAGCATGCTTGCAAGCAGCTGTTCCCAGTGGCACTGCCAGGAGGGGCAATAGGAGCTATTTTCATCAGGGCTGTCTGGGATGGTGCCATCCTGGAAGAGTTCAGAGAGAATACCAACTACTCAGGTCTGCAGAGAGTCATTTTTTTTTTCTGTGGATTTGAAAATATTTTTTAGGTTTGATAGGAGAAGTGAGATGAAGAGAGAGAACACACCGGGAGTGTGGGACAAGATAGTGTTTCCTATGTACAGTTTTCAAATCCTCAGCTTGTGCTAGGGTATGGCAAGAGGGGACAAATGCCAGGGCCCCCAGCTCAGGGAAGCCCATGGCAGCTGCAGAGGAGGAGATAGTTAGCAGCTAGTGTCATCGGGAAAGGCTCAAAGTTTGCCACTTTTAAGCCTCAGCTGCTACTTGTGGTTCTATTATTGCTGTTTGATTTTTTTGTGTGCTTGTTTATTTGTTTCAATCCTGCTGCAAATATATTAAAGGGTCATTTTTTTTAATGTTAAAGAAAGATTTAGCATGTTCTTCCACAATATTAGGACCTACAGATTCTGGTTCTGATATTTGCCCAGAGATTCCAAGCCATGGCTCAACACCAATTGAGGTCTTGGCCCTATTTAGTTCATCCAGCTCTGGGGGGCTCTCCGTTGGGTGGCAAAATTACCACGTATTACAGCTACAGAGAACTGAACCGTGTGTTTTGTGACAGATCAGGCAGGATTCAGAAGAACCAGTTTTAGCCCAGAATGCTCATTAGCTACTCTGATCTTGATTTAAGATAAGGTAAACAAATTGACATTCTGATGTACAATCTTTCATTAAGAAAGTCTCATTTCATGCTGTCCTAGTTTCATTAGGCTTAGGTTAGTTGCTGCATTTTTATTATCTGTGAAGTTTGGCCATTTTCTAACAACTTGTGAAATTCTGGAAGAATACACTATGAGTGGCATCTTGGCAGAAAAAGCAAGGAGGATTTGGAAGAAGGTAGTGTAGAGATATATACGCAATTATGGGCTGGTCAAGAACAACCAATATATGAAAGGACAAATTTATAAAGCAAATATATTAAGAAAGGACCGTTTTTTTCCATGTTGAAAAAAATTTAGTATGTATTTTATTGAAAACCTTGGGTTAATTTTCTATTTAAAGTGCAATTCTCGCCCAGTCGTTGTGGCTCAGTGGATTGAGTGTCCATCCATGGACCAAGAGGTTCCTGGGAGTCCCCAGTTTGATTCTCAGTCTTCAATGGATAAATTTTAATAATGGATTAGACATAGCTAAAAAGAGAATTAGTGAATCAGAAGGTAGAACAGAAAAATATCTAGGCTGAAACATTGCTCGGGGTGGGCTTAATCCCCAGTAGGCTGTGTGTACAGCCCATTGATGTTTCTATCTCTCTCTCTCCCTCTCTCTTCCTCTCTATCTAACCTTAATAAAAACATATTTAAAAAAGTAATTCTATTTATAAATTTTTCACACTATTTTCAGGCACATATATTGAGTCCAGAATAGCATGAATTTCTTGAATTGTAGAAATTCTGTTTTGCTTCCCAATTCTTTTCCTCTTCCACAGGAGGAAGGAGAATGGAGTAAACTTAGGTCCTGTCTTCATTGAATGTATTTCTTTTTAATTCTACTTACCCTTACTTTTTAACTTTTCCATTAACAAAAGTGACTTTCACAGAATATATTCCCTGAAAAAAAAGCAAGTGTTTATTCCCTGTGGTGATATATGGCTATTTTACATTGAGGTATAAAGTGCCCCTTGTATCATCTTTAGTTAAGCAAAAATAAGGTTGATGAAATATAACTTTATCAGCCTTGGCTGGGTAGCTCAGTTGGTTAGAGCATCATTCTAATATGGGAAGGTTGTGGTTTTGATTCCCAGTAAGGGCACATAAAAGAATAAACCAATGAATGCATGGCTAGATGGAACAACAAACTCATGTTTCTCTCTCTCTGAAAAAGTATTAAAATAAAATAAAATAGACCTTTACCAAAGCTCCTACTTAATGTACTACTTTCTTCTTTTTTAAAAATAAGAGTTGATTTGCCGAAACCGGTTTGGCTCAGTGGATGGAGCGTCGGCCTGTGGACTGAAGCGTCCCAGGTTCGATTCCGGTCAAGGGCATGTACCTGGGTTGCGGGCACATCCCCAGTAGGAGATGTGCAGGAGGCAGCTGATCGATGTTTCTCTCTCATCGATGTTTCTAACTCTCTATCCCTCTCCCTTCCTCTCTGTAGAAAAATCAATAAAATATATTAAAAAAAAAAATTTAAAAAAAAAAAAGAGTTGATTTGAGCCTAACTGACATATTCCAGGGAGGAATATCTCAAATGCTCCTCTATTTTCTTCTTAAGAACTGACATAACAAAGTTTAGATCTGAGGTGTTAAGACAATAATCTAATGCATGCCCATGACTCATTTTCCTTCACAGTTGTTAGATTTTATCTTCTTAATGACTGGCTTGTAGAATCCAACGATCAAACATAACAATAGATATAACCTAAGTCATCATGAAAGAGGATGAATAGGCCTTGGCTGCCATGATAAAGAACATTTATCCTGATGCCATATTTATCAGAGCCATAAGTTACCACAAAGTATTTAAGGATATCCATATACAAGGAATAAGAGTGAACTCGTGCTTTTTCCTCCAACATTTTACTATGAAAAGTTTAAAGGATTTTATAGTGATCAGTCATCCGCCAATTAGATTCCACAATTATCATATTACCATGCTTGCTCTAGATATCCTTATAGTCCTTCTTCTATTCACTCATCAGGTCATCTTATTATTTTTTCTTTTTTAGGCATTTGAAGTAAATTGCAGACAATAATAAACTTCTAAAACCATTAACATACAGCCCAGCCAGTGTGGATCAGTAGTTGAGTGTCAACCCCTGAACCAAGAGGTCACTGGTTCGATTCCTGGTCAGGGCACATGCCCGGGTTGCAGGCTCAATCCCCAGTGGGGGGCATGCAGGAGGCAGCTAATTTATGATGTTTCTCTCTCCTCAATGTTTCTCTCTATCCCTCTCCCTTCCTCTTTCTCTACAATCAATACAAAAATTAAAAGCTTTAACATACAGTTTACTAGTTTGTATTCACTTATTTGTTAATGGTTCTTTAAGAGAGAAAACTTATGTACAATGAAATGCACCATTTGGTGAGTATTGGCAAAGATATACATCTATGAAACCAAAACCCCTATCTGGATATCTTTGAATGCTTTGGGGTCAAGAAACAGAAAATCAACCTAAACAATTTGACCCCCATATTTGAAATCCAGGAGACTCATTCTTGGTAGTTCTGTTGGGTCTCTCTCATATAGCTCCTTTATGTATCAGCTCTTTCTTTGGTTGGCTTCATCCTTAAGCCTGTGATGGAATAGGAACTTTAGGCCTCACATGGCCCATAATAATGTCCAGGGGAAGAGAGGGAACATTTCCATCTAGGATCTCAAACAGAATTCCTAAAATTCGTGCTCAGGTAACATGCCTGCTCATGAACCAATGAGATTATGGCTAGGGAAGTGGATGACACAAGCCAAGTAGGCATCTCCCCGCAAAACACACACATTCTCTATTTCTGTCTCTACCTCTATCTCTCAAGGGTCCATTCTACAGTTCACACATTCCATTTCTACCATTTCCATAAATTTTTTGCTTGCTCATATAATTTTCTTTTACTTTGAGAAAGGGGAAAAAAATCCATTAGTATAGGTTGTTTTGAGAAAATGAATAGTATAACATATTATAAAATACTCCAATAAAAACAAAAATCATTTATTCCTCTGCAAGTGTGAAATTTTGGTGCAGGAAGTCAAAACTGTGAGTCTTAAATTCTTTTTCACACAACTATACATCAACTTACTTTACAAGAATTTCTTTAAACAAACCTTATTTTAGGTGGGTGCTACCATTTTTCATTTGCTCATCTCATAATCATGGAGTGTCTATTATATGTAAAGCATTACAGTACTGGCTATGAGTGACACAAAGTGAAATATGAGAAACTTCTTCCTCTTGAGGAGACCAAACTATATTCTATCCAGCGTGTGTACAAAGTAGAATTCATGACCTAAAAACACATTATATTAAAGACAGCCATTCTGTTTATCAGTAAGGAAAAAACTAAAAGCTGGAGAGAAATGGCCATGTATTTTGCAAGTTGTCTTAAAGTCATGATAGCATTTATTTTTAAATGTTATGTGTTTGGAAAGAGAACACAAAAATCACATTTTTTCCTATATAGGCGAGAGAAGCGACTCTTCCAGATAGAATAACCAAATGATACCATGTACATATATTCTTACACTTTTTCTGAAACAATACTGTCTCCTTAGAACTATGATAGTCTACTTATATTGTCATATTCCCTTGCCTTATTTTCCTTTTCAGAACTCAGCGGAAGTGTTGCAAAGCTGAAGGAAAGGTGGGATTTATGTTTTGAAGCCAAAAGGTGACTCAGCAGTGGCACGAGGAGCTCCGCCACCCTGCATATTCCCTGCAGGGGCCTTCTCAGTGCTGCTTCACTAGTTCTATAATCAATCCCTGCACCCCTCCTTGATGCTAGACACTGGCTTGGGTGCTGGGAACAGGAGGAGGACCTTTATTTCAAAGACTGCCTTCTGTGATTACTTGTATCTCTCTGAGTTTCAAGACCACACTTTTGACCTTCTGTGGATCAGGGACTTTACAGTCACTTTCCTGGTTCAAGATTTCCAAAACTGTTAAGATAAACCATCTGCAAAATAATGAAAAGAATGTAAATTTTTAAATAGCATATCTGGGCTTGCTCAAGGCAAGAGTCCTTTGTTCACTTCTATTTGTCCAGAGGCAACATTAATTTCATAAAGGTATGGGTACCTCAAAGGAGTGGGTGCCAAGGTGGGGAAGGGCAAATATATTACATGTATCTCATGTCTCATATATCCTTGTATAACATTTTATTTTAAAATTTACAAAATAGCCCTGACCGGTTTGGCTCAGTGGATAGAGCGTTGGCCTGCGGACCAAAGGGTCTCAGGTTCGATTCCAGTCAAGGGCATGTACCTTGGTTGCGGGCATATCCCCAGTGGGGGGTGTGCAGGAGGCAGCTGATTGATGTTTCTCTCTCATTGATGTTTCTAACTCTCTATCCCTCTCCCTTCCTCTCTGTAAAAAATCAATAAAATATATATTTTAAAAAATAAAAAAAATAAAATTTACAAAATATATACAATATAGTTCAATAAATTCATATGTTCATAATTCAATAAATATAAACATTGAGAGACATTGAAAAGAAATTATTGAAAATCTACAGCTGGGAAGTGTTGAAGGTGCTGTCAGGCATTATAGCTAAAAAGGATACTTAGAAAAGGAGGCTATGCTTCTAGAATAATGGAAGACGGCTGCCTCAGAAACCCCAGCAAGACAAGAGGGCTCAATGACAAAAGTGGGACACAGGCCATATACCCAGGATAACAACTGTGAATCCATGAGGTGACAAACAGCCTACAGTGTGGGAAACTGGTCAGAAGTGGGCCCTCCAGTGCTGCGTTGCTACTCCTCTCTAATGAGCTTGTGGTTCAATACAGAGATCTTCTCATAACTTGTAGAGACACTGGGGACAACAGAGTTAGAGATGATAATCATCACAGAGGGGAGTGATCAAGGCATATATTTTTATATGTGGGTTGTAAAGATGTACAGTTGGGCAATTCAGTAATAAAATAATAATAAATAGTGAAGTGTTAGGTCCTGTTCTGTGCATTTACATGTATTTTATTTTATTGAGTCCTGATAATGGTAGAAACTAAGGCATATAGAGTGGTTTAAGTAATAAAGGGGATTCCTTGGCTTATGTAATATTACATTTAAGAACTAGGTAGAAACCTCGTGGATTCATAGTTCTTATCCTAAGTATATGGCCTGTGTCCCTCTTTTGTCATTAAGCCCTCTTGTCCTGCCAGGAGTTTCTGAGGCAGCCATCTTCCATTATACTAGAAGCATGAAGTTTGATCAGGATTCCAGGTCTATTTCCCTTAAGTTCTCTTGATTCTCTCCTTTTCTGTGCATTAGCTTTGCCTCCACAAAGGCTTCCTTTGTAGTTATATTTCATAGCTACCAGCATCAATCAAGACTGAAGAGAGTCCAGCTGGCATGCTCAATGATTGGGCATCGACCTATGAACGAGGAGGTCACAGTTAGATTCCTGGTCAGGGCACATGCCGGGGTTGGGGGCTTGATCCCCAGTAGGGGGTGTGCAGGAGGCAGCCGATCAATGATTCTTTCTCATTGATGCTTCTATCTCTCTCTTCCTCTCCCTCTCTGAAATCAATACAAAAATAAAATAAAATAAAAAGCCTGAAGAGAAAGGGCTGGCTGCCATCAATGATCAACAAACATCTTGAACTTTCATGTTTTTGGACTATCTTTACTCCCAGACTCACAAGATATGAAAGCAGAGCAGTCCTTCACTAGTTGTCTTAGGCTTACCCATCTGCAATGTTGTGGCAAGGAGGATGGCATTACCCTGACTGTCTTAGGTCAGTCAGCATCCCTTTGTGGATAGAGGTGGGACTGTAGCTGCTACTATGGAGAAGTGTTCGTTGAGTACTGAGGACAAGCACCATGTCCTCCACAAAAAGATAATTTGGGCTCAATGATGAGAAACCATTGAAAGTTTTTTGAGCAGGGTACGATGGGATTAAGGCAATCTTTTAGGAGAAATAAAATTGGGAGGGGGAGCTTATACAGAGAAGAAAGTACCCACAGAAAAACCACCAGAAAGATACAACTTGGAAAAGGTTAGGAGACATTGGCATACATGTGGGACTCTGCTGTTTTCAATGTGATTTTCCCTGTAAACCTCCCCACCATGCCTATCACCTATTCAGCACCCATATGCACCCTCCCTTAACTCTCACCCCTCACTGCCCTCTGATTTGGGAGTTATGCCCTGAATACCAGGATTCAGGATTTGCTCAGTAATAGAAATAAAATAGAACTCTCAACTAAAATGGCAAGTGGCTCAGGCTCAAATGGCGAGGAATGCTTTTTGTATTACTTGGGTTTTGATGTCTTTCCAAGGAACACCTCCACTCAGATATCGTCCCAGCCAAAGCTGGAAAAAAGTTATCTCTTTGTTGAAACAAAGCTGTTTTAGGGATAATTAAGATGCAGACTTTCTGGGAATGTTAGCAGATGTTCTTTACTTACATAATGCAACTAAGAAAGGTCTTTCAGGTCATGTGTTCTATTTTATCGACTTCCTCCTTCCCTTCTGCAAAAATTGGAAATGGGAGCTACTTTGATTTTCAAGGAGGCAGGTTTTTCTCCACTGTTAATAAGAATTATGCTTGCCCAGCCAGTGTGGCTCAGTGGTTGAGTGTTGGCCTGTGGGCCAGGAGGTCGAGGCTCAATTCCTGGTCAGGGCACATGCCCAGCTGCAGGCTGGAGCCCCAGGAGGCTGAGGGAGGGGGTGCAGGATGCAGCCGATCAATGATTCTCTCTTATCATTGATGTTTTTCTCTCTCCATTCCTCTCTGAAATAAAAAAAAAAAAAACGTATTAAAAAATAATTAAACTTATATCTCAGTGCACCTTCATGAGTTTAGTTTTCTATTCTTTGAAATGGGTGACGTGTACAAATGTATCAGATTGTTTGTACTCAAGTACTGACAAGGAACTGTGATGTAAAAAGTGTGATTTTTCTGATGTCTGTGTTGAGTACAAAAGGGAGAAGCTCCAGTTAAACCCATTGAGAAGCATCTGTGAAATCCAAGCAGCCGGGCTTGGAGCCAACACTTCTGTCTACATGTTTGCTGTTTGCTGACTTTGCATTAATGTGGGCTTTAAGCCAAGAAGAGCGGTCCGATCACTCAAGAGTTTCCTATAACTTACAATCACATCTTTCCAGGGAAAGGTGTAGGGTTTAGGGCCAGGGATTCCTTAGAAACCACCCTTCCAATGCACCAGGATTGGTTGAGCCACTTTATTTATCATGGGACAAAACGATTCAATGAATTACATGCTTAATTAACAGGCGGGAATCTCTTTGATTGTCCTCCCCTTTAGCTTCACATTGGGTGCTTGTTTTGCTGTTAGATAATTTCATATTCGAAAGGGGAACATGGAGGAGGGGAAGTTGGTTTGGCTACATGTCAGCAGTTCTGGAGAATGTTTACTCAGGGAGGAGTTTGAAAACTGTGAGAATTTGGGGATTATCAGGACATTTTCACTTCTTTCATGTTGTTCCCACCCTACCAATGCTGACCTTCTAGCCCCTGCCAGAGAAAACTTCTAGAGGCCAGGACTCAAGCCATTCCTCAATCCATATGTGTGGTGGTGGGGAAGGCCACAGCAGGCATACTTAAGAATCTAATCTACATTTGGGGAAATCATTGTAATTCTTATTGGTTGCTTATGTGAAAAGAAATTTTAATATGAAATTTAGCCTAGCAGTCCTTAGATAAAATATGACAGGGTTTTTTGTTGTTGTTGTTTTTGTTTTTAACTTTGTAGTCAAAAATTCTAACCTTGATAAAGCATTGGAACAGTTGTTTAGTTACTTTGTCTGGGAAGTCCTGGGAAAGGGCCTTCCAGGAGATTTTTTTGTACACTATCTTTAAAGGAAAACACTTAGTGAAAACTCTATGGTAGTCTATTTGTTCAAAGGTTAGATTTGAGAAATTAGTCTCTTAAAACTGCATTTATTAGAATTCTTCAGTATTGCGCCATGAGGCCTTGAGAGCCCTATCTTATCTATGTGACCTGAAGTGCCGCCCATGGCAGAAGGATTGTTAAACTGAAGCATGTGGTTCTCACAGAGCAAATGTTTTCTTCTAAACATTTTTAAAAGATAGCACCTCTTTTCTATTTGCGCCTCTTCAAGGGTTCAAAATGGGAAGAATGCTTCCCATGCTAGTGTGGGCTCAACGGGGCTCAGCCCTGAGCCCCTATGTCTGTTTGATAATTCTCTTGGGGGAGGGTCAAGGTGATTGCAGGCCTGTCTCCCCTTCAGACTTTTAGGAATGGGAGATATAAGCAAAAGGGGACACCTTCTAAAAGGGAGGTCCAGCTCTGGTTGCCAAACTTATTCTAGTGACTTAAAAGAATGGGTGCTCCTCCCGCTTGGCACCTTCCTCTCCTTTGTACAGACTTCCATCAGGGCCTCTGCAACGCTTTCCCTTTTTGTCCCTGTGGGTGTGAGTGGGGTAAAGGTAAATTGAAATACCAGGTTTTATGGCCTGGCTTAAGGAACACCTTTAATGGGGACCCATAAATACAAAGGGTCAGCAAGAAGGACCCATGGTCCTGTATCCTCTCATTATTCTACAAAGAGTTGGGCAGAAGCCCAAAGCTGCCAGACCCTGTCCCCCTGCTAATCCACCTTCTATAGGGCAGTATGAGGATGGCCTCATCTCTGGGTCACAAATAATGTGAACTTGGGCACTGAAAGGACTGAGCTGGGAAATGCCAGGTGTGTAGCACCTGGAGACTTTGGGGCCTTGTTTGAAATCACAGCTGCTCCTGCTTGGGGAAGGGAGCCACAAATCCTAGGGGAAGCTGGGTTTGGGTACAGCCCCTCCTGCTGGGGAAAGGCTGGGCTTCCAGTCCCAGGCAGCTCACTGCCTGGCAAGTCAAGCTGGGTCACATCCACAAATCCTGTGTGTGCCCCCCACAGTGGGCAGGTCTGCGCACTCTCTAAGGTGAGGTACGGGCTTATTCATTCTTAGGTCTGGAGCTTCCCTACCTAAAATCCCGGAAGAGGCAGTCCATCTTTCAATGCTCTAAGTGCATTTTGACTCACCCTGAAGTTTTGAAACGAGGACTTTAAACTTTACCTTATTTGATAAACGAGGGTGTTTAATTCAAAGGTTAAACTAGGTTAAGTCTTTTAACCTCTGCTCTGTTTTTAATTGCTTAACACTGAGCTTTCATTATTCTTTGGCAGTAGACTGTAAGTTTTATTACTATGCTCTTTATTGTGATATTCATTGGTTTGGTGTTACTCTGATTTTCTTTTAGCCTTCTCAATAAATAATAACAATAATATAATAATAATTAGTGTTTATTGATACTATTGGATATTATTGACAATAACCAGTATTATTACTAGTATGCCAAGTAGTGTGAGAAGCATTTTACATGAATTGTATCATTTAATTCTCAAATAAGTATCATTAGTCCCATTTTGAAGATGGGGACACAAAGGATTAGACTAGAGAGTTTAAGAAACTTGCCCAACCAAATGGAAGAGTTGGGCTTTGCAGCTCCACAATGTCCCATCAAAATCATGCTCTTAGAGTTTACAGGTTGAGGACACAGCTGGGCTCAGCCCTGAGCCATGGGTGCCTGGGGTCAGAGGTGAGAATGCCTCTGCTACCGTGGACATGGAGCCTAGGAAGACTTGTCACTGAATATTTGTGTCCATGTTGAGCAAAATTTAAACTTTCTCACATAATAATATATCAACTACATACATCAAAATGATGAATAGCAACATTAATATATATAAGAATTAATTAAGAAATACTTGAAAGCTACAAAAACTGGGCTTAGTTGGGTGAAAAATTAGCTATTTGTACTATTTCATATACCTAATCAGTAGGAAGCATTCTGTGTATATATATACAGGAAATGTGTCAGATTAGCTTTTGTGTGTCTTTTTTTGTTGTTGCTGCAAAGAGCTTTGTTGTTTCATTTGGCCCAATGTATGGGAGAGGGCTTCAGGGTAGTTAAAGAATGGCTAGTAGTTTCAGGGAGAGGCTCAGGAAAAAGCCAGACACCAGGGGGATGAAGAGGGGCCCCTCAAAGGCCTCTGGGCTCCAAAGGCTTCTAGTCCTGCTTGAGGGTGAGCTTTTCAAAGAGATACTCGCCCAGCCCAGCCTGGAGGCCGCCAGCCTGCAGAGGTGAGTCAGGTGATCACCCATCTTCTTGATGAGTTTCACCTCCTCACCCAGGAAGTGGTTCTCCAGGAAGTCACAGAGCTGAGGGTCTGCGCAGATAGAACCCAGGGCCTGCAGCTCCAAAAGGGCCTGGTTCAGGTTCCTCTCCAAGGCCAGGGTGGCTTCCATGGTGCCCTGAGTTTTGCCCACTCTTCTTGGGGAGGCTTCAGCACACCCTGGAAGAGAATGCGGCCACTGCACTTGCTATGCAACTTTAAGAGATGCTTAGCGCCCTTTTCTCCAACTTGTGGAAGAAGTGACCCACGCCCTCGAGAACCATGTCGTTGTGGTGGAAATAGAAGCCCAGAGAGAGGTAGGAGTAGGAGGGCGGCAGATGCAGGCTGGCCAGGCGTTTCCCATAGCCTTCACCTCGGTGGAATAATTCTGATGAATTAGAGAGCTCATGGTTGTTTGACAATAAGGTGTTAAGGTAGAAACAAACAAACAAATGGTGCTTTGCTGGTCCCGGAGATGGTTCTGAAGGTGGTGACTGGATAAGACGAAGGAGAGTAGCCAGAGGCTGGAGGAAGGGGCATCCCTGGGTCTGTTCTGTCCAAACACTGTTGTAGCAAGAGACAGATCTGGGACTGCCAAGGGCACTGCCTGCGTGTCTTAATTGAAGATAATAATAATAATAATAAATACTCTTCACCCATGGACTTTCATTAACTAAAACTATTAGGATTTCTGGACTGTGAGCACAGCTGTTACATCTTAAGCTCTAGGAAACTTTCTTGTTGTTGCTTCTCAGTGACATGAAACTGTAGGAAAATGCATATTGCCAGAATTATGTTTTATACATAAAGAGTAAGTTAGTCAGTAAACTCTCATTCCATAAACATGAAAAAATGATCTAAATATTATCGGTACATTGTAGATGAGGAGTTTTTCAAGGTATTGCTCAATTTCTGGTTAGAGCTAGAAGAAATGTTTTACTTGGTTAACTGTAGATTCTTACTATAGACTGTAATATAGAGCTTTTGACTCATTGTTCTCAAAGAGTGTAAGTTGAAATAACAAATAAGCACTGGATATTCAGTTCAAGACCCTCTTACTTCCTCTATAGAAGTGGATAAGGCAATAATTGTATGATTATAGCTGAACTTTTCACACTAAACCTTGAAATTTCTTGGAAAATAGGTCCTGTAATTTAGGTGTTGATTTTAGGATTAGGAGAATTCAGAATTCTAAGGGTTGGGGAATCTTGGATTCAAGACAATAAATAGATCAACATGGCTCAGTTACCATTCTGGAAGCACTTTTTCTTCAGTTATGAGACTGTCCACATTTATTTTTTTAGTTGAAAATATGAATTTTAAAATGACATATGAGAATCAATTATGTATGTTGGGAATAGGCAAAAACTAGGGCTGGTGGGCTGTATCTGGCCCACTACTTGTTTTTATAAAAAAAGTTTTATTGGAACACAGCCATGCCCACTCATTGACCTATGGTCTATGGCTGCTTTCATGCAAAAACAGCAGAGTTAAGTAGTTCCACCCAAGACTCTATGGCCTACAAAGTCAAAAATATTTGCTATGTGGTCCTTTTCAGAAAAAGTTTGCCAACTTTTGATGTATAGGAGAGAAAGGGGGGGGGGGAGGAATGGAGAGAGATTTGTTTGTGCAGGGTTATATTAAGAATACCTACAAGAAATTGATGACATTCTTCTAAAGATGAATAGTTGGCAAATTTATAAATTGATTTTGAGAAGCTTTGGTGTTATTATTATTTCTATTTTAAAAGACAAGTTTAGAAAACCAAGTTTAGAAATATTCTAATTTTGATCAAGGGTAAAGTCTTATAAGTCATATTATCCTTTAATTTCTCTCTGTCCTATGATATAAAGCTTTCTTCATTATGTCACACGTTGAGCAGCTGCTTGTGTGTGTTTATGTTTTCAGTCTTCTTTGCATCACTAGACAAGAAATTACACCAAAAATCTGTTATTACTTAGCTGGTTTGCACTTTAATCATGCACATGGGAGTCTCTTCCCACCTCTATGAATTCTTGCTCTTTGTCTCAGGAACTGAATGAAGCCTGAAGAAGGAATTACCTACTGTTTTTATTCATTACCATTTTTTTTTTTTTTTTTTAAGGGAAAATTTGTCTATCAGATGGACTAAGAAAGCTGCATGCATTCAAGACACTTAACATGGGCTTATAGAAGTTAACGCTTTAAATCTGTGTAAGAATCTGTATGTTTAAATTGTTAGTCAAGAATGTTAGTTCAGGAACATTTGAGATCTTGCTTCCTGGAATATGTTGTCAGTTTGGCTCAAATAAACTCATAAAAATCATTTAAAAAAAAAAAGAATCTCAGTTCAATAAAATATCCGCTTTCAGAGACAAGTCTGTTATTGGCAATTAGAATGGCCTTTGCTTTGTAAAACCTTTTCTTTTGGCAAAATCACAAGTCTGTTATGAAACAACCAACATTTGTATTCCCTGAGTCACAATATAGCTCAAAGAGACTTGCTAGCCTACTTCAAGGTCTTGCAGGCATCATCTAGAAGCTCTGCAAGTCTCTGAGAATTTCTTGCCTAATTTTAATTCCTTCTAGCATTCCCTGATTCAGAGGTACACCTGTGTTTTCTAAGCTTCTTTTTCAGCCTTTCCTTGATTTTGTAAGAGCCTGTAGGTCCTTTCAGTGAAAACCCCTTTTGCTTAAATCAGCCAGAATTAGTTTTGTTTCTTTTTTAAAAAAATATTTTCATTGATTTCAGAGAGGAAGGGAGAGGGAGAGTTAGAAACATCAATGATGAGAGAGAATCATCAATCGGCTCCCTCCTGCACGCCCCCTACTGGGGACCGAGCCCACAACCTCAATCAGAATCGAACCAGGGACCCTTTGGTTCACAGGCCAACGCTCTATCCACTGAGCCAAACCAGCTAGGGCTTTGTTTCTTATTAGTACCAGGAATTTGGTATATAAATATTCGGTGACAAAAATTAGATACCTGTTACACTCTTTTCGTTCCTAAAACACAGACTCTGAGTTATTTATAAAAAATTGTTGCCTGTTACAAAGTGTAAAAAAAAAAAGGGCCAATGCTGGCTTGGTATGGCATAATCATCTTATGATCCCTCACATTTGTCTGAGCTTTAATACATAAAAAACATTGGCCTTGTAACCAGTTGTTGTATAGAGGGCTGTGTGTTATTTATATAACTCTCATGGTCTCTCCACTGTTCTAGGAAAAGGGTATTAATGCTTGTTGACTGATCCCATATGGAAAATGAAATTGCTTTTAGTTTCCAAGAAATTAAATTTTATTTGTCCCTTTCCTCCTTTAAAAATAAGAAAAGTGAGGTTTGGGGAATTGGTCTTCTCTGTGCTTTGGAGTTTGCATTGGGAGTAAGATGCAGAGAGTGTCCTATTTAATTGATTTCATGTGGTGGTTTGCAGTTTTACATCTCTTCATGGACAAGGACACTTACCCAGTTCTATCATGAGTTAGTTAACATTTTTTTTTTGGTCTTTTTGCAGTTTAGTCTGTCACTTCGGTGTGCTGTTTAAATTGCTAAATATTTAGGTACAGACATTAAAATCCCACGTTAGAGTCAGCTAATTACATAATCGCAGGTAAGATGACACATGAGCATATTAATATTTTTAGCTTTCACAGATGCTATTAGGAAGATATGTAATTACAGCCTCATGGAGTTTCAACAACTGTTAGTTGATGGCCTAGATGCCTTCAGAAAAAATGGGAGGAGGTCAAACTGTGAGGCTTTGGTCTGTAAAATCAGTTACTTCCTAGGTGAGATGAATATATAAGAAAGTTCCATTATTTCTATAGTCATTTTCCTTTCTTCTATCTTAGTTCTGTGATCAGTATTTGAGTTGCAAATTATGATCACCAGTTAATATTTAAACAACATCTTGTCTTTTAGAGATTTTCTATGTATTATTCATTGATTCTTATCATTTCAGTGATCCTTAGCCTGTGATCTAAGAGGAATCAGTGATTATTTTGATTCCCAGTATAGAGCTGAAGTGCTTTCCTAAAGTTCTCTGATACTTTTTTGGTTCATTGTTATGTTCCCAGTGTTCAGGTCAAAATGGGTACATAGTGGACATGTAATAAAAATTTGCCAAGTGGCAAAAGAAATGCAGCTCAGTGACAGAGGAAAGAGCTTGGCCAGGGACACACAGTTACTAAGTGATGGAGGCAGAGGTCAGATTTAGGATTTTTGATTCCAAATCCCACACTCAGCTCTGTAGTGCTGATACCCCAACGGGGGCAGCTGAGATAAAGAAATACATTTGAATTCTTTAAATGCAGATCTCTTAACTTGGACGAGGGATTATTTTAGAGCTAAAGTTAAATTCTACAATTCTGAAGTGTTTAAATGGAATTTTTAAAAATATATGAAATTGGAGAGGAAATCTTGAGGGCCAAGTCAGTTTGGAGTTCACGCTGAATCATCACATTTCAGAGGTTTAGATATGAAAGCTTCTTTGCATGTTGAAGACAAGGAAAGGAAAGTTTACCAAAACACGCTGAATCATCACATTTCAGAGGTTTAGATATGAAAGCTTCTTTGCATGTTGAAGACAAGGAAAGGAAAGTTTACCAAGGTGCATAGTCCATGAGGATGGTCTATGTTGCTTGGCACCAGGCTATGTTGCTTGGCACCTACACACTAGGTGTTCAGTTAATATTTGTTGACTGGGTGAGGTCCAGACTAGTAAAGTAGTTGCTCCAAGTTACACCTTAGTAAAGGTCTTCCTAAAGGGTTCATACCACACTGATCAACATACTGGTATTCGTGGGGTGTCCTTTGTGCCCCCATCTGTCACTTGTGTAAGTGAGCTTCTGGGGATGCCATGGGAACAAGAATTTCCTGAGGCCTCGATGAGAGGATGAGGTCTAATGGAAAGCATTTTTGAAGAGGTAGCAGTAAGGGAGTTCCCCTCCAAAGTCCCATCTCCCTCTGTCCCACCATGGAAAAAGTCCCATTTTGTCTTGAGCAGGCGTAAGATCAAAGCTACTGCCCAGAGTTTCCGCTCCATATTTGCATAGTCCAGTCCAGCATCTGGCTAGCTTAGCTTGTATTCCCAGCTGCAGTCCATTGTGTGTGATGAGCCATGCAGCTTTTAGGACCACAGGTTAGTGTAGGCCAAGGAGCAAGCTAGTGCAAGGAAGCAGGAGCAAAGCAAGAGGAATGAGAGGGAGAATTTCTGTCTGCCAATTGTAATTGTGAGCTTAACCAATGATTTTGTGCACTTGCATTGGCTTCACCCTTCTAGCCAATGATCTTTGTTTCCCAGGCTAGACTGACAGGCAAGCACCTTCTGTACCATCACCCTCATGTCACTGTGCGTGCGTTCATCTCCTTTTGTTGAAACCTTTCCCCCAGTGATCTGCAGGGAATGGACCAGTGGTTCCCTGGGAGTATGAAGTTGCAGCTTCCTAGTGAAGCTGCCCAGATGCTTATACTGTCTGACCTTTCCTTTGCTTTCTTCCTATTAGTAATACTCATTACTAGCTAGTTACAATGGTAATAACACTGTCTCCATGTCATCAACATAATCAAGTTGTTGATCTCAGGCTGGAGGGACCTTAGTGGTAATCTAATCCAGCCCTTTAAATGACTCTTACTTGGCCATTTGACTTGGTACCAGAGCAAGAATAGAACTGACAGTCTTGTTTCCTCCCTACTTTCTACTTCCTCATGCCAACTCTGAAAGTATTTATGAGGACTCAACATGATCTCTTCCTCTGGAGACCAAATGGCCCTGGAGTAGGTAGTGTATATACAGCTGAGACAGGCCACGAGGCTCCTAACTCAGCCCTGCGCTCCTTTCCCTCTCAGTCTCACAGGCATTGTCACAGACTGTTCTACCCAAATACAGCATATCTCTGCATTTCTGATTTGTTCTTCCCAGATTTAGCAGTACTTGGTCTCCATCTCTAATGCAAGATTAAAACTGGCCAGCCTGCACTGGTGAATTTAAAATGTATACTTTCTTATATCCCAGCTCTAAATGTTCTACTTAACTGGATGTTTAGGGTTATACTTCAATACCTTGAGCATGAACACTCTTCCCCACCCCAAAAGCATCTCAGGCCTGCTATAAGGACAGACAGGAGGAAGTGAAACACACTCTGATTGCTCATGTGCAGCTTGTGTCTTTGAGTCAATTGCCATTGGAAAGAGAAAATTGTGCATACATTTCTCACTTAAACTGTGAGTGTCTCCTATGTACCAGACATCAATGCTAGAACAATAGGAGACCACAGGAACCCTTCCCTCAGGGAACTCACAGACAGAGATTCCAGCCAGCTAGTGCCAAAGATGGAAATGTGGACAATTACACAATGTGATAATTTCTGCGATAGAAGGTGCAGTAGGAGCACCAGGTGGAACTGATTGACTCTGCCTTGGGGAGGGGGATAATGAAGACTTCTTTGAACAGATGACAGCTAAGCTGGGCTTTGAAAGAGTTGACTCAGGGTACAGTGCGGGAGAGGGGAGGTGCATTAAAGGCAGAGAAAATAACAAGTAGAAAGACCTGGAGATGTGAAACATTATGGCGTGTTCAGGAAAGTCCACATAATTCTTTAGTTCATTGGTTTTTCAAATTTTCTGCTTGTCCATACTTATTTATAAACATATTTTGAGCATAGATGCTCCCCATCATAAGCACATTAATTTAACAGTTGTACACATGCACTACTATTCTGATGCATTATAGGCATTATTGACACACACAAATAGAAATTTTAAAATCACTTTTGCCCAGCCAGCGTGGCTTAGTGGTTGAGTGTTGACCTGTGAGGAGGTCATAAGTCAGGGCACATGCATAGGTTTTGGGCTTGATCCTCAGTGTGGGCATACAGGAGGTAGCCGATCAATGATTCTCTCTCATCATTGATGTTTCTATCTCACTCCTTCTCCCTTCCTCTCTGAAATCAATAAAAGTATATTAAAAAAATAAATTTTAAAATCACTTTAAAGGTGAGGTAAAATTAATGTAGACATTCTGATTTTTCTGGTTGCACCCTGAAGGATGGTCTTCGGCCCCCTCCTCTGTAAGCAGCTCTCTAGACTCTAAGCCCCCATAAGGGAGACCAGGTGGCTGTGTCAGATTCACTGCTGTGTGCCCCTGGTTACACAGTGTCTGGCATTACTAGACACCTGATAAATGTTTGTTGGCTTGAGTTGGTTTCCAGTGTTGTCAGAGAGTTAGCCTTAAGTGATGAGCTGGTGACAAGTGTGTCTCAGTTTTATTGAGGGAAGACTTTTGTAGATTTTCCCAGGGGTTAAGCAAAACACCAGAGCTTTGAGTGTAAGCTCTGACTCGCACTCTTTGTCTTGGGATGGGGGCAAGTCCTTCACATAATTTCTCTGTGTTTCATGAGGGCATTCGCGCTGTTCAACAGGGCAGTAATATTCCTGCACGTCACATGGTGCTCGTGGCAAGTGACTAATAAAAGTGATATTGTGAAGCACTTGGCACTGGTGAAAGGCCTATCAAAATGGTAAATAGCCCTTGTATAAGCAGCTGGAGAGAATGAGGCCATTCTTCCTCCCACCATGGCTCTTACTGGGAGTGATAACAACATCAAAAGCATATTTTTCTGTTGGACTTTTTGAATCCAGGGGTCTATGATGTTGTGGCAACAGAACTGTCCTTTCCACATGGCAGCAAACAGTGCCTTGCAATTAATAGATGGATTTGAACATGATTTAAGGCAGTGTATGTGAACTTGTTTTAAAGTGCAATTAACATTTGATTATAGATTAGTTAAGCTTATAAACCTTCAGGTATATATAGAGGACAGATTTCTTCCACAAATTTCAGAGAAACTAGGAGATATATACATATATATGTCATTTTAAAAATCTTTTTCTCTCAGAATAACTTTGTATACATAGGCCTGCTGATAATATTTTATCTTTAGTTACTCAGCCTGCAAATATTTGTAGAGAGCCCATGGGGCCAGCTTTTGTTTGTATTAAGCGAGATAGCAAGAAATAAACAGCATGCCCTGGCCCGTGTGGCTCAGTTGGTTAGGCGTTGCCCAGTGCACCTATGGGTTGCTGGTTCCATTCCAAGTCAGAGCACATGCCCAGATTGCGGACTCAAACCCCAGTGGGGGGGCATGCAGGAAGCAGCCGATCTACATCAATGTTTCTCTCTCTCTCTCTCTCCCTCTCCCTTTCTCTTTACAATCAATAAAAACATTTTTAAAAAGCGAAATAAACAGCATGATTTGTGCCCTCAGGACGATGACTTTCAGGTGGAAAATAGAATGAGAATCCATGGATAAATGGAGGGCAATTGAACAAAACATTTCAAAGACCCTTGGAGAATTGAAGCAGTGGTTGTAGAAAAGAGAAATCCTTGTGACCCAGAAAAGAAGGAGATGGCTTCCTGGTGAGGTGGGACAGGAGAAAAGATGAAAGTCGAAGGGAGAAAGGATGGATTCCTGGGGGGGGAATACCAGGAGCAAAGGCACAGAGATGGGGTAGACAGAGGAGCTGTGCCTGCTTGTTGAGAGCTGGGCCTAGGGTTGGGACCAGGGGTCAACACCCTTGATAAGGGGAGAGGCAGAGTGAGGAAGCTTTTATTGCTGCACAGAGGACCCAGAGCCTGTGGCACATCAAAATGAAAAGAGAGCCTCTGGATGTCCTTACAGAGGAGAGTGAGTTTTGCGCCAGGTATATATTGGAAGAGTGGAGATCCAGAGACTAAAGGAGGAGACTCTAGACTTGAGTGGTTGAGAGTTGAAGGCAAATCAAGGGAAATTTCCAAGGGGTCAACAACAGAACTTGCTGACAACTTAAATGTAGGGGATGAAAGAAATTGAGTACAAAAAAGAGCTTCTGTCAGCACTGTACGGAGTGCTGGGAATACAAAAGAACTGAACCCTAATTCCTCTCTTTCAGGAGTTCTTAGTTCAAGGTGGCTGAGAATGTTATCTGGCTGGCTGGAATATTTGAGGAATCATTCCTAGAAATCAGATGTTTGGGAAGAGAAACTAGTTAAGTAGGGAATAATGATAAGAGAATGTGTGGGGGGAGGCAGTTGGATAGATTTGTTGTTTAACATATTATGGAGATTTTGACTGGGTGTGTATGTGTCTCCTGTACAGATAGAAGACAACATTTTTATTTTGAAAAAACAATACCCATTTCAGTTGCATGGTCCTTAAGCTACAGAAACTGGTTCACCAGGATCAGTTACTTAAGCTATGCCTGGTATGCAGTTGGGGCTCAATAGATGTATATCGGTTGAGAAATCTTTTACCAGCTTCTTAGCTGGAAGCAGCCACCACTCTAGCTGCAGATGTCACTGAGAACACTTTTGAGGGCTCTCGAAATATTTTTAAACACTGAGAAATCTTGTTTTTTTCTCATGTTCCAGACCTGTACGCCCAAGCCTCTGGCAGCTTCAGCATCTGTCCTAAGCTGAAAATAGAGGATTGTAACCCTACACGGTATTTGTACAGCATGCTTAGCACAAGATTCTCTTTGATATATTCGTACTCATTCGGGAGCCCAAAGGAAATGAAATTTGCTGTTTCGCGCTCCCTGGCGCTGTGGTTTGCGGCAGATCTTTTCAGTACAAAATGTGCCTCAGAAACAGCCTATTCTGTTTTGATCTCTGAGTAAGGGTTTACCCTGGAGGCTCTTCAGGGTGTCCATAAAAACAAAGAAGTTATAGAGTTGAAAGAGATTTTAGAGATAAATCTGGTCAGCTTCCTCATTTTCCAGATTAGAAACTCAGGTCCTAATTGGACAAGAGCCCTCCCTCGGGCCATGCTACCTAGACAGAAACTGCAAGAACTAGAGTTCAGGTGGCCTGATTCCTTCCAGAGACAACCCAGTACCGGGCTTCTGTTGGCCACCCAGCCTGGGATGAAGTGATGAAGTGAAGTCCACTTTCTCAGCCCGGTTTATGCTTTGGGCATCCTTTCCCACCAGTGGGACCAATGCTTTCCTCTTCTTTCCTTCCTCTTAATCAAATGAGAACAGATTTAATAGCATCCTTTATACTTGCTGCTGAACTGATTATATTTAATACAAATGAGCTTGTCACCTATTTCTCAGCTAAGACCTGTCTTAAAAAGAGCCAGTGTGGCTCTGTGGTTAAGCGTAGATCTATGAACCAGGAGATCATGGTTTGATTCCCGGTCAGGGAATATGCCCGAGTTGAGGGCTTGATCCCCAGTGTGGGGTATGCAGGAGGCAGCTGATCAATGATTCTCTCTCATCATTGATATTTCTCTCTCTCTCTCTCTCTCTCTCTCTCTCTCTCTCTCTCTCTCTCTCTCCCTCTCTCTCTCTCTCTCTCTCTCTCTCTCTCTCCCTTTCTCTCTGAAATCAATAAAAAAATATTTTTTTAAAAAGACTTGTATGACTTCTTATTGGATGGAAAGCTGTGCTCCTGCTCTGGGAGAGTGAGCAGATGGGGATGCATTTAAAGAAGAAAAGGCCCTAAAAATCACACGCCAAGTCTGGCTGGAAGTTAGTTCACTTGTCAGCTTTGTAGGGTTTTTGCAAGTGTGGGCCATAGACTCACAGGTTCCTGAGGCCCCGGGAGGGCACTATAGTGCCTGGAAACTTACTCCCTGAGAGTAAGCCTCGCCTTGACCACACCCTGACCCACAAAGGTCTGCTTGATCAGCACACACCTGATGGGCCGCTCTCCTCCTGCCTCCTCCCACCACCCTTTTCTTCTTTTTACTCCATAACACACTGCGGGTTCTGTCTCACTGCAACCCAGTGGTTTGCAAAGTGTGCTCCCTAAGGAGCCACAGCAGCATCCCTGGGCATTTGTTAGGAATGCACATCACTGGGCCCAGCCATGAATGGTCTAACACGCCCTCCGGGTGATCTTCCTGCTGGCTGTCTTTGCGCATCACTGCTCTAACTTTTTTTTTTTTTTAATTGCTTAAAGTATTACAAAAAGTATTACATATGTCTCCTTTTTTTCCCCCCACCCTTGACAATCCCCTGGCCTCCCCTACTCCCCAATGTCTTATGTCCATTGGTTATGCTTATATGCATGCGTACAAGTCCTTTGGTTGATCTCTTACCCACCCCCTCTGCCCTCCTACCCTCCCCGGCCTTCCTGCTGCAGTTTGACAGTCTGTTTGAGGCAGCTCTGCCTCTGTATCTATTTTTGTTCATAAGTTTATAATGGACTTCATTATCCAGAAATGAGTGACATCATGTGGTATTTTTCCTTCATTGACTGGCTTATTTCACTTAGCATAATGCTCTCCAGTTCCATCCATGCTGTTGCAAATGGTAAGAGTTCCTTCCTTTTTAGAGCAGCATAGTATTCCATCGTGTAGATGTACCACAGTTTTCTAATCCATTCATCTACAGATGGGCACTTAGGCTGTTTCCAGGTCTTAGCTATGGTAAATTGTGCTGCTATGAACATAGGGGTGCATATATCCTTTCTGATTGGTGTTTCTGGTTTCCTGGGATATATTCCTAGAAGTGGGATCACAGGGTCAAATGGGAGTTCCATTTGTAGTTTTTTGAGGAAACTCCATACTGTCTTCCATAGTGGCTGCACCAGTCTGCATTCCCACCAGCAGTGCACAAGTATTCCTTTTTCTCCACATCCTCTCCAGCACTTGTCCTTTGTTGATTTGTTGATGATAGCCATTCGGACAGGTGTGAGATGGTACCTCATTGTTGTTTTGATTTGCATCTCTCAGATGATTAGTGACTTTGAGCATGTTTTCATATGTCTCTTGGCTTTCTGAATGTCCTCTTTTGAAAGATGTCTATTTAGATCCTTTGCCCATTTTTTGATTGGATTGTTTATCTTCCTTTTGTTAAGTTGTATGAGTTCCCTATAAATTTTGGAGATTAGGCCCTTATCAGATATGACATTGGCAAATATGTTTTCCCACACAGTGGGTTTTCTCGTTGTTTTGTTGATGGTTTCTTTTGCTGTGCAGAAGCTTTTTATTTTGATGTAGTCCCATTTGTTTATTTTCTCTTTAGTTTCCAATGCCCTAGGAGCTGTATCGGTGAAGAAATTGCTTCAGCATATGTCTGAGATTTTGTTGCCTTTGGATTCTTCTAGTATTTGTATGGTTTCCCATCGTATATTTAAGTCCTTTATCCATTTTGAGTTTATTTTTGTGTATGGTGTAAGTTGGTGGTCTAGTTTCATTTTCTTGCATGTATCTGTCCAGTTTTCCCAACACCATTTATTGAAGAGACTATCTTGACTCCATTGTATGTTCTTGCCTCCTTTGTCAAATATTAATTGAGCGTATTGGTTGGGGCTGATTTCTGGGCTCTCTATTCTATTCCATTGATCTATATGTCTGTTCTTGTGCCAGTACCAGGCAGTTTTGAGAACACTGGCTTTGTAATACAGCTTGATATCTGGTATTGAGATCCCACCTACTTTGTTCTTTCTCAGGATCGCTGCAGCTGTTCGGGGTCGTTTTTTATTCCAGATGAATTTTTGGAGAGTACGTTCTAGGTCTGTGAAATATGCCATTGGTATTTTAATGGGAGTCACTTTTCTAACTTGAATCTCTGCCTCCGGCTGCAGATCACCTGGCATGTATTTTTCATATTCCATCATTTTAGTTATCATTTCATTATCTTCTGTACTTCATCTTCCTCTATATTCTTTTTCCCCTTTGTCTAAAAATTAGCTCTGAGATGTTTTTCTCAGGGAAGACGTTTTTAGTTTCCAACACTGGATTGTGGTGTCTTTCTCAAGACCTGAGTACTGCCCGGGTGTTACCGGCAGTGACTTGCTAGGCTGTTGCAGCGTCCAGGCCAGCTCTCTCGTCAGCGGGCCACTCCTCGATAAACTGCTAGATTAGCAGCAGCCTCTGTTCCAGGTTGCCCCATGTTGGAGTTCAGCAGATGGTCCAGCCAGAGTGAGGAGGCCAAGGTTGATGTTCTGGCGGGGAGAAGTGGGCAAGTCCCCTAACTTCTCCAAGCCTCGGTTTTCCCATGTGCAAAACAGTGATGTCAGGGAGGGCATGAACTACCAATCCTGAAGTTAAAACTAGATATTCCAGTTAAAACGGTTCAGTGATCGTAGTCATCTGTTTGGCTCTAGCAACTCCCGCAGGAAGCAAGGACTCAGGAGTGTTTCCAGGCAGAGATTTGAGTGCTCTCTCACCTTCCATTCTCTCTGCTTGTACCTGCCATTCCCCCTCAGGGCCCTGGTGCTTATCCTTTAACAAAAGGGAGCAGCTGAGTCTGTCTGGAAGTTGCCAGCCTACCCTGTTGTTCCTGATTCACTTCCAGAAACATTAAGCAAATTTAGTGCAAAATCCTGTATCCGTGCTGGAAAACAACTCAACAACTGAGGACTGCATTGTTCTAAAAAGTAACTGAAATGGCTGTTTTGTGGCTTCTTGATGGTGCGTCTAGCAAAACCTCACAAGGAAATATGTTACATAACAATGACAGCAGTAAGAGTTGACATTGAGAGCTTATCATCTGCTAGGCACTTTACATAGTTTCCCATTCAATGCTCCCACTATAAGACATATGTTATCATTCCCATTTTGTAGATGGCAAGATGGAGGCACTGAGAAGTTGAATGCTTTGTCCAAAGTTACACAGCGAATAATGGATGGAACTTGAATGTGAACTCAGGCTCCACAGCTCTTCTAGGACTGACTGATGAATAGTGAATGAGGAAGGCAGGAAGTTAATGTGCTAACTAATGCCTCTGAGTTCCTATTCCTCCCTGAGAGCTATACTCTCTTATCCCCCGCTTGCGGCCACCTGAACAGGGACATAGAGGGAGTGACAGAATATATGTCCCAGTTTGAGAACCACTGTTCTAAGTGAAGAGCAAATGCCTGTGTGTTGGGAGGAAGGAGTCAGGACACAGCATCCTGGATTACAGAGGGGCAGGATGTGGTGTGGGGGCCGAGGCTGGAAACAGCAGCCAAGCTGTAGGAGCCCTGCCCAGGCCTTTACCGGGACAGCAAGAACCTTTATGTACCTGCGCTGAGTCACTGTGTCCTCGGTGAGTTCCACGAACCATGCCGGGCTTGTTCCTGCACCTGTAAAACGGCAATTAGAGGCCTGCTACTCCTGGGTGTGGCGTGTAAACAAATAATGACTTGTTTGAAGAAAAAAAAAAGATTCTGGAGTTTCTTGGAAAGGTGCTATGCAAGCAGGGAGAGCACCGTTCTTCTGAGACTCAGAGGACGAGATCAGAACTGGAGATGTCGATACGTTGCTCTGTGTTCCTTTAGAGCAGGAGACCTCTGAGGGGGAAAGCCCACGTGAAAGAATGCAGTGAAAATCTCAGGTCTAATGAGATAAGGAAGGCTGACTTAGGGACCTTCCGTCTTGGCCCTATACTTACCCTTATCTCCGGGATGAGATGAAAGAGTTATTTATTTATTTAAAGTTTTAAAATTACAGCTGACATACACTATTAGTTTCAGGCGTACCACATAGTGATTAGACATTTCTATACCTTACAAAGTGATCACCCTGATAAGTTCTGGCACCACACATAGTTATGAGGCATGAGAGATTAGTGAGGGGTTCCTGGACTCTTCTATTCGCATCCCATTAAAAAGTATTTGTTATTTGTCTCGTGTGGACTGATGCTGCCTCCCTGGGATGGTGTCACTCATTAGGCCCATCCTCTGTCTCCCAGGAGTGTCATCCTCAATTAGTGCCAACATGAAGACAATATGATGACTGCTTTGGTAGACACTTCTGCGCACCCTGTTGGTATTTGCATTGGCAGCAGGATCTGTGTGGTGTGTAGATTGCATACATTTTTACTTTACCATGGCACCCTAGCATAACTGAAATAGTTTTTCCTTCTTAGCCTGTCTGAGCAGAAAATAGGCAGAAAACAGATGCTCCTGTCATTTAAAATGTGATGTGATGGAAACCTCTCTCCACATAAAAATCAGAAGATCTGGGTTCAAATCCCGACTCTCTTTCTTTGAAAATGTGGCTTGATCACATCACTTTAATTTTGCTGAGCTCCCTTCCTTATTCATCAAATGAGTAAGCCACTGTTTTCCTGGGTCACAGGGGTACTTTTCATCCATCTCAACTCTGACAGTCTATGGTTTCATCTAGATGTAAGGTACTCCTGTTACTATTTCTGCTAATACTGCTTCATCATGGTTTTAAATAGTGAATGATAGATGGGACCAGGAATTAAACATGCTTCTTGCCTGGGTGTGTTTACCATCTCCTTTCGTTGTGGCAACAAGACACACAGCATACATGGGACTTTGCTTTGGACTTGAGAGGAGGCATGGAGGGGCCGTAGACAGAACTTACAGCTCTGACTTTCTGATTCACAGAGCCATTGTTTACAGCCCCCCTGAAAAGGAGCCTTGCATATTATGTGTGTGTGTCTTTGTGTGTTTCCAAGACCTATTCCTTCTGGCTCTTGAGGATCACATATGCTCTTTTAACATTAACCAGTTCCATTCTCTTTCCTGCCTGTTGCTGTCTGTATTTGTTCTGTTGTTCTGATGAGGTTGGGAGAGTTCAGACATCTTCTTGAAGCAACACTATATGAAATGTGTATTAGGATCTTATCTCACATAACACACACATATATATATGTGTATGTAATCATGCAAGGATACATACACAACTATTAATATTGGGTCCCTTTGGGGTCAATGAAAATGTCAAACACATCCCAAGGTAAATACAATAGTCTAGCAAACTCCTGTGCATCTGTCTCCTAGCGTCAACAATGATCAGTTCATCACCAGTTATACAACTTGGTATTACACATATTTGAATTTTTTTCTCTACTATGAACATGTATTATTTTGACCATTTGAAATTTGCATTATGAAATAAATGTACATGTTCAAAGGAAATGCAGCAGGTTAGATTTCATTTGTTCCTGTCTTTCCTCTCATCCTTGTAGGGTGGGTGATGAACAGTGATTTTCTCTAAGTCCTCGAATCCCCAGGGACAGATATTGGCTGTTGCTGCAGAACATCTGGAAAGGACAATAGCTTTGGTTTAAAGAACATTTATGTCAGGGCTCTGGCCCAAATCACAGGGCTCACACTGTCAGCCCCACTGTTTGACTTGCTGTGTTTCTTAATAAACCGTTTACTTTGGCTGAGATTTATGACGCTGTTTTTAAATGAGAATCTGTAGTTTCTGCCTCCCCTTTGTTCCCTGGGTTCCACAACCTGCTGCAGTTCTCTGCAAGCTATTTTTTAAAAAAACAACGCACAAAAAAAACCCACACAATAATTTCTCCTTCCCTTATCAGATGGACGGTAATTTTGCAGGGATTATTAACACCCTGCACCGAGTAGTGTTTGTTCTGCTCGGGCGGGAAGAGGAAATTGTCTGATGCAATTTCGGCAGCTGGTTAGCTGGACAGGAATAGAACATTACAAAATCACCTTGAATCGTAAGCCTGCGCACCAGTTGTCTGAGATGAATGATGGGAAGGTGTTTTTTGTACTGAAATTCCTTAGCCAGTGGGATTGAAAAGGCAGCTGAAAGAGAGATGATTCGTTATTCTCCCCAGTGGCGCAGTGTGGATTGACTTGGCTGATGTGGATTGATCCTGAGTACATAGTAGGCATCAATGTTTTTCATATCATTGAAGATCTGTTTTCTACTATGCGCCAGGCACTAAAATTCTAAAACTAAATAAACAACCCTGTCTTCGTATCCCTGACCTCATTTAATTGCACTACCGTGGGATGAATGCTTTATTAGTGTCATTAAAATATTATGAAAAAACAGAGGAGAGGTTGTTTCCTGGCTTTAGAAGGCTGGGAGATGTCCACTGAGGAGGTGTCTTTCAGGCTGAAGAACAAGCAGAATTTTTTGAATTAATGAAGCCCAGAGAAGGGTGCATTCTAAGCAGAGGCGGTCTGTCTGGGTCAGAGGCATGGCGGGCGATGACATGTTCAGGGGATGGAGAAGAGCCCAGTGTGTCCAGACTGCAGGGCAGGTGTGCTTGTGCTGGGAGAGAGAGAGAGAGAGAGAGGCCAGGAAGCTTGGGAGGGAGGAGGCCTGGGGTCAGGGTGGAAGGTCTTTGGAAGGAATGATTCCAGGACACGCTCCTTAGAACCTGGGTAGGGGAGGTTCTTTGGATCCAGGGAATCGAGGCTTACACAGCCATGGAAGGGGTTGGTCCTGTTCTGGTTATTGCCGTGTGTGCACAGCTGGAAGAAGACTGGAAAACTCTACAGGGCCAAGGCGCTTCAGGTTGCCTCTTGCCATCTCTCATTTGCAGCTTCACGGGCTCCTTTCTCTGTCCTCAGCCTCGCTGTGCTGTCCCGCCCACTCCCCCCTCACTCAGTGTCCTTCAGTGCTGCAGACTTTTGACCTTTGTTCTAGGATTCCATGGGGACAGTATGAAGATGTGGAGGGTGTATGTGGGAGAACTGAATGGGGAAATCAGGAAAACTCCGGACGTGGCAGCTGAACCCCTTTAGCCAGAGCACCCCACGTTGCTCTGCTTTACGCATTGACATTTGGGCAACTTCTGCTTCAACAAAGTGTCCTATGGCACAACTAAAGCTTGAAAACTTCACTCTAGTTTAATTCTCAGCGGGAGCCATTCTGCTTGGCTTAGCTGATCGTTGTCATTTCACTCGGGCAGAGCCTTATGCTCCTGGTCTCCCTGTGACCTGCCCGTGGGCATGGGCAGGGATGCCCCACGCAGAGACAGCAGGCAGGGGGTTTGAACCCTGTGTGAGTGGGTAAGGTGTGGAAGATAGTTTAACACAAATGGGATGTTGGACATGGCAGACAATGTGACTGACATGTCCAGGCAAAATGCTGGGTTTAAAAGTGTGGCTTTTAGCCCCGAGCTCAGCATTTTGCAGTCTTTCTAGAGAATGCGATTCCATGAGAGGTTGAGCTATGAAAAATTGTTGTTTTTCAATGAAACTTGAAAATATTGCTTATCCAGAATTCTTTTCCCTCCATCATATTTCTGCTCAGTTTTCTAAACATGGAAATGTACCAGGCCCTGGTGGGCTGAGGGGTGCTGTCTAGTGCTTTCCCACTGAGCAGGGTGGGAATCAAATATGCTCAATAATTAGAACCAAGCTTGGGGTTCATCAAAGAGTAGTAACTGAAAGGTTCTATTCTGGAATATTTAAAGATAAACATTATCTAATATATATATATATATATATATATATATATATATATATATATATATTAAAGCTAGAAAGTTTACAGGAGCTAAAACTCCTCTTTTGGCTCATAACCTATTTCTCCCTCTACCAAATTATATGGTAGCGTATCCCACATTTCAACTTCTAAGTAAATTGGTCTTCATTATTCTTGAATTCCTGGCAGACATCATGTCTAAGAATTAATGTTTCGCATTCTGCCACTTTGAGCCTGTTAAGTGTCATTGTCACTGAATTCATTAGAAGGATTCGTGTGAGGACTTTAGTGCCTCTGTGAATATGTTTTTGTTTTGTTTTTAAATTAGGGCTCATTTATATTTTACTAATAATTACACCTTTACATGGGTATCATTTGTGGTTTTTACATGACCCGCCTTGGGAGCTGGCATGAGGATTAATACCAATAAAGCCATTAAAACTGTGGCTGGCACATGCTCAGGGCTCAAATGCTAACTCGATCCCGGTTAGTGAGCATTGTGGCAGTGTGATTGGGCAGATGCCCTTTTACCAATGGGACTCTCATGCTCAGAAGTTTGATCGCCTGGAATTATAGAGTCAGGACCAGAGCCGGGTCTTCATAGCCCCAGTCTTATGCTCCTGACTGTCCTCATAACTCACATTTGGGGGTTTAGTATTTCTTTCTTTTAAAAATTAATTAAAAAATTTTTATTTTCAAATTTTAAATTACTGTTGACTTTCAATATTATATTAGCTTCAGGTGCACAGCACAGTGGTTAGACATTTGGGGTTCAGTATTTCAACCCAGGAATTTTGGGATAATGTAGACATCAGGCCAATGGCAGTTTCTATGCAGTTAACAGATGTCTCCCCTTCCCCCTGCTGATGCCCCAGCTGAGCCCTTCATCCCCAGGCTTCTCAGGAGCCTTCTGTCTTCCACAATTGGTTGTCTTAGCTCAGGCTGCCATAACAAAGTATCATAGATCGAGTGGCTTAAACAGCTAAAGTTTACTCTCTCACAGTTCTGGAAGCTAGAAATCTGAGATTAAGGTATTGGCAGGGCCCTGTCCCAGCAACTCAATTGGTTAGAGCCATTGTCCCGATACACCAAGGTTCTTTGTTCAATCCCTGGTCAGGGCACATACAAGATGCAAACAACAAATGCAGGAATAAGTGAAACAACAAGTTGATGTTTCTCTCTCTCTTCCTCTCTCTCTCTCCCTTCCTCTCTCTCTCTAAAATTAATTTTTTAAATATTTTATTGATTTTTACAGAGTGGAAGGGAGAGGGATAGAGAGTTAGAAACATCGATGAGAGAGAAACATTGATCAGCTGCCTCCTGCACACCCCCCACTGGGGATGTGCCTGCAACCAAGGTACATGCCCTTGACCGGAATCGAACCTGGGACCCTTCAGTCTGCAGGCGGGAGCTCTCTATCCACTGAGGCAAATCGGTTAGGGCTTAATTTTTTTTTTTTTAAAGGCATTGGCAGGGTTGGTTTTCCTAAGGCCTCTCTTTGACTTATAGATAGCCTCCTTCTCTGTGTCTTCATGTGGTCTTCCATCTGTGCATGTCTGTGTCCTCATCTCCTCCTCTGATAAGGATACCAATCATATTGGATTAGGGCCCACCCTATTGACCTCATTGTAATTTAATTGCGTTTTAAAAGACTCCATCTCCAAATACAGCCACATTCTGGGGTACCAGGTCTTAGGGCCTCAACATATGAATTTTAGGGGAACACTGCTTGGCCTATAACAGTGTCTAGCAAGGAAGAACAGCTTAGCCTCAGAGCTCCAGCCCAGTATACTCCCAACTCCTAATCATGACCCTTGGGATATCAAAACCCATTAAATATCACTTAGTGCACTCTGTTAAAAACACACACACACAAAAAAAACAGTGAGAGTATGATTCAGTTCCTTCCTTAGGGAGTGGGAGAAAGGAGGGTGAGACATGCAGTGTGTCAGGCACTATGCTGGGTTGCTGGTGCTTCTCAGACATTATATCCCCAAATCTCAACTAGTGCACGCCATAACTGCCTCCATTTTACAGAGAAAGGAAGAGACGTTACGCTACTTGCCCAGGTCACACAGTCGCTGTGATTTTCTCATGTCTCATTCCTCTTTCTCAACAATGTTGAGGATTGACGGAAGGAGCATAGGAGCATGTGGGTGAAGAAGGAGGAAAGTGATCTCATGGTTCACCCAACTCAGACCCTTCCCTTGATAATTAAAAAATGCAAGGCTGATCAAAGAAGGGAAGATAAATGGGAGAAACTGTTTTTTCCAGACTGTTTAAAACTTTTGGAAAACAGTTACTGAGTTCTGAAGGGAATAAGGGAATGCTCTGTGTCAACCACTTACCGCCACACTCATCCATCAGCCTATACAAATTGAATTTATTCAACAGCTTTAACCCATCTGCTGGATTTTTGATTACTCCTCCCCAGCTAGAGGCAGCATGATGTGCCCTTTGAAAAGCTGGACTCTGAAATGAGGCCATCAGGGTCCAAATCTTAGTTAGGCAAGTGGTCGTAGGCAAGTCTCAGTTCTCTCTGCTGGAAGGAAGGAAGGAAGGAAGGAAGGAAGGAAGGAAGGAAGGAAGGAAGGAAGGAGGAGGAAGGGAGGGAGGGAGGGAGGAAGGAAGAGAGAAAGGGAGAGAGGGAGGAAAAAAGATAGCAAAAATAACTTCTGATTAGATTGTTGTTGTGAACATTGAGTCAATCTATATAAAGTGCTCAAGTCAACACCTGGAACCTAATAAACCTCATGAAAGGATTAACTGTTGCTTGTATAGAAAACAAGGCCCATAAAGGCAAGAATCTTTGTGTATTTTCTGATGTATATCTCTAATGCCCTGAAGTGCCTAATGGGCAGGTAATAGACATTGTCATAAATTCATATTTGTTCTATGAATGACTGGGAATGCAAATATGGTGGACCCTGAGCAATCTGCAATGAAGTGGAAATACCCAGTTTCAGCAAGTTTGTAGAGTTTTTGTTGGTTGGCTGGTTGAAGCTGTAAGCCCCCTGGTGAAGAGATAAATAGAAGGGAGTGTGGCAGGGGAGGGGTGGGAGAGCTTTTTTCAGCCTCCTGAGTGGCAGGAGAGCTCTAGGTTGTCTGGTTGTATTTCCCTCCCATTTACCTGTATCACCTGTAGATCTGGGGATGGAATCACTCGCTAGGACCTCAGGGCTTGACAGTGTGGCAGTCACTCACTGACACTGAAATAGTTGGATGCCACTCTGGTACCTTCAGAGCTTCCATCCTGTCACTGCTCTCTGGGATGGGTTTAATAATTTGTGTTGTCATCAAAATTTCTAAAATGATTGCCAAATTTTCTTTCCAGGCTCAGGTTGCATGAGGAAAAGGTTATTAAAGATAGGCGACATCATCTCAAAACCTACCCAAACTGCTTCGTCGCCAAAGAACTGATTGACTGGCTGATTGAGCACAAAGAGGCTTCTGACCGAGAGACAGCAATTAAACTCATGCAGAAATTAGCAGACCGCGGCATCATTCATCATGGTGAGTGAGGCGACACTAAAGGAGAAATGAAGGACTACATCTTTATTCAGATATGAACCTACCCATTTACAAAATAAAACATTTGACTTTAATTGCCTCCTGTGAACCTTTCCCCAGCTTCTTTTCCTTCCTCTCTCTAAGAGGCATTTGGGTTTATTTCCATGAACTTCTTTATACTTTTTCTTCCTGTATGTGCATCTTTTTGCAACATATCATATTGTTTTTAAATCATTATAGAGATGGGTATTTATTCGTTTGCAGCTTGATCAATGTGCTTTTGGGGAGGCTCATCTATACTGATAGTGTATCTCCTGTTTTCTTATTTTCACTGCTATATGTATAATTGTGCCATCATGCATTTATCCATGGACACTGTGAGGTTATTTCTAACTTTTTGCTGTTACGCTCGATGGTGAAATGAATATTCATGAACATGTCTCCTTAAAATCGCTAACCCTGGCCAAGGTCTTGCACATGCTGGTATTCTCTCGGGCTAGAATTCCCTTTCTCTTCATTTTTGCTTAATTGCTACTCATTGTTCACATCTCCACTTACATGCAAACTCTTCAGAGAAGCATCCAGTCCCCAAAGCTAGGTTCCTGGGATACTGGGTACTCCTCCTTTGGGCCCCCATATCTCCTCACCTCCTTCATAATCTTATCACATCCTATTTTAATTACATGTTGATATTTCTCTTTCGCTAAATTTCATTCTTTATGGTTGATGCCTTCCCCGATATCATGCTCAAGCAGAGTTTGTGGAATGAATGATGAATTGAATTTTGTGACCTTTTTTTGTTGTTGTTTTTGTTTGTTTGTTTTTGTGTGACCTTTTTAATAGGTAATGATGATGATGATGATATAATAGCTAATAATACTGAGCACTCACTCTGTTCCAGGTACCACACTAAATACTCTATATGTTAATCAGCTTAACAATAACCCACAACCATCGGACCAACTTATATACTCTATATGTATTAAGTAGCGTGCTTGAGAAATTAGGTAGTAGAACAAATCTTAATTAGCATTATAATTCATTTGAGTAAATAAATAAGAATTATCTGTTTTTCTTATTTGCCCCTCTCTGTATATTGTGTTTCAGTGTGTGATGAACACAAGGAATTCAAGGATGTCAAACTCTTCTACCGCTTTAGAAAGGATGACGGCACCTTCCCATTGGACAACGAAGTGAAGGCCTTCATGAGAGGACAGAGGCTATATGAGAAGTATGTTGCACATGAAATCCCCCACTGTAACCTTAACTTTTGGAGAGAAGCAAGGCTATTTTAGTCTTTTATCATTTTGACTTCAGCCTGGCTCTTCCATGTGGGATGGTTACATAACTGTTCCTTTAATAATGAGAAAACTTTCTCACTCACTTGCTTTGCTCTTTGCCAGAAATTACATCACTCTCATAAGATTCTTAATAAAGAATTTGTTTAAATAGTGTTTTCTATATTTAGGTCAATTTAACAAAACCCCAGAAGTAAAAACAGAAGGTTGGAGCTTGATGTTTGCAATCAAAAGATGCCGCTGCCCGTTCTCTCTCTAAAACACTGTTGTGTAACTTGGGGGTTTAGTCTTGTAAATGGCTAGAGATGCAGTGTCAAGTGCAGTGGAAGTCTAAGTTCAGGTTGAGAAATGAGTAGTGAGAGAACTTCAGGTAGAGGAAGAATCTCAGAGCATTTTGAGAAATGAATATACTGTAGCCCAGGAGTATTTGGTTGGTGGATCTTGAATCTCCCCAGTCATCTCTGAGCTGATCTGCTATTTCTATGGTTCCTAGTCCATCCTACCTTCCTTGTTTTTGTTTCCCCGCATCCTCCCCGGCAACCATAAGAGAAAGGAGTGCAGGAGCGATGGCAGCCCCCCTTCCCCGCCCTTTACTCTGTTTGCCTTTCAAGGTTCAGGGAGTTGAACATATTTCTTTATCACATAAAAGAGCTTACTCTGTGATGGGTGGGTTGGTGCATGGGGGAGAGGGCCTGGGTGGTCAAATAATGGTTAAGAGCCAGAAAGGACTGAGTTCTAGCCCTGTCACCTTACCTTTATAAACCTCAGTGTCCTCTTCTATGACATGGAAGTAATGATAGCACTCACCTCCTAGATGTATAATTCTGTGTGGGAATTAACAGAATAAGCTGTGTCAAATACTTAAGTATTTAGCTGAGTAACTCTGGTATGTCATTAGACTCCATCAATGAAAACCATTTTGGATATTAACATGACAGTGATGGCCATCTATGAACCTCCTATGTCCTGCGTCTGTTCCAGTTCTGTTCACCTTTGTTTCAAGCTGGGATTGTCCAACCACTTAATGCCCAATATGTACTAGTTTGCCTGTCATCTGCTTCCGATATTGAAGAATTGAAAAACCCTCATCTCTCTGACTCACATGAATTTGAATGGAAGGGATCCCTCAACACCTCCATTGTCTACCTGAGTGTGTCTATATGTTTTGTTGCTGTTTTATTTTACTTTCTTAGTTCCTTTAGGACAATCCTAGCAGGTGTTTGGTATTTAGATTACCATCTTGATCACTTCAAGCTATAAGATTCCAGGTTGTCAAAAACATACATGCCATTTCCAAGGAAGGAAGCCAGGGGTTTTGTGACACTCTTCTCTAGCTACAGTTGATCTCTCGGGATCTGGGTAACCATACTGAGGGAATTGGGATTAGCAATAACTGAAAATGTCTGATACAGAACTATTCTTGCCAATGGGATGAGTATGATGGGTATAGGACCAAAATAAGAAAAGTAAAAGAGAGTTGTCATAGCTTCTAGAAAACAGACTTACTCTAGCTCCTTATATCCTATGTGCCATTCACACTGAACTGTGTGTCTCTGGACTAGCCTTCAGGCCATTTATTAATTCATTAATTATTAAACAAAAGTTTCATTGAGCTCTTACCACATGCAAGTACAGTTATGGGCACTGGAAATGTGCCCTGAACCAGAGACAGACAAAGCCCCTGGCCCCATTTAATTAAAGAGATAGACACTAAATGGATATCGCATGAAGAGGAGTGTAGTGGAATACATGGTTTTCAGTGCTAGAAAGAAAAAGAGACTTACTGAGAGTGGTGAGGTATGGCAGATAGGAGGGTCACGGAAGACTTCCCTGAAAAGACTGCATTTGAATAAAGTGAGCCTTGCAGATATCTGGTAGAAGAGCATCCCAGACAGAGGGTACAGCAAGAATAAAGGCTTGGAAGCAGGAATGTGCATGGTGTATCTTATGTCAGTAAGGAGGCCAGAGTGTTCAGAGGGCAGGAAGTAAGGAAAGAATAGTAGGAGATGAGTTGAGGTCAGATCATATAGGATCCTTTAGGCCATGATGTGCACTGAGGATTTTAAGCATAGTGGGAAGCCTTTGGAGAGCAGGGAGGAGAGAAGTGGCATATGATGTACTTTTTGTATATGCTGTTCCCGCTGCCTGGAAGACTCTTGAGACTATTCTTACCTCCTTTCTTAGTTCACTCTCACTCCTCCTGTCTGCATGTTCACTATGACTTTCTCTGCGAATCCTTCCATATCGCCTTATGACTGAATTAGGTGCTGTAACTGTGTTTTACCCATCAAAGAGCTATATTTTTTTTTTTAAATATATTTTATTGACTTTTTACAGAGAGGAAGGGAGAGAGATAGAGAGTTAGAAACATCGATGAGAGAGAAACATCGATCAGCTGCCTCCTGCACATCTCCTACTGGGGATATGCCCGCAACCCAGGTACATGCCCTTGACCGGAATCGAACCTGGGACCTTTCAGTCCGCAGGCCGATGCTCTATCCACTGAGCCAAACCGGTTTCGGCAAAGAGCTATATTAAAATTTCATCTGTGTTTACTGTGTTACATTATGAAACATAAGGGTAGGGAATGCTTTATTTTTCTTTGTATGTCTTATGGTTTCACATGTGCCTCGCCAGATGTAGACGGTAAATATTTGCTGAAAAGTATGAATAAACTCTTCGATCCCTGGATGAATTGATCAATATTGCTGTACTTTCCCTGTGTGCAGTTGGCTTTCCAGTCATTAGTGTTCACCGTCTCAATTTCCAAGTAGATTTATTTCTTTAAACTGCTTGTGAAATTAGCGCTAGGAAAAGTAATTTAATAAGTACTTAACCTTGCATGAACTGGCTGCCACCTCGCAAAGCTTGGCTCCTACTTTTGGTTGCTGGGTCATGCATGGAACAAACGTTAGGCTCTTTGGAATTGATGGCGTACTTTATCTATTTGATCAGTTTTGTTTAGTGTAGTTCTATGGTATGCATTTTTCTTGTTTCCCTGGACATCTTTTCCATGATTCTCAGCATGTACTACTATTTTGTAACTTTTGGGGTACTTTAAAAAATAACATTAAGAAATGCATTGCTGCTTTTGTTCATAGCTCATCTTTTCAAGTATTTTTTGATATTATTTTAGGATCCTCTAACATTTGTGAAAGAAGGTCTTGCAAAATACAAGGGGGGGGCAAAAATAGATTTACAGTTGTTCATATGGAAAATAATACAATAAATAATTATACAAGAATACACTCTGTGTTTCATGTACTCACAATTGTAAACTTTGCCCCACCCTGTATGTTCCTTTTGTTGTTTTCCTTTTAAGAAAATGAAAACTGATAATATTTGTTGATTGCTAACTCTGTATTGGATATCCTGACAAATCCATTTTATTTAATCACCATAACAACCTCTATGCTATCATTGTCTCCATTTTATGGATGAGAAAAATGCGGTAGGGAAAGGTTAAGTCTCATACCCAAGATCACCTCCCTAGTAAAAATCAGCTGGGATTTGAACCCAAGAGCTCAGAGTCCAAACTTATTGCTACTAGGCTATTAATAAATTTTTTCCTTTAGTGGAGATCATATGAATAAAATCAATTTTCACTTCAAAATGTAATTTATCTTAAAATGTATGTCAGAGTTTGTTAATATGCGGGTATGGAACTTTCTATAAAATTTTATTGAAAATATTCCAGGATTCTAAAGCAGACACTGGCAAAAGAGAGTGAAATGATTTTCCTTCCTGGTAAATCTTTGTGGTCAATGTGATCAAAACAATGCCTTTTTTGGGGTAACTTAAGCTCTTCAAAGCATTTCCATTAGATTATTTTCTCTGAATTTCCTTAATATAGTAATAATAGAGTAGTAAATGATGTTGGTGATAACGATGATGATGTAAATAATGACATAAAATAGATGGGGCATTACGTTATGGCCCTAGAAGGAGGAGCCCTCAGGACCCGAAGCAGTTAAGTCATTTCTGGGTGGTGACTGCAACTGGAGAGGGACAGAGAGACACCTGACCCCGGGGTGCCAGGTGTGTAGACCACTACTCTTCCACAACCGCCCACCAGCTCAGAGGGGCTGGCTGTGTTGTCAGGATTTCCTTTATGCTCTGCTTTTGCTTGTTTGTTCTGTGCTATGAATAGACGTGGTGAAACTTAGTGGTTTCTGGCTGCAGTTTTGCTGAGCCTTGCTGATTTGGGGGCACCCTGGCTTTCTCACCCTCTGTGGTATTTCTCAGTCAGATATTTCATAAGACAAATCTTGGGGGGTATCAAAACTAAAATGTAGTGACTCTGTTACCTCTTTTTTTTTAAAAAAAAAATACACACACACACACACACACACACACACACACACACTCTAGAGGCCCAGTGCATGAAATTCGTGCACTGGTACGGTCCCTAGCAGCTGCTGCCAGATCCTCCCTCCCTTCCCCTGGCCAGCCCTGCCCCTTGGTTGAATTCCTGGACAAATTCTTGGTTGAGGGGACAATTTGCACACTATGCTTTTATTTTATAGGATTTGTTGATTTCAGAGAGGAAGGAAGAGGGAGAGAGAAATAGAAACATTAATGATGAGAGAGAATCATCGATCTGCTGCCTCCTGCACACCCCACACTGGGGATTGGGCCCACAACCCGGGCATGTGCCCTGACCAGGAATCAAACCGTGACCTCCTGGTTCATAGGTTGATGCTCAACCACTGAGCCAAGCCGGCCGGGCTCTACTACCTCTTAATGTCTTTGTCACTCCAGTTACCTTCACTCAGAGGTACTTGAACACATGCCAAGGGGCAGACGCTGGCCCTTTCAAGTTGTCTCACTGTGAGAAAAGCTATCGGTGAGCTGGTGACATGAATCCTCCTGTGCAGTGAGTGACAGCAGGTGTGGGCTTCGGAGTCACACAGCCCTGGTCTCCAGTCTCAGCCTCACAGCTTGCTTGCTCTGTGACCTTGAGTAGGGTGCTGAGCCTCTCTGATCTGCAGCCTTAAATGGAGATAAGGCCAGGACCCACATGCACAGGCTATTGGGAAGAATAAATGAAATATGGTTGTACAATGCTAAGCACAGTGCTTGACTCACAGAAATGTTAGCGGCTGCTATTAGAGTAGTAAATAATAATATAGATGAATGATACCTCTTAGTCTTACATTATTTCAAAATTTAGCCTAGCATAGTACTTAGGAGTCCAGGAGTCAGGCTACCTGGGTGTGAATCCTGGCTCTGATCCTTTGGGCTTGTGGTTTCACCTCTCTGTGCCTCCACTTGCCCATCTAGTAAATGGAGATATGGATCATATTGACCTCAGAGATTTCTTGTGGGCATTAAATGAATTACTATGTATAAGCCCACAGAACAGGGCTGAGCTCAGCGTGATTGCTCAGCTCCTGCTGCCAGCTTGAAGGGAGTGTGAGAGAGAGGGTGTGTGCTCCTGGATCAGTGCCCAGACTTTGTCATTTTGAGGAATCCGTCTGAGCACATCAGGAGCACAATGCATTTTTCATCAACAAGGTCTCATTAAACCTTCCTTTCACTGTGGACTGAAGATGCAAAAAGTAAGGCATGGCATCTCTCCAGGAGGGGCTGACAATTTCCCACTTAATTTCCCATGAGCACAGACACCCCTAGACGCACAGCACATGAACAGGGCTCACACTCTCCCCAAAGAGTATAATTTTTTGTTTTCGAGTAAAACCTTTATAAGCAGGATCAGTATCTGTAACTTCAAAGAATGACATCGCATCTGGGTGCACTTCCTTTCACATGCTAGAAGATATTTGGGATGCATGCACCAAACTACAAAACGTGATTATCTTTCAGCAGTTAGCAAAATAGATCTCTTTACGAAAAAGTCAAACTCTGGATTATGAAGTGTTCTATACACTGATAAACAGAATTAGCTCTAAAAGAGAATATGAGTCGGAGGTACAGTTTGGACTTTCCCTTACTCAAACGAATAGTTGAACCGCACATTTTAAACTAAGCATGATTTTATCTTCAGACCTGGAGGAGACTTCTCAGCTCTAATTCAACCTCAGTCTTACATGGAGTTAAATTCCTTCTAGGTCTGGTTCATAGAAACATTGGTTTAGTTTTTTATCTAAAGGGCTTTTGGTTTTCTCAGCAGCAGGTGTTTCTCTCTCCATCCCCTGGTAGTCTCTCTATTCTGCCCAGGAGTGGAGACCTGCTGGAAGAATTGGTTTAAATGCCTGTATGCCATTCAATCTCTGTTGAGTCCCTACTGTTTCCTTTATATTCTCTCCTCCACAGATGGAAAAGAAATATAAGGGAGAAAGTGTGTCCAAAGGGGAAAAGCCCTTTTGTGTGTTTTATCTTATCAGAGGTTTCTCTACCAAGTGCCCCTGGGACCTTTTTCCTGTCCCCTCCCAGTGCCTGGCACGGTAAGTATTTGCTGAATGAACAAAGGACGCTGCAGGCTGGGATGGCTGTGAGCTGCCAAGCTTGTACCGCGAAGGGGCTCCGGAGAGCTTGTTTTTAATGACAAGCAGGGATCTCCAGACGTTGACCTTGTCTTGCCTCTTCAGAGTTTAATAGCATCTTATACATTAACATGCTTGATCCTCATATAACTCTGTGAGTCAGTTATGCCCAGTAGACACACTTAATCCCATGGTTGGGATGGGGGGAAGGGGTGTGAGCTAGAGAGAGATTTAATGAATGATGTCACCCTAAATCATGAAGTGGGAATTAAAAAAAAAAAAATAGTCTCCAGGCTTTTGACTCCATCTTGTTCCAACTCTGGTATAGATGTACTTTTCAGACTGAGATCCACTCTCTGCAAATTGATTCAAATTATGGAAATCTGTTTGAATCATTTTGCAAACTTTAATAGAAATACTTTCTAATATGTTATGGACAACATTTTCACAGTTTACCTGTGCTGCCCAATTAATTAGTAACCTCATAGAATCTCGCAATAAACGATTTCTGCCCTCTTGGTTTATTTGAAGAGTGTCCAAAGATTGCAAAGAAAGTGGGTTAGAAGTTGTTACCTTTTGCAACCTCTTATCTGGGATGTCAGGGGTTGATTATGATACAGTATATGTAATGCCAAGAACTGTTAAGTGTCTGGACATTTTACCCTACTTGCAAGCGAGCAAGTTTGCTGGCCGTCATTTCATGGATCCTGAAAGAAGACATAAGACCCCTGTGTTAGGGACAAAGGGTGGTTTATTACCTTCAGCAGTAATAATAACAGAGTATCATCATTTTTTCGGAACCAGTTCACCAAGCCTTGTTCCCACAGAACAGCACAACCAGGGCCAGATGGCACCTGCCTGGGTTGGGTTACAAAAAAGGAATCCCCAGCTTGAGGAACCTGAATCTTTTGTAATAGTCTTCAAGCAGACCTGCTCTCTGGTCTGCTTGAAGGAGGAGACATTATCTGTATTATATTGGACCATAGCAGATCTGCCCCTTTGTTCCAGAGGGAAGACACTACCTTTATCGTCCAAGCCTGTTCATTACACAAACATTCTTGAAAAGCTAGTCTGGGACACAAGTTGTCAATGCTTCTGCTTGCAAGATAGGAAGCGGTGTGAGCCCCATCTCTCAACAACTAAAACAAAAGGCACAAATTAAAGGGCCATCATCTCTTCTCATGCCATCTCTTCTGCGTATTTACCCCTAGCTTAAGAAGAAAATTTTAAGTGGTTTCATTCTATGTACAGAGGAATGTTAAAAAAACAAAATTCGACGCAGTAAACTGGAAAAATTGGCTTTATTAAGCAAATCATGACTTGGGCAGCATCCCGTCTAACAACTGGAAGTGTTGTGGAAAATGGAAGGTTTTTGTTGTAAGAAGGGTGGAGCCAGGGAGCTATTAGTGAAAGAAAAGAAAGGATTATTTGGGGGCAGGACATCTTTGGGGAAAGAGGAAGGTTTTCATTATAGGCTGCCTCTCCTTTCTGTGGGGGATGGAGAGGGCCCATGTGACAGATAACTGATGCTTGACCAGAAAATTCCATACTAGTTGATTAAGATTATGTTTCTGGGAGAGGTTGAAACCGCAATTAGATCAGCTATTTAATCTAGTTTGGGGCCTGTGGTTTTTTTCTTCAACCAGAGTTGAAGAGATAGTGGAATAAACCTGGAGTTTCTGATGATAAAGACGAAAGCAGCAAACATAGGGCATCATTGATGTTTATTGTGCACCAAGTGCTTTACATGTGTTGTTTTATTAAAGCCTCATTCTGAACCAGTGGGACAAATACTGCTATTCTCCCTTTGGCAAATAAGAAAATTGAGATGGCAGAGGTGAACTAACTTGCTTACCTTCACACAGCTAGAAAGCATGGGCAACATTTTAAAAAAATATATTTTTATTAATTTCAGAAAGGAAAGGAGAGGGAGATAGAAATAGAAACATCAATGATGAAAGAAAATCACTGATTGGCTGCCTCCTGCATACTCCACACTGGGATCTAGCCCGCAACCCAGGCATGTGCCCTGACCAGGAATCAAACTCTGACCTCCTAGTTCATAGGCCAATACTCAACCACTGAGCAACACTGGCCAGGTATGGGCAACATTTTGAAGCCTGATTTCCAGCTCCAGAGACCATGATCTTAACTGGTTTTCAGTCTGTAGCTCCCATTTTGCAAAGATTCTACAGCTTCAATACAGGCGATAGTGATAATGAACACCGCTAAATAGTGGCAAACAGGACACAACTTGATAGATTTGTAAATGGGCCTGAAAGAAGTGTGTCTCCTATCTCTTACCAAGTCAAGGTTTTGGAAATTGCATTCTCCCTGCTGTCTCTTGACAATGCCACCCCCCCCCCCCTACACAATATGTAGCAATGATATTAGAGCTTTGGTCATATGCCCAGCAGGTAGTAGGTCAGCTGTGCTTGTCAGAAGTCATCAGCCAACGGGGGGGGGGGGGGGGGGGGGTAGGAGTTGGGAGGAGGAGGGCAAAAAGGGAAGAAAATGGGAGATATCTGTAATACTATCAACAATACAAAAGAGGCCCAGTGCACAAAAATTTGTGCACTCAGCGGGGGTCCCCTCAGCCCAGCCTGTGCCCTCTCACAGTCTGGGACCCCTCGGGGGATGACCATCTGCTGGCTGAGGCCTGCTCCCCTGGGGATTGGGCCTAAGCTGGCAGTCAGACATCCCGCTGGCAGCCCGGCAGCCCTCGGGGGATGTCCACTTGCTAGCAGGGAGCAGATCTAAGCTGCAGTCAGACATCCTTAGCGCTGCTGAGGAGGCAGGAGAGGCTCCCACCACCACCGCTGTACTGGCAGCCATCAGCCTGGCTTGTGGCTGAGCAGAGCTCCTCCATGTGGGAGCTCACTGACCACCAGAGGGCAGCTCCTGCATTGAGCGTCTGCCCCCTGGTGGTCAGTGTGTGTCATAGTGACCAGTCATTCCCGGTCGTTCTGCTGTTAGGGTCAGTTTGCATGTTACCCTTTTACTATATAGGATAGAGGCCTGGTGCATGGGTTGGGGCCGGCTGGTTTGCCCTGAATGGTGTCCCGGACCAGGGTGGGGGTCCCCACTGGGGTGCCTGGCCAGCCTGGGTGAGGGGCTGAGGGCTGTTTTCAGGCTGGCCAAGCCTGCAACTGAAGCTCCCAGTCTCTCCTTTTTTTCTTTTTTTCTTTTATTCTGGGATTTATTTACCTTCTGTAATTGTAACTTTATTGCGGCTCCAGCTCTGAGGCCGGCTGGATGAAAGCAGGTATCTGGGGTTTGTTTAGCTTCTATAATTGAAACTTTGTTGCTTTGAGTGTAGCTTAGAGCCGGGGAGCCTTGGCTTCCTCCATCGCCAGGGCAACCAAGCCTCATGTTCGCTTCAGCTGCGTGGATGCCTGCTGCCATCTTGGTTGGCAGTTAATTTGCATATCACCCTGATTAGCCAATGGGAATCAGGGTGATAGCAGAGGTATGGTTAATTACCATGTTTGTCTATTATTAGATAGGCTACATACAGAAGTCATCAGCCCTCAATTGTCATCTACAGATTTCAAGTTCCGATTGATTATTTAGAAATGATTTGATTTAAAGGTAAACATGTTGCTTCAATAGTAGACTAGGTTCATTGATCAAGGTCTACTGTACTGGTGACTTCTGCCAAGTTTTCCTAATCCTGTGTGATTGCAAGGCTATGAACCTAGTCTCCATAGCATCGATTTTTGTCCATCTATCTCTGTAGTTACTTTTCAACTTGGCAGACTGGAAAAACCATTTAAGATTTCTGGAGTTGGAGAGGCATGGGTCAGAGTTCTTTCCCAGCCACTGACTGAGACAGTCAACCTTTCTGAGTCCTTTTTTTGTCTTTGGAGCCTCAATGTCCAGGACATAGCATGTGCCCAATAAATGTTTGGTAAAAAGATGAATATATAAATGGATGAATGGTCATTCGTATTTAGGAAAGAAGTCAATGGACAGCCCCCCCCCCCCGTTTTTTCCCTAGCCTGTGGAACATTCAAATTTGAGTGAAACCAGGAGTATATGTTTGCTATTGTAAGATCACTCTGATTGTATTTACTCATGGTAGCTTCTGATGATAAATATTCAAAGGATAAGAATTATAATCATAGCCATTATTTACTGAGCACTTCTCTGCCCCAGCCACCACCCCAAGTACTTTTCATACATTATTTCTTTAAATTCTTTCTATACCTACATCCCTGAGAGGGAGAAAATTTCACCATCAATTTATAGGTGAGGAAGGAGAACTTGAGATGGGCCAAGTAACATGGCTTACATCTCTGGTTGCTGAAGAGCAATTCTGGCCAAAAGTTGCTCATAGTGCAGGCTCTTTACTTTCCCACAATTGGCATTAAAAATTAAACATTTAAATTCAGAGTGAACCTGTAGAAACAGAATACTATCTCTAGCAGTCTTGGAATCCAATGACCAGTTTACCGGTAAGTCAGTGGTCATTTCCTTCCATGTGGTAGAGATTAGGAACCCAGAGTCCTTCTGGAGGAAATAGCTCTTGTTGGTTTTTAAGTTTTGAGATTCTAGCCTGAGGGGATCAAGGCGGATAGAACTGGGTGAGGCTTCCCCAAACATTCTGCAACAAATGGGGGAGGGGGAGAGATAACACACACAGAGTAGAAGAGGGGGACGTCCTTCTGCGAGAAGAGGCAGGTATTGAAGCAACGTAAAAGTGGGTCTTTTTGAATGATACACATGGGAGATGGGCCTGCAGGTTTTTAAGGGAGGTGGGTATTGGTCCATTTTCTCAGGTTCTGTGTGGAGGCTCCCTGGAGTAGGTGGCTTTGTCTTTAACACAGAGATTCCAAGAGGTGAAGTGTCCGTGTTGCTTTCCTTGCTTTATTTGCTCAATGAAAACACCCCTGCTTAATTATATATATTTTTTTCACGCAAAGCTGGGGAGTATAAGCAAAGGCATTGTTCCACCAAATGAACAAAAAGCACCAAGCTGACAAAAGCACTGAGTAATTGCAGAGCCCCTAACAAAAGAGTCAACCAGAAAGAAAGAAAAAAAAAATCCAGATAACATTTTTAACTTTATTACAGTTACATTTGTAGTGAAACTTTAGCTATAAAGTTAAATTTATTGAAGTGTAATACATATAAAATACCCATATCATAAGTGTTCTGTTCAATACATTTTCATAAACTGAACACACTTGTGGAACCACCACTCAAACTTTTTTTTTTAGAGTACATATGTGTCCTTATCTTGCCATTGCCCCCCCCAACCCCCCACTTGTGCCTCACCCTCCTAGTGTCTGTGTCCATTGGTTATGCTTATATGCATGCATAAAGTCCTTTGGTTGATCTCTCCACCTTCCCCCCAACCTCCCCTGTCTTCCCTCTGAGGTTTGATGGTCTGATCGATGCTTCTCTGTCTCTGGATCTGTTTTTGTTCATCAGTTTATGTTGTTCACAATATTCCACAAATGAGTGAGATCATGTGATATTTATCTTTCTCTGACTGACTTATTTCGCTTAGCATAATGCACTTTTGCATTAGCGTTAGCATTCTCTAGAATATAAACTATCCTTTTAAGAAACTGAACTTGTTTGGCTTTTTTATGTTTCACCCATCACTTGAATGGCACCTCCTCTCCCAGAGTCTTGGAATTGGTTCTTCTGGCTGGTTTGGACTATTGCCCAAACTGACAAGGATTGACAAAAGTTGACAAGTCTCAGAAGTGTGGTGTGTGTGTGTGTGTGTGTGTGTGTGTGTGTGTGTGCACGCACGCGCACGCACATCTTTTGTTCACTGCTATTTTGTGCCAGGTAATACCCTACATGCTTTATACAGATTAGCTCTACTGTTTACAATTCTGTTGAGGTAAGCATTATTATCCTTATTACATATAAGAACAAACTCTATAAAGAGCCCAACAACAGCTTGGACATTACAGTTCAGAGATTCAACCCCAGGACTGCTTCCCATTGCCACTCTCTCTCTGGAACTCTTCGTGCTAATAGGCAAGAGAGGAAGAGATGGTAATCAACAAGCTCACTCCCAGATTCCTCTTGCGTGGCATTGGGGTTTTGTACTCCTTAGAGTTCCTTCCTGCACCAGGGCAGACAGATTCAGAAAGACTGAGTCTATCGTTTCATCACATTTCCCTTTAGCAGACCATTCCCTCCCCTCCGGTCTGTGCTAAGAGACCACTGAGAGGTGGTTAGCATATACGTCATTGATTTTCAACCAGTGTGCCGCAAGAATTTTTAAAACATGCAATACCTGACCATTTAGTCAGGCACACTGACCTCTTGTCAAGCAAGAAAATGACAACAGCCAACACAACAATAGCCGTCTGGTGTGAATTAATCAAAATTATACCGATTTTTTTTTTATCAGATCAGCATAAAAATATAACTTTTTTTTGGAGTGCTGCAGATTTTAGTAATTAATTTATGTGCACCATGAGATAAAAAAGGTTGAAAATTGCTGATCTATGTGAAGGTCACTGGCTCCAGTTTGTTGAGTGTTCCTTCATGCCATTTCCTCTAGACCAGTGGTTCTCAACTTTCCTAATGCCGCGACTCTTTAATACAGTTCCTCATGTTGTGGTGACCCCCAATTTCATTGTTACAAATTGAACATAATTAAAGCATAGTGATTAATCACAGAAACAATATGTAATTATATATGTGTTTTCCGATGGTCTTAGGTGGCCCCTGTGAAAGGGTCGTTCAACCCCCAGAGGGGTCGAGACCCACAGGTTGAGAACCGCTGCTCTAGACTAAGGTTAGCAGTGGTCCTTTGGTACTGATAACTTTATACTGGTTTCCAGCAGGTGGGCAAAATCAAAGTGTATAAGAGTAGTTTCAAGCTTTCAAGAACTTTGTTTACCTTGTTTCCTCCTGGTCTTCCAGAGTAGGAACCTTGACTTATTTGTTTATATCCAGTAACCAGCCCAGGGTGGGGTCTTCATTAAGTGCTGATACAGTTGTTGAGTTGAAAGCACTGTTGCCATAAAAAAAAGCCAAACGGGGACTGAACTTCATCATACCAAAGAGCCATTATGTGTTATCTTTGTCATCCTCATTGACACGCCTGAGCTCAGAGTTTATCTATTCTGTCCCTGATAGGATCTGAAGCCTTTCTGACTGAATGGCTGCCTATCTCTCAAGCTTATCTCCATCTACTTTGTGGCCACAACCACCCCCACCCCTGCCCCATCCTGACCCTACTCAACACTGAGCTGCTTGTCCTGATCTCTCCTTACACAATGCATTTGTACTGGTTGTGCCTTGAGCCTGTATCCTTTCACTGTCTCAAAGCCAACTTTCATTTCTGCTTAACCTGGAGCTTTAAAGCTCCCTCTGGTAGATTTAGGTATTTCATTCCTTTCCTCTCTCTGAAATCAATAAAAACGTATTTTAAAAAAATCAGTTGACCATAAACATCTCAAGGCCATGATTTTAAATCTGCTTTAAGAGAGGTAGACTTATGATTATACAACTTGAAATCTTGATTTAAAAAATAGCAGGGACTGTTTCCCTTCCTCTTTCACACCATTTCCACAAACATGCAGGACAGAGCTGTTCTGCTGTCACCAGCCCTTTAACCTGTCCCTACTTGTCATTATGTTCAGTTTTTTTTATCACTTTTTTTTTTTACCTTTTTAAAATATATTCATATGTATATATTCATATTTTCCCTAGGTGGTGTTGTCTTCAATTTTTCTTCATTACTTCATCTTACTCCCCCTAAAGTTTTTCTTCAACCTCCTTTCTTTCTTTGTTTCTGGCAACAAATCCTTCTATTTTCTAATAATTATGGAAGCTTCCAAAATAAATAATAACCACTTCCTTAAAAAGAGCTTTTATAATATGTTTTAGAACCCAGCTTCCCTTGACAGATGTTTGAAAAGGCTCACAGGGATTTGAATTCATCATGAAAGTGCTTGGTGTCTCCCCTTCTTGTGTAATTTGATGGTTATGAAACCAGAGTTGAATGCAGCCTTTTAGGAGAGCCGTGGACTTGGGCTCTGCACTCAGCTTCTAGCTGAAGCTAATTCAAGTTCTGAAAATGTTTAACAAGACAACACTCAAAACCATGGAGAATGTGAAAATCACAACTTAAATTCCAGAACCTCAGTCACTTCAGGGCATAAGACCAGCACTAAAAAGTTCTGGCTTCTAGCAAATTTAAAATAGCAAGCAAAGAGGAAGGGTTTTACCTTCAAAGACATCTGGCACTCTCCAGGACTCTTGCTTATAGTAGTCTTAGTTTCCAGTTAGTTGCTGAACAAATATTTATTAAACACCGAATATATACTCCCTCCCTGGGCTGGGTTTTCTGAGAAATAAAAAGCATTTAATATGAGGTATCTATCCTTCAGAAGTTTCTAGTTTAGCTGGAGGGGTCAATATAGTGCATTAAAAATGGAGAGGATATAGAAACCATGGTACTGTCTTTAAGTTAAAAAAAAAGAGAGAGAGAGAGATCTGTATTGATTGGGTTTTTGTTGTTGTTGTTTTGGTTAATCCTCACCCAGAGATATTTTTTCCATTGATTTTTAGAGAGTGGAAGGGGGAGGGGAGGGAGGTTGTGGGAGAGAAAGAGAGAAAGATCGATGTGTATCTTGACTGGGAATTGAACCTGTAATAATTTGGTGCTGGGGCTGACACCCTATCCACTGAACCATACAGGCCAGGTCTGTATTGATTGCTCTTTAGTTGGAGTACTTTCTTTTTCTTTTTAAAAAAATATTTTTATTGATTTCAGGGAGGAAGGGAGAGGGAGAGAGAGAGAGATAGAAACAATGATGAGAGAGAATCATTGATTGGTTGTCTCCGGCATGCCCCCTACTAGGGATCCAGCCTGCAACCCGGGGAATATACCCCGATGGGGAATCAAACCATGACCTCTTGGTTCATAGATCGACGCTTAACCATGGAGCCACTCAAGCAGGGCTAGTTGGAGTACTTTCAAATTGGGGTTAATAATTGATCTAGCCTTTTAACACAGAACCCCACTCTCTCATTTAGTGCCTTTATGCAAATGAGAGCCAGGTTCCTTTTGACCTTGCCTTCAAGCTGATGCAGTCTCTCATGTCCACACAGAACTGCCCTTGAGGAACTGGGGCTGGATTTTGGCTCTTGTGTTTCCCTGAAGCCAGGTTCCCTGGTGCAGTGAACAACCTGTATCACTGTACAATGAGCCCAGCCTTTTTTTAAAAAGAATAGTTTGGATTTCCCCAAGAAAAAGAAGGAGGGAGTATGTGAGGGAATAGCCTTAGTAAGGAATGAAGATGAAAATGAGTGTGTTTCATTCAGTGTATAATGTGGAGATAAGTGAAGGAAAGTAAAGGATATGTTGGCAGAGTGTAAAATGCTGTTTTTCCTCCCTTTCCCTTACCTTTTCGAGTATTTAATATTTTTACTCATAAATATTACCCGGACAGCTTTCTGTTTACTAGTTTCAAACCTAATTATTATGAAAATTATGTCAATCTGTATTACGTCTGTTCTATAGCTAATAGTGTAGTGCTCCTAAATACCAGTGCTCATGTAAGCATTTCTCCCTAATTAATACTTTCTTGCTAATCATATGAGTCAACGTTATACATTCAAAGCGTATGTTGGAAGCATACATATAAATACACAATCTGTACTTTGGGAGCTACTTCATTTAGGGAATTAATGTAAGTATTTTGTGAGGAACAAGTCATCTGGTTAAACATAAACTTAACCTTAACATTACTTTTTTATTGATAACATTTCCCTAGTGTACTTCATACACTCTCTCTGGGGAATAATTTGAGTAATAGAGAACTCTATTAAGAGAGAAGAGAAAAATTATTCATACTTTACCCCCAGGGTTGAGTAGCACTTTTACTATTTGGATGAATGCGTTTTTAATTTTTAATAGTTATTATGTATATAGAGTTGTGTGCTTTGCTTTAAAAATAACATATCATTACATTAACACATGACTTTTCTAAAAGCATTTTCTCTAAAATCTAAAACATGTTTTTGGCGTTATAGCCCATGGGTCATTTTGACTCCCTCTCTAGCTTGTGCCCTTGTATACCATTCACAAATGTTCCCACGTTATATAGGGCCTTTTCAGCTCTTTTGAAATTTTTTTTCAATGTACAAGGAGATCGCTATCAGCTTCTTTCTATTCCTGTACTGGCCCCTAAATGTAGCAGTTCCTTCTATTGTAATGCTGCCTTCCCCCGGGGTAAAGAGAGTCTGGGAAATCTGAGTCACGTATAACCAGGAAAGGTTGCAGTCAGCTCACATGCACGCTCAACATCTGGTGAGTACTTGCATGAGGTGAGTAGTGTTCATGCCTGACACCTTGAAAAGTCTGTGGCTTTATGTCCTGATTATAGGCCAGCACCGGACAATTTTGACTAAAGATGAATTTGTTTCATCATATCTAAGAGTTTCAGAGCATCATACACATTTCTGATGACTAATTAAAATGGAACTGTTATTCTTATCTGTGGAAATATACACACAATCAATTCATTTTGCCACAAAGAAAGGTGTTTGGCTTTCTTGAATAATGGCTCCATCTAGAAAACTTTTTATCGTCGTCATCACCATCATCATCATCATCACCATCTTCATCATGGCTGAAGTGTATTCAGTCTTTAGGTGTACTGGGACCATGACTGAAGCCTTTCCTGCACTATCACACTTAGCTACACAACTGCTCAAGGATGCACCATTATTATCCCCATCTTACACTTGGAGAAGAGAGTCATCTAGCTAACAAGTGTGCAGAATTAGGATTTGAAGCTATGTTTGCCTTTAGATTGCATGCCTTTAAAACTATCCCACACTTTAAGTAAAGTAAAAAATATTAAATAAATGAGGAAGAGACAATATAAAACTGTGAATGAGTTATACATACCGAAATTGCCTTTCAGTTGACAAATTAAAATAAAGCCATATAGTAGCTAGTCTCCAGAGATGGCTCCAAACATTTCCACCTTTTGCTATCTGTGCATATTGTTCTTTCCATGAAGAGATGGTATATGTGTCCCCTCTCCATGTGTCTGATGCCTTTAACAAATATACTAGTAATTCAGGGCAGTTGACATCTGTGTCCTTTGAACTTAGGCATTAAGAAGGCCTGGCATGGTTGACTGATATTGACGAGAGTGCCAAGATAATTCAATGGGGAATGAATGGCCATTTCAACAAATGGTACTGGGACAAGAGAATAGCTGCATATAAAGGAATGAGGTTGGACTCTTACCTCATGTCTTATAGAAACATTAACTCAAAATGGATTGTAGAACTAAATGCAAGAGCTAAAACTATGAAATAATTAGATAAAAACTTAGGAGTAAATCTTTATGGGCTTCCAAAAGGTGACACCAAAAACACATGTGACAAAAGAGAGAAATGGATAAAATAGATGATATCAAAATTAGAAACTTTTGGACTAAGGCAATACCACCAAGAAAGTGAAAAGCAACCCACAAAATGGACGAAAGTATTCGCAAATCATGTCTGATAAAAGACTTGCATCTTGAATATTCAAAGACCACTTAAAATTTAATAATAAAAAGACAAGCAATCTAATTTAAAAGTGGGGAAGGGTCTGAATAGACATTTTTTCACAAATGGACAAATAAGCACATGAAAACATGCTCAACATCATTAATTATTAGGAAAATGCAAATCAAAACCACATTGAGATTCCACACCTACTAGTATGGCCATAATAAAAAAAGAAAAAAGTGATAACAAATGTTGGTGAGGATGTGGAGAAATTAGAACTCATACTTTACTGGAGGAATGTAAAATGGAACAACTACTTTGGGAAATAGTTTGGTAGTTTCTCCAAAAACTGTATAGAGCTACAATATGATCCAGCAATTCTACTTCTAGGTTTCTATCCAAGAGAAATGAAATGTACATCCACACAAAAATTTGTATGTGAATGTGGTATATCCAACTCTCTTTATATACCAAATACCATTGAATTGTACATATGAAATGTTAATTGCATGGTAAGTGAATTATAACCACAATAAAACTACAAAAATGTCCTGGCAGTAACTGCGTCCTCTCTCTTCAACTCTACCTCAGCGTTCAGCTTGCCTCACCGGAAAGAAAAACTATGTTGACTTACGAGTAACATAGGGCCAGACACCCCTGTCCTGGCCACCGTGTGCCTGCAATTGCATGAGTTACCTCCAGCGAGACTGATAGTGGAACTGCCCAGTTGAGCCCCAGGCAACCCACAGAATCTAGAGATATAATTAAATGGTGGTTGTTTAAAATCACCAAGTTTAGGAATAGCTTGTTACATAGCAAAACATAATTGGAACAAATACTAAATCAAATTCTTACTTTTACCACTGTGACTACATATGAATACTAAAATCAAATCCCATGAAAGGCTTTGTCTTAAAGAGAGGAACCTGACTTGATTTTAAGAGGAAATGAAATAAGGAAGAGCGAAGGGTGGTGGTGCATGTTTTAATAACGTGGCAAGCTGAGCTAATCCAGGCAGGCCTGCCAACTGGTCTCTTTTCTTGGCAGCAGCAGCTGACCAACCACTTGCCTGCGGGCCACCAGCTACTTAGCAGGAGCTCTAGGGGACTGACAGGTCATGTTTCTGATTATAAGAAGTGACACCAGTAAACTTGCATCCACTTGTCCCCCCACCACCCTGAAAGGAAAATCTCTGAGCTGGAAGAGTGGTTAGAAACAGAGATAAAGGCCAGGCGTCTGTGTCTGCATCTTAAATCGCTAAGGTGGAGACTCTTGATTCATCTCACCTCCAAATGGGGTCATCCTAAGGGGGTCGTTTTTAATTATTCTCTTAGAGAATGACGCATAGCAGGGCAATGCATAAAAATGAGCTTCATTCGTTCATTCAGGAAATACTTTTTGAGCACCTATTGTGCTAGAAACATCTGTAAACCTTTTTGTCTGAAAGATTACAATTATGAGTAGGCTATTCCCCTAGGGCTCTGAAAAGGGACTTGGAAGGGGCACGTGGTCCATATTTGTGGAACTGGAGACAGCTTCTTAGAGGAAATAATGTACGAAACTGGAAATCTTAGGAGGCTAATTTTAGTTTATTTTCACTCCAAAATACCTTATTTGAGGGTCAAAAGAAATGAAGAAATGGTGGTATTCCTATTTGGGCATATAAATGGGCTCTTCAGTTCTCCTTTCTAGAGTCCCATTACCAATGTAGGCTCCCAGGTCTACCTCTATGTGGCTTTATTCCATGCAGTTTATTTCTAGAACCTTCAGTATTTTCTTCTTTTCTTTAAAATTTATCTTTATTGTTGAAAGTATTACAGGTGTCCCCCTTGTGCATTTTTTTCCCCCATTGACCCCCTCTACCCTGCACCTGCCCCTCCCAGGCCTTCACCACACTATTGTCTGTGTCCATGGGTTATGCATATATGCATATATGCATATAAATTCCCAGGTTAATCTCTCCCCACCTCACCCAGCCTTCCCTCTGAGATTCCACAGTCTGTTCCAAGCTTCTATGTCTCTGGATCTATTTTGTTCATCAGTTTATTTTGTTCATTAGATTCCACATCTGAGTGAGATCATGTGATATTTACCTTTCTCAAACTGCCTTAATTTGCTTTGCATAATACTCTCCAGGTCCATCCATGATGTTGCAAATGGTAAGAGTTTCTTCTTTTTTTATAGCTGCATAGTTTTCCTTTGTGTAAATGTACCACAGCTTTTTTATCCACTCATCTGCTGATGGGCACTCAGGCTGTTTCCAAACCTTAGCTATTGTAAATTGTGCTGCTATGAGCATAGGGGTGCATAGATTATTTTTGATTGCTGCAGAACCTTCCAGTATTTGTTCATTGTTCCTTCAGTACTTTCCGTGTGGTGTGATGTGACTCTTTTTCTGGATTTTTACATCTTTTTGCCATTGCCCATTCGTATGAATGTTATCTCTTCCTGTAAAACAATTCCCCCCCAAATTTAGTAGTTTAAGGCAACAATGATGTATTATTTCTCTGGATTCTGTGGGTTGTGTGGAGTTTCCCTTATTGGTTTCATCTTGGGCTCGTTCATATGGTTGTTGGAGAGTCACCTGGGCAGGAAGATCCGGATGGCCTCATTCACATGTCCGAGAATTGGTGCTGGCTATTGCCTCAGTTCTCTCAGTTCTCTCTGTGACCTCTTTACCTCCAGTAAGTGGGATTTGCTTTCTTACATGGCTATCTCATCATGGCATTACAAGGGGGTGAAGGTGGGAGCTGCAAGTCTCATATGTCATTTCTGCTGCATGCAGCTGGTCAGTGCAGTTCACAAAGCCAGCCCAGGTTCAAGGGAAGAAGAAGTAGACTCAATTTCTTAATGGGAGAAACAGTGAAGTCATATTGGGAAGAAGCATGAGACTAGAGAATGTCTTATGATTTTGTCACTAGTGTTGATGTATATGTAGCAGCTGTCCTTTCCATCTTCTAAGAAGGGCTTAGTCATTATTATATCAAATATAATCCTTATTGCTCATACCAACTCAGTTGTTACTAACCCTGGGAAAGCAGCCTTGTAGCTATTTCTTTCGTGTGTGTGTGTGTGTGTGTGTGTGAGAGAGAGAGAGAGAGAGAGAGAGAGAGAGAGAGAGAGAGAGAGAGAGAGAGAGAAACATTGATTTGTTGTTCCATTTATTTATGCATTCCCTGGTTGATTCTTGAATGTGCCCTGACCAGGGATTGAACCCACAACTATGGTGTATTGAGACAATGCTCTAACCAACTGAGCTATCTGGTGGCCAGGCTCTTGTAGCTCTTCTTGTAAGTGTGGTAACCTCATCATGGGAGCCCCGACTTCATGAAATAATCACCTCCCCAAAGCCCCATCTCTAAATACCATCACATTGGGCATTACCATTTGAGTATATGAATTTTGGAAAGACACAGACCCTCAGTCCACAGCAAAAAGAACAGCAATTTGGGAAATGGACTAATGCCTTTGGGAAAGAAATATTAGCCTTTGTAGAAAGGTAGGGTGGGACTTAGTCAGTAAATTGTAACTCCTTTTCAAGATGGCTAAACCAAATGCAATCTGCTAATGCTAAAGTTTCCATGGCATTTTCAGTTTTTGTTTTTTTCTCTAATTACTAGGAGAAAAAGCATCTTGTTCACATCTGAAGCAGATCCTTCTCTTAAAAATTACATTTGTGGCAGCACATGACAGCCATATCTGTCTGTCTGACAACTTTGCTGTGATGCCACTCAGAAGCCTCTGATGTAGGATTTCAAATGAGCTCTTTTCCTTTTGTATAGGTTTATTTTTTGTCCCTTTTTCCCTCCCAGGCTGATGAGCCCTGAACACACACTCCTGCAGCCCCGGGAAGAGGAGGGAGTCAAGTATGAGCGCACCTTCATGGCATCTGAATTCCTGGATTGGCTGGTTCAGGAAGGTGAGGCCACGACAAGGAAAGAGGCAGAGCAACTGTGCCACCGGCTTATGGAGTATGGCATCATACAGCATGGTGAGTGTATGGGTCAGTTTTTGCTGTGGTAACAAGCAAACCTGAAATCTTGTGGATTACCACCATAAACATTTACTTCTCACTCGTAGGTCTATAAGTCAACTGTGCCTCTGCTTGGGCTCAGCTTAGCTAGAGGTCAAGTTCCATGCCTTCTCATTTTGGGACCCAGGCTAAAGGAACTTCCACTCTTTGGGATATATTATTTTTACAAATGAGGGAAGAAGCTAAAGAGGGCAGGCAGATCCTTGTAGCATCTCTAAAAAGTTATATTTGATATGATTTAACATTACTCCCATACCCAGCTGACTACAGGAACTAATCTGGTCAGGTCTGAAGGGGAATTAATGCCTCTCACAATGTTGGTTGCAAGGGGAGAATGAAAATTTGCTGAAACGGAGAAGGGACTTAGGGGAACTGGGTGGAAAATGTGAAGTACAAATTGTAATTGCAAAATATTCACAGGGGTACAGCCTAGGGAATATAGTTAATAATATTGCAATAACTATGCATGATACCAGGTGGGTACTGGAAATATCAGGGGGGAACACTTTGTAAAGTATATGATTGTCTAACCACTATGCTGTATACCTGAAATTAATGCAAAATAATATGAATGTAAACTTTAATTGAAAAATACATTTTAAATTAAAAAAGAAAGAAAATTTGCTGAACCATGCATGGTATGAGCTGCCACAGTGAAGAAGTAATCCAAATGACCTTCATAAAACTTTCACTTTCCTTTTTGGGCTGAATCATAATGATGCAATATAACCTATGGCTAAGAACTATATTAGTTATGTATTGCATAGGAAATGACCCTAAAACTTAATGGCAGAAAATAATAAGAAATAATATTTTCTCACACAGTTTCTGTGGGTCAGGAATTTGGGAGTGACTTAACTGGATGGATCTCTCTTGAGGTCTTCATGAGGTTGTAGTCAAGATGTCAGTGGGCTGTGGGACATTTACACTATGAAATACTATGCAGCTATAAAAAAGAGGGATTTCTTACCCTCTTTCCAGGATGGACCTGGAAAATATTATGCTAAGTGAAATAAGCCAATCTGAGAAAGACAAATATCACATGATCTCACTTATTTGTGGAATCTAACGAACAAAATCAATTGACCACCAAGATAAGATCCAAAGTATGGAAGCATGGAACAGACTGACATACCTTGATGTGGGGGTTAAAGGGACAAGAAGACATAAACCAAAGAACTTATATACTTATATGCATAGCCCATGGACATGGGCGATAGGGTAGTGAAGACCTGGGCAGGGCAGGGGAGGGGAGTAGGGGCTGAGAGGAGGGTGTTAAAAGAGCGGACAATGGGAGATATCTGTAATACTATCAACAATATATATATATATATATATATATATATATATATATATATATATATATATATTATCAGTGGAGCTACCTGAAAGCTTGACAGACTGGATGGAGGATCTACTTCCACAGTGGCTCACTTGTGTGCCTAACAAGTTGGTGCTGGTTGTTGGCAGGAAGTGTCAGATCATTGCTGTGTAGACTTCTTCATAAGGCTGCTTGAGAATTCTCATGACATGGCAGCTTGGCTTCTTCTAGAGGGAGTTGTCCAACAGAGTGCAAGACAGAAGCCACAGTGTTTTCTAACTGAGCCTAGAAAGTCACACACTGTCACTTCCTCAGTACTCTATTGCTTACAGGTCAGCTCTATTCAGTGTGAACACCAGGTGGCAAGGATCATTGGAACCATCTTGGAGGCTGGCTGTCACAAGAACATAATCTCTGGAACACCAGCTCTACCAGCTATTACCTCCTGTCATCTGTGAAATGGGAATCCCTGCATAGAGTGGTTGCAGGAGTATATGGGATTAGATATAAAATACTTGGTTCAGTGTTCTGTTTTTAATAAGTGCTCAAACATTTATTAACATAACGGCAAGGTGTAGGCTCAGAATGGTGAGAAAAGGGCTGGGAATCAGACAGGAATTTCAGCCTAAGACAAGTTGAAAGGTAATACTTGAGACATTCTTCCTTTGAACTCCCTGCCCCCTCTTCTGTGTAGGCCTAAGACTTCTCTTCCCAAGGCTAGGAAGATAACAGCGGAATTATAGAGAGAGATGAAAGAAACTTTTGAAATTACTTGGAGCTGTGTTTTACAAACAGCAGATTGCAACTCTTTCTTTATTGGGCTATGAAATAAATTTAGAAAGCCATTCCAGCAATAAAAATTATTTTAAATAGACTAGACTAGACTAGACTCTTACTACTCAAAGTGTGGTCCATGGACCCAGAGTGTCACTGGGAGCATGATAGAAATTCAGACTCTCTGATCCTGCCCACGTTCTGCTGAATCCGACTTATATTTTATTTATTTATTTATTTATTTAATTTTAAATTATTTATTGCTTAATGTATTACAAAGAGTATTACATATGTCTCCTTTTTTCCCCCACCCTTGACAATCCTCTGGCCTCCCCTACCCCCCAGTGTCTTATGTCCATTGGTTATGCTTATATGCATGCATACAAGTCCTTTGGTTGATCTCTTACCCCACCCCCGTCCTGCCCCTCAACCCTCCCAGCCTTCCCGCTGTAGTTTGACAGTCTGTTTGAGGCAGCTCTGCCTCTGTATCTATTTTTGTTCATAAGTTTATAATGGTCTTTATTATCCATAAGTGAGTGAGATCATGTGGTATTTTTCCTTCATTGACTGGCTTATTTCACTTAGCATAATGCTCTCCAGTTCCACCCATGCTGTTGCAAATGGTAAGAGTTCCTTCTTTTTTACAGCAGCATAGTACTCCATCGTGTAGATGTACCACAGTTTTCTAATCCATTCATCTACAGATGGGCACTTAGGCTGTTTCCAGATCTTAGCAATGGTGAATTGTGCTGCTATGAACATAGGGGTGCATATATCCTTTCTGATTGGTGTTTCTGGTTTCTTGGGATATATTCCTAGAAGTGGGACCACAGGGTCAAATAGAAGTTCCATTTGTAGTTTTTTGAGGAAACTCCATACTGTCTTCCATAGTGGCTGCACCAGTCTGCATTCCCACCAGCAGTGCATGAGTGTTCCTTTTTCTCCACATCCTCTCTAGCACTTGTCGTTTGTGGATTTGTTGATGATAGCCATTCTGAGATGTACTATGTGTGAGATGGTACCTCATTGTTGTTTTGATTTGCATCTCTCGGATGATTAGTGACTTTGAGCATGCCTCTTTTTTCATATGTCTCTTGGCTTTCTGAATGTCCTCTTTTGAAAGGTGTCTATTTAGGTCCTTTGCCCATTTTTTGATTGGATTGTTTATCTTCCTTTTGTTAAGTTGTATGAGTTCCCTATAAATGTTGGAGATTAAACCCTTATCAGTGATAACATTGGCAAATATGTTCTCCCATGCAGTGGGCTTTCTTGTTGTTTTGTTGATGGTTTCTTTTGTTGTGCAGAAGCTTTTTATTTTGATGTAGTCCCATTTGTTTATTTTCTCTTTAGTTTCCAATGCCCTAGGAGCTGTATCAGTGAAGAAATTGCTTCGGCATATGTCTGAGATTTTGTTGCCTTTGGATTCTTCTAGAATTTTTATGGTTTCCCATCGTACATTTAAGTCCTTTATCCATTTTGAGTTTATTTTTGTGTATGTTGTAAGTTGGTGGTCTAGTTTCATTTTCTTGCATGTATCTGTCCAATTTTCCCAACACCATTTATTGAAGAGACTATCTTGACTCCATTGTATGTTCTTGCCTCCTTTGTCAAATATTAATTGAGCATATTGGTTCGGGCCGATTTCTGGGCTTTCTATTCTATTCCATTGATCTATATGCCTGTTCTTGTGCCAGTACCAGGCAGTTTTGAGAACAGTGGCTTTGGAATACAACTTGATATATGGTATTGAGATCCCACCTACTTTGTTCTTTCTCAGGATCGCTGCAGCTATTCGGGGTCGTTTTTTTATTCCAGATGAATTTTTGGAGAGTATGTTCTAGGTCTGTGAAATATGCCGTTGGTATTTGAATGGGAAGTGCGTTGAATTTATAGATTGCTTTGGGTAGTATGGACATTTTAATGATGTTGATTATACCAATCCAAGAACATGGTATGTTCTTCCATCTGTTTATGTCTTCCTCTATCTCTTTTTTCAATGTCCTGTAGTTTTCTGAGTAGAGGTCTTTTACCTCTTTAGGTAAGTTTATCCTAGGTATCTTAATTTTTTTGGTGCAATGGTAAATGGGATTGTTTTTTTAGTCTCTCTTTCTGTAAGTTCACTATTGGTGTATAGAAATGCCACAGATTTCTTGGCATTAATTTTGTATCCTGCTTCATTGCCGAATTCATTTATTAAGTCTAATAGTTTTTTTATGGAGTCTTTAGGGTTTTTTATGTATAATATCATGCCATCTGCAAATAAGGACAGTTTTACTTCTTCTTTTCCAATTTGGATGCCTTTTATTTCTTTTTCTTGTCTAATTGCAATGTCTAATACTTGGATTGTTGTGTTTTCATTGTCATTAGTTTCCAGGATGTTTTTAATTTCTTCTTTGATCTCATTGGTAACCCAATCAATATTTAATAACATGCTATTCAGCTTCCAAGTGTTAGAGTATTTTGGGTTGTTTTTATTGTAGTTTATTTCTAATAGTATGCCCTTGTGGTCTGAGAAGATACTTGGTATGATTTCAATCTTCTTGAAATTGGGGAGACTTTGTTTGTGACCCAATATGTGGTCTATTTTTGAAAATGTCCCATGAGCACTTGAGAAGAGTATATATTCCATGGCTTTGGGGTGAAATGTTCTGAAGATATCAATTAAGTCCATCTGATCTAGTGAGTCATTTAGGATTGCTGTTTCTTTGCCAATAGAGGATTTATCCAGTGATGCCAGTGGTGTATTAAAGTCCCCTACTATGATTGTATTGTTGTCGATCTCTCCCTTGATATCTTCCAGGAGTTTCTTTATGTATTTGGGTGCTCCTGAATTGGGTGCATATATGTTTATCAGGGTTATATCCTCTTGTTGTATTGATCCCTTTAGTATTATGAAGTGGCCTTCCTTATCTCTTGTTATGGCCTTCACTCTGAGGTCTATTTTGTCAGATATAAGTATTGCTACCCCAGTTTTTTTTCATTTCCATTTGCCTGAAAGATATTTTTCCATCCCTTCACTTTCAGTCTGTGTGAGTCCCTTATTCTGAGGTGGGTCTCTTGTAGACAGCAAATGTATGGGTCATGTTTTTTTTATCCATTCATCCACTCGATGTCTTTTGGTTGGAGCATTTAGGCTGTTTACGTTTAAAGTTATTATTGAAAGGTACTTGTTTGTAGCCATTTCTATTTTTTGTGGCTGTTTTCTTTCTGAGCTTTTTATTTCTTCTTTTTACACCAGTACCTTTAGCATTTCTTGCATTGCTGGCTTGGTGGTGATAAACTCCCTTAGCCTTTTTGTCTGTGAAGCTTCTTATTTCCCCTTCAATTTTGAATGATAGCCTTGCTGGATAGAGTATTCTTGGATTCAGTCCTTTGCTTTGCATCACTTTGTAAATTTCTGTCCATTCTTTTCTGGCCTGATGTGTTTCTGTTGAGAAATCATTTGATAATCTAATGGGAGATCCCTTGTATGTAACTTTCTGTCTCTCTCTTGCAGCCTTTAAGATTCTCTCTTTGTCCTGAACATTTGCCATGATAATTATGATGTGTCTTGCTGTGGGTCTTTTCGGGTTCACCTTGTTTGGGACTCTTTGTGCTTGTGTGACTTTTTTCTTCCCCACCTCAGGGAATTTTTCTGATATTATTTCTTCAAATAGGTTTTCTAAACCTTGTTCCTCTTTCTGTTGTTCTGGCACCCCTGTTATTCGTATGTTGTTTCGTTTCATGTTGTACCATAGCTCCCTTAGGCTCTCCTCCTGTCTTTTAATTTTTTTCTCCAATTGCAGTTCAGTTTGGGTGTGTTTTTTGTTTCCATGTCTTCTAATTCGCTAATTCGGTCCTCCGCTTCTTTTAGTCTACTGTTGAAACTTTCAATGGTGTTTTTTATTGCAGCTATATCACTCTTCATTTCTTCTTGGTTCTTACATAGTTTATTGATTTTTTCATCCGTTTCTTCTTGATTCTTGCATAAGTTGTTGATTTTTTCCTCCATCCGGTTTATGCATTCTAGGACCCTTAATCTGAATTCTTTTTCTGTCATGCTGCATGCCTCTGTTTCACTTAGCTGCTTTTCTGGTGAGTCCTCCTTTTCTTTCCTTTGGGGGTTTCTTTGTCTACCCATGTTTGATCTCACCGACATATCTAGATGTTGAGTTGTTCAGGGGCTGCTCCTTAATGTGGCAGTGGCTCCTCGGGCTGTGGTTGCTTCTCAGGTGGTTGTGGTAGCAACTGCTCCTCAGTTGGCAGCAGCTCCTCTGGTGGGTGCTGTTCACAGCTGTGGTGCGTCCTCTGGCTGGTAGGGGGAGGCTTCACACTCAGCTGCTGTTCCTCAGACAGAGGATGTGCTGATCACGAGGCTTCTGTTCCTTGGATGGGGGCAGGCTACACACACAGCTGCTACTCCTTGAACTGGGGCGGACTGCTCACGTTGCTGCTGATTCTTGAATGGGGGCTGGCACATGCTGCTGTTGTTCCTCTGATGTGGTGGGCTGCTTGTGGGGCTACTGCTCCTAGGACCAGCTGCTGCTTGTCGGACAGGTGCAGGCTGTTGTGGCTCTGCTCCTTGGACCGGTGCGTACTGCGTAGGGCTGCCGCTCCTCGGAAGTGGGCGGTCTGCTCATATGGCTGCTACTCCTCAGACCAGGGTGGGCTGCCACTGTTCCTCGAATGGGGCTGGGCCGCTCACAGAACTGCTGCTCCTCGGAAGGGGGAGGGCTGCTCACACAGCTACTGCTCCTTGGACAGGGGCAGGCCACATGAGGCTGCTGCTCTTAGGCTCGAGGCAGACTTCTCACAGGGCTGATGCTCCCTGGACAAGAGCGCGCCGCTCACGTGTCTGCTGCTCACGTGGTTGAAAAAATAATGTGAAGAGAAGTAGGATATAAAGGAACAAACAAAAATAAGGAGAACAAAGAAAGAAGCAAAAAAAAAAAGCAACAAAAAAAGGGAAAACAAAGAAAAAAGAAAAAAAAGCTAACAAAATAATAATAAAAAAATAAAAATGAAAAATAGACATTTCATTCCTTTGGCTGGCTTAAGATCCCAGTTTTCTGGAATGTCTGTGATTTTGTTTTTGTTGTTGTTGTTGCTGGGACTGAAAGGCCCTCTATAGGCCAGACACTGTTAACTCCCAGGGACTAATCAGATGATCTTAATCCTTCATCTCATTCAGGTGGAATCTGGGTGTGGCTGTATTCCTTGCCTGGGGCCTTGTAGGGAGGAGTTATAGCCTCAGGAGAAAATGGCTGCCTAAGTCCTGGGCTCAATTTGCTGCCACCTCTCCTGGCCCCCCTTCTCTCCCCAGATTCCACTCGTCCGCACCTTCTCCTGCTCTTCAGCAGAGGTGAGTGTCTGTATCTGAAATGTCCTATGTACAGGGTTCGGTGAAAACAAACAAACGCTGGCCATGGAAACGGGGAAGGCTGAGTCTCTGTAAACTCCTCTCTTACCGGCACTGCATGGTCTGGTCAGCACTTCAGGCTGCCCCTTTTAAGCTCAGTCCTCCGTAATTACGGAACCCAGATCTCAAATGCCCCGGTGCCAACAGTCCCGCGGATCTCCTTTCCACAGCCAGGGGCTGTGTCTGTCCCAAGAGACGCGGCTGTGTGCCGTGCACGGTCTCCCTCTGACCCTCTGGGCTCAGAGGTCTGGCAAACTTTCCTGTTCAGATCCCTGGTTTTTACCTTTCCAGGGGAACTCTGCCCTTCCCGGCTGCAAACTGTCTCACCAGCTGAGTATACTTCACCAATTCGGGGTGGGTGTTATTAGTTTCAGCTGCTCACTCCATTTGCTCCGGGACAAGACCTGGGACGTGTCTGCCTATTCCGCCGCCATCTTGTTTCCCGACTTATATTTTAGCATGAACTCCAAGTGATTTGAATGCCCATGAAAGTTTGAGATGCCCTGGACTGGATTTAACTAGAAAATATCAGAGCCTATTTTATGTATTAAGGTTAAGTATTGTTTTGCAAAACTTTAATTTTAGTTAAATATACACTCTATAAGCATATAGACATGTTCATGTGTGTATTGATGAGCAGCATAAAAACTGTGTTGGCGTCAAGTATTTTTAAAGCCATTGATCTAGAGGCATTGGTTAGAAAGGCACTTGGTGTATTCCGGGGGTTTTTCTCCTATTCAACATTGCTTGGTCAAATTCATAACTGTTTATTATGGCCTAATATGTCTTCTACTGAGTTAAGTTCACTGTGAGTGGAAGGTAGATAGAAAAGTATAGTGCCAGTGTGGTACCTGGCCTTAAACAGTTTATAGTCTTTTGGGGGATAATAAGATGAATATAGAAGCGATTAGAGAACAGTGGAAGATGTATTATATATTTTTCACTCATTCATTCATTCATTCACTCATTCAATACTATGTCAGTCACTATTCTAATAATTTTTACACATATTAACTTATTTAAGCCTATTAAACTCTTTGAGGCAGATATTATTTTTGTTGTTAAATGTAAGTGTGTGTGTGTGTGTGTGTGTGTGTGTGTGTGTGTTAAGAACACCTAACATGAGGCCAATTCTCTTAACAAGTTTTTAAATGCACAACATAGTACTCTTAACTATAGGGCAAGTATTCTGTCATCTCCATTTTACAGATAAGGAAACAAAGACACCAATAGGTTACATAATTTGTATGAGGCCAATTGGGTAGGAATTTCCAAATGGATATTACTGCTAATACGTGTGAATGCAGAGTTGGTTGGGATGACGGAGGTTTTCGACAGTGAAAAATGGTGTGTTTGGGTTGGAGTTAGTTCTGTTGTTTTAGCTCCAGAAAGAAAACTTAGTGGCACCAAATTCTAGGAGAAAACCAACCCCTTCTGCTACAATTTACTGACTGATACTGCACATCTCAACTTCAGAGAGAAGATAGAGGATGCTATGAATTGTTTCTAAATGATTTCCAAAGAGTGAGTAATTATACTTCAATTACAGCATAAGTTTGTAATGCTATAAACATAAATGCCGTAAAATCACAATGGAAAGGATAAAATCCAGCATTATTGGTAGCAGATCTTAAGCCACAGAAGTTTGCTTTCCTTGGTTTTAGGAGGATTGAATATTCTCTCCATATAGAATTCAGAGTTTCTAAGGGAGTTCCAGTTTTCCAGAAGTTCATTGCTAGATCTCAAGTTCTAACCGTAAGCTAGGCAAATATGGCCACCACTTATGTGTATGTTAGAGCTAATGATTAATGCTATGTAGTGTCTTAAGCAAAGCTCTGAATTGTCCATCTAATGATTAATTTCACAGGTTAAGCATTAAAGAGAGTCATCCTTCATACTTTGAGTAGATTTCTGAGTAAGAGTGGTTCCCTAGATTGAAACCGGTAGACGTAAAATCAGGCCCACTTATTAAACCGTAACTAGCTTCATTTATAAATACTGAATTATGCTCTATAATTAAGCAACAGTTAGATGAATAATTAACTGGTATGCACATGTGTGTATCTATCAATATATATGAATGTATATATATATGTACATATTTATGCTAATATATGTATGTTGGCCATGTATGTACATATTTATCTAGTTGTTTCATTCATTGAGGTTTACCTTTACCAGGCACTGGACTAAATACTTTATAGATTTTAATATATTATGTATTTAATATGTATATGCTTTACATGTATGACATATATAATCATATTAAATCTTCAAAGCAATTCTATGATGTTGGTATCATTATTATAATTTTACAGTAATATAACTGAAGTTCAAAAACCTTCTAGATATTTACCCAAGGTTGCATAGCCACCCGTAATTACCAGTCATTGTGCCTTAGAAATTTTCTTTGGCCCAGAATGTGTATAATCAGGTGTGGCTGCCTGACACACTGGAATGAACATGATCTTTGGAGGGAGACAGGCAGGATTTAGGTCCCAGCTCTTTCACCTATTGAGTGGTCATGTCAACATCTCAACCCTTCCATTCCTCAGGTTATTAAATTTATGAAATTAGAGTCACACTGTATACCTCTACGAATTTTTTGTTTTGTTTTTGGAGAGCCTATGACCACCCACATGTACTGGAAGGACTCAACATATAGTTGGGCTCATGGCTAAGATTTATGACAGTTAAAGGATACAAAGAAGGATCCACAAGGGAGAAAGACATACCAGGGGTTGTCTGGAGAATCCAGGCCCACACTTCCTCTATTCTCTCTCCCAGGGCCACACTGATCTTGTTCCTTCCTTCAGCAGGGACATGTCTGCCAGCATTCCAGACTTTCAGAAGAAAGCACATAAATCATGGTGTTTGCACAAACCTGCTAGGCAGGCTGGTACAACAGAACCCAATGCCCCAGGTGGACAAAGTTGCCTTGTCAGGTAGTAACTTAGGGACTCTGAGGGAGGCCAAGTTCTCAGGTGCTAGTGTCGGGCCAGCTCCACAAGCAGGCCCTTCTGATTCCGGACAGCTGTGGTAACTCTTTCTTGCATAGACTTGCTGTCAGGATTAATGATAGTAGTTGGTAAAGCTTTTAGCACAGTGTCTACCTCTATGGCCCTCCAATGCGAACATTGCATGTAATCTGATCAATTCTGAATAACAGTTAAAATTTATAGAGCTCCTTATACACCAGCTACTGTTCTAACCACTTTACTCATTTACTCATTTATTCCACTCAATAATTCTGGGAGTTAGATATCACAATTCTCATGTTTAAGATGAGGTTAAGTAACTTGCTGAAGACAAGCATTTATAAATGGTAGATTGAAGATTCAAATTACTAAAGAAGACTGGGTGCTAATTATGAGCTGCACTAACCAGGAAAAAAAAAAATCTCAACTTGTATTGCATCAGCTCACACAGTCTGGCAGATATTGCACCTATAAAACTGTTAGCCCGTAAAACATACAAGATTCTTTCTGAAAGCAGTCATCCCTAGGTACCTTGAGAATTTTGTGTAACTGTTGCAAATGTGATGGACATATTTCTGTATTTACATAAACTCTCTCCTTCAACTGTGTTAGCTGCTATGCAGCTATCTTATCCTTAAATGGAGGGAGATGGAAACCAGATAGTCACGTGGGGAAATTGCTCACAGCTGCAGCAGCTGACCCTGAATAATCGGGCTACTGCTGCTGTGTCCAGGCGTATAATTTCCTCTTTCAAAGATTTAGTCAGAGCACTTCAACAATTTCAACACTTCATCAAGCCGTCTTTCTTTTTCTTTTGTTTAAAAAATATATTTATATAACATTTTGCAAGACGCAAAGCGGTTTTACACATATTACCTTTTTAGTCCTCCCAGCTGCTTGAGGGTGGTTGTGATGGTCCCATTCTCCCTTGGAAGACAGTAGCTGAGACATTGACTGTGGTGGCCATGAAGAAACATGGGGCTATAAAGAGAGCGAGATGCTGGGTCCAGACAGGAATTACCCATCTTTCCAGTTATGGAAATCATGGACAGAGTTCAACCTAAGCCTGAAATAGCCAGGCCAAAGAAAGAAAGAAAGGGAGAGAGGGGGAAGGAGGGATGAGAGGAAGGAAAAAGGGAAGGAAAGAAAAAGCACAGATGTTTGAGGCTAAAGTAAAAATTGCAGCTTGCCCAATTTGAAAAAAAAAATATTCTGACACTTCTTAAAACAGTAAGGAAGGCTTTGTTCAAGACTGTTGCAATACGAGTATTGCAGAAAGGGAGGTGAATACAAGAACAGGTGGGGATTCATAGCTGCATAGCAGGGTGAGGTGGTCAGTGGATGGAATTTATTAATAGGAGGCAGCATGGGTAGGGGGATTCTTGCTAAAGGCAGATCAAGGACTTAGACATCAAAGATGGAAGGTGAGGAACCTGATCAAGAGTGCTCAGATATCCATGGTGGGGGATTCTCATAAACTGACTTAGCAGAATTCTTTGCTAAGACTGACCTTGGGGATCCAGGTGCCAGAATCTAGTGACCAAGGGGAAATCATTTGTAGCCACCTACAGCCAGATAAATGAGCTCTAGCTGTTTTCTGCTTCTACAGTGGCTATCTCCGGGATTAAACTCTAGAGAGTGACTCTGATTGGCTGAGCCTGGGCAGGTAGGTGTTGTTCTACATATATATATATATTTGGAGGAAATTCTGTTACAACAGAGAAATGAGTGCTTAGCAGACTAAAACAACAGACAGATGACAGACTTTTTTTTTTAACTGCTATTAGTTTATTTAGTCCTCCTCCCAAATTAGTGCACTTGGTATTGTTACCCCTGTTTTAGATGACAATGTTGAGGCTTTTGCAACTAGCATAATCATTCTTAGCTCCCACATGTTAGACTCTGAATAGAAAAAAAAATATTAAGACTAGGTAGAATATATTCTCTTAATCTGCCTTCAGTGATGTTTTAAACACAATCTTATGTCAGCAGCCTTAATCTAAATATATATATTAGTAGCCCTACGCACGAATCCGTGCGCCAGTAGCTTGCTGCCACCCTCCTGTAGCTCTCCGCCCGCTGCCCCGCCCTCCTTAGCTCCCCCCACCCCCCTCCCCCTGCTCCCCACTTGTAGCTTGCTGCCCCACCCCCCTGCTGATCCGTGATCCAGTTGTTATGCAGTCAGTCGTTATGTAGCAACCATTTGCATATTACATCTTTATTATATAGGATATATATATATATATATATATATATATATATATATATATATATATATATACTTTCTCAATTTAGAATTTCTGGGAATTTTCCTACTGTGCCCTGGGATATGGTTTGGCTCTGTTTTACTTTTTTGTTATAGCTGAATCCAAAGCAGCAAGGCAAATGCACACAGCCAGAAAGCTGTTGCAATGTAAACATAAGGGAACAAGGTTGCTTGTTAGTCAAGGGCTCCCATGTTGGCACACAGTATGGTGTTGATTTTGGTTAAAGTAAAACAGGTCTGTAGCTGCACCAAGCTTTACCTTATAGAAAGTGTGAAGGGAATGAGAGATGCCTTATCTGATGTAATCTGCCAAGATAAAGAAGTATTATGCATAGAGAACAAAGGTCTTTTGTGAACAGTGTCAATATTTCTCTTCTTACTTGACATCCTATAATTCTTTGCACGTGTACAGAAACCGATCTAATAGATACAGACCGTCTGTGTCTGTGAAGCCTGGGCTCCTACTCACCCCTGCCTCACTCCCATTAGCTTGTAGCTCAGTGTTCCCTGTAGTACGTCATCCTCAGTTTGCCCACACACTAAGTTTTTACAACACAATGGGGAAGTTTTAAAACACCAGCCCACAATATATGCGATTGAAGTGTATCTAAGGTATGCAATTGTGTCTTTTTAAAAAAATATATTTTTATTGATTTCAGAGAGGAAAGGAGAGGGAGAGAGAGATAAGAGGCATTAATGATGAGAGAGAATCACTGATTGGCTGCCTCCTGCATGCCCCACACTGGGGATCAAGCCCACAACCCAGGTATGTACCATGACCGGGAATTGAACTGTGACCTCTTGGTCCATAGGTCAATGCTTAACCACTGAGCCATGGCAGCCAGGCCGCAATTGTGTCTTAAGTGCCCAGTTTGACTTTCTGTGGTCATGTAAGGACTCGGTGGGATTTCAGTGGTCATTTTTAGTGGGACATAGAGGCTATGGTCTCAGGTTTAGTAGAACCTATCAGGTGGATTGGACAGTTCAGACTGCTGATTCTGACTTGCCTTTCCCTTTCTCCCCCTGGTTGAGAAGCACTGTGGTGGTATCAGTTCTGGTTATTTATGGGTGTGAGCTTGACCATAACACTCAGGGTGGGACTGGAAAGTGGGACAAAAAGTTAAGAAACTCTCCTTTAAGAAATGAAACATCTCCATTCTGTTTCCTATCACAGGAGATTTTTCCTAGCTCTGACCTTGTGTAATTCTTGAGTGAGCCCCTTGCATCGGCCTCTTCCCTCTTGGAAGCTGGGAAGTTTGGTCCTGAATTCCTGTCTTGGCCCCAGGCTCTCCTTGGGCAGTTACAACGATTATTTTTACAACCATTTCACCCTCGCTGTACTGCTGTCTCTCTTGGTTCTTCCTCTTGCAATTCTCCCACCAGCCACTTCCGGCTCCAGAGTCTTCTCTGCTCTCTTTAACTCAGTTTCTCTTAGCCAATGTGCCCACCAGGACCTGCTATATTTCATTTCTCACTCTCTTATCTCAGAAATCTTTGTTCCCCTGTGGCCAAGATTCCTGAAAGTTTATGGAGGAAGCACCTTCTTAGTATATTTTCCGGTGCCAGTTGGGGACCCCAATAAAGCTGGGTGCTACCCACACACATGTCCAGAATGGTGACAGTTCTCCCTTCCCCAGTGATTTCACCGTTGTGTCTTCTTTCTCTTCTGATTTTTTAAATATTTCCTTTGATTTTTAAAATATTTTCACAAGTCAGAAATCGCTGACTGCCATCATTGGCTGTTCTTTTGCCCAGAAAGGAGTTACTTATTACATTGCCCCAAATTCAGGAGCAATAAAGTCCTGGTCTTCCCCATGGGATCCTTTGGATTTGTGCTGGCAGAAGATGGATATTATTCATGGTGCATTGGCATGATTGCAACCCTGTCTTCCAGAGAGTTCTGGGTCCCCATATGTTGATTGATTTTACTTATTTGGATAAAATAAGTTATTGTAATTTATTTTCCACAGGTAGGAAAGTGAGGCCCAGGGACTGTCCAGAACCAGTTCTGTCAGGGGAGAAAGAGCTGAGTTGCCGGAAGGCATATTCTTCCCGCATGACTTTCAGCGTAAGCATTCTTGGCCTCTGAGTCAAGCATGTTTTTCTAACAAGTTGTGGTCTGCAAATGAATAGAAAGTATTTGTCTTTTAAACCTTTGATTTCCTATCTTTCGACCTGAGTTTGGAACAGTGTCAGCACTGTGTTTTGCTACAAATAACATAAAGCGTAGTAATGACAGTAATGACTACTGTGGGGAATCCTGGGCTGACAATGAGGTGGGCATGGGCTCCATCCATCTCTCTGTCCTGCTGTTCTTTGTGGACTTAGTGTTCTGAGTGTGCCTCATGGCTGTGCTTAGGGCAGAAAGAAGATGGAATGACAAAGAGATAAAGGGTAAAGGGCATCACTTAGCAAGACTTTGCTTTTTATCTAGGAAGGGATGCCCACCTACATGGCATGGGCCAGAGCTATGTCTCTGCTGGAAGGCAGTCAATGAATCAGATGCTCTTTGGCAAGTATTGGCTGCTCTGAACACATTATAATGGAGGAAGAAAGGGAAAGTGGGTTCTGGACAAGCCGTTGCCTTGTTGGCCACAAGGACAAATGTCTTTTTTGTTAAGTAACTAGTGGCCTTCCCTATGAAACATGAGCTTCCAAGGAACAGTTTTCTTCCTGCACACACTGAGTTCCTGGTACCTCTAAGCTAGATTTAAAATAGGCAGGTGTAATAATGTGAATATCTTAGGTTTGACCATGCTTATATTAACATCAGAGGGTGCTGGGTGAAGGGTCTATGGGAATTATCTATACTATCTTTGCAGCTTTTCTATAAAGCTAAAATTATTCCAAAAGTAGAAAGCTCACTGAAAAAAAAAGGGAGGTGAGATTTTTTCTATATTTTCTATTTTCATTTTTGGTTTTAAAAGAAGGTGAAAAAAAATATATATATATATGCCTAAGTGGCTGAACGACCGTTCGATTGGTTGCTATGTTGTTCACTGACCACGGGAGGAAGACTCTCAATGCAGGAGCCGTCCGTCCCCTGATGGTCAGTGCACTCCCACAGTCAACCTCCCAGGGCTGGTCAACCTTCCACAATTCCTCCCCTTGGCTGGCCAACCTCCTGTGGCCCTTCCCCTCAGCCAGCCGGCCCCCCTTTCCCCAATCATCCCTGATCACTGGTCAGATGGAGGGACCTCACCTGTGCATGAATTTGTGCACCAGGCCTCTAGTAAATAATATTTCTGAATGTCTGCTTCTTTCTTCTTTGAGGATCTAGTTACTTCATTTCCTAAGGAACTCCTGATAAATTACTGTGTAGTAAAAGCACCAACAGGATAATGCAGTGGTTCTCAACCTTGGCTGCACATTAGAATCACCTGGGAATCTTTTTAAAATCCTGGTTTCTGGACCTCATCCTCCGGAAATTCTGTTTCTTTGTTACTAATGTTGTGGCCCCACCCCATAACAAAGAAACAGAATTTCTGGAGGATGAGGCCCAGAAATCAGGATTTTAAAACGATTTCCAGGTGATTCTAATGTGCAGCCAAGGTTGAGCACCACTGGGTTAATGTGATAACCTTTCTGGGAACAATACGCATCCTGGAATGAGCCTTTGGTGGGCTTTCACACCCAGTGGTTCCTGGGTAGCCTTTTACTCCAATACCCCAGCATCACATTGGATATCTCTCTCTGAGTTATTAGCCCTGCTGAATTTATCTGGTTTGGGTAGGATGCCTCCCCCCCCCCCCCCCCCAGACCACCTAGAATTGCTTCCAGACCCTTCCCTGACATAGTCTGTAAAGGCATGTACTTTGGAAAGGAATCCTTTGGGCATGGACACCCTGGGCCCTTGACTGGAAGCCCATATATGGCTAACCTTAATTATCTCTGTGAACCAGAAATTCTCATGGGCTCTATGTTGTTGCCTTGTTCCTTCATTCGTTTTACAGTGAGTTAAATTGAAGTTCAGGGCAGTTAGGTAACTTAGTAAAGAGTGAAGCTGGTGTTCCACCCAGGGCCATCAGAGGCCATGGTGGTGTTTGCTGTGTTATCGCTATGTTCTTGTAATAAGCAATTCCACAGTAATAAACATTTCGCTCTGGTGAAGAGTTTTGTAGAAAACATGCCCAGCCAAATCACCTTCTGTTAGATGGAGACAATAATAAACGAAGGAATGCGGACTCGGTTTTCTTGTGTTTGTAAACTCATCTGCCTCCACATTTGGCATTATTACATCTTTGGCTGGGAGACAGTATAGTGAGGCATTAAGGGATGGGATTCCAGAGTTAATTTGTCAGTATTTCTGTCTTGGATCTTTTAGTTTATGACTTTGGGAACTTGGGCAAGTATACGTTGTGTAATCCCTAGTTTCTCACCTGTAAAATGGGAATAGTTAGATAGCTCTCTCATTGCATTGCCATGAGAACTAAATGATATAATCATGCAATGTGCTTAGCACAGGGCCTGGCACAAAGTATCCCTCAATAAATAGTAGCTGATTACTATTTTCATTATTATCATCAACATCCTCATCATCAGATGCTGTGGTGGCTAGAGCTTAATATAAGTTGGATGAACTCACCCATTATTGGTCTTAGACAGTACATGCTCTCTGCTGAATATATGCTTGTTATATAAACCAACACTGAAGTGCTTTAATTAGGCCCTTGGATTCATGCCAACAACTCCAAAAGATCTAGAATAGAGTCATAGATTTCTTTTTTTAAAATATATTTTATTGATTTCAGAGAGGAAGGAAGAGGGAGAGATAGAAAGAAACATCAGTGATGAGAGAGAATCATTGATTGGCTGCCTCCTGCACGTTCCCCACTGGGGATCGAGCCTACCACCCAGGCATGTGCCCTTAACTGCAAGCGAACCTGGGACCCTTCAATCCACAGGCTGACACTCTACCCACTGAGCCAAACCAGCTAGGGCAGACTTCTTTATTTGAATTATGTATCTGAGGTATTCCATTTGCCAGACAACGTAAGTTTGTTTTTAGAACTCTCTGCACTTACATTCTGAGCTAGTCTCTGAAAAACAGTCTCATCTCTGCAGAAACATGCCCTTTGTTCTGAATTTCATCACTAATGACAAAGGTTCTAGTCTTTGGCATGCACCCAGCTGTTATTTCATGATGTACAGAGAAGAATAAAATATAATCTGACCTTCCTTCTGTTTATTACCTTTATATTCTAAACTGTGTAATCATGTCGTGTTTTGATTTTCTTCCTGCTATCTTTTTTAAAACAAAACATTTGTATCTTTCAGTTACATTTGACATGAAATATTATATTTGTTTCAGGTGTACAACACAGTGATTAGACATTTATATAATTTACAAAGTGATCACCCCACTAAGTCTACTATCCAGCTGAAACCATACATAGTTATTACAATATTATTGATCATATTCCTTATGCTGTACTTTACATCCCCACCTGCTATCTTTACTGAAGTTACTTTGAATCCTTTTCCTCTTTTCCTCATCCTGTCAACTCTCTTCAATCAATTAAAAAAGTGTAATTAGGTTCTAACTTTCTAAATGTGAAGTGTTTAGTAATATCAGTTAATAAGACTTTTTACCTTAAAAATAATTTCCTGCTTTCATATCCTCTTCTTAATGTTGTCAGTGCTCAGGAAGTAATTATTTTAGTTCTCTGACTCACTGTTGACATTGCCTTTTGAAGAGTTTAGTCCCAAGTCCTTAAGTGGCATAGGCACTCAGACACAATTGCTTAATGCTCTTGAATCAAGGACTTTTGTTGATTTAGGAAACTGGGCTCTTTCAACTTCTGCATCCCTTTAGGATGGTTTGAGATGGGTGGTTATGGCCTTAAGTTCAGCTCAGATTTTCTTTGTGTGTGTGTGTTAATCCTCACCCGAGGATACTTTTTCCATTGATTTTTTTCTTTTCTTTTCTCTTCTTTCTTTCTTTTTCTTTTCCTTCTTTTTTTTTTTTTGGAGAGAGTGGAAGGGAAGGAGGGAGGGGGAAAGAGATAGAGAGAAAGAGAAACATCCATGTGAGAGAGACATATCGATCAGAGATATATCGATGGGTTGCCTCCTGCATGTGCCTGACCAGGCTGGGGAATAAACCTGCAACCTAATTACATGCCCTTGACTGAGAATCGAACCCGAGACCCTTCAGTATGCAGGCTGAGACTCTATCCACCAAGCAATACTGGCCAGGGCTCAGATTTTCTTTTAAAAAGTTTTAACCTTCTGTTGTAGTTAATTCTCAATTCATGTTTTCCACCCAACACAGGATTCAGAAGCATAATATTAGTGTTTTTTAGTCTTGATGCTATTTTTTCATGCAACATAGTAAATGATATCCAAGATTTGAACTCTCTAGAAACTGTGATCTAGCAGGAGCAGGGAGGCCAAGGAGCGCACATCGTCCCTGGACGGGTGAAACAACGGAACACTTTTATGTTGTTGGCGGGAAGTTGCAGCATTTTCACTGCATTATTTGCCTTTTAGAAACACTAAGTTAGAGAACTAGGTCTTATCCTGGAAGTTTGTTGGTACTCTTACTAGTAAGTAATGTCTATAGTTCTTAAGTTGTCCTTTTAGGAGGAGTTACAGGGATCAGGAGGAGATAAGAAAGAAAGCAAGACAGCAAAGCAAGTGGTAGCTTGGAGTGACATCCTTGGTGGCCCAGAATGACCCTTCAACCACCACCGTTCACTGGGTGAGGTGGTGAGCCACACCCACCTCTGCTGCTGTGGAATGTGGTGATGTTAGGGTGCGAATCATGGCAGCTAGTGAGGATCTTCTCTCTAAGGTGAACTTGAAGATGTTTTAGCTTTCTTTTTTTTACCTTAATAATAATTGCTAACATTTATTGAGCTCTTACTGTATGCCAGATTTGTGCAAAGTATTTTTCTTGTATTATCTCATTGAAACTTCACAATAACACTATAAATAGGTAATATTATTCTCTTCATTTTACAGAGGCAGAAACTAAGGTATAGAGGGTTAGTTAACCCAAAGTCACACAGCTAAGGTTTTAGTTTCTTAAGGCCATTGTAACAAATTTCATAAATTGGGTGGCTTAAAACAACAGAAATTTTTTCTTGTATAGTTCTGGAGATTAGAGTCCCAAAATCATGATGTTAGCAAAGTTGGTTTCCTCTGGAAGCTCTGAGGGGCAATCAATTCCATGCCTTTTTCTTAGCTTCTCGTGGCTGCCTGCAACCCTTAATGTTTTTTGGCTTGGAGTTGCATAACTCCCATCCCTACCTCCATTTTCACATGGCTTCTTAACAGTACTTTGCAGTTGTAGTCATGACCCCATCGGCCTCAACCTTAATGACCTTTCTTCTTCCTCTTTGTAATAGTGATTATCCTTGTTCCCCTGTCTGTTTCAGCCCTCCTTTTACTCTACTAAATTGTTTATGTGCTTCCCAAATCTGAGACCACTTTTTTTTTTTTTTTATGTTTTCATGATGTGCTAAGGAACTGCTGATGTCTGAACTTTCTCTACCCCCCAACCCCCACCCCAGCCTTATCACACTGTTGGATTCAGTCTACTTGTTTCATGATGCCCGTTGTGTTATGTCATTTGCCAGAAAACATTTCAAGGATGGATGAAAGAATGTGACCTTCCTGCCTCTAACTAGATAAGTAGCCTAAAATGTCTTTTATATTCAGCTAAGCTTGTAGGCTCAAGATGATAAGTTTTCATCCTTGGACTATATGTGTGAGTGGAACCGAAGCCAATTTCCTCCCTTTTAGATAATCAGCTTAAAAAATGTCTTTGTGTTTGCTAAAAGTCACCCTAATAATTTTTAAGAGAAAAATGTAGCTACATTATCCACAAGAAGAAGAAGATATCTGAGCTCTATCCCTTTATTATTTTGGTAGATTCTATGACATTTCCCTCATGCTTTCTGAAAAGTAAAGGCACACAGTGAATAAGGATCTGGTTTATTTTACCAAATAGCAACAACATTGGGAGTGTAGTGCTTCTAGAGCCCCTATTTTCCTAAACAATAAGATCCTTCTATATTTACATTCTTCAGCTTTCAGGCTATGTCTGTTTTTCCTCCTACATTATGTCTCATTTAATAGCAAGACAAGCCCCTAGAGAATTCCCCCAATGCAGCAGGGAAGGCTTGGAAAGTCCCAGAAAATTAGAAATTGGATGAGTACAAAATTTGTCAGTTTTCAATTACAGCTGATGATAAGAGTTCAGCTAGAATATTAGATATTAAATGCCAGCTTTGAACATTATCTGTTCTTACTTATGTCTTCCTGTTTAGAGATTAAAATTCTCGAGGAACCAAGACTGACATTTGTTAAATTATATATGTCACAACGTTTACTACGATATAAAGGTCCTGTTTAGCATTGAGATCTGAGAAATGAAGAATTGGAGCAAGCAAAATTTAGAGACAACAATTACTGTTCTCCTTAGTTTTTATTTCCTTCTCTTTAATCCCTCCCCACCCCCAGAGCTTAGGTTATTTTTTCTGTGTTTTACTAAGACCAAGTTGACTATGCAACAAAAGATTTTTGTATTTACTGTGGAGAATGCCATGTTGAAGTGTAGAAAGAATCAACTCTTTTCTCTCTTTGGAATATAAATGGTATATCATTTAGCCATTGTTTTTTTCTTGAGACTCTACATATGTAATTTATGGCTATGTAAAAAAAGTCTTCAGCTTTCTTAATGTAGTTACTTTCTAAAATTTCTTGTGTCTTCACTCATTCCTTTAATTCTTGCTTTCTTTTGACTTCTGAGATTTAAATATCTTCTAGTGGGATACTTGCCAGACTTGGATATCTGGTTAAAATTTCACATTTTTCACGACTGAAGAGGTGACAGAAATACTCATGGGAGATGGACAAAGTGTTCTTTGGAAGAAAGGCAAAAACAAAAACCAAAAAACAACAACAACCAGAAGAAATAGGTTCTATGCAGGAACTTAAATGGCCAAAGGCTGAAATCAATTTTTAGGAGCCTAAGAAGAATACTGTTTATGTCAGATGTCATTTAGAATCTCTTTCATAAATTATCCCATCCACAGCAAAACTATACCAAAAAAAAAAAAAAAAAAAAAAAAAGAAAGAAAGAAAAGAGAGAGAGAGAGAGAGAGAGAGAGAGAGAGAGAGAGAGAGAGAGAGAAAATGTGAGGCTTAAAATGGTTAGTAATTTGCCCAAATAACAGCTAGTAAAAATGGCAAAAATGGGATCAAACTGAAGTGGTCTAAGGCTAGAAACTTTGCTTTCCATTGGGTGATATTATTTTATAACAGTTATTTGGCACAAGAAAGTTTTCAATAAAGTCCCAATCTAATTGGTTTGTTCTTGTATGAAATAAAGTGTTTTTTAGCAGACATGGTTATTGATGAGCCTGAAAGGATGAACAAATGAAAGTGTCACATTCCAATCATCCTGCTAAAATAGATAGCTGAATCATGTGCACTTAGTAGGTGTTCAGATTATTGAATAAAGGAATGGGCGTTAAGCCTGACTGATTGATGCTATAAAAAGATACCTCCCTGCACTTTTTCAACTTTTGTAATTACAGTGATCTATGTTATACCTAGGGCTATCTTCAGAGCTAATGTTGAAACTCAATGTTTTTGTCATTAAACTTTTAATGGAGGGGGGGAGGACATTTTTAAAAACAAAATGATTCAGTGAAAACAATGCAAGTGATGTAGGCAATTGTCACCTGGAGCCCTTTGTTTCACAGAGTGTGGCTGTGCCCTGGGCACCAAAATCTAGATAAGTCCTTGAAATTGAAGTGGGGCACTAAATATAAAATTGAATTCCCATAAACCAAAGGGAAGTCTATCATCAATAGATGATAACAGTACAAACAACAACAGCGGTTATAAAAGCTACAACTTATTTTACTTTTAAAATGTAATTTTATATTTATGAAAATATAGTTAATATACAATATTATATTAGTTTCAGGTGTATGACACAGTTATTCAAAATATATATCTCTAACAAAGTAATCACCACAATAAGTGTAGTAACTACCATCTGACATACTGGTAAAGGTACAAATTATTGAGTTTTTATAGTCTGCTTGACAATTTGCTTAACAAGTAGAGTATAGTATCTCACAGTCCTTGTTTTTTCTGATCTGGTCACAAGTTAAGGTTAAATACACTATTGTGGAGAGAATGTGATGAATAAGGACTACTTAAATATAATTCTTATTCTTTTTTTTTCTTCTTCTTTTTTTTTTTTTTTGCTTCCTGCCTTCCTCCCTCCCTCCTTTCCTCCTTCCCTCCCTCCCTCCTAAATATAATTCTTGTGTCTTATCTCAAATGGTATGTTTACTCTGTTAGCTATTAGGGGTATAGAGCTGGGGAGGCAGACAATGGAGAAAGGGTATGAATGAAACTCTAAGTGGGTAATTAAAGCCTGAGGAGGTTAAATTAGTAGACAGATTTCTACTTTAATTAAAAATATTTTTAAAGCCCTTTTATATGTTATGGAGTTTGGATTTAGAGTGCTTTTCTGGATTTATTTATACCAGAGTTAATGTTTTGTGCAATTTACTGTACAAAGAAAAAACAGTAGATGTCAGTAAATGTATACAGTGCTATGTATTTTCAGGCAATAATTTAAGATACTGTTGCCTGACTCAACTTTTTAAAAAATCACAATAAACCCAGCAATGGTTACTAGAAATAAAAACTTAACCAGAAAATTTTATTATAGCAATATTGAATGTAGTGATGTGGTAAATTTATGTACAACTTTGACTATCCACAACAAGCCATTATTTGTAGAGATCATATCAAAATGTAATTGGCTTATCTTTGATCCAGGGTGCACTCATTATCCCCTGAATCCAAGAATATATTACTTCCTGAGAACATGCAGAACTACCAATGAATTAAGTGTATTTATCTTTGTGGCCAATGTTATTCATTTAGCCAAAATGAATAGCTTATCACCATTTAAAACCTATCAAACACCCATATGAATCATTAGGTTAAATATGGGGTATACTCTCTTAATAGGGACCACCCTTTCTGAGACTCTAATATTCATGTAATCAGAACACTTATTCATTAGCAAATGTGGGTGATAAATACAGTCACAATCCTAGATTGCATTTGCTGGTGTAGACTTAGAAGGGAAATTGTTTGTGAAATACCCAAGGAGGCTGCTGAATCAGTATTATTGATAAAGGAGTTAATATGACACTTGATGGGTTGCATTAGATTATCTTCCTAGTGGTTTGTAGAATTTTGAATTTCACAGTCCAAAAATGATTGCCAAGAATGAGTACTTAAAAAACAACAACCCTTCTATCTTTTGTAATTTTTCTGTGTTTTACCATCATTTCATAAAATACTGGACAAGAAAAGTACCTGGCATGTGGTCCAACTAACTCAGTAAGTGTTAGTTGAATAGATGGATGAATGAATGAACAACAAAGTTGTTATGATATCATTTCAGAAGAAAGTCTTTAAATGAAATATGCTTAGTTATAGAAAAGAAACCTAAATGCATTATTCTTAATGTTCCAATTTCTCAGCAAACTCTTCATGACCTACCGTCAGCCTACAAATTGGTTTGGGGGAACTGCTATATAGACTAGCAACTAAGTAGTCCACAATTCACTGTATTCTGGGCATGCTGCTCATTCCTCTGGCCACCCACCATGACAATTCCCTTCCGGCCATTTACTGAGCACCTCAGCCAAACACATAGTAGTCTAGGATTTGAGATGCCAGAATGATTAAGACAGAGTCTGGGCTCCCAAGTGACCTCTTTGGGGAAAGAGATGTGCTCCCCTATCATCAACATCCCCCGCCAACCTCCCATATTACCTACAATGTGGTGTCCCAAGAAGATTGCCCATTGCTAGGTGTGTGGGTGACAGAAAAAAAAAAAAAAAAGGTAAATTCTATGATGAATCTGGGAGTGTTTCATAACATTTTACTCTAACTTTAGAGTCTTAATCCATTCTCCTGTGGCCTATGTTTCTAGTTAAATATATTGCTTTGGGTTCAGAAGTCTTAGCTATGTGGCCTTGGGCAAGTTACCAAACTAATTTAAGTCTTAATTATTGCACTGTAAAATGAAAATAACAGTAATACCCATGCTACGGAGTTATTGTGCAGATAATGTAACATTTATAAGTGCTTAATACAGTGGTAAATAATGAGCTGCTCACTTTATTATTATGACTAAAGTTCAGCAGAATGGGCTAGAGAAGGCAATGAGTGGACATTGGGCTTTCATGGGACATTGGTGGGCTGAGATGACAGAGCACCTGTCACAGAAACCAAGAGGAAACTACATGTGACCACCTGGGTTGTGTCGCAGGGTAATGGAAAGAGCATTTGATTTGGTGTTGAGAGCCGAGTGCTAACAGTGTCTCTTCCACTAACCAGTTGGGCGTATTGTCTCACTGTCTTTACCTTTTTTTTTTTTTTTTTTAAAAAAAGGAATTATATGATATTTAATGGAATATTTAAAAAATGAAATGATCTTTATGATGCAAAAAAAAAAAATACTGAAAGCAATCTAAAGACTCAGTAATGGAGGATCACAGTACATCTTTAAAAAAATTATTCAAAACTTTCACTGTGTAAGACATAGGAGGCTGAGCCATCTTTTCTACCAGAAGGAATCTTTTAAGGTTCTTTGTTAAGTTGCTGAACTTTTAGCTTTTCATTCTTTGGAGTTGATTGTTGATTTGGGTTTTTCTTCAATGCTCCCAAACAAGCTTCTTATATGTGTGCATTTATTTTTCAGTTAGTGACAATTTTTAATGAATCTTGTTTCACCCATAGGTGAATTTCCATAGCACTTTATGTATAATTTCCTTAGGACACTTGAAATTTCTATCTTGTACTATACTAGTAGTTACACATGAGCATGTTTTATTTTCTGCTAGACTTTAAGCTTAACTAGAGCAAGAATTTGTTATGTAACTTTTCTTAGTATTCCTAGCTCTTTGAGTAATGATGTTTTTTTGTTTTTTACATGATTGGCCTCTAGGTATTCTGACTATAAATGGATAAGAATGCATCAATATTTAAATACTGGAAAAGGGTGGAGAATGTTTCTCTCCATCAAGTTTGGTATTTGCCAGCCCTGTTTTTTTTTTGCTCAACATAATTAGGTAGGTAGATAGAAAGTTAGATAATTCTGTTTTGTTCAAAACGGAAGCTTTTCTATATTTTTTAGTTTTAAAAAATGAACATGTAAAACTTTTTTTTTTATTAAAAAACTAAACTATTTTACAAACTGGAACTGGATTTAAAGGTGCTAATAAATTCCTTCATCCCAATTTTCATTTATCTTCCACATTTAAGCTCTAAATAAATAATATGCATAAGACATTCAGGCATGTATCTATATTTACGAAGTGTTGCCATTTTGCCAGTTCATACAAAGTGCACTTTTCTTCATGTTTATATAAAGAACTGTTTTAAAAATTGTTATTTTAAAATGCATATAAAATGGTTTCTTAGACACGACACCAAAAGCACAAGTGGCAAAAGAAAAAATAAATTTAAAAAGATAAAAATAAACATCATCAGAATTAAAAAGCTTTGTGCTTCAGAGGGTACCATCAAGAAAGTGAAAAGACAACTCACAGAATGGGAGAAAATATTTTGAAACAATATACCCAATAAAGGGCTCGTATCTAGAATACATGAAGAACTATTACAACTTAATAATAAAAAGACAACCCATGAAGAGAATGAGGAGCCAAGCCACAGAATGGGAGAAAAAAGACATATTTGCAAAAGACATATTTGAAAGAGGACTGTTATTAAAAATATACAAAGAACTCAAAACTCAACAATTAGAAAATGAACAACCTGATTTAAAAAAAATAGGCCAAAGACTTGAACAGACATGTCACCAAAGAAAATATACAGATGGAAAACAAATATATGAAAAGATGCTCAACATCATATGTGAAGCAAATCAAAAAGATTTGATCACTATACACCTATTAGAATGGCCCAAATCCAGAACACAGATGATGCCAAGTGCTGGAGAGGATTGGAGCAGCAGGGGCTCTCATTCACTGCTGGGGGAATTGAAAGCCTTACAGCCACTTTGGAAGATGGTTTGGCAGTTTCTGATAAAACTAAACAGACTCTAACCATATGATCCAGCAGTCATGCTTCTTGATATTTACCCAGAGGATTTGAAAACTTAAACTTATGTTCACACAAAAGTCTGCACATGGATGTTTATAGCAGCTTTATTTATACTTACCCAAACTTGGAAGCAACCAAGTATCCTTCAGAGGGTGAATGGTTAAATAAATACTGATACATCTGTACAATGGTATATTATTCAATGCTAAAAATAAATGAGCTATCAAGCCATGGAAAGACATGGAGGAACCTTAAATGCGTATTACTATGTGAAAGAAGCAAATCCAAAAAGGCCTCTATAACTATATGTCAACTGCATGAGATTCTGGAAAAGATAAAACTATGGAGACAATAAAAAGATCGGTGGTTGCCAAGGTTAGGGAGGGTGGAGGGGATGAATAGGCAGAGCATGGAAGATTTTTTTGGACAGTGAAACTATTCTGTCTGATACTATAATGATAGATATATATCATTCTACACTTATTGAAATTAATAGAATGTACAACACCAAACGTGAGCCCTAATGTCAACTACGGACTTTAAATGACAGTGTGTCAATGTGGGCTCATCAGTTGTAACTAACTGCAATTATTTTTGATACTTGATTGGGGAGGCTGTATTAGAGGGGCAGAGAGTATATGAGAACTCTGTACTTTCTGCCCAATTTTGCTGTGAACGTAAAACTTCTTTAAAAAAAAATAATCTATTAAATCTTACCATTTGTGACCGTGTGATGGACCTAGAGGTTATTATGCTAAGGAAATAAGTCAGCAGAGAAAAGTAAATACCATACGATTTTGCTTATATGTAGACTCTAAAGAACAAAATAAATGAATATATGAAATAGAAACAGGCTCGTGGATGCAGAAAACAAACTGATTGTTGCCAGATAGGAAGGGATTTGAGGGACTAAGTGAAAAGGGTGAAGGGATTAAGAAGTACAAATTGGTAGTTACAGAATAGTCACAGGGATGTAGAGTACAGCATAGAGCATACAGTCCATAATATTGTAATAACTATGTACAGTGCCAGGTGGGTACTGGAAATATCAGAAGGAACACTTTGTAAATTATATGACTGTCTAAACACCATGGTGTACTCCTGAAGCTAATACAAAATAATATTGAATGTAAACTGTAATTGAAAATGCAATTAAAAAAATAAAATCTATTATTAAAAAGACAACTCAATTTAAAAAAATGAACAAAAAATTTGGATATACAATTCTTAAAGAATATATATAAATTGACAGTAAGCACATAAAAACATGCTCAACATCATTAACCATCAGAGAAATGCAAATCAAAACCACAGTCAGCTACCACTTCACACCCATTAGGATAAGTATAATAAAAAAGATGAACAATGACATTTATATGGATGTGGAGAAACTGGAACCTCCTACACTGCTGTAAATGAGAATGTAAAATGGGGTATTCGAATTGGAGAAGAGTCCAGCAGTTCCTCAAATCATTAAATATAGAGTTACCATATAATCTTCTTGTTCCATTCCTAGCTATAAACCCAAGGGAAATGATGATGTATGTCCACACAGAAAAGTGTACATGAATGTTAATAGCAGCATTATTCATAACCACTAAGTGGAAACATGTTCACCAACTGATGCACAGGTAAACAAATGTGGTGTCTCCATACAATGGAATATTATTTATTATTTGACAATAAAAAGGAGTGAAGTACTGTCACATGCTACAACATAGATGAACGTGGATGAACTTTGTAAACATTATACTAAGGGAAAGAAGCCAGTCACACTGAACCTTATATTGTATGATTCTTTTTATATGAAATGCCCAGAATACTCCAATCTATAGAGACAGATGGTAGGCTAGTGTGTTTGCCTAGCACTAGGGGATATGGGCAGATTGGAAGTGACTCCTAAGGAGTGTGGGGTTTCTTTTTTGGGGTGCTGAAGATGTAAAAATTGATGTGGTGATGGGATGCACAACTCTGGTAATATACTAAAAGCCATGGAACTGTAATATTAAATGGGTGAATTATATGGTATGTGAAGTATATCTTAGTAAAACTATTACAAAATGCATATAGAATCTCTAAAAAAATAAAACCATGTTTTGACCTGTCTTGCTGAAAATGCAAGCAAAATAAACAAATGAACCCTCTCCATTTATTTCAAAGATGCAGGAGTTCTGACTGCCTTTAGCTATTAAATAGTAGAAAAGAACTTTGTTACAGCATAGATAACATGAAGTTGGAAAAACACACACACAGAAAAACAGGCTTAACTCCACATTTCATAACTTCAGGCATGTGGAATGGGACTACTTTTTGAGACCATGTACCCAGTGTTTAATATCCAAATAATTATTTTGGTATTAACATAAATGTAGATCTTATATTGGCAATGTGCTATGTTGCTTTTGTCTATTTAGTTCACAGTGTAAAGACTGTTGCTATTTCAATTCTCCATGAGAACCTAAGCAAGCACAGGAATTACTTATCATAGAGGGAGTGCAGAGTAGTGGTTTGGAACTTGAACTTTGGAGTCATATGCTGTGGTCCTATTTCTACCTCTGCCATTAACTGGGGTCTTCTCTGGGTTTATCTTTATCCTAGGCTGCTGTTATAATTTTAAAAATTAATGCATATAAAGCACTTAAACTAGTACTAAATTCATAGTTTCTTTGTTTTCTTATTTTGGCAGCCTTCCTATATATGTATTAGGTAGAGCTGCTACAGCTCGCGGGCTTGGTAAAGTGGCCTAATGTAGTAGGTGTCCTACAGAGTCCAGTGGCACAGCCTTCTTGTTCACCTGAGCTGGGCACTCCAGGTGTGCCCCCTGCCATGTGGGCTATGTTTCTGTCCACCCCATGTGGGTGTGGGACCAGCCCGTTTTGTGTCTCCATCCCTCCTACCAGTCTCTGTGTGGCTTATTCATATCTTTGGTTGTAGGACTTCTGTTCAGCTAGACTTCAGGTGGTTTCAGTTAGATTGTTCTGTAGTCTAGTTGTATTTTTGATTGGTTGTGGGAGGATGTGAGTATCGCATTTACCTATGCCACCATCTTGAGCAGAAGCTCTCAATTCTGTCTTTAAGACTTTTGGTTGGAGTCTTCCGGCTATAGTACTCAGTGGCCAGGACGTCAGACAATCCTCATCTGTTGTTTCTTCTCCCCAGTGTCCAACAAGCACCCATTCGTGGACAGCAATCTTCTCTACCAGTTCAGAATGAACTTCCGGCGGAGGCGAAGACTCATGGAGCTGCTCAATGAAAAATCCCCTTCCCAGGAAATGCATGACAGTCCCTTCTGCCTGAGGAAGCAGAGCCACGACAACCGGAAATCTACCAGTTTTATGTCAGGTAGGTCAGTTCCATTGTTAATTCGACCATATGTTTTTGTCTTTTGAGAAATTATGTTCTCTAGCAAATTTTTATTTATTCATAACCCAGAAGTATGCAAAAAGAAAACAACAACAACCAAATTGTTCCTGGGAAGTCAAATTAGATTATCATGAAGTCTGTTTTATAAAATTATGCATTTGAGTTATAGAAGAACTCTGAAGACCTGAAACCTATATGTTCATGTTGACCAATGTCACCCCAATAAATTTAATAAATAAAAAAAGAAGACCTCTCAAGCTGTTACTCACACCTTATTTACTTTTCATTTGTAAACAATTGTTATCATTAGTTGTACAGTGTTCTAAATTACAGCACTGAAAAGCTATATATTTTAAGAACGAATAAAGACTTCGGAGGGCATATGCAACTAAAAGGCAACTGGTTATCAATCAATTATGAAAGGGTGACACAGAACAAAGAAAAACTATGGAAAGCAGAAATCAGCTCATAAAGCACAATAGCTTGGGATATTACATGTAAGATTAAACAGTCTCATATTGACAGTTAAGCCTGACAGAAATGATGGTGACTGATGTTTTCAAATATAATTGCATTCATCCAGAAGATGTTAGCCTGATGTGTCATTCTGTGTAAGAGGCTGAGGAGCTTAAACGGGTATCAGATCCTCTGAAAACTTGGCATTGACTGTGTTTGGCCTAAGGTCTGAATGCTCTGGGCTTAACCTGAGGGCAAAATGTCCATGGGTGTCTTGGCTGTGTGTAGGGAGTGATGATGAGGACATGTACAACTGTATTGAGAATTTTCTGTGCCCCTGTCAGTGAGTCAAGCTTGATTGCTCACTTAATTCTCACAATAACTTGAAGAGGGAAGATTTTTCTTTTCTCTATTTTATGGGCGCCCTACAGTGTGGTCATCTGTAAGTTCAGAATAACTATTCACAAAACTAGTGCTAAGTTTTGTCTTTTTTTTTTTGGGGCCCAACAGAATAAGTAATGATGATGATAAAACAGCTTTTAGTTTGTGTTTCTCACGTGCCAGGCACTAAGCTGAGTTCTCTCCATGGCCTCTTTCACTCATCATATATAGCTGGATTTCCTCTCCCTTGTTGAGAGCCAGCCAACTTCGTGGCAGAGAGAACCAGATCAGATCATTGAAGCCTCTGTCTCACATACACTTTCAAAGCCTAAATATGTGCTGTGTATTTTAATCTCCTCTTCCATGGCTCTGGGTGATTCATGATTTCATATGAAAGCAGGAGGCATTTATCAGTATTGTTAATTGGTTAAGTGTATACCAACACTTAATTTACTTCCTTCCAGGGACTGCTCAGCATGCGTTTAGTGGTTCTTCAAATAATATTTTATGTAGTTGAGGACTTGCACATATAATCCACTTTATGCACCAATCCTTGATATAGTATTATTCTCACTTTATAGTTGGGTAAGTTGAGGCTCAGAGAACTGAAGGAAATGGCCTCAAGTTATGCAGTTGGTAAATGGCAGAGTTGCTACTCAAATCCTTGCTTTTCTCACTCTGAAGCCAGAATGCTTTTCCCGGCACAGGTAACTGGCCTCTGTACCTGGTGGCTGAAAGCCCACGTCCTCTAGGGAACCAAAACCACCACCCTCAGTGACCTTGTGTTTTCCCACCCGCAGTCAGCCCCAGCAAGGAGATCAAGATTGTGTCTGCCGTGAGGAGGAGCAGCATGAGCAGCTGTGGCAGCAGTGGCTACTTTAGCAGCAGCCCCACCCTCAGCAGCAGCCCCCCTGTGCTCTGCAACCCCAAATCTGGTGAGTGGTCTGACTATGACCTGGGGGACTTGGGCAGGTATGCAGGCTGGGTTCCCTGGGGACTGGGTTCCCTAAGGGCTGGGTTCCCTGGGAAGCAGATTCTCAGACTGAGGGAGACTAGTATGTGGGGATCTTATTATCGTGTGTCCTTAGGGTCAAGAACTGTTGATTAGAAAGGAGGAACGTAGGACTGGGCAGAGGAAAACAGAGCTGCAAGCCCTCTCGGTAGAGGCTGCAGCTAACTCAAGGGGAGCTCTGGATTTGGGATAGTCCTTCACAATTGTCCAAATTTCAGGCGAGATGGCCAGGCCTTTGTACCTTTATGTTGATTAGTCATTAAGTGTTGGCTGCCCCTGGGAAGAGGGTGTGACCTTAAGCAAGAGAGATAGTTGCAAAAACTATTGAGAGCATTGGCATCTGAGGGCTGTCTGCCATTAGCAGTCCTGGCATCTGGGAGGAGCCCCTCACTCAGTCCTGAAGGAGGGTTTGAGCAGCACATCAGTCTTCCACAGAGCAGGGGAACTAGGGATTCCCCAGACTGCAACCAATGCAAAGAGCTGTGGGTCCCTAGCACCCCTAAGGAAGAAGCATGGTCTATGCAAACCCAACTGTACCTGTAATTGATTCTTGGTGCCTGGTGGTTTCCAACTCTATTCATCAACCTATTGGCCTTTACATTACAGAAAAAAATCTAGGCATAAAGATTGTTAATAAGCCCTAGCTGGGTAGCTCAGTTGGTTAGAGCATTGTCCCGATAAGTGAAGTGCAGGCTTGATCCTCGGTCAGGGCACATACAAGTATCAACCAATGAAAGCATAAATAAGTGGAACAACAAATCAATTTTTCTATAAATAAACAAATAAATAAATAAAATGTTTTAAAAAAGACTTTTGATGAACTTGGACTTAGAAGCAATCCTTCCTTGGCCTAATTAGTTCTTTAGTCCCACAGGAGCCTGTAACCCATTGATACTACCATCTTCTCATGGCCCCTTACCCACCTACTTCTCAGGATTGCATGGTCCTTCATGATAATCATTGCCTTAAAAATACCCTCAACTCCATTTGTTTAGTGCTTTGTCCATCCTAGTTCAGGGAAAAGACTTTGTTTCTTTGGTCATGTTTCCTTATCACCAGATGTTGGGGATACAAAGATGAGAAGTCATGACCCCTACCCTCAGTGAATACATCTCTTTAGAGAAAAAAAAATCATTATGCATTAGTGAGAATAAGGACAAATAGATGTTGTTCGAAGGGCTTTAAGAGAAAACTCTGTCATGTAATGCTATTATGTAGGCAATTGGGTATATAAAAATATACTTTATTGATTTTGAAAGAGAGAGGAAGGGAAAGAGGGAGAAACATCGATGCAATGTAGGTGCGGAACATTGATTGGCTGCCCCCTGCATGCTCCCTACCAGAAATCAAGCCTGAAACCCAGACATGTGCCCTAACCTGGAATCAAACTAGTAACCTTTCGGTGCATGGGATGACACCCAACCAAGTGAGCCATACTGGCCAGGGCGGGTATTATTTTTTTTTAATCTAACCTTTCCCTCCCCCTCCCTCCCCTCTTTCTTTGGGAGCGTTAGCTCTAAGAATAAAGTTGTAACTTGCAAGGGAGTGAAGAAACTTGCTTCTACACTGATTCTCACTGGGAAATCAGGGAGCACTCATAAACTATTGCAATAACATGGATGGTATTATACTAAGTGGGATAAGTCAGACAGAGAAAGACAAATACTATATGATCTTACTTATATGTGGAATCTAAAAAACAAACTCATAGACATAGGGAACAGTTTGGTGGTTGCCAGAGATGGTGGATGGGTTGGGCAAAATGGGAGAAGGTGGTCAAAAGGTGCAAACTTCTAGTCATAAAATAAATAAGTACTGGGGATATAATGTAGAGCATGGTGACTATATTCAATGACATTGCATTGTGTATTTGAAAATTGCTAGGAGAGTAGGTCTTAAAAGTTCTCATCACAAGAAAATAACACTTGTTACTGCATGTGGGGATGGATGTTAGCCCACTCCTTAGCCTACTCCTTGCTTCTCTTCACCTGCTCCATTTCCTCTTCTTTCCATAGCTCTGCAAGTTAGGTGTGGGCTTATTTGTTTGCTAATATTTTCTGTTTTTACTCGGCTAGAGTATAACTGTGAGGCAGGGATTTTTCTTTCCCCCTTTTGTTCCCTGATGGTCACAAATGAGGCATTCAGTAAAGTATCTGCTGAGTGAATGAATGAAGGGTGCACCTTGATTTTGTGTCTGTCTTACAGTGTTAAAGAGGCCCGTCACTTCTGAGGAACTCCTGACTCCCGGAGCACCGTATGCCAGGAAGACATTCACAGTAGGCTCATTATTTGGTTTTTCTCCTGTGCTGCTCGTTTTTCTGGGCCTTGTCAACATGTCAGTGTGCCAATGGGTATTTTACAGATGGAATGGAAGAACCTCTTAATTTTCCTTTTTGTTTTTGGCATAATTATAACAGTTGGGCTTTCTTGATCCTTAGGCACTAAAATGACATTTATTATTAATACAGCATTGTAAACTCCTTTGATGTGTCCTTTAAAAAAAGCTTTCTATTGTGCAATATAATTACAGACTTTAGGGCAAATGGTAGTACAATAGTCAATAATTCCTTCTGGGTTACAGTTAGTTCTACTTAAATTGTTTAAGACATTAGGGAGTCTTTAGACAGAGAAAGAAAACTGTGGGATAAATTGTTCTACAATAAGGAGTGGTGCTTTTGACCATGTTAATATGTCTTGAGTTATACACACACCTGATTGGGGAGCACTTGGTACCTGTGAGCATCTCCAGACCACGTGCCTCTTCTAGGAGGTCCCTCAGCCTTCTACCCACTCTGCTTGACAGCACCTCACCCCCTCTCTATCCCCTGGCCTCTTCCTTCAGTCTCTTCACATCTCCATCAATTGCCTCTTTTAAACACTTCTCCTTTTCTAACTTTTATTTTATGGACTCAGGGGGAGAAACTCTTTGCACACTCATTTACACTGCAAACATCTATCAAGGACTACTTCCCATTCTGGGCACTGAGGAGCTAAAATAGGATGGTCCAAGTCATAGCCAGTCAATATGAAAAGACACTGCTAATACCACTGCCTCAGGAGAAAAGTTAAACTGCATTTGGGGGTGAAACTAGGTATTCTGAACTAATAACAGAAAACCCTAAAATCAATCATGTACCTAAAAGTCTTTTTGAGAATATGCACAGAAATTTCATTGGTTTCCCTGCCTTTCCTCCATGTCTAGCATTCAAGAGACAATTGATTGCATTTTTTAAAATATATATATATTTTTTATTGGTTTCAGAGAGGACAGAAGAGGGAGAGAGAGTTAGAAACATCAATGAAGAGAGAGAATCATTGATTGGCTGCCTCCTGCATGCCCCATACTGAGGATAGAGCCAGCAACCTAGGCCATGTGCCCTGACTGGGAATCGAACTGTGACCTCCTAGTTCATAGGTCAATGCTCAATCACTGAGTTGTGCCAGCCAGGCTTGATTGTATTTTTAAAGTATTAAAGTATTTATTTTTGGCTTTATTTTTATTTTTTTGGTCTTATTCCTGATTTTTTAAATTATTATTTTTTAAAATCTTTATTGTTGAAAGTATTACATATCATCCCACCCCTCCCCGGCGCCCACCCCCCTCCCCACGCCCCCATTAACCCCCTCCAACCTGTCCCTGTCCCCGGTGGTTTTAAATTTCAGTGCCAGCCTTGCTAGGAATTGATTAATGTGTTTCATCTGTACTTTAGTCGAAGACATGACTGGGAGCCACCCAGGGACGTAACTGCCATTTCTAACAATGATTCTATAGGAAAAGGCACCCTCTGGCTTCAAACAACTTTTAGACCAGCATCTACTTGTAAATTGTGAGCTTTGTGTACTTTATCACTTTCTTTTGTTGGTAGAAAATTGTGTTTCTGGAAAGCCAAGATTCTTCCTGTTTCTTACCATTAGTAATTTAAATTATTATTTTAGACTATAATGACATAGCAGATCATCAAGAAAGTATCATTTGAATTTAGGGGGAAAGAGCAAAGACAGTCAAAATTGGATCTGGAGAGAAGATTCAAGCATGTGTTTAAGACCCTCTAACCTTCCTATCTGCTGAAATTGTATAGCAACCTGAGAGAGAGGCAACCTGCCCGGTACTTATTGATCAGTGCCTTCAGAGAAGCTGTTTTCTGCCAAACAAGTGTTTCCCGACCACAGTTTCTGCATCGATATGCCTGTGTTATAACAGAAGCAGAGTGTTCCTTTTACTCCTGACAGGGTAGAGATGAGACAGAAGAGATCTGCCACTGCCCGCACTTCATCCTGGGCTGGCTCTCTCTCTCTCTCTCTCTTTCTCTCTCTCAAGGTCGGGAGAATTGCCAGGGGCTGTCTGATGATTGCTCACTGTGGTTTTCCTCTCTAGATTGTTGGTGACGCTGTTGGCTGGGGCTTTGTGGTGCGAGGAAGCAAGCCATGCCACATCCAGGCCGTGGACCCCAGTGGCCCTGCGGCTGCAGCGGGAATGAAGGTACCTCCGAGAGAGTGGTGTCTGAATACCTCTCGCTTTATTTCATTGTTGGTGCCATCTGTATGTACTTTGTCACCCTAAGTGTTTGGTCCCATTTTTTTCAAGTTTCCCTTTCCCTTTCTGAATGGGGTTGAAATGAAGCCCAAAGGGTATGATGTAGCAAAGAGGAGGAAAAGTTGTCCTGTCCCTCTCACTGTGCCTCCTGGGGCTCCAAACCTTCCTTGGTTTTTCACATTTCTTCCCTTAACCAACACCGAGCTTGAAAAAATGTTTCTTTTTGCATAAATCTTATCTAATAACTCTGCTACTTCTGTCTTATACGAAGTCTGTTCCTGTAGGAAGAGAGCTGGGTTGACATTTTGGTTCTGCTGGTTGTTAGCTCGTTGACTTGGAATACATTCCATAACATCGCAGAGCTAGTCCTTCCTGTCTGGAATGATGACCAGATTCTTTCTGCAGTTTTAGGGATTAAATATGTAGAAACTCTAGATGAAGCACAAAGAACTACACAAACATTAAAAAAATCGAACGAATTATATAAGATTTTTTGAAAATAATTTTTACATGTTTTTAGTACAAAAGTAGTCCATACATCATCAAGAAAATTTGGAAAATTCAGAAAAGCAGGAAAAAATTATAATTGCCTATAATCTTTCCTCAGAGACAACCACTGTTAAATTTTAAACAACTTTATTGAAGTATAATTGACATGCAGTAAAGTGTAGCACTTTAACATTTTGATTTATATGCTTCCAGACTTCTTGTATGTATGCATATATATGTACATACATATATATACATGTACATATATACATATGCATATACATATATACACACATATGTATATACACACACATACACAAATTGCTTTTTATTTATACCAAAATATGCTATAAGGGGATGTTGAGTGCATTGGCTTTCTGCTTCAAAACACCTTTATCTAGCATCGTGGTTCCTTCTTCTGTCATCTGCAAAACATTCCACAGAGGTCATTTATCTCATGATTATCTGGGGCCATGGAAGGTTGCGGAAGGCTTGAAGGCCACAGCTCATTGCCCTGCTCATTTCTTCACCACTTTCATCCTCTCCCATCAATCCTTTCCCCAGAGCAGTACACCAGTGACGCAACAGGCACGACTTGCATCTGCGCAGCTCTGATTTCCAGCACCTTTCCCTCTGGCACTGCTTTTTCCTCTGGAAAAGGTGGGCACAGAGACTGGCTCCCTGGAGCACAGAGCACGGATTCCCACCAGTCTGGGTAATCAGTGCTGTTTTGCTTAGGGCTTGACTCTGCCCCCCACATCCCCAATTTGAACACCCTGTTCATACCAGGAAGTGCCGGCTCCCAGGTCCTGTGCTCTGCAAGTCACGGAAGCCTTGTTGGCTCAGGTGGCCTGTGTTAGACGCCCTTCCCAGCTCCTCAGTACTGCAGTGGGCACAGCACCAAAGGAACCCAGAGCCGGAAAGTTGGCTGGGAGCATAAAGGGCGAGCGTTTGTATTTGTGCCGAGGCTGATTTTTTCATTTTCTAATGGAACTCTTGGCTGTGGGAAGTTTTATATTTTATTTCCACAGTAAAGTGCTAGTATGAATTATTTTTGGCAGGGTGCTTTAGTCCTGAGCGTGCGCTCACTTGCCACAGGGCTTTGACTTAAGCTCGTTTCCTTTGGGGAAAGCAAGGGATTTATATTGAAGCTAAAGACCTTGTTTTGCTTGGCCAAGTGTTTTAAATTGATTTTAGTGCATCTTCATTGATTAACATGAATAACTTTTCTAGGCATTGTCTATTGATTAGTTAATTAACTCCTTAATGTATATACCCTGGTAGATCAGTAACCTGGTATATTTTTTTCAATTCCATATGCTCATATTTCACATGGTTTATATTCTTAGCTTCTCAGGGGCTGCACATAGTTCTCATATGCTGTAGAGCAGTATAGAATTCACTAGAGCAGCATTTCCAAAATAGTGCTACACAGCTCTCTGGTCCAACAAAATCTCCTGTGCTGCGATTCTGAGATCAAAACAGTTTGAAGCTGCTGTATACTTTATTTTTCTCCTGGGAATTCACAAAGCACATTAGCATGTTATACATTCTGTTGCATCCAGCAGGGGAAAAACCTATCTAGATTGCCTATCACAACATTTTATCACTTAATAGAAACACACCAGTGGAATCTTAAGATTGTTAAGATATAGCACAATAACTGCTCTAATATGCTTTTGGTCAAACTCTGATTGGAATGACTAGATAGATAGATAGATAGATAGATAGATAGATAGATAGAGATAGAATAGATAGAATTGCAGTTAAGTGAAAATGACAGGGAATACCCTGCCCTTCATATAACTTACTTGTGTGCATTCATTATAATTGCCTAGTACATTATTTTCTTACAGAAAATACCGAGGAAATTATTTCCGATTTCATCATATGTATTAGTTGTAGAATAACTCCACTTACTTAAAGAGCCATTTGTATTACCCATGACCTGTCACATCATCATGGCCCTTGTGTGGGAAACTGCAGGCTGGCATGTCTGGTTGTGCTGGGAAGGGATGTGAGTGCCTTCCCTGACCTGGGCCATGATTGAGCTGCTTGGTCTAGCTGATAGCCTTTGTCCAAAAATCTCTCCAGAAACTTCCTCTTGGCACCTCTGACTGGCCCAGGACAGTGCAAAGGGCCCCCCTTGCCTTTGTTGTCACTCTCTACACTGAACACAACCCCTCAGGTCATGGCCCGGCTTTCTTCTGCTTTCCAGAGTGAACAAGGCCGGACAGGTGGGCCTTTGGGAGCTTTGCATCAGCGGGATTTTTATACTTCCGCTGTGGCATTTTAACTTCCAAAAGCAGATGATTTTATAACTGTCTCATGTGTACCATTTCTCTCTCTTTTATTCCACCTACTTATGGGATAGGAAAGTTTTCAGATGTGGGCCACCGGTATGCGGGAAGGACAGGCCTCAGACTAAAGAGACTGGGTGCCATTCCCCCATTAACACTGTCAGACCTTTCCAGACCCTAAGGAGAGCTCTTTGTCCATGATGAGGGGAGACCCTGAGGTGAATATTCAGATTTACATCTCTGAAAAGTCTGGAAGAACTCCAGAGAACATGTGTCCGTAGGGAGTGATAAGGTCTATCTCAATTCTTTTCTGGGTTGGAATAGAGAAATCTGTGGCCTTTGTGCCTCAGCCGCCTAGCCCCAGTGCCTCCCAGCAGTTCCTGCCTGTCGCCTCTGCACAGCTGACTGGGGCTGGCGGGCTGGCCAGGCAGTCAAGCTGCAGGCTGGGGCTGCTGAGATGCAGATAAAGATGTAGAGCAGGAGGGTTCCAGCTTAACTTCAGTTGTAAATGGAATTGAGTTTTAGATGATTTGGTCAAATACTAGACTTTTACACTATCACAAGCTTATTTGAAAATCTTGCCTTTGGGCCTGGCTGGGTGGCGCCGTTGGTTAGAGCCTCATCCCTGGTGTGGATTTGATCCTGGTCAGGGCACAAGAATCAACCAATAAATGCATAAATAAGTGGAGCAACAGATCTCTCTCTCTCTCTCTCTCTCTCTCTCTCTCTCTCTCTCTCTCTCTCAAAATAAATTAATTTTTTTTTAAAAAAAGAAAGGAAATTTTGCCTTTAATCCACTCTGTTTTTCTTCTTCCCTTCCGATGACCTCCTCTACATCAGTAGTAGCATATTTGTTCCCAGAGACCAAAAAGGAAGCAGATGTTACAAGATATAACATGAGATAAAAGAGAGAGTGATTAATTACAGTTCTAATAAGATGCTGTTTTATTTCATATTGTTCTGCTCCCCTCCCATGCCAGAAAACAATGATTGTAATGTTCATTGAAATTCTCATTTGAGTCAGCAACTTTGAATTTGGAGTTATTCTTATTTGGCAGGTTCTTTTACTTAAACAATGAAGTCTGTAAACCTCTGGTGGAGAAACCTTTCATTGGCATTACAACCAGAACGGAGCATGAGATATGGGAATCCTCAAAAGTTTAGTCAACCCCTTCAGTGCATTTTATCTAGAAGAGGGTTGTTTCCTATAGTTTGTCTCTGGCAACTCTTCATCCATCCTTTATGAATTCCATTTGGACTGGTGGCTTCTGGTCCAAAGGGGAAAGGAGGAAAGAAGAGAAAGAACTATAATGTACTGAGTGTCTTCTGCATGCCTCACCCTGCACCATGCAGGCCCTTTCTGTCTAAACACTAAACTCCTGGAGGAAGTCATCTGTTCCAGGAGGACTAATTCTGTTTCTTACCTCTTTTATCTGCTTTGAAAAGATAAAAAGGCTACAGTCTAATGCCTATCACTCACTTAAATGTGACCTCATATCACAACCTTTAATGATATTTTCTTTTTTTTTTTATCACATCAATTCTAAAACCATTTCTGGACCACACTGTCATAACTTTATTTTACATGATCCTCTAGTAGCTATTCTTCAATCTAATGAGGGCAGATTTTTTTTTTTTTATTTCACAAATACATCATCATTATGCCTATATCTTCCCCTCAAGCAAATCTAATTAAGTGACTCTGGCACTTAAAGTCCTCTAATGGCTCCCCATTACAATAAGTTCCAGACTCTTTCTATGGCCTACAGAGTCCGTGATCTGGGCCCTGCTACCCTGGTTTGCGTACAGCTCCATTGGCCTTGCCTCTATCTCTCCCAAATACCATGTTTGTTCCTGCCCAAGGTTGGATGACTGGTTCTGTTTTGTCATTCAAGTCTCAGATTAATTTTTTAGAGAAGCCTTTCTTAAATACTCTGATATTCTCCCTGTCTTCTTCAAGTTACTCTTTATCATATTGTCCTGTCTTATTAAAAAAAAAACCATACTATTTATCAGAGTCTGAATATAGTACTGAGATGTTTAATATCTATCTGTCTCCAGGAGCTCCATAAATGTAGGGACCTTGTTTGCCTTGACTACTATATTCCTAGAATTTAGCCCAATACCTGGCATTCGGTAAATGCTGGAAGCAAATAAATCTGTTGAGTGAGCCAATGAATGGGTGTTTTCATAGAAAGGCTAAGGAGTTCACTCACTGAACACCTGCATTGTGTCCCACGTACTTCACACGCGTCACCTCTTGTTGTTCTTACAGCTCGTGAAGGTGAGAGGGTTGTGTTTTCTCTACTTTGCAAATGAGGAAACCAAAACCCAGTTCATCGCTTTCTCAAGGTCACCCGGCTTGAAAATGTCAGAGCTAGATTCCACCCTGGTCTCTACCCCAAAGCCCAATCATGCTTCCTATTGCATTCTTTCAAAACTGCAAGCCCATGAGGCAGAACACAATAGAAGGTATATGCCAAGGAAACCTGAAACCCCTTGTAAACTGCCCAGGGATGTATGACCTCTCATGTCTCTTTCCAGGAGAATTGTTAGGGCGGTCACATGGTCACCTGAGCCAGCTTGAAGAAGATCAAATAAATAATTTTTATTCTTGGCTTCAGCCCCTTACTTAGGTCAGGACTAGAACTTGCAGGGTCATCCAAGTGAAAGATGCAAAATATTCACTTTTGTTAGTTTAATCCAACACTTGTCAGAGCAAACCATTCAGCCTTCAGCTGTGAAGGAATTTGAGCTGCATTTACAAATACGGAACAAAAGACACCCTTGCTCTTTTCTGGAAAGTTTATTTTTTTTCTGGTGGGAATAATTAAATTCTGTGAGAAACAGTATTCAAGTTTTCGGGCAACCCCATGCCAACTCTCAGAGGGATTTTGTAACTCCTGGCTTCTTTTCTTGTTTCCTGCTGTGATGAATTGATGGATGTGGATCCATGGGGCCTCTTTTCTCTCTTTGTTTCTTTGCATATTTAATATATTTTATTGATTTTTTACAGAGAGGAAGGGAGAGAGATAGAGAGTTAGAAACATCGATGAGAGAGAAACATTGATCAGCTGCCTCCTGCACACTCCCCACTGGGGATGTGCCCACAACCAAGGTACATGCCCTTGACCGGAATCGAACCTGGAACCCTTGAGTCTGCAGGCCGATGCTCTATCCACTGAGCCAAACCGGTTAGGGCTTCTTTGCATATTTACATAGAAACAGAACTACCTGAGTCAGAGAATAAATTAGTGGTCATTGTGTTTTGCCTCCCACCCTCTGCCCCGTCCTTTCAAAATTTTTGTTTCTCATATTGAAGAAAATGTCAAAATCCTGCTCTTGGTCTTTCTTCCCCATGGCAACAAACCTTTATATGTCATGGAATTTTCTTCTTGAACCAGGAGAGCCCAGGTTGGGCAAACAACCTGTAGTTTCTAACTAATTAGCCAAGACAATGTAGGCACTGAAATAGCAAATTGTGGGATGATGATCACAACTCCGCACTCTCTAGTGGAGTTGTTGTTGCTTAGTCAACAGAAAGTGGTAGGGTCAGTGTTCCTTTGCTCCCCATCTGACATGCCTGGGAGGGGACAAATGGCCACTTCTCAGGGCCTCAGCTCAGGTCCCCTTCCTGCTCTGTGCCCTTCCTTAGCCATCCTTCAAGTCTGACTCAGACAGCCTGGGAGAAGACTGGCAACTCTGCACAGCTCTGCTTAATCAGTACTTATTAACCATCTACCATGTATGTGCCAGACTTTATGTTAGGCCTTTGTGGCATTTACAGTCTAGAGAAGGAAAGAGACATTAATCAAATAACTTCACTCTTAAAATATATATATCCTATCTAATAAAAGAGAAACATGGTAATTAGCCGTACCTCTGCTACCCTTCCCATTGGCTAATCAGGACGATATGCAAATTAACTGCCAGCCAAGATGGCGGCCAGCAGCCAGGCAGCTTGAAGCGAACATGAGGCTTGCTTGCTTCAGTGACAGAGGACTCCAACGTTCCCTGCCTGCCGCTGCCGGCCTCTGAGCTTGCAGTTTGAAACATTGTTACAAATATAGAAGCTAAACAAAACCCCCGAAACCTGCTTTCAGCCAGCCGGGATCTCAGAGCTGGAGTTGAAACAGTGTTTTGATTATAGAACCCAAACAAACCAGATACCTGCTTTCAGCAGCCGAGGCCTAAGAGCTGGAGCCAAGCCTCAGAGCTAAAGCTGGCCCAGAATAAAAAAAAAAGAAAAAAAGGACAGGTTGGGAGCTTCAGTCACCTGCCAGCCTGAAAACAGCCATCATCCCCTCATCCAGGCTGGCCAGGCACCCCTGTGGGGACCCCCATCCTGATCCAGGACACCCTTCAGGGCAAACCAACCGGCCCCCACCCGTGCACCAGGCCTCTATCCTATATAGTAAAAGGGTAATATGCCTCCCGGCACTGGGATCAGCGTGACAGGGGGCAGCACCCAAACCCCCTGATTGCCCTGCGGCTCTGTGTGTGACAGGGGGCGGGGCCACAACCTCCCTATCCGCCCTGCTCTGTTCGTGACAGGGGAGGCGCCCCAACCCCCTGATCAGCCCTGCTCTGTGCCTGATAGGGGGGAGCTCCCCAAACCCCTGATCGCCCTGCAGCTCTGTGTGTGACAGGGTGCAGTGCCCCAACCCCCCCCCCCATGGGCCCTGCTCTGTGTGTGACAGGGTGCGGCGCCCCAACCCGCCCCCCATGGACCCTGCTCTGTGTGTGACGGGGTAGAGCCATAACCTCCCCATCGTCCCTGCCCTGAGTGTGACAGAGTGCGGCGCCCCAACCCCCTTATCGGCCCTGCTCTGTGTGTGACAGGGGGTGGTGCCCCTACTCCTCTGATCGGTCCTGCTCTGTGCATGACGGGGGAGCTCCCCAACCCCCTGATCGGCCCTGCTCTCTGTGTGACAGGGGGGAGCTCCCCAACCTCCTGATCGACCCTGCTCTGTGCATGATAGGGTACAGAGCCCCAACCCCCCTGATGGGCCCTGCTCTGTGCGTGACAGGGGGTGGCGCCACAACCTCCCCATCAACCCTGCCTTGAGTGTGACAGGCGGCGGTGCCCCAACCCCCCAATCGGCCCTACCCTGAGTGTGACTGAGGGTAGCATTGCAACCTCCAGATCCGCCCTGCTCTGTGCATGACAGGGGGCGGTGCCCCAACTCCCCAATCGGCCCAGCTCTGAGCCCAACCAGAGGCTGCACCTAGGGATTGGGCCTGCCCTCTGCCACCTGGGAGCAGGCCTAAGCCAGCAGGCCTTTATCTCCTGAGGGGTCCCAGACTGTGAGAGGGCACAGGCCGGGCTGAGGGACCCCCCTCCCCCCCGAGTGCACAAATTTTTGTGCACCGGGCCTCTAGTATATATATATTGATTTCAGAGAGGAAGAGAGGAGAGGGATAGACACATCAATGATGAGAGAGCATCACTGATCAGTTGCCTCCTGCACACCCTCCTCTACCCTGCCCGCCTCCCGGGAGAACAGCCTGCAACCCAGGCATGTGCCCTTGACCAGAATCAAACCTGGGACTCTTCAGGTCGCAGGCCGATGCTCTATCCACTGAGCAAAACTGACTAGGGCCAAATAACTTCACTCTTAAACATAGAAGTATAAACTGAGGTAAGAGCTAGGAAGAAAAGCACCAGTGCTTCTAATTTTATATAAAAATGTTTTATTTTAGAGAGGAAGAGAGGAGAGAGAGATAGAAACATCAATGATGAGAGACAATCATTGATCAGCTGTCTCCTGCACGCCTCCTACTGGAGATCAGACTTGAAACCTGGGCATGTGCCCTGACCTTGAATTGAACCATGACCTCCTGGTTAATAGGTTGACACTCAACTACTGGACTACACTGGCTGAGTCAGTGTTTTCAATTTTTGCAGGACAGTGGGAGGGATGACAGGAAGCACCTCCCCAAGAAAAGGATGTCCAAGCTGAGATCTGAAGGGAGACAACTGTAGTACTATCAACAATAGAAAAATATATATTACTGAAATAAATAAATGTCTGCTTGATCCCCAGAATAAAGAAAAAGAATGAATAGAAATGAATGTTTTTGCTTACTACCAAGCTTGTTTAGCACTGAGTTGAAACTGAACACTTCTATTCACAATTGTAGAAAAACTCACCTTTTACAAAGCAAAGACATGGAAAGTTTTAGAAACATATTGATATAATCCTGGGATTATGCCAGGATGCTCCTAAATTGATCTGCCCTGGGCTCTAATACTGGCGTTCTTTGTGCTGGATCAGGTGTGAAGTCAGGGAACCACCCTCCCCATACCCACCCCGCACCCCTCGCCATCAACACCATCAGACTGACATATACCTGAGATAAACTCAAAGTTGTCCAAACCAAGGCTGGACATCTCCTTCCAAAGCTGTACTCCTGGATTTACCCATGGCCAAACAAAAGTAAATATAATCAGCTACTAATACTAATTATTCACACAAATATTTAATTATAAACTGTGATATGTATGTTTGGTAGGAACATTACTAGATGCAAGACTTGGGTCTCAAACAAAAAATGTTTTACATTTGCACAGTTCATTGATTTTCAAAATTCCATGATGAAAACTGTCAAGTCATATGCTGAGTCTATCATTTTGCTTTTAGTAACAAAAAAAAGATAGGTTGAAGTCCTAATCCCCACCACGTGAGTTCCACCACTGTTTTCCTACCAGATGAAACCAAATATTGTTGATATTACAGTTACAGTTGTGGTTCTCAGAAGACAACCTTTGGGGAAAAGTGAAATGATGGCAAAATGGAAAAGCATTCTTTCGGTAGAGTCAGATCACTGGGACAGGAATTTTGGATTTTGAGTTGATTGAATGCTTTGTTTTGCACATTCCTGCTCCTTCCCCAGTTTCTTCCACTTTGTAAATAATCATTACCATCCTCCCAGTTGTTTGGGCCAGAAACCTAGAAGTTATGCTTGCTTTTCTCTTCTCCCTCCAATTCAAGATACTTCCAAAATGTATTTCAAATGCATCTGTTTTTCTTTGTTTCCCTAAATCCAAACCACTGTCATCTCACCAGGACTACAGTGGTTCTAACTGGGCTCTTCACATCTATTCTTGCAGCCTCATAATCCATTCCCCCACCTAGCAGCCAAAGGAAATCAGGTTCTGCCACCCTCTTGTTTGAGGTCCTGCATTGGTTTCACATATCCATTTAGGATAAACTCTAAAAGCCTTACCATGGCCTTCACAGTCCCACATGATCTGACTCTACCTGTCTTTCAACTCTTACCTCCTACCACTCACCTTGCTTACCTTTCAGTTTCTCAAACCGTCTTCTCTCCAGGATTTTACACTTGTCATTCCTTCCTCCTAGAATTCTCTTCCCTTGGCTTTTCACAGCACAGCTCCTTATCTTTTACACCTCACCTGACTCCTCTATTTTGTGTTGTATAGAAATTTTCCATAGCATTTCTGTTCACACCTGATTGGCTAGAATTGTGTTGTATAGTCACTTCAAAGGGGGCTGGGAATTTATTTCATTTTCCAACTTTTATAGGGCAAGAGAAAGGGAGGTTGGGATGAAGTAAGCTTAATCAAAACTATAGTACCTGCCAGAGCTCCTCATTTCTCTCATGCCTCCCTGTTTATTTTGTCACAGATATGTATTTCTTTGCTTTTAACTCCTCTATGACATATGTTCTATGAATTCAGGGAGAGTATCTAATGCTTTTTACTGCATGCTCAATAAATGTTTGTTGAGTCAATAAATTAATTCCTGTGGCCAGGAGCAGTGGATATTCTGGTCTAGGCACTATTTTTGCTTTACTAGAGTAAAACGGCTTGTTAGAGTAGGAGGTAGCGAGTAGAATTTCATTCTGGCACCTTCCAAACCACATGACAGTTAATAGGTGTTCAAAACATTTTTTTTTTAAGAGTTCAAGGAATTGATTCCATTTATTCTTGTTCAAGTTTACTATTTCTAAGATATTAAATAAATTCTTGGAAGTTGATTCCCAAAGCCCCATCATTATATTCTAAAACAGATTGGGCAAATATAAAATATACTGCAGCCCTAGTTAGTTTGCTCAGTGGATAGAGCATCAGCCTGTGGACCGAAGGGTCGCAGGTTTGATTCCTGTCAAGGGCGCATACCTCAATTGCAGGCGGGAGGCAACTAATTGATGTGTCTCTCTCACATCGATGTTTCTCTTTCTTTGTCTCTCCCCCTCTTTCCACTCTCTTTAAAAATCAATGGAAAAATATCCTCGGGTGAGGAATAACAAAGAATAAAAAAAATAAAATAATAAATAAAATGTACATGTACTACAGCCTAGCTGGAACAAGATAATTCACATGAAAATCCCTAGCATTTTGCCTGGTCCAAAATTGGTATTTTTATTTTTTAAAAGAATTTGAGCATGTCCATGGGTGTCCAGACCATGTATTATTTCAGTCAGATAGAGAGGCAGACAGCACTGAACGTATTTGCATAAAAAGATAGTCTTTTTTATTTAATGTTTTTAGGCACATGTGCTACCCTTTCAGTAGATTTAGTGTAGAACTAGTGAAAACAAGTCTAAGATAAATTTAATCAATATTTGTTTAATGAAAGTACTGCTAGGCACCATGCTAGGTACATTAGCTCTGCTTTATGATTTATAATAAAAATCCTGGGACATAGGTATTTTCTCCATTTTTCTCTTCAGAGAGGTTAAGAATTTTGCCTAAGGTTAAGACTTGTTTATGAATTCAGATATGCCTGGATCTAGATCCTGTGCTTTGGAGCCATTATTGTATGTGCCTGTGGGCAGAAGCATAGTATTGCATTTTGGACTATGCTGCATTGGCTCTCAGTGTATTGCTATGTCCTCCAAGCACATAATACTGATAGATGGCATTCTTGCTTGGTAAGAAATTCAAATCCATAAAATGTTTAAAAGTGGAAGGACTGAACTTGGGAAACTAGGAAGAATATGTCCTTGTCTCTGAACTTTCTGTCTCCCAAGGCTCTGAGCAACCCTAATCCGTTGATCTTTAGGATGTAATATGAGACTCTGCATTTGAGCTGTGCTCCTGACTATTTTCTATTGGCAGGAAGCCCAAAAGCATGGACCTTAGTTTGTCATGAGACCAAGTGGAGATTCTGATGATGTGGGCCTTCAGCAAAGTCGCTACTGAGCATCGTCAGACACCAGATCCACTCAGGGCTTTAGTTGTGGGGTTTTCCTTATTCTGTGTTTTGTCTGACTTTGGGTCAAGTTCTTATTCTGACAGAGTCTCATTTATAGACTTGTCTCTCTTTGTGCTAAGAGTTTATTTTCTGCCCCGTCTGTCTTTCAGCCCCCATGCACGAGCATGCTCCTCTCACCAGTGCTATAGGGGAACCAGAGTGCAGGTCTGCAGAGACCTGCAGATTGGCAGGGACCCAAAGATGCTTTGATCACCACAGGACCTCTCTGGGTCTTTTGACATCACCTTCAAACTAGTTTGACTTCTGGGAGGTAAAGGAAGCCATAGACAATTTTTATTTTTTTCATTCATTTCTTTTTTTAAAAAAATATAGTTTTATTGATTTCAGAGAGGAAGGAGAGGGAGAGAGAGACTGAAACATCAAGGATGGAGAAAGAATCCTGCATGCTCCATACTGAGGTCGAGCCTGCAACCCGGGCATGTAGCCTGACCAGGAATCAAACCGTGACCTCCTGGTTCATAGGTTGATGCTCAACCACTGAGCTTTGCCAGCTGGGCACCATGGACAATTTTAATGGTTGTTAGTTAGTTATTCTTGGCTCTTATCCAGGATTTTGCACTAGGTAGAATTATAGATAAATATGTCTGAAATTAACTCATATATAAATATCTGTTGAATTGCCAATTATAGTATTATTTACATTACCAATAATCAGATACTTCGAGCCAGAAAGATTCTGCTGGTTCTTATCATGATTTGAGGATCAATGAATATGAGATCCTTCCAGGAAGGGAGAGTAGAGGCTACCCTGATACAGGGGTAGAGAACCTTCCTTGAGTATTGTGCCTTGTATGGAATTATATTATATTATCTAGAATTTTCTACCAATGTCTCTATAAGCAAAAAGTGTCTCTTTCCTGTATCCTCTTTCTTGCTTTTTGGATCAGGGACCCCAAATGGATGAAGTGTTCAAGTAGGAGTCCTCTGGCCTTTTCCCTGCAAACTTCTGAAAAGAACTGGTTCTAGTGAACTCTTGTTATGGATACAACATGACTTATTTCAGCTACTTTATAAAAGACAGAAGAAATATGACCAGGCTAAATGTGGCCATCTGGGAAACTTTCCTGGAAGCATTTTTCAGTGCCCAGAATGGAAGTCAATTTTCCAGGCTTAGCCTATAAATTAATCACTTTCTTGTGTAAAGACTGAGCAAGGCAGTTTGGTCCTGGCTAAGAATCTAGTGGTTTGGCATTAGAAGTAAACATTCACAGGGTTGGGAGCTGGCCTAGAGGGTAGACTGCTGAATGTAACTTAATGTCTACAGGGATCATGGGGAGAAGGAATTCACTTTTGTTGAACAGCATGCTGGGGACAGTGCTAGTTGCTTAATATGTGCCATCATCCCCTCCAATCTTTTTCCCAATACTTTGATCTTGATATTAGCTATATTTCACAGTTCAGTTGGAAAGAGTTTGAGTCATAGCCTCTGCAACTAAATGTCGGAATCAGGAGCCAAACTAGCCCAGGTCTGTCTGGACCCAGTGCCCTTGGTCTTGCCATTATATCATGGTGCCCTTCAAATGTGTTCAAATTATTTCATTTTTTTCTTGTCCTCAATTTTTCTCCATTTGGCTAATGTTGGCAAAATATGTTAGCAACTCTGCCAGAGGTTAGGTGTTTCTCTACAAATAGAGTTATTGGAGGGAACCCCAATTTTCAAATCCATGCAGTTCTCAGACTGATGTGTGAAGCACCTCAAGATGAGGTGATCTAGAATATGACACACTGGCCACGCCCACTGTTTATTGCTAGACCGTGGGATGTGGGAGATGGGAGGTGGGAAGCTTTACTTCCAATCTTTAGCCAAGTCATTGTGAAACTCTTGACCTTTCAGCAAAAGTTCTTGAACCGAGACAGTATTGAGCAACCTGATTGGGAGCCCATGGTGCTGGCCCACAGATTGCTTGGTCCTGGATCTGCATACAGCCCAGGTACTGGGAGAATAAGGAAGAGGTTATAAAGCAGAAACCAGAGCTTGGCTTCTTCCCCTGGAGGCACTCAGCTCCCATTATCTTAGGAAAGAATGTGTAAAGTAGCTTACAAATCATCACACCCAGGATCAGTTCTATTTAATCCTTTAATTTTTTTTACTTTTCCCACCAAAATACTATCAATGAGATGGTGGTCTGTGTCTCTCTGCCAAGGTACATGCACACACACACACACACAAACACACACATACATACAATATTTCTTGGTCTGGCTCAGAGAAGCACCGCTCTGGAGGTGGAATAAGGAGACTGAGACGTCAGCTCACTTTAGAGGTTAGATCATGTTCCCCTTTATGAATGGGATAATAGATGAAGCATGCATTGCATTTGTGGAAGCAAAGTTATAATGCAGTTATTTGTCTGATGAATTATGTTGATGTGTGCCGAATCTCATTGAGTAATCTTTTAAAATCTTTGACACTTAAAATCTTTGTCACTTATGGGTATTAAGTGACGGATAGTAAACATTCTAAGGGCAAACAGCTAATTGGGTAAGAGATTCTTGTGAAGGAAAGAATTTAGGGTTGGATGAAAGTCTGACCTTCTGGGGCCTCTTTCCTTTTAGCTGAAAGCTCTTGTGAGAGTTGTCTGTAGATGTGTTGAGAGTGTGTTTCCTGTGTTAGAAGCCCCAAGGGGTAACGACAGGGAATTCTAAAGAACTTTGTATCCACAGTGTAAGCCAACTTTGTGTGGATAGCCGCAGAGGGGGTGGGGTTGATAATTGCATATCCCTTGTGGAATACAGGCCCCCAGGGTACCATGGCTCTTGTTATAATGTGCAGATGTTGCTTCTCTTCAGTGCCCAAACACTTCTTATAAGTTTGGAGGTCACCGGCTCCAGAGCATGCACAGGCAGACCTTGGAAGTGGCCCTAGTGCAATCATGAGCTGCTGTGGGAAAGTGGCAGGAACCGCCAGGTTAAGCCACAGATCCTCCAGTCAGCCTTATACACGACTTTAGAGAGAATCCCCAAGGAAGCAAGTTTTCTTCCTAATTTTGGGTATTCATGTACAATGGGCTGAACCAGGGTTCCCCATATTGCCCCCATGCTTTAAGTGCACCCCAGTTTCCCCTTGGCTGCCTCCTCCCACCCCCATCCCCCCCCCACCACCACTACCAACAACTGGGCAAAGAGAACCAAAGGCGAGCTAGGTCTGAAATAGACCTTTGATCCATTGGGGCTGGAGGTAGCAGGCTCTGTTTGAAACCAGCAGACACTCTGAAATGTTCAATTTGAAACAGAAAAATTTTAAGAGTTGCTTTTGTTATTGTTGTTGTTTTATCGTGAAAGAAAGTCATTCTTGCATAGGGTTGGCTTTCCTTCAAGGCTAAGTGTGCAGTCTGCTCTTTGGGGAGCCACACTGCCATACAAGATGCTCCAAATGCATAAAGCTTAGAGGAAGACTGGAATTCTCTGGAGAGAGAATCCTGTGTTTGTCCAAGGACTGGCTCTCCGCCGCCTCCCACAGCAGTCACTCCCCAACCAGTTGCATATTTGGTGGAGAGATTTATGGGACCGAACCCGCAGCTGCAAATTTTCTGTTCTTTATTTTCCAAGAACCATTTTCTGCTGTGAGAGCTATTACGCACTAAACACAATTTATTTACCACTGCAGTGTCCAGAACTCCTAAGTAGTATCTGTGCTGACTGTGAACGTTTTTGTAAACATTAAGCATTCTGTAGATGTAAGGACTTCATTCAGTAGATGCAACTAGCAAATTTTGACTCAACGGATGTCTCTGGCTAATGTTGTGGTGAAGGACCATCCAGGAGTCTAGTTATACTGTACAGCTCCTTCAGTTCTGAAGCGACTTTGTTTAAGTGAGTATCTTATAGACAGGACCAGATAGAAATTCCTTAACCCAATTCCTCTGCTCTGTTTATTGTAGAATATTGTTGCTATTTTACAGTGGCTTCTGGAGTCTCTATCCTTCATGGTGCTCTTGGATGGGAAAAGTTTCTCTCTTATCATCCTACTAGAGGCTCGATGCACAGATTCGTGCACCAGTGGGGTCTCTCGGCCTGGCCTGCAACCTCTTGCAATCCAGGACCCCTCGTGGGGTGTTGGAGAGCTAGTTTTGGCCCAATCCCTGCAGGCCAGGCCAAGGGACCCCACTGGTATATGAATCCATGCACCGGGCCAATTTCAGCCTGATCCCCACAGGCCAGCCTGAGGGAATTCATGCACCGGGCCTCTAGTATGCATATAAGATCTTTGGTTAATCTCTTCCTGCCCTCCCCCCTACCCCCTTCCCTCTGAAATTCATCAGTCTTTTCTATGTTCACATGGGGAGCGGGCCTAGGCCGTCATTCGGGCATCCTTAGTGCTACCATGGAAGTAGGAGAGGCTCCCGCCACCGCCGCTGCACTTGCCAGCCATGAGCCGGTTTCTGGCTGAGTGGCGCTCCCCCTGTGGGAGTGCACTGACCACCAGAGGGCAGCTCCTGCATTGAGCATCTGCCCCCTGGTGGTCAGTGCACATCATAGTGACCGATTGTTCCTTTGTTCAGTCAATATGCATACTACCCTTTTATTATATAGGATTTTTTTAAGCCAAAACCAAAACTGGCTCTCCTGGGTCTATGCAATGATTTGTCTTTCTTTTAACAATCTGCATTCACTGGACTGTTTGAGAGATTGTGCAGGAAGAGGGGTAGAAGGGAAAAAAAATTAAGTATTTAACATTCATTGGAATTAAACACAGGGCTTAGTAGTTAATCAGATACAATCCTCATGATAAACTTGATTCTCGTTTTACAGGCACGTAAAATATACTCAGAGAATGTGTAACTTGCCCAATCACATCACTAATAAATTATAAAGGTGGGAGTTAAAACTATTTTTATTTCACTAAATAGAAAATGTAGAAATTATTTTTTTTAATTATTTATGTATATCTCAAGCTATTACAAAGCAAATTATTACCCAGGAAGTCTAAGATCATATATTTCTTGGCTATTTTAAAATTTTATATAAATTAATCATGTTGTAATCACAGTATTAATGTACATCTAGGAGCAGAATTGCTGGGTCATAGATTATGCATGTATGTGGCATTGGTTATGCCTAATTGTTCTATCCTTTCTTGAAAGTGGAACAGAATAGTCTCCAACTAATATAGTTGAATTGTCTATTCCTTGAATTCTGTGAATTTAGCTTTATTTGTTTTGGACCTTTTTGTTAGGCATGTACATTTGGTATATATATATGTTAGGTATAAGTGTTTATAATTTTTAAATTTCTTGATAGATTGAACCTTTTTATCATCATGAAATGTCCCTCTTTTCTGCAGTGCTGCCTTTGTCACAAGTAAATACCCGTGTGTCAGAGTGAGTTTCAGAACTTTCAATTCTGCTACATTGGTCTCTATGCCTATATCAATACTACTTAAGTTCTTTTATATATATATATATATATATATATTATATATATATATATATATATATATATATATATATATATATATAAATTATATATATATATTATTGATTTTTTACAGAGAAGAAGGGAGAGGGATAGAGAGTCAGAAACATTGATGAGAGAGAAACATCGATCAGCTGCCTCCTGCACACTCCCCACTGGGTATGCGCTCGCATCCAAGGTACATGCCCTTGACCGGAATCGAACCTGGGACCTCTGAGTCTGCAGGCCGATGCTCTATCCACTGAGCCAAACTGGTCAGGGCACTACTTAAGTTTCGTAATAGAATATAGCTTTATATTCTGTCTTTAGATGTTTTTGTTGTTATTACTTATATATCTAAAACATAGAAGTGCTTGTGAGATTATCATCTTACATTCTTTCATTTGTATTGTTCTGAACTTCAGTTTACAAATCTAAAAATAACGTCTCCTTCCCAAATTTAACATACGCGAGCTCCTAGCTTAGTTCTTGGCATATCAATAAGCAATAAATAAAAGTTATTAATAGAGAGTTCAATCACTCATAAATAAAAGTGGGTTTGTTTTTTTTGGCATTAAATTTTAGAGCTAAAAGACATTAGGTCTGATCAAATTATTGAATCAACACTCCCTCCCCTGGGAATTGACCTTTAGACCACTTTACAACCGACATTCCCTTTTGCTTAGACCACATTTCACTTGCTAAGACCATTATCTTTTCCCTCAGCACCCGCCCAGAGAATTCACCAGAAAAAGCCTGCCTAGAGCCCTTAAAAACCTCTGACTCCCTGTCCCAGGGTGCTGGCACCATTTTGGGGCTCAGCCCATCTGGTTTTCCAGAATAAATTTATAACCCCCTTATACTACTTTGGCCACCTGAGCTCCTCCGTTAGCAACCCTAATAAAAGGTACGTTAAAGTCCCTAATAAATATAAAAAGTTTCAGCTCAACTTATCAGATGAAGAATTACCGTTTGGAGAAGTGAAGTGACTCAAAGTGATTCAAAATGACTCAGCTCCCCGGGTGCAGAGCTGAGACTAGAACTTATCTCCTGGTTCCTCCTCCATTTCCCTGTGCTTAACGTTACCCTTGTGGAAATGCTCGCTGGGGAGGGAGGGAGGAAGGAGAAAAATCCCTGGAGAAAAACTTCTTAGGAAATCCACGTTTGCTGTGGATAAGCCAAGCTTTATAGGCAAGCAAAGGGGGTGCCTCCCATTGAACCTGCTGGCACCCATGCTGTGCTGATTGTCTGGTGGCAACTTTCTCACCCACCTACAGAAGACAGACGGTCTGTTGCATCTTCTGCTTTCCTGTTTCTGTTGTGAAGCAAAGACTGCACAACAGAAAAGGAATGTGAGTGAAATTGGAAATGCCAGTTAACTGCGCAGATTACCAGGTGATGTAATCACCATGACAAATGGCGTGGTTTGGGACTTGCTGGCTGAATTATAGGCTACATTGTTACCAAGGGTGATTATGCATCCTACTTTCATGTTTTGTCTTTCCTCCTGGCATCTTGAAAATCTTCATTTAGGAGTCATTAATCTTCACCTCAGTTTAGCAGAAGATTGGGGCTGCCTATAAGAGAGGGACCGTCCTCCTTTGCATGCATGTTATAAAGAAACATGGTCCTTTGGACTCTGGTTGAGGCTAATAAAATGCCATATACCCCTGCCAGGGCTGGCCCAGATATAAAGATTGGCTCAAGTTATTCTTCAAAGAGTGAAAATGCCCCCTTACTACTCCTGATCATGTTCTTCTATGCTAATGATGATGATGGTGGTGGTGACAATGATGAGCAAGTGCACATTTTTTCCATTTTCAAGGATGGCAGAAGGGAAAATCAAATGCCACATTTAAAAAAAGAAAAGAAAGAAATTCAGTGTGTGAGAGGTGCTTCAATACCGGGGTGAGGTGTTCATTCCTGTGGTGTCAGTGCCAATTGTAGGGGAGATGATTATCTATTACTTGGAGGAAGGGTAGCCTAGGGCTTAAGTATAGGACTTTTTAGTAAAAATCCTGCCTCCACTATTTACTAGCTCCAGTTACTTCTCTGAACCTGGACCTGTGACTGTGAAATGGGAATAATAATAATAAAATAATAGTAATAGTACTTGCCTCATGGGGTATGTTGGGAATTTCAAATGAGATTACAAGTGTAAAGATCTTCGGGAAAACATTCTGTGTTCCTATTACCTATTTGGCAAGTTGTAACCTCAGAAGTTGTCTGGCTATTCACCTTAAACTTACACAATGTTATATGTCAATAAAGCTGGGGGAAAAGAAAGTTACATAATGACACCCCTCCACCCCCATAAAACAAAATAAGTGTGCTCGGTGTATGGACCAAATGAATGGCTAGGCCTTCACAGGCGTGGTTAACAGGAGAAATAACAAATCATTCATAAAAGACAGTGCTTTGTTTAAATGTTTATGCTTTTGCTTTCACAGTTTCATATCCGATTATGAAAACCAGGATGTATGATTTGGAGGCAGGTTTAAAGAAATGGGGACAATCAAAATATAACATTTTTCGTTCCAACTTTAAGCTTTCAAATATGTCTTAATATACTCATGACTTTCATTGCTCTGGTTCACCTTCCACCTTCTTTTTTTTAATATATTTTATTGATTTTTTACAGAGAGGAAGGGAGAGAGATAGAGAGAGTCAGACACATCGATGAGAGAGAAACATCGATGATCTGCCTCCTGCATACCCCCCACTGGGGATGTACCCGCAACCAAGGCACATGCCCTTGACCAGAATCGAACCCGGGACCCCTCAGTCCGCAGGCCGATGCTCTATCCACTGAGCCAAACCGGTTAGGGCCCACCTTCTTTTATTTTTGATACTTTGGCTATCGAAAGCTTCCGCCCTCATTCACAGCAGGCCTGTACATGGTATGTATTTGCCACATCAACAATTGAAAGATGGCAGCTGACATATGACTTTAAGAGCACATGTGCTCAGCCTGGCCAGCCAGTGTGGCTCAGTTGATTGAGCATTGTCCCTTGCACCAGGAGGTCGCTGGTTCGATTCCAGGTCAGGGCACATGGCTGGGTTGGGTTGTGGGCTAGAACCCCAGTAGGGGGCATGCAGAAAACAGCTGTCTCATCATTGTTTCTATCTCTCTCTCCTTCTCCCTTCCTCTCTCTGAAATCAATAAAAACACATTTTAAAATAAGTACATGTGCTCTACCATGGCAGCAGTTTTGGTTGGTGTTGGTATTGAGTTTTGAGCAACTTGGATATTATCTCTGATCATAGTGCTAAACCTCAGCATTTTATACATTGTTATTAATAATTTTGAAGTCTAGAAGATAGCAAAATTTGGCTCTAAAAATAGTAGACTTCAGGCAAGTAATAATTATAATAAAAACTGAAATGCGAGTCTCCCTCTTATATACTTAAGGCTGTTAATGTTCGTGGTCATAGAATGTATTATTATATTACAGGTGTGGGATGAGCATTTAAAATAACTTCTGGTAGAAAAAATTCTAGTGTATACTTTATAGCACTGCTTCTCAACATAGTGCTTTATTAAAATCACTTGATATATTCAACGAAAATGCAGATTCTTGGGACCCACCCTCATAGAGTCTGGTTTGGTAGGTCTTGGGTGAGATGAGAGTTCACATATTCAGTAAGCCCCCAAAGGTGACTCATATTTGCACTACAGTTTGAGGGCCGTTGTTTTATATTTGGCTGTACTTTTCACTTTAGCAACTGAACAATGAAAATAGTTCAAATAATGTTGACTGGAACTTTATTTTTGAGTGCTATATATATATATTTTTTTCCTCCATCACTATCTCCCCACCCCGCCCCCCATACCCTCTTCCATCTCCACCCTTTTTCCCATCTAATTGGAACTTCTAACATGCAACTGCTCCCCAACCCCAAAGCTTCCTCATTAATTGGTGCATTTCCTGTCATAAGTAGCATTCAAGTAAATAGGCTGGCTGCTTTGCATGGATTTGAAGAAGAGTTCTACTTTTAGTGGGAGCTTGATAGGATGGTCTCTAGAATACACCCAAATGTTTTGTTGGATTAAGAATGTATTAATTTGCGCTTGACATCTTGGTCTGCTTTCTGTATCATTTATTAGATAGGCTTCTATACCCTGCTAACCAGGACTTAGCTCTTCCTAATTATTTTCTGTGTCTGTATCTGTGTCTTTCTTCTTTTTACGACTCTTTCTGTCTCTGAAACTCTCTCTCTCTTGGTCTGTGTCTTGTCTTGTTAAATGTTTTATTATTTTTATGGAAAGCCTGAAGCACGAGAGAGAGAGAGAGAGAGCCATTTCAGGGAAGTGTCTTGGCGAAGACAGATTTCCATGGCAGTGAGAAGACACTTGTGCAATCATAGGTATGGTGTTTCTCCCCAACCTCACTCCCACTTTGGATGAAACAACTGAATAATTGTGATCTGTCTCCAAACATACGAAAACCAATGTGTAATTGCACAATCCCATGGGCACTCAATCCATCCAGAGGGCTGTCTGACATCTGCCAGGACTGGTGCAGGGAAGGAATTAGAGGCAAGATTATTTGGTTGGTTTGGCTCCTTATCAGAAGGAAGGCTGGAGTTCAGCCTAGGTAGTTATCCCAACTGATCACACCCTGAAATGTGCTGAGTCCTGCCTCCCTCTTCCTGTTAACTCTTTCCCGACCTACTGTGGTCAGAGACCTCACTCACCTATGCCTTAAGGAAGGTTCTGTTCTTCCTTTTCATTAAGGATGATGTCCTCTGGTGTACCTTCTTTATGAATTTAAGGGACTGCATTTTTTGTAGATTGAGTTTAGAGACGGTACATGAGCTCATGATTGACCTCTTGTCTATGAACTGGGGAAATGAGAATTGCAATCAAATATTAGAAAGCAGGAAAAAAGCATCTTTATCTCACTTAAATTTTCATTACCACCTATGAGTGGCATTTAAATAGCCTGAGCCCAGGTATGAGGTGAAATGTACCTAAGGTAGGTAGGTCTACTCAGAGGTCATCACGGTTCCTGTTTGTTTCCATGTATTTGCTTGCTAATATAGAAGAAAAAAAATTTTTTTTCCCTAGGCTGTGCACTCTCTGTAGTTACTTGTAATGCATGTTTATTTGCAGAACATAGTGTACCGCAGAGGCCAAATCAAAGTCCATTATAACTGAATATGTTACATAGTCCTACCTGTATTTCTTGATCATTTTGCACATCTTTAGTAACAGAACATTGGAACTGTTGGAACCACGGCAGCTGTTAAGACCACTTAGGGAGAGATGACATCTTTCCTAACAGCCTGGCTCTAAAAATACTACCTTGAAAATAAGCATGATAAAATGGCTCCTTTTTTCCTTTTTTTTTTTTTCCTGATTCAAGAAAACAATTTGAAATAAATGTTTAAGTTTACGTATTGTTGAGGGATTTTTAAGTGACACAAAAAGCAACCCAGTAAGTGAAGGTATAAGTTATAAGAATTAAAAACCCCTTCGTGTTCAATCCTAATTGTGCCTTTTTTCTTCATATTACATTTATTCATTCAGTTCATTCAACAGGAATATTTATTAGTTTTCCTATGGCTGCGGTAACAAATTAACACTAACTTTTTGACTTAACCCAAATGTATGACCTTATAGTTCTGGAGTAGGAAGTCTAAGACAAAGGTGTCCGCAGGTGGTCTGCATTCCTTCTGAAGTTTCTGAGGGGAGAATCCATTTCCTTGCTCTTTTCAGTTTCCAGAGGCACCTTCCTTGTGTCACTCCAGCCGTTTGCTTGTCATCACCTCTCCTACTTCTGCCTTTGACTTTCTTACCTGTGATGACACAGGGCCCACCTGAATAACCCAGGATAATTTCCTTCTGTTAAAAACTCAGCTGTGCCGAAACCGGTTTGGCTCAGTGGATAGAGCGTCGGCCTGCGGACTGAAGGGTCCCAGGTTCGATTCCGGTCAAGGGCATGTACCTGGGTTGCGGGCACATCCCCGGTGGGGGATGTGCAGGAGGCGGCTGGTCGATGTTTCTCTCTCATCGATGTTTCTGACTCTCTATCTCTCTCCCTTCCTCTCTGTAAAAAATCAATAAAATATATTTTTTAAAAAACAAACAAAAAAAACTCAGCTGAGTAGCAACCCAAATACCATCTGCAACCTTAATTCCCCATTGCCATGTAAAGTAACATATGTACAGGTTCTGGGGATTAGGACATGGACATCGTTGGGGGTGTGGTATTGTTTAGCCTACCGTAAGTACCTACCATGTGCCAGTTGATTCTGTTTTGCTCTGATCACTGACAGCTGGCGATCTATGTTCTCTCCATTGTTCTATTTGAGTGACATAACCAAATTGCTCATATCGAATATCTCCAGACGCACAACAGATACACCATCTGTTCATGCATGTCAGCTAATGAAAGGTACACAGTACCTGATGCCATCACCAAGTTCAGGAGAAGTCGTTCTATTTGAGGCAGTGGCTGTGGGTCAGTATCAAGCTCTCTGTGATGTATCCACAGTGGCCTCTCAATATTGAATGATGCCCTTTTACTTTCTTATTGTAATTCTCTCTCCTCTTACAGGTTAAGTAACACTGACTTTATATAAAAGTTGACCTTTGTTGGCCTCATAAGGATGGGGAATAGGGAAATTTGTGGAATTTATTACCTCAACTGGGACACCTTTTCAAGTCAAAGGAGGCACAACTAATAATTATGCAGGAACAATAGGTATAAAACAATAGGACTGTCCTGGGAACACCAGGCCATGGGTCTCCCTATACATTGGGTCCAAATGAATAATAACAGCCATAAATACTGTGATGATGATAATGTATTGAATACTTCAAATGTTCAAGCACTGCAGTATTACTGTTATTATTATTAATCATCCCGACTTTAGTTTAAGCTAATACCCATAGCTTAAACTGTATTTTCACCAAAATGAACATGGAACTGTTTATTAGAGAACCTAGATTTCACTCAGAAATGTAAATTACAGAAATGTAAATACCCATTTCGCTCAGAAATGTAAATACCCATAGCTTAAGCTAATGATTGCTGTGTTAGGATTTAATTCCAGTTTTGTAAAACGCTACAACAAATGCTTTTTCCATTATGTTGCCTTCCAGAAAAAGTGTAGCTTCTTAGAAATGATTGAATTGCAGTTGTCAGCTGGGTATGGTTGGGCATTTTAAGAATGATGTCGCCCAGCTGGTGTGGCTCAGTGATTGAGCTTCAACCTGTGAACCAGGAGGTCATCATTCGATTCTCAGTCAGGGCACATGCCTGGGTTGCAGGCTTGATCCCCAGTGTGGGGCATACAGGATGCAGCCGATCAATGATTCTCTCGCATCATTGATGTTTCTCTCTCTCTCTCTCTCTCCTTTCCTCTCTGAAATCAATGAAATAAAAATAAAAATAAAAGAATGTTGTGACCTGGGAGAGCTATACAATGTCTTTGTTAGAGGTCTGTGAAAACCAGGAGCCATGATAGATGCTTTTTCTTGATCTTGCCTTCAGGTCTGTCAGTTTGTCGTCTCTGTCAATGGGCTCAACGTGCTGCATGTGGACTACCGGACTGTGAGCAATCTGATTCTGACGGGCCCACGGACCATTGTCATGGAAGTCATGGAGGAGTTAGAGTGCTGAGCAGGTGGCCTTCCTGGCACTTCGAGTGGCTGTGGATGAGCAAAGCCAAAACAACACAACGCAATGCAGTGACAAGACTTCCATGCACATGGATGGCTCTGGACATACAAACCTTTTCTTCGTATAGACACATCTTGATTTGAGTTTCATACACTGTTTTGAATGTGGAAGAACCGGGTAATACATCTTAAAAACAGCAACTTATGTCAGTGTAGAAAATATTTGGGACAGAATTTTCTTAATGGATAGAATTGCTTTACTTGATTTCTGTTGGTAGTTCTCATTCACTGTTTCTTATTTTGATTTGCAGAAAGTTGTTGAAATGTTTCTCTAGCCAAAACAGCAACTCGCTAAAATCTCCTTCGTAGGAGTCAATAGAGGAGTTTTTACAGGCTTTAAACTGTATTCTCACCAAAATGAACATGGAACTGTTTATTAGAGAACCTAGATTTCACTGAGCTCCAAATTAAAGCAACAGTTAAAGGAATAGTACCTGTTAATTAGCATTTTGAAGGAGGATCTAAAGCTTTCAAGAGCTTACAGCCATAAAAAAAAATGGCTTTTTTTTTTTCTGAATTCCTGCCTTTAGTGTCAACTTTAACTCAACATATGTTTTCAACTACAGCATTAGTTAAAAAGCAAAAACTCTGTGATGATATGGGTGCCGTAGATAGGGAGATACTACTTAAACTTATTTGCTCCATTTTCTCTGTCTGAGCCAAAATCATTTGTTCTATCAGCTATAACAGCTTTCTGGAATCAAGGCTGAATGTGTTGAATGTCAAAAACAGAGACATTTGTATATACACATATACTTCAGAATCAAGCCTCTGACAAGATTTCACTTTGAGGGTGTCCCTTTTTTAAGTGAAGTGTTCTAGAACTTGGCCCATATGTGACAAAACTTGAAACTAAATTGCCTTGCTGGCCTGAATCTTTACTAGATTTCTAGTATAACATGACTAAGGACATGACATGCTACTTATTTGGCGGGAATATTTTTCACCAAAAGCAAGTCTTGTGTTGTAACTTTTCAGCTCGCTTGTATATATGCATGTTTCTTTTTTTTGGTGTAGAAAAGAATGTATTTTGGGGCTCGGTGTATAGAGGAAATTCCTCAAAGTGCCAAATTAAGGAGCCAGGGAATGCTGAATTCTTCTTCATTTCATATTAATGCATTCTGAACAATGAGGTTACTTTCTTATTCTGTATTAACAAAATAAAATATGAATGATGTACCTCAGCCATTATTTTGTGATAGGGTATCATAATGTATTGGTACTGGTAGAATCGACATACCATGTTAAAGATGCTACATGTATATGTTTCTGGCAGTCCAACTTTCCTGATCTGTAGTTTTAGAGAATAGGATTTAGAAGTAAGATAGAATGGCTAACATTAATGCTGCCGATCTACATGTGGGAACTATTGTCATCTCCATGCATATGATCATACGTGCGTTTATACTGTATGCCAATCTCTGTGCTATCGCTCTTAACAAATATAACCTCTTTTCATCCTCATCACAACCCTTCCAGACAGATATTAATCATCCTCACCTTGTGGTTGTGGAAACTAAGTATGAGCAAGTTTAAAAATGGTCTCTAAGTTCACCCAGCTGCAAAAACTGCTAAGTGATAGTAGCCTGGATTCAACAACAGGTTTATTTCATGTTAAAGCCCATGTCACCACCCCCAGCCTTTCTCCCTGTAGGGACCTTTGTTGAAGGCTTACTCTGTTCCAGGTGCAGTGCTAAAATTATACAGTGCTAATTCTTACTGACCTGTGAGGTCAATGTCATTACCCCCATTTTACAACTGAGGAAACTGACTCATAAAGAGGTTCATCTTATGCCCAAGGCCACACCACTAGTACGTAGGAGGCCTCACCATTAGGCTTTAAAAAATGTTTATAACGTCGTTAAAGGATGAGTCTTAAATACTTTCTGTCCCTAGGTATTCATTAATTGACAGGAGAAGGACCGCCTTTTGGAAACTGGCATCTTTTTCTTGCCTGCTACTTGTACACGTCCTAATGCCCCTCGTGTTGGCCCAGGCATAGTATCACTTCCCTTTGGCCAATCTAAGCACCAGAGAAGGAAGTGTCTGGCTTTATTTACTCCACACCTGTGAAATTTATTGGATTTGGAGTGTCATTCAATGGGAAGGAAAGAAAGAAGGAAGGGAGGGAGGCAATGAGGGAGGGAGGAGGGAAGGAACTGTTTTCTCCTTTGGCTCTCATCACTCCCAGTTTAAAGGCCAAATGCTAGAGAAGTCTACTTAAGGCTAAGATGGCTTTACCTTAGCCTCCCTCCAGTCCACCTATGACATCCTCACGCTGTAATTAAAGCGAATGCTCCCTCCAGCCTTTGCACCTGCAGTTTCTCTTCCCTGGAATATCCTTCTTTGCCTGAAAAACTCCTCTCTCATTGACTCTCCTTAGCTATTGTCTCCTCTGAGAAACCTTTGCCAGCTCCCTAGATCTGGGATTAACGCCCCTTCTCTAAATTCCCATGGACCCTCGCGCATCAAACTCCTGTAATTCCAGCATTTACTTTGAAATTGTCCCATTACATGTCTGCCTCGCTAACTACACTCTAAGCTTCTGCAGAAAAGGCACTGTGTCTTGTTACCTAGGTATTGCCTTCACCTAGACCAGTCCTGACACAGAGTAGTGTGTCCATTGCTATCCATGTTATCCAACGAACCACCCCCAAACATGCCTTATAGCACTATTTATTTGCTCATGATCTATGGGTTAGCATTTTGGGCAGAGCTCTGCTGGCATGGCCCAGCCACTGCTCCATGTGGTACCGGTTGGGTTTACACCAACATTTGTAGTCAGTGAAGAGTTGATGGGGGGCGGGATGGCTGATCTTGGAAGATCATGCATATGTCTCGCCGTTGGCTGGGGTGCCTCAGTTCCGCTCCATGTGTCCTTCCCCACATGAGATCAAAGCGGGTGAGAATGGAAACTGCCTGACCGTTAGTGGACTTGACTGGAAATCACACAGCATAGCATTTGGTTATTCAAAGCAAGTCACAAAGCTAGCCCAGAGTCAAGAGGCAGGGAAATAACCTCTACCTTTTGATGGAGGAGCTGCAAAGAATTGGTGGCCATTTTTTTCTCCACCAAGAGTAGGTACTTATTCATTATTTTTTGAATAAAGGACCAAGAAATTGCCTAGTCATTGAAAGACTTCAGCTATCCAGATGCAACTTACTGACCAACCTCTGGGTAGAAGTATAATATTAAGTTGTAAATGAAGCCCAGTGCCTAATGAAAACTTCAAAGCCAGAAAATGCTGACATGGTAGTGCTATATGGAGCCGTGGAGAGCACAGTTTAGTCTTCCTGTCCCGTTAATGAGGAAGTAGGTGTGGCATCGTCAGGTGGCATGTCCAAAATCAAGAGGCTTGTTGGGTACAGCGCCTGGGCCAAATACTGGTCTCCTGCCCCCCAATCCTATGTCCTTTCTAGTCTAGTGTTCTGCAGTGTAGGCTTTTAGCTTTGAGGTACTTATAAAATACAAATGGTGCCATGTATCTGTGAAGGTGAGGGGTCTACATTTTAGTTGACTCATGTTGTTAAATCATATCATTAAAAAAATAAGTATTTTGTGTGATGTGTTGACGGTAGAACTGCTTTAACATTTAGAAACTCCATCCTTAAATGTAACACCAAGAATTATTCTCAATTAACAGTGAGCAGTATTTCTAAGAACTTTTATTTTAGCGTATGCATGTGTGTGTGTGTGTGTGTGTGTGTGTGTGTAGCAGTGTTTTGCGTGTGAGGTTTTACTCATTGAGAATCCCTGAAATGGTTTTCTTTGTTCCCAGAGAAAACACTTTTGATATGTCTGTTAATTCTGTTGTAGAGAGAAAATTGCGGTTGCCTTTTGGATGATTCTATTGTCTGATGTTTTATCATTAACCTCTGTTAAATAATAATATAAATTGATCAGGGGACTAGTTGAGAAATGATGGGTAACATGAAGAAGATACCCATGTCTGAGTAGATTAGATGTGATCAACTTCACACCATCTTAAAGGAGAATGTGTTGGAGTGGTAGCAATGAATAATTTAAAAATCATTGCTTTCAGTTCAAAGTGAAATCCCACATTTTCAGATACTCATTCCTTTCAAATATGCTGTGAGAATAATCTACTTTCAAGGCCTATTTTAAACTGGTGATTCTACTGTTCTCTCATGTTGAATATTAATCCCATTCATTTTGTTTATAAATAATCAGAATAACTCTTTTCAGTTTTGCTGATCGGTTAGAGTCTATTGATATCATTGACCATGGTTTTACTCATTTAAGGCAGAATTTAAGGAATAATATGTTTTTCCTCAGTTCAATAGCAACAGGACAAATCTGCAGTGTACCAAAATGAAGATCATCATCAAAGTTAGCTTATGATATTGTCAAATGCATTAATATATGTACTTAATATATATGCTTATTTTTAAATTAGACTGAAATTTATGTTCTCCCTTTATTGAAAATTACAGTATAACACTTAAAATTATAAGGTGAAAATAGCTAGTATAGTATGAAATAAATGTTAATTTTTAAAAACAGTGACTTTAGGGTTTCACTTTTCCTGTCTTTTAGAACAAATTAGCTATTTTTTATTCTAAGAAAGAGTTGCATTATAAAGCTGACAACACATGGGACTCATCTCCAATTCTCTAATGTAGCCAAAAGTGCCATTCGTAAAACTACTTAGTGATGGATATTTTCTGAAGCTCTTTTGCTTGAGGAAAAAAAATGCATTAAAAAGCTTTTTCTGTACTGTATTTGAGTTGAAATCATTTTGTCCCTACACATCCTAGTATTGATGAGTGTTGTGAAATAGTCTATAAGGGAAATGCTATATGATTTTTTGCTACTCTGAGAGAATGTCAGTATTTTTACTTTCAGTGAATTAGAAAATCAGTCACATAATTCATTATGTGTAGGGGCAGGATAAAGTGTGGGGTGAGGGTTTTCTTGGACTACATGTAATATTAACCAAAAGAACTTCACATCTTTCTCATATTTATTCACTTATTTGTTCATTCGAGAAACCTCACTGAGGATTTGTGTTTTGCTGGACACTGCACACAGACCCTGGGAATACAAAACTGAGTGGACATGACCCTGGGTCCAGCTTATCTTGTAAGAATCACCTTTGGGTCTACCTCTGTGCAGAGGGAGGAATATGAAATAATGGTGTGGAAGCAGGTGGTTTAATGTCAGACACAGAACACTGGCAACTTACGTTTAGCTGTATTCTCCTTTCCAGTCTTCCCCCACTTTCCCTTACTCAAGGTGGCCACAGTGGTGAATGTTGAGTTTGCTATTCTCTTCTTCCTTTTGTTCTTAATACTTGTTTAGGGCTTTTAAAATAAACATTCTTAAAAGAGCATCAATTTTTAGATAATGTCCTGGGACTTGCTTGTTTTAATTCAGGATTCTATTACTAAAATTCTTCTAGGTTTTTGTGTATAGTTGTAATTAATTCATTTTTCAAGGCTTCCAAAATTTACAGAACACACATTACTTGTCTTTTTTTTCTTGTAATTAGACAATTGAGTTATTTCCATTGTTGTTGTTGACATAAATGGGGTTACTATGAACAATCTGCACCATCTCCTGGGAACAAGTGGAGGGATTTCTCATAGGAATCCACTTGGGAGAGAAACTGCTGAGTCATGGGAAATGTGAATGCTAACTTTACAAGGTCACAACGGACTAGTTTCCAAAGTGGTTGAACCTACTCTCATCCAATATATAAAAGTAATACATGTTGATCAGTATCTTTTCCAACACATTCTGAGATGTCTTAATTTTTGTCAAATAAATGCCTATTTGGTCAATAACACTGAGAGTCCTAATTTGCTGCAAAGCTCATAAAGCTTAAAGCACAAAAAATGTAAGTAGTAATTTCTGACCCAAACTTACTTTCTGAAACTCTGTCCTACAACAACTTTGTGATTGAGGAAAGGATTCTTGGAAGTCAGTATAACATATTCAAGAACATCCAAAAATAATTTACTAAGCACCTGCTATGGGCCTGTCACAGAGTCTTTGGCAAACAGTAGGAAATAAGACAGGTCTCTGACCTAATAAGTTATATAAATAAAACTAGGGGTGAGTGCTACGAAGTAAAATGAAACCAGATGGGATGGTAGAAAACAGAGTTGTCACATTACTCAGTTCCTATGGGGAGCCATTCCCATTACAGTCTATGTAAACAGTGCCCCCCTGGAGTTAAGCCAGCGGTTCTCAACCTGTGGGCCGCGACCCCTTTGGGGGGTCGAACGACCCTTTCACAGGGGTCGCCTAAGACCATCGGAAAATACATATATAATTGCATATTGTTTTTGTGAGTAATCACTATGCTTTAATTATGTTCAATTTGTAACAATGAAATTGGGGGTCACCACAACATGAGGAACTAAATTAAAGGGTCACGGCATTAGGAAGGTTGAGAACCACTGAGTTAAGCAGTGCAACAGCTCAGAGCAACAGCTCTCTGCAAACCTGATGTTAGGAGTTGAGCCAGCCTTAGAGAAACCTGAAAGGAGAGATTATAAACAGGAAGCAGCGAGCTTAAAGGTACTGAGGCAGGGCACGTCACAGGGGTTAAGAGCATGGGCTCTGGAGGCGTACCGATCTGGATTCAGATCCCAGCTCTAGCACTTAGGAGTACATCCAGTTGTTACTCAACCTCTCTAAACATCTGTTTCCTTATCTGTAAAATGAGAACAATAGTACCTACCCCATTTGCCTACTGTGAGGATTAAATGAGATAATGCATGTAAAATGTTTATCCTTGTGCTTGCCCCTAGTAAATAATAATTGGATGTTTCTCTCCCCCCCCCCCCCCCCCCACTAAACAGAAAGAAAAAAGCACTCTGGGGAAGTTCTGACTTGCCCCCAAACTCACACCAACCAATGTATACCCAGGACTGGAACTCAGGTCCCAGAAATATCTAGTCTGATGCTTTGTTTCAGGACGTTTTTCTGTGCCTTGGTTTTCTCTTTTTTAAATGGTATAACACTCTTACACAACTAATATGAAGATTAATGAGTTTATATATTTAGAGGTCAATACGGTGGCTGCTACATAAGTGCTTCAAAAATTACTATTAAAAACTCTTATTATTACTGCCATACCATGCAAAATTCTGTCATTTTGTAGACCCACACTAATCCATAAAATTGCGTCTATGTATTGTTTCTACATACTTCATCACCAACAATATACCCTTTTGTTGTTTTAGTTGTGATAGACTACATATATCCGATGAAACCCAAAGCACTAATGGGAAAGAATATATGCACCCCCGTGTTCACTGCAGCATTATTTACAATATTCAAGATATGGAGGCGACCCTTATATAAAATGAAATGCTACTTGGCCACAAAAAAGAATGGACTCTTACCTTTTGTGGCAGCCAGGATGGACCTAGATGGACTTATTTTGCTAAGTGAAATAAGTCAGTGAAACAAAATACCATATGATTTCACATATATGTGGAATTTAAAAGAACAAAATGAACAAAATAGAAACAGACTCATAGATATAGAAAACAGACTGTTTGTTGCCAGAGGAGAGAAGGGTTGGAGGGCTGAGTGAAAAGGGTGAAGGGATTAAGAAGCAGAAACTGGTACTTACAGAATAATCACAGGGATGCAAAGTACAACACAGGGAAATAGTCACTAATATTGTAATAAATATGTATGGGGCCAGGTGGGTATCTGAAATATAAAGTATATGATTTGTACTTTGTAAAGTATATGATTCTCTGACCACTATGCTGTACACCTGAAATTAATACAGAATAATATTGAATTCAACTGTAATTGAAAGAAAAGTCATAGACTAGATACTGGAAGGGTTAGAAAAAAATATATATGATCCACTCTATGTTTTATTATGTATATTAAAAGAAATCACCTATGCCAGTGATGGTGAACCTATGACACCCGTGTCAGAGTTAACACGTGAACTCATTTTTTTGGTTGATTTTTTTTTTTGTTAAATGGCATTTAAATATTTAAAATAAATATCAAAAATATGTCTTTGGTTTACTATGGTTGCAAATATCAAAAAATTTCTATATGTGACACAGCACCAGAGTTAAGTTAGGGTTTTTCAAAATGCTGACACGCCGAGCTCAAAAGGTTCGCCATCACTGACCTATGCTGTCACTTTTGCTATATTCCTCGGGTACTGAGGAGCAAGGAGATTCAAAGGTTGGTCAGAAATATAGCTGTGGATTTGTGGCTGTAAGTTGAGAGGGAGAGCAAAAATAATTTTGCATTGGATCCTTACGTTATTAGCTACCTAGCTTTTGAAACTGAAAGTTACATGTAAATAACTTACCAAACACAATCTTTAAAACTCAAGATTTCATAGGAAATAATTTCACAAAACTGCAAAATAGCATCTGTTTACTCCCTGGTCAGGCTCCCCCAGCAGTTTTACAGCCTGTTAAGAAAGCAATAAAAGTAATCCGTTGTTGTGCTTTCTCTCCCATGGCAAACTGTAGTTCTCAGGTATATTGGAGACTTAGCCTTGATTATAAAGGAGTCTCTTTCCTGAGCACACTTTAATTGAGACATCATTCCATTTGTCTTTTGTGGGAAGCTTCCTAAGTCTAGAGGTTTAGGAGACTCATGCTGGAGTTGCGTCAGCAAAACCACCACCCTGCGCTTCTGTTAGCACAGGCAGAGTGGGGGCACAGGCTGCTGCTTGCCTTGTGCGTCTGATCAATGTACTGAGCAAGGAGAAAGCTCTGTAAAGAACTTGGCCGAGGTGGCTCCTGTTCTTACATCCGGGACTTGGTGACTCTCTTCCTTTGCCTGTCTCTCTGCCTATGTGACTTTCTCTCTTTGCCTCCCGGGACTCCGGATCTTGTTTTAAATGCCCTTTGCTCCCTTGGGGTTAACTATTAAACTTGTTTCTTCCTGAAGTCTGAAATGCTTGGGTCCAGAAAGGATGATTCAGAATAGCAACTTTACGAAGGTGGCTTGTGACACTTTCCCAGGTCCAGTGGAGGGGGTGGGACGTGGGCTGATAGGACAGGGAGGAGGAGAAAGGAAGAGAGAGGGAGGACCTCTGTTCTGTTACCCCCACTTTGAAAATGTGTATCCCCGTGTAGCCAAAATAGTGCGCTGAGCCCAGATTTTAAAGCATCTGGGTGTTTTTGCCTCTGGGAAAGGTGAAGAAGTTTGGCAAGGACTATGTGACATGGAAACGTGGTTAGTTAATTATTAAGCAGGGAGATTGCCAGGTCTGGTGTTTATCAGCAAAAAGGGAGGGAAACAGTGCTGTGAGCTTTAAGGAAGATTGGAATCCATGAATGTCAGACCAGCCCATCTGTTAGACAAAGAGCCACTGTTTTTTTTTTCAGGTTTTCGTTCAGTCAGGCTGAGCTACATCAGTGTGAAAAACTGTTTCCGGGGCTTTCCTTGCTTGGCATGGAATGGGAGGAGGTAATTTACTCTCTTATTTTTAAAATACACCTTGTTTCTCATCACCAGCCATGACAACCCTCTCATTGATTTCTCTACACACTTAAGTCCGTCTTCTTTGCTTTCCTGCTTCCTCTGAGAACTGGCTCACCCAGACTCCATACACTCCCATCTTAGTACAGACATGGAAACAGAAGCATGAAATCGGAGACTTGGTTGTTTTTTTTCCAGCTGTGAGAGACCTTGTACACTTGCTGGTTCACTTTGTCATTTTATGGATCAAGAAAGAGTCTTAGAAAAACTAATAATAATAATAATAATAATAATAATAATAGCTAATATTGATTGCAGTCTAAATATTGGCCAGCTCTGCTAACAAATGTTTTCTATGGATGATCTCATTTAATCCTCACACAGTTGCATGAGGTAGGTTCCAGTAAAACCCTCATTTTATAGGCAAGGAACTCAGCTCCCTAGGGAGGTTAAGTTGGTGGCACAAGGTCACATATGGAGCCAAGTGATGGGGCCAGGATTGGAACCCAGTAGCTCTGACTACTAATGGTGCCTTCCATGCCCACCCAGTTTGCCCAGGAGCACAAGGTCACACATGCAGGTAGGTTGTGGCTGAGAATCACTGTCTTATTGCTGTGGGAGACCACACCTGGGACTCATTCCTCTTCCCTGGTGGCTGCCCTTACATCCCCTAGACATCAGGGTTTTCCCTTGCTTTCCTCTTTCTCAACATCCCTACCTATCATTTGGTTTGTTCTTAGGGTTTCTCTTGCTCCCAAACTGGAGATGCAGTGCCCATTTCCCCAGCTTCCTTCTGAGATATTCTGCAAGCAAACACCCAGACACCTTTACTTGCATGCCTGCATTTCATTTCATTCATTCAACCCATCATGTGGATGCTTCCTATTGCTATATCAAGTGCTCATCACTACAGGTGGCCAGCCAAAATGTAATTTGCAAGTCTTGGAGCTCTAGAGGATAAGAACTACCTCAACGAATTCTGTATCTCCAGGATCTAATAAGGCACCCAGCTCACAATAACCTCCCAATGAATGTTTGTTATATAGAAGTATGTTTGTACAAATCCCTCCAATTTTACAATGCACTTTACTGAACGGCAGTGAGCCTAGAATAGCAGCCTTGCTGATGACTCCTTTTTCCTGCCTCCTTTCTTAGATGACCTGTGAAAGACACTCCCCCCTCCTGGAATCCTCGGAGCAAGCTTGTGTGGATGAGGTTTTTCTAGATTCTGCAGTAAGGCCAGACTGACATCTGCTGGAGCACAGGAGACCTTCAGTCTGGCATCTTCCTTGGAGCTAAGAGAGAGGTGGGCTTATGGCAAGGACAGAGAGACAAAGGGTCCTCCTTCTTTTAGAAGAAAACAGACCCGCCAGAAAAGAAATCAAGGCAAATCTCCAGGACTCCAGGCTTCTGGAAATGATAGTCGTGGTAGTTATTAAATGCCCTTTATGGGCCACCCACATGCTACGTGTTTTATATACATTACTAAATCTTTATGCACATTATCCCCAGTCACCACTTTCAAATGCAAGTAAGCACTTTCTTTTTTTTTTTATTAACATTTTTTAATGTTGACATTATTGCAGGTGTCCCCCTTACATCTCATAATGTTTCATCAACCCCACTTCACCTTTGACCTACATCCCTTACAACCTCCTTCATGCAGAACAACTAGGAGATAAAGCCAGGGCTCTGTGGCAGAGCTGGACTTTGCACTCACACATGCACGTGCGTACACACACACACACACACACACACACACACACACACACGAAAAGAAGTTTTCATCTGAATGCAGGATGTGAGGGTCGCTGGTATATTTTAATTCCTGATAAATTCGTCATCTTGCATGTGTAGTGCTTTTCTTAGATGAATCAGAAGTCAAGAAGAGTGTGTTCAAGTCTTCACTTAGAAACGTGAGTATGTTATCCGGCTCTCAGGGCTAGCTCAACATTCTAGCTACATTGCTGAGCATGGCAGAGCTTTCTCAGGAGAGAAAGTGGCTGTTAACAATCCAAGATTATTAGTGCCAGAACAAGAGAAACTCAACGGCTATGCCTTCTTACAGTTGTTTGACACAATGCATGTAATTGTTAGGGGCCTCTCTGACTTCAGCTCCCAGCTGTGTGAAGCAGGAGCTGAAAGCACAGCCCCCCTTCAGCCATGTTCAGGCACAGGCTGAAGTGCCCTCTCCTTACTCCTTGGAGGTGGCTCTGTTCACATCAACGACATCGTGCATGCTGTTGGATGTTGTCAACCTCTTAATATGACAGGAAGCACGTCCAGAAACAAAGCATGCATTGGTGTGCCTGGCAAGTCCGGTGGGGCCAGACAATGGGAGGGCTCAGTCAGGGCGGCGACCATCCCTTGCATGAAGAACAGAGGCTGCCTCTCACGTGCCTGCTGGAGTCTCCCCACTCCTGACCCCTGCCACCCCAAAGGGAATTCTACTGCAAACATAAAAATAGTGCTTGCACGGCTTCTCGGTCAATTCCCTCCTTTGTTGGTGAAATGTTTCTTTACAGTTAGTGTCTGGAGTCTAGACTAAGTTCAAGTAGAACTTCCTTTTTTAAAAAATGTATGCTGAGCCCAGCTGGTGTGGTTCAGTGGCTGAGTATCGTCCCATGCACCAAGAGGTCGCTGGTAGGATTCCCAGTTAGGGCACATGCCCGGGTTGTGGGCTGATCCCCGGTCGGGGGAGGCGTGCAGGAGGCAGCAGATGGATGTTTCTCATTGATGTTTCTATCTCTCTCTCCCTTCTCCCTCTCCCTTCCTCTCTCTTTAAAAATAAATGAAAACATTGTGATTGGGAGTTAGAGTGCAAGGTTATTTCCCTTTGATCTTCCTTGCCTTTTGTTCCCTTAACCACCAACTGACTTTCCCTCTCTCTTTCCTTCCCCATTTTGACTTAAAATCTGTTATTTCTCCTTATCAGCTCTGAGCAGCCTCTTCCAGCAGTTACTGGAGGTTGGCCTCTATCTCTGGAATGCTGGCTGAGATGGATGGGCAAATATAAACATGAGTGTGGGTGTGAAGCTGTGTAACTGACAGAGCCAGGGATAATTCACATGGAGACACTGTATCTGCTGGTGAGTCCACGGAGGATGACCAACAGAAAATAGAGCCCGAGATCAGCACCTAGGCAACAGAAAGACACATTGCTCTGATAGGATCTGATAGGGATGGAGCCAAAAATCATAATCTACACAGGCAAGAAATGCATTAGAGGCAAAACTAAAGCCAGAAAGAGAGCACAAAACGTGTTGTCAGGAGTAATGTTGTTCAGAACGTCCTACTCTGCATCAGCGAGGTGACATGTTGTGAATCATCCCTGACTAAATTAAATCACAGCATTCATGTCTGTATGCCCTTATAATATTCTGCTTCATATTAACTCTATGTACTAGTATACAGTTGTTTTGTCTTAACGTTGAAGGCCCTAGTTGATTCTTCTTGATATATTCTATAATCCCTTAGCATACAACTCTGTATCTTCAAACATATGAGTTAAAGACAGTACTAGGGTACTATTTTAATATCTTAACTTGGGTAGTATCCCTGTCAAATGTGAAATGCACAAAAAATGAAATGAATAATTATCAGCACCAGCCATTTCCACAACATGTATCTCTCTAATTTTGTACAGTTATGTCTATCATGGTGCCCTAGTCTCTCCTAGTGAAAGAATTGAGGGTTAAATCATTACCAAACCCAAGTTAAATCAAAACCCTCTTCCAGGACTTTTAATTTTGAGCAGAACGATGCAAGGATAGAAAGAAAAACCACACACACAAAACAAACAGTTGAAGTTCATTAACCTAGGTTGTCCCTCAGGCCTACCCTGGCTCCTTTCTTCTCTAAACTTGGCCCCAGAGCCTGCTGATGAACTCTGTCAGCTATGCTGACATTTGGTGAAGTGTGGAGTAAGGGCACTAGATTAGAACAAGGTGGTTGGGTAATCCTGGGAGAGCCCAAGGTGTCAATTCCACCTTTGGAGCAAGTGGAAACCAAGAATCAGAAATAGAATCAGGTTTCTGCCAGAGAGTTCTAGCAAGCGGAAGTAATCACATGTAGGAGTTGCACTGTGGAAAGATTTCATGATTAATTTAAAAGAGAGTGATGGAGAATTCAGAGTGATTTTTTGGTTGCAAGTGAACCAGCTTGAACTAACTTTAGGGGGGAAAGAAGACTTTGTTGTCCTATTGGACTACATGCAATAGGAACAATAATTATACAATTTATCATCTACCTGGAACACCTCTGAGACAGAAAGAGAGAGCTGTAAAGGATGAAGCTGGGGCAGCAGGAGCAATCAGAGATGGCCTTAGGCGAACTTGGATGTCTGCTATCCCAGAGTTAGGAAATCAGGATGAATTTTCTCTACATTCTCCTTCTCTTGCGTGGGCTTCCTTCCCATAAGCTTGTGTACCAGGGAAGGGACATAGCTGCTGGAAGATTCAGGCTCAAAGTTCTTACAGCTTAATAATTAGAGAGTAAAGGACACTCTTCCATCTGATCTACTAAAATTGATCTACTGAATTTCCTGCCCCAGAATTCCAAGTAGTCTGGCCTATGTCACATGACCATCCCTGAACTGATCTTTGTGAACAAAGCAATGAGCCCTACCATTGGTTCACCTTGAGTTATGTGGCCTTCTTGTGTTGAAGACATAGAAACACTATGAATCAACAGTCCCAATAGTGTAAAGCAGCATTTTCCCAAAGAGAAGAGCTATTCTGGGAGACAAAACCATACATATCCACAGTGACAGCCTTTTATAGAGTGCCTGCTGCCAAGTCCACGGGCAGGATGGGAGCATAAAACACAGCTGTCAGACGCTGGGAAGTGGGTTAAACCACAAGCTCTGCAACTCTGGGAACGCTTTGCAATCCACTTTAACAAACTGGATTGCTCTATCCCTTTATTCTTACTTTTTTGTTGTTGTTGTTGATAGTGTTACAGATATCTCCTATCCCGTCCCCCCTTTCCCTTCTTCTATCCATTCCCTACCTCCACCCCCTTCAGATCTTCACTACCCTATTGCCCATAACAATGGGCTATGCATATAAGTATATAAGTTCTTTGATTTACCTCTTCTCGTCCCCCCAACCCCACATCAAGGGCTCTATCCCTTTATAGTGTAGTATCTAATAGTCCACTAGAGACATGGGAAGCCCAAGGCTCTGTTCCTTTGAACTTCTGGCACCTCACAAATAAGGGAACTTACTCCCCAAAAAGCCATTGGCAGAGCCATAAGGGCACTGGACACCTCAAGTGTGAAATGGGGACCTAGAGAACAGAAAGGAAAGTGAAGACTCCATTGAAAAGGGCTGCCAGAGAGGATGCTAGAGGTGGACTTCCCTTCCTTCCCAGCTTGGCCAAGCTCCCAGTTCTGCCGCTTCTGGCTGCTGTTTCAGCGCCATTGTTGGAAAGCACAACCGATATGATGAAACTTGAAAGAGAGAGACGCTACCTTCTGCCACCCTGGGATGGCCCTCTCCACACTGCAGAGGAACTCTTGGAGCAAAAGCCCACCCACAGTCTGCTTTGTCCCGAGCGCAGCCCATCCCAGGAGAGAAAGGAGTGGATAAAAGTGTGGAGAGCTGACTGGTTGACTGTGGGCTCCCACACATAGAAGCCACTCAGCCCAGCAGTGCTGTGGAAGCGGGGGCCGGGGGAGGGGGGGCAGCAGAATGCAATTTCATATGGGCCCCTTGCCACTACAGGGAGCACAGTGTTTACTGCAGCGCGCTCGCTAACCTCAGTCATCTGCACCTCTCAGAAAACAGCAGCCTGGAAGCCTGGACTCTAATAAATAACCGACCAGCTCAGCCCAAGCCCTGTTGGAGCAGATAGGGCGCTCCTGGCCACCGCGCCGTGCAGCGGGGAGGGGATGACCCCTGGAAGCAGCCAGCAGGACTGAAAACGCTGAAGAAGCTGTAAGCATTCCTCCTTGCAGCTCCACATTATAAAGGGAGATTCCACAACGGGCTATTAATAGGTACATTCTCTCTGGCTGGGCTGAAAATCTGGGCAAGTCACAGGAAATTCTTCGTGGGCCTAAACGGTCTGTGAGGAAGCAAACATTAACATCTGGTTCAGGATAAGTAGCTAATGAGCTATGTCATAGCCCACCTTGGCCCAGAGCTCAGGGCCAGGAAACAGATTACTGGGGGCTGATAAAGTAATTTCATATCGCCCATCTCATTTTGTTCATTTGTTCTTTCAAATGTTTTCTTGCTCGAGACAGAATATTTCTTTCTTACCTTTTAATTCAAGTATGTGGTGGCTGCTGGGAGTGCTGGTGGCCCATAGCTCTCAGCTGAGCCCCTCCCCAGCACAAGCCCTCTGCTACAGAGAGCTGCCTGGCATCATTCACAGTAGCCGAAGTATGCGAACAACCAGGTGTCCGGCAGCAAGTGAATGGATCTAGGAACTGTGGTATGTACATAAAATGGCAAACCATTCAGCCTTTAAAAAAGAAATTCTGCCACTTGCCACAAGATAGATGAAACTGGCAGGCATTGCGCTAAATGACTAAGCCAAACAAGAGACGGATACTACTTGGTATACCCCGTATGCGGAAGCTAAAACAAAAACAACAACAACCAAAAAACCCCAAAACAGAAAGTCGAACTCGTAGAAACAGAAAATAGAAAAGTGTTTACAAGAGACTGGGGTGGGAGAGGTTGATAAAAGTGTAGGCACTTTTAGTTATAAGATGGATAAGATCTAAGGATCTATTATATAACCTGGTGACTATAGTTGATCACACTGTATTATACAATTGAAATTTTCTGAAAGGGTAAGATTTAAATGCTCTCACAATAAATAAATTAATTAATTAGTTAATTAATTAATTAAAGGGTAAGAGAGAGAGGCAGAAAGAAACCTGCCTCATTCAAGGTCATGGCGCCTTCCCTAGGAACAGTCCATATCTTTAAACAAAGAACCAATCTGCTGAACAGAACATACACGAAGTCTTGAGGAGACACTTCTCGAAAGAGAATATGTAGTCAGTTTGGGTATCTAAGTGCCTGACACCATCACTCCAATCTGGGATGTCTCTAAAGGGCCAGCCTAACTCCAGAGCTCCCTGTGGGATTGGCCGACACCTTTGTTTCAGCTGCTTCCCAGTCACCTATTCTCTCTGCTCCATCATGCCTGGACTCTCACAAATATGTCCCTGAGAGCACCCACCCTAAAAAACTTACAAATCTCATTTCCAATTGAACTAGATGATTTCTCAGGGCTCTTTCGTTTCTAATCTTTTTAATGATACATAATATATAAGTTAAAACTGCAATCTATATCCCTGGCTATCAAATTTCTTAATTATAACATATAGGAAAATATATATTTTGCATCATGACCCAGAACCCCCACATGTATATGGCTGAAATACAGGTTTTACAGAGCATATTGAAGCAATCAGATCCAATGGACTGTATTACAGTAATAAGCAATCCTCAAATCTTAAAGCAACAATGATTTTGTGCATCCTGAGTTGGCTGGGGACGCTGCTCCACTATTATGTCTTATTTCCAGGACCCAGGCAGATGGAGCAGCCTCTATCTCAAAGGTCACAGTCTCGTTGACAGAGGAAAAGAGAGCATGACAAACCTCACAGTGGCATTTAAAACTGGCACCTGGAGTGGCACAAGTCACTTCTGCTCACATTTCTTTGGCCAAGTCAGTTGGACACACCTAACTTCAAGGGGATGGAAAATGCAAGTCTACCATGTGCCTGGGGGAAAGAACCAAAAATATTTGGTGAAGAGCATGAATGACTTCCATAAATACATACTGTGATGGTTAATTTTATGTTTTTATGTGGCTGGGCCAAGGTGCCCAGATATTTGGTTAAATATGATTCCAGATGTTTTCGTGAGGGTGTTTTTTGGTGACATTTGTATTTAAATCAGAGGACTTTGAATAAAGCAGATTGCTCTCCACAATGGGGTGGGCCTCATCTAACCAGATGAAGATCTGAATAGAACAAAAGGCTGACCATCCCCTGAGCAAGAGAGAATTTAGCCAACAGACAACCTTTGGACTTAAAATGCCACATTGGCTCTTCCTGGGTCTCCAGCCTGCTGGCCCATCTGGCACAAGTTAGACTTGCCAGCCTTCAAAATCACAGGAGCCATTTCCTTAAAATAACTTTTATCTATCTATCATCTATCTATCTCTATCTCTCTATTCCTATCTCTATTCCTATCTCTATTCCTATCTCTATCTCTATCTCTATCTCTATCTCTATCTCTATCTCTATCTCTATCTCTATCTAGCTCTAGCTCTAGCTCTAGCTCTAGCTCTAGCTCTAGCTCTAGCTCTAGCTCTATCTCCATATGTATATCCTACTGGTTCTGTTACTCTGGAGGACTCTGATTGGTATACATACTACATAAGATACGATCTGATGGTTTTGTGTGTGTGTTTCCCAGTTCAATTGAATTCTATTCTATCCTATTTCATTAAAAAAAAAAATCATAGTCACAGTCCAATAAATCAATTTCAAACTCACCAATTGATCACAATCATAAACTTAAAAAATGCTGGCTTATTTCCAATTGCAAGTGAACTAGTTAATAGTAAGGCTTGACTTTAGTCAATCAGAAATTATTTTACTGGTTTTACACAGAAAATGTTGTAGTGTCCATATTTCTTCTCAAAGAGAAAGTGAAACAAAATGTCCCCTGCTGTATTTTAACATATGGTGGGGCCTTGACTTACGAGTGTCCCGACTAACGAGTTTTTTAAGATACCAGCTATCTCTCGGCCGATTTTTTGCATTGAGTTGATAGAGTAATTTGAGTTAACGAGCTCCTTAACGAGCTCGGTCTCAGAACGAATTAAACTCGTAAGTCAAGGCCCCACTGTACTTAGCAAGGCGCTCTTCTCACCCCAGGAAGCCAGGTCTCAGCACACTCACTGATACAGCAGGGGCAGGTTGTGAGTCTGGCAGAACAGGTGCAAACCCCCAGTGACTGAAGTGAGCAGATGTCCAGAGTCAGGTTGCAATATTTAGCAAACAAAGAAAAGTCATCCCTAGGATAATGGCTGTTATGGATTGAATGGTTAGGAAATCCCCAGATTTTAGGAAACAGACTGGACCCACATTCTAGAAGGAGAATTACACAGAATTATAGTAAGATTCCATTTACTATGCAATGATATTCTTCCAGAGAATACCAATTACTCCTCACCAAAGAACTGCCAAAAATCATTTTTAGTTTGTGTAAGTCTGTCCCAACAAAACCTATTGTTGTTTCATAAAGTCCTGAGTTAGACACTCTAGGAATTATTATAAATAGATATAATATCTATGGACAGGCTTTACCTCCCTGAAATAGATACATTCAGGTACAGAGTAGGGAAAACCACACTTCACATGGCCAATGCATACAGGCCATGCTGCCTGCATACTGCACAACTGTACGGGACACATGCACACAAACTTTGAGGAATGGTGCCCCCTAGAGTTGTGCCACATGTGGCCTTGGCCAGGGAAGCAGTCTCCCATATAGAATGTGCTCTATAGCAACGGTGGCCAACCTTTCGGACCTCATGGACCACCAGTGGTCCATGGACCACCAGTTGGCGACCGCTGCTCTATAAGCCTTTCCCCTTTGGATCTACCAGGCAACCAAAACTCTTAGCACCAGGTGATAAAATCAAAAATATTACTTGATTTTACTTTCAGATGAATAAAACGAGGCTTTGTGAAACTGGTAGGGGACACCACCAAAGTGTTACAGGTGAAAGGGACAAAGCCATTCCAGTAATCTACACCAGTGCTCTTCCGTCTGCTCCTGTCTTCTCTGAAGATATTTCACTCTTGATTGAAGAACAAAACCAACCAAACAAACAAACAACACAAATAAAAAAACAAATGACAATCTCTGAGGCCATCCATGCAATCATTGGAATCCATACTTGCAATATGTGGCTGAATATAAGTGTCTGAAGGTAAAAGAGATGTCTAAATTCTCAGGGAACATAACAGTTTGGTTTCAGGGAACCTGGGCTGACTTAGGATAAACCTGAGTACAGTGATTAAAAATGGCATCTCCAGGAGCTCCTGCTTCATCTGAAAAACCCTGGGAGCAAAAAATGGAGGCCTAAAATCCCAAAGCTTCTCCCACCCGGCCTGAAGCCTGGGGTTGCCTTTGCACTTTCAGCTTCCCAGTGGGTCAGAAGACCCCTGAAGGCTTGGGTCTGCCTGTTGCCTTGCTGTTTACTTAGGACAGTGGTTCTCAACCTTGGCTGCACATTAGAATCACCTGGGAATCTTTTTAAAATCCTGATTTCTACAAAGAATTTCCGGAGGATGAGGCCCAGAAATCAGGATTTTAAAAAGATTCCCAGCTGATTCTAATGTGCAGCCAAGGTTGAGAGCCACTGACTTAGGACAAGTCTGGACCAAGAGCCACATCATTTAAAACCTGTGAAAAGTAGCAAGTAATTTATCAAGCCTAGCAAAAAGGTGAGAAACATTGACAAGATTAACAAAGCGGCCTCCCTTTTGCTGAAGGCAGCCCTGCAGGGTGAAGGTCAGCTGTGAAGAAGAGAGAGAAGGGCAGGTCTGGGGCTGGGTTGCGGCTGTGTCTGGATCCTGGATTCTGCATTTGTGGGAGAGGATTCTGCACAACCATCTTTCTGCACTGAGAAGACAGGTGACAGAAATTCAGGTGGGTCCTGGTCCACGGAGACTTTCTGTCTTTTGAAGAGAGGCTAACCTGAAATGCCTAAATGACATATGGAAATGCGTGGAGTGTCAGGGACTGAGGCAGAGTGAGCTGTGGGGCCACCTGACGCATTAATTCACATCATTGCTTGTTTCAGAACAAAATCGAACAAAATTACCACTCTAACAAGACAAAACACCTCCGCAGGCCCAATGCTGCCAACAGCACACACGTCCATATCCCTGACTGAGAGCGTCAGAAGCTGGCAAGCCCTGTGCCTCCATATCTCTGAAGGTCAGGGTCCTGCCATTCTATGTTCCTTCTACTTGCCACTTCAGCCTTGCTCAGGACAGTCTTGTTCAGGCAGTGTCCCCAAGAACATGGTAATAGTTCTTTCTGGAGATGAGGGTAAAGGGAATCATATTGATTCTCCTCAGGCATGGCTGTTTAGTAGGTTAGGGTTTAGAATCTATACCAGTAAATACCAATTAAGGATGATTTTGTATTGTTCAGCACAATCTGGGTATGAAAATGTGTTGATCTCTAGTTATTTAAACTTCGTCTCTTTTAGCAAGGTGAAGCTATTCAGCCAACAATTGCAGTTAACACTTATTGTCCTTGTTATGAGTCAGACATTTACTTCACCTGGACTCTCTCATTCTGTCTCATTTAATACTTGCAACAACCCTCTAAAGTGGGTATTGGGTATTGTGATTATCCTCATTTTAAGATATGAGAATGCTGAGGTACAGAGAAGTTAAGTAACTTTTTTTGCTATTTTCTTCTTTTTTTGGCGGGGGGAGGAGAGATATGTGAGAGAGAAACATAGATCGTCTGCCTCCCACACACACCCTGACCAGGGATTGAGCTCACAACCTGGGCACCTGGACATGTGCCCTGACTGGAAATGGAACCAGTGACCTTTCGGTGCATGGAGCAATGGTCAGCCAACTGAGCCACACTGGCTAGGGCTTAAGTAACTTTTTAAAGTCACACATTAAATGGCAGAGATGGGATTTGAACCCAGTTGATTTAATCATCTTTAGTAACAGGTGTCAGGCAGCTACGCCCTGATCTGCATCTCGTAGTGGTTCTCAACCTTCCTAATGCCGCGACACTTTAATACAGTTCCTCATGTTGTGGTGACCCCCAACCATAAAATTATTTTCGTTGCTACTTCATAACTGTAATTTTGCTACTGTTATGAATCGTAATGTAAATATCTGATATGCAGGATGTATTTTCAGGGGTCGCGACCCACAGGTTGAGAACTGCTGATAGAGTAAAGGGAGATTTTATCCATGGTCTTTTGGTGAGAAGTCAATCATTTTTAGCACAAGGTAAGAGTTCTTTAACCCAGAATTCCACTGGAGACAATATGGGGCGAAAAAACAATCCACAGCGAGGAAACAAACTATGGTCCTTGTTTTGCCACTCTTGAACTCTGTAGTTTAAGGAAACTTAAAGGGTCTTGATAACCTCTTTGAACTTTAGTTTTCTCATTGGATGATAAAATGCTCCCTTTGAGATCCATTCTCACTATGTATCTTTTTAAAAAACGTTCCTTCAGCAGTCTTCATTTATAATGTTATGAAATGCTGCCCCCTTGTGGTTTCTCAGGGTTCATCTAGTTTATAAAATATTTTAAATTCTTAATTTTGATTAAAAAATTCTTAATTTAAAAATTGATCTGCTATGCTCAGCTCCCACTAGACTAAATATTCCTGATACTTTGCATATGAAAAGTAAGGACCCCTTCTAAGGCCAACACCATTCCATTAAAGTAGTCATCCTTTCCTCTGGAATGCTGAAGCCACTCAGGTGAACTCTCCTGTTATAGCCCATACTAGAGGCCCGGTGCGTGAAAATCATGCACTGGAGGGGGGGGGGACTGGTCCCTAAGCCTGGCCTGCACCCTCTTGCAGTCCGGGACCCCTCAAGGGATGTTCGCCTGCTGGCTTAGGCTGGGGATCGGGCCTAAGCTGGAAGTCAGACATCCCTCTCGCAGTCCGGGGCTCTCGCAATCTAGGACCCCTCGCTCCTTACTGCCCGCCTACAGTGGAGACGGGAGCTCCTGCCACTGCCACTGTGCTAGCCAGCCATGAGCCCAGCTTCTGGCTGAGCTGTGCTCCCCCTGTGGGAGCGCACTGACTACCAGGGGGCAGCTCCTGCTTTGAGTGTCTGCCCCCTGGTGGTCAGTGCATGTCATAGCAACCGATTGTGCCACTGTTCAGTCAATTTGCATATTAGGGTTTTATTATATAGGATATCACTTGGTGACACCTTGTCCTTGGGGAATTGTGAAAAACACAGTCCAGGGCCTAGGAGCACATAAGGACTTTAAAATGATTCCCACTGTTCAGTTCCCTCAGTGAAACTCAGCGTGAAATAGCTTTTAAAGGAATGTTTTAATAGAAGTATAACATAAATACAGAAAAATACACAAATCATACGTGTACAGCTCAGTCAATTATCAAAAAATAAACCCAATTCTATAACCAAAACCTGAGTTAGGGGAAGGGGCACGTCAAGGTCACAGGAGTCTCTCTAGGTCCCCTTCCTAATCTCTTCTCATTTCTTTCTCCCCAAATGTAACCATTCTCTTGACTTCTAATACCATAGATTCATGAGTTAAAGGTGAGTGAAGCATTCTATGTCCTGACCTGGGTTGTGTAGGGAGATGTCACATGGATATATTACATATTTAAAATACATTGAGCTCTATACTTAAGATTTGTGTACTTTGCTGCATGCAAATAATACCTCAATAATTTATTTCAGATTTTCTAGTTGTTCTTAGTGGTAGAGCTGCTTTATTTTAGGAATATGCTATTATTCTGACCCACATTGTATAGAATTTCTTAGAGACCTTGCTTCCTCCTACCTTAATGAATATTGAAGATTTAGATATGCAATGTGTGTAATATTCATATAATAAGGATTCTACACAAGCAGTTAAAGACAATATTTAATCACAAAAGGTCAAGAAGCTTTTATCTGCATGAGAAGTTTTTTAAAAAAAATGTGGACAGAGCAAACTTGTCTTTTTTTGTATTGATGCTGTAGTTTTGGGAAGGATTGAACAAAAGATAATTTTTTTGTAGAAAATAAACCCATGAACATTTAAAAGCTAATTTCAGAAAATAAAATTGCTGGAAATAGCTTATGCAAATGATATAGGTAGGTTTTAACCCAGTACTGGGTTGTGAAATACATTGAGTGAGTTAAAACCAAAACCAAAAAAAGAAGAAATAGAATAGACTAAAAATGACCTATTTGCACAGAGTAAAAGTGGGTATTGTGTTGTGAAGTTTTTCTTTATTAGTACATGTGTTCCAGTATATGTGTGTACAGAATCATAATGTAAAGTTTCTTATTGTGCTGAAAAGGTTTGAAAAACATGGACCTGTATGGTGATGGTATGGCGTATTTTAAAAACAAAAAATGTTTTTGGAGTCAGAGACATCTCAGTTCAAACATTTGCCCAACTATAATTTTTGTGAGAACCTAAGTCTAGTCCACTTGCTCACTTGCTGCTCTTCAATGGGAGAGTCTGGTGGAAAAGGTGCAGAGAGTCCCCTGTATTTTCTTTTCATAAGGCGGCCCCTGTCTCTTTCATGCTTACAAAACATCTCTGAAATGCATGCGCTCCAAACATGCTTCCTTGCATGATGGACTGGACCCCGCAGACCCTTGCACCTGGTTCTTATGTATCATCTATCACAGCACCTCTCACACTCTTCCCACCCCGGGGAGAATCTAAAGATTGTTGAAGGACTGAAGCACACACTTGAGTCTGAGTTTGACACATCTTTGGCAGAGAAAATGTTTATTCTCAGAATCATTTCTTTGCAGACGGTTCATACCTGTGAACTGACTAAGAGCCCATGCTTTAGGGAGATTCTTGCAAAGGAGGAGACCAGGGGGTCATCTGGTCTTGGTGAAATGGAAAACAAACTCTGAAGGAATCTCAACTCCCTTTTGGCAAGTACCATCCATTTTTCCAGGCTCGCTGCCCACACGAGATTCAGTCCGCCTCTTGCAGGTGTCTCCTTGGGAGTCATTTCACTGCAGAAGTGTGGGCTGGGCAAGACGTGGCCCAGGAGCGAACAGACAGGCTGGGGATGAGCGGAGACCCGGCTCCCTAAGGCTTCCCAACCTCTCCGTTTGCAGCCAGGTCCCTCTTCCCTGGGGCTTTGCCTGCTACCCCTGGAGCAGGGAACGTTTTAAAATGCCTTCAAACTCCAAAAAGACCTACACATAAATGTAAGAAAATACAAAACCTGAGTAAAAATTCTAAAAGCAAGGCATATTAGCAATAGAGAGAAACAAAAAGAAGGAAATGTATGTATTATCTCACCCTCTGGCATGGTTTACACCTTGGCATACATTCTTCCAGGCTTTCTTTATAATTTAAGACACAATTTGTTTGCCATACTGTTAGGATTATCTTTGTCATTTAAACTTCTCACAGAGCCATGACAATCCCTTAGGATAACTCTTACAAGGGTAATTACTATATTTATTGAGTCAAACCATATATGTATTTTAAAGTCCCCTTTTTTTTCCTAAAATTTTTTTTAGATTGATTTTGAGAGAGAGAGAAATGTCAATGTGACAGCAAAACATGAATCAGCTGCCTCCTGCATGCCCCCTATCAGAGATCAAGCCTGCAACTCCGACATGTGTCCTGACTGGGAATCAAACCAGTGACCTCTTGGTGGAGGGACAATGCCCAACCAACTGAGCCAGGCCTAAAGGTCCTTTTTTTTTAAAAAAAAAACAAAACAAAACAAAAACAAAAACAGTTTTCGTACACATTCCTAGTTCTTCTTCTCTCCTTTAACCTTTGTACATAACCTGGGCAGATGTTAAGATTCACAGCACAGTTGCTAGTCTGCTATAATCTATGATAGCCCCTTTGGCTAGGAATTATTTGATAAAAGACAGTGTCTGGTCATTCCCCTGAAGGGTGGCAGAATACTCCACCCCCAAATATGCCACTTTGGTGTAAGGATTATTTTGAGCTGAAGGCAACTGAGAAGAAGAAGCAGGTATAAAAGAAACTCTCCGCCCTATCCCTATTTGGCTAAAAGCGGGACATAAATTTATAAAAATGTCCCCACCTCTCTCTCTCCTCCCTCCCTCCCTCCCCTCCTCCCCCTCTCTCCTTTCTCTCTCTCTCTCTCTCTCTCTCTCTCTCTCTCTCTCTCTCTCTCTCTCTCATACACACACACACACACACACACGTTTGGGTTTTTTTTTTGTTTGTTTTTGGCTCTTTGGGCAAAAGCTCTGGGAGTAGGCTTCTATCTTCAGCAGAGCTATCTGGTTTCTAGGAACAACTTTCCCCAAACATGGCTGTCAGTAGAAAGGGAGCTGATGAGGGTGGTTCTCCCTCAGTGGAGTCATCCAGAAGTTTGAGGGGAGTTGGAGGAGTTGACACGCCTGAGCTGATGTCTTCCCTGGAAGCAGAAACTAGAAGAGATAAGCCCCAAATGCTTTCCAGCAATGATCCTATTATTTTGTGCAAGTGTTCTCTGGTTGGAATGAATACCCTGCCCCCCTCCCCCCAACTACTTCATTTAAGTAACTCCAGATGAATCTTACAGCTTTCAGCTCTTTTAGAGTCTATCTTACATCTTATTAATGGGTCTTTGTAGAACTGGTTAGAGATGGACGTATAGAGACAGAGTTTTAGTATGGAAATTAGAACGTCAGGAGCTCCCAGGACATGGTAACAGACCCTTCTCTGAACAAACGCGCAATGAAATGCCACCCCAACAAGATCAACTCTCCATAAAAGCAGCTTTCATAATATGATGAAAAAGTTTGGGGAAACACCAAGAATACACTTGCGACTCCAAGAACATTCTATTTGCATGCATCATAAAATTCGATAAAAAGGAAAGGCTATGCAAGTCCATCCAAGTCCACTCTTTTTGTTCAGATAGCTCCACAGACTTGGTGAGGACCAATAGTCATTAAATTATGAAGTTCAAATCTATAAACTATATTTGTAATTCAGTTATTATTTTTTAAAATTTTCAATTATAGTTTATATTCAATATTACTTTATATTAGTTTCAGATGTACAGCATAGTGGTTAGACAATCATATACTTTGCAAAGTGCTCCCCCCTGATATTTCCAGTACCCGCCTGGCACCATACAGAGTTATTACAATATTATTGACTATATTCCCTAGGCTGTACTTTACATCCCATGACTATTTTGTAACTGCCAATCTGTATTTTTCAATCCCTTCGCCCTTTTCACCCAGCCCCCCATCCCCCCTCCCCTCTGGCGACCATCAGTCTGTTCTCTGTATCTATGAGTCTGTTTCTGTTTTCTTTCTTCATTTAAAGTTATATTCATAATTTCCAAAAGGAACTACTTTCTGAGACATACTCCAGGTTTATCAGAATTTCACACCCTCACCAACAGAATTTTTTCTGCCTCTAGATGTGGTTGGGTTGAAATACTTAACTAAAACCACTGAAAGCTCTCACAGTGTTATAAAGGAATATCATGGCATCCCAGCAGTAAATCACCCAGGCAACATCTACTTATTTCAAAGATCAGAAGGATACATTTATTTTGATCATGGATTCGAAACCTTTCAGATGAAAATGCATTTTTGTCCTGTGTAGTAAGAAAAGATTTTGAAGTCTTGTTCAGTTCTATCATCACAGGTCGTCATAAATCACTTCATTATCACAAGCGCTGACAGATTGGACTTGGCAAGGAGGTTTGGAACGAGCCAAAGTTTGTTGGCATTTCTCCCCCAGTGTAAGGCTAGGTCCCATTCAGGATACCTCGAGGCAAAGGATTGTATCTCACCCTTTATGGTCCTGGGTCCTCCTCTGGGTTTCTAAATGGAAGTGTTGTGGTGTTGGAGAAATCTAGCGAATTAGTCATGTAGCAAGTTGAACCCCTTTCTGAAGAGGGAGTGCTTCCTGGGAATCTGCCTACAGAAACCTTTTCTTATTTGATTCCTTTAGCCTCCATTAATTTTCCTGAATGGATGATACTATGTGCTCTGCCTAGAACCACAGGTTTGGGGTGAGGATCATGCGTGATTGTTTATTTCAGGAAGCTTTGAACACAAAATGGCTATGTCATAAAAATGCTTCCTTTGATCACTCCCAAAACCAGATTTTCAGAGAAGAGAAGCAAATCAGAAAGACAGATCTGCATGCTTGAGTCATCCTCCTGGCCATGCCTCTGACCACATCCCTCATGACTGGAACTCCCCTTCCGATGCAGAGTGGAATCCAAAGTGCTGGTCCACAGGCTTCACTCCATCTGGACCCAGCCACCTCTCTGAGCTCATCCCTTGGCTGCGCCCATCTTGCTCCATCCTCTTGGGCCTCACAGGCTGCCCTGCAGTTTCTCCATCCTCAGAGACTTGGCAGTTTGCGTTCTCTGTCCAGTTTGCCTCACGGCTGGCTCCCTGCCGTCATACAGTCTCTGCTCCAATGCCCTCTACTGGGACTCCTCCCTGATCTCCCATCCCCAAGAGCATCTTCTGTCCATTTCCACCCCTGTGTCTTCTTTTTCTTTCCAGCACTTACCAATGACATTGTGTTATACAGTTATTGGCTTTTGTGCTGTCTGTCTCTCCCTCACCAGGAGTAAGTTCCAAGCAGCAGAATCTTGTTTTGTTGACCGTGTATTCCCAATCCCCAGAATATCACCTGGAAGGTCAGAGGTGATGCATAATTGTTTACTGATTGAATCAATACGTAAATACCTGGACAGCTCCTGCGGCTTCTGTCACCTGCCCTGTTTGTCAGACAGCCCCAAGTGGCTTTAGGGGGATGACTCAGAACTGATGACAGCCTGCGGGGAGAGCAGAGGAGGCCTAACTGATTAATTTCATTTAATTCAATGCAGCAAACTCGTACCAAGCCCCTATTATGATCAGGACCCTCTGTCGGAGTTGATCTTAGCACATCTGCTTCTGTGAAGAAGCCTTATAACTGATAGATTGTACACAGCAAGAGCCAAAACAGAAAGACTTCTTCAACCAGACTTCCTCCTCTGATTGCTGTTGAAACACATTTAAGTTAATCAGCCTTTGTCGAATCCCTACTACAAGCAAGGTGCTAGGTTTCTGGTCCATCCATCCACGAGCTCCACAATGGCACCAATCTTTCAGGTGTAAATAATGGCAGATCGAATACTCAGAGGAAAGAATTTGGCACAGCCACACAGCATGAGATTATAGGCTTCTGCAGAGGTGTATTAACCTGAATCCTTCTAGAAGTGTAAATATTAAAGCTATTAGAATTCTATTAGCGTCATGCACTCACTCTGCTCATTAATGTGGGCTTTTGATTAAGACAAGAAAAGACTGCCCTAGCAGGTTTGGCTTAGTGGATAGAGCATCGGCCTGCAGACTGCAAGGTCCCAGGTTTGATTCCTGTCAAGGGCACATGCCCGGGTTGTGGGCTCGATCCCCAGTGTGGGGCCTGCAGGAGGCAGCCAATCAATGATTCTCTCTCATCATTGATGTCTCTATCTCTCTCATCCTCTCTGAAATCAATAAAAATATATATTTTTTTAAAAGACAAGAAAAAACTGCATATTCCAAATTGGTAAAAAACAAAAAAACCAAAACAAAACACATATTTTTCCTCATTATTGTCTGAACATTGAGGACTCACTTTTATGAAAATACATAGTTCATTTCTGGTGTATTTTATCTATCTAATTTCATAAGAAAACTGCAATGCATGCATATATATTAGGACCTTGTTATACAAAATGATGGAATAAAAAAAGTAGAGGCTACAAAGTAGTACCTGACACCGTTCTATCAGCTAACAGTGAGACCTGGCTAGGTGCCTGCCTCTAGTCTCAGGGCTCTAATGGATTAACTGGATTTGATGGGTTAACTCATTTAGTAGTCACGGCACACCCATGAGGTAGGTACTCTTACTAGTCCCATTTTAAACATCAGGAGACAGGAACAAAGAGGCTCAAGGTCAGTAGTGGTGCCAGAACTCTGCAGAACCCATGCTCTTGACCACTATTATGTTGCTGCTCAGGAAGCACACATTCTACCTAGGCAGTAAGAAAGAGACATATTAAATACTAACAAAATTTCAACATAATATGTGACTTTTTGTTGTTGCTGCAAAAAATAGTCAATAATTACTGTAAGTTCGAGGGAGAGAAAGGCAAGTTCTACCTGGATGGAACTGACCAAAAGTCAGACTGGCTTCTTCATTGCAACAACGATGCTGGAAGCAAGAGAGAGGTGACAATGCCCTCAAAATTTTGAAGGGAAATTATTATTATTATTATTATTATTATTATTATTTTATTATTATTAGTTAAGGTATTACAAATGTGTCCTCATCCCCCCCCCCATTAACCCCCAACCTCCTCCCCACACACACTCATGCTCCCATCCCCCTGTTGTCCATGTCCATTGGTATGGCTTATATACATGTATACAAGTCCTTCGGTTGATCTCTTCCCCTTACCCCCGCCCTCCCCTACTTTCCTTCTGGGGATTGATAGCCTGATTGCTGTTTCTCAGTCTTTGAGTCTGTCCCTTTTCATCAGTCAATGTTGTTCTCTATAATCCACAAATGAGTGAGATCATGTGGTATTTATCTTTCTCTGACTGGCTTATTTCACTTAGCATAATGCTCTCCAGTTCCATCCATGCTGTTGCAAAAGGCAAGAGTTCCTTTTTTTTTTTACCGCAGCATAGTATTCCATTGTGTATATGTACCACAGTTTTCTAATCCACTCATCTGCTGATGGGCACTTAGGCTGTTTCCAAATCTTAGCTATGGTGAATTGTGCTGCTATGAACATAGGGGTGCATATATCCTTTCTGATTGGCGTTTCTGGTTTCTTGGGATATATTCCTAGTAGTGGGATCACTGGGTCAAATGGGAGTTCCATTTTTAGTCTTCTGAGGTAGCTCCATACTGTTCTCCACAGTGGCTGCACCAGTCTGCATTCCCACCAGCAGTGCAGAAGGGTTCCTTTTTCTCCACATCCTCTCCAACACTTGTTGTTTGTTGATTTGTTGATGATAGCCATTCTGACAGGTGTGAGATGATAACGCATTGTCGTTTTGATTTGCATCTCTCATATAATTAGTGACTTTGAGCAGGTTTTCATATGTCTTTCGGCCTTCTGTATGTCCTCTTTCGAAAAGTGTCTATCTAGGTCCGTTGCCCATTTTTTTATTGGATTGTTTATCTTCCTTTTGTTAAGTTTCATGAGATCCCTGTAAATGTTGGAAATTAAACCCTTATCGGTGGTATCATTGGCAAATATGTTCTCCCATGTAGTGGGTCTTCTTGTTGTTTTGTTGATGGTTTCCTTTGCTGTGCAAAAGCTTTTTATTTTGATGTAGTCCCATTTGTTTATTTTCTCTTTAGTTTCCATTGCCCTAGGAGCATTATCAGAGAAGAAATTTCTTCGGCATATGTTTGCGATTTCGCTGCCTGTGGATTCCTCTAGTATTTTTATGGTTTCCTGTCTTACGTTTAAGTCTTTTATCCATTTTGAGTTTATTTTTGTGTATGGTGTGAGTTGGTGATCTAGTTTCATCCTTTTGCATGTATCTGTCCAATTTTCCCAACACCATTTATTGAAAAGACTGTCTTGACTCCATTGTATGTTCTTGCCTCCTTTGTCGAATATTAATTGGGCATAGTGGTTTGGGTTGATTTCTGGGGTCTCTATTCTATTCCATTGATCTATATGTCTGTTCTTGTGCCAGTACCAAGCTGTTTTAAGAACAGTGGCTTTGTAATACAGTTTGATATCTGGTATTGAGATCCCACCTACTTTGTTCTTTCTGAGGATTGTTGCAGCTATTCGGGGTCTTTTTTTATTCCAGATGAATTTTTGGAACGTTCGTTCTAGATCTGTGAAATATGCTGTTGGTAATTTAATGGGGATTGCATTGAATCTATAAATTGCTTTGGGTAGTATGGACATTTTGATGATGTTGATTCTACCAATCCATGAACACGGTATATTCTTCCATCTGTTTATGTCTTCCTCTATCTCTTTTTTCAGTGTCCTGTAGTTTTCAGCATATAAGTCTTTTACCTCCTTAGTTAAGTTTACTCCTAGGTATTTTAATTTTTTTGGTGCAATGGTAAATGGGATTGCTTCTGTAGTTTCACTTTCTGTAAGTTCACTATTGGTGTAAAGAAATGCCATGGATTTCTTAGCATTAATTTTGTATCCTGCTACATTGCCGAATTCATTTATTAAGTCTAATAATTTTTTGATGGAGTCTTTAGGGTTCTGTATGTACAGTATCATGTCATCTGCAAATAAGGACAGTTTCACTTCTTCTTTTCCAATCTGGATGCCTTTTATTTCTTCTTCATGTCTGATCGCAATGGCTAGTACTTCCAGTACTATGTTGAACAGGAGTGGTGAGAGGGGGCATCCCTGTCTTGTTCCTGTTTTTAGGGGGAATGGTTTTAGTTTTTGCCCATTGATTATGATGTTGGCTGTGGGTTTGTCATATATGGCTTTTATTGTGTTGAGGTATGATCCCTCAATTCCTATCTTGCTGAGAGTTTTTATCAAGAAAGGGTGTTGGATTTTGTCAAATGCTTTTTCCGCATCAATTGATATGACTATGTGGTTTTTCTCTCTCAATTTGTTTATGTGATGTATCACATTTATTGATTTGCGGATATTGTACCATCCTTGCATCCCTGGGATAAATCCTACTTGGTCATGGTGTATGATCTTTTTGATGTACTGCTGGATCCGATTTGCTAGGATTTTGTTGAGGATTTTGGCATCTATGTTCATGAGGGATATTGGCCTGTAATTCTCTTTCATTGTATTGTCTTTATCTGGTTTTGGGATTAGGGTGATGTTGGCTTCATAGAATGAGCTGGGAGGTGCTCCTTCCTCTTGGATCTTTTGACATAGTCTGAGGAGGATAGGTTTTAGGTCTTCCTTGAATGTTTGGTAAAACTCCCCTGTGAAGCCATCTGGCCCCGGGCTTTTGTTTGCTGGAAGCTTTTTGATTACTGCTTCGATTTCCTCCATAGTTATTGGCCTATTGAGATTTTTAGATTCTTCCTGGTTAAGTTTTGGAAGGTTGTATTTATCTAGGAATATGTCCATTTCCTCCAGGTTGTCTAGTGTGTTGGAGTAGAGTTGTTCATAGTATTTTCTAACAATCCTTTGTATTTCTATGGGGTCTGTTGTTATTTCTCCTCTTTCATTTCTGATTTTGTTTATTTGGGTCCTCTCTCTCTGTTTCTTGGTGAGCCTGGCTAGAGGTGTATCAATCTTGTTTATCCTTTCAAAGAACCAGCTCTTGGTTTTGTTGATCTTTTGTATTGTTTTTTTGGTCTCTATGTCGTTTATCTCCGCTCTGATCTTTGTTATTTCCTTCCTTCTGCTTACAGTGGGCTTTTTTTGTTGCTCTCTTTCTAATTCTTCGAGTTGTAGAGTTAGGTCATTTATTCTCATTGTTTCTTGTTTCTTGCAGTAGGCTTGTAGAGCTATGAACTTCCCTCTCAAGACTGCTTTTGCTGTGTCCCATAGGTTTTGGATTGTTGTGTTTTCATTGTCATTTGTTGCCATGATGTTTTTTATTTCTTCTTTGATCTCACTGGTGACCCAGTCGTTGTTTAATAGCATGCTATTTAGTCTCCATGTGTTTGATTTTTTTGGATTGTTTTTGTTGTAGTTGATTTCCAGTTTTATGCCTTTGTGATCTGAGAAGATACTTGATATGATTTCAATTTTCTTGAATTTGAAGAGACTTTGTCTGTGACCCAATATATGGTCTATCTTTGAAGATGACAAATGTGCACCCGAGGAGAATGTATATTCTGTGACTTTGGGGTGAAATGTTCTGAAGATGTCAATTAATTCCATCTGATCTAGTGAGTCATTTAGGATTGATGTTTCTTTGCTGAGTTTCTGTTTAGAGGATTTGTCCAGTGGAGATAACGGGGTGTTAAGATCCCCTAGTATGATTGTATTGCTGTCAATCTCTCCCTTGATCTTCTCCAGAAGATTTCTTACGTATTTGGGTGCTCCTATATTGGGTGCATATATATTTACCAGAGTTAGTTCTTCTTGTTGGACTGCTCCCTTTAGTATTATGAAGTGGCCTTCTTGATCTCTTTTTATGTCCTTCACTTTGAGATCTAATTTGTCAGATATAAGTATTGCTACCCTGGCTTTTTTTTCACTTCCATTGGCCTGAAAAACCTTTTTCCAACCCTTCACCATCAGTCTGTGTGCGTCTTTTTTTGTGAGGTGGGTTTCCTGTAGACGGCAGATATATGGGTCATGTTTTCTTATCCACTCATTTACCCTATGCCTTTTGACTGGGGAATTTAATCCATTTACATTTAAAGTTATTATTGATAGAAACTTGTTAGTCGCCATTTTTGTTCTTTACCGCTGCGTTCCTTCTTTGTTTCCTGTTTTTTCTATTTACAGCAGACCCTGTAGCATTTCTTGCATTGCTGGTTTGGTTGTAATAAACTCCCGTAGACCGTTTTTGTCTGTGAAACTCCTGATTTGACCCTCAATTTTGATTGATAGCCTCGCTGGGTGTAGTATTCTTGGATTCAGACCCTTCCTTTGCATGACTTTGTATATTTCATTCCATTCCCTTCTTGCCTGATGTGTTTCTGTTGAGAAATCGGTCGCTAGTCTGATGGGGGATCCTTTGTAGGTAACTTTCTGTCTCTCTCTGGCTGCTTTTAAGATTCTTGCTTTGTCGTTGGTGTTTGCCAATTTAATTATTATGTGCCTTGGTGTCGGTCTTTTCGGGTTCATTTTGTTTGGGACTCTGTGAGCTTCTTGGATTTGTGTGTTTTTTCCTCCCTATATCAGGGAAATTTTCTGTTACTATTTTTTCAAACAGGTTTTCTATTCCTTGCTCAGTTTCCTCTCCTTCTGGCACCCCTATTATTCGGATGTTGTTTCGTTTAGCATTGTCCCAGAGTTCTCTTAGGCTCTCCTCCTGCTTTTTAATTTTTTTTTCTAGAAGCTGTTCTGTTTGGGTATTTTTTTCTACCTTGTCTTCTAGCTCGCTGATGCGGTCCTCTGCTTCTTCTAGTCTACTGTTGATGCTTTCTATTGAGTTCTTTATGGCAGTGATGTCGTTTTTCATTTCTTCTTGGCTTCTCTTCATTTCCTCTTGGTTCTTCTTCATTTCCTCTTGGTTCCTACACATATTGTTGAATTGGTCTTCCATTTTTTTCATCCACCTTATGACCATTACTCTGAATTCTTTCTCTGACAGGTTGCTTGCCTCCATTGCCTCCATTTCGTTTACTTCCTTTTCTGATGATGCCTGTTTTTCTCTCATATTTGGGTTGGTTCTTTGTTTCACCATGATTTCTCTTCTCAAGGTGTTTGGTTATGTAGTTCTCTCTCTGCTGCGCTGATTCAAAGGCACAAAATACAACACAACAAGGCACAACGTACAAGGCAACAAACTAAATGCATTCACGATATTAATAACCCCAAATAAAGGTGACCCCCCGAGTGAAGAGAATTAGGGGATATAGAAGAAAAAAGAGAAAAAGAGTAAAGAGAAAAATAAAAAACAAAAAGGAGTGCCGAAATGAGATTGGGAAAAGGGAGAGAAGAAAAAAAACAAAAATACAAAAAAAAAAAAAAAAAAAATTAAAAAAATAAAATAAAGATGGGGAAGAGAATATTTGTATGGGGAGAGCGAGGGATTGGAAATTAGATATATAAGTAGGGTGAAATTTAGACAGTGGTTAGAAAGAAGGAATAGGTAAAATCCAAAGCAGGAATAGGGTAAGAGAAACAGGACAACAAAAGGGGAAAAGTGAGGAAGAGAGTTTTGGCTTAAGGGTAAATGTGAGCTAGAGAGAAATGATGCTAAAGGAACGATGAAAATAGTGTGTATAACACTAATCCCAAAATAAAATAAAGAAAAATTAAAAAAAATAATAAAAAATAAAATGACACTTGAAAAAATGGTAAAAGGATAGCAATAATACTGGTTAAAAAAATGTAGTAATTAAAAAGGTAAAATCAAGTGATGAAAAAAATAAAAATAAAAAAAATAAAATAAAATAGGTTCTTAATGAAATGGTGAAAAAAGAATTTAAAAATATATATATATATATATATATAAATATTCGGAAGTGAAGGTGCTTCAGATCTTCCACTCTTCTTTTTGGCACGCCTCAGTCCTGCCAGGCATTCAGGGGAGTGTTGAACTTCCCTGCGATACACTGTCCCTCCGTGCAGTAAACCACAGACCTGATTTTAAGGCAGCTTGTATTTGTTTACCAGACTGCCTTTATTTGTGATCGCAGAAGAGACAGTTCGTGGCTCTGCCTCTGGGTGGCAGTGTGTCTGGATTGACCTCCGAGGCTATAAGTCCTCTCTATCAGTAGGGTTTTTTTTTGTTTTGTTTTTTTCCTCTATGGTATTGGGAACTGATTCAGGAAAGACCACTGCCCAGAGCTGGTTCCTTGCCACTGCCCGCTGTTTCCCAGGCTCCCCAAAAAGAACTTTCCCCTACAGGCTCTGTGAATTACCCCAACTGGGGAATCCCATGCACTGGGTTTAATAATCAAATGCACGGATCTAAGGGGAACTGTAACAAGAGCCTGATAGTTGTGCAAATTCGCAAGCCTCCACCTTCCAGGTCTGCGCACAGTCTCCGCGCGCAGTCTCCGCGCGCTCACTCGCCCCTGGCACCAAGCAGCCAGCAGACTGGCAAAGTCCAAGGCTGCTCCCTTACATCCAGTCCAGCTATGGGCTCATTTTTCGAGTTCCCTTCTGCCAGCAGCCCTGTGGGGCCCCTTCCCCACTCGCGGGTCACGCTGGTCCCAACGGCTGCAGACTCTGTGGGGTGCAGATTTCGCCCCGCGCGCGCGTGAGCTCGGTCCTCCCTCCAACCCGAACTTCAAACCGCACCTTTAGGGGATGTCCAACCTTTCCATGAGAAGAAGCAGTGCTCATCTGAGTTCAGGCAGTGACGCTGCTTGAGATCCCTTGTTTCCAGGTTAGTAGCTGGTCTCTGGATGCCGGCAACAACCACCCAAGATGGCGCAGTCTCCACTGCTTAGCTGGTGCACCACGAGAGGCTTCAGCCGCAGTCTCCAACCGTCCTTTTTTTCCTGGGGGTTCTCGGTCTTTCCTAGCTGCAGACAGTCTCTCAGCTGAAAATCCTCTGCCTATTCGGGCTGCATGTTACCCGTTTCAGCTGTTCACCCTTATCTGCTCCAGGACAAGGCACAGGACACGTCCGTTTATACCGCCGCCATTTTTCCTCTTCGAAGGGAAATTATTTTAATCTATATTTTTATGCACAGCTAAAATAGTAATAAAATTTGAGAGCAAATACATACAACATCTCAAAAATATACCTCTTCCTCCCCATGCATCTATCTTAGGGTACCACTAGAGGATGTCCTCCATCAGAGCAAGAGAGTAAAAATTGATCTAGGAAGATGTGCAAAATTGAAAACAGGATATCAAAGTGCAGAGGAGAAATAGAGAGAACCCCCAGAATAGCCACTGTGCTTCAGGGATGGGAGCCACCCAGACTGGAGCAGCATGACTCAGAGATAAGCTGTTGAGAGCCGTCATCACCATGCCTGTTGCTGTTGGAACATCATTCTAACTGGAGAAAACTGCCCAACAGGCATGGCTCAGGGGTTGAGTGTCAACCTATGAACCAGGAGGTCATGGTTTGATTCCCGGTCAGGGCACATGCCTGGGTTGTAGGCTCGATCCCCAGTGTGGGGCGTGCAGGAGGCAGCCAATCAGTGATTCTCTCTCATCATTGATGTGTGCCTCTCTCTCCCTCCCTTCTTCTTTTTAAATAACCGGAGAAAACTCCTGCAGGATGTACTGAAACAAGGGTATGTACTAAGAAAGAGGAAGAGACGACCTCCAGGAAATAGGGAAGCCAATCTTGGAGAAAGGCAGCGGGGATTTCCAACTACGGTACAAGAGCAAAGGCCAGGAGGACAACTGAGCAGTGGGCCTAACAGGAAACCTGTCAGGAGAAGGAGGGATGCTTACAGTGTTGTTACCTGATATAAGTGACCTTAAGAAACATTGTACTGAGATGTTATTGGAAGTAGTAGTTGGAAAGTTTAACAGAAAGAAAAAGAAGAAGAAAATGAAAAAGCAAGGTAATTCATAATTTTAGGAAAAACCAGAAGTAGAAAGGGAAAATAATCATAATGACTATGATGCTTTTTATATGAATAATATTTGTATGACATATGAATGGAAATAATATATATGGACTTAATCTGATCATGTTGGGATGATAGCAGAAGAGATGGCAGCCTAAAAAAGCTACATCCTTTTTACCATAACAGAAAAGATACAACGTTTAATATTGATTCATAAACATATGAATTTATTTAGAAATATGGAGATTTGAAAATGTCAGAAGAAAACTGCTAAAGGAGTCAAGAGTGGTTACTTCTGACAAACAAGACAATTTTTTAAACAAGCTTTTAGTATTATTTGACTTTTAAAATGACATGTGTGAATGACTTTAAAAAAATAATAATTTAAAATGGTAAAGTTGCCCTTGTGAATTTTCCCTAAATGTTGGGTATCCAAAAGACTTTCAATAAGAGTTCTTCTTCTCATGGTGGTATTATTATTATTATTATTATTATTATTATTATTATTGAAAGAGCCTTGGTTTGTTGTCAGATGATATTGAAACTAATGATATCAGCCGCTGACTCTTTCTGGGGATCTGAACAGGGGATTTAATTCACTGATTTAATCCTCAGTTTCTTCATTTATAAAGCACATGTGTATAATCTCTTAGGCCTGGTCCAGACCTATTATGCTATGAATAGAAGCTTTCATGCAACACATAGACACTGACAGGGTGCTGTCACACATGGAAAACTTGGCTGCTTTTAACGTCCCGACTTTGATCTGGGCTATGGAGCCTAGAAGATGAGGAATGTCTTAATCATCGGTCCCAGAACATGAAAGGTGATCGTGAGAGGGGGTATCCAGCAGCACAAAAGACAGACTCAGACAATAGGATGCTAACCTCTGGAGTGAGTCTTACCTTGCAGAGCTGATATGTGATAATAGGATGATGTCCTTGAATGCCCTTTGTAACCTGAAAACCCTATACAAGCCTCGGAGGGACCGATAGTATTGTTTGGGAAGGGGTGAGTGTACACTCGTGGGGAAAATTCTGGCTGGGGAGTTAAGACATTTGCGTTCTGGAAGTTGTCTCCAGGAGTAAATACTAAACTTCAGGAATTCTGGTCCCTGCTTGTCAATCTAGGGTGGATGGGGATATTTCCAGTTCCCGCCCTATCCCCAACTCCCAACACAGACACCAGGGGGCGCTCACACCCTTGCAGCAACGCCGCTGGAGCCCTGGGCCTTCCCGCATCTCCTGAAAAGCTGCGCTGCCTGCCTGACCTCAGAGGATTGCGTTCAGTGAAGCGCAGAAGCAAAGCGGCGCCTCGCTTGCACCCCGCCCTGGGGCTGAGCCGAGGCCAACTTGGAAAGGGACCCGTGGACGCAGGGCGACGGCGGGGCTGGGGTGGATCCTTCCCACTCTCACCGCAGGATTGGCGGGGGAGTTCAGAGCATGGGCAAGGGGATGCAAACACCACGCGAATTCTGGGAAAGCAGAAGAGGTGGCTAAGGGCGGTTGGGAGGGTTCGAATGTCGGAAGGACCCCTTGAAAGGCTTCCAACTCCACGGCTGCTCTTTCTGATTCTCAGCCGGGCGTGATGGAAGCAGGTTTCTTTTAAGAGGACCGCCTGCCCTTTCTCTCTCCATCACCACCCTGGAGCGGTGGTGAAATACCCTCTTTTCAGTTTTCCAAGGCGAGAAAGAAAGTGTTGTCTACAAAAATGGGTTCTTGCGAAATTCTCAGTTTCTATACCTCCCCCTCCAACATTTGTGCGCACATAACAACCTCGACTGTAAATAACGCCGCGGGAGGGATTGTTTGCAAGGCTTAAAAATGGGCAACGACGATGGCTTTCTAAGGGGCCCAGGGGTGATAGTGCAGGGCTTTGGCGCGCCTCCTGCGTTTCTCATCTCAGGGGCAGATGTGCTTCAGATCTCGGAGGATGACCTGCATGGATCAGAACCACCAGGGTGTTCGATAAATGCAGCGTCCCGGGCCTCAGCCCACGTGTTGAAGGAGGATCTCTGTGAGTGGGGATCTGCAGGTTGGGAAGTCCAGCCACGGGAAACTGTCGACATTTTCCCCTTTAAACCTACAGAAATATCCATTTCAGCACCCCGGGTCGTTCTCCGGCACGTTACAGTTTGGACCTCGCTGCCTTGGCATTTCACAGCTCTTGTTAGAAGTTCGGAAAAGGAAGGGCGAGGAGAGGAGGCAGGGGACTCCTTTCCAGTAAGTGGTGCGTCCTCGAGCGCAGGGCCCCTGACGCGGAAGGGCACGGCTGGCCTTTGGGAATGGGAAAGTGGGCGCACAGCACCCGAGGACCGGAGGGCTCCCGACCTTCCCGAGCTGCCGCAGGGCCGGGCTGGGCATCCCACACCAGCCCAGGGCGGAGGGGAGGAGCAAAAGCAACTCTTCCCGGGCGCAGGGCGCTCGCTGCGCACCTGGGGCCCCTGGTCTGCGCGAGCGCGTGCGCGGGGCGGGGCGGGGCGGACTGCTCAGGGCATCTTTTGGGGGCGGGGTGGGGGGGGAGGGAGAGGAGGAGGAATTAAAGTGGGGGGTGTCTGCAACTTAGGCCTGCCTCCCACCACCCCAACCTCCGCCCCCGCGGCCACCTTCCACTTTATAATTGGCCGCCCGCTGCCTGTCCTTTCCTCTTATCTGATCCAGGGCGCCCAGCGGGAGGGGAGCGGTGGAGAGGAGGCGGCAGCTCGGGGCAGACGGGAGTAGGAGCGGGAGAGGGAGAGGGAGAGGGAGGGAGGAAGAGAGGCGAGAAGCTAATTAAAAGGGGCCCTAGGCGGGAAGCGAGTGAGAGTCGTGCGCTGCCAAGAACGAACTCGCGGCGGAACTTGGTTCTTCCCTGCGCGCCAGGAGGTCTCCAACCTGGGCTGGAACCTCGCCCTGCACAGGTCAGTTCCCATCTTTCTCTGCCTTCCCTCGGGCTGGCTTTGAAAAGTCTATTCGTGCGGAAGGAAAAGTGGAGAGGGCGAGCCACCTGCAGATGCAATGCAATTTCTTGGACTTTGGCGCGCGCCCTGGATGGCCCGGGGATCTTTGGGTGGGATGAGGCCGTGCACCCCGAAGCGTCCTCGCGGGGGTCACTGCGCAGGGAGCTTGGACGCGCCGATTGACGTGACCGCAAGGGCAGTGACGGTGCCTTGTCTTGCTCCAGGAGTTTTTTTGTGTTTTTTTTTTCTCTGCACTGGGGTGCTGCGAGCGTGCGGCGGGAAGAAGAGGGTCGGGTCTGGCTTCCAGACGGTGGCGAAGCCAGAATTTCCCAGTAGAACCGGCTGAGTTAAGGCGGCAGTCTGGTGAAAAGGGGGAGTAGGGACTTGTCTTGGAGAGCTGTATGTACATAGAAAGCATGCTGTTTTTATGTAGACTGTATTGGGGATCACTTGAGAGAGCAGTCGACGGAGATCATGGGGGACAACTCAGGCACTGCTTGGTTCCACCACCGGTTAGCGCTGGAGGCAGAGGACCTCCAGGTGGAGCGCATGGATGCAGGATGCTGGTGGGAGCCGCGCGTCCACGTCTCTGCCTTCCAGATGCTTTGCGCGTTTTGCTTCGGCTGCAGCTTTGAGATGCACCACCAGGCTGTGTTGTTGGAAGGTCCTCTCTGCCCGGCTTTTCCACCCCTCCCCCCACTTTATCCCTCTGGACGCCTGCCTGCCTCCAGCCTCCCAGTACGCGGCCTCTGGGCCAAGATGCATCCCGTGCGTGCGTGAGCCGAGCTTTGGCGTGCAGTGCGCACAGGCAAGACAGGTTAGGGCCGGGCCCAGAGGAGCCCGCGCGGGGCCACTAGGTAAGGCTGGACACCGCCTGCACGTCCAGACCACAGGCACTCAGCCTTAGGAGCTGGGCTCTTGGGCCCTCTGAGGGAAGCACGCCCTCTGGGGCGGGAGCTAGCTCAGCGTTGACCTGGGGTCGCCCCTTCTGCTTAAGGAAAGTGCCCAAATGGGGCTTGTGTGCAGCTCTCACAGAGGCCCGGATTTCCCCCTGAGAATGAACCCTACCGAGAGCCCCATTCCCTTTGGAAGTTTTGGACTCCCTTCTGGAAGTTTCTGAGAGTCCGCTGCTGGCAGCAGCTGAAGGAGATGGGAGGGAACGGGAACAAAGAAATGTGGGGATAAGACTTTGGTGGTTCTGTAGGGAGTAGAAATGGAAAGCAGTTTCCCTGTTAAAGGCTCTGGGGGTCCTCACCTCTGGAGGGCAGACGGGGGCACTTCCTAGTTGCAGCAGGTGATAAAGAGGCCCTGGGCAAATCCAGCAAACAGGCTTAAGCTGGGGGCAATGAGGAGAACCGGTGTGCTTTTCTCACGCGGTGGTCCTCTTCCACCCAGAGAACTCACTGGTAAATGTAGATGAATGAATGAATAGCACTTGGATTTTCGGTTGTTCCAAAAGAGCAATGTGGACGGATTTCCTCTGTACATGTCCCCAATGTGTGGTTACTGTAAGACAAGCTTTAGGGTAGTTTTTTTAAAATAGCTTTATTGAGATATACTTCATAGACCATATAGGTGTGTACCATTCTGAGGTTTTTTAGTGTATTCACAGTGTTGTGCAACCATCACCACAATCCGTTTTAGAGCACTTTTGTCACTCCAAAAGGAAACCCCATACCTGTTAGCAGTAACTCCCCATTTCTTCTCAACCTGCTCTCCCCCACCCAGCCAGCCTCTGGCAACCACTAATCTACTTTCTGTTGACATTTCATGTAAATGGAAGCATGAAATATGTGTGTGGTCCTTCATGACTGGCTTCTTTCACCTAGCAAACTGTTTCCAGGGTTTATCCATGATGTTCAGGATTCTCTCTCTGCAAATACTGGGCAGGCATCTCCTCCTGCCTGGGAAGCCCTAAGCCAGGACCTGAACCTCCACTGCAGCCCTGACCTCCCGGGGGTCCCTTTGATAGGATAGGAGTCACACTGGTGAGGCTTCCTAGTAATTCCCAGAATAGGATTAGTTGGAACCATTAGAATTCCTGGAGCAGTTTTGGGTGGGTCCTAAGCTTCAGGGTTGATGGGAGGAGCCCTTTGGCCCTTATTCTGCTGCTAACGGTCCAGCCAAGGACTTCAAAGAACTTTGGGGGCCTTCTGTGCATGACTTGGTCTTCAGAACCAGCCAGGGCTGGCCTTAAGAATGGGCTGAGCGAACTGGTATTGTTTGAGGGGAACTGGGGCAGCCCCAGTCCACCAGAGAGGCCCTTTGGAGGTGTGCTCTCTTTGGCTTTTAAATACTTCCTCGTGTCGCTTAGTAAAACACACACAGGCTCACACAGAGTGAAATGCAAAGCCTATTTCAGCTGACAGTCTCTGCAGTTACATGGCTCTGGAGGCACATTTGCTGTCAGTTAATCCAAACGCAGCCAGATGACTGCTGTTTCCTGGCCCTTCGAGTGTAACCTAAGATTCCTTTCAAGGACAAGGTCCTGCCTGAATTGCTGCAGGCTGGGGTGGTGCTGTTTGAGCACCACTGAGCTAACAAAATATCTGGGATTATGAGTGTGTAGAGAACAAGGTCGTTGGTAAATGCACTGGATGGTTCCTGGGGGGGAACAGAGAGGCCAGCCAGTGGGAGGAGGGGGTAGGGAAGAGGAAAGTGACAAAAGCCAACTTCCTCCTTAGTGCTGGATGTCCGGAAAACAATCTCTTCTTGCTCCTTCTGTAACTAAATAAAATGCGGCAGGGTTCCAGTTACTCTTCTATGTAAAATAAGCCTTAAATGAATACCAAACCTCATCCTGTTCCAGTGGGGTGGTGTGTGTGTGTGTGTGTGTGTGTGTGTGTGTGGTGGAATTGCTGGCTTTTTATGTATTTATTTTTTGAGAACCTATTGAGTTATCTGCCCTTTCCTATTCAGAAACACACTTGTTTCCCAATTAAGAGATCACTGAGCTTCAGGGATATAAACTACCTTGCCTGGGGTCACAACACCAGCCAGGGACAGCTATCTGATTAAGAAAAGTCTATATGAGGTTTGAACTCAGATCCTGTTGGAATTGGTCTCCATCAGCTTTTTGGAGGATGGTTGGGGAGGGATATGTGACTGGAAATGGATGATGTCCACGGAGGCCATATAATCTATATTTGAAACAGGGGATGAAAGGCAGACAGATATGGGTGAAATCTAAACCAGCCCATCTGTGTCTCATCCACGTTCCTTAATATTTCTGAGCTTCTCATCCAGAAAATGGTAGAATAGCAGTCATGTTATAGGGTTGTAAAATCTGAGATCATCTAGTACAGAGCCTGGAAGACAAAAATGCTTACTCTTGTCTCCTGCTTCTTTTCTTCTTTCCATTCTTTTTCCCTTTTTACCACTTTCCCCATCTCTCTTTCTCTATTTGCTTACTGATTGATTGATTGATTGATTGCAGGGATTGTGACAAGAAAGGCAATGGGAAGTTCTGAGATCTGAGTGTCTATTTAAGTCAGGCCCCAGAATCTAGACTCCCCATTTCTTCAAGGCAATTCCTTATCAATGTTCTTGGCACTCTTTTCTGCCAATTGGGCGTTTGTTGGTGGAGCTAGCCTGGCAGGTGTCCCTGACTCTGAATGTTAGGGACCAGTGCTTGGCCTCTTTTCTACAAGAAATGATCAGAGATGTTTATGAAAACTGATCCAGGAGGCTGGGCTTTGCTGAGTTGGTTTTAGTGTCTCTAGCTATAGGATGTGCTATAACTAGGGGTACTCAGGGGACCCTGTATTGAATAAAGATCTGCTCCTGGGTGGTTTTCTGTCTGATTTTATAGAGAGGAGCTCACTGAATTGATATATAAAAATGACATTTTACTGCAGGTCTGTTTTTCATTCCATTCTTCCTCTACTTCCAAGTCCTACCTCCTGCCATGTACTGAAACTGTGCTAAGCACTCAAAATGCAGTGGAGAATAAACCACTTTGGTAGATAGAAATGCAAATGGCCAATTACAATGCAGTCTTAAGTGCTCCAGGATGGAATAGAAAGGTTACTATTGACAGAAACACAGGAGGAGCATCTGGCCCCGACTTGGAAGATCAAGGAAGGCTGTGCGAAGGATGGGGTGTCTTTGCTGAGAAGTGGGGCCACCCTTTGTATTACTTACAGGTATAGGTCAGTGGTCGGCAAACTCCTTAGTCAACAGAGCCAAATATCAACAGTACAACGATTGAAATTTCTTTTGAGAGCCAAATTTTTTAAACTTAAACTATATAGGTAGGTACATTGTTATTAACTTAATTAGGGTACTCCTAAGGCTTAGGAAGAGCCACACTGAAGGGGCCAAAGAGCCGCATGTGCCTCACGACCCGCAGTTTGCCGACCACGGGTATAGGTGGTAGAACATTCCTGAGTCAGGGAGCTGTCACTCTAATTTGCCGTACTTTTGTGATGTTTTAGCCTTTTATGGTGCAGAATTTAGAGCACCCAGTTTAAGACTGAGCAGTATTTCTGCTGGTTTCCAGTCAAATCTCTTGCATTTGAATAGTCCATAGGTCTTCCTGTGAATGTGGGAAAGGTGGTTCCTCTGGGCAGGCCTGTGCCTTTCGGAGAAGAAAACAGCACCCCTTCCTCTGGGTAACACAGCTTTGCATACAAGTTTGAGAGCATAATGTCTGCCAGTTTCAAGCATCACTCACCCTAGGCCAAGTGCAACTTGTGCAGTGCGTCCACTGTGAACTGTACACATCACCCCTGATCATTCAGTTTACTTTTCATTAAATCCATCAATATTTATTGTTTGCCCATTATGTACTTTGAACCTTTATTTATTTATTTTGTTTATCCTCGCCCAAAGGATATTTTTTTCCATTGATTTTTAGAGAGAGTGGAAGGGAGAGAGGAAGAGAGAGAGAGAAAGAGAGAGAGAGAGAGAGAGAGAGAGAGAGAGAGAGAGAGAGAGAGAGAGAAACATATCCATGTGAGAGACACACATCAATTGGTTGCCTCTTACACATACCCTGACTGGGGCCAGGGATTGAATCTGCAACCCAGGTATGTGCCTTTGACCAGGAATTGAACCCATGACCCTTCGGTGCACGGGTTAAAAGTCTAACCACTTAGCAACACCAGCCATTAATTGTGGGTTAAACTGTCCGTTCAGATGTCTTATAGTACCCAAGACCCTAAAGATAAAAATAGTTACTGAGGCCATAAAATTAACTGAAGAATTATAGTGGGATAAGGGGCACATGCAATCCATTGGAGGTCTGGTTGGTGGGGGATCTCAGCCAGGGCTATTCAGATTGTCATCTGCTCAATTTTGTGCACATTCACAAACTGTTACTTCCCCCTCATGAGATAAAATTGCTCCAGGATGTAAATCAAATATGTTACTAAGCACACTGTTAGTTCAGCTGAGATATTTTTTCATGGCAAAACTTTTTTGATGAAGGAAGCAAGACAATGTACTAATTAACATCTATAATAATAAAAGCATAATATGCTAATTAGACCGGATAGCTGAACCACCTCCTAGATGTCATTCCGGATGAAACTGAGGTGGTGGGGGCCAAGGCACAGGGTGGGGGGTGGGGTCCATCAGCCCGGCCTGCACCCTCTCGCTATCCAGGACCCCTTGGTGGATGTCTGACTGCTGGTTTAGTCCCGATCCCGCAGCGGGATCAGGCCTAAACCAGCAGTTGGACATCCCTCTCACAATATGGGACCACTGGCTCCTCACCGCTCACCTGCCTGCCTGCCTGCCTGCCTGATCGCCCCTAACCAGTATGCCTGCCTGCCTGCCTGATTGCCCCTAACCACTCTGCCTGCCTGTCTGATCACCCTTAACTGCTCACCTGCCTGCCTGATTGCCCCTAACCACCTCTGCCTTGGCCCCCACCATGGTGGATTCATCCGGAAGAACGTCCTGAATGATGTCTGGAAGGTTGTTCAGTTGTCCGTTCTAATTAGCATATTACGTTTTTATTATTATAGATGACATATCAGCAAATAAAGCCCAGTAACACATCAAAAGAATAACATGCCTTTCTGTTGTCATTACAGTTGCTTTATAGTAAGGTTTGCTATCAGGAATTGTCAGCCATCTGACCTTGGTCTTCTTTCTAAAGATTGCTCTTGCTGTTCTAATTTCTTTGCCTTTTTATGCAATATTTAGAATCAATTTTTAAAATTCCTACCAAAAAATTACTTGTTGAGATTTTGATTAAGATTGCTTTGAGTCTATACATTGATTTGAGGACATCCTAACAATGTTGAGTTTTTCAATCCATGAACATGGTACACTGGTCTGTTTATTTAGGCTTTCTTTAATTTCTCTCAGGAATGTAGTTGTATATTTTTGTAATTTTTACAGCAGAGAGTATAGAAGACGTACATATCTTACTAATTTTTAAGTATTTCATTGAAAAGTGCAGAGTACTTGATTCTAAGAATTTTGTGTTGTTACTGTAAATGGAATTTTTAAAAATACTTTTATTTGTTTGCTGCTATAATAATATGATTTAAGTCCTGCAGCCTTCCTAAATTTACTTATCCATTCAAGTAGGTTTTGTTTCTTTGGTAGGTTCTTTAGGAATTTTTGTATTAAGAAATCACATTGATTAGAAATAAAGATAGTTTTACTTCTTCCTTCCCACTCTTTCTGCCTTTTATTTGTTTTTCTTACATTATTGCACTCACTAGGACTTCTGGTGCAATGTTGAATGAAATGGTAAGATGTTACAATGTTGACAGTCTTGTCCTATTGTTGATCTTAGAAGAGAAGCATCCTGCCTCAGAACTTTTACTAAAAGAGAGGAACCTATTCTAAGTGTTAGAGAATTTTTATATTCAAACCCACATTTCTGTGGATTAGTCCATTGATCCAAAAGTTGTATTTGCAGCAGCTAGACAAAATAATTTTACATTGATATAAATATGTAACATTAGTCTATAGCTCTTGTATTTCACATTATTTTTCACATGAAAGTTCTTCAAATACTTGAAGACATCCATTACTTGCCTCTGATTCTTATTTTTCCTGGGCTTAATTTAAAACGTGCTTAAAATAGTCTCATTTTTTTTTTTTCAGATCTTTGCATGAACTTGTTAGCTAGAACTGTTAAGTCTTTTCCTAATCTATGAATTGCTCTTAAGTCAAATCTTCCACATTTTCCTATGGTTGATTAGTTTGAACCGATACAGAGCTGTCATCTGGAAAGTGATAAAAATGGAACAGAATGTACTTAGAAAAGTTAAGTCATTCACCCATGCAAATACTGTGCCTCTGTCATTATCTGGGTCTTCAGTTTTTGCCTAAACCTTTATGCCAAGTTAGTCCTGAAACCCTAATATGATGGTAGAGATAAGGACTTCTTGACTCCTTCCTCCTTTAGTAGCCATTCAAGTAGCAAATTATTTATTGTCACTAGGTGCACGAAATTCATGCACAGACGGGGTTCTTAGGTCTGGCCAGCAATCAGGGCCTATCAGGGCCATCTCGCCCAGTCCTAATCAGAGCCTGGGGGCCTGCCAGCTGCCGGATGGGGCCTGCAGGCTGCCGGATGGGGACTTCTGGACTTGGGGAGGGACTGCGGGAGGTTTGGCGGCCAGGGGAAGGGATCGGGGAGGTTGGCTGACTGTGGGAGGTTGCCTGTGGGAGCACACTGACCACCAGGGGGCAGCTCCTGTGTTGAGCTTCTGCCCTGTGGTGGTCAGTGCGTGTCATAGTGACTGGTCGACCAGTTGTTCCGTTTTTTCCGGTCTTTGGGGTGGTCACTTAGGCTTTTATATATATAGACTAGAGGCCTGGTGCACAAAAATTTGTGCATGGGGGGTGGGGGGAGAGGGTGCGTCCCTCAGCCTGGCCTGCGCCCATTTACAGTCCAGGACCCCTTGGGGGATGTCCACCTGTTGACTTAGGCCCACTCTCCGGGGGATCAGGCTTAAGCTTGCAGTCAGACATCCTTCTGGCAGCCAGGGAGCCCTCAGGGGATGTCCGACTAAAGGCTTAGGCCCCCAAGGGATCGGGCCTAAACTGTTAATTGGACATTCTTAGTGCTGCCATGGAGGTGGGAGAGGCTCCTGCCACCACCTCTGCACTGGCCAGCCATGAGCCAGCTTCTCGCTGAGTGGCACTACTCCTCGGTCTGACTTAAACCCTAGAGATTAGTACTTCATTTTACAACTTCTTCTTGGTTTATAGGCAGCAGCAAACTCAGACCACACAGTCGGGTGTGCGAGAAATGTTGCTTTCTTTATTGTTTAGTAACCAAACCTAACTTCAACTTCAGCCCCCATTCTGCCAAGTGAAAAAACAAAAACAAAATATTATTTAACTTAGGTTCCCCACCCCCTTCTCTGGAGTTGTATTTCCATGTCAGATAGTTTATATCTCAGGCAGAGGTGCCAAAGAACTGAGCAGGGTCAAGAACACCTGGACCTCAGTATTCTGTCTGGGCTGGCCCCTACCCAGCTGCCCTTGACCCTCACCTCAGAGCTCAAGTCCATGCTGATCCCTGGTATATTCTCCTCATCTGGGCCTTGAGGCCTTTTGAGTCCAATTTGCTCTCTCCCTCCCTCCCTGCCACTTTCTCTCTCTCACACAAAGAGCTATTGGGCTTTCTGGGGTGAGGTCCTCTGACACCTCCTCAGCCCTGTTGTACGGACACCATCTTGGTGCCTTGGTCACAGCCACAAAGCTGTGTGGCTGCTCTCAGACCCCCCATCTCCTGCTGCCTTAGGGAGTGACTCAGCGGGAGGGGAGGGTCACAGTCCTTTTCACATGGCTGCCAACAAACACTCAGTGTTCCTTCCCTCTAGTTCTCCTTCTCCTCCTCACTCCAGTCCAGGCACATCTATGTGCAGGGCAGGGGAGGATGGGAGGCAGGAGTGTCTCTGACCCAGCACACAGGCTTCTAGATCCACTGCTCCCCCAGGAGGTCTTCCACGCTCTGGACCTCGACACCCAGAACCTGCCCCCTCTCAGCTGCAGGTCTTTGCCCACAGTGGTCAAGTCTGTTTAGAGCAGTGGTTCTCGACCTTGGCTGCACATTAGAATCACCTGGGAATCTTTTTAAAATCCTGATTTCTGGGCCTCATCCTCCAGAAATTCTGTTTCTTTGTTACTAATGTTGTGGCCCCACCCCATAACAAAGAAACAGAATTTCCGGAGGATGAGGTCCAGAAATCAGGATTTTAAAAAGATTCCCAGGTGATTCTAATGTGCAGCCAAGGTTGAGAACCACTGATTTAGAGGCTTGAAGTCAAGAAGTGCCTCTTTGTTCTCTGCTTTCTGGAGGCGGTCAGAGTGGAACATTCCTACCTGGACTGGGGAGGGGTCTCTGGGTGTTAAGAATACCAGGAGGGGGAGCACAGACTCCTCTTAGAGCTCGGAGAGGGGAAAGGCAGCACCCCCTCACCTCTAACCCCAGGACGTTTCTTTGGAAGCAGAAGCCTCATCCTGTGCAGGGGCCTGTGCTGGCTGCCTCAGTTTCTCAGAGACAAAGAATTTGATGAAGGTCTTTTCCTCACTGCAGTAGCTGCTTCATTTGTTCGTTCTCGCATTTTTCATTAGCTGCTAAATCGCCCCTGTGGCTGCAAACCTGTTGTGCCTGACTCAGCCAGTGGGGAGCTATGGGAGCTGTGCAGGGACAGGGGAAGGGGGAGGGGGACCCGGCCTGCAGAGAGGGTCAGTGGTGCCTGCCGGGCTGTCTCAGAGGATGTGGCTTAGGTTAGGTCCTGTCCTTTGGCGACTTTAGGAGGAGAGGCCATGTCCTCCGCTCCCCACTTTGACTCAGGGGCAGAAGTTCTCCTTGCTCTCTGGCCTCATAACTCAGTTGATCATAGTGGGATGTGGCAGGTAGGCGGCTTTTGCGGCTGCACACGGCTGCGGGCAGGCGGCTTCTGCGGCTGCACACGGGCGCGGGCAGGCGGCTTCTGCGGCTGCACACGGGCGCGGGCAGGCGGCTTCTGCGGCTGCACACGGGCGCGGGCAGGCGGCTTCTGCGGCTGCACACGGGCGCGGGCAGGCGGCTTTTGCAGCTGCACACGGCTGCGGGCAGGCGGCTTCGGCGGCTGCACACGGGCGCGGGCAGGCGGCTTCTGCGGCTGCACACGGGCGCGGGCAGGCGGCTTCTGCGGCTGCACACGGGCGCGGGCTGGGGCTTCTGTGGCTGCACACGGGCGCGGGCAGGCGGCTTCTGTGGCTGCACACGGGCGCGGGCAGGCGGCTTCTGTGGCTGCACACGGGCGCGGGCAGGCGGCTTCTGTGGCTGCACACGGGCGCGGGCAGGCGGCTTCTGTGGCTGCACACGGGCGCGGGGCAGGCGGCTTTCTGTGGCTGCACACGGCTGCGGGCAGGCGGCTTCTGTGGCTGCACACCGGCTGCGGGCAGGCGGCTTCTGTGTCTGCACACGGCTGCGGGCAGGCGGCCCTTCTGGGGCTGGCACACGGCTGGCGGCAGGCGGCTTCTGTGGCTGCACACGGGCGCGGGCAGGCGGCTTCTGTGGCTGCACACGGCTGCGGGCAGGCGGCTTCTGTGGCTGCACACGGCTGCGGGCAGGCGGCTTCTGTGCTGCACACGGGCGCGGGCAGGCGGCTTCTGGGGCTGCACACGGCTGCGGGCAGGCGGTTTTCTGCAGCTGCACACGGGCACCGGCCCGAGGTTTCTGCTGCTGCACACGGCTGCGGGCAGGCGGCTTCTGCGGCTGCACACGGTCACCGGCCTGCGGCCCTGGACCGGATTGGGTCACGGGCGGCGGGCAGGCGGCTTCTTTGGCTGTACATGGGCGTGGGCAGGAGGCTTCTGCGGCTGCACACAGGGGTGGGCAGGCGGATTCTGCAGCTGCACACGGGCGCCAGCCTGCAGCCTGGTCCCGATCCAGTCCAGGGCGGCAGGTAGGTGGCTTCTTTGGCTGTACATGGGCACGGGCAGGCGACTTCCGGGTCTGCACACGGGTGCTGGCTGGCGGCCCTGGACCCGATAGGGTCACGGGCGAGGGCAGGCGGCTTCTGGGGCTACCGCCTGGGGGCCTGGATGGCGGCTGGCAATGGTGGCTCATGCTGTCCCGCCCTGCCTGCAGTATGCAAGTTAGCCACCATCTTGGATGGTGGCTAATTTGCATATTGCACTGATTAGCCAATGGGAAGCATAGTGGAGGTACAGTTAATTACCCTTTTTGTCTTTTATTAGATAGGATTCCCTTTTCCTTTGCATTCTTTTAAGCCATTGCTAACATGCAACTAGTTAGAACATTTTGAGAGCTACCTATGTTCTGTGTACATTATTAACACGATCACAATCATTCCATAAGGTACATGTTAATTTGCACATTTTATTGAATAAGAAATCAAGTCAAGTTAGTCAAGGACCTCTAGCAAATTATTACTGTCTTCCTAACTCTCAGGTTTCTATTTATGTATCATCGCTTTGTGCTCTTTTTTTCTATTTTATACTTAGTTCATTTAGCTTTGCAACATATTTGCTCTCATTCTTCCTTTTCAATAAAGTTGTAAGTGAGCTGACTGAGGGCAGGGATCATATAGTATGAACTTTTGTGTCTTCTTTAGTACCAAGTAGAGAGCTTTGGTTATATAGTAGGGCTCTCAATAAATGACTGTTGGAATGAAAATTGTAATACTATAAATGATCTCTCTCAGGGCCTGGTATGCCAGGTGGCTAGCTACAATTTTGTTTAAGTTTATAGTTGTTGTTTTTTTTTGTAAGTCAGCACTGACTGAATAGAACATTATCCAAGGCTTGGGTGTGTATATGTGTGTAAGCCTATGTATGCGCTTGGGTGTGTAAGCCTATGTATGCGCGCGCACACGTGCTCATAGGTAGGAATGGTTTACGAAACTTTAGAATACATATTTTAAGGAATTTTGGTAAAATGAGCTGTATTCAGGGATCCTTGTTAAATTTAACTGTACAAATGATATTAAATAAAACAAACATAGAGGAAGGGAGGAAGTAGAGGAAGGGAAAATTCGCCCTAGTGAGGATAGTTTTAAATTACTGATTATAGAATGGTGACAAGTATTTTGACAAAACTCATAGTAAATATTATCAACTTTACCCAAATTGGTTTATACCTTTTGAACTCAGAACTAAGTAGCCATTTCTATCATAATGTTTTAAACTAAAAAAAAAAAAAAGGCAGAGTTATTTGTTTTGTGCAGGCTTTTGGACAGTGTCAACAAACTAGGCTTTGACATTTCGGTCAGTGTTAAACTATGTCATGGCACTTTAATAGGAATTGGGATTTTTCTTGCCCCTGTTTCACTGTCCAAAAATTTGGAGACTTGGCAGAAAACCTTGGGAAAACTAAAATTCTACTTCTCCCAATATGTTATTACTCATCCTAATGTAAAATAAACAATCAAGAAGGGGAAGAATTTAAAGATAAGCTACAATAAATAATACTCATTTTAAAAAAATATAAGTTGCTATCTTTCTTGTTTAAGAATATAAACAACCAATACCTCATATATGGTGTCATTATTAAGTTTAAGTTATTGGAATCTTCATTTAAGAAGTAATGCGACTTTGTCATCTATTTGAAAATGGCTTGGCTAAAAGCTAAAACTGTTATAATTACCTTAAAGTTTAAGAAAATACAATAATTGCCATTAACAGGTAGGATTGCAAGGATAGATTCATATTAGGCATTGTCATTATAATTCCACTAAGAGGTAAAGAAGAAAATATGAATAGCTCAGTAAATGAAAAGTTATAAAAGCAAGATTCAGCATCTACTCCTGGATGAAAAAAATATTCAGTGAAAAGTTAAGAAGTGTTTTTTATTTTGTTCTTTACAGCCCACATATAAGTGAAATCATATGATATTTATCTTTCTCTGACTTATTTCACTTAACATAATACCCTCTAGGTCCATCATGTTGTGCAAATGGTAAGATTTCTTCCATTTTTTTTTAATGGCCAAGTAACATTCCATGGTATATATGTATGTACCACCACTTAAAAAATATATTTTATTGAATTTATTGGAGTTACATTGGTTAATTATATAGGCTTCCCGTACAGTTCTATAACATATAATCTGTATATTGCATTGTGTGTTCCCCACCCACAGTTTAGTCTCCTTCCATCACTATTTTCACGCCCCCCCCCCCCCCCGCCCCGCTTACCCTCTTTTATTTGGAACAGATTTATAGACCCAGGGAACAGACTGATGGGTGCCTGAAAGGAGGGTGGTTGGAGACTGGGTGAAAAATGTGAAGGAATTAAACAGTACAAATTAGTAATTATAAAATAGGGGGATGTGAAGTATAGCATAGGGATATATAGTCAATAATATTGTAATAACTATTGCCTGGCACATGTGGCTAAGTGGTTGAGTGTCGACCCATGAACTGAGAGGTCCCCGGTTCAATTTCTGGTCAGGGCACATGCCTGAGTTGTGGGCTGGATCCCCAGTAGGGGGTGTGCGGAAGGCAGCTGATCCATGATTCCTTTCATCATTGATGTTTCTCTCTCCCCCTCTCTCTTCCTCTCTCTAAAATAAATAAAATATATTTTAAAAAATTACTGGCAAAGAAATTGTGATTGTCTGATTATATTGTCTATTTCAGGTAGACCTTAGGAATTTACCCATTTGGGAAATTCACTGTGCAATTTATGCCTCCCAAAAGAGTCACAAAATACCTTCTGAACTTCTCTTCCAAATATTTCAGGTGATTCTCTCCATTTACAGCATCTTTTGAAACACCTTTCTTTTATCAGTTTATACTTTTGAGTGAAATATATGATGCCCTATTGAATGAATGAATTACTTCCTGACAAAACTAATCCCTATTCGCTCATTTGCCTGTTCTAGATGACCTATATAACTACTTTATTTTCAGTCTTCTCAATATCCCTGTGCTCTCTGTTTCCAGGCCTGGTGCTGCATCCCATGTGAAAAGCAAGAAGTCAAATGAAGATTTTTCAGTGCAAGATGCAGTACTGGCTGTTTCCAGCTTTTTTGGCAATTGCTTCCTTTTGCACCTTTGTCCAGGGTCAAGGTAATGGAAAACTTTAAGATATTAGGGTCTGCAACTCTAGTCTTCTTGGTTCTGATTACTGTTATTTATTTATTTATTTATTTATTTATTTATTTATTTATTTATTTATTTATTTTACTTACCCTAATCGTGCTTCAACTGTGTTTGTAGGCAGGGTTATGTGCTGGTTTTTACTCAATATTACCAACTATTGACATTGTGAAAATGTGCCACAACTTTGATGAAGGTGACGACCTCACCAGTGATTGAGTATAATAATCCGTGGCAATTGGTTAAGCAGCTTATTCTTAACTTGTTTCTTTTCAGTCTGTGCAAATTTAATGAATAACACAAATTCGTATGTTATAAAATCAGTTGTTAATAAGGAGCTATAATGTGTGTATATCTCAATCATGCGTTTGTTTCTTAGAGTTTCTGCACAATATTCCAACCACTTCATACCTGGTCCTGAATTTAGCTCCTTTTTAAAAAAACAAACAAAACCAAGGACATAGTCTGAAAGTTACTAAGGGTCTGACAGAGGCTGCTGATATGCCATTGTAAGCAATTCTAACGTTGTTTTAATTGAACTTAGTTTTTGAAATCTAGTATTTGTTTTATTGGGATCTGCACTTTTATTTTTTTATTTCCATTTATTTTCTAAAGTATGTCAGGAGTTGTTTTGGCCCACTGCTTGCTTTTGTAAATAAGGTGTGTGTTGTTTTTTTTTTTTTTTGGAAATCAGCATTTGTTTATATATGCTCGTGGCTACTTTCACACTGCAATGACAAAATTGAATAGTCATGACCCACACTGTAAAGCCCACAGAACCTAAAATATTTATTGTCTTGCCCTTTACAGAAAAAGTATGCTAAACTCCAAAGTGCACAATATGTATAAGTACTCAAAGTGACATTATTAAATAAACATGTGGAAATAGTCATTCATCAGCTGAGCAATGAAGTCTAACTGTGCTAAAGTTGTTTTAGGGGTGTTAATGTCTTATGCTTGGAATTTAAGGTTGTAAAAGAAGTCAAATGCAAGAACCACACCCTGGTTCCTTAAAGTGAGGCACACTTGTTTGGAAAGGAACGAACTCGACTCTTTGCATGCTCAAGCAGTGTTAAATCACCGGAGTTACTGACCTTATTTCCCATACTTCATGCAACACATAAGGATGCATTGGGGAGACAAATTCTTATTTATGGTGAAAGAATGTTTTCAGCTGTGGCAATCAGTGATAATAAAAATCTTAGATAACTCACACTCTAAACCAGCGGTTCTCAACCTGTGGGTTGCAACCCCTTTGGCAGTCGAACTACCCTTTCACAGGGGTCGCCTAAGACCATCCTGCATATCAGATATTTACATTACGATTCATAACAGTAGCAACATTACAGTTATGAAGTAGCAACGAAAATAATTTTATGGTTAGGTCACAACATGAGGAACTGTATTTAAAGGGCCAGAAGGTTGGGAACCACTGATCTAGTGTCTTCAGGTGAGTCTTTTTATGAAGTACTTTCCCTCTCCAGAGAACGTGAAACCACATTGGCTCAAATAACTGTTGGTATTTGGGTTAGTCCAGCGTCTTCTTTTTAGGACAAATTGTTAAATGAGCTGGAACACAGAAAAAAATAATGTTGTGCTAGCTGCAGGGGCAAAAAATGTGTACTAGTATAGCATGACAGAATGGTGGCACCAAAACTTTCTCAGAATTTCACAGTAAATCTGTACTTGGTTCTAGCAATGTTTGTGTTGGGTGGTTACAAGAAGGAACCGCTGAAGGTAAAGTAACTGTCATTTAAAAACCTCAAAGCACATAAAATTGGAGACTTTGCATCGGGGCTAGATTTAACTTTATAAAGACCTCTGTGTTAACATATTTACACATGTTATTTGCTGTTATTAGTAGTCAAACATGTTTGGAAGTTGAGAATATTTTCCTTACTTCTTTTTTCGGCATTTTTATAATGGATCATGAAATTATAACATATGAGGTCCCCAGCAAGATAAAAGAACCCTGTAGCATATCCCACAGTAAATTTCCCTCAATTTTTAATTTTTCTATTTATGGAACATTTGGGCAATGCATGTAATTGAAAAAATGGCTGAGGTTAAAAAAAACAACAACAACACTAAGGTTTTTTGTTATTATTGTTTGTATGAGGTTGTTTTTAGATCACTTGGAAAAGTTAGCCAAATACTTCTCTGCTGCTTAAAGGTCTTTTACTTAATAAATATAATGTTGTTCCATTGACATAGCACCCTACACTATGTTTTGAAGGGGAAAATGCTCTCAGTGCCCATTCTGCTCCATCTCTATCAGTCAGGGATGTTTGGTGCCAAATAAAAGAAACTTACTCTGGCCAATTTAAGCAAAAAAATGTACTTACTGTAGGTAATGAAGTAGCTCATAAAATTAAAGTTATAAAATTAAACTTTGAAAAGGATAGGATTCTGGGAACATCCTGGATATAGTTTCTAGAAGTAGTGACCTTTTTTTTTTTAGGGCCTGTCTTTGGAATGAAATGACTGGACCTATTTTCCATCCTTCCATCTTTGGACAGATTCTTGGGCGAGTCAGCCTGACCTCCTTCCTACCCCTGAGCCAGGGGAGGATGGCTGATTGATAGCATAGCCAGGGCCCCATGCAGTTCAAAGGGAGTGTTGTTTTTTGGAAGAAAACCAAGGTGCTGCTAGGAAAGGAAGAGGGGAGGTGATTATGGGGAGTGGAGAACAGAGGATCTGCATTTCAGTGTTCCTGTGTGAAAAGCGGTGTTTCAAGAAATCAATGAGAATATTTCATTGGAAGCAAACCTTTGCATAGGTTGTCACCTGTCAAAACAGCAAGATTTCAGTTGAGTTGAGTTAACATTAAAAAAGGAAGGAAGGAGGAAAGAAAGGTAGGAAGAAAGGAGGAAAAGAAAAAAGGAAGGGAGGACAGAGAATTACTAGTAGCCCTTTAATAAATAGTCATATTATGAAATAAAATTTCCAGAGTACCGGATAACAGTGAAGCTTCAATGTAAACACATAAACGTTCCTTTTTTGCCCACAAGATTTGACTTCTATGAGAATTATTGCAATGAAATTCTTGGGGTTTAAAGAAAATCTTCCCTCTTAAAAAGAGGGAAGCAACAAGCCTCATCCTAGAGAAGAAGATATCCAATGGACCCTCCTTGGTCTTCCTCCTCAAACCCCCTCTGGGATGAAGTGCATATATTCACAAATGTTATATTTGGCCCAATCCCACACAGGAAGTCTGACTTCACCATACAAAGAATGAGTTTGTTGGCTTGCTCTTGGTTCTTGGTGTGGGCCAGACATCAAGCTTTACACTTGATTTTTGTCTTTTTAAAAAGCTTAGGCCTTTGAGTCAAGTTCATGCAAGCATTTATAATTATTGCTGCAATTTAAGTATATGTATAGAAGCTTTGTGCTCACAAAAAGAAAAATCGTGGGTCTGGTATTAAATATTCATAAATTTTTGTCCCATGAGATAAGAACAATTATTTCTCCAGTGGACTTACAGTCTTGCTGTCAATCTTGCTGCCCTGGCTTTGGAATGAGCCCCAGTGCCTCCTATACAGGGAAGAAGGAGCTAACCGTGACGTTCATAAATCTGACCTCATGCTTCTTTCTTTCTTCACTAGCATTTCTTCTTTTCAGTGTTTCCCCCTAAAGGCAAAAAAAAATAAAGGAAATGTGAACTTTGTGTCTAAGATTTTCTATTTATTTATTCATAATTTTTATTTTGTTAATCCTCGCCCAAGGATATTTTTCCATTGATTTTTAGGGAGAGTGGAAGAGAGAGGGAAAGACAGAGAAACATCTATGTGAGAGAAACACATCGATTGGTTGCCTCCTGTGTGAGCCCTGACCAGGGCCCGAACGGGAAGGGGAGAAGGGGAATAAGTCTACAACTGAGGTACATGCCCTTGACTAGAATCAAACCTGGGACCCCGCTTCAGTCCACAGACTGACGCTCTATCCACTGAGCCAAGCCAGCTAGGGCTCCAGCATTTTCTTTTAATGATTTTGAGAGCATTTACGCTTACATAGGCAATAGATGTGGTGCCTTGATAAAAGAAAATGCTGGTATTGCTATTGGCTAGCAGTTGTAATGGGACTGCAGTCTTCTGAATCATTTGTAAATTGTTTAAAGGGTTGAATATTGATGGATTTGAATATAAGGAAGGTTTTGCTTCCCAATCCATTTCTCTGAGTAGTTCGGTGGAAGTCAGTGCCACTCCGGGTTCTGGAGCACTATCGGTGTTGTCGAGCATGCTCTGGTGTCAGGGCATGGTCAGGGTTATCCTCATTACGTTCTCATTAGGTTCAGAAGGTTAGCTATAAACAACAGGCTATAAACTCAGACCACCTTTAAAGACCTGCAGCCTGGGTAGAACGGGCTATAAAGATTTCTAATCTTTAACCTAGGAGGCCCGAATGTTGTTAAGGTCTTTGCCCTCCTTGAGATGTCAGCACTCCTGGGGTGCTGACAGAATTGGTGGACCCTCTTGGAACTGCCTGGACTGACGCCTCCATCCTGCTAGTTACCCTCTTCCACCTGATGGCTCCCAGGCCCTCCAGCTTTCTTTCATCAGTGCATTCATGCAAAACTTTGCAATAAGCTTGGCCCATGATGGCTATCGGCCCACTGAAAAGATATGGCTCAGAAACTGGATATGTTGTTCAAATTTTTACTTTTATTTTTTCTTCCATAAGTAATAAGAACCTGTCTAAACATAGGTTTTTCTCCCCGAGTTTCAGACTATGCAAAATAATAGTTTCTCTCTTCATCCAAATGTTCACGTTAACCATCTTCCTCTTCTATTTCAAAGTCATTGTTCTTATGACGAATCTATATTTTCCCACAATCCAGAGAAATGTAAACTCTTCCATTCATGTCAAATTGAGAATGGGAAGCTAATGTCTTGTTTTGCATGGCTGGCATTCTCTACTGAGAGGTCGAAAAGGCCAATGAGAAAGAGAATGGTGCTCTTAAAATTGTGTCCTTCTGTGCTTACTGCTTTCAGATGAGTGGACAGTTTGTAGGGGAGTGAATTACTCATTCATCTAGCTCAGTGAAGGGTGACTTCTTAATATGGATCTCCTCCCAAAGAAACAGCGTTTTGTGTGTGGTCAGAAATTGTCATTCACCAGAATGTGAACTTGGGCAAGTCTCGTTGCTTCTCCTTGGTTTCCTTATATATAAAATTGAGGTGGCGATGCATTTTTTGTGAGGATTAAATGAACTTCTGAGATTACCCATTAGATGATGTAATGGGGAAGGGAAGCCAACATTTATTGACCGCCTATTATAGTGTGTTATATCCATTGTCATGTTTAATGTCATCTATCATGGGCAGAAAGTATTGCTGCCACCTTACAAAAAATAAGGAAACAGTCACTGAGAAACAGTCACTGGCTCAAGGTTATCTAAGTGACAGAACTGGAAATCACATCAATGCTCAAACTGCATACCTGCTGTCATGGGAGTGGGTAGGAGGGCTGGGTGAAAAAGGTGAAGGGATTAAGCAAAAACCCATAAAAATTCATAAACACAGACAACAGTATGGTGATAACCAGTGGGAAAGGGGGGTGAGGGGAGGTAGAAGAAGGTAAAGGAAGGATAAATGGTGATGGAAGGAGACCTGATTTGATTTGGGGTGGTGAACACAGGATACAATATATAGATGATATAATACAGAATTGTACACCTGAAATCTAAATAATTTTATTAACCAGTGTCATCCCAATAAATTCAATAAAAAAGAAGAGTGTTTGCTTCCTTTCCCCACACTGTTTCTTAAAGTGAGAAAGAAAGGCTGGGCATAAAAGTGGGTAATAAGTGCTAAATTTTTCTGTTAAGCATTAGCCTTTTTTTCTTTTGACAAACCAATGTAGATATTATATAATTTCTTTTGAAATTCTGTAACATTGATATCACATTCAAAAAATATGTTTTGAAGTTCAAAAGAGTTACACAAAATGTAATATAGACCTACCCATTTTGTGAGCTATCAGAAGAGAGGAAATATACTGGAATGATTCATGACCATGTGCTGTGTATCATTCTGAAGGTATAAATCAGCTACACTTGAAGGATAAATCAAAGTTTGTAAAACATAATTATCTTGTATTTGGTCTTTTTTAAAAAAAATTTTGGTTCTTTACAATTTTTTTCTCAAGTGGTTTTAAATGAAGATCTCATGACTATCATATGTCCATAACAGTCTTCTTAAATGATCCCATTATAATGAATATTGGCTTACTAAAGTGAAAAACCTAAAGGCATAAAACAGGTCCTACTAGAGTTAGTTGACTAACACAGCTCACATGTTTTGAGAAGAGAAAATCATCCTTGTAACATAGCGAAAGCATTTTACAAGAGTGGCTTCAATTTTTAAACTAGGTTAGAGTATTAAATTCTAACCCTAAGTTATAATTCTTTGTCACAAGGTCTGTACTGTTTGACAAATGCTCATCTCTTGAGTAAGAAACAAATGCTGTTAGGTTTGTGTTGTTTTGCAAACGGATTAATTCATTAATGGGGTTGTCGAAAGAGCACATTTTGAGGCTGAAGAAGTCTTATGTACTTTGAATATATTACGTTGACTTTGCAGTTTACCTTAAATGGTGGTTTTAATGTTTCAACATTTAATCATTTTTTTGTTTTTCCTTTACAGTGGCTCCACCCACACGATTAAGATATAATGTGTTATCTCATGATAGTATACAGATTTCATGGAAGGCTCCAAGAGGGAAATTTGGTGGATACAAACTTCTTGTGACTCCAGCCTCAGGTAAAAACTATCAACTGTGTTTTCTAGAGTATAGCAATCTGTACACATAGGTAACTAAAAATGTGTAGTGCTAAATGTTGCTTTAAAAACATCTGAGAGTATTTTTTATTAATTTAATATTTGAGCTTGACATCTTACATTCTAATTAAGAAAGTAATATTCCCAAAGTCCAAAGAAGGACCATTGCCCCCACGCTCCCCCTCCCGCTAGTTCTCCTCAGGCGAAATTTCCTGAGGCTATCAAAAATTCTTATCATGTCTGTTTCAACATAAGGTGAATACTTTCGTTCTAAGGACACTTAAAAAAATATCATACATCTGGCCCTAGCCAGTTTTTCTCAGTGGTTAGAGCACTGGCCCTTGGAATGAAAGGTCTCTCATTCAGTTCTGGTCAAGGGCATGTACCTTGGTTGCAGGCTGGATCCCCAGCCCGGGTTGGGGTGCAAGCAGGAGGCAACCATTCAATGTGTCTTTCTCATATTGGTGTTTCTCTCTTTCACCCTCCCTTCCACTCTCTCTAAAAGTCAATGGAAAAAAAATGTCCTTGGGTAAGGATTGACAAAAATAAAATAAAATAAAATAAAATAAAATAAAATAAAATACCCTATATCTGATGGCCAACAGTTGTGACTGGCTGAGTACATTGTGATTAATTAACTTGATAGAATATATTCAGCAATTATAAATTAAAATTATATAAGTTAAGTAGATATTATAAAAATAAGTGATAAATTAAAGCAGGAAAAGCAAAGTTAAATTTATTGATCATGAAGATAAAATAGTTATGTAAAAGATTCTCTTTCATATATCTGTCAGCTCTCATTTCTTCTAGGATCCATTTTCTTTTTTAATATATTTTTATTGATTTCAGAGAGGAAGGGAGAGGGAAAGAGAGATAGAAATACCAATGATGAAAGAGAATCATTGATTGGCTGCCTCCTGCACATCCCCAACTGGGGATCAAGCCTGCAACCTGGGCATGTTCCCTTGACCGGAATTGAACCTGGGACCTTTCAGTCCTCAGTCTGATGCTCTATCCACTGAGCCAATCCAGCTAGGGCTAGGATCCATTTTCATATAGTACATAATAAATACTCAATAATAACATATTTGTATAATGAATATTTATATAAACATAATATTTTTTCCTTTATTGGTGATAAAGATGGTTATGTGGAGGTGGACTACTTTTCCATTGGAGACCTTTGCCCAACTCATTTAATCAGGCAGACAGATGGTGTGTTGTTCATAAGACTGGACCTCTTACCTGAAAGCTGATTTAAAATTTCAAAACAACAAGCAGATAGAATACCTGGCTTCCTGCTGTGTGACTAAAAAGTAACCTTTTTATTGACAAATATTATACATAGGTTTCTTGGAATGACTTTGGGTTTAGTGCTACCAAATGGCAGCTTTCCCCACATGGGCTGACAAAGTGACTCACTTGTAGAAAGCAGTATTTTCTTCTCAAACTCTGTTTGGTCCAGAGTTTTCCTTTTGGAACATAGCCCAATTTTGAAATAACTCTGACTTTAAAAAATATAGCTTGTTTTCTAAATTAAGCCATTCTGGGAAATTTCAGTGTAAGAGATTCTTGAACATTAGTATGACTCTAAAGGTCAAAATATTAATTGCTAATATGTGGTACCGCTGAGAATTTCCCATGTCTGATCTTGAAAGGTAAACTTTTTATCCACGTCACCAGTGTGTTAACTTTTCCTGATTAATTGCTGATCATACCAAACTATGAAGCACCCCAAGCAGGTGCCACTGAGGAACAAAAGATCTCCTACTCTTGCTCCCACACCTCCAGTGACAAAATAAAAGTTGGAGATGGAAGCAAATTATTTCTTTGTGAATACTGGGTTTGTTTTCCTCAGTGACCTAATGTCCTTCCCAATTGAATAAGACAGGCTTGACACTCTGGCATCTCCTTGATCAAACATAAAATAAATTGAGTAAATAAAAAGGGTAGCAAGGCCCTACCTCGAGAGACTTCGCAAGAGCCTCCCTCTTACCAACATGCCTTCCAGACTGAGGAAGACCTGAAAACTTCGGGGCCATGTGAGCCATGGCCATGGCCGCGTTGGCAAGCACAGGAGGCAGCCGGGGGGCTGAGGTAATGCTGGTGGCTTGCATCATCACAGGATCACCTTCGCCAGGTTACTTTGGGAAAGTTGGTATGAGGCATTACCACTTAAAGAGGAACCAGAGCTTCTGCCCAACTGTCAACCTTGATAAACTGTGGACCCTGGTCAGTGAGCAGACACGGGGAAATGCTGCCAAAAGCAAGACTGGAGCTGCTGCTATCATTGATGTGGTGCAATTGGGCTACTACAAAGTTCTGGGGAAGGGAAAGCTCGCAAAGCAGCCTGTCATTGTGAAGGCCAAATTCTTTAGCAGAGAGCTGAGGAGAAGAGTCAGGGTGTTGGTAGAGCCTGTGTGCTGGTAGCTTGAAGCTACATGGTGGGAAGTTCATTAAAATGTCCACAAATACAAAAAATAAAATAAAATAAAGGGTAGTAAGTACATCTAGTCGTAAAGTGTTTATAGACATTTTAGCACTACAAGACATGTTCCAAGTATTTTTTATACTAATTTCTCTAAATTGTATTCCCCAGTACCCTTCAGGATGCTAATAGCTATTATACAACCAAATAGTTTAATGGTCAAGTAAATTTGAGGAGTGATATTTTAAACAGAGTTTAAAGCTTTTTTATTGCAGGATTCTCAAAGCCTTTAAAAGAATACACCCTATGCCTCTCAGAGAGGGATTCTAATGCACAGTTTTCTAAGATAATTTTTTTTGTTGTAGATGAGTTTTGATTGATAGAAGTTCATGAAACCAAAACTTAACATCTCAGACACAAATGCATTTAAGGAAATGGGTTTTGACAAGAGAAAGGCTCAGTTCTGCCTTTGTGTAGTAGGAGGCATGGATGATAGTAGCATGGCATTTCAGACTTAATGTCATTAATTTTTATTAGAATACTAGAGGCCCTGTGCATGAAATTTGTGCATGGGGTGGGGGTGTGTCCCTCAGCCCGGCCTATACCCTCTCACAATCCGGGACCCCTCGGGGGATGTCCAACTGCTGGTTTAGGTCTGATCCATGCCTGCCTGATTGCCCCTAAGTGCTTGCCTGCCTGTTTTCCTGATCTCCCCTAACTGCCTCTGCCTGTCTTCCTGATTGCCCCTAACCACTCACCTGCCTGCCTGATCATCCCTAACCGCCTCTGCCTTGGCCCCCCACCACCGTGGCTTCCTCTGGAAGGATGTCCAGAAGGTTGTTTGGCTGTCCAGTCTGAACACTTGTATTATTATAGATGATTAAAACATAATCTGTGTTATGTTTTATTAAGCCAGCAAATTTCAGGCTATTTTTTGCTGCTACTTCTTTTTTTTCTGCTACTACTTCTAAAGGGGCAGGTGCTTTAAATTAATTTCCCTTTTCTCAGACATAGTAAATGCTGCCAGAAATTAGAGAAGAAGGGTCTATTTGAAATTTTGAATAGAAGATTGAGTATTTAATCCATAGCATTTTTAGGAAAGCCTTAGATGTCAGTCTAATTTGATGGAGAGATAACGGGGGCTTGAAATCTTTTCATGAACCAGGCTTTTTAAGTAGCCAGGTAATGAGTGGTTCCTTCAACATCCTGAGCCAGTGATGCTCAGATTTAAGGTAATTAAGTTGCGAGTGCTTCAAGGATGCTTGACTCACATTAGAAAGGCCATAGGAAAAATTCCAGCGTAGTTAATTACATTCAGTCTGCCCATATCTTCCCTTTCATTTTTTTTTTTCCCCTTTCATTTTTAAGTGAAATTCTTTCCTTGAAGAGTATATCTGATGTTGACGGCTTCCTGTCTTCTAATCTGGTACTATGGTTTCCCCTAGTGTAAAAAGGCAATAGGGTGTTATGATGACAGGTTTTTATGAATATTTTTGTTGAATTTAGACAACTGAAACCTGTGCTTAAGTTTTCTCATGCAAAGAGTAAAACTGAAAATGAAAATAAAAAGTATATTAAAATTAAATGCTATGCACATACATACTATGATATATATTTTTAAATGTCTTCCCCTTTTAAAAATCTTGATGGTTAGTAAAATCTCTTAATGTACACAGTTAACCTACTTTTTAGAACTGATTTATCTTTCTGTTTTATTATAGGTGGAAAAACCAATCAGCTGAATCTCCAGAACACTGCAACAAAAGCAATAATTCAAGGTCTTATGCCAGACCAGAATTACACAGTTCAACTTATTGCACACAATAAAGACAAAGAAAGCAAGCCAGCCCAAGGTCAATTTAGAAGTACGTATTTACAGGTCTTAAAGTGCCGCCATGGGATCTGTCCCAGCTCTGAGTTTGAGTCTGTGGTAAATATTGGAGCAGGTTAAAATTCTAAATTGTTTAGATTTGAAGAGATCTTAAAAGACATTCTGCACAGTCTTCCATGAGCTCCTTCCATCACTATTACTCTTCTTCTGCCTCTTGCTTCACCCATTCACTATTCTTTGTTTTAGTTTTCAAGTGCTATCCATGACAATGTCTGCTGAGGCTTCCCCAGACATCTTATCTACCTTGCATAGAATAGGTGCTCAATAAATATTTAGCAAATGACTGAATGGATGATGCATATACCTCCTCTATAGTATCCCTAGTAAGTGCCAATCCAGTCTGTACAAAACCAAACTATACAACAGGGAATTTAATCCTTTCCAATAACGGATCAGTTGACATTTATGTTGGCTAGGTCCTGTGATAAACAGATTTGTGAACAAATGCAACATGGTAAGTCTTAGAGAGAGAGAGATTCAGGACTCTATAAAGGGTGGTTCTCTCTCTGCCCCAGTAATGGCCTGGGAAGAGAGTATGGCTTCATATTTGAACTAGTTCTTAAGTAATAAGTTGTGCAAACAGAGAAAGGGTGGGGCATGCAGAGACATTCTAGAATAGGGCAGAAAGCTCTGGAGGCAGCCCAATCTGTGTCTGCACCCATGGGTTCTAGAACTGAGTGTGCAGCAGTGTTTATCTGATTTTCTATCTCTCCCTCCCTTTTTTCTTTCTCTTCTAATAAATGTTTTATGAGACATATTTTGTGATTTTTTTAATTAAAAAAAACTCTACAACTTTTTTTAACCTACCTCTTAAAACTTCTAAACAAAGATGATTGGTAAGTCCTTCTGTCAGCAGGGCATACAAACGTTTGAAATGTTACATTGTTTTGAAATTTGCATTGTCTGGAAGCCCAGAGAAAGGATTTTAATGTCATTTTCAATATAAAACAGCCTTCTGTCTCAGCTTATTGGCACGGTGCCTCAGTTTCTGGCCTCTGACATTCCTACATGAATAAGCAAAATAACTTGTCTTCAAGTTTGTGAGAAGCAGTAAAAGGGACAAGGAGAAATGATCATTTTACAATAGTCTGGAGGTATTGTGATTACTGATTTCACTGACGGGGCGGCCTAAGAAACACAGGTGGCCTTTAAAAGGTTTCCCAACAGCTATTTACTCTAAACACGTAAAAGAATATGCCTTTGTTTTCAGCTCACTTAGCTCTGCTGAAATTATCTTAGTGAAACAGTCTAACTGCTTCGTTGGATAAATTATATGTAAGCTTATATTTTTTAGCTATGTTGTTTTTATTGGCAGGATAGAGAGATTAGTTCTTCCCAAATAATAGTTTGTAAGAATGAGGTTACAGTAACTTCGTTGGATGGCTTCCTTTTCCATTTTGCATTTCAGTTACATTTTTGCTCCCTGTCAGATGGAGCTAAAGCCTGTTTTCCCTTCCCTGGAAAACTTTCATGGGTGGATCCAGGAAAATGATGATCCAGACAAATCCTGAGAATATCGGTTTGGAATTGTGTAGGGAATGGAATTCTTTATAAATCCATCTTATGAGACAGGGAAGATTAAGAAATAGTCCTTTTGCTTTGAAAACAAAAAGGCATGTCTGGTGTGTGTATTTGACCAAACAATTCAACCATGTCTAGCCTCAGTGTCCTCATCTGCGAATGGGGGTGATGACATGTGCCTGCTATCGTGTGGGTTCGCTCAGTTCAGCACATAGTAAGGCGCACAGTAGCTATTATTATGATTAATGCCACTTTGCTTTATAGTCTGTTTTCTACTGATTTCCCGCCTGCGTGAGGGAAACAGCAGTTTCGTGTGACATATGTGTTACATCTTATTTATATGTGACCTAGTGGCCCAAATGACTGTTATTTTTTCTTGTTCACTTACTGACTGGTCAATGACCCTGTTTTGGAAAACTTTCTTTTCAGCCACCATTTCCTCTTTGGAGTGGCATTTTGCTTATCTCTGCCTGCAAAATCTTGCTCGTCTTTCAAAGTCTGGCTCAAATGTCATTTTCCCAGTGACGTTTCTTGAGTCTTTGGAATTATTCTTTCTCAAACCTAGTTGTACTTTCCGCACTGCTCAGCATAATTTTTCTCATATTAAAGTTGCAGATTTTTTTTTTTTTACAGAGGATTTAAGCAATCGGAGGCCATGGCCTATGTGTGGGTGGGATTGAAGATGTAGATTTGGAAATTATCTTAAGAAGGGTGAGAATTAAGCTTGTGAGATGATAAAATTGTAGGTGGGGCATACTGAGATGCAAGGCAAATTTAGTATATCATGTTTTAGGGCTGAAAGCAGAAAAAAGACCCAAAGAATGAGAATGTTAAGGAGGGTTCAGAGGAATGCAAAAACTCTGAAGATAATGCCTTTGTAAAACCCGAGGGAAAAAAGAATTTGAAGAATGGGGTGTTCCATATAACTCAGCAGTTCCACATTTGAGTATCTACCTGAAGAAAACAAAAACACTAATTCTAAAAGAATTATGCACCCCTATCTTCATTGCACTGTTATTTATAATAGCAAGATATGGAAGCAACCTAAGTGTCCATTGGTAGATAAAGAAAACACACACACACACACACACACACACACACACACACACACTCTGAAATATTACTCAGCCATAAAAAAAATGAAATCTTGCTATTTGGACAACATGGGTAGACTTAATGCTAAGTGAAATAAGTCAAATATCATATGATTTCACTTATATGTGCAATCTAAAAAAACACAAATGAACAAACAAAACAAAACAAAACAGAAACAGACTCATAGATACAGAGAACAAACTGGTGGTTTCCAGAGGGGAGTGGATTGGGGGATGTGTGAAAAGGTGTAGGGGACTAAGAGGTACAAACATTCAGTTATAAATTAAATAAGTCACAGGAATATAATGTATAACTTGGGAATATTGTCAATAATATTATATTTTATTGATTTTTTTTTTTTTTCGAGAGAGGGAGAGGGATAGAGAAATAGAAACAACAATGAGAGAGAAACATCAATTGGCTGTCTCCTGCGTGGCCCCTACAGGGGATGGAGCCCGCAACCCAGGCATGTACCCTGACCGGATATCGATCCCGTGACCTCTTGGTTCATGGGTAGATGCTCAAACACTGATCCATACTGGCTGGGCTCAAGTGTACTGTTTTTTTAATATATCATTTGTATATCATTTGTATTGTGCTTTTGTGTTCACCACCCAAAGTCAAGTCTCCTATCACCATTAATTCCCCTATTTCCCTCTTCTACCTCCCTCACTCCACTTAGAATGGCATTTTGCTTATCTCTGCCTGCAAAATCTTGCTTGTCTTTCAAAGTCTGGAAATCACCATACTGTTGTCTATGTCTATGAGTAGTTTTTTATTTTTTGCTTAATTCCATCACCTTTTTCACCTAGCCCTGCCACCCCTCTCCCCTCTGACAACTGTCTGTTCTCTGTATCTATGAGTCTGTGTCTATTTTGTTTGTTTGTAAGTTTATTTTGTTCATCAGGTTACAAATATAAGTGAAATCATATGGTATTTGTCTTTCTCTGACTGACTTATTTTGCTTAGCATAATACTCTCCAGGTCCATCCATGCTATTGCAAAAGGTAAGGTTTCCCTCATTTTTATGGCCAAGTAGCATTCCATTGTGTAAATGTAGCACACCTTTTTTTTATTTATTCATCTATTGATGGACACTTGGGCTGCTTCCAAATCTTAGCTATTATAAATAGTGCTGCAATGAACACAAGGGTGCCTATATTCTTTTGAATCAGTGCTTCAGGTTTCTTTGGATATATTCCCAGAAGTGGAATGGCTAGGTCATAAGGCAGTTCCATTTTTAATTTTTTGCGGTAACTTCATTCTGCTTTCCACAGTGGCTGTACCAGTCTGCTTCCCTGCATAGCCTATCCTCCAATAAATTTGCTGATTTCTGAGAAGTGAATGCAACAATTAAATGAAATGTCTTGCCATCAGATCACTTCTGCCTTTTTACAGGGCATTTGTTCAGAAACCATTGCCATTTGGTGGTGGTTTCACTGATTCAAACAACTTAAGGTTCCAACAACAGTAGAAGGAAAGTTCCTGTGGTGTTTTAAGCAATGGAAAGTAAAACTAATGGAGTTCATTGGACTGAATGGATTGAAGGACCAAGGGCATTCTGGGTACCTGAATATTTCATAATGAGAGTGATAAAGAAATACTACTATTTATTACTAGGAAAGCTTGTTTTGAGTTTGAAAGGAAAATATTATGGGGGTTCTCCACTTTCTATTGCAGATTGAACAGGTCCAAATGAGGATAGCCATGGCTAAGATCTTCCTAGAACAGGGGCCAACTCATAGGTCTTGTCCAGAGAGCTGAAGATATGGCTTGAATCCTGTGCCCAAAATTTATGGTTTTATGAGAATTTTATTTTTTTAGTTTTTGGCCTCTTGGTCCTTCATTCCCTCATGTATGATAATCATGCTCATTTTATAGCAGTTTTGAAGGATTAAATTTATTTGCTACATCTGGCCATAGTGAGTATTTGATCAAAGTAATTTCTTAAGTGTATTCAATACCTTCTCATGACAAAGGTGCAAAAAATAGTTCTTCCAATCTTTGGGAATGAGATTCTATCATGGAGCTAATTTCTACTTAGTACTCTCAATATTTGCAATGGTTTTAGTAAAACTCATTGAATATTTTCTTTTAGACTTTAACATAACATGTTGCTGTATTTCTACTTTTCTTCCAGTTAAAGATTTGGAAAAAAGAAAGGAACCAAAAACCAGAGTCAAGGTGGACAAAGTAAATGGGAATAAACCATCTGTACCAGAAGGTCAGTTTTTAAAATTTGCTTATATTGGGGGCTGAGTTGTTTTAATTACTCAGGCAGTGCACACACACATGTAGCTGTTGGTCCCATCAGAAGATGGGATATAATGTGAAAATCTTCCTCAGCCCCATTTCACTCCTCCTTCCCTCGTCACACATAATAACTGTCAACACTTCCCTCTCCCTTACTTTCCTGTATTCAATACACCTCCCAAGTTCTAGCGAATTTATTTTCTATTGAAATACTGACAGAATCTGTTCATTTCTTTCCATGTCTATTGCCAACACTCAGCTAAGGTTCCATTTCTTTCTTGGCATGCAGTATTTTTTTTGCAGTATTTATTTTTTAAGCAAAATCTCAACGAGTTCTCTACCCAGAAATTAGAGCAATCTTTTCAAAATAGATCTGACCCTATTTTCTCCCTACACACACCTTAAAACCTCCTCAGTAGCTTCCTATTGCTCTTAGAATAGAGGCCAGAATCCTTAGCAAGACCTCTAAGGCGATATCTTATAACAAACCTACCTTCCTTTCCTTCCTCATCTAAAAACTGAATGCTTTCTACCCACTGGCTTTTTTTCAAATTCTTTAAAGACCCTGGTCTCTCCCATACAACCATAGCACCTGTGCACTCTCTTCATGGAACACTCCCCACATCACCACTCTGCTTAAATATATTTTTCCGCTTTCAAAGCTAAGTTCAGTCATTACTTTCTCCTAAATATTTTTTAACCTTTCTCCTCTATTACAGGCCCTCATACAACAACTAATTTCTCTTAACAGCATTTGTTGTAGTTGTAATTTCCTATTTACTTGTAATTTGAATGGTTGCCTTCCCAACTAGACTGTGAGATCCAAGAGAGCAAGAATTGTGTCTGTTTTTGCTCCTCATTGACTCAGTATCTAGCAGTTTCTGATATACAACAAATTTCTGGTTAACATTCAGTGAATAGAAAGACAAATAAATGGTCTACTAAAAATGTTACCTACTAATAGCTAAAAATGTAATTTTTATAAAATTTGCCCCAGTTTCCTTCAACCTATGGCATGAATTTCCAGTTACATTTCTGTGAATATACAAATGTCCATATGGTCTGCCATATTGCATTTCCTGTCCTGTGCATCGCTTTGTCACTTTGAGAACTTTCCATGTTATTGCCATTTCCTATGCTCCCCCTGTGTGCCTTATTTATTTAGAATTGATCAAGTTTTAAAAAATATATTTTCCTCTCTACTCACCTAGAAGGTTTTCAATCCTTTTGTGTTTCTTTGTATGATTGTAATGAAACTTTTAATATGCATACAAAAATCAAAATTTATAACTAATCAATACACAGTTTTACAATACTTTAATTATCTAGCTTCTATATTTTACACAATTCATGAAATATACATTAATTTTTATTTATTTTTGTCTCACCAAAGTATTATAACTATTATATTAAGTCATTGTCTAAAATTTCTCATGTTTAAAAATTTCTTTGCTCATCATTCCATTGGTATCTCTGACCTTCTCTATGTGTTCAGTTTCCTTTAGGGAAGATGTATGGTGGTAAACTCATTTTACTCATACAAAAATATATTCACCCATACTCTGTTGAAGAATTAGCTGGGTACTAGGTTGAGTGTTGTCTCTAATCAGTTAGAAGATATTTCACTATGTTCTGCCTTCTATTTTTGACAAGTCTGTTGTCAGTCTAAATGTTACTCCTTTTCAAGTATTGTCTGTGTTCTCTTTGGATGCTTTTCAGGCTTTGTGTCCTTTGTCTTTAGTGTTCTGTTGTTTCACTACAATGAGTCCAGTTGTAGACATTTTTGTGCTCCCAGAATAAAGATGTATCTTTCACTAATTCTGGAAAATTCTCAACCATTAGCTCTTCAAATATTCTTTTTCTCAATTATCTTTCTCTGCTTCACCCTGAAATTAATCATATCTTCAAGGAGTCCTGTTTCCTTTCCTGAAAAATTATACTTAGAAATCAACATGTGGGTTGATTCAACTAGATATGTGCTTATTGCTTCTAGATTGTCAATGCTTCTAAGCCCACTTAGCTGAAAATACATACACACGAACACACACACACACACACACACACACACACACACACACACACCATTATTCCTCTACCTACCTATCATTTATCTTATTGGATCTTATGTCTACCTTATACCCATATTACAGGGTTCATTATAGCCCCTTTTTTCTATATTAAATTTATGTTTTCAAGAATTCAAAAACACATGAGACAGAATCAGTCATTCAGAAAATAATCGTTGGAACACTTCCATTATACCTGTGCATAAAATTATAAGATTTCCCTAAGGGCAAGGGGTTGGGATTTTCTTAGCAATAGACCCCCAGTTTTCTCTTTCCCCACCCCTACCTCTCTTGCTGAGACAGTTTTAAAGGATTTTGACACCTTTTTCTGTTGGCCTCCAGCAAATTTTATTATTCTAAACCTATGAATGCTCCAGTGGTAAGAAATCATAGCTCTGCATTAAATAAGTTTTTACAGGTTCTCATTTTTAAGAGAACTTGTAGCATATATATTTTTTTTCTTTTTAATCAGATACTTTTCAACTATGAGCACTGCTATAGATTTTGGCAGAGTCTGTCCCTCATAGGTATGCTTGGACTTGTCTGATGGATACCGTTTTTTCTTGTCTAAGAATTTTCTGTTAAACATCTTGTTTCTATACCTGCAGGGCTGACTGTTGGTATCAAATTAAACAGGTGTTTCAGCCTTAGAACTTGCAAAATGTCAGGATCTGTTTGTTATTGAGAAATTGGAATAACAGGGATGATTGAGTGGTTGTATATTTCAAAAAATCACCTTGAACAACCAAGGTAAACATACAGTAAAATCATGTTCAAATCATATAGTCAAATCAGAGCTGAAAATAATTGCAAATTAGCTTCTGGAGATGAGGAAGTTTTATTTTTAAATAGTGATGGTTAGGCAAAGCACCCTTTCTTGGGTTAGTATTAATTTATGATAAACAGGAAATAAACCAGAGAATTGTACAAATAAACTTTTAGAGCAAACTTTATATAAAAATATTTAAAAAGGACCATATACTTTCAAAGGAAATAAAACCCATTTAGGTATCTTATATTGTGGTAGGTTGAGTTTGTAGAGGGTAGACAGGAAGAGATGCTAAAGGCAATGGGGATAAAAACAGTCAGCAGTCTCAGGGAATGTTGTTTGGGGGAATAAGAGGAATTTCATTACAGGAAAGTGAGAAATAAATACGGATCAAGTGGAGTTGAAGTTGGTAGGTGAAGGAGGGAAGAGATAATCTTAAAATTTAGAGTTGGAAGATACTTTGAGAGCCATGTAGCTCAAGCAATTGAGAAGATGGTTGAGGCTCTTTATCCATGCCATCAAGGGTTGACCAGCATCTGCTTTTATTGACAAAGATCTCATTGTTTTCCAAGGCAGTGGTCTATGGAAATCTCGACTGTTAGAAAGATATTTCTTGAATTGAGTTGAAATCTGTCTCCTTGTGGGCATACAGAACACTCTTAATCCCCCTTTTGTATGACAGCCCTTTTAATATTTGAAGACAGCTGTTATGTCCTCTCCAAGAACCTTGCAGTTTATGAGCAAAAGAGAAATGTGATGTTTACTGGATTGTCAGTTACTCTTGAGATGCAGGGCTCTGAGTGACAGAAATGTTCTTTTGGCTGAAGTTTAGGGATTCGGCATCTCACATCTGCAAGTTGTCATGGTGTTATTTATCCCAGGTTGGGTATAGCACAAGGGGGTATAACTTTGATTTCAGGCTATCTGTAATTGCGAGGCTTGGCAATCTTTCTTCCCTTCCTTTTTTCTCCCTTCTTTTTTTTCTTCTTCCTTTCCTCCCTCCCTTTCCCTCTCTTCCTCCCTCCATTTCTCCTTTCTTTCCTTTCAAATATTTTTCTATGATAAGAGTTGAATAGCTCAATAGCTAAGTGGTTCAGGCTATGGAGTCATTTCTGGATTTTAATTCCAACTTTTCTACCTGCCCAGTTTGTGATGCAAGTTATTTAACCGTTCAAATTACTTAAGCTTTCTTTTTTTAATGGAAAGAGGAGAACTTCTATCTTAAAGCATTAATATCTGGCTTAAATGGAAAAGATATATGCAAAGAGCATCTGATGAAAGCAGTCATGAAATGGTAGGTCATTCCATTCTTGTAAAAAAAGAAAGCAATGAAAAGTGTCTACCATAGTCAGTAAATAAATAACTGTATGTATTAATCAGGATTCTCCATATGGAAATAGGATCCATATACATATGGAAAAAGATTTATTGTAAGAAATTGCCTCATGATTACAGAGGCTAGGAAGCCCCCACAATTTGCAGCTGGCAAGCTGGACACCCAGGAGAGCTCATCCTGTAAGTTCCAGCCTGAACACTGGCAGGTTCCATATCCAAGAAGACCAGTGTTGCAGGTCTAGTCCAATGTTACAGCTGAAGGCAGCCAGGCAGGAGCAGTTCCCTTTTACTCAGCCTTTTTGTTCTATTCAGGTCTTCAGTCAGTTGGTTGAGGGCCACCCACATTAGGGAGGGCCATCTGCTTTACTTAATCTACAGATTCAAATGTGAATCTCATCCAAAAACACAGACACACTCAGAATAATGTTTAACCAAATGTCTGGGCACTGCGTGGATTAGTCATGTTGACACAAAAAATTAACCATCACTATGTAATAGATTTCTCAGAAGTAAGAAGTTCTGCCAGTGCCCAGCTGGTGTGGCTTAGTGGTTGAGCATCGACCTATGAGCCAAGAGGTGGCTGGTTCCATCCCCAGTCAAGGCATGCCCAGGTTGTGGGCTCCATCCCCAGTAGGGGGTATGCAGGAGGCAGTCGATCAATGATGTTTCTATCTCTCTATCCTTCTCCCTTCCTCTCTCTCTAAAATCAATAAAAACATTTTTTAAAAAAGAAGTTCTGCAAAGAAAGATAAAACAGAGTCAGAGAAGAGAGTGATGGGAAGTGCTGTTTTAGATTGGTAGTCAGCCGTCAGGGATGCTATGAAAGATAAATCTATTCCAAGGCTGGATTAATGAATACTAAGTTCACTCTGATGGATGTGAAATCAGACTCCTGCTCCCCATCTGCTAGATGGACAAATTGTAACATGAATCCAACAGGTAATAGTGGCCATCCATTATGTGAGGACATCTTCTATGGTATTGGTAGTGTGGTATGATGGAAAAGGCATATTGGACCAAACATTTAGAAGTCCTGATATCCAGTTCAGGCTCTGCCAGTAACCACTAAGCCATTCACTTGTCTGTCTGAACCTCAATTTCATTTTCTGAAAAAATGAGAACAATTAATGGCTCTCCACAAAAATGTTGTATTAGATGTGCCAATGTATTTAAAAAAACCACACACCCTTTTAAAACCATTAGCTTTAAAAAAAATCCAGTGATGCAGCTAAAGCCAATTTTGAGAGCGAGCTCTTGGTTTGAAAACTTGGAACTTAAGTGCAAAATTGTTCTGTGACCACAGTTTTCCTTCAGATGTCTTGGTTTATGAATGGTATACCTAGATATTTTGCTAGTAGCATAGAAAAAATAATCCAGAGCCACTAAAAGAATCAGACTAATGCTGGGGAAAATTATTGTGAGGTTGTTCTGATTGTATATTAAAATAACGTGAGTAAAAATAGTAAATGCTCGCCTTTCATTTAGCTTTGCCTCCAGCATTGGAAAAGTATCAAGGAAGATAGGCAAAGCCGATACCAACTCCCTGATCCCTAAATAACTGTAACCCACTTTCCCAGTGGAGTCCTGGAGCTGGAGAGACCACATTTAATTCAGCCATCATGGTCCATTTTTCTAGGGCCCTGCCAGGCAGATGAATTACTATGTAAGAAGAGGAATTCGTTTTCAACAGCACAGTTCAATGTAGTTCACATTCATTGATGAGCTACATGCCAAGAGCTGAGCCAGACAAAAGGGATCAGAAGAGAAAACACAAATTTCTTACCTCTCAAGCTTACCTCTTACCTTTCATAGTCCGGGAGATAGGAATGGAAACAAATCGTAATAGTCCAGGTGCTGGTACAACAAAACAGGTACAAATGCAGAAGCAGTTAAAGAGAGGCAGGTGAGCTTGAATATAATGATGCACATAACTTTCAGATATAGAATGTTGGCACATGGTTAACTTTCCAAAGCTGCCTCTTCATGCACCTCAGAAGGTAGAATATAATGGGAATAATTCCTTCCAAATGTTATGATGTTTGTGTTGTAGCCTGTATATTGGATGCTCTCCTTTGACTGCATTCAGCGGCTTAACTTTTTATTTATTTTTTAACACTACCTGTATTTTCAGAATTGTCTTTTGCTAAAGACCACATACAGCCCTAACCGGTTTAGCTCAGTGGATAGAGATTTGGCCTGTGGACTACAGGGTCCCAGGTTCGATTCCGGTCAAGGGCATGTACCTTGGTTGTGGGCACATACCCAGTAGGGGGTGTGCAGAAGGCAGCTGATCGATGTTTCTCTTTCATTGATGTTTCTAACTCTCTATCCCTCTCTCTTCCTCTCTGTAAAAAATCAATAAAATATATTTAAAAAAAGACCACATACAGTCACTTTTTCAGATCTCTTCCATTTTACTTGTATCCATTTGAGTGTGTTTATTTAGTTCTGTATATTTTTCCACATGTGTATGTTTTTGTATCCACAAACACAGTCAAAATGCTGAACAATTCTATCACCATAAATATCTGTATGTTGCCTCTTTAAAACCACATCTATCTCCTTCCCACCCTCCATCGTTAATCCCTGACAACCATGAATCGGTCCTCAATTTCTAAAATTTTTTTTTTTTTTTACTTAGAAGGTATTATATAAATGGAATCATGGAGTAGGTAATCTTTTGGGATTAGCTCTTTTCTCTCAGGTGTGTGTATTGGTAGTTCTTTTGTTTTTATTACTGAGTAGTAAGTAGTACATGGTATGGATGTTTAACCATTGACTTTGAAGGACATCTAGACTTAGATTTTGGCTATTATGAATCAAACGGCTATGAACATCTGTGTACAGTGTGTGTGTGCATGCGTGTGTGCATGTGTGCGTGTGTGCATGTGTGTGTGTGCGTGTGCGTGTGTGTGTGTGTGTGAATGTAAGTTTTTATTTCTCTGGAATCAATGCCCAAGAGTGCAATTGTTTGTTTCTATGGTAATTTTATCGTATACTTTTTAAAAGAAACTGCCCAACTGTTTTCAGAGCAGTTCTACCACTCTGTAGTCCCATGAGCAATGTCTGAGTGACCCAGTTTCTACGCATACTTTCCAGCACTTGTTATTACTGTTTTATTTTTAGCTATTTTGATAAGTGTGTACAGTGAAAACTTATGGTGGTTTTAATTTGTACTTTCCTGATAGTTATCAGTTTGAACATCTTTTCATGTGCAAACTTGCCATCTGTATATCCTCTTTTCTTCTCTTTTTTTTTTCTTAAAAGTTTTTTAGTTTTACTTACTACATTTAAGTTGATTATCCACTTTGAATTAATTTGGGTATAAAGTATGAGGTTTTGATCAAATTTATTTGTTTGTTTTCATGTTGCTCCAGCACTGTCTGTTCAAGTATTTTGCACATTTGTCTAAAGCTATATTTAGATTTAAAATCAGGTAGTTGCGCGTATTTGTATAGGTCTGTTTTTGGCTTTTCTATTATTTTCTATTGATGTATGTGCTTATCCCTCTGAAAAACTAGACCTTACTGAGTACTATATCTGTATAATTAGTAGGCTAAATATCTGGTAAAATAATTCTTTCCACTTTATTCTTCTTTTTCATGATTGTTTTAGCTTTTCCAGGGTCTGTGCCTTCCCATATAAATTTTAGAAAAAGCTTGACTATATGTAAAAAAAAAAGTCTTTCTGAGGTTTGGTAGGAATCATATTAAACTTATAGATAAATTTGGAGATAATTGCATCTTAACTATGTTCAGCCTTCCAATCCATGAACATGGTAATCCTATTTATTTATTTGTTTATTTATGTCTTTTTTAATTTCTTCTATCAATAGTGTAATTTTCAGCACACAGATCCTGCAGATGTTTTAAGTATGTACCTAAATATCTCATTATCTTTGGAGCACTTATAAATGGTATTAAAGTTATCTTTTTTTCAGTTGAAAGAGCACAAATTGTATATTACTGTGACCTTGATTTTTCTTATTACTATGATACCAGTGTAGTTTAAATTCTCTTCATTCATTTATTGGCTATATATCTTTCTTATTCTGTAAATTTTTATTTCTGTTTTTTAAAATATATTCTTGATACTGTTCTTCTTAGGTTTTTTTATATTGTACATGTCTTCTCCAGTTGGAACTTGTCTTTATATATTTCTTAAGGTTTTTTTATGAGCCACTTTCAAAATTGTAATATTAAATTTGACAGTTTTCTAATTTATAGTCAATTTTATCTTACTTTGGAACTATATAGAATTTATATCTCTAAGTCAAAATGACTTGAGTGAGCTGAATAGACAGAATATTTTTATTGGAAAATTTTTGAAATAGATAATACCTGTTTCACAGTCCTCTTCTACATAAAGAAAGATTTCTAAGACCTTATCTTCAGTGTACCCAAACAAAAAAGTGAAATAATATTCCCAATAGTTTTAGAAAAGAAAGAAAGCTACTCTCAATTTGAGGCAAGTTTCCCTATTAAAAATGAGAGAAACAGATTCTTAATGCTTCATCAAACTTCAATTTTCCTGATCATTTTTTAAAAATAAATTTTTATCCCATGATTTCTTGCAGTATTCTGTTTTAGAATATTTTGGTCTGATACAGTAGGATTGTATCCCAAATTGATGGTGGCTTTGTATTTGGTTATTAAAGAAGGGAAATATGTTGCCTTAAAATGTAATATATCAACTTTGGATTGAGCTGTACCATATAGCTTCCATATGAGTATCTGAGTATTTCATTGGCAAATATATTTTTCCCCATCTGGTAAAAGGATCTAGATATTCCATGTATATTTATGTCTGGGGAAAAAATCCAAGATCTTTTTAGCAAAAATATGGCCTGCTAGGTGCAGAGATATAGATTAAATTGCCTACCTGTGGTCGGCAAACTGCGGCTAGCGAGCCACATGGTGCTCTTTGGCCCTGTGAGTGTGGCTCTTCCTAAGCCTTAGGAGTACCCTAATTAAGTTAATAACAATGTACCTACCTATATAGTTTAAGTTTAAAAAATTTGGCTCTCAAAAGAAATTTCAATCGTTGTACTGTTGATATTTGGCTCTGTTGACTAATGGGTTTGCAGACCACTGGAGCCCAATCATAGTAATTCAACTCTTTTTCTCTCCAGGAAAAAATATTCCATTTATTTATGAATACTTATACATTTTGGGTTTTATTACATAAATTATATTTCAAATATTGTTTTATAATCATTTAATGTTAGAAAACAAACTGGGGATTTGTTGGGCAATTTTAAGAAGTTGGCAAGACACAAGGAAACACACAAACACACACACATACACACACACACACACACACACACACAATTCATGATCTCCAGTCCTAATATGAAAATTCAGCGAAGTTAGTTTTTTTTGGAAACACAACCTACAGTATGAAGGAATGCTACTAAAGATACTAACAATACCCTGTAATTTTGAAGAGTTTTTAGACACAGTAAGAGTATTTTAGCATCTTCGTTCTGTGTGCACGACAGTGGTGGTTTTCACCTAGTCAAGCATAGACCTACCCTGTATATTAGACAGTCTTTTCCTTTGTTGCAAAGACAGCTGTTTGCCCTTGGCACCTTGCCCATAATCACTGCAGGCTGGGGCTTTCCAGCCCCCGGGCATCCTGTTCTAAATCCCTGTTCTGAGACCTATGTGAGCCATTTAAAAATCAATTATTGAAATGATTTTAAGGGACAAAATCTTATTGCCATAGAGACACAATACAGTAGTCCCCCTCATAGGCTGTTTCACTTTCTGTGGTTTCAGTTACCTGTGATCAACTGTGGCCCAAAAATATTAAGTGGAAAATTCCAGAAATAAGCAATTTATAAGTGTTAAATTGTACACCATTCTGAGTAAGTGAAGAAATCTCCCACCTTTCTGTGACATCTTGATCCTCCCTACTCCAGTCTTGAATCATCCCTTTGCCCAGTGTTTTTATTTTTATTTATTTATTTATTTATTTTTTTAAATTAAATCTTTATTGTTCAGATTATTACATTTGTTCCTCTTTTTTTTCCCCCCCATAACTCCCCTCCTCCCAGTTCCCGCCCCACCCTCCGCCCTCACTCCCCACCCACTGTCCTCATCCATAGGTGCACGATTTTTGTCCAGTCTCTTCCCACATCTCCCACACCCCTTTCCCCCCCAGGAATAGTCAGTCCATTCCCTTTCTATGTCCCTGATTCTATTATAATCAACAGTTCATTCTGTTCATCAGATTATTTATTCACTTGATTCTTAGATTTACTTGTTGATAGATGCATATTTGTTGTTCATAATTTGTATCTTTACCTTTTTCTTCCTCTTCCTCTTCTTAAAGGATACCTTTCAGCATTTCATATAATCCTGGTTTGGTGGTGATGAACTCCTTTAGCTTTTCCTTATCTGTGAAGCTCTTTATCTGACCTTCAATTCTGAATGATAGCTTTGCTGGATAAAGTAATCTTGGTTGTAGGTTCTTGGTATTCATCACTTTGAATATTTCTTGCCACTCCCTTCTGGCCTGCAAAGTTTCTGTTGAGAAATCAGCTGACAGTCGTATGGGTATTCCCTTGTAGGTAACTGAGTTTCTTTCTCTTGCTGTTTTAAGATTCTCTCTTTATCTTTTGCTCTTGGCATTTTAATGATGATGTGTCTTGGTGTGGTCCTCTTTGGATTCCTTTTGTTTGGGGTTCTCCGCGCTTCTTGGACCTGTAAGTCCATTTCTTTCACCAGGTGGGGGAAGTTTTCTGTCATTATTTCTTCAAATAGGTTTTCAATATCTTGCTCTCTCTCATCTTCTGGCACCCCTATAATTCTGATGTTGGTACGCTTGAAGCTGTCCCAGAGGCTCCTTACACTATCCTTGCATTTTTGGATTCTTTTTTCATTTTGCTTTTCCGGTTGGGTGTTTTTTGCTTCCTTGCATTTCAAATCATTGACTTGATTCTTGCGCTCCTCTGGTCTGCTGTCGGGAGTCTGTATAATATTCGTTATTTCAGTCCGTGTATGCTTAATTTCTGGTTGGTTCCCCAATATAAGATCGAGGGTCACATTAGTTTTCTTGTAGATCTCATTAAGTTTATCGGCGGCTTCTAAACAGTTCTTGAGAGACCTTAAAAGTGTGGTTCTGAACTCTATATCTTCCATTGACAATTTTGTCCTGTTTCTTTGTCTCCGCATTTTGTTATGCTTCCTTGGTGCACCCCCTAGTGGTCTTTGTTCGAAGTCTTATAGTTAAATCTTGATTGTTGTAGCTAATTCCAGGGAGGGTTTGACCTCCAGGCCAAGTGGCTATGAGAATCAGCTGTGTCAGCAGTGAGAGAACTTCTGTCCTCTAGGGAGGTGCTAATCTGGCCTTTGCCTGAGGCTATCCGGCAAATGCCTCTGTGCAGGGCTTGGGCGGGGCGGGTCGAACAGGATCAACAGGGTGGGCCGGAGAGAGCAGTTATGGCGGCTCTCAGTCCTGTCCCCAGGGGCTCTGCCTCTCTGAGTCCCAGCACCCGCTGCAAAGCTCGGAGAGAAAGCTGCACTCGCTCTGACCGAAGCCAGACAGTCCCGCTTCTCCCGTTTGAGTCTGGGTCCCTAAAGACTCGCCCGTATCTGGAGCTCAGAGTCTGCGACTCCCTCCTGAATGAAAACGCCAACCGCGCCCTCCGCTGCCAGCCCGCTCCGCGCACTCCGCACCTCAGAATTTGACTTCAGCACTGCGCCTCCTCTGAGTGTCCGTATGCGTTTCTCTTTCCTCCTAGTTGTAGGACTTCCACTCAGCCGGCGTTCCTGTGGTTCTGGGTGATGTCCCTTCCGTCTTTTGGTTTCACTTTTGAAGTAGTTGTTCAAAGCAGCAAACTCCGGCGTTAACCTATGCCGCCATCTTGGTTCTCCCTGACCACTGTTCTCCCTTTGCCCAGTGTTTTTACACTGTACATGCTTCCCACCTGTTAGTCACTTAGTAATCAATTAGGTTATCAGATTGACTTTCATGGTATCAGCATTGCAGTGCTTGTGTTCAAATCACCTTTATTTGATTTAATAATGGCCCCAAAGTGTAAGAATAGTGATGCCAACAATTAGGATATGCCAAAGAGAAGTCATAAACTTTATCATAGGTATGAATGTAAAGGAAGAAACATATATGTGTGTGTGTGTGTGTGTGTGTGTGTGTGTATAACATATATATAATACATATTACACACATATAACATATAAATGTGTGTGTATATATATATATATATGTGTGTGTGTGTGTATATATATTAGAGGCCCAGTGCACAAAATTTATGCACAGGTAAGGTCCCTAGGCCTGGTCGGCAATCAGGGCCGATCTGTGGGGTGACTGGCGGGGCGATCGGGGGGCCCCCGCTGGCACCCGCCTTGGCTGGCTTGGGGCCTACAGGCTGGGGGCAGCTCCTGTGTTGAGCGTCTGCCCCTCGTGGTCAGTGCACGTCATAGAGACTGGTTGTTCCACCGGTCATTCTGCCGTTTGGTTGATTTGCATATTAGGCTTTTATTATCTAGGATATATACTATTCGTGGTTTCAGGAATCCACTGGGGGTCTTGGAATGTATCCCCCATGGATAATGGGGGACTGCTTTGAGCACAAGAATTTGAATCTGAAGAAACTCTTGGGCCCTTTCTACTTTTTTCTTCCCCAAACCATTCCTACGTTAGCACAGGTCTGTGTGCCTTTCTTAGGCTAAATGCATGGCCCTGACTTTTCCTTGAGTCCAGGAATCCCTCATTTCTCTTCTCCTGTCACTTCCTCCAGCTTACTTATCAGAACAGGAGAGCTGCCTCTGCTTCCCGGCCGTCTTCCCCATCTCTGCTTACTCTATCGCACTGGTGTTGCTAAGACATTTCCTGGAAAGAATCTGTAGGCTGAAACCAAAGCTGGATGATTTTGCACAGACATTACTTTCTCAAATATGCAGAAGGCTCGTGTTGCCAGGATGGTGTGAACCTGCCAGTGCTTTGCTATTTCCAGAACACTGGCTCTGCAGGCAGCCAGCTATTACCATGATTTTTGCCCAGTGAAAATGCATTTAAGGGAAGGATTGTAAAAATATGGTTGCCTTAATGGGAACTTTATTATATTCTTAGCACTAAGTTATTTGAAGGACATGAAAATAGACTCACTCTTTTTAAAAGTTCCAACAGTAACACAGGTGCTTTTCTGGTTTGTACTTTGCAGAAGTGAAATTTTTCTGTCAAACTCCAGCAATTGCTGATATTGTAATCCTGGTTGATGGTTCATGGAGCATTGGAAGATTCAACTTCAGACTGGTTCGGCTTTTCTTGGAAAACCTGGTTACAGCGTTCGATGTGGGCTCAGAGAAGACACGGATTGGTACACCTTCTACTATTCATAGCAGTCAACTGTCAATGTAAAACTTTGGGGAAGCCTCTTAAGAAATTTCAAAAACTCTTTACAGAGTGACTTTCAGAATTACAGGATCTACTATAGTGGTGTTCCCCAAAATGCAAATTTGGATCAATAGGATATGCCAATTATTTATTCCTACTAATTTTGCTATGACACTGTCATTCAATTAATTATTGAACCTATTTTAATTTTCTGGAAGTCAAAATCTTCTCTAATTATTTTTATTATTATTTTAAAGTTAGAGTTGGCTTAAAAATTTATTAGGTAAAAGTTTTCTTTTTAAAGGAAACAGTCAAACTAGTGAAACATTATACTAAAACAACTGGAAATTGGAAATAATTTTATAGTACAAGATAATCTTTGTCACATTAAATCTAGCTGAGATAAAAAGCAAATAAAAAAGTTTAAAATCTTTAAGCAACATGTTCACTTTATTGCAAAAGTCTCCTAGTTTTGCTTTTAAATAGCCATTAAGGAAACTCCTTTCCTTTGAGAATAAAAACCAACATATAAATCTAGACCTTTTATCTACAAACATAATCCAGACTTTAAAAAAACCACATGCTAAGTACCTAATACTTAAAAAGTGGTCACTTCCAGATGGCTATAAAATAGATACATTTCCTCAGCCCCCAGATAATTAATTCTCTCGATTAATTCCTTAAATTAATGCCAGGAATCCTCTTCCTCTCCCTCCCCTGCCCCTGCAGGAATCCTTCTTGAGAGTACATAGTGAGGTGGGGGAAAAAATGTTGCAAAGATTAGGCCGTTCATCATTTTAGTTTCTGGAATAGTCCACTACCTTTGAGTAAGCAATCATTTCTGGGTGGGCTTCCTTATTTTTCTTACCCAGGTCTTGCACAGTATAGCGGTGATCCCAGAATAGAATGGCACTTGAATGCCTTCAGTACAAAAGATGAGGTGATCGAAGCTGTCCGAAATCTGCCATACAAAGGAGGAAATACCCTAACAGGTATGTTTTGTTCAGTCCACAACATATTTTGCGGAAGAATAGTCTTATTTCTTTAGTCGGCCTCTTTGTAAGACTTAGCATAGTGCTTTTTTAAACCAAAGGAAGTCTTTATTTCTCCTATCCTGTCACTTCCTCTAGCTTCTAAAGTTCTCCGATGGTTCTTTTCTCAAACTCGGCTTCATAAGTTAAAACCCAGACATCTCATTGCATATGAATAGAGTGTCCCAGGAGGGGCTTGGTTGACCTAGAAGGAAATGGCATAGTCTCTGAGGCTGACAGCACTCGTAGCTGTTTTAACCATTGTGAGTCCCTTTTCCTCCCTCTCTTTTCACCTGTTTTCTCCTCCAGCCACCCTGTCAATGAAATAAACACAAATTACTACCTTGTATTTCAGGAAGGTATTTTCTTGGCCCTTATTCTGCAATCAGTAGCTATCATGAAAATATTTGCGGATCTTTGGCTCACTGATATTTTTAATAAATGAAGAATGTGAGAATATTTAGGTGATAATTATCTTAGCCACAAGGGGTTATCACAGGTTTTACCCTTACTGCACATCCAATATATATGCTCAATTAAAATACATAGATGTTGTCATTGACTTTTAAGGAAACCACTGAAATCCTGACAATTGCTTTGCCAATCTGAGGCATAATCTAATGGGTATTTTGTTCATACAACTAAAAAAATATTTAACACAAATTCTATAAAAAATATTGCAGCATTTCTTATTTTTTCTCGGTGAAAAGTGTCACATTCAAAAGGCAGGGGTTCAGTTTTCTTTGAGATCTTCCCCCACTACCTCTAAGATAGAGAGATAGGAAAGAATTTTTGGTTTTATAGGCCATCATTAGCAAAACTGAAAGTGTAGAGATAATATTTGGAACAGACACTATTGTGCAGGGATTCTTGCTTTATTCTAACTTATAAAGGTTTACATTTTCGTGTACACAGATCTGTCATGTCCATGGGCCACGAATTCAATGTTCGTTGTAAATGCGAATTTCTGAAATGATGCAGTGGTCAGTTATTTGTATTGCCTCTCTTCTGGTGGAGTTGAGTTTTTCATCCGATCTGTCAAGGAAGAGGTTGTTGTAAAAATGAAGGTGAAAGTTTGCATCTAATAAAAATCCCTTTAGTTCCATAAGTTACTCATCTTGTGGTTACACTTTGCAGGACTGGAAGGGTTTTTATTAGAGGTGGTTGGTTTGTGTTTATTTTTCCTTGTTTTCTGCCAGGTCTTGCTTTGAACTACATTTTTGAAAACAGCTTTAAGCCAGAAGCAGGAGCAAGGACTGGAGTATCCAAAATTGGCATCTTAATCACAGACGGGAAATCCCAAGATGATATTATTCCACCATCCAGGAACCTTCGTGAATCTGGTGTGGAACTGTTTGCCATAGGTATGTGTTACTTATAGTTCTGTTTCAACAATGGGGACAGACGCACAGCCACTTAAAAATAATATTTAATGCAAAGTGCACTTCATGGAAAGCCAAGAGACCTATACATTTTCTAGTCCTGACTCTCATCACAACTAGTCATATGATCTCAGCCCTACAACCTACATTTAAAATGGAAGTGATGGTAACTGTTTTGTGCCCTATAGTGTGAAGACCTCTAAGGCGAGATACCATATGTAAAGTGTTGTGAAAAGTATAAAGGACAACGCTTAGGTTCATACTTATTACTTTTTACCAGTCAGGACTTTTCTCTTTAGTATCTTGTTATAGGCTCTCTCTTTCCTGGTGGCATATGGAGAAACAGTTTATCATTTTCAAGTAATTAAGGTCCTGCAGTTATTTAAAGAAAGCACAAAGTTCCAGATATGCAGTATTATTTCTCTGAAGCTCTTTTTAAGGTATTCTTGTGGAAAAGAATATATACTAGTTTATATCTATATATTCACACATGCAGAATAACTGCAAAATACTTAGATGATGCAACTTTGCTCTTGAGGAAAATGCTTAAATTTTCTTTGGCAGTAGGTGGGTCTTCTATTTCATCGAGACTGACAAAACAAAAACAAACCTAAATCTAGACACAGTTCTTCTGGCCCATTCCTAGATTTGCTATCAAAATGTGGTTTATAGAATGTTTCATTCAAGAAGTATTTGCTTATCTGCTGTGTGCCAGGCATTGTGGGTGGGTGCTGGGGCACAGAGATGAGGAAGGCTCTGTTCTTACAAAATGAGCCCTTCCAAGTCATGGTGACATCTCCTCTCTTTCTATGCTATTTGCAACAAACTACTTTGCTATTTGGTGTGTGTGTGTGAGAGAGAGAGAGAGAGGGAGGAGAGAGAAAGGGACTATCTTCCCTAGAATAGTTTCATATCTATAAATTCAAATTTGTTGGTTTTAACTAACCAGCATGAAAAGCATGGCTGATATTAAGCTCATTGCTTCAGTATGCACTAATGTGATTTTGTTTTTGTGGATCCAGATCCAACTGCACATTTTAGAAGCTATTGTAGAAGTCCTTCAGGCAAGAAACATCAGACAGATTGATTTAATTTTCATTTTTTATTTTGCAATCATTTTCCCCAACAAAGGAAATCCCTTCAGAAGATGTAAACTGATGGGGGAATTCATTCATGTGTTTATTCTCCATTTTGTGGTCTTGTTCATAATGAATGGATGAGTTTTTAAACAAAACTTTAAGTGAATTCAGATGTGATTTGAACTTTTTTTTTTTTTTGGAAACTACCTGAAAACCAGTAGTATTTATTATCCTATGACCCCCTAAAGCAAATAGGTGAGAAACAACCAATGCTTTGTTACTCAGTGTGTTGAGGTTGGAAGATGAATTCAATGGCATAGCCAGGCCTCTAAGAAGTAATTCATGTTGCCCCAAGTAATCACTCTTCCTTTCTTCCATAGTACCTCTTTTAACACCCTTAGATTATTGCAATGTCAGAGGTTTATAAAGAAACTAGAGGCCTGGTGCATGAAATTCATCCAGGGGGGGGGGGGGCGGCGTGTACCTCATCCTGGCCTGCACCCTCTCCAATCCAGAACCCCTGGCTCCTAACCGCTTACCTGCCTGCCTGCCTGCCTGATATCCCCTAACCACTCTGCCTGCCTGCTTGATGTTCCTAACCACTCTGCCTGCCTGTCTGATGGCCCCTAACTGCTCCTCTGCCGGCCCGATCGCCCCTATCCGCCTCTACCTGTCTGGTCACCCCTAACTGCCCTCCTCTGCCAGCCTGATCGCCTCTAACCGCCTCTGCCTCGGCCCCCGCGACTGTGGCTTTGTCTGGAAGATGTCTGGTCTAATTAGCATATTTCTCTTTTATTAGTATAGATGCTCCTTGTTTGTTGAAGCCTGGGGAAGATAAATCTACCTTGACACCCATAAGAACCAATCCTGTGCCTTCCTTTTTTTGTTTCTAATTTCATTGGTAAATATTTACTCATTTTAATGTGAGTCTTCTGAGAGGCAGCACGATATAGTAGTTCAGAGCATATGACTTTGGATCTAGACTGCCTGGCTGAATCCCAGGTGTACACTTCCTGGTTATGTTTCCTTGAGCAAGTTAATTAACCTCTCTCTGCATCAGCTTACACATCTGTATAATGGGAGAAACAATTGTGCCAAACTTATAGGGTTGGTTGTGAGGATTAAATATGTTAATATTCATAAAACACTGAAGCATTTGGGGCAAAGTAAGCACACTGTTAAGTGTTAGCATCCACTGCTAAATTAGAGACTGGAGAAGTTGCATGAGGGTGGAGGGTTTTCTGTATCACTGTACTTCCTGCTGTATTCTAAACACTCAGCATTGCTCTTGACCCACCATAGCAAGGGAATTCAATAAATATTGTGGAAGAACCAGAGCTTCCCTATTTGCAATGGTTACTAGCCAGTCTGTGTATTTGTGTATGTTAATCCCCCCCCAAGCTGTCTCTTAATACTATATAATAATAATAATAATAATAATAATAATAATTATATATTATTTTTATTATAGTAATCTCTGAATTTAAGTAAATGTGTTTTATAGAAATTTAAACCGGAAGTTTTGATAGTTTAGAATACTGGTTTCATTACTATTGCTTATGCAATATTCATGCAATATTCAGAAGTTAGTTTCATCAATACGTCTTTAGGGTAAGACATATTGAAGAAAATGAAGCTCGCCCCTAGCCGATTTGGCTCAGTGGATAAAGCGTCGACCTGCGGACTGAATGGTCCCGGGTTTGATTCCAGTCAAGGGCACACGCCTGGGTTGTGGGCTCAATCCCCAGTGTGGGGGATGCAGAAGGCAGCCGGTCAGTGATTCCCTCTCATCATTGATGTTTCTATCTCTCTCTCCCTCTCCCTTCCTCTCTGAAATCAATACAAATATGTAAAAAAAAAAAAAAATGAAGCTAAACCATTTAACAATGATTCTGAAGGTGACTTTTGAAAAGCCTCAGCCAGGAGAGATGTGCCTCTTGAAGCAGCAGATACTTTGATTGCAGTGAGACTGAGGGGCTCAGGTTGGGGACAGTGCTGTTGCTTTTTCAAATGGGGCATGGATGTCGCAACCCTCCCTGTTGTCCTCCTTGCAAGGGGTGAAAAACGCGGATGAGAACGAGCTGCAGGAGATCGCCTCTGAACCCGACAGCACGCACGTGTACAATGTGGCCGAATTTGACCTGATGCACACGGTGGTGGAGAGCCTGACGAGGACCGTCTGCCTCCGGGTGGAAGAACAGGACAGGGAGATCAAAGGTACACAGTGACGGAGAGCAGTCGTTCTGTGCACATGGGGATTGCGCTGAGCAAAGGTCTGCCGTGGGTTAGGAAAATTCTTAACCATCTTTCATCTCGACTTTCTAAATAGAGACCTCTATTCTCCTAATAGAAATGGGGGTATATTGGTGGGGTGAGGGAGGAATACTCTAACCACTAGATAATTTTCTCCTTTAGACCATCATGTTTGTGTCTTTTAATTAAACTTGATTTTGAGAGAATTGTCCATGTACATGGTTGTAAGAAATAATGTAGAGAGAGAGCCTGTATACTTTTCCAGTTTCCCTCAATGGTAACATATTGCAAGACTGCAGTACAATATCATGGTGTCTGCACTAATACAATCAAAATATAGAACATTTCCATTACCACAAGGATCATGACTATTGTCCTTTTATAGCCACATTCATTCTATCCCTCCCCCAATCTTTCTCTAACACCTAAAAATCAGTTCTCCATCTCTAAATATTTTTCATTTTGAAAATATTATGTAGGTGGAATCATGTAGTATGTAACCTTTGGAGATTGGCTTTCTTTATTAGGGGTAATTCCCTGGAGATTCCTTCAAGTTGTTGCAAGTATTAGTAGCTCTTTCCTTTGAACTGCTGTGTCGTATTCCACTGTATGGATGTACCACAGTTTGTTTAACCATTCCCACATTGAAAGACATCTGAGTTGTTTCCATTCTTTGGCTGTTACAAATAAAGCTGCTCCGAACATTCATGTATAGGTTCTTCTGTGAGCATATGTTTTAATTTCTCTGGGATAAAGTTCAGGATATCATATTGTAATTTTATATTTAGTTTAGTTTTAGTTAAGAAACTGCCAAGCTATTTTCCAGGGTGACCATAGCATTCGATATTTCCACCAGCAATATATAGAATGTCCCAAAAAATGTATGTACACACTTTGAATAATTATAAAGGCAGTGCTTATTAAAATACATTTCATTTTCAAAGTTGAGTTATCAGCTGTTAAAGTGTATATACATTTCTGGGGGCCACCCTATATGAGGGATCCAGTTTCTTTGCATTGTCACCAACATTTATTGTTGCTCCTGTTTTTCATGTTAGCCGTTCTGATCAGTGTGTAGTGATAGCTCTTTGTGGTTTTAATTTGCACTTCCCAGGTGCCCAGTGAAGTTGAACATCTTTTCACGTGCTCATTTTGCATCTGTGATATGCTCTTTGATGAAATGTCAGTTCATGCCTTTTGCCTATTTTTCTAATTGGACTTCTTTAAGTTTAGTTTTAACAGTTGAGTTTTGAGAATTCTTTATTCATATTCTACATACCAGTCCTCTTTTGGATACATAGTTTGTTAATATTTTTTCCTGATCAGTAGCTTGTCTTTTCATTTTTTAAATAAGGTTTTGCAGGGCAAAACTTTTAATTTTGGTGAGGGACTAGGTTGGGCAGCCAAGCAGTAGTTTCCTGAAGAAACTTTTCTGAGCTTCTTAACGAGAGTACTTTAGAATCCAGATTTTCCCACACGAAAAAATCTCTACATGTGGATGCTGATAAAGTATGTAATACAGTTCCTGGTCATAGTTAGTGTTCAGTAACTATGTTCTCCCCTCCCCCAGTGTAATGGTTATTGAAGTCTCTTGGGTAAATGCCCCTAGAACAAGCATGTCAAACTCGCAGCCTGCAGGCCTCATGCCTCATTTATTTGGCCAATATTAGCCTTTGAGTTTGACATGCTTGCCCTAGAGGCTAATAAATCCTAAAGTTCAAGGACCCTGAACTTTACATGTCCCAAGTCTTTTGTAGAATCATTTGCTTTAACATGTACATAACACAAAGTGCTTATAGTGTCTAGTTCATAGTGGATATTCAGTGTGTCGGTTGCTTTTTCTTTTTTTTTTTACTTTTAGATATTGGCCATTTGTTGCAGTCTTCAGTATAGCTACTGGATCTTCAGATGCTTAAAAACACAGACTCTTGTGTCAAGAAGCTTGAGTATCAAACTCAGCTCTGATACTTAATAATTGTGAGACTTGGGCGAGTTAAGTTCATTGTGGCTTGGTTTTGTCACCTGTGAAATGGGAAGAATAATAGTAATCACTGAGAAGTAAATAAAATAATAAAGAACTTAGAAGACTACTTGTAGATATACACATGCTCAATGAATGTGGTGTTTTTTGTATTTTACTATTCTATAGCAATTTCTTTAAGCCAAGTTCCTTAGAGTCAAGGACTATGTTTTATTTAAGTTTGTATCCGCAGAACCTGGTGTAGGGACTGGTACTTAATAGACACTTAAATGTTTTGATGAACAAATGTCGGAATGAATAACTGAATCAGCTTCTCTAGAGATGAAAATCTTAGGGGTGGCATAAAGTCAGTAGTCATTTCTGACTAAGGGGGTTTCCTAGGTGAATAAGAACTAACTGGGGAAGAGGTTCATCTTATGTGTCTCTTTAATTTAGCCTTGGCCCTTGCCACCATTGGGCCGCCTACGGAGCTGATTACTTCTGAAGTCACTGCCAGAAGCTTCATGGTTAACTGGACTCATGCCCCAGGGAAGGTGACAAAATACAGAGTCGTGTATTATCCTACCAGGGGTGGAAAACCAGACGAGGTAATAAGAAGATGATATTTTCAAACCATTATTTTCATTTTCTCAAGTCTTCTACAGTAGAGAAGACAAGACAGAAATGGATATATGAGGTTATTCTGTGATAAGCATTTAGAATTATTTCACTTAAATACGTTTCCACATGTCTGTGTACTTTATTTGCACCTTTTCTTCTCACCTCCATCAAATAACCCTCAGAACTGGTCATGTATCCATTTCTAACACAACTTATTTTAGCTTTTTTTCCCCCTTCTTTTTAAAAATTAATGAGTTCTAAAGCAAAGGAAATCAGTAGTTAGTTATCTGGCCAGAGCTTCCTTTTGCTATTCATGTGTTCTTTCTACTTTGGGAGTGGTCCGAACTCCCTTCCTTAATGAAGTCTGTGTGTTCCAAATTATGTGGTCACATAGTCCTCCAGGGTTTGGAATTTCCTGGACGTTTATGGAGATTATTGCAGTGGAGGAGCCATAAGAAAGCATCTGTGGCTGGCCTTTCTCATGGGTTGGCCAGCACGGGAGAGTACATATTGCCAGATGACTGGATTCTTCCCAGTTCCTACCTTTGATACAGCAATTCACAGGGAATATGTTAACATGTGATGAAATCTTTTTTTTTTTTTAAGTGCTAACCTTTTATTGTCCTAACCCCTGACTAACCTCAGCCCGTTGCACAATTTTCTTCTGGATTACGGCAGGGGATATAATTTTTTTAAGTGTTAGAGAAGTAGATCATGAAGGTTTAAATTATCTTGTCAAAAAATCAGAATTATTCCAATGTTCTATCTTTTTTTATGACTAATATACCTTTTAAATGCTTCCCAAAGCTCCATGGAAAAATATCACACATTAACTGTTATGAAGCAGATGTGATTAGTATAAAAATGACACCATTTCCACTTAGATAGGAATTAATAAGGGAGCTTTGGACATGTTCCATAAAAGGCGCATTGCTTCAGATAGGAATTCAAGGAGAATAGACCGCACAGTGGAAAGAGGATGCGGCACACATAAGAAAACATTTAGTGGAATGTTCTTGCTAGAGGTATTTTTGCTTTTTCATGTTAATTCTGCACATGGGACATTTCATACTCTCATACCTGAACTGCACTTTAAACAGGTGGTGGTGGCTGGCAGTGAATCTTCCACGGTGTTGAAAAACTTGATGTCTCTCACCGAATATCAGGTCTCCGTCTTCGCAGTGTATTCTCACACCGCTAGTGAAGGCCTGCGGGGAACAGAGACCACCCGTACGTATTGGATTCTACCTCACGTCTGATCTTGGATAGCATTGCTGAGGCAGCCCTTCCTAATTTGGAATTCTGCTCAGGTTGTATTGATGGACATCCTGAGTCAAATTCCTAGAAAATAGTTATGCTGTACTGGACCAAGCTATCATTGCATTTTGCAGGGGCTACATACCGGGAGGGATATGATAACACTGTTATGTGTAGGAGAGAGTAACCTTAGTGGTGAAGGGTGCAAAATACATTTATTTACTTAGTAAACAAACATTTAGTGAATGCCTGTTACAAACTAAGCACTGAGCTTAAATTTGTCAGTAGAAGTAGAGAAGGATCTCTGTAGCTCTCTCTCCTGCCCAGTAGAAATACAAGGGCATTATGTTACATCTATTTTCACTTTTTATGCCATTGCAATTAAAACAAGCTTCTGAATACTAGTAATTCCTTACCTGAGCATGATAATGGTCTCTCTCTCTCTCTCTCTCTCTCTCTCTCTCTCTCTCTCTCTCTCTCTCTCTCTCTCTCTCCTGGGAAATGATAATCTCAAAAAACACAGTTATCTACTCATTCAGTTATTGCAAACTTGAATTAAGGTCCTATTACGTGCTCGTCACTATGCACAATTAAAGAACTCTGCCTCTGATAGGACAATGATAACAATATAAACACCACCAATAACTATGTGGTAGGCATTATGGTAATCACACTCCAGTCCAATACATTGTTGGATTTTTCCCTGACAATGATTTTTAAGGCAGCTATTAATAATCCCACTTTGCATAAGTATTTTAGCAACAATTCCTGACCTTAAGGAAGTTTTTGTCTAGTAAGGGAGAGAATGCAAACCAAGGACATGCAATCAAATTAGTGCAATAAACTGCTATAGGCACTCCAATCCAAGTGTGACAGGGAGCTGCATGTTTAAAACAAGTCCTGAACTTGACATTGTGATTGGAAAAGGAGGCAAGGCCAGAGTGTGGAGGGCCTAGGTTCATATTTGAAAACAACATTTCACGGTTTTCATTGGCATTGTTAAAGCCAGGAGCTTGTAATTTATCCTTAATCTCTTTCTCCTACCTCTCAATTATAGCCAGTCTTATTTCTTGATTATTCCATTTTTCTCAAACGTATAGCTACTTAGTCATGCCTCATCATTGTCCCTGATTGAATGTGTCAATGAGTATTTATTCATTCATGTATGTGTTCCTCCAGCCACCCATTCTGTCATTTTATTGTGACTCAACAACTATTTTTAATGGCTGCTGCATGTCAGACACTGTTTGGTGATGGACATAAAACAGTGGTCAGAATAGTCTTCTTGCTCTTGACTGGCTGCCAGGGAAAGGGGCCCATCACTGTAGTGGGATATAAGAAACCAGAAGATATGTCATTCCTGCTTTAAACATTCACCATGCTTACCCTCCCAGAAGGCTATGTGAACAGATTGAAGGATGAAAGTTATCTGAAAAAGAAGCTACGTTTACTTAAGTAGCACCTGGATACTTTGAAATGAGCAAGCACACTGGTAATGGCTGAGCATTACAAAAAGCAATCTCCTCTTGCAGTTGCTTTACCCATGCCTTCTGACCTTGAACTGTACGATGTGACTGAGAACAGTCTGCGGGCAAGATGGAATGCAGTGGCCGGAGCATCGGGATACCTGATCCTCTATGCTCCTCTCACGGAGGGTCTGGCTGGAGATGAAAAAGAGGTAACTACCCGCTGCCACTAGAGTTCTAGAATATTTGACTTTCTTAAAAGAGACATTTTTACTATAAGAATTCCTTGTATAAAATTTAGAAAATTCACATTAAGCAAGAGGGGAAAAAATTACTTGTAATCGAACCACCTAGAGCAGCGGTTCTCAACCTGTGGGTTGCGACCCCTTTGGCAATTGAATGACCCTTTCACAGGGGTCGTCCAAGACCATCCTGCATATCATATTTACATTACGATTCATAACAGTAGCAACATTACAGTTATGAAGTAGCAACGAAAATAATTTTATGGTTGGGTCACAACGTGAGGAACTGTATTTAAAGGGCCAGAAGGTTGAGAACCACTGATAGAGGGAATAAGTTGTTCACAATTAGCATCAAGTCTTTTTAATGCATGTTGAACACAACAAATGGAAATGGTTTTGTACTCTTCTGTTTTCATTTAGGTTATTGTGACTATCATTCCATACCATTAAATAATATTTTATGTCATCATTTTAAACATCTTCATACCTTTCCATTGTTATTTAATCTCATCTTATTGGACAGTTAGGTAATTTTCTGTATAAATATGCTTTTGTGACCATTTTTTTAAACATATAATTTTTATGGTTGATTATTTCCTTAGCATAAAATGCTAGGAATGGAGTTTCTTTTTTCAAAGGGTGTGCCAATCATTATACTAAGCATTACCAAATGACTCTAGAGAAATTGTACATACTTTACATTTCTATACGCAGTTCACAAATGACTGTTTCCCCTATGTACACTGACTTAGGAAATTTTTTAAAATTAATTTGCATGGTAGACAAATGTATCTTATCAATGTGGAGTCTTTCTGCATTTATTCCATTTTAAATGATGAATCTTGGGTTTTTGAATAATTTATTTTAGTCCTCATTTTTAATTCCTAGGAAACATAATTACTATAATATAGATGATGGAGGACTTAAGAGGAAGTATCTATGATGCTTGGGAGTGTCCTGACAGGCAGGTGGACAAGAGAGGGCATTCAGAACTTGTTTAGTTAACATTGTCTAAAATCTGCCTCTCGTGACAGAAATTTTTAGGGCCAAAAATAAGGTGAATCTGAGTGTCAAGAACAGAGCATTGGTGACATGTGCTCTTTTATTTGCAAAGTTTAGACAGCTTTTGGCCATTTGGATTTAATATTTATTTGAATTCCCTTTTGGCAGAAGGCAGACTTAAAAATGATGTTGGAAAGATGTTCAGTCTCGCTAAGAAAGAGACAAATAAAAAAGAAGGGGATACTAGTTCATACTCAATCGATTAGCAAACAATTTTTAAAGTCTGATAATAGTACATCTTAGTGAGCATGTGAGGACACAGAATCACTTATGTAAATTGATACAGTTGCCTTGAAGAATAATTTGAAATATTTCATCAAGTGAAAGATATATACAATTTTTGATGTATTTATAATAGGGAAAAATCAATGGAGAAACTTGCTCTGAACAAAATATTGCAAACAACTGACATGTTCAGCAATAGAGGAATGGGAAATAACAGCATATTTATACAGAAGAATATCATAAAGGAATTAAATAATGTCAACTCTGCCCTTGTGTATCAACATGGATAAGTCTTGAAACATAGTAATATTGATAGAGAAAAAAATTGTAAAAATATTAGGTTGTTATAGTCCACTTGTGTATGTTGTTATATACATATATATTATTATTTACAAACATATACATAATGTGCATAGAAGTAAAAATAAAGGATCAATAAGCTAAATATACCTTAACATTAGGGTGAAGGTGGTGAGCAGAAAGAATGAGAGAGATCTTCTGTTTTATCTGAATATATTAATTATTTTAGGAATAAAATGTGAAGTTAATATGACAAAATGTTGATACTTATTCATTTGACTAGTGGCTACATCAGGCTACATTATAATATTTCCTCTACATTGATGTTATCTATGTTGAGATGTCTCAAAATTAAAATGTTTAATTTGCCAATAATAACCTAGGAAGTTATGTTACTGGACACTGTCTATGGAGATATTTTTCTTTCTTCCAAACCAAAAATAAAACCACCCTGTTATACAGTTGTACTCAGTTGTTACATAATTGAGAATGTTGGCTAGCTTGACTCCAAGGGTCATAAAAATCACGAGAGTCAAAAACAAATTGCCAACTTGGGCATCAAGGTGGGTTGATCTCTTCTGAATCCTGGAAAAGACTTGCAATCCAGGTGGACAGGCCCCTTTGTGGAACTGGGCAACAAAACTGGCCAGCTCAACTGGGTTTGAAGCAAAGACTGGGCCGCTAGCCAGGCGACTGGTTAAAATTAGCCAAGTGCTGAAAGATGCCCACTTGGCGCTGCCTCCAGCATGCTGGCCTGGAGCTTACACTCTTTCTAGAGAACATTTCTGATTCAATTCCACCCACACTCTTCTAGGGACCAAATATTCACACTGTTAGTCTCGCTGCAGTTGCCACTTGTCCAGATGTAAGGAGTTATTCTAAAACAGCACGCCCCGGTATGTTTAGTTTTATATGGTTCCATAGCATCTGTTCCTAATATAAAATGCTGTGACAATGAACAAATTCTGACTGAAGCCTGTTTGATGAAGGGGTTGTGAGGAAACATGCTTATTCTGTGAAGTCTCACCTTTATCCACTTCGACTCTGACCAGCGTGAATAATACACATTGGCCCACAATCCGATAACGTGTGTTCTTTTCAGATGAAAATTGGAGAGACCCACACCGATATTGAATTGAGGGGGCTGTTGCCCAATACAGAGTACACAGTTACAGTGTATGCTATGTTTGGAGAAGAGGCCAGCGATCCCGTTTCAGGACAAGAAACAACACGTGAGCAGTTCCGTCATTCAGATGAAATGCTGTAACAAAAGCCCAGGTCAACAGTGGGATTCTGAATTGGAAATACTGGTTTAGGTTGAAACCTCTTAAGGGCTAATTGTAACTTAAGAAAATGTGTACTTGGGGATGTAAAGTACAGAATAGGGAAGATCGTCAATAATATTGTAATAACCGTGTATGGTGCCAGTTGGGTACTAGACTTACCAGGAGGATCACTTCTGAAATTATATAAATGTCCTACCACTATGCTGTACACCTGAAACAAGTATACAATAATATATAATTTCAACTGTAATTGAAACAAATTTTAACTAAAAAAGAAAATGCATGTTTTATTTAGGGGAAATAAATATATTTCTTCTAGTGTTATTAGTATAAGTCATATGGATGCTAGATCTGAATTTTAGCATCCTCTAGCCACCAGCATCTTTGTAAATCCAAAGGCTAGATCACAATATAGGGAAAAGAACATGGCCTTTGGAATCAAAGCAGCCAAGATGGAAATCCCAGTTCAAGTCATATTTTAACTTGGGCAAGTAATGTAACATTTTGGAGTCAGTAAAAAGAGGACCAATAGCAGCACAGGTGAAAGTACTTAACACACACTCAATATTTCTTTTACCTCCCACTCTTATAAAAATTAACATTTTTTCCATATAATCTTTGCAGTCCTATTTATCTCAGACTATTATTAAAATTAGTTTTTAATTGAGTAATAATTTTGTTGGTAAGTCTAATTTTGGTTCAAAGTACGGAGTTTATAATCTTTTTAGAAAAGGTAAATAAAAAGAAAGGGCAGAGACTTGGGGTCTTGCCCATCCCTGAGCCTTGGGAAGAGGGAACTAGCACAACTTCTACAGTGCTTTTGTCTTTGAGTTTCTATTTGGGAAACATGTATAGACATTTAATGATAAGGGAAGAAGTTTTCTCCCACTTTCATTCTTTGTTAATCAAGGCTGTGTTGTTTTTGCTCTTTGAAGAAAGACAAATGTAATCATAACAGCAAATAATCAAACAACCCACCCCCCACACACACAACTGGGAGAGCTCAACACAGAAGTAAAGAAATGGATTATGCCATAGAGCATCTGATATATCAGTTGTCTTAAGTGAACTTTCCCAATGCCCATCTATCTTTCACTCGGAATACTCAGTTCTTTATATTAAAAAAAATGTGCACGACTCTTTTTCCACCATTAGTAGCTGAATTTTTTATAAAGGTCCTAAAAGCCGATGACCTGGCTACTTGTTCCTGAGACTGGATTTATTAGTTTACTTTTTACTTAATTTTTAATATTTTTATTGAATTTATTGAGGGGTTACGTTGGTTAATTAAATTATATGGGTTTCAAGTATACAATTCTATAATATATCATCTTTATATTGTATTGTGGAGATGGCAGAGAGGCATCACCCTCATTTTACACATAGGAGATTATGGAATGGACAAGTAGAGTGAGTTCGCCAGAATCATATGATAGGTGAATGGGGTAGCTAAGACTTAATTTCAGGTGTCCTGGTTGATCTATTAGGTTGCTTCTTTACACCAGACTATGATAGCATTGACTGGAGAAGAAAGGCACAGAAAATTTACCTAAATCTTACTAATTTCTAAGCATGTGTAATTTATTACTATTCATTTCATACAAGGAAAATTTTTTTATTTGTTTTTTTTTTGTTCTAAGTTATTATCTGGGTGAAAATTTTCATATGTAGGTAGTTCAGAAGCCAAAGATGCTGGGTTTTGGGTGGGTTTTTTTTGTCTATTTTACAAGTTTATTATTTACATTTTTAATTATTTTCTCTTCCATTTACTGCAAAGTGCCCTTAAGTTCACCAAGAAACCTGAGAATCTCCAATGTTGGCTCTAACAGTGCTCGGTTAGCCTGGGACCCAACTTCAAGAAAGGTCACTGGTTATCGAATTGTATATAACAACGCAGATGGCACTGAAATCAATGAGGTAAGCTGTGGAACACAATGTCTGTTTTTCTACTGGTTGTGTATTAGTTTTTTTATGGCTGTGTAACCCACTATCCCCAAAGGTAGTAGCATAAAACAATACTAATTATTTTCTTCCACAGTTTCTGTGGGTCAGGAATCTGGCTTGGATGTGTAGTTCTGGCTTGGGGTCACTCATGAGACAGTGGCTTTCTAATTCCTATACCTGCTGCCTGGTGTGGGAAGACTGGAGCAGCTGGGGGCTGGAGCAGCTCTCTGTGTTTCTAAACAGACTCTTCCCATGACCCATCTTGCATGTCAGCTTTAGGGGAGCTGGTCTTTTTGTGTTGGCTCAGGAGTCCCCAGACATGTGTTCAAAGAGAGAGAGGCAGAGCAATAGTACGTGGAAGCTGTGTCACCTTGAGTTACCTCGAAACAAAAGTCATAGACTGTCACGTCCCTCCGTTCATAGGAGATGACAATTCCCTGATGGATTCAAGATGGGGAGGAACACAGGTGCCATCTACAGCAGAGGCATGTGGGATGGGAGACATAAATTGATGGGGATATCTTGGGAAAATACCATCATCCCCATTGGACTGGGGTGGGGTAGTGTGTATCTTAATAGAAATAGTAAACTAGAAATAATGTCAGTGTTACCCAGTTTATCCCTCTGCTTTTGAGTAAACTGGAATATGAAAAACCTTGGTTCAATGAACTTAAGCTGAAAATGGAATAATTCAAATTTTGTATCGGAAGATACTTTTATATAATAGAGCTTAGTACAACCCATGAAGATATAGTATCTTGTACTCAGAGATTTATACTCTCTAGAAACTCTATCCTTGGCAATAGGTTTTAGAAGAATAGTTAGCAAAGTTATTTTTATTAGTTTTCCTTGTCTTGGTCCAAGAAGCTAAGACAAAGAGGGAAATATGTTGGATTACATCATTTCTGTTTTCTGATCAAATAAAGCAAGTATTTTCATATGCAGAGACAAACTTTTTCCTGTAATTAAATCCAATTAGTATTTTTCAGAATGCACCCTCATACAGGACATTGGGTAATGAATGGGCAATCACGACACATTTGCTAACAATAAGGAAATACAGTTCAACATCTTTCATTCAGTCTTTATAAATCCTAATGGCAAATAATTCTGAAAAAGCTGGGATCATTTGGAATAGTTGCTTTGCTTTGCCTTCTGAAATAGCAAAAGGATTGAAATAAAAACCACTTAAATGTTGGTGATGATGATGAGGGACAGGGGAAGGAGGAGGAGGGGGAGAACAACAGCTAACACATGTTGAGCGCTTACCCTGAGCCCTGTTCTGAGAGTTTTACAGAGAGCGCCTAGTGTGGTCCTTATGGAAAAATGCTGCCAATACATGCCTTGTTAAACCAAGGACAGGAGCCTTCTCAGATCGCATGTGCTATGACAGCGTTTGGGGAAATGTGCAAACAGGAGGGAGACCTGAAGTGTTGCCATTTGAGTTTTACATGAAAGGTCACAGTTAGACTTTGAGAAGCAATTCCAGTTCCCAACAGCAGTGACTCAACACTAAAGCCCAGAGTGGAGCTCAAGTCCCTCGTTCCTCATCACGGACTGTTTCTTCACCTGGCCCAGAGTTTGGCTGAAGTGAGGCTTTTAGCTAGACTGTTTGGAAATGTGTTCTAAAAAATACTTGCATAAAAGTGAGATCCTGGTCATTGGTTATCATCGTCCCAAATTCTCCTACATCTTAAAAGTATTACCAACTAAACCAGTTTCAGAACTTAGTCTAAAACACAAATATGATAATGAACAAAAATCAATGATACCTAAAAGTTTTTATTTGGTGGAAGAAAATGATAGTTAATGCATAAAATATAGTCTGTTAGTATCAAATTTATTAAATAAATAAATATATGTCTGTTGAAAGATAGCTATTACAATTTAAAACAACAGAAAGCAATATGTAAGTAAAGTTTAGAAGAATATGTCCTGAACTCATGTTTTAAATATGGTTTTGTCTTTTCTGCGAGTTTAAATAATGAATCCCTATTGTAAGTAGTGTTTATGAGCATATGGTTTAGAGTCAGAAACACTTGTATTTAAGTCCTATGTACTAGTTGGTTTTCCCATGGGCAAGTTCCTTAACTTTCTGGAGTATCATTTTCCCCATCTTCAATTTAGGGGTAATCATTAGCTACTGTACTAGGTTGCATAAGGATTAAGTGTATGAACGCATGCAAAACTTGCAGACAGTACTCAGACCAGAGTAAACACTAAATGCTAAGAATGACCTATTCTTTTAGGTCCAGATTCAGAAAAAGTTACTATCTTTTTCCCCCCAGTTAACTATCGCTGTGTAACTAATATCCTGGCTAAAATAACGACCCATGATTATGCAACTTGGGTAGGGTTCAGGAGGGACAGCTTGTCTGCTCCATGCAGTGTCAGCTGGGATGACTCCCGTCCTCATCTGGGACCTTGACTGGGCCAGAGCTTCCAAGATGACTTCATTTCCATGTCTGGCATCTCAGCTGGGATGGCTGAAAAGGCTGGGGGTTGGCTCCCCTGTCCAACAGATTGGTCAGGGTTTCAAAAGGATGAAAATAGAAGCTCTTCTCTCCAGGCTTGACACTCTTTCTTTGAGCTGTAATTGATTCTTTAAGAGATGCATATGATTACTAGATTGGCTCTTAAGTTAGAGGAGCCCTTTGTTATCTCTTTTGAAAAGGCTCTTTGTTGCCTCCATCTTAATTTTCATTTACTTATTTTATTCACTCAAAAAACTACAACTCAAATCCAGTAGTGAAAAAGCTGAACAACATTTTGCCCTCAAGTAGCTTACAGTCCATGCAGGAAGTAAACAATAAACAAGTATGTAAGGAAATAAAATCATTTCAAGCTGTGATTGGTGCTAAGAGAGGAAACAAACAAGAATATTGGTAGAGAATAACCCTACCAAGATAGGTGCAAAGAGAAACCCCCTCTGAGGAGGTGAAATTTAAGCTTAGTCTTGACAGGTGAGGAAGCTCTAATTTGAAAGACCTACAGAAATAGCGTCCCAGACAAAATGAATTGCATGTGCAAAGGCCCTGAGGTGAGAAAAACCTCAACCTGATGGAAAGTCAGTGTGACTGGAGTCCAGGGGGCGATGTAAAGTATGATAGGAAAAAACAGCAGCACTCCAGATTAGTCAAAGCCAAGAGGTCATTAAAGGGTGCCTGGTTTTGATTTGGAAGGCAATAGACAGCCAAGGAAGGCTTTAAGTAGGAATGTGACACGTTTTATATTTTGGTAAAAGTCACAGTTGACTGCCATGAGCAAATACAGTGAGCTATTTCACCTTCCCCTTAACCTCAGGTAACATCAAGATTAGTTATTGGTAGTATTGTAAACACCTGATCTCAGTGATATTGCTCCATAATGTCTCTTGAAAACATTTTTAAGTCAGATATTTTTTGGCAGAGTCTATTCTCGGGTAAATAGGTTCATTTCTTTTCTTTTCTTTCTTTTTTTTTTTTTTGTTCAAGATGAGAAGGTCAGTTTAATAAGTGGAGGATCCAGAACACAAATTCATATCCAAAGAATCTAAAACCTTGCTCAGTTCGTGAATTCAAACTATATATTCCTGGCGATAGTTTTACTATTTTTTTTAATTGTTTAAAGTATTACATATGTCTCCTTATCCCCTAATCAGCCCTTCCCTGGCCACTCCCACCCCCCAGGACAAGCCCCCATGTTCGTGTCCATTGGTTATGCTAATATGCATGCATACAAGTCCTTTGGTTGATTTCTTACCCTCTCCTCCCAAATAGGTTCATTTATTCAGTTCCCCAGAGTATCACTAGAGCAAGGGTGCCTTACTGTAAGTACCTACCTTAAAGGGGTTTGTGAGCATCAATTGAGACAATGTATGTACAGTGCTTAGGTGAGAGGCTCCATTTACTTGGTCTCCTATATGTTCCCTGTATGTACCTCAGCAGCCCAAGACCCAGCCTCTCAAAGATAAAGCTGTGTCTATTCTTTGTCTGAGTCTGAGGATGACTTTGCTTAGGTCTCTCTCTCCTAGATCCTGCCCTCATTGCCTCCTACTTTATTTTTTTTTTCTTCAAGGTCTGTTCTTGTTTCTTCCCCTTTCTAACTCTTCTCTTTCTTTACACCCTTGGTCCTTATTTTCAGAACTTCATCCCTTTGTGCCCTAAAGATATTGATACATATTTTCCCCAAAAAGAGAAAGGAAAATTTAAATTATTGACTATTATCGCTCTATATAAAAGGCTAATATGCAAAATGTCCCCTGGGGAGTTCGATCGGGAGACTGGGAGTTCAATTGCTTGCTATGATGTGCGCTGACCACCAAGGGGTGGCACAGAACAAAGGAAGGCCCTGGCCAGCGGCTGTCATCCAGAAGATCCCAATCGGCTTGATCGCCGGCCAAGCCTATGGACCCTACCTGTGCATGATTTTCGTGCATCGGGCCTCTAGTTTTTAATATGCCCATTTCCTGATTCTGTCCCCACATGAATCTCTTATAGGAGGTACTGTGTATTACTTAGTTGGGGAGTCAGCAGAGCCCAGACAATGAAGCCGAAAAACAGCTGCTCCTAGCAGACCAGCCTGAGAACATTCTATATATATGAGCATTGTGCACTTTACTTTCTATATAGTTAATGAGTGGAAATAATATTGGTTGCGAAGATGTCCTGTGAATTAACTGATAGGTAATCTATTGAAGGGTATAAGTTTAGAATGTGTATATATAAACTGACTGGTTTTATAATTCAGTAATTTTTTGTAAGTATTTATAGCTCTGCTGCCAGCCACGTGAACTAAAGACTAATAAAATGATTTCTGTTTCCAGCATTTGAGAGTGTCTGATATATCTATTATGCCTCCTCTCCTTTGCAGGTTGAAGTTGATCCTATTACTACATTCCCTCTGAAGGGCTTGACACCCCTCACAGAGTACACTATTGCCATCTCCTCCATCTATGATGAGGGGCAGTCCGAGCCTCTGACTGCGAGTTTTACCACGGGTAAGTAAGTCTTATTATGGTTTGAAAAGTTTCCAACAGTAACTTTAAATAAACCACAAAATGGATCAGCTTGTTCGATTGTGATCTGAAAGAGATTGCATTTTCATTTGTGTTTATTTTATATTATTATTCACAAACCAACATTCTAGGTGACTAGAATGCATACTGGCTAATTATTTTCCACCAAAGCAAGGAAAGAGAGAAAAGACCATCAAAATTCCAAAGGTCTCATTTAAATGAAAGTATACATTGTTTTCTTCCTAACCTCACATTGTTTCTTTGGTTCTATTAATGTAAACATTTCACAACTTTTTTGCATTCCTATATGCATCTGTTACGTTAAACTTCCAAAATTGCTGATATCCAAAAGCTTTTAGTCCACAAAATGAGAGTTATATACTATTTAACCTAATACATCAATTATGAAAATATATTATAGCCAATAATGTATTTTCATGCAGCCTAAAATATTAATACAAAAATATGAGATGTTTTAACTACTAAAAAAATAGTGAATGAATGGATTATTTTTCTTCTACATATACTCTATAGTCACTCAAAATATATAAAATATTTTTGGCTCCTGGTGGCCACAATTCTATTGTTGACTTTCTGAACTTATGCAGATTGCACATGCAAACAAATGTGAGGTGGTGAGAAGGTAATTCGGAGAGAGATGAGAATTAAGCGGGCCTGAAAAATAATGGTCACCAAAATAAGTTCAGTCATTTCACAAAATCTCCCAAGGGCGCTGCATTTGAGTTGTTCTTCCCTTGAAAATAGGTTGAGAATTTGCAAGGTGTCCTGTCAAAGCGTGTTTCACGTCTCTGATTTCAAATAACAGAAATCAATGATTTCCAATTCATGGGGGATGGGGTGGGGTGTAGTTGAATGTTATATCCCCAATTGTACATCTCAGAAGTGTGTAAGCAGTGAAATAGTGGGAGGTCTAATAACTTATATGTCACTTCCGATGGCAGCCATATGTAAAAGATTAAAAGGATGACGGTTCTTCTCTAGGATTAACTTATTTCTAGAGAGTGTGTTAGGCATGAAAGTGGAATAAAGCCATGGGGAATATAGTTGATGATGTTGTGATGACTATGGTGCCAGGTGGATGCTGGAAGTATGGGTGGGGGGATTGGGGAGAACACTTAAAGCATACGATTGTCAAACCACTGTGCTGTACACCTGAAGCCGATACAAAATACTGTTGAAGGTAGGCTGTAATAAAAAAATTTAAAAAAAAAAAAAAAAAAGTGCATAAAGCGAAAAGGGACATTTCTCAGACCTCTAGGGCACCATTTTGTTAATTTCCTCAAAGTACTGGGAAAATAAATATTGAGTGTGACACTTTTATTTTTTATGGTTAATGAAAAGAGCCAAATAGAGAGCCTAAGAGTTCTGGAAATTACTGGAAAACTCGTCAGGTCTGCTGTGCCCAAGGTCTTCCTGTTTCATCCGGTGGGAAAATGCTGGGAGCGGTGGCAGGAAGGCCACACTGGACTGACGGGCTCCCCTTCCCCGAAGCAAGGGGTCCCTCATAGGGAGCCTTGTCCTCCTGCGGCCCCCAGGAGCGACGGCTTGCTCACCTTCTCAGTTTCCTCACAAAATCTCTTTCCTTGGCTCACAGAGGAAGTTCCAGCCCAGCAATACTTGGAAATTGATGAGGTGACGACAGATAGCTTCAGAGTGACCTGGCACCCCCTCTCGGCGGAGGAAGGGCAGCACAAGCTGATGTGGATCCCAGTCTACGGCGGGAAGACCGAAGAAGTGAGTGGTGGGGAACAGACTGAAAACTCATCCGGAGCGTTTTGTCTGGAAGTGAAGGCCCAGAGTTGGTCTTCCCTTGAAAATAGATTGAGAATCCCAGAAGCAATTCCTTCTTTGCACGGCAGAGAGTTTTATAAACGTCAAATCATATGATTTGAAGTGCATTCTTGCTAGCTCTTTAGTTTTATATTTTATATCTTTTCAGATTCTTTCGCTTTCCTAAGTGACATTTAATAAAACTTCAAAATTCTGCCTTTGAAATATTCCTAGTTTATTTGCTAAGGGAGCTGAAAGGAAGGAAGTCCCTGGTTTGACCTTAAAGCTGAATTCCATGTCCCTAGAGTTCTTTAAGCTTAGTCATTTCTTGCTTACACTTGGGGCAACATTTTTCCTTATTATTATTATTTTTCTTAACTTTCTTCTCTGTTATTCAAATAAAACCGTGTACTATACACTAAATGTTTTTCAGGTCATCATAAAAGAAGACCAAGACTCACATGTTATTAAAGGCCTGGAGCCTGGCACTGAATATGAAGTTTCACTGTTGGCTGTACTGGATGATGGAAGCGAGAGTGAGGTGGTGACTGCTGTTGGGACCACACGTAAGTCTTGGTCTGGTCAAGATGGACATCACCAACTCCCACCATCAGACACCCTCTCACTACACCAGGTTCCCTACCCATCAGCCTTATCCTGGGCTACAGAGGCTTCCATTTCTCGTCTCCCCCTGCCTCCCCGAATTCTTCCTGTATCTTCACCTTTAATGAAACCAATATATAAAGCACCTTTGCATCTTAGACTATTACCACCATAAAGCTGGGACTACGTCTATCTTGTTCACTATAATATCTCCAGCACTTAGCACAGTACTTGGCAAATTTTAACTGCAATAAATACTTGCTGCATGGATGGATGGATGGATGGATGGATGGATGGATGAAATAATTTGTAAATGAACTAATGAGCAAACAAATAAACCTAGGGAAAACATATCCATCAAGAGTTTATGGAATTTCCCAAGTTGATCTTGGTTCCAAGAATCATGTACAAAATACACTCGCTGATTCATTCATCCCTTCATTTTTTAAATATGAAGTATTAAACACATATTAAATTTTCTTTGATTGGGTTCCCTGGAATCAGATTCTGAAACAAAATTGTATCCAGAAGGTTTATTTAAGACTGTAGTTAGGAGATACATCTGTAAGGAAGTAAAACTGGCCGGATAAGGCACAGGAAAGAGCTAAAACTGAGTCCTCAGCTAATTCTATTAGGAGTTCTAGACCTGGGATAACCCTTCTGAGTTGTCCCAAGCTGACTCAAAGGGCCTGGGCCTTTGTATCCCTGCATCCCCATCATTGGAGGTAGGTCATTCCCTGACAGTCTATGACCTCAGGCAAGACAGTTCCCAGAGCTCAGAGCCACCGCAGCCAGTATTTCAGAAGCTGGTGGATGAGTATTTTGACCCTGGAAAGAGAATCTTGTTGGAGCACCACACAGCTGCTCCCCCCACTAGTTACCTAGGATGGATTCAAGAAATAGAAGGTGTGCGGCCTTGTTTGGCAGCCCTTTCACAACTTGATGGATAGCACTGTTTAATTTCCTTGAATTACCATGGCTATGCCTCATTATAAAGTAACTGGGAGGTTTCACAACTGTATAGGTGTAAGTCAAATATTTATATGAAGGCTGGCATCTGTGATTGGGAACTTTAACTTCTTTGGGTTTCAGTTTCCTTATCTGTGGAATAGATACAATGTCTGCCTTACTTACAACTCACTTCTTCACTCTTGCCACCACTGCCAAGATTGTTATGAGAAGCAAATGAGATAATATAGGTGAAATTTTCTTTGAATACTATAAAATTCTATACGCAAATATATAGAGTTATTACTATTACATAATTTTAAAGAAATACATGTTTTTTTAGTTGACGGTGGTTGGACTGAACCAGCTACGACCATAGTACCTACAAAACCTGTGACATCAGGTAAGAACAAATCAAAGTCTATCTAACCAAAAGAAAAGTTTGATTTAAACTGAAGTTATGTTATCTTAGTTTTGTTTATTTTATATTAGTAATTAGGAACAAGGCATTCAGTTCAAATGTCATGCCTCTCAGCCCCTCCTTATTCTTATTTCAGTGAATTTCTTTTTTAAAAAAAAATATATTTTTATCGATTTCAGAGAGGTAGGGAGAAGGAGAGAGAGAGAAACATCAATAATGAGAGAGAATCATTGATTGGCTGCCTCCTGCACATCCCCCACTGGGCATGTGCCCTTGACCGGAATCGAACCAGGGACTCTTCAGTCTGCAGGCTGATACTCTATCCACAGAGCCAAACCAGCTAGGGCTCTTCTTACTCTTAAATACCAATAGGTCCTGTAGTCTCCTCTCACTCTTACATCTCTCTACCTTTTCCATATTTTGGATTTCCATGTAATCTTTTCAGAGGATGTTATCATAGCAAGCCCTGGAGTCTCTGGCCACCTCTTGATCTCAGTGACTTCTCCTGTTGCTTGTTGTTGACAATTATTTATATCATGGTTTCCTATATTTGTGGATAACTGAGATCTGGCTGGTCTAGTGGTCTTCCTATAGCAGCTGTTTTCTATCTCATCTTAATTTCTCCCTTGACTATAATTCACCTTCCAACTGTCAGAGTCAACTAGGTAAAACACAAGTTTAATGATATCATTTATTTCCCCACCTAAAGCCCTTCTGTGGGTTTCTGGGTTTTCCATTATTTACCCATTCATTCATTCACTGATTCATTCATTCTTTAGTTAATCTTTATTGATCCTTTCTTCATTCCCCCAAATCTCTTTATCATAATATCCATGATCCAGATTGTGTTCTGCGTCTCCTCCTGGTTTCCCCCTGTCACCTAGAACTCCTAGTCCTAAAGGTGAGATGTTGCTGCCTCCTGTTCTCTCTGCCTGGCACCTCCCCCACCCCCCCGGCCCCCCAGTTTTGCCTGGTAAATGTCACTCTCCTGCCTCCTCTATGACACTTTCATTATTTTTGTCAAGTGTTAGTCATTATCTATCTCAAAGGCCTAACAGTCTGACAAAAGGAAAAAGAATCGTGTACGTTGATTGAATAAAAGAAGAAATGAATGAAGAAAAGAAAGAATTAGTAGAGATGGACAGCATACAAGGAAGTCAGCACAAAAAGGAGAAGAAAAAATGAGACATATAAGGGAGCTGGCACCTTGGCAGATAAGAAGGAATGTGTCAGAGAATATAGGTGAAGGAGTTGGGACAGATATCAAAGAAAGGACGATCTCTGTGTGGGCTGAATGGGGAGAGGCAGCCATGGTGAGAGATTTGCACTTATGGGACAAGTGAATGGGATGCATGTTGGATGCTGGATCACTTTCTGAGGCTGACCACATCTGGTCCATCATATCTGCTTCTCCAACAAAGCACGAGTGTGCGATTTCATGAGCATCGCCCCAGTGGGCTCCCCTTTGGGTTTCCTAGTCCCGGGCTTCTCTACAGTTTCTTTTACTAGTGTATACACAGAGCTGATAGTTTTGAGGTGTCCATGGTCTCACCTTGTCAGCATCTCTTAAACCCATTTTTATTTGCTGGCAGTAGGTATCATGGCTCCCCATTAGCCACTAAAGCTAAGTTGTTCTTCATGTGGGTCTATGTTAGAGCAATACATGAAATGATACTTGATGCCATGTCCACAAATGGCCTCTGTAGCTCATTTGGGGATACGATGGGTTAAGAATTCGTTTAATCCTTGGTTGTGTTTATTCCAGTTTTCCGGACAGGAATCAGAAACCTGGCTATAGATGATGAAACCACTTCTAGCCTGCGGGTAACATGGGACATTTCAGACAGCAGTGTGCAGCAGTTCAGGGTGACCTACCTGACTGCTCAAGGGGACCCTGCGGAAGAAGTGGTAGGAACGGTCTGTATAAACACAGCGGACTAGAATCTGAGGTTTCTTGACTAACAGAGCTAACAAGGCTATCTCCAGAGATGGATGCAAGCGCTCTCTATGCTACTTTCTCCTGACTCTATCATCTCCAGAAACTGTTTTCATTTAATCCAAACTTAAATACTGATTTCTTGAGGACCTGTTCATCTCCAAAACTTGCTCCACATACAACCTGCTTCAAATTGATAAAGGCTCTGAACCTTGTTTCTCATGTTGCTTCTGCTTGCCTTGATTACTTCTTAGATCACCAAAGCAAAGTTGGCTCATAAATAGTCCATTAGACACTTGTCTCTGTATATGTACATATTTAACATATAAACTTTACACATTTTTTTTTTGACGTTGGGAGTCTGATACGTGAAAGGTCTTCTTTATGTAGTTGAAGAATACCTAATAAAATGCCATCCATTAACAAATAGTTATATTTTTCATTGATATCAACCCATTTTTGAGCAGATTTATAGTCATTTTAAATTTATTCTTAATCATGAGCATTTCCCTTAGGGGATTTAGATTTTTATATGTTACATTTTCTTTAAGTTGTGAAATCGATATTTGTTTGTTTGTTTTCTATTGGAAACCTGGGTACATTCTTCATTATGGCCCTCCAATATTTTCTTAATTTATACTGCATCATTCCTTTTAGTCTAGAACCTGAAAATTGTTTCCTAGGTATACGTCTTATCAGACCAGAGAACCCTAGTTTGCATCCAAAAGAGTTTTCCTTTTTTTTTTTTTTTTCTATCATGGAACATGCTTTATTTAGCCTCATTACTTGCATTTCTTGTCAGTGCATTGTGTTTGAGCCATTCTAGGAAAGAAGTCTCCAAATTCATGATTGCTCAAGAATAACATCATTATCCTTTCTCACTCTTCCTTACTTATAGAGCCTTTGATGAAAAATTATTTTTATTCATGTGCTTTTCTAAAAAAATTTTCTGAGCCCCAAATTCTATTAGGAAAGTACTGTACTTTATTTCAGGTTGGCAAAGGAATCATTACAGAACACAATGATAACCCTAGAATAGCCACATCTACTGTGAATAGTCAGAAGGTCCAGGAAACTGGTCTGGGAGTACTTTTGGAAAGTTAATGAACACTTAAACAAAACAGGTTAAATCATACATTAACTCAGGCCATAAATTTCAAATGATCCACGATTGGTAATTTTTTTTAAAAAAACCTGTGCTTAGAAATGGTAACTAAAGATATAATTTGGATGTTTTCTTTCCCCCTGTTATTGTCATTGTGTTTTAATTTAGTTACTAAAAACGAGACCCATAAAAAATTCCCAGAATGAGAGTATTTTTTTGTTTTGTTTTTGTTTTTACTCTTTCCAAGAAACACATCAAGCTTCTTGTTCAATCATTCTTGCTAATTTGGAAAGAGTAACAATTTAATCTCAGGCATGCACTTATAAGCTATGCAAGGTAAAATAATGATAATATTTTCTTTGGATTGTCCCTAGATAATTTTCCCTTTGTTAGTGTCTTTCATTCCACACTGTTTATTTAGAAACACTTCGACAACCTAAATGAAGGGGGAAAAAATAGATCAAAAATCTTAAAGCACATGTGCCCCAGTTAAACAAACCCTTAATAAAAATGAAAAATATTGATAAATTTGGTAGTGATTCTTTACTGCGCAGAAGTGTTTTCAGTAAACTAGTACAGAAGAAAGTATTCTAGAATTCTTTGAATATCAAGCGCCTTAGTGAATTCTAATTAAATTGGATTCTACACTCTTACTTTACAGGCATATTGTCAGGGACCTAACTGAGGAGTAATTGGGGATTTATATTTCAGTGTTTTATGAATTGTTACTGCTATGCAAATGTAATGTATTGTTATTGGAGACAGAAAGTGGTACATCTAAATTTAAATTAACGTGGGACAGACAGTTGCAATTTTCTATCAAAACCCAAGGGCACCAAAGAAATATCTTAAAATAATGACACATGGCAGGGAATGGCAGATGTCTAAAATATGTTACAAAGGTGATAAAGGAAATGTGTGTGGATTGAGAAATGCCTCTTACCATCTTTCTAAAATTTCCCTAACTATAAAAGCTGATTACATTTACTTCAGGAAATGACAAGATAGACTATTGATGTTGGAGGACAGTGTACGTATATAAGATTATAAACCAAAGTCAAGCTTTAGTATATACAGGATGTCCCCAAAAATGTATACACACGTTGAATAATTATTCATTCCAATGGGTTAACTGAAGAGAAAGAAACATCAATTGAGCTATCAGCCGTTAAGTGTGTATACATTTTTGGGGGACACACTGTATATAAGCAAAGGGAATTAAATTTACTTTGCCAGTTGAAGTGATGTATTTATATATTTCCTAAGTATAATCAAATCTACCAAATTTTTCCAATAAAATGCTTTTGAACTCTTAGAAAGTAAAGCTACCTGTCAAAAGTTTCATAAGGATTGACTTTCACCTCTGCTCTGAGATCTGGAAAAGTGGCAATGACATGGCCCTGAGTTTTGTTGTCAGAGTAGAGAGGTCTCACACCTCTTCTCCTTTTTTTTGTTTTAATTGATTTCAGAGAGGAAGGGAGGGGGGAGAGAGAGATAGAAACACCAAGGATGAGAATCACTGATTGGCTGCCTCTTGCATGCACCCTACTGGGGACTAAGCCTGCAAACCAAGTATATGCCCTGACTAGAAATCGAGCCATGACCTCCTGTTTCATAGGTTGACACTCAACCACTGAGCTACACCGGCCAGGCTCACAATTCTTTATTTGTGAAAGGTTAATCAGGATTCCAGACTTTTCTGGGTGTCAAAATCCATAACCATGACCTGAATTCTGGCTTATAAGAAATATTCTAGAGCAGGGAGACTCAGAGTGTGGCTCAGTCTCCTACCAGAAAAATTCAGAGGTGAAGGTGAAGCTTTAGAAACATGTATAGCAATTTGACATCGCTGAAACATCCAAGAACATGGCCACTTATCCAGCAATTTTGTTTTATTGTATTTCATAAAAATCTTGGTCTTCAATGGCTGGGAATTAAAACAACAGCACCAACACCACCTAATCCATCACCACGGATAGCATGGGAATCACTGTCCAGAAAGAGAGCGTTATTAGACGGGAGCACAGTGAGATGCAGGGAATCCTCTTTCTTCTGAGGGAACCGCTTCCTGGAAAAAATCAGGCTGCTCTGAAGAGCTTTGGGCAATGATGGAGCCAGATGTGAAGTTGCATTTGTGATAAAAATTAAAACATGAAGTTTGCTGGTTAGACTTGCATCCCACTCAACCGTGAGCATCTTTTATAGAATTGTTTTATAAACAAAACCAGCATCTGCTGTGATCTCCAGCATCTGTTTTTGGTAGGAGCCCATCTTTACCTTGCTTTGTGCAAACAAGCAGAGGCCAAGTGGAAGGAACTTCGCATACCCCAGAAGGGCAGAGGAAACTGACATGAATATCATTAGGGTTAAAAGGTTCCAGCAGCACAGAGTAGAGGGTGGTGGTTAAAGGCTCAGACCACCTGTCCAGGATTTCAACCTGGCTCCTTTACTCAATAGCTGTGTGGGCCTCAGTTTCCCCATCTGTAAAAAGAGTGTAATGATAATACTGACCTGAAAGGGTTGTGCTGAAGATGAAGTGAATTACTATATTAGACTACTTAGAGTAGCACCTGGCACATAATAATTGATGAGAAAATGATGGCTGTGATTATAAACCACAGCAACTACTCACTGGCAAGCTAGCTGCATCCTCCGAAATGGCCCCACTACTTTTCAGTATTACACAGTGGAAATGTGATTAGTTCCAAGGGAATGTGTTTGTCAGTTTGAGAGAAGACCTTATTTAAGGACCACCAACATGGGCGGTTTGCTAAACAAACTCCTTGGCATGAAAGCCCAGGCTCTGTGGTCCGGAGGAGTTCTATTTAAAAGAAACAGCCTAAAGGAAGCTCCATTGATGGGGTAATAATACAAGTCAGGGCAACCACAGTTCTTCCTTTGCATTATCTTAATGCCAGAGTTATCTACCTCCTTCTAGAATAAAGCAAAGCTCCTATTAGAAACCCTCCCTCCCAGGGCCACCTCATACAACCCTGTATATTTCAATGTTCCTTTCCTATGGGGAGCGAAATCACATTCATCCACTATAAAATCGTCTAATTCAGATTTCCTTTTTTCATATATATGTAAACCATTGTTTTTAGAGCTGAGCAATATCTTGACAACAGCTGCTCCTGGGTTCAACTGGAGGCTTTCTTAGGGCTTATTCCATGATTTATAGGTTCCTTTTCGCATCCAGAAGTAGACAGCGCAGCCCTTTGCCTACTGGCATCTGCATCGAAAAGCATCTCCAGCTGTCCAGATCTTGTGACTGCCTTAAACGCGTTTGGGTCAGTTCTTATATTCCAGCATTTTTCCAGCCGTGATTAAGTTCCTTAAATGGCCCAAGATGTGTCAGCATCTCACTGCTGGAGTGCAAGCAGAAACGTTTGTGGTTTTTGCATTGAGAACACGTGGCTTTTCTGGTCCACGTCTCTTCTAGGGATGCCAGAATCTGTACTGCTAAGCCCCATGTACGGTGCAGCAATGCTTGTGTGGTGTCGACCCCACGGCTGCATTTCATTTTTTACAGCCTTTGAGACAGAGTGATGATGATTTCAGAATGAGGAAAACATCTCCTTTTAGCAACAGTTTTTTTAGCGTTACTGGTCAATATGTTTTGATCTGGAAAACTTGGATAAAATGTGTGGTTCTGTTGTTCTTGGCTAGCACCCATTCTTTTCCAAAATGCTGAGATTAGATTATCTCTGAAAGAGTAGAGAATAGAAGGCTGAATTTCGGAAAGATACTTAAGTAGAATTAGACAGGACAGAATGAACCCTCCAAAGTTATGATCGCCTGTTTTCCAAATAGATGATGATTGTCTCTTCCGGATACTTTACAAATGCTGAAAATATGTTGAAAGAAGACCATTCCTCAGGGCCGAAGAGCTTCACATTTAAACTATCTGCATCAGAGGTTTTAAACTAGGGGTTACTGTAAGGGGAATTTCAGAGAGAAATGCTTTTGCATGAATGCTTTTTTTCTCATCACTCTCTAAACACATCTCACTTCTAATCATTTGGAAGTGCCTATAGTCCTGCTTCATTAGGCCAGTGGAAGAAGAGGTCTTATACAGCCCTTTGCTTTTCGGCACAGGTCATGGTGCCTGGAAGCCAGAACAACCTCCTTCTGAAGCCTCTGCTTCCTGATACGGAATACAAGGTCACGGTGACTCCCATCTACGATGATGGAGAAGGTGTCAGCGTCTCTGCCCCTGGAAAAACCTGTGAGTGAAGCTTTCTCCCTGTGGATACTAGCTGACCAATTCTTCAAAAATGCTCCTCCCGGTAATTTACCCCAAATAACAGAGGACCAGTACTGTGGTGAAAAGAGCAAAAGAAATTTGGAGACAGACAATCTGGGTTTGAATTCTGTCTTCACACATTCAAACTGTGTGATTTTGGGCAAGTTGCTTAACTGCTCTGGGCTTAAGTTTTCTTGTCTGTAAAAGCTAAGACTTAAACACAACTACATCTTACTCCTTCAGCATCCAATTCATCACAAGCTCTATTGATTCTCCGAAATGCTTTCTGCATGCCTGTCCACTTTATCTTCCTCTAACTGCTCCCCCCCTAATCCAAGCCACAGTCTCTCTCACTAAAACGAATGCCCCAGTCCCTATGGAATCTTTCTGCTTCTGTACTTGGATCCTTTGTTCTCCTCACAATAGCCTGAGGGGCTTTTCAAAATGTAAATCACCTCCTCCTGCCTTTCTTTGAAGCGTCCTAATGGTTTTCCATTGTACTCAGAATAAAATCCCACATTCTTCCCAAGGTCCTACAAGGCCGTTTATGACCTGCAAGGATCTCTTTAATCTCACCTCCTAACAGTTGCCACAGCCATACCTCCTTTTCTGCTCTTCATTGGACATTTGAAGCTTGTTCCTGCCATAGGCCTATGTACTCACTAGTCCTTCCATGTGGAATATCCTTTCCCAGATGTTTGCATTTTTGGCTTTTCCTTGTCATTTTGGCGTCATCTGCATGTCATCTTCTCAGACTTTTCTGACCCTCCATGCAAAGTAGCTCCCGCTGTCTAAGTCTAGGATATCATCCTGCTTTGTTTGCTTTTGTTTTGCTTATGTCAGGGCACTGCATGATCTGCTGGCTGATATTTTCTTGTTTATGTTGCTATTTGTTCACTGTCTGTCTCCCATCCCTGGAAGGTAGCATTATGAGAGCCCAGGACCTCATCTGTGTTATGCCCAGAATTCAAGATCCCCAAGAAACCATGCCAGGGAGTCAGTCCGATGCAAAAGCAGAAGGTCCTTTATTGAGTTAGCTAACCCGACCCGGGCCTCCAGTCGACGCAGCGACCGGAAACCGAGTGCCACCCGTGAGAATAGTGAGGGGAGGGGAGCCGGCTGTGGGCCCTGCCGATTGGCCAGGCGCAAGTCGGGTCTTGTTAAATCCTGGGCGTGGCCAGCAGGGGCCTGGGCTCCGGAAGAAGGCACTTTTCTGAGCACATGGCCTCTGCCCCATCAATCTGTGCATCTCTGCATGCCAGACTCCCACAGCGCAGAGGAGTCCTCACAAAGTACTTGTTATAGGTGAATTGGCCGTGGTGATCAAGTGAGGAACATGCATGAAAACCCTTGGTCAAAGCCCTAAAGTCTTAGTTGTCTTCATGACTGTGTAGTTGTCTGCCCTTGCATGAAGACTGCCCCAGAAACTAGTGGCTTCAAATAGCAATCATTTTGTTATATTGTATGATTTTGTGGGTTAGGAAATTAGTCAAGGCTTGCTGGGAAATCCTTCCATTTCACATAGTATTGATTATGGCCACCTGGTAGCTGAGTTGGTGTGGAGTATTTGAGACAAGTTCACCCACATGCCTGGCATCTCGATGAGGGTGCCTGGAAGTCTGGACTTAGCAGAGTCCCTTTGTCTCCATATAGTCTGAGAGCCTTTCCATGTGGTCTTTCCAACACGGTAGTCATGGTTCTTAGATAGTGACTAAGGACTATAAGAGCAAGGGTTCCAAGAGGCAGAAAGTTAAGGTCTATGCCTGACACTAGTACAGTGTCACTTCTGCTGTAGTCTACAAGTCAAGGTGGTCATAGAACCCACAGATTCAAAGAGAGGGTCATAGCCTCCACCACTCAATGGGAGCAAAGTTAAAAAAAAAAGTGTCCATCTTTAATCTACCACAATTACCCAATGGTTAAATATGATTTGCTGCAGAACCCTGGCCAGAGTTGAATCTTGTACTCTAGGCATCTGAGTAGGAATTTTTCAAGTGTGCAAGTCACTAAATTCTGTAACTGCAGCCCCAAGTCCTGACTGATCAGCTGAGCTGATAGGTATTATCTTCTTATTTGACAGTGGTGGCATCTCTCCCTCCTCCCCAGGACCATGCTTAGAGTTCTTCCACCCAGACCTCCACCAAGCCTGCACACTTTGCTAAAGATCACTCAGGGTATTGTGAATTCTAAGAGTTGCTACAGTTATCTCCTCAGGGATCACGTGGACAGAGAGAAGGCAGGGAAGAGCCGAGCAGTGGGAAAGCTCCAAGCTTTTCTTCCACTGCACCCCCACATGGGCATCTCGATTTGATCATGACTTTGATCAACACGTTGGAATTTCTAGCATATTTTGCTGCTACATAAATACTTGGAAACCACGGGCTTAAACAGCAATTAAGGAAGACAATCAAATAGTATTCACCTAACCTACTATGTGTTTTTAAGACATCATCCTTATCTTTCTGAAATCCAGGTTGTTAAAAAATGCATGTCAGGGTGGTTTAAAATAAGATTAGTAAATTCTGCTGTTCTGAGTTGATTTTGAACTGTGTTAGTTAACACTATAATATTTCGTAAATTTACTGTAAACCCCTTCACTGTGGGGAGACTTGAAAGGGGAGGAAGGAGGTGGGGAGACAAAGGGTCTCCCTCTAACTGCCAATGACCTGGGCTCAAAGATCTAGGTTTAACTTTCATATGTTAAAAATTAGCATAATTTGCAACAGGGTTTCATGTTAAATACACATGTATACTCACACAAATAAAAACTGTTTCAAGATTATTATTATAGAAATATAACTTAAATCTCATTAAAGAACTACCATCACATGTAACAGTAGCTACATAGTAAAATTATTTCAAAGTGTTAGTGGATGGCCCACCTATTTTAAGCAGTGGTCAACACAATTAAATTGCAGCAACAACAAAATGATAAGGATATTACCCATCAGTATGCACAATAGTTTATAAAGGACCTCCATATAAATGGCTTTAATGTTTTGATTAAAAAGTTGATAAATTATAACATAAAATTTTAAACAATATAGACAATTTATCTATATAAAAGGCTAATATGCTAAGCGTCCTTCCCACCTTCCAACTGGTTGCTATGATGCGCACTGACCACCAGGGGGTAGATGCTCAATGCAAGAGCTGCCATGATGCGTACAGAGAAACAGCACCCAAAAAGCAACACTTGGCTTCCCCCAAGTGGGACACAGGCACTGCCACCACCCCAGAGCAACAGCCCACCAAATCTCAGCCAACACTGCCGAGATCCCATGGCCAGCCCCGAAATGGTCGCTGTGGGTACTGTCGTCAACTAGCAATGGCCTGCTTCCACTCCCTAGTGACTAGTCTCCTTGCAGTTTCTTCAGTCCAGGAACACCCAGGTGGAAACATTTTACATTGCAATCAAATGTTTGTGAAGCATTTTCCCATGCCTCATCTCATTTGATCCTCACAGAAGTCCTGGAGTAGGTAGATGGGAGACTCGGTGGAATCCTATTTTCTTTTCATTAGCCACAAAACAGGGATTTTGAAAGGTTAGAAACTTGACCTGACGGAAAGAAGTAAATGGTGGAACTTGAAAATGACTTCAGGTTTTCTCACTGTACAGAATATAGTCAAACACTGCTGCAGTTAAATATTTTACCCTTTGTTCTCCCTGCATGATCTACAATAATAATCGGCTTTGTGTTGATATTTACTGCTGTGTTGCTGACAATTACTTGAAAGAGATGTTGGGGTGCTTCACTAGGCTGGAAAAAGTTTAGCTAAATCAGAAAGCAGGTCTAATTAAACAAGTATCAACGCATGCATGATACGTATAAAGCTCTCGCTGGTGCGAATCACACGCGTGTGTTTCCATCTGTCATTGTTGATCATGAATTTGGTTGACACTTCTATTATAAAGAAAGGGTGAATAGCGATATTAAAAAATTTCTTCTAATTAATTTCCTTTCAATGTGCACGAATTCATGCACCAGGCCACTAGTAGGAAGATAAAAGCAAAAAAAAAAAAAAAATTCATCAGAATCTTACCTCCAAGAATTACCATCATTACTATTGTGTGCTCACCCTTGATATTGCTCAACAAACATACTTGGATAGTGGAACAGAGTGGCATGTATATAGAAATTTTAATAAACACTTTTTTTACTTAAAATTTTTTACTTAAAATTTTTTTACTTAAAATTTTAAGTAAAATTCAATTTTACTTAAAATTCACTGAAGAAGAAACCAAAGTGACATTGAATGAACTGCTGATCTTCAGATAAAAGCATTTCATCACAAGCACAATTAGTTCCTATATATTTAATATTCAAAACAGATGTGGACTCTCAAAGGTTTCTCACCATGTGTTTTAGTGTATTTTCACCTGTAAATATTTTTAACACTGTGGGAAGATATTTCAGATTTTGTTAACAATGCTATAGATTGTAAACATGGAAACCACATGAAATCCTGATTTTCCTTTTCTTTCCTGCTCAGTGCCACCATCTGGTCCCCAAAACTTACAGGTCTCAGAAGAATGGTACAACAGGTTGCGTATTACGTGGGATCCCCCATCTTCCCCTGTAAAGGGCTATAGGATCGTCTACAAACCTGTTAGTGGTAAGTATACTTTAAAAACATATATTGTTAGCATGATTAGGCAGCTGACATGTCTTTTAAGATTAGTTATTTTTGTTTTGACAAAATATTTCTATCTATCTTTGGCTTTAAGAAGTGGGAAGAGTCTTGCCCAGCCGGTGTAGCTCAGCAGTTGAGCATTGACCCAGGAACCAAGAGGCCACCAGTTCAATTCCTGGTCAGGGCACATACCTGGGTTGCAGGCTTGATCTCCTGGATGGGGGGAGGAGTGGGCATGCTGGAAGTAGCTGATCGATGACATTTCTGTCTCATCAATATTTCTATTTCTCTATCCCCCCTCTCTTTAAAAAGTCAATAAAAACATTTTTTATAAAAAAAGTGGGATGAATCTCTTACCTTTCTTGAAAATAAAAAGGCATTTCTAGGATGGTTAGTGTTACGGTAGAGATAATCAGAATGATGAAGCTATGACCTTACTTAAGAAATGACTGTGTGTCTGGGAAGGGGCCATTGAGGATAACTTCTTCAGTCGGGCAAGTGTCCCAGAGCCTGTGGCCACACGGTAGCCCCACTGTGAAGGCCTCACGGTATGGCAGCTGGAGGAGTGTGAGGTGGGCCAGCTTCTTTGAGTAAGCACTAAGGAAAGAGCTATATTTAAGAAAAGGACCAGATCCCGGGAAAGCCCAAGAATGGTCATCAGGTGTGCCCGTCTTAGAGCTGGATGGGCCTGGATTCAAACCCCAGCACTGCTGTGTAATCCTGGGCAACTAGGAAACCATGACTAAGTACAGTTCACTTCAGGCGTGTTTTCATATTCAGTTGTAACCGAAATACGCTCTTTCTCCTTTCAGTTGCTGGCCCAACCCTGGAAACGTTCGTGGGACCGAACGTTAACACCATTCTCATCACAAACCTCCTCAGCGGAATGGACTACAATGTGAAGATATTTGCCTCCCAGGCCTCTGGCTTCAGCGATGCCCTGACAGGCGTGGTGAAAACACGTAAGGCCCATGTCCTGTTGTCTCAGCCCCATGTGTGGTTTTGCCACTCTGTTTTTACTGTAACTCAACTCCTCCTTCAACTTGGCGGCTGGTTTTTCTTTTTCTTTTCTTTCTGGATGGTGTTTCGTGGAAAGAAAGGTGTGTTCCTAACTCGGGCTCTAGTTCAGAGTCCTGGCTGGCAGGCGGACTGTCAGAGCCTGGCGTTCAACTGGACTTGATGGTGGTGGATAGGATTTCCTTCTGGAAAGTCTTTGTTGGCATTGTTCAAATTAGGTGAAATTTTCCAAGTAGCGTGTAGCATGATACAGCCAAGCCAGTTAAAGTTGGTCGAGGGGGGAAATTGCCTTTTCTCAAAACTTTCATTATTCCCTACCTTAACACACACACACACACACACACACACACACACACACACACACACACACACACCATGCCTAAAAGATATATGTACCAGTCTAAGGACTTCCTTCTCCACCTTTTGAGGGTTTTCATGCTGTCCCACCATCTGGGACTTCTCATTGGCATATGCAACCCCCAGGCATCCGTGGCATAATGCAGTGTTTCCAAACTCCAGCGTGTTTGTTCTGTATTGCTGATGTTTGTTGTACTTCCCCACCATCTGTTTGATATATTTCTTTAAGTCGACGTACAGTTTTTTGGTTTTTGTTTTTTTTTTTAACTTAAATACTTTCAAAACCCACATAATTATTCTAAACAGAAGACCAGTATTTTTAATACACATTAAAGATAATACAGAAAAGTCCAACATAAAAATGGTTTGGCTACAGGTTAATGAAATTCATCCTGAGTGCATGGCCCCACCCTTGAGAGTGACAGTCACGATGTGATCAAAAGTCTGAGCCTTAAATCTGCTACTTGTTAGCTATGGCCTTAAGCAAATTACTTAGCTTCTCCAAGCCCAAGTTTTCTCCATGCTATAATGAAGATCATAATAACCATGTACAGGCTGATTGTGAAGATTAAACAGATAACATATTAAAAGTGTCTACCATATGGCAAGTGCTCGGTTAACAACTACCATTACTATTGTAGTAATTGTGCTTTATGCCCGTGGCTCCTAGCTCATGCTCATCTCTAATCAATTAAACGGATACATGGAATTGTGCAAGAATGGGGTGTATATTTTAACAGATATCAAGACACCTATATTTGGCCACCGAGAGGCAACTCTTTTATGGAGTATCTTCAAATCTTATGGGCTAGATACAAAGTCAATTTAATCTCAACGGAAATAGTCTCTGTCTTGAAGAGATTTGGCAAGACTTTGGACTGTGGTCCTGATCTTGTACTTGGCTGTTCAAGTGCTATTCTTCTGGGCACTGCCTTAACCTCCAAGGCATTCCTGTTGTGCTGTTATTGCAGCCCTACAGTCCTTCCTCAGAAATGCCTTAAAAGCCCCTGTGCATTTTCCCAACCTCTCCCTCCCCTCTCCTCCAGTTTATCTCCAGTTTCTTTCTAGATTACCCTTTCTGTCTGTGCCATTTTTCTGTCTCTAGGATTCTTTCATCCATCTCTCTTCTCCTTAATCTGTTTTGTTTCTGTCTATCCACCACCCTTTGTCTGCTTTCTTCCTCCTTCTGTTCCATCCATCTTCTCTCCTTTAATAAATATGTTGGGTATTCCAAATAGATGTAAAAAGACAGAGTATTAAATTGTTTTATATTCTATCATCAAAGTAAAAGTGAGAGCAGCTTGTGATGTGTTTTCTCCCCTTTCTCCCAAGCAAAATAAAACTCCACACAATGGCAACTACATTTCAGTTGTTTTTTAAATTTAGTGTGGTTATATGAATCATTATTGATGTCCTTTTCCTTTTTTCATGGGGGTACAGAGGGCATTTTAATTGACCTTAAAAAGATAGATCTTTCTTCTCTGATCTAACAAAGGAATGATGTACAGATGTAAGTTGTGATTAGACAAGATCATCTTCACCAATTTGAAAAATAATTTTGAGCTTTTTAAAACATTTTATTAGGTAGCTAAGAGAGAGGAAGAAGTAAGAAAAATGAGATGGATGAGCATCAGAGGTCATTAGAGAAAGCAAATATTATTAATTTTTTGCTTTTTCTTCTTGGATTAAATGATAAAACATCATATGCTTACTCTTCTGCTGTCTTAGAAAAACAATAATTTTACTGCTTCCCAAAATAACTTTTTGGTGAATCATTTTTTAACATCATAGATTAATAGGAATCTGTGTTAAATCTTTTATTTTTAAATTTTCAAAAATTTTCTTATTTTTATTCAATCATGCTTTGAAGGCCAGTCCACATGAAACTGCTCTCCCTTGAGTAAGACTTCCATTTTGTCCACTTTGCTCTTCCCTTTTATTTAAGCCATCACTATCTTTCACTGGTTGATAAGTACATATTGTATTTAATTTTTATTATAAAGGTAATATGTATTAATTTTTGAACATTTAGAAAACAAATAAATAAAGAGGGAAGATTAAGAGTCACCCATAATTTCAGCATCCATTGCACCTAGTTCTTTTCCTCTGAATATTTCCTTTCTTGTTTACAAATATGACAGACTGAAAAATATATAATGTTTTGCAACTGCTTTTTCATGTCATAAAACTTATTTTTCAGTGAAAAAATGTATTGTGAGTTGATGGGTTTCTTCCCACCTCTCACTAAGGAACTTTGAATTCATATTTTATCATGTTAAAGTTCACTGTGGACTTGGGGACATTTGTGGCATTGTCTGCAGTGTGCTATAGCTCTGTTTCTATTTCCTTACAGTGTTTTTGGGTGTGACCAATCTTCAAGCAGACCAGATTCAAATGACCAGCTTGTGTGCTCAGTGGCAGGTGCACCGTCATGCCACTGCCTACAGGATAGTTATAGAATCCGTCCAGGGTAAGTGCAATTCACCACATCTGTTTTTGTCAAGGACTGAGGACTTAGCTCTGTGCAAGTCCCTATGGACAACATGCACATAACATTAGAGCAGAGCCCTCTCATTGAGGAGGCAATATTGTGTTATGGATCATGCAGGATATGGAGTCAAAGTGGCTGATTAAGCCAATTATTGAACTCTCCAACCTCCACTTTCTCGTCTGTTAATGGTGGGACCATAGTGCTGATATGCTGGTATCCTCTGAGGATTAAGCTGAGATAGGACTTGTAACAGTGCTTTGCACACATTAAGCACCTGAGAAATGTCAGCTTCTATTTGTGATAGGAACCCAATAGCCAGGATTAACATACATTAAAATCAGTGCTATAATTGTGGTAGTTACTCATTGGGGATCTAGGTTTGACTTGAATATTTTTCGTAGTGATTTTTTTTTTTTTTACTTTTGGGGTAATTGGTGAGCAACAGACTCTCATTCAGGAGATGGTATACAATAGAATAAGAGCACCATGAGAAGAGATTCTACCCACCCCAACCTAGGCGTTGTCTCAACAATTAGTGGCTGAATTAAAGCCACTAATCCCTTGGTTCTCTGTGTGTGATCCTGTAGGAATTCCTTTAGCCTGACACGGGCTAAACATAAGTGACTGGCTTTAATTCAGAATGAACATTGAGTAAGGGAAAGTCAGGACCGTCACAGGGATTCTGTGGTTGTATTTAATATGATTAATGGGATGCTTAAGCAGGAGTAGATGAAAGATATGCAATCCTTGTGAAACAATGATAAAATCTTGAGTTATGTTTCATATATCTTTAAACAACTAGCTAATTCACATTTTAATATGGAAGGGTTGATGTTTATTGGAATTTGTTAAGCTTTAAAAAATACTAAGTATAAAAATCACACTTCTGCCGAAACCGGTTTGGCTCAGTGGATAGAGCGTCGGCCTGCGGACTGAAGGGTCCCGGGTTCGATTCCGATCAAGGGCATGTACCTGGGTTGCGGGCACATCCCCAGTAGGGGATGTGCAGGAGGCAGCTGATCGATGTTTCTCTCTCATCGATGTTTCTAACTCTCTATCTCTCTCCCTTCCTCTCTGTAAAAAATCAATAAAATATATTTAAAAAAAAAATCACACTTCCAAATTACCCCCTCATGCTTTTATCTTTTTATAACATTTAAGAAGTTAACATGAAGGGACATAGGCTCCTGTGGATTTATTTATTATCTTTCATAAAAATTATAATTATGTAGATTTACATAAAATTATATGAAAACTGGCTTGTCGGTGGAATTAGCGAATTCCATATGTATTTTTAACTAAATGCTTTTAGTGTAGCCTATTTGCAAAATAACATTGGGTTCTTATCAGAGGATATGATTGATGTGCCTGGTGACATCGATCTGGTAATCCATAAGCTCTTTCTGAAGCCAGGATCTTTACTAGCAAAAAAATAGGAGTCCACATTTCCTTCTTATCTTTAAGTTAAGTTAACTTGTACTCCTTCAGTATAATTTTCAGGCTGCCAGAAGCCTCTTTAACAGAGACTTAATAGTCTCAATTAAACAATAATGAACAAAAGTATTTATTTTTCATCAACATTTATAGCTGAGAGATTTATGAGCCTAGTTAACCTACATCTCATTGATCCAGTTATCTAACTGAATATCATTAACCTACAGGACATCAAAAGACTATAATCAATAACCTCAAAAAGGAGTGTTGGGTGTGGGGAGTGAATGTGGAGATAGCAGTGAGGACTATGTTTAAATATTTTAACTTATACAATTTAGGTCAAGGAATAGTCTTTCTACTTTGGAGTGGGGGACAAATTAGATTGAGTTTCTTTCTTTTTTATCTTTGACCTTCTTCACCTATTTCTCCCACCCTTCATCCACTGCGTCTAGCTACCACTAATCTGTTCTCTGTCTCTATGAGCTTGTTTTAGGTTGGGTTTCTTTATCTCACAGAGAAATGTGATCATCATCCTGACCACTGCATTGAAGGACTTGTGGTCAGATGCCCATTCTTCCATGGGCTGATGAGTCCTGGAGTCCCTGCTGTTTTAACTCTGTAATAGCGCCCATTGGCTTACAAATATTGCCTTTGCAGAAACTTTAGTGTTTGTACCCCAGAGGAAATAGTAGAGAGAAATGAGACCTAATTCCTCCATGTGATGGAGAAACACTTTATCCCAGGCTGACCTATTTCAAATACCTCTGGCAAATTCCTATTGTTTGACAGGTAACTTTTTCCAGGTTCTTTCTTTAAAAAAAAATAATATTCCCTATGGTTTGGTCATGTGCACTCATGTTTTGGGATGAAGTCAGTGGAGAGACCTCTGTTCTAACCATAATAGTTGGCTAATTTTCTTCTTTGGGCTTCAGTTTCTCTAAAATTACTTCTTTTGAGGTTTTTACCTGAAATACATACACATTTCCAAGGTTTTTGCGAGTGAAGGTAGCGAGGCTGTATCATTCAGGTTTGTTTGTTTGTAAATGGCAAAAGTGCAGATAAAAGAGACGTAAGCAAAAGGATCGATTTCTTGGCTAATATACTGCAAAGTTCACTAGTATCTGGTTCATTCTCAACCAGATTCTGTGAGTTGGCCTCAGTCAGATCCAGAATGACATCCTCTCAGCTTCTAGCTTAACAGTCTTTGTTAAATTTGCATTAACAGACATAATTGAGGACCTGGGCGGGAACTTTTGCTGTAAAATGTGGCCTCCGTTTGTCTCGGTGGAACACAATTTAGGTTGCTATCTGAATCTGTGTCTCCCAGGCTGCAGCTCCTTTTTGCTCAAGTAAAATTAATTTTGGTTTAAAAAAAAAAGAGCTACTCTTTCTCAGTAACTAACAACAGTCCAGGAGCTGAGCCAATATGTGTCAGATGCCCCTAAATCCATCATTGAATTCAAGATCATGAAATAAATTGACGGGTCGGATCTAGTTGACTTCCACCACCGCCCCCCTTTTTTTTTTGGAGGGAGAGAGGGGTTGTTTCCCTGTCCTTCCCAAATCATAAAGGCCAAGACTGGGGAAGAATGGATTCAAATAAAGAGGGATTAGATGAAAGACATGAGAAAATACAGATGTCCTCTACCCATGTAAATATTGTTACATTTTACATAGCCAAGACACACCACAAAAAGAAGATTACCAGAAGGATAAGGTCCTTTCAGGAGAGACTGAAATAAAATCTGCTTTGAGTCAGTCCTTCACTTGCCAAATTAAATTGTAGCTTTTGGTTAGTAGTAGGATAGACCAAAGACAGAGATGTTTGGTCTTGGGTAACTCAGAACCCCATGAGAGCCTCCTTTAGTTCTGTGGATGCTCTGGAGTTCTGTCTCTCTCCAGCTGTTTTGAGTTTGACTTTGCATCTGAGGTTCAGCATAACATTTCCCTTCAAGTTCATGTATTTACACATGACATGGGCCCAAATGCTATATTCCCTCCCTCATCTCCATAACTCAGTGAATTTCTTTTCTCTCTGTTTTAAAAAAAAAGTTTCAAAGGATGCTCAATTTGTCTTCTATGTATAGGTGTTGATATGTCAATTTCCCCTTTTAACAAAGAGAGAGAATCGAAGCATAATGGAGAGCCTACCTTAAAAAAAGGGGTGGGGTCATGAAATGCAACCTACTCTCAAGATTAAACTTTTTAAATAAATTTTATTTTATTGTTGACAGTATTATAGATGTCTTGCATTTTCTCCCTTTTAGCCCCGCTCCACCCCACTCCCACCCCACCTCAGGCCTTCTTCATGCTATTGTCTGTGTCCATGGGTTATGCCATAAATGTTCTTTGGTTAATCCCCCTTCCCTTTAACCCCCTCACCTTCACTGAGATCTGTTTTTCTGTCTCATACATTCATACCTCTGGACCTATTTTGTTCATCAGACTCCACTTATAAGTAAGATCATGTGATATTTGTTTTCTCTAACTGGCTTAATTCGCTTAGCATGATAGTCTCCAGGTTCACCCAGACTGTCTCAAAGGGTAAGAGATCTTTCTTTTTTACTGCTGCATAGTATTCCATTGTGTAAATGTACCACAGCTTTTTTTACCCTCTCATCTACTGATGGGCACTTAGCTGTTTCCAGATGAAGATTAAACTTTTTGAAGCTGTAACATTATGATGGGGGATCAGGGTATTTGAGACACCTATGGAATGGGAGCATTTATATCATAACGTTCTAGCAGAGTATCTGGATCCTGCATATTCTTTGGTTGGGGATCTCAGTAACTACTCTTAGGACATTTTGGTGAGTCAAATTATGGCATCATTATCAGCATGACAACAACCCGGAGCATGCTTCATAAGAATGAATGCACAAAGACAGAATTTTTTCTCCCTGTTCCAAAAAATAAATGAACTCCCTGCTTTTGGCACATGGGGTTGAGAAAATTAGTCATCATTTGATCAGTTTAAATGTTTTCCTTTAGGGCAAAGCCATTAGACATGAATCACACATGCCAACAGCAACATGGATACACCCCCATTCATGTAACCCCTCTTTGTTAGTATTGGGAATCAAACCATACTGTTTCCCATTAATTTTACAGTGACTGTTCCAGTTTTCCAAAGATTTGTAGATTTTTTTTGAGCAGTAAAACCCATTTATATTCTTATTGTCAAGGGTCTGTAGAGTGCATGGGTATTCACAAGAAAGAGAGGAGATGGCAGAAGAGCACATTTCTAGAATTGATTCCAGGAGAGTCCCTGGAAACTCTTATGGCGATAGAGGAATATGATTCATGCATAGGGTTTAGGAAATGTTTGCATTACAGGTGGCTCACAGTAGCTTGCAAGAGGCTCCAAAGTTGTGGTTAAGGGTTAGAAAGAAGCAGCTTTAGTGGGGTGCTGAGCCAGACTGAACTTGGACACCAGTAAAGCAGAGCACAGGGTTACTAACATTTCCTTGCTATCAAACTCCTTTCATAGCAGTTTATAACCTCACAAACACCTAAATAATGTTTTCATTTCATCATTTTGTAAAGTGCATGATAAAGAAATTATTGAAGTAGACCTTAATTCATTCTGAACAAATGTATTACTAAAAATCATATTACAAAGTTCACTTTGATACTCTTTAATATTTACAGTTATAAAAATAAGTTTTAAATTTCATTGAACAAAAGGCTTTAGTTTATATTTTTAAAAATCAGGATTTATCCATTGACATATTTAAATAACACATGTTATGTTTGTTCTGACAAATGTATATTGTAATATATATGTTTTGTTCCTATATGTTAAAATATAGATTGAAATTTAACAGGTATTATACTTTCAAAGTAGGAAAAAATAAGTACTTAACATTTTTGCATTTTGAACTTAAAAAAGCAACTGGTCTGTTTTTATGTTTTCTCTCTTTTCTTTATATTTAATAAGCTGCAGATAAAATATGTGTGATGTAGTTAATGTCCTATGAGTAGTTACTGAGACCCCCAACCAGAGAACATGCAGGACCCAGGACACTCTGCTGGACATTATGACATAGATGCTTCAATTCCCCAGGTGTCTCAAATATATTTTTAACACTGATTTTTTAATTTCTAGAAATAAAGCTATGTAAAGCTTTGGCTAGATGGATACAACTTAAGGATCAGATGAAAATCATTCTAGGGGGAAATTTGCATAATTGTTCTAGAGGGAAAATCACATAAATGGAAATTTGTGTGATACAATGATTCTTTAAAAAAAAACAAAAAACAATTATATGATACTAGAGGCCCAGTGCACAAAATCCAGGCATGAGTAGGGTTCCTAGGGCCTGGCTGGTGATCAGGGCCGATCAGGTTCCCTCCCTCCCCGTCTCATGCCTCTCTGCCTCCTGCCTCCCGCCTCCCTGCCTCCCTCACTCACTTCCCTCACTCCCTGAGGCCACCGCTGGTCGCCCACCATGTTCTGTGCTACCCTCTGGTGGTCAGCACATGTCATAGCAAGCAATCGAACTCCCATTTTCCCGGTCAAACTCCCAAGGGGACACTTTGCATATTAGCCTTTTATATAAATAGGTAATTCCTCAAACAAGTATAATTCATCCTAGAGTTATCTGATTAGGCCAGGCATATTAAGCATTTTAGAAGCAAATCACTTATGGTTGGCTGTTTTTTAAAATGTCATGTTCATGTGTTTTGTTTTTATTATAGATACACAAAAGCAAGAATCTACTGTGGGTGGAGGGACAAGCAGGCATTGCTTCTATGGACTTCAGCCCGATTCACAGTATAAAATCAGTGTTTACACAAAGCTTCAGGAGACTGAGGGACCCAGTGTGAGCATAATGGAAAAAACACGTAAGTCTAGTGCCTTCTCTCCTGATCCCCATCTCCACGCATAGTTTTTAGGCATCCTGTTTGGGTTAAAAAAAAAACTTTATTCCATTTAGAAGAATATTAGCTATTTCTGCCCAGGGCTATCTGTAATACAAGTTTTATTCCTCCAATCCAGGCTCAGAGTTCACTGCATGTGACCCATTGATGCATCTGTATGGCATTTCCCCATCCTCCGTACACTTCACAAGGAATTATAAGGCCATATGATGGCAAAGTGCTTGAACAATGACTTATATTGTGATCTATACCCATAAGGAACACTTGTGGTATGTGGAGTGTGAAATGAAGTTTAAGGACCGGGTCCTGACATTAAAACAATGGCATATTACCACAGCCATGTGGGTGGGCATGGAGCCAACATGTTCCAATTGACTGACCCTAGAGTTATTGCCTACTTAAGAGGCTCTTGTACTTTTTCCAAGTTGGCTGCAGATCTGATGCACTGAAGGGAAAGGCAAAGTATAAAATTAAAACAAAGCACTTTTTACATGTTCTAAAGAGCAAGGAGAGTGTCAGCTTCTTGGAATGGCTTCTAATCAAGGATTCCTGACCTAGAGGCCACAGGCATTAAAATGACTTGAACTGCAGTGAATTCTAGGGGACATTTGTGTGCTTAACTTGGAATCTTGAACTTAAACTCAAAATCCCTGAAGATCTGTGTCGGAAGAGGTGGTGGGCACTGGGCTTTCCTTGGAAGCCCCTCTGTCATCTATGTGACACTTTTTTTCTACTGGCAATAGATCAGTCTTTCAGTTGATCTGGGACACGTAGAAAGAAATCATCAATGTGTGGCTTTCAAACACAGAAAGACAATGTTTAATAAATGGAATCATCTATTTTTTCTAATACAAAGATTTTCATAACTGAAGTATTCAACATTATATTACACAGGTATTTGAGGTATATGTATATCAATACATAAAATTCACCGGTTTTAAATGTCCAATTCAATACTTTTTAATACATAGAGTTGAACAGCCATCACTACAATCCAACTCTGAGACGTTTCACCGACTCAAAGATATCTTTCATGTCTGTTCAGTCAATCCCCAGTCCCCTCTTCAGCCCCAGGCAATTTACTTTCTTTTCTCATAGTATATTGGCCTTTTCTAGACATTTCCTACAAATGGGAATATATAGTATGTAACCTTTTGCATTTGGCATTTTTCACTTAGCATATGTTTGTGGGTTGTTTTTTTTTAATTTTAGCATATGTTTTTGAGGTTTATCCACACTGCAGAATGTATCAGAGGTTTGTTTCTTTTTATTGCTGATTAGAATTCTATTTTATGGATAGAGGATCATATAATTTTAAACTTATTAGAGCCCTGGTAGTGCACTGGATTTAGCATCAAACAGGCTCAGTTGCGGCCCTTTCAAGCATTGTGGCCTTAGGCAATTCAGTGTCTCTGAGCTTTTTTTTGCTCATCAGTAAAATTAAATAGCTACTCTCTTAGCCCAGTGGTGGTGGTGAAGATCCAGTAAAAGAGAATGTGTTGAGAAGCTTTCAGTTTGTATCTTATTGAACAAATACTTTCTGTCATCACTTGGAGATCACAAAGTGATGGCCATGGGGTCAGACATGTTTTGTTTTTGTGGGGTTTTTTTTGAAAAAAAGAAAAAAAACTTTTTAAAGTGTTAAAGTGTTTTAAAAATTCAAAAGCTCTGACAGCACAGGACACACTTACCCTCACAGTGCCTATCTGCTGGAATCAGTAACTGCTGTCTCTTTTAGACAGTGTCTGTGATCTCAAGTTGTTACTGTTTAATGTTTGGGCTAGTTCTTTGCTCATATTCATTACTTGCCTGACCGCTGAAAACATTTCAGTTTGTGACCCGGATCTACTTTCCTTCCCCTAATACGAACCCCACGACGCTTCACTACCCACTGAGGGTTAAAGTGAACAGCTCTGGTTGATGTAAATGTTTTCCTTATGTTGGGGACATCTGTTTTTTGCAGCTTCCACGCACTGGCTCCAGTGCAATCTGAAGCCACGTAGATCAGGACCGATCCTTCTTCTATGTGACGGCCCCTCATATGCTTGGAGACAGGGGCCATCTGTATGCCACATAGAGAGTATAAACACGCGTCACCAGTTTATTGTTCTTCCTACCCAAGGGATTCTTTGGCCAGATGTTCTGCTCAAACATATTGATCTGTCCGCCATAGCCTCCCATTGACTTGCCCTTGATTTATTGACTGAACTTCGGATATGCCTCAATTTTCCTCATTTAAAAAAAATGCATACATCTTGCTTCCACAGATTTTAAGATAAATAAATCTGGCTTTAATAGCATTTTGTGGTGCTTTAAAGAAAGCTTTGCAATCCTAATTTTAGTGTTAAGGTTTCTCTCTCTTTAACTTTTGAAACTTTTTAGCTTCAAAAGTTGCCTTTGAAAGACAACATGGATATATATTCATACTAATGCAACAGAAGGTATAAAGTGTATTGTCAACCTCTCTATTTCTTCTTCATTCTTCCTTCTAAATACCTATTTGTATTAGTTTGGTCTCCTTTAAGAAAGTCTACCTGATATATATATATATATATATATATATATATATATATATATATATATAGAGAGAGAGAGAGAGAGAGAGAGAGAGAGAGAGAGAGAGAGAGATATCAATATAAATATATAGGTATGTACCTGATAAAGATATCAGATAAATTTTTTTAATGTTTCACAAAAGGGATCATACCATAGATTCAATGACTTGCTTCATTTCACATAATAATGTTTAACATTTTTCCATATCTGTAATATACAGTGACCTCATTCTTTTAAATGTTGAATCATTTTACTCAGATTTATTTTATTGGCTTTTAGATTTGGAAAAGACCTTAAAATTCATCTCTTCCAACCTTCCTGCCAGGGAAGGAATTCCCTTTACAACATTCCCGGCAAATAACCAGTCTGCCTGAGCTCAAATCCTTCCAGCCACTTGGCACTTACTGTCTCCCTTAGCTGAACATCTCCCTCTGCTAATGGCTATGATTAGTTGAAGATTTTACCACATATTAAACTGGGGAAATAAGAATTTTCTCAGTCTTTCTTAAATTTTTAGCATCAAACAAGATAGAAAAGAACACATAAAAATAATATTTAGGATGCTTGCTTGATGATGCCATAACTTCCTGGTGATTTGTCCTGGTATGATAGTCACTCCTCTGATGAACTATCGCCAGGTCTGTTAACCTCCACATGTTACATGGACTTGTCATCCCTCATCATCCAGGTTGAACTGACCTGTGGTCTCCTGATGTCCTGCCATTTGGTCCTCAGAACTTAAAGTTTTCCAGAAGCAGTCTGGGTAGAATAGAGAGTGAATCAGATTCCACTGGGGACCACATCATGGGGATGCAGAATGAGAAGGGAGAAAGTGCTAATGAACAAGGATTGATGGTCAATCCTTGCTTAGGCAGAATGGAAATGATGTTTACATGTGTGAAAGAAGCCAGAGACTAATGTGAAATAGGTTGGCAGGATTCCTGCCTTAAATCAACATTAGAACCACTTTGTAGTTGACAGCTTGATTGTATCGACTCCTGCTGGGTAAATTGAACTGTGGCGAAATGGCATTTCAAGCCTTCCTTCTAAGGTTGAGGGGATGGATGGAGACAGTTTTCACAGGCTGTGGCTATCTTATAGCAGCCACTAAATTCTCTAAGGCGAGATCTGTCCCAGTCATTGAATCCCCTGAAGAATTATTACTCCATGACCTCCCTCTCTTCGCCACAGATGAGATGACTAATTGATGCTCTTTCTTCCTCTCTACAGAATCGCTTCCTACTCAACCACCTACTTTTCCTCCAACCATTCCACCAGCAAAAGAAGGTAAAAGAATAATACAATAATGATGTGATTTTAGGTTTAAGATTTTGTTGGCTTTGTTCATTTGATCATTTAAAAACAAAGGTATTCCTAAAATATATTTTCTCCTTAAAACAAATGCTTATCAAATCCTGATAGGGTACAAACTCGCAACCAGTAGTAAATAAGACATGCAGATGTAATGCATAATATAATGAACACTGACGACAACATTGTACAATAACTATGTAATGTGATAGAGGTACTAAATATCCCTATAGTGGCACCCATATTACAGTATGTACTAGTAAATGTATCCACTTAACATGTTGTACACCTTAAGTTTATACACTATCATATGTCAAATATATTGAATTTTAAAAAATAGATAAATATCCATGTAATTACAGATTTTCTAACAAAATTGCAGTATGTTTATTTCATTGAAAATATCAGAGTAGTGAATGTTCATCAAAGAATAGTTATGTAATTTTGTGAGTGAGAATCTATTTTATAATTCTGTAGACAGGGTAATAATTCCCTGGTTACCTCTGAAATGGCTCTCCTAGTTTCCATCTTCATCACAAGAGTTTCTTATCACCTCTTATCTGAGCTGTTAAGGTACTTTCTAAAAAAACTTCCAAACACAGAAGTGGTTGTTTATTTTTTAAATTCCATTAATAAACATTTAACTCTACTAGTCATTCTCAAAGCTCCCATGCCAGGCACTTGGAATGCAGTAATAATATATGATTGCTGCTGAGTGCTTATTCTCAGTATTGCAAGAGAACAGGTGTTTGCCTATCATGACCAGTCAAGAATATGAGTCTGGAAATGGAGATTATACTGTGGTTGTCCAGAAATGAAAACAGTTAATGCTACTGCAGGCTAATTACTTGTAAAGGAGGAGGAGAAATTTGATCTACATTTTGAAGCAGGAGTTTAAAGGTAAATAAATGGGAGAAGAGCACTCAGTCATGGAATGATCTAAGCACACAGTGTGTTTGCGAAACAATGAGCGGCACATGGAAAAGACTGAAGATAGAGTTACAAAGTGGTTTGTGTTGCAGAATAAGGAGTGTGAGCTCTACCCTGAAGGAAATAGTGTGCCATTGGAAGTTTTATGGAGGGGGGCTGACCTGAGGAAATCAGGGTTTGAGAAAAATAACCTTGGTGCAATGGACAAGAGGGTTTGGGGGAGGAGAGGATAAAGGTGGAACATGTAGTTGGAAGGTTGTTTTGGAAGAGTTCTTCCTTTCATCATGTATTTTAAAGTACCTGTTATGTACCAGGGATACAATGAAAACTAAGTTGTTCCTGTCTCACAGCAGCTTAAAGTCAGTGGGGTCACATGCTGGAGAGTTTATGTGTCAGGGAAACAAAGGCAATGAGAACCTCTAGTAAAGGTCAGCATCCTTCCTCGCATCCCAGTGATCAACCTATTTGGTGAACTCATTTCCCAGATTATGTTAGGAAAATAAATGGGAGAATAGCACTTCCCAAATACCCATTTGTACCAGTTTGTTCTCCTTCAAGAAAGTCTACCTGCTACGTATACAGACATATATCAATATAATATGTAGGTATATATCTTATAGATGCATATATCAGACAGATATAATCCTTCTATGTTTCGCAAATGGGATCATACCTTAGAGTCAGTGACTCACTTCATTTCACATAATAATCAATGTCTAACATTTTTCCATATTAGTAATATGCAGTGACCACATTCTTTTAAATGTTGAATCGTTTTACTCAATTTTATTTTATTGGCTTTTAGATGTGGAAGAGACCTTAAAATTCATCTCTTCCAACCTGTCAACTGTAAGACAGTAACAGCAACATTGGTCCAGCTCAGGGTTCCCGTACATGCCTTATGCTGTCCTGCATCATCTAATGCTATTTGCTCTACCTAGCATGCTGGAATCTTCCTTCTGTCTTCAGTTGTAGCCTTCTCTAGTCTTAGTAGCTGTGATTATTTTCACTACTGGAACTGAAACCAGAATCCTCATTGATAAATTTACTATTTAGACATTTCTGATGTCCAGATATCAAAATTCTCTGAGGTCAGAGTATTTTTATTTATAGATGAACATGGTTATCATTCAGTAAACATTCATGAATGTTCATGGAAGATGTGTGCAGGGTCTGTGAGAATAAGGATTGACAATGCAGAGAACTTGCTCCTGAAGTTTTTTTTAAGGATGGTTTTAGATAGTGGAGCTTTTGCTTCTTAACACATTATTCATCTTAGGCTCTGTTTGTACTGAGTGTGTTCAATTAAAAAGCCTGTAAATTTTTATTGTTAAAGTAATACTGAGTATTTATTAAAAAATGTTAATAAGTATAAAAGAGTATACAGAAGACGCCCTAACTGGTTTGGCTCAATGGATAGAGTGTCGGCCTGTGGACTGAAGGGTCCCAGGTTCGATTCTGGTCAGGGGCATGTATCTTGGTTGCCAGCACATTCCCAGTAGGAGATGTGCAGGAGGCAGCTGGTTGATGTTTCTCATCCATGTTTCTAACTCTCTATCTCTCTTTCTTCCTCTCTGTAAAAAAATCAATAAAATATATATTTTTAAAAAAAGAGTATACAGAAGACAATTAAAAACACAATTTCCTCTCGCAGGTGTAATTTCTTCATGCATTTTGATGTATTTTCTTTGATTTATTCATTTTTCGTTTTGATTATCTATTCAAGTTGATTTTGCTTTCATTTTGAAGGTGAAACCTAATCTAGTTTCCATCTTTCCTTGGAAACAGAGGACCAGGTTTTCCTTTAGAAGCCTATTATTAGCAGATCTTGTGTCCCTTTCAGCTTTAAACTCAAACCATAAAATTGTACAATTTTACAAATCACAGAACTCATGAGAGCAACCTCACCAGATCCTTATTGTTCCTGGAGTATTACCTCACTTGGAGATAGTTTATTTTACATTATAAATAGCTTTAAGGGAATAACATTGCACTTAATAAAATAAAACCAAGTGAAGGTGTGTTTTTTTTCCAAAGAAAGGGGAAAGGCACATTATCTCAAAGATATATATTTGTGTATAACTCGCCTAAGCTTAGAAGATTCAGATTATTATTGAAGAGTAAATCATTTAATCATAAAACAGTCAACTACAGTGATCTAAACTAATGAAAGGGAAAGAGGCATAGATCATTTGAAAGTGTACATGATGCCAAAAATGACAGTTAAAATGCTTTCAGTGGAGTAGGCTTTTGTTGGTGTGTTTTTTGCTTGCTTTTTAGTGTTATCATCAGTTATATTACTGATCATATTTTCCCTGGCATTAGTGTATATTTTTGGCACATATCAATGGGTGGCAGAAAGTCACAGACAGAATGAGTGAGGCTGGAATTAAAGTTTGCTTATGACCTCAGCCCAAATGCATATCAAGTTGTAGATGTCACATGCCTTCCTTTTGAAGTTGAATCACTCTGAAGTTACCAACTGAACAAACAGAAGATAAGGTGCACAGGGCAATAGCTTGGACTTTCTTCTAACCCAGAGGTTCTCAACCTGTGGGTCGCGACCCCTCTGGAGGTTGAATGTCCCTTTCACAGGGGTCGCCTAAGACCATCGGAAAACACATAGATAATTACATATTGTTTTTGTGATTAATCAGTATGCTTTAATTATGTTCAATTTGTAACAATGAAAATACATCCTGCATATCAGATATTTACATTATGATTCATAACAGTAGCAAAATTACAGTTATGAAGTAGCAACAAAAATAATTTTATGGTTGGGGGTCACCACAACATGAGGAACTGTATTAAAGGGTCGCGGCATGAGGAAGGTTGAGAACCACTGTTAGGCACTAGAAAGTGTTCGCTGATTCTTCTGTCTGTAAATCACCTCACTTCCACATCTTTCTCTTCTTTCATTTCTATTCCTTGGGACTGAGATTGGTGGATTTTTTTCCTTTCTAATTCCATGTGTTCAGCAGAAGCTTCTGAGTCATGAATAGGAACCTTGAACATAGAAGAGAAATGATGGTCAGGAAGCATAATGAGCAAAAGCTTGGTATATAAACCTGAAAGGATTGATACCTTTTTTTTGGGGGGGGGGGGGGAAGCATGAGTTACCAGAGGGAAATTGGTATCTGCTTTGTTGATTTAATACCAACTCTGTTTTCTTATGTCTGATTCAACATTTATTCTTGGTCTTCAGTATGTAAAGCTGCCAAGGCAGACCTGGTGTTTATGGTGGATGGATCCTGGAGTATTGGAGATGAAAATTTCAACAAGATCACTGATTTTCTGTATAACACCATTGGAGCCCTAAACAAGATTGGTGCAGATGGAACTCAAGTAAGGCTTATAGATCAATTATTACTTTATTATATGCATTAAAAAGTTATTCTAATGCATTATTATGGCCATTAGTCAGGGCATCTAGATAAAGATCTATAATGATCAAATCCATCCCTAAATGAGAGAATACATAAGTCTGTGTTTGGAAGCAGCTTACTGGTGCCTGATAGAGATTGAGAAGATGCTAATCCTTAAAAGCTACTGAGTTCAGAAAACTAAGACAGGTTAGAATGGCCATGCCAGCAGATGTTCCTTTAATTTATACTAGGATAGAGTATTTCCTTTATGGATATACTCATCTTTCCCCTGCTCTCACAGACATTAAAGTCTTGAAAGATAGAAGTTGTGGTCACACTAGTATAAATCAAGTAAAACATAAAACTAATTTAGTCATTCAACAAATATTTACTGAGGATTTATTATGGCCAGACATAGGGCTGTCATAATGAATATGATAAACAATGTCTCTGATTCCTTGGTGAACATATTCTTAAAGGCATAGAGAGGAGGAGAGAGAGAAATAGACATAAATAGGTAAATAAGTTCACAAGGTAGGGATGTGAGCTCTGAAAATAGAGTGATAAGACTTAAATTCACTGAGGGGTACTTAAAAGTGTGTGTGTGTGTGTGTGTGTGTGTGTGTGTGTGTGTGTGTGTGTGTGTGTATAAGAGAGTATTTGGAATTTTGTGGTCAATGAAGGCCTCTTTGAGGGGGTGGCTTTTGAACTGAGATGTAAATGATTACAAAGGAGATCTGAGAGTAGAATTTGCAAACAAGGAAAACAGTGAGTACAAAGGACCTAAGATGAGAATGAGACTTGAGGCTTCAGACGCTAAAACTTGTAGCTAGAATATAGTGGGTGCGTATGCGGGGAGCAGGAGAAGAGGTGGAAGAAGTAGGCAAAAGCCAGATTATCTTGAGTCTTATGGACCATTGAAGGAGTTGGGTGTCATTATAAATGCAATGGAAACCAGCAGAAAGTATGGAGAGAAAAGATCTGATAAGCTTTTTCAAAAAGATTAAAGGCTGCTTTGTAAAATGAATATTAATAAGGGTAAGAGTGGAAGCAGAGAAACCAGTTAAGATGTTGCTCTCATGGTCCATCAGAGAGATGATGGGGGTCTGGGTTGGGGTAGTAGCAATGGGATGCACCGAAATGAACAGCTTTGGAATATATTTTGGAAGAACAGCTGAGGAATTTTGGATATTAGTGCCAAATACATAAAGTTGCTGAAGCATTTCAGGGAGGGAGAAATTTGTTTTGAATCGGGGGATTGGAGGAAGTTTCCTAAAGATGGTGACATCTGCAGTAGAACTCAATAAACTGGTAGCAGTTGAAGGCTCACAAAAATGACAGTTCTTTGGTTTATCTCTTCTCGACCCCACCCCCCATATTGAGGTATGTCAGTCTGTAGAGAGAGATTTTAAAAATAAAGTACTTTCTGAAAGGTACTCAGAGAAAAAATGCTATTTAATGTGTCATCAAATTTGGTATGGAATTTTAAACCAAGGAAACTGTGGACTGGGTTAAGTAAGAAATTAAATTGAAGGTATCTTATCTGGCCCAGGGGGAGTCTACATATATGTAAAAACAAACACACCTTCTCTCTCCAGGTTGCAATGGTTCAGTTTACTGATGACCCCAGAACGGAATTTAAGCTAAACACTTACAACACCAAAGAGACTCTTCTTGATGCAATCAAACGTATTTCATACAAAGGAGGAAATACAAAAACAGGTAAGACCAAAGAAAGCCCAGTTAAGACCCAAAATGATGAACTATTAGTGATTACTGAAATTACCTTTATAGCATTACATTTATTGGGATAACATTGGTTAATAACATTATATAAGTTTCAGGTGTATAACTTTGTAATATGGCCTCTATAGACTCTATTGTTTGCTCACCACCTGAAGTCTAGTCTCCCTCCTTCACCATGTATTTGACCCCTCTTTGCTCTTCACCCTACACTGCACCCCACCCTTCCCAATGATTCCGTATCTATGAGTTTGTTTTATTTGTTCACTTGTTGCTTTTTTGCTTTATATCCTGCATATAAGTGAAAACACACGGTTCTTTCCTTTTTTATCTGATTTATTTTACTTAGCATAATATTTTCAAGATCTGTCCATGTTGTCAAAAATGGCAATATTTTATCTTTTTATGACTGAATGTTATTTCATTATATATATGCGATATATACCTCACATCTTCATTAATCATCCAAAGTCACATTTTTAAGGCATAATTATATAGATTTTTTTTTAAAAAAAATTTTCATTGATTTAAGAACTTTGTTCTTACCCCTCCCTCCCCAGCCAAACAAAAATGAAATTGAACTGTTGCCTTCCTTTGTTTCAGGAAAAGCAATTAAGCATGTCCGAGATACCTTGTTTAATTCAGAGTCAGGTACCAGAAAAGGCATCCCAAGGGTCATTGTGGTCATAACTGATGGACGATCACAAGATGATGTGAACAAAATCTCCAGTGAAATGCAATCAGATGGTGAGTTTTACACAGATAAGCAATAGTGGCTACCAGTAATATGGTAGCATTGCTCTTTTCTGAATATACATTCAAAAGATGAATATGTATGACTTAAATATTTCTGAATCTTTCTTAATATAACTTAAAAGTGTGATTAAAAAAATACTTTTCAGGTTACAAATCTATTATTTTGCTTTATTTTCTCTAATACTTCTTCTACATACAGGATTCCCTGTCTAAGAAATGCCAACAATTAAATGCAATACTATGAAAAGAACCATTATAAAGGGCCAGGGAGGGAACCTGCACAGAATCCCCTCAGCGTCATCATCTGTAAAATGGGGATTCTCATAACACTGTCGTGAAGATTACATTATATAAAATATGCCTGGCAAATAGTTGTTTAATATTCATTTGCCAAGCATTGAACCATGACCTATCTCAGTTTCTACATATGAAATAAAAACTGATAAAATTTCTGTTTCAACTACAGTACATCTTATAAATTTTAAGATAATTACTAAACATATGCAGACATAAAGATGTTACTCAAATGGTAACTATTTTGTCTCAAGTACTAATGGGGGCATTGGCCTTCTTGAGTTTCTTTAAAATGGAAAAGTTTTGTAGGGGATGATGGAATAATTTTCATATAATGAAATACATGCATGCACAATTCTGATGAACTGTTAAGAATAAACACTACTAGCCCTCCTTCACAAACATATTTTAAACATTTGGCCGTGTCTTATATTGCGATACTTATCTGTTGTGCAATGGAAAGTAATCAGAAATCTGTTTCCGTTCTGCCACAGGCTACAGCATTTTTGCAATTGGTGTGGCTGATGCGGATTATTCGGAGCTGGTTAGCATTGGCAGCAAGCCTAGTGCCCGCCATGTCTTCTTTGTGGATGACTTTGACGCCTTTAAGAAAATTGAAGATGAGTTGATTACTTTTGTCTGTGAAACCGCTTCGGCAAGTGAGTTCTTTGAAATGTGTGCTTACTCATGTTGCTTAAAGGTTGAGATATTTCATACCAGTTAAATAATGAATCCCATCTTGATCTGAGGAAAGAATATTGTCTGGTAGAGCCGTTTGTTATGCAGACATTGTTTTATGTTTTAGAGCATTTGGAAGTAAACCTCCCAAGTGTAGAGTTTTCGGTTGATGAAGACCTTCCCTAATAAGATGAGAGTCTGTGTTTAAAGGCAATTCTTCTTAAACAGCTGTAGCAAATAGTTTTTAAAAAATGTTTTAAGACTGCCCACCAGTGTCATGCACTAGAAGTGAGACTTATCCCAACACATGTTCCTAAGTGACCACCACAGTTTTCATGGACCCAGGAGAGGAAAAGGAGGCAGTGGCCCTTTGATTTAAGAAAAGAAATGAGAGCGTTTCAATATTTAGGAATCCACAGAAAACCATAGCCACATCTGGTTTGGATTCCCTTCACAATTGACTTCCGGAAAGATTGTTAGTTTCCTGTTCTCAGGAAAGGGAAAGGATACGTTTGGAAAATATCTAAATTAAGATTTTATATTGTTTGTTTTGTCTTGTTTTGCAGCCTGCCCACTGGTGCACAAGGATGGCATTGATCTTGCCGGTATGCATTATTGCAATTTTTCCAAGTAGAAATATATTAAATAACTCCCATTTGGGGGTCCAGATTTTTCTTTTAATAGGCTAATTTTGAAATTTAACATCCTAAAATGCCTGTTTATTCTTTTTTTTTTTTTTAAGGATTTAAGATGATGGAAATGTTTGGTTTGGTTGAAAAGGATTTTTCATCGATGGAAGGGGTTTCTATGGAGCCTGGTACCTTCAATGTGTACCCTTGTTACCGACTACATAAAGATGCCCTGGTTTCCCAGCCTACCAAGTATGTTTCCATTGCAAGATATTAAAACCAATCATTTTTTTTATTATATCTCAATGTGAAAATGATGCCAACTTTTGATAGGCTGTAATAGTTCCCGGTAGGATTTTCTGTAATATTTAGAGCTGAGGACCCCTCAGGGGATATTTGCCAAGGGATCCCGGACTGCGAGAGGGTGCAGGCCAGGCTGAGGGACCTGCCCCCTACCCCCCGCAAGACATAAATGTTGTACACTGGGCCTCTAGTGCTTTTATAATCAGACATATAACCTTTTGAGGAGGGATACAAGAAAATATTTTCTTTCTTTCCATTTTTAGGTATTTGCATCCGGAAGGATTACCTTCTGATTATACTATCAGTTTTCTATTCCGAATTCTTCCTGACACTCCAGAGGAGCCATTTGCTCTTTGGGAGATTTTAAATAAAAATTCAGACCCATTGGTTGGAGTTATTTTAGACAGTAAGTATATTTATTTCTACAACAACTGTACACACATGTATGAGTGATATATGTGGCATGCCATCTTGCCTGTTCTGTGTATATTGCAGAATACCTCACTTAAACCATGTTAGTGAATACTTCCAATGAATTATGTAACAGTTCACTCATTCATTTATCCACTCCTTCTTTCCACAAATATTCACTGAGTTCCTACTATGTGCCAGCTCTAGACTCTGGGAAAAGTAGTGAGCAGCTGAAAGAGGCAATTACTGAGTGACTGAAGACTATAAGAAGAGTGAGGTTGATGGAAGAAGGAGGGGTCAGTCAATGGCATGAGACCACAAGTTCATTTTTTGGATATGAATAGGATGTTGTAAGATGCCTATTTCATATTGAAATAAAACACACACACACACACACACACACACACACACACACCAAAAAAAAAAAAAAAACACCCGCCAGACTGCCAGCAGTATATTTGGGAAGAATTCTGAGATGGAGAAATGAATTTTGAAGTTGTCTGGGTGATATATGTATAAGCCATGATATTGGGTGAAGTCATCTAGAGAATGAGTCTAGAAAGAGAAGAGGTCTGACGACTGGGAAACCCACCATTGTTTGGGTTTTGAAAAGTTGAGAAGGAACCAATGAAGGAAGCTTCTTAACCTCACACTCTTGGATGTCACATATAATGATCACTTAAGAAGATCATCAAGTTTTTTGTTAATGTCAATGAGTTTTCTAAATAGATTTTTAGTTTAGAATTCCAATGAAGCTAGGAACCAAAATTTAGTGGCTACTATTAGGTACTAACTCAAACATTTGGATAAGGAAAGTGTTTTAAACTTGTTTTCAGCTAGTATTTGTGAAAAGACTTTTCAGTACATGGAAATGAATCAACATCTAAATATGATCTTGTGAAAGCATTTTGTATTGATATCAAAACTAAGGGAAGGTTATAGAGTAAAAAGGTGTAAGCCATTAACTCCATATACATGCAGGAATGGAAAACAATGAAGTCTCTCAAAATGACTAAGACTAGCTTTTCCTTTTAAAAGCAGAGTGAAGAATTAAATTGTAACCTGGGAATGAATTAGTGAGGAGAAAATTCTTATTTCTATGTAACAAAATATTCCTTGTAACATGAAATACTCAAGATTAGGAAGGCTTTCCTTTGTTCATAATAAGAGACATCTTGGAATATCATTCTTTTGGGGTGGTATAAGTTGCATGTCCTGGGAAAGTTGTTTGCTATAGTGGGTTAATTAGGCAAAGAGTCTGGTTTCTGTTTCTTAAGATTTGATTAACTTCATTCTCCCTTTTTGTCTGCCTCTAGCCCTAGCTTCAGACAACCCTCTTTCAAGAGGGTGATGTAGGCAATGAAGTATAGAGGAAAAATATGTGTAGGAGTCCTTGCCTTGCAATCATCACCACATTGTTAAGTCAGTTAGTCTGGCCAGCTAAAAGCCTGGGCAACCCAAGGACTGTAGATCCTTCCTTCCTTACTCATCACTTTGTTGTAAACAGAGCTTCAAAACAATGGATGCATTATGTTCTGTCTTCAGTTGAATTGTAGAAAATTATTCACTCATTTTAATTCTTTTTACATCTTTTTCTTTGATTAGATGGTGGGAAAACCCTAACATATTTCAACTATGACTACAGTGGAGATTTTCAAACTATTACGTTTGAAGGACCTGAAATTAGGAAAATTTTCCATGGAAGCTTTCACAAGGTGGGTAATGTTTTGTGTACACATAGTCTTTATTCACTGTGGGCAAAGCAACAGATAGATGGTGAAACTATTCCGTACAGCTTTGGATCTCAAATTTCAACTGGAGAAAGAATTACCTGCAGGACTTATTAACAATGCCTAGAGATTCTGAGATAGAACCCTGAAATGTGAATTTTTTAGCAGGTACCCCAGGAGATATGATAGAAGTGGTCCAGGTTCCCACCATGAGGAACAATTTAATAGAGGGTACTGTATTATTAAGCAGGCATTATGTGTGACGTAGAAAGGATTGCTGGTCTACCTGCCTACCAGTGCAGATGAAAGGTACAACTAGCCGAATCATATTAAAATGTAAAGAGAGATATAACTGATTGCATAGCTATATCTATGTAAAGCTAGATATAACTGTGTTTTTTTAACATATATACACACAACCTATTACTGCCATCATAAAAGTTACCCTGAGGACAAATTTTGTAAAACCTGACTTAACTTGCTCTTATTTTAATTTGGACTTGTAACAAGAGCTCTGTTCCTTAACATTTTACATCTCAGAAACACTTAGTTTTGGTAGACATGCTTCCTTCCAATATGTACTGTTTCTTTTCTATTTGGCAAATAACCCCACTGATCTCTGGGCTGGTAGGCATGCAATACCAAGACTGCAGGGAGAGCAGAGCATTTACCAGGTGGCGCTAGCAAAAGTCTCTTAACCCATCCCTTCTTGCCCTATTAGAGAGAGAAAAGGGATATAGCACAGCAGTCTTCATCTTGGTTCTGTCTCCTGACATAGTACATGATCAAACACTAACTTTACTACTTTCTGGGGTTTTGAATACCATCACTGCATATGAACAATTGCATAACAAAATTCTGACTCTGTCATGCATAAAAAGAGTTGCATCAAAATGTAATTTTTCCCTGACTGAATAAGACCATAAAAGATACCATAAAAACACATGAGATGCAAGTGGAAATCAATTAGTCCATGGTTCAAATTGGTCCCATTAGCATATCTTATTGTCATTTCTCACCAAATTCCTCTTGACATGATTCTTTTCTTGATTATACAGTGTCTGCTGCAAAGTAGTCAAGGAAAAAATGTTCAGGAGATGAAAAGCATGTGAGATTTCATGAGTGTTAAAAATAATTGCCATCTTTGCCTGTGGAATAGGCATGGGCTTGTACTAGTAATTTTTCTTCAAAGAATTCTTTAAGAATTTAGGTAAATGTTAAGCTTTGCTTACCTTACCAGGAGAACTCAAAGACCTATAGGTAGGTTCATTAAAAATTTGTTTCAAATTCATAAACCTTCAAGTTTTTCAAAATTATATGAAGAAAAATCTTCCTAGGCCCTGGCCAGGTAGCTCAGTTGGTTAGAACATTGTCCCCATATCCAAGGTTGCAGGTTTGATCCCTAGTCAGGGCCCATTCAAGAATCACCTAATAAATGCATAAATAAGTGGGACAATTTATGGATGTTTCTCTCTGTCTCTCATCAATAAATTGTTAAAAAAAGAAAAAAATCTTTTTCCATTTGCTAAGTCTTAATAAAGCTAAAGCTAAATAAAATAAGAAAGGCATATCATGGAACAAACTACTAATATATCTATTAACAGAAAATCTTGATGCAAATTCAGTTTGGACTGATCAAATTTGATTTTTTCATAAACTTATGTTATAATTGAAGAAATACTTTACCCTAATTCTTATTGATCTTCATTTGGCTTTATTTTGTACACTTTGGGTATGAAGTATGGCCCCAAAGTCTCTTTCAAAAAGTTATAATTGTATAAATGAATCCATAAGTGAAATCAAAATATTTTTGAAAACTTTTTAATGTCTTCTTTTGTAAAGCAAAAAATTTTTTTTTTTATTCTTTTCATTGATTTTTCTTTTTTGGCGGGGGGGGAGGGAGATAGAGAAAGAGAGAGAAAGAGAGGGAGAGAAACATCAATGTGAGAGAGACACATCAATTGGTTGTCTCCCAAACATGCTCCGACCAAGACCTGGAATTGACCCTGCAACCCAAGTATGTGCCCTTGACCGGGAATCGAACCATAGACCCTTCCATCTGGTGGCCAACGCTCTAACCACTGAGCAACAATTTAAAAAATATGAATGATCTCCCTCATAAGTTAATAGTTTTAAAGCATGCATAATATATTGGGTTGTCTAGCACTCAGCATGAAAATTTCTATAATTTACAATAATGAAAAATATTCTAAGGCTCAAAAACACATGAGTCAAACTATACCCTTCTAAATGATTATAAAAGAGATGTAATATGAAACAAGTAATTTACTCCTGCAGTGTTGATCTGGATAGATTATGATTAACTTCTTTTTGAAGGAAAAAGAATATTAAGAGCCTCCACAATTGATGTAAATTATTTAAATCATGATGTAACTTAAATACAATTGGTATAAGTTTTTATGCTTTCAGTTCCCAGGCAACAAATAAAAAATAAATAAATGAAGATAGAATAAAACCCATGAAATTAAAAGTAACATTATTTTAATTTTAAAGATGACATTATTTCCTGGTCACTCGACCTCTGCTCACAATACAGTACTAGCTGCTATAACTCTTGTAACCATGACTCACATTGCCCAATACTTTCTCTTTGAAATGCTATGATACCTTCTCTTATACAGCTATTTGAAACCTCTTTTGGTTTTCATTTAATCATGAAAATGAAATCATTATTTGCCTATTAAGTTCACTCTTTTAGCTCACTAAACAAGTAGCCTGCCACAAACAAGAAGTATGTGACAGACATCATAAATTGAAATGCTTTATCAGCACTGAAATTTCATGGCAGAACTTGGTTACGACGTGTCTCATTTAGAATATACTTACCTTGATCATCACCTACATGATGATGTAGATTTTTACCAATCCTCACAAAGAATGTGTAGACTTTTGAATATATCACCATGGACCTCCAGAGTCTAGAGATTCCAGTTTCAGATCATTGAACCATACATTAAGCTGAAGAGTTTTATTTTATTTGGGCCCAGAGTCACTAGAAAGCCTTCCTCCTTCCCCTTTAGATTTTAGATCTTTTCTCCTCACCTTAAATTACCAACTGCTGGTAATACCGCAGATAACTTGTTGGTAATTCAACCAGCGTTTTTTACATTTTAATACTTTTACGTTCGTTTTATTACGCTTTCAGAAAAAGCATAACTCACACCACCACCCTGTGATTTCAAGATATTACTGCTTTAGAGGAAGGCTAGATTTTTTAAAAATGAATCATTTCAAAGTTACTTTAAAGAAAAGTATTAACTAAATAAAAACAGACATGGTACTGACTGTGAAACAGTCATGGAGGTAACAAAATAGAACCTTTCTCCTCTAGCAAAATGCCTAGTGACAGAATTCCTGCTCGTCTCTTTCATATATTTTAGTGATGAGTCATGCAATTATGTAAATGTGGTTGATAGTCCTCTCACTTCTTACCTACTAAAACATCCTGACTTTTATCCAGCTACACATTGTTGTCAACAAGACTTTGGCCAAAGTGGTTATTGACTGCAAGCAAGTGGGTGAGAAGGCAATAAATGCATCCGCGAATATCACAGTGGATGGTGTCGAAGTCCTAGGGAGAATGGTTAGGTCAAGAGGACCAAATGGAAACTCTGCACCAGTAAGTGGATAAACAATTGAGGCCATGTTATTGTTATAGAAAAAGGTATTTTAAAAATATAATTATTTATTGCCCAGGGGGGAAGTTTGGTAAAGGAATGGATGGGTTGATGGCTAAATAGTTAGCAGCCTTTATAAATGAACTAAAACATTCATAGTTAAAGCTCTTGGCAGTAAACTTCTGCTATATTATACTCCAGGAATTAAGCCAGTTTATTTTCTAAAGGCATTTTAAAATTCAAATATTAAAATACTCATCATATGATTTGTGGCATAAATGGTTTGTTAACGTGAGAATCAAAACTGTGAAAGAACTTCATTTGTATAAGCATATATAGATTCATACAAAATGAGTGATTATTATACACAGGAAATTGACATAAGCCTCTCATTTGGATTAGATTTGGGCATTTTACAACTAGCTTTTTGCTATTGTTCATGTGAAATTTACTCTTTAATCATATAGTTTTCTAAGTGACAAATCATTCTAAAATAATATATTTTTTCTTCATACAACAAGGAATTTAAGCCTTGAGACTTCCAACTGGCAAAGAAATAACTTTTTCTTCACTCATTACCCACGGCATATACAAGTTTTTGTTTTAACACCATGTAGTCATAGCTAATTACCATCATTCTCTAATTTGAGTCATTTTATAAATTAGAACCATTTAGCCTGGGGAATAGTTTATTCTTTTAAACAACCCCAGCAATTCTGCATTTCTCTTATATGTCACGGAAACATAAAATGAATTATGAATGACTATTATTGTCTTGTACTTTCATAGGTCGGTAGAACTAGCCCATTATATGAAACTTTAGAACAACTTAGTAGTTCTCAAAGTCTATTTAAGCTGACGGTCACTTTGTGCAAATGAAATCTTCTGACGTGTCAATCAAATAAGTAAATAAGATTAAAGCAGATCCATGTTGATTGAGTGGGAGAGAGAGGATGTGGGGTAGTAAGTGTCCCCACCTCCAGTGGTTCCTAAGGGAGCATAGCTTTAATTGCACTACTCTCATCTAACCCATTCACTGTACACACCAGCAAACTGTCCCAAAGTGCTAAAGTGATTTACTTTGGGACTCTGCTATTTTGTGGCATTGCTCTTTGTGGTAACAATAGAAATAAAGTCCTTGTGTGCATTGATGTTAATATATGTGTAATTTATTGGGGTGACATTGGATAATATAATTTTATGTTTCCAGGGTACAATTCTATGATACATCATCTGTATATTGCATTGTATGCCCACAACTCAAAGTCAAATCTTCTTTCATCACCATATATTTGACCCTCCTTTACTCTTTACTACCTCCCCATCCCTCTGATAACCACCAAACTGTTGTCTGGGTCTATGAGGGTCTTTTTGTTTGTCTTGTTTGTTCATTCGTTGCTTTCAGTTTTATATCCCACATACGAGTGAAATCATATTGTTCTGGAGTATTTCTGTCTGACTTATTTTGCTTAGCATGAGTTTTGAGGCATCTTTTAAAACGCTTTTGTTCTACTTTGCTTTGGAGAACTATGGATTAGATATTTAGAAAGAGAGAATATAAAAGTGATGGAAGGCTCTTTTGTTTTTAGTAAGAGACTTTTAAAAATATTACGTAAATATTTTTAAAGGAGTTGTCTCCTCTTAATGTGTGGAATTTTATGTTGATTAAGAAACACACCATCTTCTGCCTCATGGAAGATACCTATATGATAGCACACTCTAGAATTTATAAAGAGCCAGAATTAGCAAACTAAGGACATCTTTCTTATAAGGATAAATGGATGTATATAGATGGATGTTTGCATGGATAAGTGAATAGCCTCTAATTTAAGAAAGAGAAACAATCTGGGGATATGAGATTTTAGGCCCAAATCACTAGTTAAATTATTATTTTTAGAATAATACATATAAATCTCCTGACACTTAATAGGAATTCAGTAATGAGCAGCTGTTATTATTTAAGGATGTCAGTAATACCTTCTCTTTCTCACCTATTCTAACCCACTACTGCTTATATAACACTCAATTATTTTGGGCCATATATTATTTTCTTTTTCTTTCATATAACTACATTTCAACCCACCATCAAAATAGAAATCATATCATGGTCTTCATACAACCACACCCTTTTATCCTCCATCACAGTATCTAATAAATCTTATATGAACAAAGTTCTCAAAAAATACTTGCTGGAAATTGAATAGAATGTCATCTATTTGATTGATGCCATATCTTTTGTTAAAATGTTGTTTTGCATGTATTCTATTTATGTATGGTATTGATAGCCATCCAATAATATATATCATACCCTCTCCTAATTTGTATTTTACAATTATAGTTTGATAATTATAATTCTTTCAAATGACAATTTTATAATTACAATTACTTCAAATTATACTCTATGTAAATAAACGGTACTCTAAATATATGGCCAATTGAACATCAACTTTATTTCTGGAAGCAAAAGTTACTGTAGGTTTCAGTCCTACTAGCAATAAATCTTTAACTGTCCATGAGAGAAAAGCAATTGAACAGAGCAGCCTCTGTGGTGACTTCCAACCAGTAGTAGACAATGGGGAATTTATGGAAGTCAATAATTAAAAGAGTTCTTTGTAAGGCTAGTAGGAAAAAGTTGTAGCTTTTGTTAGAATCTAGAATTCTACAAAGGATTACCAAATAGGTTTTCAGTCTGCCCACTTATTAAAGAATTTGATTATGCTAAAATGGATGATATTAGATTAGCTCTCAAGAATGTGATTGGAAGCTCCCTTGCTTTTTGAGGTAATTGCTTAATTGTTTCAGTGCAGGGCTAGAGACAAGCTTCAGTCCTCAGTTTTCACTTTAGAAATCACAAATTGCTAAAAAAAAAATTAAAAAAATCTTAGTATACACTTGCACTTCGCTACCTAGCAAAAGTGAATGTGTAATGTGCAAGTTTTGTATTATTCCAGGGGGAGTAATTATCAGATCATTGAGATTAGTAGTTTATAGGTCAGCATTCCCTGGGCAAATTCAGCAATGATTTTAAAAAGTGTCAGGTGATGGAAAAACTCTAAATATTGAGTCTCTAAACAAAGTCTATTCTTCTTAAACCCAAGTTGAGTGGAGAAGAGATTAATGGATTTAGGGATACAGTACTACTATATTAAATTACTCACATTTATAATAAAAACAACTTGTGTTCTGCAATGAAAGATTTTATAGGCAGCAAAAGTGCCCAGTGGGACTAAACTGATAAGCAGTCCTAACTTAGCTGTCAAAACACAAGTGGGAGAAAACTTAACAGCTGTTCTTCTTTTTCCCCATCTTCTTTCTCCTAAGAAACGTCTCCTATTTTTTCTGACACACAGTGAAATTTTAATGCTGCCAATCAGAGATGATTCTAGGAAAAATTTTATCTTCTGGCATTGGCTCATGTTTCTTAGTGTCTTCCACCTCTAAAATATAACACGTATTCAATTGACATTTGTTTAGCCATCTGCTGCTAAAGACAAATACAAATTTTTATGCATTTTTTATTAAAATTATTTATCAAGTTAAAGCTTTTTATGCAGGAATCAATAGTAGACTAGTGAATGGTCCCATAGAAACAAGTATTTTTAAATTACAATAAAATGATTGTTTTCACAAGAATTATATCTTTTAATCCTTAAAATAGGAATAGTAGCTAATATTATTGGAGGCCGACTGTGGACAAGGCATTGTCTACTTTTCCATGATTACCTCATTTAATCTTCCAATACCCCTAAGAAAAGAGACTTAAATAAGCCCCACTTTATAGATGCAGAAATTGAGACTTGAAGATGTTAGGGAGGGATCCCCTTTCAAAAAACGAGGAAAGTGAGGTGAGATCATATGTGTCTTGCATACAGTTACCTGCCTTCCATTCTAAGCTCTCTTCCACTGGGTCTGATTATTACAGAACCTCAGGCAGAAGAGGGAGTCATGTTCACTGACAAGTCCAAAGACTTACATTATTTGAATTACAACCTTGAAAGTAAATGTGATCAAGTATGTCTACACCCAAGTATTCTAATTCCTACCAACAAGTAAAGCCGTTCATTGTCATTTCCTAACTTAATTAATGCCATGATGGTTTTCCTTAAAATCAATAAACAGAGAACAAATGAAAACACTATGTTGAATATCTGACAAATAGTATGTGCTTAATAAATCCTAGTTTTGAAATGGAGTCAATAAAAGTTGAACACCAAATCAAAAGCAGAAGATGGGTTAGGTCCCCAGTAATCTTTTGCCAGTATTCTTGAGTAATGTCAATCTCTCTAAATATTAGTATAAGTTCAGGTATAGCTTGACTTCAAATTATAAGCTTAGTTATATGTTGCTAGAAAAAAAAAGGATAAAATCTGGTACCGAGTAGAAAGTGAACCCAGAGATACATTTTAATTGCCATTCACAGGTCACAGTGGCAACCGCTGAGAAATATTTTAATCTTATTTCCATGCTAACATTTGACCTCAATGACTTGCCTTTTGTGCTACACACAGACAGAAATGTCCAATAATGAAAAACGAGCATTTGTAATCGGCTCAGTATTCCCTTGAAAGAGATTATAAAAAGTAAAAGTGGGAGGTTCTATACCTTTCTCTCTCCTTTTTATTTTTGTCACATAAAATTTTTATTTTCAGTTCAAAAGGAAAGAAGTTACAAAAGTAAAAAGTGACTGCCTCTTGGCATTAGTTGCTTGAAGTATGATTTATGTTTAACCACATTGTCTTGCATTTACAGGCACTCAGATGTAAGATCTCTCGATAGACCACTTCTGTACTGTTTCCTGCATAATTGGTACAAATACTTGTGTCACTGCTTTTGGAATAAAAGCTAGAGGGTTTTTTAATCCATCCCCAGAATTGTGCCTTGGAAAAAGAAGTTCCTAAATAAAGGCTGAAGAATCTAAACTATTACGAACGCAAAACAATTATGAATAAATTTTTTTGTGCTCACACACAAAAAAAAGTCTGCTGACTTCATCTAACTTGAAAAGGAAGGCAGCCCACAAGCATTCCTCAGATGATAGTATTGGCTTCATTAAGCACTTAGTAGGCATTCAACCCGTTGAGTGAAGAAAACGAGCACATAAGAATTCCAATCACTCAATAGGGCAGAAGTTTAGCCAAAGGTATATATGTAGACATTATACTGTTATAGGTGATTAGATGGTGAATGTTTATTTAAAAACTTCCACAGAGCCTGGTGCCAGCTTGGGGCTAGTGAAAGGCCTTGGCTTTATGTAAATCTCCCCAGTCACCAAAATGGTTTTACACTGAGGGCTCTGTTCAGAAATGGAAAATTTCTTAATGGATGAATGACTTACAAATTTAGCTGATTCTATCTAATGCTGTCATAATGGGACCCATTTAATAAATGTCCACAGACAAATGGCCTGTAAAGTTAGGCTTGGGTATCTGTATTTTAAATATTAGTCCAAAAATTTATTCACTGCAAAATGAGCCATAAGAAATTGAGGTGGGCTGTTCAAATCCCAACCAGAACTCATCTTTCAGCACCTGCTTAAATTCCTTAGGCTTTTTCATCCTAGGGATTAATCTATGGAATGGGGTGGCTAGTACTATATTATGCCTCATTGTGGCTGATCTGAAGATTAAATGATACAGACAAAAAAGTCCTTAGGAGCGTGCCTGGTACATAGTAGGGTTTCACTAAATGTTTGCTGCTATTGTTATTGTTATTTACCAAGTTTTTACTCAGAACATTAAATAGATATGATTATTATGTAAACACACTACTATGATATATTTGCCCTCGATACTATATCACTTTCATTTTGATTCTACATTTTGGCCCTTGTATTATATACTCCTCTACCTTAAAGAATTCAATTATGGAAGAACTGTACATTAAAATATTTATTACTTATAATAACTATATCCCGGGTACTGTTCTAAATAATTCCCTGTATTAACTCATTTTATTATTATAGCTACTATTATTATACTAATGAATGGCTACTATTCAGTAGCTACAATTATATTAATTTTACAAACAAAAAAAATCTCAAGACTCTAAGTCATTAAATAATTTGTTCAAAATGCATTAGCTTGTGAGGGAAGGACTTAAGGATTACACCCAGATAGTCTAGCTCCATAGCCTCCTAACCAATGTGTTTCTTGAAGTAGCTTTGTTGCTCTTGCTATTCATGAAAATCAATAATCATGTTCTTTAAAAATGTTCTAATTTTAAAAACCTAATTTTTTAATGATCACAATTTTGTTGTATGGTTGCCCTGCAGAGATTCAGATATTATACCCTTGGTAAAAATTAAAAACAAAAATTAGCCTGAAAAAATAAGATCAGTGAGCCACACACATATTTGCTCAAATAACACAGTTCTTGTACATAGACATAAGAAAACATGATGCCTTGATTCATGGATCTGCTTTCAAAATTAAGGTTTTCTTTTCAAATAATCTTGCAAAACTCACTTGGGGAAGGATGTTTGCAGCAAGACACAGTTCTTCTTGGACACATTGAGAGAAAGCCTGAGTTCTTCTCTTGACTATGATCTAGGTCTAGGACAGGCTCTTCTGTGATACTGCATGCATCATTGCTAATCTATTTCAAGAGTCCTATTTACTTGGGCATTCTCTGTTTCATCCTGTGATGAAACAGTTTTTACTGACGTATGAATAGTATTGCTTGGGAGAAAATAAGGCACCAGGAGTTTCCAACTCTTGCTTTAAAACACCATTTGCTGAAGGAAGGTTGAAGATGTAAAAAGAAAAAAAAACTTGATCCTTCTCCCAGCTCTCTAACTGATGACACTTTTTTTTCCCCCCAAATATATTTTATTGATTTTTTACAGAGAGGAAGGGAGAGAGATAGAGAGTTAGAAACATCGATGAGAGAGAAACATCGATCAGCCGCCTCCTGCACATCTCCTACTGGGGATGTGCCCGCAACCCAGGTACATGCCCTTGACCGGAATCGAACCTGGGACCTTTCAGTCCGCAGGCTGACGCTCTATCCACTGAGCCAAACCGGTTTTGGCAACTGATGACACTTTTAATATGTGAAAATAATTTAAGAAGAAATATAATATTAGAAATAGTTGGGTCATGATGTTCATATCAGCCCCTAATGATAGTATAATGATGTTTCTGTACATTTCAACATACATATTGAGTTGCTGCCAACATACACGAATAGAGCAAGACTGTCTAAATATTTATGGCATGATCAATGGCTTAAATAAAAATACACTTAGCCCAGCTTCTCACAATACCATATGTGACTGTCATGACACTTACCATGTTGAAAACAGTATTTATGTGCCTGTTTCTCATTCTCTGGAAATCCACTGAGGGCAGAATACTTTGTGGTTTTGTTCATTTTTGTATCCTAAAGGTCCACATAGTATCCAGCTTATATCCTACTAAAGAGAAATTGTGCGAATGTATGTCTGAATGATTGAAGTTGGAATCAATTCAACAAGCCTTCATTAAACACCTACTACGTGCTCTATATTGCAATAGGGGATACAAAGATGAATAAGTGGTTCTTTATCCTTTGAAGTGCTGACAGTCTAAGGAGAAGAAACTATAAGTAATTATATTGTATGGTGGCAGACATGCTATGAAAGAGAGACCTAAGGGATGTTGTGGGATTACAGAGGCACTTGGAATAACTGGGAAGGTTTCAGCAGAGGTGCTAAGATTCTTTAGGTGGGGATGGGAAGGGAAGTTGTGATAAAAAGGGAGTTTGGATGGTAGATGGAGTAACTGTAGACAAAATCTTAGACCATTGTGTCTTTGAGTAGCTAATTAGTTTCATATTGTTGGAATTTCTTTTTAATTTATTTTTGGTAATGTTATGTTATAAATGTATTGGTGTCCTATTATTGATATATAGTATGAAATCATAATAGCTATAAACACAAGGTATCTATCTTTTATTGAATGACAATTTCACTTTAAATTTCAGTTCCAGTTACAGATGTTTGATATTGTTTGTTCCACATCCTGGGCCAATAAAGACAAATGCTGTGAACTACCAGGCCTGGTAAGAAATCTTCATTCATTATTGGGTCTGTTCTTCATTAAAATGTTCTAAAGTTGTATTGAATTTTCTCTGAAAATGAAATGCTATTTTGCAAAACTCATATCAGAGATAATTCATTGTGATGATAAAGAAAATGAGAAAGATGTTAAGAGGGAGGCGTGTCTGAAATTAGCAAGACACACGGATATACATAGTGGGTCTACACAACCCCTGGGGTGCCATTTACATAGTCCAGATCTTCCCAGATTTCCTTGTTCATAAAATATTTAGTGTTGGAATACTTTATGACATCCCTAAACCAAAAGAAATACCTAACAGCTCCATTGCTGAAGTAATTAGGTCCAAACATCTTACTAAATGTTTATGTCCTAATAACTCAGTAGCCATATTTAAAAAAATGATATACTTATTTTATTCTTAAATAACTAAAATGACTTAATGGGATGCGTGTGCCTATTTGCACTGTACAGTTGCTTATATCTTGGGATCTGATAGGACATTTCCACCCTCACTTTGTTTTTCCATATTGATTTTTCTCATGGTACTTGCTACTCAATGAGCAAATGCTCAGATTTCCAAATACGTGACATCATCAAAACAGTATTTCAAAATCTATTGTTGAAACTGTGAACTACTTTGAGCTGGTTGTTCATACAAAGTCCAATGGGTGTTTCTCTTGAGTTTAAAACATTTACATGCTCCTGTGACCTTGTCATGGTGCCCCAGGGCACCCTGGTACACAGTTTTGGAATTGCTCTTATAAGCTCTATAACCCATGTAATTGGTACAAGAAAATTCAAACTTTTTCTTATTAATAATACCATGTGTAATTCCTAAGGGTATACCTGTATATATGAAAGCAGATTCATATCTTCAGATCCTTAGATCCTGAGCTGAAATGGATGACACCATCATGGTTGGACGTAGTGATGTCTTAATAATTAAATGTGGAGAATGGACATGGAGAAGCCATCATAAAGTCTGAGCAATTTGCCTTCTTAAGATCTTACAACAGATCACATCATCTATTGCAGGCAGTAAATTCATGCCAACTATGTTTGAGAAGGAAATAACTTTTTCTTTAACAAAATAAGTTTCTAAGTAGTTCCTGGGGTAGATTTAAATCAGAGAAACTGTGATGTCATACATAAGTGCAGGTAGGTTGGAAATTGGAAGGGCAAATGCCACAAATCTGATGGTGTGTCAAGCAAAATGTGATCACCACAAAATTCTTCAAGAAAACAAATATGACCTCCTATCTCAAAGCTTTAGGTTGATGCCATGATTTATTTTTTTCCCAAGCAGTAGTTAAAATTGTTACAGAGAATTAATGATGTTTTAATTTTAAAAATATATTTTTAAATTGATTTTAGAAAAGTAGAGGGAGAGACAGAGACAGAAACATCAATGATGAGAGAATCATTGATTGACTGCCTCCTGCATGCCTCACAACTGGGCATGTGCCCTGACTGGGAATCAAACTGTGACGTCCTGGTTCATGGGTTGATGCTCAACCACTGAGCCATCCCAGCCCAGCTGATGATGTTTTTAAGCACTGTTTTTATTTTGTTTTGTTTGTTTTAGTATAGATGCAGTTATTTTGGTTGACTAGACCAGCAAGTTTTCTTTTATCCTTTGAAATGGGAAAAATGTTGTGACACAAAGTTTGCAAGACCTTTAGTTCATAGAGTACTACTGCTCCAACTGAATTAAATAGTAAGGTGGTTTAGAGGCTATTTTTTTTTTTACACCCACTTCTGCCTTTCTTTCTTCCCCTGGATTCCCAAACAGGTTTTTAACATCCTTTAATAATGATGATTATCAATGACTCACAAGACACCCATTCATTGTTCTTTAAAGAAAAGATTTTTGTGGTCAGGAGAAAATATTTCTGCCTTTCTAAACTAATGCTCACTTTAAAGTGTCTTAAGTCAAAGTTTTTGTTAACAGTTATCCTATTTTTTTCTTCTCAGAGGGATGAGGAGAACTGCCCGGACCTTCCACATTCCTGCTCCTGTTCTGAAACCAGCAAACGGGCTCTGGGACCAGCAGGCCCACCAGTAAGTCTCACCTAGTTGGGCTTAAATGTTCTTTAATAACATTTATAGCTATCACTTGTGTGTCTGATAGATGATCTACATTGTGCCAAGCACATAGTTAATCACAGAGATGTTACACAACTTCCTTAAAGAACACAGATCCAGGTCTCTGTGCCTCCTAGAGATGATGCTCTTAATCACTATGCAAGACAACACTCATGCTGCTGTATATTCCAAACGGTCCCTTGAAAATCCTGTGGTTTATTCTCAGTGTGAACGTTTCAAATATTGGCCCTCTACTTATACCTGTAATATTTCCATGCTCTCATCTTTCTCATTCTGTTATCAAAATTTATATGTGAAGGGAGGATTTCGAATTTTTCAGGAAAAAAATGTCATCTGAGCATGACTGGAACTTTCTATAGAGAAGGAGAGGGAGGGAGGGACGGGAAGAAGAAGGAGGAAGAGGAAGAGAGAAAAAAGGGAGGGAAGATGGGAGAGAAGGAAAGAGAAAAAGAAAACATATATTTGTAAAATATAAAATATATAAAATTGCACTATCTGGGTCTTTGTATTTATCATGATAAATCTTTTGTAATATGTTTAAATACCCGTTAAACTGGGTTAGCAGTATTTCTTTGGTATAAGTATGCTACAGCTGGTGTCTGGTTAGGGAATGAGAATTACATCAGGGCAGAAGACAAAGAAAACAGGGAGAAGGTGCACCAGCAAATACAGAAGCCACGGAGGGATATTTTGACGCCTGGCCAGCGTCTGTACCTTGGCCTCCTGGAGGCAGCCAGCCCAGGCAGCATGTGAGCAGTAGGTAACCACTCTGACAGCTAGCTTGCAGTGGGAAACTTCACTGCAGGTCAGCACCACCAACAACCTAACATTCCTTTATTTGTGGACTGCGTTTCCTGAACTGAACAAAAACGAAGAGAACCTGCTGAATGCATTTGAAATATATTCCAGCAGTTTCTACTTTATCTTTGGCACATAGAACATTCTTTCAAGCTATGGATGTAGAACCCACACACATTAAAAAAAAAAGGTTCCTTTATCCCCAAGAAGCAAATTTGCGGTAATAGTAAAAGCATTACATTTAAATTGTAAGATTTGGCCAGTCATTGTATCACTGTGAACCTCAATTTCCTTGTATATACAATAGCACCCACTTCTTTAACTGGTATTGTGAAGAATTACAAGACAATATATATGTAAGGATTTTGTACATTATAAAACTTTAATTAAATGTAAAGAGTTGTCTTTAGTTTAATCTGGAATTTGAAAACAATGATTTGTTTTCAACTTCTTTTTTTTTTTACGCCAAAAGTATGTCTTTGAACTTTGTCAAGGCTAACGCACATTGTTTAGTTTATTTGTTGTACCAGCTGTAAGGTATTCCATTATATAAACTACAGTTTATTGACCCATTACTGTGGAGTATTTCCCTGTGGCAATATTATTACAGTGAACATTCTTTGTATATCTCTTTGCAAACATGAATGCGTGTTCTTAAAATAACACAGATTTGTTGGTGAAGAAGGAAGGTTCATCATCATGAAGAAACCCCAAATTGCTCCTCGGGATGATTGTCCCAATATCCTCTTTCCCAAATTCTGTATGAGAGCTAGTTCCCATGCATTTCACCAAGACCCTCTGATGTTGCCAAATATGAGCGCCTTCCTTTATCTGATGATTGTAAAACCCTGTGTCATTGTTATTTTAATTTAAATAGGACTCTCCCTCCATGCTAGTGAGATGAACCAGTTTTTCATGTCTCTTAGCCATTTAGATTTTTTCCTATATAAATTACCTGTTTATAAACTTTGCTAGGTTTTTGTTATACAGGCTTTTTTCCTTACTGATTTATAGGTGGTTTTATGTACTGTGAATACTAACCCTTTATTAACAATATGGTTTGCAAATATCTTTTCCTGGGCCATGGCTTGTTTGGTGTTTATGAGAACTTATATTGTCTAGAAATTTCAATTCTATGTAGACAAATTTAATATTTCTTTTTTTTTCTTTTTTTCTTTTTATTTATTTATTTATTTATTTATTTTCAGTTTTATTTTTATTTATTTTTTTATTTAAATCTTTATTGTTCAGATTATTACATTTGTTCCTCTTTTTTTCCCCCCCCATAACTCCCCTCATCCCAGTTCCCGCCCCACCCTCCGCCCTCACTCCCCACCCACTGTCCTCATCCATAGGTGCACGATTTTTGTCCAGTCTCTTCCCGCATCTCCCACACCCCTTTTCCCCCCAGGAATAGTCAGTCCATTCCCTTTCTATGTCCCTGATTCTATTATAATCAACAGTTCATTCTGTTCATCAGATTATTTATTCACTTGATTCTTAGATTCACTTGTTGATAGATGCATATTTGTTGTTCATAATTTGTATCTTTACCTTTTTCTTCCTCTTCCTCTTCTTAAAGGATACCTTTCAGCATTTCATATAATCCTGGTTTGGTGGTGATGAACTCCTTTAGCTTTCCCTTATCTGTGAAGCTCTTTATCTGACCTTCAATTCTGAATGATAGCTTTGCTGGATAAAGTAATCTTGGTTGTAGGTTCTTGGTATTCATCACTTTGAATATTTCTTGCCACTCCCTTCTGGCCTGCAAAGTTTCTGTTGAGAAATCAGCTGACAGTCGTATGGGTATTCCCTTGTAGGTAACTGAGTTTCTTTCTCTTGCTGTTTTTAAGATTCTCTCTTTATCTTTTGCTCTTGGCATTTTAATTATGATGTGTCTTGGTGTGGTCCTCTTTGGATTCCTTTTGTTTGGGGTTCTCCGCGCTTCTTGGACCTGTAAGTCCATTTCTTTCACCAGGTGGGGGAAGTTTTCTGTCATGATTTCTTCAAATAGGTTTTCAATATCTTGCTCTCTCTCATCTTCTGGCACCCCTATAATTCTGATGTTGGTACGCTTGAAGCTGTTCCAGAGGCTCCTTACACTATCCTCGCATTTTTGGATTCTTTTTTCATTTTGCTTTTCCGGTTGGGTGTTTTTTGCTTCCTCGCATTTCAAATCATTGACTTGATTCTTGCGCTCCTCTGGTCTGCTGTCGGGAGTCTGTATAATATTCGTTATTTCAGTCCGTGTATGCTTAATTTCTAGTTGGTTCCCCAATATAAGATCAAGGGTCTCATTAGTTTTCTTGTAGATCTCATTAAGTTTATCGGCGGCTTCTAAACAGTTCTTGAGAGACCTTAAAAGTGTGGTTCTGAACTCTATATCTTCCATTGACAATTTTGTCCTGTTTCTTTGTCTCCGCATTTTGTTATGCTTCCTTGGTGCACCCCCTCGTGGTCTTTGTTCGCAGTCTTATAGTTAAACCTTGTTGTAGCTAATACCAGGGAGGGTTTGACCTCCAGGCCAAGTGGCTATGAGAATCAGCTGTGTCAGCAGTGAGAGAACTTCTGTCCTCTAGGGAGGTGCTAATCTAGCCTTTGCCTGAGGCTATCCGGCAAATGCCTGTGTGCAGGGCTTGGGCGGGGCGGGTTGCACAGGATCAACAGGGAGAGCAGTTATGGCGGCTCTCAGTCCTGTCCCCAGGGGCTCTGCCTCTCTGAGTCCCAGCACCCGCTGCAAAGCTCAGAGAGAAAGCTGCACTCGCTCTGACCGAAGCCACACAGTCCTGCTTCTCCCGTTTGAGTCTGGGTCCCTAGAGACTCGCCCGGATCTGGAGCTCAGAGTCTGCGACTCCCTCCCGATTGAAAACGCCAACCGCGCCCTCCGCCGCCAGCCCGCTCCGCGCACTCCGCACCTCAGAATTTGACTTCAGCACTGCGCCTCCTCTGAGTGTCCGTATGCGTTTCTCTTTCCTCCTAGTTGCAGGACTTCCACTCAGCCAGCGTTCCTGTGATTCTGGGTGATGTCCCTTCCGTTTTTTGGTTTCACTTTTGAAGTAGTTGTTCAAAGCAGCAAACTCCGGCGTTAACCTATGCCGCCATCTTGGTTCTCCCCCTGTCAGCTGATTTCTCCGACAAATTTAATATTTCTGTTAGCTATCATTTATATTTTCATTTATTGCTTCTTTTAGTCATGATTTACTTAGAAGTACCTTTTTAAATATTCAATTATGTGTGCAACTTTTATCTTTTTCTTATTAATGTATTGATTTTATTGTACTTTATCAGGGAAGATAGTCTGTATAGTAATGATTTTTTGATATTTGTTGATTCTTTGGTATTTATTTTGTGGCCTTTTGTAAAGTTTTACAGAGTTTCCCTGTAGGTTTTAGGAGAATGTGTTCCCTAATTGTCAAGTTCAGAATTTTATATATAAAGTCCAGTAAATGAAATTGTAAATTTGCATTGTTAGAATCTTCTTTATCAGCATTAATTTTTTACCTTTTGATTAAGAGATAGATATTTAAAATCTTCCACTCTAATTGTCAAATTCTGTTTGTAATTTCACAATATATATGATCTTTGGGTGTTTCTTTAAAAAAGTGTTGATAGTAAATTTTCAGATTTTGTTCATCTGAAAATGCTTTTATTTCCCATGTTATCAAAGGATTGTTTTGATGATTGTCACAAAGATTGCTAATTTTCCCCCATCCCATATTCATTGCCACTGCTTCTTTTCAAAAAGTGGAATCCCTTGAGTTTTAGCCACGCACATGGGCATTCTGCTAGGGGCTTGATTTCTTAGCATCTGTCACCTTAGGACTAAACTCTGGCCAATGAGAGAGAAGATATATGAAGTAACCGCGGATGTTGTTTTTAAATGAAAACCAAATGCCCTTCCTAACCAACCTCACCCTTCCTCCCAGACTAGGATGGGGGCATGTGGCAATGAGGTCACTTTGATAAGCAACATTCTGGGACACTGCAGAACAATAAGATGTTGGGAATCAAGGTTTCACGCTGCCTTAAATGGTAAAGCTATTCTGCTACACTGGACCCATTCTCAGCTCAGATTTTAACAAAGGAGAATAATAAACTTCCTAACTTGCTTAAAATGTTTAATATTGACCTCAAAGCACTCAGACAAGTTTCCAAAGTAATAAACTTTAAGTACAATTCTAGATTAACAATTATTTTCTCTGAGCACTTTGTAGATGCGATTACACCATTTTATAGCTCCATTGTTGCTATTGAAAAGTCAACTGTCAGTCAAATTAATGATCGTCCTGTGAGAAAGAAATCTTTTCTCTCTGGTTCTTTTCAAGTCCCCTTTAGTAATTTGAAGTTTCACTACAATATTGATGTTGTTTTGTCCTTTTGGAAAATTTGGGACTTCAGGAATTTGAATACCAATGTTCTTATTCATTATGGAGTTTTCTTAGTCACTGCCTCTTTGAATATTGTCTCTCTGCTGTAATCTCTATTAGGTTTTCCTGAAATTCCAACTAGATGGACTTTATAACTTATAATGTTACTATCATGTCTTTTAATCTTTTTTTATTTATTATCTACTTTGCATCTCCAGGCTTCATTATGTGTAATATCTTTAAATTTATCTTCTGGTGTGCTCTATTTTTAGCTATGATTTAATATTTCATTTAACTTAGCTATTGTGTTTATGATTTTGATTGTTATCTTTAGTATATCTAGAAGTTATATTTGGTTCCTTTTTTTCTTGTTATTTGTACAGTCTCTTCTTTTGTACCACTTTCAAGACTATTTTTCTTTATTATATTAAATTTGGTGTATATTCTTTACCTTACAATTTTAAAATCCGCAGTGTATGTGGTTCTGATTCTGCCGTTGTTTTCCTGATGATTTTACTCATGCTGTCTTGTTTCTACGTATATTTCGTGATTTTTTTTGGTTTTGTGTCTTTGACTTCATGTTATTTGAGACTTTGTCTCTGGGACTGTTTTGAGCCCATGTTTCAAACATACTCCTCCAGAGAGTGTCTGCGCCTGCTTCTGCTAAGCTCCTGCTTATACAACCAACTGGAAACCACCTTCGGTTTAACTTTGGAGTTTTGTTTGATCCTCACAGGCAGTGTGAATTCTAGTCCCTAGATTGTATAAGAATCAGCTACTGGGTAGTAATTCTTAGGGGAGATAGTTCCTCCTCCTTCCATAGCTAAAGTGAAAACAACATCGTGGTCATCCACCTGCCGGTGGGCCATTTCCATTTCTAGCTCATTCAGAGTGCTGCCTTTCAAGCTCTTCAACATTAATGAATGTTTCATATTCTACCTCCCCCCACCTATCATAGACCCAATTTCATATTTCATTGCCTTGTGTGGGCTATAAAACACAGGCTTTGCAGTAAACCTCAACCGTCTTCCCAATCTTTCCCTGGGGCAGTCTCAGTGCACATGCCTGCTGCTCTGGGGTTTTTTTGTTTCTTCTTCATTCTTGGTCCTTAAAGATCCAGTTCTTAATTACAATCATGTTTATTTTATTTTAAAAGGCATCAATAAGCTCTTTTTAGCTGGAGGCTTTTCAAGTTTTTCATTTGCAATACTGCTGGAACAAGTTATAAGATATTTACATATGACCTAAGAGTCAAACTTTGTAACGAGAAGAAAGCAGCAGAGAAGTAAAAGGAGAGGGTTGAGCTCTGACTTGTTGAGAAAAACAAAACATGTAAAACGGAGAAAGGCTATTGACATTTTAAAATATTTGAAGTATAATAAACTATTTAAGAACTAGTATCTCAAACAGTATGTAATAAACCCTGTGCAATGACTAACATAGTTGTGATTATCTTCTCATTCAAGAATTTATACAGTAGTATTATGTGCCAATAAAACTGTAAAGAGCTGTAGAGAGACATGAAAGAACCATATTCTCTTTGCCTGGACTAATCCTTTCTTATTAAAAGATGGAATCTTATATCCACAAATATTTGTTGAATTCTTATCATGTGCTCAGTGATGAGGGTCAGGGTTAAGATGGCAAACAAGTTGGAAATGTAAAATGATCCCTGGCTTTTAGACATGGTGTGCTTGGAAGGAATATCTGGTAGTCAGCTAGTCACAATCATTTAAGATGTGCAAAAAGAATTAAAGAGTTGGCCATATTACTTGGGATGCAGTGGGCTTGTTATAAGCAACAGAAAACTTGACTAGCACAGTGGTGAAACCCATTATGGCATTTGGACACTCATTGTTTGCTCAGCAAAGGATTTAAAGGAGGCTGCACCCAAGGGAAAGGAGGCTGCTCACCAACTTCATTAAGGACCCAGATCGTTCCAGCTCTCTAATTTGCTTTTCTTTGGCTTGTTGCTTCTTGATCAAATTGGCTGCAACTGGCGAATTTGTCCATTCCTAGTTGCGAGGAGGCTGGGAAAGTAAATCTCTCTTTTAGGCTTTACAGTAGGAGAAATAAAATGGAAAGAAGTCAGGAAAGACTCTTTGGTAGCCAGCCAACAATGTCTGCCTCACTGGGGGAAAATATTTGCATCATCTATAACAGTTAAGGATGTAGTATCCAAATATATGAAGAACTCCTGCACATTAAAGAGAAAAATACATGCAATCCAATAGAAAACTAAGCATATATATGTATGTGTGTGTGTGTATATATATGTATATATATATATACACACACACACATATGTAGTTGCATTGAGAGAAAATGCAAATCGACAAACATTATGAAAAGATGTTCAGTCATAGTAGCTTTAAGGGAAATAAAAATTAAAATCAAAATAAGGAATTATTTTTACCAATTCGATTGGTAAGAATGTAAAGTTTGACAACATCATATACTATGGGTTAGAGAACTAAGGATCCTCTTAAACTCTTGGCAGATGGCATAGCTTTCTTTGGAGCACAATTTGATAATGTATTTGCATATCCATTAAATTTTATTTATAGTTGTACTTGTTGCTATCTTAAATGTTAACGTTTTTACTTAAATATTAACATTTCTATTTAAGGTGTGTTTAGGGATGTTAATTGCATTATTGTTTAAACAGCAAAAATTTGTGGGGGAACCGCCTACATTTCCAATCGTGGAAGAATGATTAAACTATTATGCATCCATCCATGGCTTGGACAACTATGCAACTCAATAAGAATAAGTTAGATCCTAATGTTATATTATGGAAAAATCTCTAAAACATTAAGGCAAAAACACATATAAAAAGTTTGATGTCACATCTGCAATCTACATACATCAAATTATACCACAAAGATACTATAGGTAATAATTTCTAAAGATACATATATACATGTGAATTATATAATTATATTCAAAAAGTCTGGAAGATAAGCAACCAATTGAAATTGGGGAAGGGAGAGAATTAAAGTGGTTAAAAAACAAGCTGGGAGAAAACTTAAAGATCATCTGATGTAGTCTTTTCCTAAGTGATACAAGCCGATCATACCCACATGATTTTCAGTAGTCATGGATATATTAGAAAATAAATTAGAATCACATAGTGAGAAAGATATTGCATTTTCAATAGTCTTTTAATCCTGCTCAGGTGAAAGTGATATTCTCAGTCTGGTGCCAGTATGACCATTCTAATACTTATGCCCTTTTTAAAACGATATATCTTTATTGTTGAAAGTATCACAGACGTTCCTCTTTTTCCCCCCATTGACCCCTTCCACCCTGCTACCCAGGCCTATCCCTTTTTAACAAAGAGCAAACTTGTGACTCAAAAACTTCAATAGGCACAAAATCTAGCTAAATTGAATAACATTATTTATAGTATCTCTTTAAGGTTACCCTCTATTCTTAGCAAGTAATAACTTTTTCCATTCACTGTAGTGCTATAAATTTGCTTTTAAAATTGATTTAAGTGAAATAGTGAGTCAATTGAAAATATTCAAAGGTCATATATGCACACATATATTTATACACATATATACAAGAAATATATGTTTGCAAAGAATACATATACACATATACATATTATGTGTTTACATGTACCATATAAAGAAAAATGCTATTAAATAATCTCAAAGTTGTAGTGTAAGACATACAATTTTAGATTAGGGACATATTTTATTATTTGCATCCATTAATAGTAGTAGTTTTACATCACTAAAATTTTTTAAATACCACAATTTGTTTTTTATTTAAAAATATTTGACATAGAAAGTTGCCTCAGTCTATGAAATCATTAGCAGGGAAGCTGGGTCTGGGTGGCAAATTTCCAGTTAAGGATCCTGATGAACATATATCATTACACAATGTGTTGGCCTTGATACAAAATAGGAATTACATGACCCATATTACTAAGGAAAATGGATGAAATAGATGGCTTTAAGATGTGCTAATAAGTGCTTGGTGCTAATACGTAACATCTGTTTGCCAGGGTGGTCCAGGACTCAGAGGACCAAAGGGCCAACGAGGAGAGCAGGGTCCAAAGGTAATGTTCTCAATCTTAATATTTCTAAATCTCTCTCTCGCTCGCTCGCTCCTCTCTCTCTCATAACTAGCCATAATAATTTTGGTATTCAGTACTGTTTACCCTTTGCAATCTACATGGCCAGACATTTTTTTTTATCAAAGTTGTGTCTAAATATTTTCCATTATTCTTAGACTTGTGGTTGTTGTTTTTTAAAATCAATAAGAACAGTTAATAACATAGTGAAAAGAAAGATTTAGAAATAGTATCACTGTTCTGACTGGTTTAGACCTCTCTCTTGTCCATTCTTTTCTTCCTTTATCTTGTATTTATTTTGTATTATAAGCAAAGATGTTTCTTTGGGGGAATACTGAATCACAACTAGGCAGCAGTCCCTCCCCGGTAATTTCTCAGGTTGTAAATTCCTTCTTTCTTCCCAGCATGCACAATTCCTCCACTATGCATAATCAAACACATGACTCTATTTTCCGTTCTCACTGCTCAAGGCCACTAAGTGTGGTGGTTCAAGTTGTACACGGTACAAAGGCCCCAGCCACGAGGACCACGCTGTGCAGAGCTATGTCACGGCACATGTTTGCCTCCTTTGCAGGAAAGCGCCTCGAGGGGTGGCAGAAGCCCAGCCACTGGGTTCAGGCTTCACCATCTTCTCTCTGGCTGTTGGCAAAACTTCTAACTGGTCTCCTGGCTCCAGTGGCATGATTTTCTGATTGATTTTTCACATCTTTCCCCAGATTCATTCCTTTAAAGCTATACTCAGTCATATTACACTCTTAAAACCTACAGGCATAGGCTGTTTGCCCTGAGAATACAATCACCTTCCTTGGCATGGGATTCAAGGCCCTTTATAATGTGACTCCCCATCTCATTTTCACCATGGAGTCCATCCATTTGCTTGACTTACTACCTCAATGTGCTTACTTATTAAATTTGCATAGTACTTATTCTTGGAGAAGAGGACATCGCAAGTTTTTTTGCTATAAAATTGGAAACAAGTGGCCTGACCAGGGTGGCTCAGTGGTTGAGCGTTGACCTATGAACCAGGCAGTCATGGGTTCAATTCCCAGTCAAGGCCCATGCCCAGGTTGCAGGCTCCATCCTCAGGGGCATGCAGGAGGCAGCCAATCAATGGTTCTCTCATCATTGATGTTTCTATCTCTCTCCCTCTCCATTCCTCTCTGAAATCAATAAAAAAAGTTGGAAACAAATGAAGCAAGGTAAGAGAGAATGTGGGGGGAAAAGTCGTAAATGAAAGGAGGCTGAAGATAATTAATCAGGTACTAGCCAACTCAAAACTTAGACCAGAGATAACTCCTTCTTTGTTTTATTTTCTGAGATAGTGACACTTTCTCATGCATAGAAATGATGTATCTTACTTGGCTTCATCTCTTATTTGCTATGAGGAGCTAGTGGTTTGAAAGCTTCTTTTCAGACAGTGATACACTGTGTCTTCCTTGGTTTCACCTGAGGGCAGTGCCAGTGAGCTCCTGTGGATGCTGGCTCGCTCCTCCCAACACCTCTAACACCATGATGGTGTTTTTTTGTGTGTGTTTTTTTTTTAACATTCTCACTGGATGATGATTCTGATCATGAAGACGTGTTAGGAATGCCAAGGTGTTTGATGATATCAAGATTTACCTCTTTCCTCTAATCATTCCCCTGTGATTATTTCTGTGTGATGATTTTGATGAATCACAGATTCAAGTCTTTAGTGGTTTTAGGAAAAAGTCTTGTTGGAGAAAGGATGCACACATGTCCACCAAGGTGGCAGTGTAGGAGCAGATAAACTACACTTTCCAAATGAAAAGCCCCAATCTGTATTATTTTTTATTTTGTGGCTTTGAATTTCAGTTGCAGTAAATAGATAATAATAATTTAGAAGCTCGAAACAGCCCTGACATTGTTCTTTCCTAGTCATTTTTATCTTATACTTTATAGAATAAAATGGGACCACCTACTTTCTGCCCTTCTACTCCATTCCCAATTCCTCAATAAAATCCAAACAATATATTATTCAACTATTATAGATATTAAGTAATATTTGTAAATCTCCTCCATGTCTCCTCCATCATAATTTAAAAAATCTGGCTACCTCTCTCTCACCTTCTCTTATACAATGTTTCTTATAAGACTAGTTTTCATTCGGCGTTTTTACATCCTCACCTCAAAAATAATTCACTTTTGGGGGGGTACATAAATATTCATAGCAACTTTGTCCACAATTTCCAAAAAACAACAACAACTGGAAATAATCCAATATATCTTAACAAGTAAAGGAACAATTTTCTGTCCATCCATGCAATGGAATATTACTCAGCAATCAAAAGGAACATACTACCAAAACATGCCAGACTCTGAGTGAACCTCAAAATACTCTGCCATGTGAAAAAGTGAAATCACAGGAGCTCATAGTGTAAAATTCCACTATTCACAACCCAGATTGTTGTTGACCCACAGATGATTCCTGCTCCTCTAGGAATTCTATAAAATTGCTCTCGTTAGTCACCAATCACCTTCTGTACCAAATCATGTTAAGGTTGTGGTTTGCCTTAACTTATTTGAGATCTCTACAGCATTTGACATGACTGTCACATCTCTATTTGAAATTCATTCTCTCTCTCTCTCTCTCTCTCTCTCTCTCTCTCTCTCTCTCTCTCTCTCTCTCGCCTTTCCCATATCATTCCCAGGCTACTCTTCCTCTCCCTTCTACCTGATTGTCATCTAATCTTAATCCATTCCCTCTTTCACTCTATCATCAATCTCCTTAATAACCTCTATCACAAACACATCTTCCACTAATCCAAAATCCACCTCAGCTCAGACTTCTGTTGACCCCAGAACAGCTAGGCATTTCTACATGGTTATCCCCATACACCTAAAACTTACCAGGTTCCAGGCGACACTCATTTACCCCTACTTTACACCATTTTGCCTTTTCTTCTGTTTTGCTTGTCCCGAGTAACGGATTCATCAGTTTCACATTTAAGATGATACCCGGGTGCTGGAAGTCTTAATTTATAAAAGTTTGGCTTTTGTTGGAGTCACAGAACGAGAGAAGGGCAAGGAGATGAGGTTGAGGATAAGTAGATCTTCTGCATCTAAGATTTCAGAGATATCTAATGTTAGCCAAACCACAACAAATTCCAAACTATAGAACTAAAAGTTCCTAAGTGAGAGGAATGTCTGATTCTGGGAAGAAAGGAAATTAAATAATTTTGAGGCTAGGAAGGTCATTCAATGACCGCTGAAGAGACATTAGGGTGGTGGCAGGATCATGATGATGAAGAAAGCAGAGGGTAGGTGCAAAGCCTTCAGTAAATGTGGAGGAATGCCCGTGCGGTAGGTAACTGACAGTAGTGAAGGTGGGGAGAATGTAGTTCATCTGGATGGTATAAATCTTTACAGGCCAGGAGGGTGGTCTTGAATCGTTTATATCTTTTGCATTTGTTATGGCGTGTGGGAGGTCTAGTAACTCACATAATTGGCATAGCATTCTTATTTATGAAAGCAAAAATACAAAGTTGCAGCAGCCCCTGCATATTTACTCTTTTGGTTTACTGATGACATTTCATCTGGGAGGTGAATCATCGGAGGATGGGATAACAAGTGTCTTGTTATCCTATGAATAGTTCACGTCTTAGGAAAAATTATTTAAGGAAATACATTATCAGCGTCCTAAGCAGAAATATCTCTGGGTACCAGAGGGTCTAACTTACCTCTGGGATGACTTTCCTCTCTTGCCTTACAGGGACCAGATGGCCCTCGGGGTGAAACAGGCCCTCCAGGACCTCAGGGTCCCCCTGGACCCCAAGGACCAAGTGGTCTGTCCATTCAAGGAATACCTGTGAGTTGAGTGTAAACAGTCAGATAGGTTTTTGTTATTATCATTTCTCCATGAGTTATAAAGAATGAACGTTTGTCTTCTGTGCCTTAATTATGATCCTTAGCCCCTATCAACTCCTACCTACAAATAAGAATTGAGAAATAAGAGTAATGACTGAGAGTTCATTCGTTAGCCATTTTTTGGTTCAGTGATGACGTCTTTTACAAACACATACAAGGCTATGGAGTACATATATCCATGAGCAATTGGTCTGCAGAATAAAAACAGGGCTTGACATGTATTGCCCTTTTTCTTGTTTGACTAAGTCCTTAGCATTAACAAATGTTAAGTTATCCATTATGTATTTATAGTGATTGTGGATATATATTTATGAAAGTCTTTTACTTGCCATCTTTATCTCAATGAGCATCAAAGTACAGTACATTAAGTATGAGTTTTAGATGATAAATGGTGTACTTTTTATAGCCTCATTTCTTTTTAAAAGCTGTTTAGACCACTGAAAACAAATTTAATTCCACTCACTTATTTTCATTAAACTTACCATAAAGATCTAGATTTATAGAATAAAAGCAATCTCTGTAATTAATATTTGAAGCAAACAGATCCTTTGAAGCCATTTTAGCAGTCTCTCTGTGCACATGATATGTTCCCTAGCTAAGTTTTCTTTTCCAGGGTTATTTTCACATTTTAGAAAGCATCAACATGCCAATGTGTGCAATTACTGCTAATAATAATAATAATAATAATAATAAGCATTTGTTGAGGTTTTACCAGTGTCTGTGTTTGCTTTCCCATTCTTATAAATTAGCCAAAGCAAAACAAAAATCTATATGGATAATGGCTTTAAAATCTAAACTATAAACAATATTGAAATGTCCAAAACTCCCCTCCACATATTTACTCTATGGGCTTAACCATATCGGACTGTATGTTCTGTGTTTAAACTATTATGATATATAAATATTCAGCTTACTAGGAAAGCTTACGTAAGTAGTGTAACGTATGTGAGAAATGAAATATGCTGTATTTGGATGTTAGTGTGAAGCAATTTTATGTTGAAAATATTAGAACAGTCCATGGAGAAAAAGAAAAGACAAAGTATTGACCAGTGTGAACTTAACCCCATGTACTTTTTGGATATTCAGGGAATGCCAGGTGAAAAAGGGGAGAAAGGAGAGACGGGCCTGCCTGGTCTACAGGTATTATTTCTGTCCTTTTTAGTCTATTGCTCTTAGCTCTAGACTAGAGCTAATGGTGGTGTGTGGGGGGGGGGCGTTGGGGAGAGAATATAGTTCTGAAGTTAGCTGGAATCTTGGCAATAAGTAGTTTCTATTTTAAAGATGGTTGGTCTGTATTCATTTACCTTATGCCCCCTCTAAGGGTCGTACTGATGGTCTCAGGGTGAGCCCTGGTGGGGGGCATTCCTTTTCTGGGTTCTGAATGGCCAGTCACAAAGATCTCACCTATTAGGTTTAGGGGGAGGCCTTAGTCTGTTTCAAGGGAGCTTGGTGAGAGGGTAGCTGGTTTCCATGAATCTGACTCTTATCTTGTCCTTGTTCTATATAGGGCATCCCAGGAGGCATTGGCTCACCAGGACGCGATGGCTCTCCAGGCCAGAGGGTAAGGACTTACCCAAAGTTGGTTGTTAGCACAGTAGATTCCTCACCAAGTCACCTTTTGCTTCTGGCAGGTTTCTATGCAATGCAGTCTATCAAACCAGGTTTTTTTTCTTTTCTTTTCCCTCCTGTCTATTTACAGTCTATTTATCCTGCACCTACTTCCCTTCACTGACATCTTCTATGTCTATTACTTTCATCAAAATCTGGGAATTTTCATCAAACCTTCCCAAATTAGCATCACCTATTTCTGAAGGTTCTCATAACCTGAATACACTTTGTACTGAATTGTATGTATTGGTTGAGCAGATTTTCCAATTTTTTCTAATTCTTACGGCATAAACCTAAAGAAAATGAAGAATCATGAATCAAAATTTAAATATAATGATGATCTGTAGTACTCTCCTTTTATTTAATGTATGTCAATTATATTTTAACTTGTTGAAGTGGATAGCAGTCAAAGAAATTATAAGGATGGTTAGAAGAGGGAGGAGATAACATTTAGTGTTCATCAGCATCTTCACCGAGCCAGGTTTGAGGTTCTTGTCCTCAAAGATTTTGCAGCTTAGCGGGAGGAGCTATAATAATGCTATGAAAGGGTATTTACAGAGCCCCATGGGAATACAAAGGATAGATAACTATTCCAGACTTCAAGGGTTGGGAAGAGCTTCCCAGAGGAGGCTGAGTATGAACTAAGAGATAAAACTAGCTAGGTGCATGAAGAAAGGAAAGCTACAGGAAGCAGAGAAAATGGCATATACAAAGCAGGGGAGATGAACAGTGTGGGCACTTCCAATATTGCACATGGGTCAGTATGGCTGGAGATCAGAGTGCAGGGTGTGTGTGTGTGTGTGTGTGTGTGTGCCACACACATGTGCACATATACTTAGAAGTGGAGAAATTGTCCGAAAATGAAGCTGGAGAGGTAAATACATATTCACTTAAATCATCTATTTTCTTTCAGAGTAAGGATTTGGGGGTTTAACAGGAAGGCAATAGGAAGTCTGAATTTACAGCAAGGGAGAGAGAGACTGGTCTTCCCTAAACAATCACTGATTTAGACATGTAGGCAGCTCCACGGTTTTGCTCAAAACTAAGTTATATGGAGTTGCAGCCACTTAGGTCCAATCCAATGGACAGACAATATGTTGGCATTCAGTGGTGTCTTTGGTATAACTTATGCATTAGGTAAAAACAATTGGCTAGAAGACTCACTTCTCTACTCAAACAAGGCTTGCTTGAGTACCTTCAGCTTAGGATACCTGTTCTACTCAAGAATAAGAACATTGCTTTTTCTATAGAAAGCTAGGTGTGGGACCTTAAAAATTTTTCCATGTTCTTTTTTCCCCTCCACCAAACTTTCATTTGCTTAAAAACCCAGTTTAGTTTCTGTCCATCAAATGGAATTACTCAGTCTGCAAAGCAGGGCCAGGTGGATGTATCTAAAGGAGGCATTCTCTGAAAGTTAGATTTATGTAGGTTTCTTGTACATGTGGAAGGCGTGTCTAGCATATTTATATGTTTTGGCAAAGGGCTTAGGCTAAGATCCTGTGTGGTTACCCACCTAGATTCTTTCATGATTCCCGAAGTTCTGAAAATGGCAATTTCACTGATTTGGTTCAGTGAATTGACTTGATTTATCCATGTCTAGAGTCCAGTGTTGGCAAAGAACTCCCAATTCAAACATATTGGATTCATGTTGGGATCGTTTGGTTTTGGAATTCTTTTTTTTTTTAAAAAAAACCAATATACCAACACAGACTTTTTATAAATATTTTTCTATTCCTCCAAACATGTTTTCTTTTCTAAGATTAAAATCTTAGAGCTGTAATTAAGTGATAAGATATCTGTATATGGATTTTATTTTCCTCTCTCCCTCAAGTTAGAGGGAAAACGTTCAGGGTATATCCAATTCCTACTTTGAAAAATTCTTAGATTGATATGAACTTGCTTTTTAAGACTGGTTTCAGAGGAAACTCATTCTTTATGGGGTAGGTTAAAAATAAAAAAGATTTTGGGAATACTGTGACAGTTGTTTCAAAAAAGATATTTGAGGACAATGAATTTCCAGTGTACAACTCGAAGGGGTGCCATTCACAGAAAGCAAAACATGATGGTGTCCCTTGGAATTATGTAATGTCACTGCCCTATTTGCAGAAAGGAGTGGGTATATATTTTAACATCTAATATCTTATTTAATAAAAAGATTCATTGAGCACATATTTTAATTGAGCATGTGCTATGTCCCATGGACTATGCTCAATCAAGAATCGTGTCCATTAATGCCTCCAGAGGGGAAGGACCCAAAGTGAGAAACTTTCTATATCTAAGGAGGCACTTCATAGACCTGGAGGAAATGGAAGGATGAGGTAGTGTCAAGGGCATGACTCTTCCCGTAGCCAGGAAAATTGTCTTTCTCAGAGAGAGTCGAGAAGGAAGAGAAGTGGGTAAAAACAAAGTTATTTAGTTGGCTCTGATGTGTTTAGTCAGATAACCTTTTAAGAAAAGTAAAAGGTTTAAAACAATTGAGTAGCTATTTAGCAGGACTGTAAATTCAAGATTTTAGGAAGTCCAGGACCAATTGACATGGTTGTAGGGACAGATCCAGGACTTTGAAGACCAGGGCTTTCTGGGACAGTAGGAGTGCCCAGGGGTCTGTGGTTAAGCAGGAGGAGTGGGGGGTTGTTGAAAGAGTCCTAGGACAAACACTGATGATTACTGCTGCTCTTCCTTGGGCCATCCTAAAAGGCAAACCTGCAATTGGGAAATAATAATGACAATAATCACAATTACAAGCGTGGCACAGGACAGGGCAAACCCAGTACACGATGAGCCTTACTGCTGACATGCCTGGGAAGCCACTCCCGGGGAGCTGCCCAGTTCGGCTCAGTGTCCAGGGAATCAGGAAGCAGAGATATTTTGTTTTTTCATCACTGTAAGCACTTCAATGACTTACAGTTACTGCGACTTCATTTCCTCTGATCTTGAAGGAAGGCACAGAAGGAGGAAGCTGGAATAAATGTGTGTGATGCTGTCCAGTCAGTGCTCCTAGCTCCTTGGAGAGTCTCAGGGGGTCAGTGAGCGAGGTGTGCTGTAGGAGAGGTGGGTGATTCCTTACTGCACATTCTTCTTTCTTTTAAATCTTTGTCTTCTCATATGGATTGTTAAGAACTCATAGCCCAAAGCTAGTACCATCACATTTACTGTGAGATTAGAGAAAGGTTAGCACCTCTTTCCTGGACCCAGTGCCAGTGTTACCCCTTGACTTAGTCTGGAAGGAGGGAGAGCTTAACAAAGAATAAAAAGGAGAAGATTAAACACCTCCCCTTTAAACAGGGAACTTGTTTTCTAGTGTTTCTAGCTTAGTCTGGCTTTTCCCAAGGGGGATCTTTGACTCCTTGAGGAGGCAACTCATATTCCATCCTGGCCCTGAGGCCACAGAACAAGTCCAGCCAGAGTTGGACTTCTTCTCTGAACACGTCTCAGCCTCTTGCTGGGGAGGCGATAGAGCACAATGCAGGGCCACACTCTATAAAGCAACAGTGCAAATGCAGTGTTAACAGCTGAATGCAGTTAGGCATCCAGCTTTCACTGTGAGCCTTTCCAACCACCAGTATTCTTGTCTCATTTTTCTTTTCTGCTGTAGATCTTGCCACTTGCCTCTTCCCCCTCCCTCCTCTTTTCTGGGTGTCTGTGACTCCAGGGTACACCCTGTGACCTTGAGCTTCTCTGTTGTAGGGTGGATTTCTCAGCCTTCACTCTAGACATCCTGGCGATTCTTAGAGAAACTAAGGGCAGGCAAAACATAGATTATAAGCCTAAGAACTGAGAGAAAGAACTGAAAAAGCAAGAAAAGAAAAAAGCAACCTCTTTTGTAGTTCTGAGTCTCACTTACATCCAAGACCACCAGCTTTCAGTCAGGCACTCCCAATAGAAGCTTTAAGTATTACTTTCATTTTCAATTCATAATGTGGTTATAGAAAAAGTCAGAGAGACAAGAAATAAAAATGAGAAGGAGGTATATAGTTTATGGCACCCGGAAGATAGTCATTCCTCTGTGATACAAAGGGTATTCGTTTTTAAATTCCAAGTAAACTTCATTTAAATTGCTTCCTTCCCCCAGGTTTCTGCTCCCTGTATTTCCATGCCCTTGCCATAACCACAGCCTTTCTTTCTAATCTATAAAGATGAAATGCTGTCTTTAAAAAAAACCCTACATATGGATTCTGCAAAATCTGTGAGGTTATGAAACTGCCCAGTGGTGAATATCCTAGACTTATACTGTTAGCCAGACCTGAGTTTGAACCCTAACCATAAGACATTGAGCCAGTTACTTTATATTTCCAACCCTCACTTTCTTCATCTGTGAAGTGGAAAAAATAATATTTGACTCCATAGAGTCGTTATGGGGATTCATTCATATAAAGAATTTCTATATAAAAATTCAGTTTTTGCTAATATTAGTACTAACTCTTTTCAATGTAACCCTAATAAGTCAGGACAGGCTAATATTTTATAATGCCTGTTCTTCACATATTAAGATGCCTCAAACGATTTTAAGAACTATTTTTAAAAATCTAAAGGAACCCTGTCCGGTTTGGCTCAGTGGATAGAGCGTTGGCCTGTGGACTGAAAGGTCCCAGGTTCGATTCCGGTCAAGGGCATGTACCTTGGTTGCGGGCACATCCCCAGTGGGAGGTGTGCAGGAGGCAGCTGATCAGTGTTTCTCCCTCATCGATGTTTCTAACTCTCTATCCCTCTTCCTTCCTCTCTGTAAAAAATCAGTAAAATATATTTTTTTAAAAATCTACAGGAAAAACAAGTAGTTTATTGTCAGTGTTGAATTTTCTTGGATTTTACATTGAAAAGACACTTGGAACATACTTCCTTTTATGTGGGTTTGATGTATACAAGGGCCATTTTTGTGATGACTGTCCCATTTCATCCAAGTCAGTTGGGTTTAAAATGTACTCAAGAAATTGAACTTGAGTCAACTATCTGGATTTAATTCCTGTTATAAATGTTAGACAGTGACAAGAGAGTCATCTAAAGAATATTTTGTTAACTGCTAAGATTCATAATCACCCCCATGAGTATCTTCCTCCATCAGAAGAGGAAATGTAACATACCACCACAAAGCTAATGGAGAAAATGATTTGATTTTCTATTTCATGGGTCTAGATGGAATTTTACAAAACCGCAGGAGAGCCTCCTTACAGTCAGCCACAGTGTTAATAATAAGTGCAATTGGGATTTGAAAAATTATTTAAGTAAAAATAGCAGCAACCACTATCATTCATTACCGACAAAATGCAGGTGCTTTACAAATGTTATGTTCTCTGTTCCTCAGAATAACCTCAAATGCTAGACACTGTTACCCCATTTTACAGACAAAGAATTGCAAGCCCCCAAAATGGAAGTATTAGAACAATGCCACACAGCTAATAAGTGTTAGAGCCAGGATTATAACCCATCTCCTCAGCTCCAACCCTGCACGCTGTCCTTCCATGGAATTATGTCAACAAAGATCACTGTGGGATTTTCTGAATGTAGAAAAGTCTTCCACAAAGAAGTTTAATAAGCAGAACCCCATCGCTGAAGATATCTCACCCAGCATTTTGGGGCAGAAGGACCCCAGTTTGGGTTACTTTCTTGGTAAAGTAGAAGTTGATATTTCACCTCTAAGAATGTATTTCTTTGATTATGTTAAACCTTTCCTTGGATAGTGGCACATCTGGGGGGAGAACATTACTTAGGAGGTTATGTTATGACAGGCTGTAATGATACTCCTGTTGGGGCACAGGATACAAATAATATGTGCCTTGCACTCTGGTTCTGATGCCATTCTTCAGGGTCAGGCCAGATACTGTTAAATAAAACAGTAGTTTCACAGCTTAAGAGATCATGTTGTTGTTTTGTGGTTTGCTTTTTTCTTTTCTTTTCTTTTTTTAAATATGAAGATTACTGGGTTTCAGCCTCAGAGATTCAGATACAAAAGGTCTTAGGCATAACCTAGAAATGTATAATTCTAAAAAGCTTAATGATTCTGATAATCAGCTAAGTTTTGGAATCACTGGATAGTGTATTATATTAGGCCTGTTATTGTAGATGTTAAAATGATTTCTTAGGTATAATATTGCTGGTGTTTCTTGTTTTAACTTACTGAAGTCACCATTGCAGGTTACTCTTTATACATTTAAATTATTTATGTAATATATACATATATGTACATATTAAAATAGTGGTGTGTATATAGAAATATATGTAAACAGATAATATATAAAAATCTAAGTAGATTATATATATATGTGTATATATATATATATATATACACATATTTATACATATACATAAATTTGCGTGTGTGTATCACTGAAGGTTCCCCAGTGTGACTCAACATGATATTTGTCACACATAAGGATTGCTCTTGGATCTCTAGCTGGACCAGTGTTTACAGAGTCTGTGGCTTTTTGCTGCTTGGCCTCTTAATCTGGTGGTTGGTCTTAATCCTTTGCTGCAAGTAGCAGCCTTATTTCTCATGGCTGACTGCCACACAGTCTCTCCACTGTCGCTCACAGCGGTCCAGAGCCATGCCGCTGGGCTGAAATTGTGCATCAGGAGTTTCTACCAGTATTTCTTTAGCCCTCTCTGCTTGAGTTTGGTTTGTTTCAATAAGCTCATCAGATGCCAGCTGCTTACAGACCCCACTCGACCTGAGAGTGTAGCGTCAGTCGACAGACCTTAACGATTGGTGTTCCAGAATCTTCAGGTTAGTTTCCATGGCTCACCATCGTGGGCTTCAAAGCAGGCACAAATGGTGAATAAGTCACTGGGTCTGAGAGCTCTTTCTAGTAGCTACACAAACACAAATATTCTAGCTTCTGACTTTAATTTCAGTTACAATACTATTTGCAGGTATATCGGTTTCATCCTTTAAACACCATAGGCATACTACATAGAAACTAGAAACTTTTTAAGAGCCTACAATAAATGATTATGGCCAGGAGAAGTATATATATTTGCTCTAAAGTATGGAAAAGAAAACTGAAAGGTGGAAATTTATAAATGTGTAATTACATGTCTATAAAGTGGTATGCTTTGCCAATTTCAGCCATAGTTAAATTTAGCATTTGTTTGATAATTAGTGATTTTGAACGCAAATTTTAGGTTAGATTTCCTTTTGCTGATGAATTATCGCCAACCATAACTTAATGAGTTGGTCATAGCCAAATCTCTTCAAAAACAAATTGTAAAAATCCTTTCAAGTTTTTATAGCAAAAATATTTTTAATGTGGGTTGTGGGTACATATTAATATTTTGAGATGGGAATCCCAAAAAAGAGAAATGCCTGGAGCTATTTATGTTATAAAACATCCCTATTTGTGGGTGGCTCATTTCATGCCCTTTAAAAAATATATTTGTCAGTTTAAGTAAATTCCCACATTATGCTTATCATTTAATCTCTTATTCCTTAACATTCATTCTTTATTGTTAATTAAGGGTTTCTGCTTTTTAAAAGTGCTTAATCCACAAACACACTTCTCAGATTGCCCCTACCCCCTGATATAAAATGGATAATTTATAGATATAGAAATGTTTTGGGAAATGCAAACACATTTTTAACTTATAGGGTTGGAGACTGTCCAGTGAGCTTTAACTTAAACTGAATCATGAAGCTAGAATGTGCCTACTATTTTGCCCTATGAAGTGTAGACATTTTACAACATTTTGTGTTTTTCTGTTAAAAAACGGTTGCTATTGTTGGTCACCCTGAGGTGAGGAGATGATAAAACGAACTTGAGCCCCTGCCTCAGTGCTGACTGGCTTGACAGGATGGGCTGTAACACAAGTACTTGGGCAGGGAGACTAAAGCAGTGGCTGACCATCCTGGGTCCCTTGACTTAAACGCCACCTCTCCTATGAAATCATCCTCGGATCCCACACCTGGATTAGGTGCTCTTCCTACACGTTCCCAAGGAACTCTTCTAGTTCCATCGTCATAGCACGTTGTTATTTTCTTTCAATTGTTGACTTTTCTCAAGATTATAAACTCCTTTGAAAGAGACCCTCTTTTTCAATCATGTCTACCCTAGACCTACAGAGTGCCCAGCACACAAGAGCTCTGCAAATATTTTTAAAATATGTCTTTATTGATTTTTTGAGTGAGAGATAAAGGGGAAGGGAGAGAGCGAAACATCGATGATGAGAGAACCATTGCTCAACTGTCTCCTGTACACCCCATACTCGGGGTTTAGCCTACAACCTGGGCATGTGCCCTGACCAAGAGTGGAACCATTGATCTCTTGGTGCATGGGGCAACACTCAATCAACTGAACCACACCGGCCAGGGCTGCAAATATTTTTAATAATGTGATAAATGTGAGGCTTACAAGTAAAAGTCTTTCAAAGGTAAATTTACTAGTGTGATTCAAAAGTTAAAAAATAAAACTATTTTTTTATAATGTGAACTTTTCTATTTTCTAGGGTTAGGAATACATTTGTGGGGGAAATGACTTTGTGTTTTTAAAACGGTATTAAACTTAAGATACTTGCAGTTATAATAATGTGTAAAAAATACATTTTAATTGGGGATTGAGGAAAATAGATAACTCATGGTAGATAGTCTTAAGGATACCTGTATTCTTTAGTTATTATGTTGAAAAATACTCAATTTATTACAACAGTCCATATAAAAAAGTGCTAGAGTAACATGCATTGAAATTGATACTGATCAGATCCCCTCACCTGGGAGGTCTACTCCATCCCCTCGCTGCTGTGGATGTTGACTCCTAACCACTCACAGTTGCCTCTTCTACAGAGAATTGCCCTTGGAAATGCCGCCTTGGTCCCTGTCAATGACTAACTGATGTGGGTGGGTATATAAAACCTTACCCGGGGTCAACTCTGGCATGTAATCCACACTCCACAACTCCCATGGGACCTGGATGAGGCCGTCAGCTAAATCCAATTCTGACCTAACCTCATCCCCTGCCCTCTCCTGCCTCCATCACTACCTGAAAGGTGTCTCCCAAGAACACTCCCTCTATAAATCAAAGGCACAATGCCCAGGTCTCCTTCCGGGACATAACTCCTAAGATATTCACTGAAAGGAAATGTCAGCCTCTGAGGGTAGATAGATGACGTCCTGCTTGTGGGGCATTCATGAACCAAGGGCTGACATTGGCCTGTCCCTCTGCCTTATACATCTTCAGAGTAATTATACCTGAGATTAATATTTATTTATTCAACATGATAATCAGAGCACATCCTCAAAAACAATTTTATTCAAATTAAACATTTTAGTAGTACCTATTTTGTGCCAGCAATGTGCTAGGAAGGTGTTAGGAATAGAACAATGATTAAAACATAATTTTGGCCCTCAAAAAAGGGAGGGAGGAAGAAATGTCAGCTTATGTAGGAGAACAGAGTGAGCAAACACATCTTTGGCTTTATCACTACAGCACTAGCCACTCGGCCAAATTTAGCTTCATCATCTTCCCTTCAGATGATCACACACGTGGTGTCTATAAATCACATGAATTCGAAACTGTTCACTGGAGTATCTGTGGCCCCACCATGGAGGACGCACCAACAGGTCCTTGCTTTTTAAATTCCTTCCGCAGGATTGGGAGCAGGGAGTAAATGTGTTATTTCCTGCTGGTCTTCGCTGCTTTTAGGAAAATGTGCCCTGGTTGGCATCCCTCTGTGAATTAAACTGTCCTGCCCTCCGCTTGTTTTTGAGATTTTTTTCCCTCTGGACACAGCCTGGGAGAAAGTCAGGGCAGACTTCCTGCCAGGCTACAGTCTTGATGTGGGGCAGTTGTGCTGGCCGTGGGCCGGGGCCGTGTGTGGGCTTGCACATGGCTACACGCTCGTTCTCCATCCAGAGCTGGAAGAGTTTTAAGGCAGGAAGCAAAAGCTGTCCTTTTAAAAATGTCTTCTTAAATTATTGAATATGTGCACAGAGTCCATTTTTTCCTTATATGAACTTCACCTAGGAAATAAGAGTAGATTTCTTAAAAATCCTTTTTTATGGTAGGGTCTCCTAACCTCTCTTTGTCCCAAGTTTTCTCACATATGAGGGAGTTGGGCTGGATGAGTTCTAGGGTCCTGTTTATCTCTCACATATTCTGATTTTTTTTATGCCTTTCTTCTTGGACATGGTATATTTTGTTCCATGTAAAATAGTTTATTCTAACCCATGTCAGTATTAATTTTTAAAAAATATATTGTATTGATTTTTTACAGAGAGGAAAGGAGAGGGATAGAGAGTTAGAAACATCAATGAGAGAGAAACATCGATCAGCTGCCTCCTGCACACCCCCCACTGAGGATGTGCCCACAACGACAGTACATGCCCGTGACCAGAATCGAACCTGGAACCCTTCAGTCTGCAGGCCGACGCTATATCCACTGAGCCAAACTGGTTAGGTCTCAGTATTAATTTTTGTTGTCTAGCTAGCAGACCCACCGAAGGGTGTGTGTATGTATGGTGTTTGTGTGTGTGTGTGTGTGTGTGTGTGTGTGTGTGTGTGTGTGTGTGTAACTTTTCTGTACCCAGTTTATCACTGCAGCTTTCTGACTTAATATATTTGACTAACCACAGTGAAAGAAGTAGTAGTGAAACAACAACACTAGCTTGTGTATTAGTATAGAACAGCAACTATAAGACAAGCCTAAAAGCTCAACCCTAAATTAAAATGGTTTAGTGCAATAAAATAAAGTCTATTGTTTGTTCATTATCCATTGCTGTCAATGGGATAGGCAGAGGATTAGGGAAGTCTGGTCTCTGCTCCATATAGTCATTTAGGGACTCAGGGTCTTTTCCTCTTGGGACATTCTCATCTTTAACATGTGGCCTCTGACATTGCTACAGAAGGAGGAAAGGAGTGAAGATTGCCCATGGGAAATTTTTATGAGCCAGAACTGGAACTGGCTCCCTTCCATAGGCCAGAACTCAGCGCTGTGGCTCCAACATAATTGCTGGAGCAGGAGGCTGGGAAATGTAGCCTGTCCATGTGCCCAAGCAGAAAGGAAAACCACGCATGTCAGTGAGCTCTAGAATCTTCTGTCTTATCTGGTTTTAGGACTCAGTAGCACTCAAGCTTGAGTGCATGATGAAAGGGTCTTGCTGACCAATGCCTTTCCTGCACTCTAATCCAACACCCTCTTCTGCTGCCTCTCACACCCTGTCTCCCAACTCACACACCATTTCCTTTCCTCCAGCTTCCTCTTTACTCTCTTTCATTTGATGCCTTGAGGTAGGAAGGAATACTGTGAACTTGGATGGGGAGCCCTAAGCAGGTGGATTTTCATGAGCAAGATAAGTAGAAAGAAGAGCTCACTGTGAGAGTAGCACACATTTTAGAAGAGAATTGGGAGAGGTCAACAAGGAAGCTGGGAGAGGTTGGTTTGAATTGGTTCAAGATGGGAATGGATTTCTCCAATAGGATAAAATCCCACGATGAAAAGTCCATTTCTCCATGTAGTAGAAGGTGATGTTTTGGACACAATTTTCTGAGCCTATTATAAAAATTAGATAGAAGATTCTCTCTCATGTTTTTAACTACATTGGAAGGACCAGCCTCCACAACTGAGAACTATAGCTATGGAAAAGTAAGTCATTCCAGCTGTTAATTTTTTTTTTAACACACATAAAAATAACACACTTACACATGCTCACTATTTTAGGGAGATTTTAAAAAAATAAAAAATAGCATTTGTTTTCTGTCTTAAGATCTTCCAACATGGAATGGGAAGCAAAGATGTACCATTTGTAAGCCCATGATAACAGTCTACAAACCTGTCCAGGAGTCAAAAATCTATCATTGCAGCTGTTAGTCCTCCCAAATTGTCCTCTAGGCTGCTCCTGGAGAGTTGCAGAATTTTAGATATTATAGTATTTCTTGATTGGTAATACCGATACTGGTGATAGGTATCCCCTCCTCCAAACCCTGTTAGGTTGGAAGACACTAATTCATCCTTCTGACTGGTCATTAGTTCCAGAGACTTGACCTCCCTTCTCCTTTGTTATGTTTCGTTTAATAAAAACACTTTCTGGAAGCAAGTTCCTTCTTGAGCTTGAAGTAGCACTTCTCACACCTAAAATTCTTGCACTGGACAATTTCATAGGGCCAATAGACACACAAGTCTTGCCAAGAACAATTTCCATGAAGAGTTCAAAAGTAGTGAATCCCTGGAAGTTCAGAGCAAGCAACAGGACTTGGCCCCCGAATATTAAATGAATTAGGTACACCTATTCAGAAAGCCACATAAAGCGACGGCAACGTTGACAGGCTATGTTTCTTTTCCCCAGGGCTTTCCTGGAAAGGATGGGTCCTCTGGCCCTCCAGGACCACCAGGGCCAATTGTAAGTATTTCCAGAAACTACTGGCATGTACTCTGCTTTCAAGCATTTTACTTCTTTTGAGAGATCTTCTTTTACCAGACCTTTAACCTTTGCAGCCACCTTTGCTGTAGTGTAACAACTCAGCCTTGGCTATAGACCTCTGCCTAAAATATCCTTTAAAAATAATATAACCCTATGGCTGGATCCTTTGATCTCTGAGCCATTTCTCCATGAGATCACCTGCATTGACTTAGTTTTTATTAGACACAGATAAGGCTTGAATTTGAAAGAACTACAACTGATTGGTAGTTTGGAGACTACTGAAAAAATGTCTTCCCTACTTCTTTGGCAGCTGGGACCAGGAGTGAGCAATGGATCCTGAAGTCTTGTTGCTGAGGGGAAGGAGAGCTCTGTGTGTGTCCCTTGCTCCTTCTTGAGAGCTGGCTGTCTTTGGTGAGAATGTGGGAGTCCTGACCTTTGCTTTATTTTCCTGCTTCTCTAGGGAATTCCTGGAGCCCCCGGAGTCCCAGGGATCACAGGAAGCGTGGGACCTCAAGGTGCCCTGGGACCACCTGTGAGTATACAGCAGTAGCCAGTCAGGATGGTTGCCCAATCATCCCTCTGGCTTATTAATGTGTTTAAATTTACCAGCATCTCTGATGGCCAAAAATCCTGCTCAATCCTGGATGAATCCATAGGGAACACAGAAGGTCCTAGGATAAAGATTAAAGTCAAACTGTGCACATGTCATGGCTAAAGAGAGTGGGTCCCAACAGGAACTAAGCTCGCTCATTATTTTGTCTTTGGCTAAGTAAACTCAATGCCCTCTTTACAGGGATTGGGTACAATAGCTGTGTGTTGATTACACCTGTCTCCTGGGGGTGGGGGTGGGAATACACAGCTTGAGAAAGTCAAGGATTAGTGAGAATGGGAATAGATTTATTTTCTAAATTCTACAAGAAAGACAGAATTTCGTGTAAAACATACTCACACATAAACAGTGGTATAAATAAAAGCACAATGATTGGAACTGATTACGTCCTATGCCAGTGATGGCGAACCTTTTGAGCTCGGCGTGTCAGCATTTTGAAAAACCCTAACTTAACCCTGGTGCCGCGTCACATATAGAAATTTTTTGATCTTTGCAACCATAGTAAAACAAAGATTTATATTTTTGATATTTATTTTACATATTTAAATGCCATTTAACAAAGAAAAATCAACCAAAAAAATGAGTTTGCGTGTCACCTCTGACACGCGTGTCATAGGTTCGCCATCACTGTCCTGTGCTGTGCTTCTCATCTCTTAGGTTGGTGTTTAAATGTGATCATGGGAGGGGGGAGGGGGAAGGGGGAGAAACAATGAGCCCATGTGCACCTGTTTCCTCCTCTGTAAAATAGATAGTTGTCTCACACGGCCTCCAAAGCCACATTTGGCATCTTCTGTGACTCGCACGTTGTTCCTTCTGGTGTAGCTGTTAGTCAGCATTCTGGTATTACTTGTGATGTACATAGTCTGTATCCACAAGCTAAAATAATCAATATGTGCAAATGTTGGTACTACTGCAAACCTGCTAAGAATTTGTGGAACAGTGAGATATGGAGGGTGAGGGTAGGAGAGGTCAATGGATTCTGTTTCTATTGCTGCTATAACAAATCCCCATAGTCCCAGTGGCTTAAAAAACACAAATGTGTTGTCTTAAAGTTCTGTAGGTAAGAAGTCTGATGTGTGTCTGATCAAGATGTTGGCATTTCTTTTCTGGAGGTTCTAGGAAAGAATCTATTTCCCTGCCTTTTCTAGGTTCTAAAGACTTCCCACATTCCTTGGCTCATGGCCCACTCCATCTTCAAAGCCAGCAATGTTGCATCTCTCTGGACATTCTTTCATAGTCACATCTTCCTCTGAACACAGCCTGGAAAGGTTCTTAGCTCCCAAAAAGGAGCTATGTCACTACATTTGGGCCACCCAGAAAGCCCTAGATAATTTCCTTCTATAACCTCAAGATCCTTAACAAAGTCACATTTGCAAAGTCCCTTTTGTCACATAAGGTAATATATTTACAGGCTCTGGGATTAGGGTATGAACACTTTTTTTTTTTTTTGCGGGAGTGTGGGGTTTTTTCTGCCTACCACAATGAACAAGACAGCAGCGGCTCTCGCTTAGAAAGTCACTTCTCTCTCTCTCTCTAGCTATCCAGTCACTTTACTCTTTATTTTTGTTTCAATAAAATTATTTTATATCCAGAGTCATATTCTAAGCTATAATTTACATGATATATTATCAGGCACACAAACATGCACAAGATCTGAGAATTAAAAATGCCTCCAGATTTTAGCAAACACATCCTAAATTGCACACCCAAATAAATGCCCTCCTTAGCAGTCACTTCACAAAGCCATATACTTGTTCCAAATACATTGTCATTCAAAATACTTTTATTTCTTAATTATAGTTGACATTCAATATTTTATATTAGTTTCAGGTGGTTAGATAATCATATACTTTACAAAGTGATTCCTCAATATTTCCAATACCCACCTGGCACTGTACATATTTATTACAATATTATTGACTATATCCCCTATGTTGTACTTTACATCCCCATGACTATTTGTAACTACCAATTTGTACTTCTTAATCCCTTTACCTTTTCACCCCATCCCCCAATTCCCCTCTCATCTGGCAACCACCAGTCCATCCTCTATATCTATGAGTCTGTTTCTGTTTTATTTGTTCACTTAGTTTGTTCTTTAGATTCCACATATGAAGTGAAATCATATGGTATTGATCCTTCACTTACTGATTTGTTTCACTTCACATAGTACCCTCTAGGGCAGTGATGGTGAACCTTTTGAGCTCGGCGTGTCAGCATTTTGAAAAACCCTAACTTACCTCTGGTGCCGTGTCACATATAGAAATTTTTTTATATTTGCAACCATAGTAAAACAAAGATTTATATTTTTGATATTTATTTTATATATTTAAATGCCATTTAACAAAGAAAAATCAACCAAAAAAAATGAGTTCGCATGTCACCTCTGACACGCGTGTCATAGGTTCACCATCACTGTTCTAGGTCCATCCATGTTGTCACAAATGGTAAGATTTCATTCTTTTTATGGCCGAGTAATATTCTGTTCTATATATGTACCACATTTTCTTTATCCAGTTGTCTATTGATGGGCACTTAGGTTGCTTGGCATTGTACATAAAGTTGCAATGAACGTAGGGGTGCACATTTTCTTTCAAATTAATGCCAGAACATTTTAGATCTCCTTTTCAAATCACGCTGACAATGGGTCGCAGAAAAAATTTTGATTGCTTTATCTTCACACATCTTTTTTATCCAAAATGATATTACCAAGCATGGTTATACTACACAGAAACATACACTGGCGTATACACACACACACACACACACACACACACACACACACAATGCACATAGTCCTGTCTCCACTGTCTTTTTACTGCAAGTTCATCTATGCAATTGATTCTACGCTATTCCCCACCAGAAAAGAGATTTGAAGCATCATCTCTGCTACAAGGCTCCAGCCTGCTTCCCAGAGTGGGCTCCTGGGAACAAAAGTTTATCTTGTTCAATGGAACATTTTATGTAGCCTCTCAGGACCTGTTTCCTAATGCATTCACTTACAAATACTTACTGAGCAGCCAGCAGGGTGCAGGGAGCAACCCCTGGTTAAAGGGGTGTCAGAGACAGCGCGCACTAAATCTCTTTCTGAGAGTGTCACGGGAGAATTGAGGACAGCAGAGGCTTTGAGGCAGCCTGAAGTGAAACCAGAACAAACCTCCAAACCTCTTTAATTTGTTCATCAATGAACAAATGTATGTGTGCATGATCTAATTTGCATGTCTCAGTCTTACTGACATTACCTAGAACTAGTTTTCCTTAAGCCCCATTGGGTTGCTCCTGAGCCAAGAGGGATGGGCTGGGAAAGAAGAGGCATTTCCGGGGAACTTGGGAGAGAATAGTGGGGTGTGAAGGATTGAGAGGCATGGAATACATTAGGGAAGGGGGATCCCTACCTGCTTATCCACCTGGCCATTTTATAACTCGAGAACAGCCTCTAAATATGGAGCATACAGAAATACCAATAAATGTTTCCCTGGAAATAAAACACTTGTTAGTAACATTATCTTTATTGTTATAAATGAACAGAAAAGGGCCCTTGATGTGGCATTTTTATCAGAGACAGAAGCCATTTCGTCTGGTTTCATAGACACTGGGTGGGGATGCCACAGTGGGCATTGGGGAGCCTCTCAAAGCCAGTTGTACCCTGAACTGTCCAGCCCAGACTTCTCCCTGTGCTCGGGGCCCTGAGCCACCAGAGGCCTGCTGTCTGCCAGACTGGCGGGCCTGGTAACGCGGGCTCGGTGTCAAGGTGTTAAGGCCATGATTGTTTTCCCATGGATGTCTGTCTAGGAAGGCAGGAGGGAAAGAGACCAAGAAAGACAGACTGCCCCACTGAAAATAGCAACATTTCCTCCAGCCGGTGCCAGGAACACTTGCTTGCAGGCGCTCGTCTTTAGCCGCTGAATTCCCCAGGCAGACTGTGCGTTGCAGCTGTGATGGCAACTCTTACCTGAGGTGTAGGCACAGGCTAAATCCCATGCCTCCTTGCAGGGGAACAGATGGTGATAAGAACATGGGAGAAGGGGCCATGTGTTTATCTTGAAATCAACATAGTTAGGAGGTCCAGCGCTATGCCATTTAAAGAACCCAGTCAGGTCACCTGGGTTCTTTCTAGACGTTTTCCTGATATGACTTTGACTAGCTGTGTGAGCCACTAAGCACTTTATCTAGCCTCGCAGAACCTCTGCTTCCTAATGCATCCATTTAAAAATATTTACTGAGCAGCCACAATGTGTAGGCACATGAGGGAGATGAGTTCTGAGGGTTACAAAAGGTAACCAAAGTATTTTTCCACATTCATGGACAATCTAGAGAGAATGGTGTTTTGGTTTTTTGTCTTTATTGTATAAGTACATATAAATAAAAGCCAGAAAGTCATAAATACCTTAAGAGACAAGAATGTTGTTAGGAAAGTTGCATTGAGAGAGAGCGGAGGACAAAGACAGAGAGATGGAGGGGACACCCCTCTGAGCTGAGAGGTGAGGAGCAGCTCGTGATGGAGGCAGCATTTTAATGGGATCTTGCAACACGTGTGACTGGCACCTAGAGAGACAGGAAGATGGCATTGTCTAGATGGGGATTGTAGGAAAACAGAAAGCAGGCATAGGGCATCCCCCCTGTCTTTGGTCCATTTCAGTATTTTTCAATTCTTTCTCTTACTTCTTTGCAAATTTTATTTCAAGCCATCCTCATTTCTCACCAAGATTATCACAAGAAGCTCTAGCCCTGGTCTGGTCCATTCCCAGCTGCCAGAAGATCTGTCTAAAACAGTGGTCAGCAAACTGCGGCTCGGCAAACCGCGGCTCGTGAGCCACATGCGGCTCTTTTGCCCCTTGAGTGTGGCTCTTCCACAAAATACCTACTTCTGCGCATGGGCCACGATGTTTCAATCGCACTGTATGTGCGCGCCTGCACGTGGTATTTTGTGGAAGAACCACACTCAAGGGGCCAAAGAGCCGCATGTGGCTCTCGAGCCGCGGTTTGCCGACCAGAGGTCTAGACCAACACTGATGTGTTATTCCCTGGCTTGAATATCCTCCCTGGATCCCTGTCCCCAGAGGATAGACCCCAATGATGTAGCCAGATGTGCATGGCCCTTTCTTTCCCCTTCAACTGTATCTCCCATCATCCCTTTGCTTTAAGTTGTCATCCCTAATTATTTAAAGTTCTCCAAATATATGCCATACTGTTTTACCTTTCTTTCTTTTTTTTTTTGGGGGGGGGGGGGGCCTTGGGATGCTCTTGCATTTGTCAGGGCTGTTTTTTTTTCTCATTTCTCCTGGCTATTCTCTCCTTAAAACTGCACTTCCTGTGTGAGGCCACCATCACCTCTTCAGGCCGAAATACTTTGTCAGTGTTCATCCCTCCACTAACATGATAGGTCTTTTGAGTGCAGAAATGTTATCACACTCATGTATTTATTGCTATACTCCAGCTCACATCATAGAGGGTACTTAATAAGTATTTGTTAGAAGAAAGAATGAAGGCATGTTTGCGTTCCAGTTAGGCTGCTGTTCAAGGGCATTTTAGATGATTCTTATAGATTGGGGGCCAGTCCTTGGAAGAACCTTGAGAGCTGAGCGAGGATGTTTAGATTTTAGTGAACAGACATCTTTAATATGTGGGACTTGGACCATGAAATTATTCCTCTTCCCTTCAGCACTAAAATTCTGTGAATCTATGAATGTAGCTACTGTATTTTTCTTTTCTTTATATTTCAAATGTTCCTGAAACGAAAGAGAAATGTGCCACTTTTTCTGGCCTATGTCTGCAGGGAAGATGTGTTTTCCCTCAAAGCATACTTTGGTGGAATTATGGGCCTTCACTTGCTCAGGAATTTTTATTTTGTTTTACTTTGCAAAAATCAAAGGAAAGATGTCAGAGGAGTTGGAATAAAACTAACTTCTTGCCATATAGGTATTTCCCTAAATGGACCTTCCACTGAGACTGCCTGGTTGTGTCCTGTAGCTATTTCATATCAAGCATAGTGAGGCTGAGTTTGAGGAATTTCAGATCCCATTAAACTCATCCATTCCAAAGGCCTCATTCACCTTATCATTTAGGTTTGCACTGTAATTTCTGTTTCTGAGTTTCTAGCTAGTCCATTTAACCAATGATAGCTAGCCATGGAAATGTCCAGTAGTGTATTGGTAAAGAAATAAAAGCACTCAAGCTAAAATAATTCGAGCTAAAACCTAATTCTGAATGACTAGAGTTAGGCTGGGGGGATGGATGGTTGATTTTTAAGTTATTATTTCATTAGGAAAAATATGATCTTCACTGAAATAGGAAATATTGGCTAACAAATTTGTTGGGCATTCTCTTTCGAGGCAGTGTGCTGGAGAGTGCATGGATTTAGGAGCCTGGCTGACTGGGTTCTGGTCCCAGCTTTTCTTTTTTTTTTTAAATATATTTTAGTGATTTTTTACAGAGAGGAAGGGAGAGGGATAGAGAGCTAGAAACATCGATGAGAGAGAAACATCGATCAGCTGCCTCCTGCACATCTCCCACTGGGGATGTGCCCGCAACCCAGGTACATGCCCTTGACCGGAATCGAACCTGGGACCCTTCAGTCCGCAAGCCGACGCTCTATCCACTGAGCCAAACCAGTTTCGGCACCAGCTTTTCCATTGTATTATTGTGTGGCCTTGGGCAAGTTATTTAACATCTTGATGCATCACTTTCCTTATATGTACAATGGAAATAATATGTCGTAGGGCTGTTATAAAGAACAAATGAGTTTATCTTAGAGGCGTCTTATAAAGATTAAATGAATTAATTTTATAGGACTGTTATAAAGGTTAAATAATACACAGAGAACAGTGCTTGGGGCTTGGTAAAGCAGCTTAAATATTAACAATAGCATTTACAGTTTCTTAATATACTAAAAATGTGGGATACTTACTTATTTTTGTTTGCTAATTTATGTCTTAGTGTTTCACATAATGCTTGAAAAGCTGGTTCCATTAAAAATTTACTTGTGGTGACACAAGTAGCTCTTTTCTCCACTTAAACCTACTGCCTCTTTAGAGACGTGCCCATTTGTAGAGCCTAAGGTATGGGAGAAGAGGACACAGTCAGTACATTTATTTCCCAAAAGAATGGGGGTGTGGACCGGTGCCTCATATATCTTCCTTTTGCAAAAAGTTTTAATAATGGAAATTGGATACTTTTTAACAGAATCAGCACTTTTTCTAATAATCTAGAATGTCCAGTACCTTAATATGTCTTAAGTATTTAATCAAGGCAGTTAAAATGAAGCATAGATTGGCCTGTCATCCAGATTTGAAATGAAAATTAGTCATTCATTCATTCATCCATTCAGCACATATTTTTGAGCACTTGACATGTCCCAAACATAGTCCTAGGAACTGGGGTTACCGAAGTCCATCAGCTACACAGACTGTCTTATGGAACTCACATGCTGGCAGGGGTCACAAGTAGTGAGGATCTGCTTTCTTTGAAGAGGTCAAGATATATCTTGCAAGCCCAGCTTTGGTATTTTTCATTAGTTTCTGTCCCTGGTGTTTCCTCATTCCAAATAATGACTGCATTATGAGATACTGACATGTTAGTACTGTAAGGGACCTCAGAGACCATTAAACTTAATGGCCTTATCTTACAAAGAAACTGAGAGTTTAAGTGGCTTGCAGATCCCATGTTTTACACCCTTTTTTTCCAAAGTATTAGTATGAAAACTTTAAAACCTACACAAAATTGAAAAATTTTAGTGTGAACACCCATATGCCCAACACTATGATTCTACTGTTATGTGTATGAGTGTGTGTATATCTATAATAATAAAAGTGTAATATGCTAATTAGACCAGATGTCCTTCCGGATATCCTCCTAGATGACCTTCTGAATGAAGCCGGGGCTTCGAGGGCTGAGGCGAGGTTACTGTTAATGAATCGAGATTTTGGAGAAGATACTGAGTTTGGTTTGAGACTTGTTGAGATTGTGGTAATAACGGAGCAGTCTGACAGCATGGCAGATTCCATCTATAAATGTCATCATCTACTATCTTCTGGGTAGAGACTATAAAAATATTGTCCAATGAATTACTCTCATTACACTGTCTCAGAATTGAAACAAAAAGATGAAATCTTTCTGAAGACACATGTTTTGCATTATAAGTGTAATTTCATTGCAAAAACATTTTAAAAAGCCATTGGTTTTCAGTCAAAAGTTTTACAGTTATGATAGTTTCTTATGGGTCAAAGAGCAGCTAAACCACAAAACAAAATAATAATTCAGCTGAGAGTCCATGTTCATTGGAGCTCCCATTATCAGGGTGGTAGAATCGTGTGCTATTAAAAGCACAGTGAGGCCTAGCTGGTTTGGCTCAGTGGATAGAGTGTCAGCCTGCAGACTGAGGGGTCCCAGGTTCGATTCCAGTCAAGGGCACATGCCTGGGTTGTGGGTTCGATCCCCAGTGGGGGGCATGCAGGAGGCAGCCGATCAATGATTCTCTCTCATCATTGATGTTTCTGTCTCTCTTTCCCTCTCCCTTCCTCTCTGAAATCATTAAAAATATATATTTAAAAGCACAGTGAGGCTGTGGGATTTCACAGACTTCATCTCTTACTTACAGAACTTCACAGAACTCTTAGGTGAGAAGATCTTTTCCTTCTTTTCAGAGCTATTCTTTAAGAAATTGAAACAGCTTAGCTCCTCAGCAGAGATTTGTGAAGTAAGTTATGAAGCATCAGTTGAGCACAATTCATAGACTGGTGTTTAGTGTGGAAAGATTTGAACGACCTATTCATTGAAATGCTATATGTTACAAAGCAGTGTTGCTGTAGGATCCCAGTTTTTTATTAAAACATACTTACTTTGTCGAGCTCGGCCATGGTGACTCAGGGGTTGAGCATTGACCTATGAACCAGGAGGTCATGGTTTGAGTCCCAGTCAGGGCACATGTGGGTTGCGGGCTTGATCCCCAATGTGGGTTGTGCAGGAGGCAGCCAATCAATGATTCTCTCTCATCATTGATGTTTCTCTCTCTTTCCCCCTCTCCCTTCCTCTCTGAAATCAATAAAAATCTATTAAAACTTTTTTAAAAGCATACCTTTTCGGGGGTATTCTGTAAGTGAAATAAGCTAGTCAGAGACAGACAAATACAATATGATTTTATTTATATGTGGAATCTAATGAATAAAATAAAATAAAAAAACAAGATAGAAAAAGACTCATAGATAAAAAGAAAAGACCGACAGCTGTCAGAGGGGGAGGAGGTTGGGGTGCTGGTTGAAAATGGTGAAGTAGGATTAAGCAATCCAAATTGCTAGTTGCAAAACAGCCACAGAGATAGAGATTACAGCCTAGGAAATATAGTCAATAGTATCGTGACAACTATGCATGGGGTCAGGTGGGTACTTGAAGCAGCGGTTGAGGGACCACTCTATAAAGTACATGATTTTCTAGCCCCTTTGCTGTACCTCTGAAATTAATACAGAATAATACTGAATGGAAACTGTAATTGGAAAAAATACTTTGTAAAAAACAACAACATACCCTGTCTCTGCATTAAAGGTCTGGATTCCTCCAATGTTTAAAAGAATTATTTCTGCTTGGTGGGTTGCTGTTTGTTTATTACTGTTGTTGTGTGTCTGTTTTTGCTGCAGAATTACTGGCACTAAGAAAATTTCTTAATAAAATAAGATGTTTTTAATGCATGGCTAAGTGCAGTGTTACAAGTAACTTGACAATTTAAAATTTTACAGGGTGTTCCTGGAGCAAAAGGAGAGCGAGGAGAACGAGTAAGTCTAACTCTGTTTACCAATCAGAGCTAACTGCACACCTTCCATTGCATAGGCCTCACAAAGGATCACCATTTACTATCAGGATCATTCATTGCTCTTACAGTCCTGTGGTCGGCAAACTGCGGCTTGCAAGCCACATGCGGCTCTTTGGCTTCTTGAGTGTGGCTCTTCCTAAGCCTTAGGAGTACCCTAATTAAGTTAATAACAATGTACCTACCTATATAGTTTAAGTTTAAAAAATGTGGCTCTCAAAAGAAATTTCAGTCACTGTACTGTTGATATTTGGCTCTGTTGAGTTTGCCAACTACTGTCTTAGACCATTTCTTCTCCCCTCACTCCCTCCTCAACTCATATGACCACGAACCCATTTTTAAGTGGAAACACCTTGTGGGCTGGAAGTCAGGAGAGCTGGTTACTAGTTGCAGATCTGCTACCATCCGGCTAGATGACCTTTGGTCCATTTCTTTAAGGAAAAATAGAGAGACTTAAACTCATCTAACTCACAAAGTGGATTTGATCAAGAAATTACATAATGCATGGGAACATGCTTCAGAAAAGTAAAAGCTCTATACAGATGCCAAGGAATAGAATGGGACTCATGTTTTTCCAATATTGGCACCAAGAAAGACAATGGCAGGCATAGGATCAAAGAACATAAATCAGCTTATTTTAGGGATCTTATCAGTCCTTTGAGAATTTGTGCAGCTGCTAATATAATTGTGCTGTTGGCTATAGTAGAAACAGCAGTGACCTTGGGCTCATCCAGTTACCTCTGTGTAACCTTGGGCAATGTGTTTAACCCCATTTGTCTATAAAATGGGTTTAACACCTTTCTTCTGAGTTGCTATTTGTATTAAGTAAGCCATTTCTTGAGAAAGTGCTGCATTTTATAAGCTCCAAAGAGCTGTAAATGAGGCATTAAATATACATATGGATTTGTTTCAGAACTACTAAATTTTTTAGAATCTGGGACCAGGCATGCTTACTTGAGCTCTTTAAGTTAATAAGGAACCCAGCATCAGGAATGTTGAACTGCTTACTCCTTCCCTGCGTGTACCATAGTGTCAATCCTACCTGTTGCTTGGAGCCAAAGAGCCTAGGCAGGAACAGTGGGTCAAGTCCGGTCTCTACCTGGAAGTCTTGCCATGTGACTGGGCTTGTGGCTGAGAGTCAGGAGTCTGCTTCTCTTCTCATCCAGGGTGACCTGCAGTCTCAGGCCATGGTGAGAGCGGTGGCGCGCCAGGTGTGCGAACAGCTCATCCAGAGTAAGTGCCCTGTAGTTACTGATGCTTCCTGTTACTCATCCCCCTGAGTGTGACCATGAAGGAAAGCGCCTCTAAAGCTATGGGTTCGTGCAGACGTGTAAGCTTTACAGGTGTCCATCACTGAGCCATCTAAGAGCTCATTGCAGGTTACCCCAGATTCCTAGGCTGATGGTACCGACGCCAAATTCCTCTGTGACATTTGCCCAAGAGTTCCCTGCTTGCCCAGAAGATTTAACGTGACTGCCCAGATCAGATCTTTTATTCCTTCCTCATCTCCCCGAATGGATAGCTTTTTTTCTCAAGTACTCAACACATGTAAGCTGCCAGCATCAGAAGCTACCTTCAAAAAGATGACACATTTTAAAAAATTATCTTTATTGTTGAAAGTATTACAGATGGCTCTTTTCCCCCCATTGCCCCCTCCACCCCACTCCTACTCCCTCCCCAGACCTTTACCACAAAAGAAGATTCATAGTGTTGATTTCTATTCACTCACTAGCTTTAAATCAGCGCCTCCTTCTTATTCACTTCTTTTGGCTAACCCAAGGTCCTCTCCTTCATTATTTAAGATTTATGCCTAAACACACACACACATGGACAATCTTCATGAGATATTTGATACGATACGTGTGCTTTATGCCAAAAATTATGCTGGGATACACTTGGTATGACACCTGTCCCATTTTTTTTTCCACTGTAAACCTGAACTTTTCCACAGTCCAGTATTTCAATTACTGATTTCTGCTCATTCACTTACTAACTCATCCATTTTGCACATTTCCATCCTGGCCACTGACTATATTTTGTCTCAATAATCTAACTGGAGGGCCCTTCTCTTTGCCAATAATTTGTTCAGTTCCAGGCAGATCTGAGGCCAAGTAGAGATGAAATATTCCTCTCAAACCCCGCCAGCTCTAGCCCTATGTTGTCAAGCCCTCCACCCCATAGAGTCCTCTACCTCCAGGGCTGACATCACCTGTGTTGCTGCCTTAACAGCTTTGAGGTTATATTTAATTTAACCCAGGGAAGTCTGGGAGTTCCATGAGTGCATGAGAAGGTCCTAATGACAGGGTCCAAAATTCCAAATGTAGCATATAGAACCAGATCTCCCCTTGGGAGAGGCATGGGATAAAGGTCTGTATGAGCATGGAAGAGGTTTCATTAAGACAGAAATCTCAGGACAAGTGAGTACAAAGCTACCCTCTTCGGGCATGGTAGTAATGCTCCCTATATTTTAACTTTAATTAATTTTATATTATATTGCCCAAACTGAATGTGTGTAAGAGAATTTGCCAGTTAAATGAAACCGTTCATGTTTAATGCCAAAATAAGATCTTTAAAAACACAATACATTATAAAAGGGAAATTGGTCAGAATGCATTCATGCCTTAGCTGGTTTGGCTCAGTAGATAGAGTGTTGGCCCATGGACTGAAGGGTTCCCGGTTTGATTTTGGTCAAGGCCATGTATCTTGGTTGCAGGGTTGATCCCTGACCCTAGTTGGGGCATGTGTGGAAAGCAACCAATCTATGTGTCTCTCTCACATTGAAATTTCTCTCTCTGTCTCTCCCTCTCCTTCCCACTCTCTCTAAAAATCAATGGAAAAATATCCTTGGGTGAGGATTAACCAAAAAAAGAATACATCCAAAGCTAACCTGTATCTTGGGTTATTTTGTAGGTTTCTCATTTCAAGTATTTTTCAATGTAAATGAGCAGATATTTATTTTAAGGAAACCTAAGGGTTAAATCCTAATATGACTCACTAACCAGAGTATGTAGAGGATTTCACAATAGTTGTTGTCTTAGTCCAGTGTAGAATAAAAGTCTTGTATAAATATATGATTGTTTAAAACATGCACTAAAAAGGAGAGTTTAAAATTGAGTTTTTCCCCCAGGGAATTCTCAGATTCTTGTGAACAACTTCTAGGAAATGGAAGCCAGCAGGGTTAGACAAGAACACAGGAATAGGGCTGTGAGACAAGGAGGCCCTGCCTGTCTGTGCAGTGGCAAGAGAAAGAAATGGGAGAGATTGTATGACCAAGACTCAACCAACCTACCCAGAGGCCGTATTTCTGACACCTCAGCCATCTTTCCACACTGCTTCCGGTTTCTCCTCAGTTCACCCCTCAGAACTTGATTTATCAGTGAGCATATAAATCCTCATATTCTCAGTTAACTGGTTTTTTGTCCAGAGCTGGTCAGCACAATTATGCTAGGGAAGGTTGTATGGGACACTGTGAGGCCAAAGCGATGACAGCTAGAGGAGTGCTAGAGGACATCCCCTTGTCAAAGGAAGAAACTGAACAAGTAGATGCAGAAATGTCTGGCCACACCCAACATTCATGGGTGTGCCTGCTGATGGCCCCCAGAGACATCAGGAAGCCAAGCCTAGCTACAGTCACGGTCCTCTGCTGAAGAATGCTTGCATATATTTTAGCAGTAATCCCTCTAAAAATGGTTACTGTTCTCAAGCTTGAATGTTTGAGAAGGGATAAGAAATAGTTAGCTAGGAAATTCATTTTTGTGGGGAAAGCTTGCCTCCTCATGATGCTAGAAAAAGTGCTTGCTACCCTGAGGCATTATGATTATCAAGCACTTTATTAATCTATACTTCTACTTATTAAACTATATCCTTCCAGGCATAACTGAGTTAAGCTACTATGGGAGAGAAAGCTAGGGTTTGTGTGTTTTTTTAAATGAAGCTAATGGGAGTTTTTGCAGCTGGGACCCAAGTAAAGGTTCTTGCAAAAAACGCTTGGCAACAAAGAGATGAGTTGAAACAGCGCTTGTCTGGGGATTTGTGAGACAGAGGGTGGAGCAGACTTTGTGGGCTGGAAAAAAAAAAGACCACTTGGGGGGGAAATTGCTGGAGAAAAGGGGCAGCTGGGTGAGGATTTAGGGGGTCAGACACACGCTGGGGGTGAAGATAAAATTTATGACTTCTGTTCAAATGTTTACTGAGATGCTGACATGAGCTGTGGAATTCCAAACACATGAGATGCGACTTGAATACAATCCAGCTGTTAATATCATCCAAAATAAAATGTACAACTTTTTACTTTGGAAATCGACATATTTCAGAGGGGTGTGCTTTCCCCCTGCATGGGCCTCTGACAGAATTGTTCGGAGCCTTGACAAGTCTTCTCTTTGTGTGATAGTTGATTGAAAGCTGTTTTTGTCCTTCCTGTCTCAGGTCACATGGCGAGGTACACAGCCATCCTCAACCAGATTCCCAGCCACTCCTCATCAGTCCGGACCGTCCAGGGGCCTCCTGGGGAGCCTGGGAGGCCGGGCTCACCTGGAACTCCTGGTGAACAAGGACCCCCAGGTACCCCAGGCTTCCCAGGAAATGCAGGTGTGCCAGGAACCCCAGGAGAACGAGGTAAGCTGGGCCACTCCCCTGACTGAGTGCCATGAAGCAGAGCCTAACAGAGGTGCTTATACCATGCTAACATCCGAAATAATGGACCTAAATTAATTTTACCCCATCTATTCTGCAGCTTCCTATTTATCCCAAGGTTGAAAACATTGAGTAATCTACAAAGTGTTTATCAAGAGCCACCTCTGCTTGTATGAAAAAAAGAGGACCAGAATCCCCAACCCACCTCTAAGAGGCTTTCGTGTGAATGAGAGAATGATGTCCCCTCTAGAGGGAGGAATTAAGAAAAGATGCCCCTTCCAGGTAGAAGAATCAGAAAATAGTGCCCTCTCTGGACCTAAATGGCATTGCATAGAAGTCATGGCAAGCAGAGAGCTGGCTTCCTGGGTCTGGTGCTGCTTTTGTGCAGGACTCACAGTGGGCAGCAGTCTGTGGCAGCCCTGAAGGAGTCATGAGGCAAATGGTCAGATGGTTCACATAAGCCTATGCAGAACATGGCAGCTCTAAACTTCCAATAAATACTGTTTGTGGTTTATCTTTCTATAATATGAGGCAGTATTTTATTTACTTATTTAATAGGCCAATGTTTTATATTTCCTACTAAAGTTTCTTTAAAATAGAGCTTCTACTTAGCCCTTTCTTCTACCCTTTACAGGTCTTAACAGCATTGTATAATAAGATCAAAGAGATGTGGGGAATTGGGCTAGATATGAACTACAAAGAGAGTGATGGGAAGAGAGGCAACTGATAAAAGCGTTTTCTAAGACACAATTTATAGAGTGTAGTTCTGGGCAAAAACTAATTGCCTCTCTGCTCTGTGAGTCATGTTGCTTTTTGTGAGATGGGTAGGATAGAGTCTTTTTATAAAATCTGGGATGTGAACTGCAGATTACAAAGATACTATTTCACATCCATTCTTGCTGCATGCCAACAGGCCAAGTGCATTTCTGCATCTGCACTTCTGTGCCCATTGTTCCTCCTTTGGAAGTTTTCTGTCTTCTGTACCTCCTACTCTGAGTTCAAGGCTCAGCCTAACCCACCTCATGGGTGAAGTTGGCTTGATCACCCCAGACCACAAATATCTCCTTCTCTGAATCCCTGATGTCCTGACTGTTTCCTCCACCCCCTGATCTCCCCCACCCCCGATTTTAGCACCCATCAGGTATTGGTGAACCACTGGAATTCTGGGAACAGGGATCAGGTCTGAATTGCTTTGCACATCATAAGTACTCACTAGATCAGTGATGGCGAACCTTTTGAGCTCGGCGTGTCAGCATTTTGAAAAGCCCTAACTTAACCCTGGTGCCGCGTCACATATAGAAATTTTTTGATATTTGCAACCAGAGTAAAACAAAGATTTATATTTCTGATATTTATTTTATATATTTAAATGCATTTAACAAAGAAAAATCAACCAAAAATATGAGTTCGCGTGTCACCTCTGACACGCGTGTCATAGGTTCGCCATCACTGCACTAGATCATTGTTGTGTTGACTGAGACTCGAGTATGATTCTCCTTTCTGAGGGCTTTTCCTGTGCAAGGGCACTGAATCAGCAGATATGGAGACAGGCATAGTTTCCTCGCAGGACACCAGAGATCTGGCAGCCAGGAGGGTGGCCACCTCTGTCAGCAGCTCATGGTGTTGGTGATGGGCCAGCTGTGACTCAGGGAGCTCAGAGCCAGCACCTGAGTCAATCTCAGCAAATCCCAAGTTGTCTGTGTTCTTTTTGGAAGTCCTATCTTTGTTCTTGCCAGGCTGTGTTTCTTGCTCTATAGGAGCCTTTGAATGCTTAGACCAGGGGAAATCACCCAGGAGTTCTCAGTGGACCGGGCAACCCTTGAAATAGGAGTTTCCATGATGTAATTTTCTTACCTACACATCTACATATGTACAAAAGGCTAAGTGACCAGCCGACCAGCTGACTGGCCAGTACATATAACACACACTGACAACCAGGGGCAGACGCTCAACACAGGAGCTGCTGAGTTGCAGTGACTTGGCAGTGATGCACCCTGGAACCAGAGAGGAGGGAGCCGGATTCCTCGAGGGGCCGCACGATTCCACCTTTGGCTATGGGTTATGTTGTTGCAGGGGCACTGTCACCCCAAATCTGGTTTACTGATGAGCTGTAGTGACTTGGCAGTGGTGGTTCTTGGTGACACACCCCTGGAGAATGTGCATGAATCTGTGCACTGGGCCACTAGTAGATATGTATGCTCCTAAAGGGTACAGTAGACAAGCAAAATCCTGAATTTCACAAATACATTGAGGATGAGAGTAACACAGAAAGTGAGATACCCTTTAAGCCTGAGGGAAGGTGATTTTATTTGATCACCAACTGAGGGGTGTGGGGTTTAAGGTTGGGGTTTTATAGGCCAACAACCCCAAAATAATGTGTAAGAGGAATCATCCATTTAAAGATTTTCATGTTTAAGTTGTATATCCATAACAGCTGGGATTCATATCTGGTTTATTTTGAACAATAAATCAGCAAACATTTACTGAGCACAGAGTTTATGCAAGACTTTTGTCTTGGCAGTGTGTGAGATAATATTATAATCGTGGCTTTCCCTTTTAGGCACCAAATGTATCTGCCAATATTGTGGTTTGGATAGAGGATATGAAGCGTTTCTGAATGTATGAGCTGGGAGAAGATAAATGCGAACTGAATTTAGAGGAAGACATCACGTGGCCTTTGATAGAAAAGGGTGCTAGCATTTATCAAGCAACTATTTGATAAACTACCAGTTGCTTAGCACATTATTAATGCTTATAAAAGTCTAATAAGATCAATATTTGTCCCATTTTTAGGTGAAGAAACTGAGGCTCAACTGATTGTCAATTGTCCATGGTCACGTACCTGAACAACAGGGGCCCCAGATTTGAATCTAGATCTGTGTGATTCCAGAGTATCTGTGCTTGCTCCATTCTGCCCTGTTGCTACCTTTGAATCATTGCTTAGTGGATGTGTCACAGATGAGAAGTCAGAACTGTGCAGCATCTGGAGAATGCTGTTGTCTTCTAATAACTACATTTCAAAACATGTGAATAGCCCAGCCAGCATGGCTCAGTGGTTGAGCATTGACCTATGAACCAGGAAATCATGGTTCGATTCCCAGTCAGGGCACATACTGGGTTACAGGCTCGATCCCCAGTGGGGGGCATTCAATTATGACTCTCTCTCATCATTGATGTTTCTTTCTCTCTCTCCCTCTTCCTTCCTCTCTGAAATAAGATATATTTTTAAAAATGTGAACAGCTGAGCTTATCAGAGTGTCACAGTAGACTGTGGTTGTGCTATTTGCAAGCTCCTTGTGAACTCTGTTCTGCTGTATTTGGATAGCTGTGGGCATCCACTACCTGGCAGATGACCTCCCTGGAGATGAAGCCAGGTGATCTGTTGGATAAATATGAACGTGATCAAAACATTTTTTATTGTTCTTTGAGGATAAAATACCTGAAGGACTTAAAAGTTGAAAAATTATTTCTCTCAAGCCTTTCCCACCACAGGTCGGAAAGGAATCAGCCCTAGTCTGGTCGCCGTAAGTCAATGACAAGCCCTTTCAGAGACACAGAAATGGCAGTTAAGGCAGAGAAAGGCTGCACACACTAAAGCTAACCCTGCATCTCTCATGCTCATACCATGGCTTGCTGTAAGTCAAGAAGGCTGAGAAGTCTAGAGAGAAAACTGGGTCCCAGATTCATTCAGAGCTGAGAGAGAGAACTAATGTTCTTACGTTCCATATTCCCGTGGTTGAAAAGAGCTGTTGGCACTGACGATACATTTGGCAGAAAACGTTGGTCACAAGTTCAGAATTAGAGCATAGCAGTTGTGAGCCAGGAATGCCTCGATGGTAAGCATCTGTGAAACTTCTTAATGACCCTTGGATCCTGGATTAATTTCTGGAAAAATTATCTTTATAGGACAGATTAACTTGATTAAAGGAAGAGGGCTGGTGGAGCTCTCATAATAATTTGCTGGTTGTTCCTTAAATATTTACAAGTCTTCCCTGTGATGTTGTGTTATGGTTGATAATGTGTTGCATGAGACATCATCTTTTCATTGCTGTTAAAAATGTGCTGAAATACATGTTTGCCTTCTTCCTCCCCTGCTTCCCCACCCCCTGCCTCTCATCTCCTGAGATGAAGTCCAGACAAAGATAGAGTTTTCTCTTTTCTCACCCGATAATGATCTGGTGAAGTCCATTTTGAATCGCCTTTGGAACAAGACCTTTCCCTGAAGGTTTGATGGATTATGTTTTTCTAACATACGGTAACTTTTAAGACAACGAGTACTCCTCTTTGTATCATCTTTTATTTTGTAGAGGCTTTTTTATTCTTACTACAAAGGAACTCTACATTCATCATGGTTGCAGAGAGAAGCTCTATGTATTAGTGATCTATGATTATGTAACAAATTATCCTAAATCTTAGCACTTAAAGAAAACAAAGATATATGATGATGGTTTTTGTGGGTTAGGGACTCACAAGTAGTTTAGCTGGATGGTTCTGGCTCAGAGTCTTTCGTGAGTTCAAAGTCAAGACGTTAGCCAGGCCTACAGTCATCTGAAGGCTGGACTGGATCTGGCAGACCTGTTTCCAAGATGCCTCACTCACAGTGCTATTGGCAGGAGCCTTGGGCCCTCCCTGACTGCTCCACTCACATTGAGCCTGAGAGGGCTGGGTCCCTCCACAGGGTGCTTGAGTGGTCTCGAAATATGATGGCTGCTTTCCTCAGAGCCAGTGATCCAAGAGAGACAGCAGGGAGGAGTTCACAATGCCTTTTTTTCTATATAAATATATTTTTATTGATTTCAGAGAGGGAGGGAGAGGGAGCCTGCAACTGGGGATGTGCCCTGACCAGGCACCAAACCATGATTGCCTAGTTCATAGGTTGACCCTCAACCACTGAGCCACGCAGGTGGGCCGCAATGCCTTTTTTGACTGATCTCAGAAGTCACAAGCTTTTACTTTTAGCATATTCTACTAGGAGGGAGTCACTAAGCCCAGCCACACTCACGTGGAGGAGAATTAGGCTATCCATTTCGAAGAGAGGAAATATCACAGTATTTGTGACTATGTATTTAATCACACTCTTCCAGATTGAATCAAGGTTTCTGGCCTTGTGGTGGGACAGGGCAATTGCTTTCATTCCTAAGAATGATTTCCAAGCAGTCTGGCTCCTAGGACACCTGTGAAGGGTTGGCTCACTCTGTGTCCACCTGTTTTCACTATTTAAATGGGTATTTTTCTCTCCCAACTCCTTTAAATTATTCAAATACCAGATGTAGCTTTTTAGAGGGAAATGTAAGATGAGATTGAAGGACCTTGAAAGAGTAGCACCTACTGAAAGCATGTTATTGTAGACTGTTTCTGTATGCATGCTCCTGGAACTAATTGTAGTCAGGATAAGATAATTTTCCAAATAAACACAAAGAATGACTTTTAAGAAGCAATTGACAAACTAAAATTACCATCAAATTGTGTCCCCACCTTCTGTACTTAGTAGAATATGACTATTACAATAACAAAAAGCTGTAATCAGTATTTTATCTTCTTTTTGCCATGAAAGCTAATGTCATTGTTTCTGTAGCTTAACAATTTTTTGAAACCCTTAATTGGAAGGTCTGTGTAGAAGGTCTTAACAGCTTCCTCACATTGGACTTCAGTCACTGTCTGGGGTAGTGGGCGTTGTGCTAGAAATAGCCCTCAAGGTTTATGTCATTTCAGTAAGATATCTTTGTGTGGCCCTGGTTCATATTTTCTAATCAGCTTCACGTCAAGTATGTGCCCTTTGCTCTAGCCAAACTGAATGGCACAGTGCTCAGCTTTTGCTGCATAACAACAAACCGCAAACATCTCAGTAACATACAACAATAAATATTAGTTCTCATCACTTGTCTGTGGGAGGTGGGACAGCTCTGCTCTACTGGGGCCCTGGCTGGAGTAGGGGATCGCTCCCCATTCTCCTTGTGACAATGGCTAAAACAAAACAGAGCAACCCAACTTCTCAATCATATCTCACACCTCTGTTCTTGTCTTTGCCACTAATACCTCACTAGCAAAAGCAAATCACTTGGCCAACCCTAAATCTATGAGTAGGGAAATGCATGAGTCCATAGAATGGGAATGGGTGTATAATTCTATTGCAAAGTAGTAAAGAATTTAGACCATTAATTCAGTTTACCAACGTTCTTTATACATGCCTTTTCCTTTCCTACCACACTCAACGCTAACCCCGTTGTGTCCTGTTTTTATATCTCTTCTTGGATTGTCCCATGCTCTTCCCACTCCCCAGAACCCGCTTTCTTCCTCTGACTCATTCATACTCAAGCTTCAAAATTTATTTCAAGAGTCACCTCTGCCAGACCACTGCTTCCTCGCAATGTTTTATTTGTTTGGCCAGTGTATTTGTTGTTGCTACTCTGCTTTCTTCCAGCTGAATTAGACTGAGTAAGATCTTCCTCATCTGGGCTTCTCTGTCCCCAGGCACATGGCTCCAATCACCGCATTTTCCCATTACACTGCAATTGTTGATGTACCAGTAATTACGAGCAGTCACACTGCAAACAGATGCACAGGTTTGGTGTGCACGGATGAGCCCTGCACTCATCGTCTCCTTTCCTCTCTCCTTCTCCCTTTAAAGCTTCTATTCTCCCGCCTTCGTTTCCCTCCTTCCTGCTGCACTTCCTCCCCTCACTGCCCAAATGTCAGTGTGTCCGATTTAGATGTCTGTGGTCAAAAGACCAAAGGACCTCCTACCTACATTACTATGGTGCAAAAACCTAAAGTGTAACCTATTCTGTCGTCTTGATCTTGATCTGGTTAGTAGGTTCCTTTGACCACTGGATAGCCCACTAGGTAGAAATATGATTCAGCACATTTCCTCTGGCTTTTCTGTGTTTATTGGTGGTGTTAATCTTCACAATAACGCATTGTACTGCTTGGTTGCACCCAGCAGGGGCAGATCTGAGCTTAGTGGGGCCTGAAGCTTAACCAGTTCGGAGTTCTTCTTTAAGGAAAGCTGTATAAAGTCAGGAACAAACAAAAAAAATTAGGTAGCAGGTATTAGAAGAGGGGCCATATCCAAACTCGTTGGTGTGATGCACATAGCTTGTCATAAGGAGGCCTAACCTGGCCTCTTATTCTACCACTACCCACCTTGCAGCTGCCAAAGCCATACCCAACTGGTTCCCCAGGCAAACCTTTGCACATGTGCTTCTATTTGCCCCCTTTTTACGTGGCTAATCCCTGTTCTTCAAGACTTTCATATCATGGGTCAGCTATACTGGAAAGCCATCTACAATTCCCTACCGATGCCTCAGTTCTGTGCTCTCATATTTTGCAGCTACCCTCACACTACATTATAGCTACTCATTTGTCTGTTTCCCCTGTGAAATAGTGACCTGCCACAGACACGGAGGGTGCATTTCAACCCAGATAGGTGCTGAAGCCTGTGCACACAACCCAACCACTGTGCCCCCTGCCTCCCTCTCTCCACCCCACGCTGGCTCTCTAGGCTGTGTTTTCAGTCTTGTTTGCTATAGGCAAACACTCCCAAATTCTCAGTGCCTGATATCGGGACTGGACTGGGCAGTTTGCCCTTCTCTCTCCTTTTTTCTGTGCATCACTGTTTTCAAACTTCCTAGCCTGCTGTTCCAGGACCGCCTCAGCCAATGGGAGGCACTGGAAAAGGGGAAAGTCAGGATATTTCTCCCATCAACCTCACCCCACTTCCTTTGTGACTTCATTTGTGGCTACAGCCCCTGTGTGGCTCCTGCTTCCACTGGACAATGTCTCACTGTCATTCTTGATCCTACCAGAAGGCCCTAGGCATTGGGCTCTAGTCACACCCTTCTTCCTATCGCCCATGCACTCCTACTGCTGATAGTGCCTTCCTGCTGTTGCTAATGTCTGGGTTGCCTCATCATCCTTATTTGATTGCTCGATTCTTCTATTGCTAATGTGACCAAGTCCCTATGTTAAATTCCCTTTGCTTGAAAGATCTAGAATGGTTGATGTTTCCCTGGCTGAGCCCTAGAGTATAGAGGCATACTAGATGGTCACTTGTTTTATGAAAAAGGCAATAGGAGGTGGGACCCTTAGCAACAGTTTGCAAAGTTTGCTCACTTTTACAGCAACCATGTATTTTCCAGCCTTGGCCACCTTAACCCAAAACATGGAGCCTGTTCATGCTGGCACTGATCCGCAGCCAAAGAGGGATAGATGGCAGAGCCTGGATAAGTACAAAAAGTACTGGTTGAATTGAGTCCAGTGAATCTGCCATTGTAGCGAGGGACCCTGTCCAGTACCTTGCACCTAGTAGGCATTCCAACATACGTTGAATAAAAAGCAGTCTACTTGTAATTCATCACCAGCATTTCCCAGGCAACAGACTATATAATAACACAGCTAACGCCTTGTCTCACAGTTTCTGTGACTTTTTGGTAGAATGATAATGAAAGCATTAACCAGGCCTTGCATAGCTGCCTGAGCACAAATCCTGGGAGTTGCTCAGAATGTCTGATTATGTGGGAGTGACCGGGCTCCATGGAGGAGCATGAGACTCCAGCCTGGAGTGCTTGGTGTGGTCAAGGGGCAAATTGGTAAAATCTTCCTACACGGAGTTAAAAAAAAAAAAAAGAAAGGGAAACCAACAACCAAGGGCTAGACCCTGGACATGTAGTCAGTGCGAGCAGGATAAATCCTCCTCAAATCAACCTCAAGGCTTGCTCAGAGCTGAGGTCAAATGTATACACCCAAGGAAGTAAGCTGCGGAAACTTGATAACCACAAGGCTGATGTCGGGCCAGAGAAAACGTGCAGACTGTATCCGCATGCAGTTCAGAAAGCCGCAGCTATAGCAAACAAGACTGAAAACACAGCCTAGAGAGCCAGCGTGGGGTGGAGAGAGGGAGGCAGGGGGCACAGTGGTTGGGTTGTGTGCACAGGCTTCAGCACCTACCTGGGTTGAAATCTTGGCTGTGTTACTAACTAAAGATGAGTGACTTAACCTCTGTATTCCAGCCCTCTTTTTGGGTTAATTTGAGCCTGCCCTCTTGTTTTCTGCTAAGACTAAATGAGTTCATACATAAACATCTAGCATTCAAAACTTAATAAGGTCATTTAGAAGCATAGCTGGTACACCAACCAGCCACATCTTTGGTTTGTCAAGGTCTGCAATCAGACTTTGAATTTCATTCATCCATCCATTTGTTTGACATATCTTTGAGTGCCTGATGTGTGCCTGAAACTGGGAATACAATGAAGAACTGAAACAAACAGGTTTCCGACTTAGTAAACCAGTGAAAGAAAATATTAGAGGGTCAGTGTTAGGTTAGGGGTAAGGGAGAACCAGGTAGCCCTGAAATCATTTCTAATGTGACTCTAAAGGAGGAAGAAATATGTCAAACTTACCACTCTGGTGAGGCATGTTAATAATGGGGGAGGCTATGCAAGTGTAGCGACGGGGGGCCTATGGGAACGCTCTAGACTTTCCACTTAATATTTATATGAACCTAAAACTGTTCTAAAAAAGTAAAAATCTATTTTTTAAAAATTTTAAAAATGAAATAAGAATAAGATATTAAGATTTTAATAAGAGAGTAAGATCTAAAAGAATAGCTCTTAAAAGTTGTCATTAAAAATAAATAAATAAAAGGATGGATGCATAATAGAAAAGACTTCTCTAATTATCCTAAATATTTTTGGTAACTTCACAGAAAACTAAGGATATTAGCTAAATCACATTTTGATAAATTAGATCTTTTATATCAGCTCTGTTCATTTTTTTAAAATGGCAGATAGTGAAAGCTAATTGGAGTCCATCATACTCATCTCTAAGAGACACTAGTAGTTCATATTGCCACGCAAGAAACTTGTTAGAAAAAGCAGTGTTCACATAAGCCAGGCACAGGAAAATAAAAGTGAAGCTCCAGCTGAAGGAATTTTGTTTGTTGATCCTTCAGGGTCATGCTTGCATTTAAGTCAGTTTCATTCGGTCATTCAATTAGCCTTCCGGTGTTTTATAGGCATTTTCTTACTATGTGTGAGACTTGGCTTGGTATCTGACACTACCACAATAAATAGGGGATGATTCTTGCAGTCAACAGTCTCATAGTTTCAGACTAGAACACAAGAACAAGCAATGCAATGGGATAATTGGAGGCAGTGATAATATGGAAGCAAAGAACTCCATTCATTCATTCACTCATTCATTCATTCATTTGTTCATTTGTTCATTTGTTCACTCACTATATAGGGTGCTCCAGAAATGTATGCACATACTTTGAATAATTACAAAGACAGTGTTATTAAAATACATTTCATTTTCAAAATTGAACTATCAGCTGTTAAAAAGTTGTGTGTGTGTGTGTGTGTGTGTGTGTGTGTGTGTGTGTGTATGTGTACCTTTTTCAGGACACCCTGTATATTAGTGACACACTATGTGGAAGGCTCCATAGAAGTGAAAAGCTAGATAGATAATCCTTGCTCAAATATATATATTATTGATTTCAGAGAGGAAGGGAGAGGGAGAGAGAGATAGAAACATTAATGATGAGAGAGAATCGTTGATCAGCTGTCTGCCCCACACTGGGGATCAAGCCCACAACCTGGGCCTGTGCCCTGACCAGGAATTGAACCGTGACCTCTAGGTTCATAGGTCGACGCTCAACCACTGAGCCACGCTGGCCGGGCAATTCTTGCCCTCTTGACTCCTTTATGATTCTGCCTGTTAGGATTGTGGAGAAGCTTTGAGTTGGGTCTTGAAGAATGAGGAGTATTTATGGAGACAACCAAGGTGAGAAGGGAGTGTCAAAAGGAGGAAATATCCTGTGCACTTGGGGGTTCCATTGCCTTGTGGAAAGAACGCTGGCCCTTAGCTCTGGTGACCGCCTCTCAGCACCAAGTGGCCCCACCTTGGGTCCTCACAAGGAGATATTTTAGGGAAGTCCTTATGGGTGATGACTACATTTTGTCTGTAAAGAATGACTATGCCCTCACTCCACTGCCCTCTGTCACCTCATGGACAGTCACAGGCTGACATTCTAGGACATTCCATTTCCCTCCTTTTAATCAAGGCCTACAAGGCTTATCAAAATATATCCAGATCTGTTTTTAGAGATCTTCAATCTGTAAACTTAGCTTTTAATTTCAATCCTCATCTTAGGTACTTAAATATTGATTTTTAACCTTTTTTTTTCCTTTAAAAAAAGATTTATAACCAGGTCCAGTTATCATGGATATGGATAATCCTTCAGTGGACACAGGGACAGATATTTATATATTAGCCTACATCTAGTTGGATCATAACTTGAAGGCTAACAACATATAAAATTCTCTGATGATATCAAATTGTATTCTTAGAATTTACTTTTAGGGCCTTTTCAAGGGCTGGAATGTTTTTGTGAGGCTCTTCCTTTCTCGATTTGTATTACAGATACTATCAAATTCCACTTGGTTTTTATCTACATAACATAGAAAATTAAAACAACTGGACTTCCTACTCCCCAGTCTTCCCCACCTCTTGCTTTCCTTATGAGTGAACAAAGGCTAAGTCAGGAAGCTCTTATCAGGGGGGTGTTCCTGAGAGTACTTTCCTGGATGTCCTATTCAGCCCAATCACTGCGTCTTCTGCTTGTGGAGAATAATCACCGAGAAGCCCTGCTGTTAACGTTGATCCCTGAGAACCATAGGTCACGGCAGGCCTCTGAGTCACCCGCAGTTAATCATGAGCAGCCTGCATTAGTCATTGGTGTGTTTGATTGTGTTCTAATTCTTTAAAAATGTGTGGCTCCCTCTGGGGAAAGTGGCTCCGATTCTAACAGACAAGGCAGTTTCTGCTCTATTCTCAGATGCACATCAGGGCACACGCATTCACAAGTGAGTGAGGGAGCACCCACCAGCTAAAAAGGACTCACTGCAATTATTAACCGATTAGTTACTAGTTTAGTTAATTGGGTAATACCCAGTAGACATACTCAGAGTAGTTTTCTGACTGAACAACTTGATTGGCAATCGAGCATTAAATGTTGACTAGTCCGAGTAAGTCGTGTGCTTTGTATGACACAGATTGGATGGCATTTTTCTTTTGAGAAATCACTCTCTTCCTATCAGCTCCTAAGAGAAGAATCAGCCCAGAAACAGAAGAACATAGGCTCACCAGTCAGCGCCCTGCCCTCTTTCTGCTGGGCTGGTCTTTTTTGAGCTCAGATAACACCACTAAGGCCACATGCAATAGGCCTGGGTGTTGGGGAAGCCCAGTCATGGTGGAGTACCCCTGAGGACCACTAACAAGGAAGAAGGACTTTTAAAAATATGACAGGATACCTTGACCCCAAGAAGTGGTCACAAGGAACACAGCAGTCACCAAAGCTTCCAATCAAGGGACAATCGTGTGCAGTTGTTATTCTTGTGCATACCGTGTAGAAAGAAGTGTCAGTGGCTTTTTGTTGTTGTTGTCAACTATTTCCAGAGTGAATACTATATGAACAGGCTTCTTTCTGGAAGTTATAAGCAAAGATGTTAAAAGTGATTGTTTTCAAGGGCTAGGGTTCTTTCTTGTTTTGTTTTCTAGTTTGTCTACAGTGAATACCTGCTGCATTTAGTAAGAAAAAAAAAGGTTGTAGTCTTAAGCATTTTATTTTATTATTATTTTATTATTTTTATTTTTTTAAATAAGTGTCCTCTTTTATTATTAGTCTTAAACACTTTAAATTACTTGCATGCCTGCCACCTATCAGATTGGTTATTTTCATTGACTTATGTTCCCTTCTGAGCTTTGACGAATCACCCAGTTTCTCTGTTAAGTGTAATTACATAGAGATGTGGTTTTGCAGTTTGCTATTTCAAAGCATTGTTGCACCTGAAAAACAGACACCAGAGATCATCTGCAACATGAGTCAGGGTAACCCAGACCCCCGTCTGATGCAACTGGTTGGGGCTGAATACAGCATGCTCTCACCTGCCCACCAGTCTGGTGATAGAACCTACTTAGACAATGAGGTGTATATGTTTCTTTATGGGTTTTGTGTGTGTGTGTGTGTGTGTGTGTGTGTGTGTGTGTGTTTGTGTGTGTGTGTGTTTGCCTGAGAAAATGTATAGTTTATTAGTAGCACCATAAATTATTTGGAATAAGAAGTCTGTTCTGTGGAAAAGACACATGAATAGGTTTAGGATTTTATGGGGCTGAATCAGCCAAATCAAACACAGGCTTTCCCGAAGCTTCCAAGTTTTTAATGGAAACTCACGCTCTTCAGAACTTTGCTGCCTAATTATAATTCATGCCTTTTGCAGATCCTTTACAGGGTGGACCAAAAGGAAAATGTTAGACATGTGCACTTGTGACTTCTATTGTGTTATTTGTGGAGTGCCACACATCGGCTGGCCTGGTGCGTGCAAAGACAGAGGCCAGCTCCTGGCAGGCCGGACCACGTCAGCATGAAGGAGGAAGATAACCTTGCAGTTTTGCAAATACAGACTGCAGGCTCAGAAACAGAACCAGCCTCTATATGTGGTTGTACAAAAGTCACCAGTGTCAGACTTTAATATAAAAGTCCAATAGTAACCATAGCCCAAATTATCCCATATCATTGTCTTCATTAGAGAGGCCCTTTTGAAACCCAGAAAAATGAACTACATGGATTTCATTTTGATTTTATTTTTAAAAAGAATGCCCCTCTCTCTCTCTCTCTCTCTCTCTCTCTCTCTCTCTCTCTCTCTCTCTCTCTCTCTCTCTCTCCAGGTCTAACTGGTATCAAAGGAGAAAAAGGAAATCCAGGTGTTGGAAGCCAAGGTCCCAGAGGACCCCCTGGGCCAGCAGGTAAATATTCCTACCTAACAGAAAATTGAAATTGAAAATCCTAAATCTTTCTATTCCCTGGATATCACAGGTGAGGAACATGGTCATATTACATCCTTGTACCTAACTGCAATGGCTGTATGTCGTGTTCATTTTGTTAGGAGGCCAATTTGTCTACTAATACAAGCTCTCAAAGTTACAGCATATTCTGGAATCTTATTGGTTAGGATAGGCTAGGCTATGCTGTAGTAACAAATGCTTAGTGGATTGACACTACAGAGGTTAATATCATACTCATGACACAAAGCTTGATGTATGGTGGTTCCCCCCGCCCCCCCATTTGGAACAAAAGGCCCCAGGAGAAAGATAAAGGAAGCATCTCAGGTCTCACAGTTCTAAATGCAGAAGGACATAAGTCACTTGTCACATTTCATTGGCTGGAACTAGTTGCTCAGCTCCAACTGTCCTGCAGGGGAGGCTCGAGATCTAGAGGAACACGTGGATGTTTAATGGGCACTGGTAGTTCCTGCCACCATGCTCATCTCACTGAGTGAATTTTGGGTGAAGTTTTGAGGTTTGTGTACATTACTAGGAGCTTTCATAATGGTCTTCGGACGATCAGAGTCATTATTAGAATTCTAAGTTTGCAATTCTATTGGATATTTGCAATCTCAGTCTTAGCCACATGGAATCAAATGCTTTATAGACTTTTCTTTCCAACCTAATAATTATTTTGGAAAAGACTTTTTCTAGGAGAGATGCCTAATGCAATAGATTCATTTCAAATGTAAAAATTCCTGTAATTTGAGATCATATAACTGACTCAGCATCATGAGATGCCCAGAATGGACGCTGGGTGGATGTTGATGAAATGAGACTGAATGTATCGGAGAGCCACAACACTTTTCAAATACATTTCTCATTTACATTTTGGTTTGAAGTTAAAGAATTTCATTTCTAGTTGGAGAATGGTTCTTAACTACTTTTTGAATCCAGCTATAAAAACCAACAAAGAGCCCTGCCTGGTTTGGCTCAGTGGCTAGAGCGTTGGCCTGCGAACTGAAAGGTCCCAGGTTCAATTCCGGTTAAGGCCACATGCCCGGGTTGTGAGCTTGATCCCCAGTGGGGGACTTGCAGGAGGCAGCCGACCCATGATTCTCTCTCATCATGGATGTTTCTATCTCTCTCCCTTTTCCTTCTTCTCTGAAATAAAATATATATATATATATGTATTTTAAAAAAAACCACACACCAACAAACATAAAAACAAATGAAAACCAAAAACGAAAAAACCCAACCTAACAATCTTTTTAATTTCACAAAAATTTTAATCCCCATTTTCACACAATCTAAGTTCTCAATTAATATAAGCTAGCCTAAAGACGTTTTGGCTTAGAATGTTGGGTCCAGTTGTAGACTTTATCTTTTTCTCATGTAGAATAATTTCTTTCAGACTCAGACTAATTTACTTCAATTATCTGGGGCCATAAACCAGTACAGATGATGAGGTTGAGCTTGAGAGTGTTCGTGTGTGTGTGTGTGTGTGTGTGTGTGTGTGTGTGTGTGTGTGCACGCACACATGCATGCACACCCATACATTGGATTCATATTGGGAAACAGGAGCTCCACAGAGAAAACAAGGTTGAGAGTGCTATGTTCATTCTCCTTTAATATCCAAGAGGTGCTAGAAAAGAATAGATTTTGTTTTCTAGTTTTCTGAGCTGATTAAAAGGGTTGTCCTCCAGGATAATGTGTGATTCCAGTATGTTCTTCTGTCTAGGGAATCCAGTTTAGGGAGAAGCACTCAATGAGTAGAGAGAGGCAGGTTGCTCTAATTGTTGAGATGTGTAAGGTTGCTTCTCGTAAGAGTAGTTTACTTCTTGGTGGTCTCAAAACTCACCCTATTGTCATAAAAGACCAACTGTTTTCATTGTGGGTGCTTTTTAGGACCTGCAGGGGAGAGTCGGTCAGGAAGCCCAGGGCCCCCTGGCTCTCCTGGACCAAGGGGTCCACCAGGTCACCTGGGGGTGCCTGGACCACAAGGTCCTTCCGGCCAGCCTGGATACTGCGACCCCTCTTCATGTTCAGCCTACGGGGTGGGAGGTAAGTGCCAGCCTCTTGTGGGCTTTAACCAATGTTTTACTATAATTTGTGCCATAGCGGTGAAGGGGTGCTATGAAAAATAGACCAAATATGGGAGGGAAGCAGAGCTTGAACTTCCAGAGGCATCTTCTATAAAGTGCATATGACTCTCTAGAGGTTAACTCTTTAAAATACCGGAAGTTCAAAACAACAGCACAGCTAAGTCTCCCTTGCTTCCAAATGGCAGTTCACACAGAGTTGGCCTCTGAGCTCATATTTGGTCATTGGGGGACATGTTTGAACGTTCTTTTGGGCCCCTCATGCTATGTTATTGCTGTGGTATGGCCATGGTGTCCTGTAAAATTTACTCTTATTTGCGGGAAACTTCAAACTTAGAAGTTCCCCATAACTGGGATCCCCGAGATTCTTTGGGGTGACATCCTGCCCACCCCATGCATGGATGACCAAAGATAATTTTCAGAAGAAACATAAGTGGCCATGCTGTCCTTGCCTCATTACTAACTACTGGATTGCGATTCTGAAAAGATTATGCTCCCTATAAACATCTGCAGTCTGCATGCTGGCGGATTGTGCAATGAGACATTTTCTGACATAGTCGTTCTTGGAAGCATCAAGAGGAAGGTTCAGAGACTGCTTTGAGGCAATGAGCTTATTAGTCAATAAATTTAAATTTTCTGCTTTAGGAGAAATTTAACCTTATTTGCCAGAGGAACTGGTCAGAGTTTTGCTGATGTGTTTTTCTCTGTCCATCTCTTCCCTCCCTATTTCCTCAAATCTCTCTGTCCTTTACTAAGATCTGATCCCTTACAATGATTACCAGCACTGAAGTGGAATTCCTCCACTCTGAGGACATTGGCCTGGGAAATTGGCTCTGGATACAGAACTGTCTTGTTGACCACCACCACCCAGCCCTTGCCCCTAACAATGGGCACTCTGCTTCCCTGCCTTACCTGCTTCCCTATCTGCCCACTATAACATCTCTGCTCCCACCACACAATGTCAATACTACTGGAATTTAAGCAAATCACATGGGTCAATTGTATTACAAACAGATTGCTCTATATGAGCTTGGATAGAGGAATATGGTTGTGTACCAAGAAGTTATGCCAAACTCCCCTGAATGAATGCTCAGTAATAAAGTTACTTACATGAGCCTTCTCCTCTATCCTGTACCCACACAAGATTGATGGGCATCTTTCTTTCTGATCACCCTGCTCTCCATTCTTCTTCTGATCACCTCCCCTTCCTACTGCCCCCTGGTGATGGACTTCTAACATGAGATCGATTTTTAAAATTTATTTTTCATAATTCTGCTGATTTTTCAAGGTTCCTTTTGTAAATAAAACACATAATATTTAATCAGATGGCTGTGATTCTAGTTTTCTAACAACGTCTGTCATGTATCTGTCTCTTCCTTCATTAACTAATCATCTGAAACCTCCTGGGGAAGGAACCAGAGGTGTAGTGGGTGAAGGGAGCTACTGCTTTCTACCCAAGCAGGCTATCTCTCTAGTTTAATGATCAAATCTACATCTCTGTGAGGGGAGATGATCAATTTTTGGTTTCTGGGTCCTATCAAGTCCCCACCCCGCTCTTCCTCTCTAGCTCCCCATCCTGATCAGCCGGAATTCACTCCTGTCCAAGACGAGCTGGAAGCGATGGAATTGTGGGGCTCTGGGATCTGATCGCCTCACGAGAAATTGGAAGACCAACTGCAAGAACTCTTATGGGCACTTGTTCAAGAAGAATGTCATAATGTGGTTTGTATACTACCTTCTAGGGGCTTGTTTCATCAGCCTAAATCTCTTCCTTGGATATTGTTATTATTGACAAAAAGAATTACATTTTTTAAAAAACCCTCCATCTATGATGCCATAGGATTGATTTTTCTTGGTTGCTTTAATGACATGCCAGATCACTGGTTTTTCCAGAGAGGAGTTCTCGGAGAAAATTTGGCCAAAAAGTTGAACTACGGAAACTTTTCTGTGTTAGATGATCTCGAGTCCTAAAATGCAACAAAACAGATGTGATTGTATTCGAGGGACAGGGGGTCCTAGCAGAACAGGAATTTAAAGAGATTCAAAGATGATGCCATTGATTCCTGTCCCCTGTAACCTTGCTGAAAAGAAAAAAGGGAGAAACTACCTCTTTGTCAATTGATGTATCCAACTCTGAGATCACTTGATAGCTGCTTTCACTGCTGTCCAAGGACATGTTACAATAGAACCTTTCTTAATCTGGTGCTATGAAAAATAGATTTCGTTTTGCAGTGGTTTTTGCCATGTATAATAATGACTTTCCACCGGTTCCGATGCAAACAGATCTAGTTTTGATGAACAGTTTATCCAGTGGTGTTCCAAGGCTTGCCCTCCTTATCTACATGGCTTACGTTGTACATGCAGATAAGTTTTTGCAAACCTGTTTCCATTCTCTTTTGTAAGCAAATAAAAATTTAAAACAGTGTGTGTGGACTCTTTTTACTGCATTTCTAAAAGTCACCTTCAACGTAGCTGAGTTTTAAACAGAAAAATAAGAATCGGCTTCCTTCAGACAGGCATTCAAACATACATTCAAACATTCATTCGTTCATTCTAAGTGTAGTATAAAGCTTAACAGAAGAAGTTGACTTGAATTTTATCATTCATTTATAACCTATCAAACAGCAATGACAGTGAAAATGCAAGACTGATGCTAAATAAATGTTGATGAATGGTTGGCTGAAGAGCCCATATATCTTCTGGTATTAACAACCAAAAAAAAAAAAAAGCCTGGAAAACTAAAAGGCAGAGAAGAAATGAAGTTGAATCTAATAAACTCTAACCCCTAATGACCTACTTATAACTATAATTTATCTTTTGTTCACAAAGGAAAAAAATCTAGATATTTGAGAAAGATTTGGGTCCTGTTATTTACTGTTGAAAATAGAAGTGGTAGAGAACCATAACCTTATTGTATGCTCTTTTTCCCTGTAGCGTCTGTCTAGTAACAGCTACTTTTATATGGTAGAGATGGGGTCAGTTTTCACCAGAAGCTGGAATCTTCCAGGGTCTACTTGTTTGCCTTTGGGGATCCAGCAAAGAGTTTTTGACATGTTTGCAGGAATGCGAGAAGACAATGAGCAGATAACCAACAGCTGTCTCCTTTTAGCTACACAATATGACTCCAGGTGTAGAGAACAGGAATGGTAAAGAGGAAAGCTTGCCCAAGGTTCATCAGGATGGTCTGACCCAAAATCATTTAACAGAACTCCTCCTTTATATGACTGGGGTATGTTATGAGTCACCTCAGACCTTTGTATCTCAGATTTCTTAGTCTTTTAACAAGTGAGTAGCGGGAGGATATTCTATATGTTTTAGTATTTGGTCCTGGAAATTCAGTCTAATAAGGTATCACTCAAAAGACTCTCAAAGTTTGTTATAAATGGTGAAGTATAAACCATTAGAGGTTTTAATTCGTTCATATCACTCTTGAGTTGTGCAAATATACTTGGCTTTGATTTTACTCGGTGATCTGAATTTGTTTATTTAAGCTACAGGAAAGTTTCATTAGTTTGGAATGTGTCATCACTTGGACCCAATATATTAGATTTTTATTGAGTGAAATGTTCAGAATAAAAGGTGTAACTCAGATCTAGGACTTTTGTGTTTATAGCACATTGCCTTGAAATAAAATCTGATTTTGGATTGCATTTTTTATTGACTTGCCTATTTTGACAGAAATATACTTATATCTTAATTTATAGTTGATATAGTTTCAGAGCCCATCATTTCATAAAAAATACAATCTTCAGAACTTTCACCACTTTTATTAGAAACTCAATTTCTTTGGGGAATAATCATTTTAAGGTAATAGTTTGTATTCAAATGGGCTTCCATTTAATTCCAGGGCAACTCTTCCTCCCTGTTTCTTTTCCACCTCCCCTGCCCAACTCCAACCTTCCATAACTAATTTTTCTGTGTACCAGGAACTGTTCGAGTTCAGAAGATAAAACCATGGACAAGAGAGCTGTGGTTTGACCTTATGGAGCTTCCTCTCTAGCTAAGGAAAGATAGGAAACGAGTGAACAAATAAGCAGAATTAATTTCAAATTGTGACGAATGGTATGAAAGATGCAGGAAAAGTGCTGAGATAGGACTATGATGAAGAGGTACAAAGGATCATCTGTTTCCACTGGGTAGACAGGGAGGGCTTCTCTGAGGGCATGACATTTTAGTTGACACATGATGATGAGAGAAAGTGTGGAAAGGAAATTCAAGCTCAGATCTTGTCAAGGACAAAGGCCCTTTATCAGGAAAGTGCTTGTCATGTTCAAGAAACAAAGAAGGTCCATGTGGCAGGAGAGTGAATGGAAGAGTAAACAGTTAAGGCTGGAGACCAAAGCCAGCAGGGCTGTGTGCACCAAGTTAGTGATTTAGATTTTAAGTCCCATGAGAAGCAATTGATAGATTTTCAACAGAGTGACATGATCGGGTGTACGTTTTAAGTTAGTGAAGGGAAAATTGATCTTCCAGTGAGCCATGTTGCTCAAGTTCATTTTGAAGCTGTCATTGGGCTGTTACTATGAGCCAGGCCTACTCCAAGGGTTTTAACATTGTACCTGTTAGGTTGGACTATGCTATGCTGTGGTAATAAAAGCCCTAACATTTCAGGAGCTTAGCACAACTCTATTACTTGATCACACAAGAAAGCAGGACAGCTGTCCTCCATGTCTTGGTTCACTGTTCCACATGGCTGCTCTCTTGGACACTTCCATATGAGCACGTACTTTCATGACTGCCAAGGAGAGAAGAGAGAGCATGGAGAAACATCTCCAGCTTCCCTCAGAAGTGACACACATTACTTCCACTCACCTTTCATTGTTCTACGTAAATTGCATGAGCACATTTAGCTTCATAGAGGTGAAGTACAATCTCCTCATGTACTTGGAAGCAGAAGAGAACCAGAAATATTGGTGAGAAGCAATAAAAACTACCACTATGTTTTAACTAACTTCATTGTCATAGCAACCCAAGAGCTGGTTCGCTATTGCCCAAATGAGGAGACAGAAGAACAGAAAAGGTAAGTTACTTGCCCAAGGACACAGAGCTAGACTTCAGAACTAGGCATTTTGACTCAAGTTATCTTCTCTTTTTTTAAAAAAGTATTTTCTTATTGATTTCAGAGAGGAAGGGAGAGGGAGAGAAAAGCATCAGTGATGAGAGCGAATCATTGATCAGCTGCCTCCTGCATGCCCACCATTGGGAATTGAGCATGTGCCGTGACCAGAAATCAAGTAGATGACTCTTAACCTCTAGGCTACTCTGCCCCACATATTGGTAATGTTAATTGCAAAAAGGGGTGGAGATGAGGCTCATTAAAGCACAGACTTCTGGACTCAGAGGAATCCCCAAAGATTCTGTTTCAGTCGTCTGGGTTAGGAACTTTGCTTTTTTTAAGCAAGCACCTCAGGTGACCAATAGACTAGTCAGCTTATTATTCAGATTATTCTGGTTGCACAGTGGAGAATGGATTGGAGGGGATCATAGTGGATGAGAAAACGTTGCCATGGTCTGATGAAAGATGGTGGAGGACTAACAGCTTGTGGTATTGACAGGACTTGTGAGTTAACTAGAAATGGAGACTAACAACTAGGTAGATGTAGATACATATATCCCTCTGGAAATTAGAGTTGGGTGGAGAGGTTAAAGAGTTCTGTTTATGAAATAACTGAGTGAGAGGTGTTAAAAGGAGAGTTGGAGCCGAAACCAGTTTGGCTCGGTGGATGGAGCGTCAGCCTGCGGACTGAAGGGTCCTGGGTTCGATTCCGGTCAAGGGCATGTACCTGGGTTGCGGGCACATCCCCAGTGGGAGATGTGCAGGAGGCAGCTGATCGATGTTTCTCTCTCATCGATGTTTCTAACTCTCTATCTCTCTCCCTTCCTCTCTGTAAAAAATCAATAAAATATATTTTTTAAAAAAGGAGAGTTCGAGCTTAGAAGAGGTACTGGATATAGAGGTTTAATGGTCATGCACATGTACGTGGTATTTAGGCCACAGGAATGAATGAAGTCACCTGAAGAGTATCCTGTATTCTACTATCCTTGCATTTTTGTTTGCACAAATTCTCCAACCTATTTTTTTCTATTTTATTTTGAAACGTATCTCTCAGCCAAATATTCTCCAAACCACAGCCACAATGAACTAGTTGCAACACACTCGTTGCGTGCCCTCTCTTGTTTCTTTATCTTTGACAGGCTTTCTTTTTGCAGCTCAGAAAGCCCTACTTTTCTGCCTCACCCTAGTTCAAATGACCTACTTATATTCATACTCAATCTTTGAAACTCAGCCAGGCTTCTCTTCCTGTGAGAAGCCTTCCCTGAGCCCCAGTACAACCACCTGGACAACCTTGATAATCATGACACCACAGTCACCTTTTCTAGTTAGTTCTTTAACCTCTGTGCTCCCATATTACTTATGTACATTCTTTAAGAGGTTTCAGATTGCCTAAGTGTGCTTAACACTTGTCAGCTGCTGAATAAATGTTTAGAATCATTTCATCCTAGCAGTTTCATTTATAATCTAATGCTCATAGCAGCATTATTTACAATAGCTAAGATCTGGAAATAGGCCAAGTGACCATCAGTAGATGAGTGGATAAAAAAGCTGCGGTACATTTACACAATGGAATATTATGCAGCAGTAAAAAAGGATCTCTTACCTTTTGAGACAATATGAAGGGACCTGAAGATTATTATGCTAAGTGAAATAAGTCAATCAGAGGAAGACAAATATCACATATCTCACTTATATGCAGAATCTCATGAACAAAATAAACTGACAAAATAGAAGCATGGAACAGACTGACAAATCTCAGAGGGAAGATGGGGTGGGAAGATATTAATCAAATAATTTATATGCATATATGCATGAGCCATGGTCAGAGATAATAGTGTGGTGAAGGCATGGGGAGCAGGTGGGAGTCGGGAGAAGGGGATCAATGGGGGATATCAGTAATACTTTCAACAAAGGTAAAAAAGTAAGTAAAATTTACAATAAAAAAATCACACTCTGCGTACAGTGGAAAGACTTTTCTCTAGATTTTGCTCTAAATTTTCTCTAGAGATAGGAATAATTCAAATGACTAACTTTTATAAAAGCTTGAAACAAATGACCAGCTTTTATAAAAGCTGGCAAATTCAGATTCATTAGGTATTTCAGAATATGAGGTAGAGGTATTTAAATGTCTTCATATTAATTTATTCATGTGTTCATTTGTGTGTTCATGTAATTGTCCATGTGTGCATCCATCCACCTAGCAAACTTCTAATTAACATCCACCATCGGTTCAGCCATGTGTTGGGTTGCTGGAGAGAAAAAGATGAATGCAATGGCATAGGACCTTCCTAACTTCTTGCTCTAAGTTGAAGCAGGTAAGCTCATTTGGACCAGACTGTGAAAGAGCTATCCTTTGCTAACATGTTCAGATTTCAGCCTGAAGGCAATGGAAAGTCAGCGGGTGTCTTTAAGCAGATGAGTCACCTAATTGAAGTTATTATTTGGAGGCACAATATAGTGTACATGACCGACTAGTTTGGGGAAAGATCAAGGAAGATGAAAACCAGCCTTGTACTACTAGCTTTTATAAGTTAAGTGTTCCCTTTTTACAAAGGATCAAGTATGCAAGGTGAGTAACATGTCCAAGGATATATACATACATAGAAGAGGCAAAGAGGGATTCCAACTCTGACTAGTTTGCTCCCATAGCTCATGCCCCCTCCCCTGTATATACCATGCTTCCTGTTACAGTGGTTCAGGTGAGAGGGCCTGGAGCACAATAGTGCAGTGAGAAATCAGAGGAGAAGCCAGCTTTGGGAACTGATGGGAAGTATTATGGGCAGAATTGAATGACTGAGGGGTTGGGCAGGGGTGGGGGTGGAGGGACAGGCAGAAGGTAAAAATGGTAACTTCACGAAGGTTAGAAACTTGAGGAGGAAGAGAGAATGATCTTAGAAGGGCATGTTGGTTTTGAGGTTTGTCTGCTTTTTCCAGAGTAAATACAGTATTAGTAGCAGATAGGGGCTTAAGAAGGATGAACAGGGTGGAATGATTTTGGATGACTAATTTAGGCTGGAATAACCAGGCAAGACTTCATCCCTTTGGGCCTGTCCCCAACAAGAACGGCTGTTCAAATGAAGAATGAAGGTTTCCAAGGTATGAACCAAAATATTTGGTTTAAAAAAATCATAACTTTTCGTTCTGATTTGATGTGGCATTGGAAACACTGATGTAAAGGGGTCATTTGTTCTAGACAAGCTCAGAGTCCAGAGAATTTCTTTGCCACAAAGTCCTCATTATTCTATACTTTTTAGGGTAACTCTATCATTAACAAAAATTGACTACATGAGTATACTTGTATACTTGCAATAGTTTTACCTTATTATCAGACTGAATAAATTGAAAATTTGGCTGACACAAGGTACATCTTTGTTAAATGAAAAAAGCAAGTGGTAGAATAGCTCTACAATACTTCCCTATTACTCTGTTCATCTATCCGCACTGAAAAATTGGGATGAATAAACTCCAGATGCATAACCATGGTGACCTCCTGGGTATGGGATTGCAGGGAGCTTTTACTTTATTTAAAGTAAATGTTAATTTCATTTAACTGTTCATCTTTAACGTTTCTATATTGTTTGAAAAATATTTTGCAACAACAGGGTGTTTTCACAAGCTTAATATTTTACAGGAAAATCACAAAAATTTTTTAGAGTAAAATTCTACTTTATAAAAGAATCTATTAACTTTTTAATATCTTCGTAATTAATGGCGTGGGATAAATGAAGAAAAATGAGCACTAATGTTTAGAAAGATGTAGGCAATGATAATTTTTTAAAAATATATTTTTATTGATTTCAGAGAGGGAGAGAAACATTAATGATAAGAATCACTGATGGGTTGCCTCCTGCACACCCCACACTGCAGATCAAGCCCACAAACTGGGCATGTGCCTTGACTGGAAATCGAGCTGTGACCTCTTGGTTCATAGGTCGATGCTCAACCACTGAGCCACACCAGCCAGGCAGCAATGACAATTTTAAAAGGCGAATGAAAGGGGCAGAGGGCTAACTGCATTACCAGGAATGGTGGAATGACTTGTCTTGGTAGCATTAATAAAGGCATAAATGTTAGTAATGATTTCTTTCTTCTCTGCACGTTGCTAAATTAATAACAACATGCTGGCATGAGTAACCATATTTGGTTGCTTGTTTCTTTGTTTAAATGTATTTTATCTTATTGATTAAAAAATATCCACCACCAATGTTGTGAAATTCAACTTTATTAACCTAAATTAAAAGATGTTTTATGACAAAGCCCAGATAAGTAAAACTATCTTTTTCTTTTCAGATCTAAAATGAATCTTGTATGGTAACAAAGCAAAACTAACTGAGTGAGCCAGAATAGAGACATTTAATTACTGAAGACATTTTTACTTTTTACTGTCCTTTCATGTGGCTCAAATTCATTGAATCCTGCTAAAACTCTATCCCTGTTATGTCCTAAAAATCATGTCACAAAAGTGTTCATCAGTTTGACTTTCACCAGGAGAAATCATTAGTATGTGAATGAGCTCAGTTATTGAGCGGATGTATTGAAGAGAATTGGGTTATTAGAAAATTCATGTGTTTTCACTTCACTTGTCCTTTCTCATGTATGTGTCTGTATTGTGCCTGCGCACTGGAAAGTTAGAGGCTTAAAGGGTTGAAACTCACAAAGAGTTCTTTTTATAAACATTTCAGTTATCAGATTTGGACACCACAGGAGGCCCTGCTAACTAAATCTCTCTTGTCACTGGCCGCCTGCTCATGTTCTTGGAGTGTCGCCAGCAGGTTCTATATCTGATTCCACTCTAGTGTGAGCATGTTTTATCAAACCAGGCTGGAGATTCTGAACAACAGAAAAGCTAGACACCTGGGTGCAACGCAAAAGCTGACTGTGCAGGAGCAGTAACCGTCTGTCCACATTCTATAGCTTTGGGGAAGTATTTCTTCTCCTCAAATACTAGCAGTCCCTATCTGGGGGGGTTTCTGAAGGAATTGGATCTATACCTGCATGGCTAAAAATAACTTTCAAGGATGGGAGTGATCACACTGACCATTTACCCAGCAGCCCACGGACCCAGCAGCTTGGCAGTGTGGAAAGAGGGTGATGGTTTCTGCTGTCATATTCCTAGATGTCTGAACAATGACATTGATGGTTACCAGAAAGATTGTGGCTTGGACTGTATTTCTAAACCTTAACACTTACTTTTTTTTCATGCCTATCAAAACAGCCACTGACTGCAGAAACATCAGGTGTGTTTGGAATCAATCACCTGCTTTGTTACTCCGCAGGGACCTATATCAGTTTGGAGTTGTTGGCTATCCATTCTTTCCTTAATTGGTTAAAGTCTGGATTTCTCATCTTTCTAACTCTGGTATCACCAAAAAAATTCTCCTATCGAGGTCTCAGATAATTTCATATTGGCTGCTGTGTCAGAAACTAGCTACCTTCAGCCAAAACCATATTCTCTTCTTGAATACAAATTAGCTGCTTATTGCCCAGACTCCCTTAGTATGGGCTAGGAGACATTTTCTCAACCAATGGAATATGTTTCCAAATTCCAAGTCGAGGGAATGAAGAAGTATGTGTGTCTTGTCCACCTGCTTCTTTCTCATTTGCCGCCTGAATGCAGAGACTCCAAGGTCTCACAGGAGGGTGGAGTCACGAGGAGATGGAAGGTGTTTGGGTACCAAAATGACTTTGTGGAGGTCCGTGACTAATCAGGAACATTTGTATTATAATGTTAGATAATAAAGAAATCAACTTTTATTAAGAGCCCAGAAATATATATTAGTATTACATAGCAAATATAGCTGCTGTCACTCATACAACAGTTATTATAGACTATAAATCTACTATGTGCCAGGCACTCTTTTAGAGGTTTACAAGAGCCAGACACTGTGCTAGGTGCTACTAACCACTGCTTCCAAGGTTTAGGCTTCCAGATCAAATTTTCTGAAGCACATACACATTCACATTTCTCCAAGACTTTCTGCTCTGCACACACACCGTGCGCAGTAACAGTGCATAACAATAAAATCACTTTTCTAAGAAGTTATAAAAATATTTGATTTGGGCTTTGTGACTCTGCCAAAAAAAGTCAAGGGCAGATGCTTTATATTCAGAATTTTCTCTAAACCTCAAGGCCCTTTTTAGTTCTGTGATGGCTAACGAAGATGCCAGGTGGCATTGTCATCTCAGGGTCGATTCTGAATGATTTAATACAAGTGGACAAGCTGGAGCCCCACAGCGACCTACAAAGGCACAGGTGTTCCACTAGCAACACAGGGTCTTCTAGCCGCCACTGTTTGCAAGCCTTTCATAGGTATTAACGTTGGAATTAGAAAGGGAGGGCTGAGCTCGAAGTTCAGCCTTGAAATGAAGATTGGTTTGAAATCAAAGAGCTTCTAATGGACCAAATGGAAGTGACACAGACATGTGTGTCCTTCAGAGGTGCTGTGTGCTGTCTCCACGTGGAAAATGGATCCTCAGGCTTCCTGGCAGCCCACCTTATGAAAGCTGGCCCTCAGGGGCAGCGACTGCCTCTGTTTTACCAGTAGCGGAGCTCAGGTTTGCATTCTTTGAAGGCGAAGCCCCGAGCAGTAGTGATGCTGCAAAAGTACTCAACTCTTACTTTAGATTTTTGGGCAGAGAGAGAGAGAGAGAGAATTACCATTTCTCTGTAAGAGTCTGTGTTTAAGTTGAACTGGAGCCTTAATGTCTGTCTTGGAAGGATCGGACCTTCTGAAATAGGGTTCTATCCAATTCAAACGGGGCATTGTAGAGATTGGCAGCAGGATCCCTCCTGGGGCTTCTGGCTTCGCACACTCAGAACTTGCTACCTGTTCCATGGTGGGATTTTCAGCCAGGAAAGACCTGGACATTGAATGTTGTTCTTGGCTGAGGGTGGGACGAACCCCGTTTTCCAGGAGAAGGTAGGAAAACAAATCAGTCGACTGCAGCATAGAAAAAAAGATGGGGGCACAGGCAGGGGAGCAGTGTCGAGATCTGGCTGGGAGGGAATTAGCAAGAAAGGAGAAGAAACTGTAGTAAGAATATGATAAAAACGGCAGTTTACATGCATTTTTTTCCAGGAGATTTTTTTTTTTCAATTACAATTTACGTCCAATATTATTTCGTATTGGTAAGACAATCATATGCTTTACAAAGTGATCTCCCCCCATGTTTCCAGTACCCACCTGGCACCACACATAGTTATTTTTCCCATTGATTTCAAGAGAAAGTGGGAGAAAGGAGGGAGAGAAGAGAAAGAGGGAAAGGGGAGGAGGAGGGGAAGAAACATCAATTGGTTGCTTCCCACATGCACCCCTACCAGGGCTGGGGAACCTGTAACCCAGGTACATGCCCCTGACAGGGAATCAAACCCCCTACTCGAACCCAAGACCCTTGGGTCCGCTGGCCAACACTCTAACCACGGAGAAAACCCAGCCAGGGTACTGTGTACTTCTTTATCACTTCACCTTTTTCACCCACCCTCTACTCCCCCTACTTTAGTCTTTTCTCTGTATCTGAGTCTGTTTCCATTTTGTTTGCGCATGCCTATTTTAAACCTTCATTTGGGTTAAATCTTACAAGTGAAACAAAATTCTGCCCTTCGATCCTTTTAAAGATGGCAGTGTTACTTCATGACCACCAGCCCTAGTCTCTGGGCCAGCCCATGGCCCCATATATCTAAATTGAGAGACATTATTTATCAATCTGGCCAGCCACAATCCTCAGTATTCACTTTGTAAATTTAGAGTAGAAATTGGAATATGAAAGGAAAGGACTGCATTCTGGGCAAAGGATGGCTTTAAAGACTTGCTTTATGTTGGCTCATCCGCTGGGTCCTGATTGAACCCAAGATATCCCACACCTGGAGGTGTGAATAGGCTCTGACAACAGCTTTGCTCTGCCCATCCAGGAGGCCTTGCAGTGAGGAGCTCCCTACTGTGGCCCAGCCCTGTCAAGGAGATGGCACCAGCCTTTTGTACAGTATCTCACTTGTGGCCACTTCTGCTGAAGGATGTGATGAAACAGTAATTACAGTGAGTACATATGTCCAATAATCCTACAATGTGGCGTATGCATTCCTAAAAAAGAATCCCTCTGCGATGGAATTTTGCGCCCCCAAAATAATAGGACGTATGGGAAAATGGAGTTGTGGCAGAAAACTCAAACACTGACCCATCATGTAAGTGATACAAGAAAACTACCACAATTTTAATTTAAGCATCTGAAGTTCTTCATAAAGACACATTCTATTAAATATAGAATGTTATTTTGAGAAGACATGAAGTTTGCCCGGTAGAGGTGTTTATAATTTTTCAAATGAAATGGGGTAGATAGCTCTGATTTCTTGTCTTGTTTCTCCATTCCTCCGAACTGGCTTAAAACAGAAATCCAACTCCCATGGTTGTGTTCTTTGCGCTCCACATACAGAAGCTGTCCAGTGGCCCCAGATGAGATCAGATGGCAGAGGAGGCCTTTCCCATTTTCAGTTACCAGGAGAGCGGGCAATTATTGGAAGTTAAGATGAAGCCCTCTGTTGCTTTCGTTCTCGGCGGTGTCTCCTCTGTTCATCATTGTATTACTTTGGGCCAACTGGACATTGCAATGTCACATTTTCTTACTTCGAAACATTGAAGTACTTGAGGCTCCTTTTGCCTTGCTACTTCTAATATGGACACGTCCTCAGGTTTTACTGAGAAACTGCCACCAGCAGTGCACTTGGCTTGGGTGAAGTGGAGAGATAAGGTGTTTCGCATTATTCTCCCACAGGTCATTATGATCGGCTGGATGCTTTTCACATTTACCTGGTGTTACCCAATAGCGCCGCACACTGGCTCCTGGTGGAAAATTGTGTATGAGCAAGTACCTCTTTGGTTTTAATGACTTAATTCTTTATGTGCACCAATTTTCACATTACAGACATACATAGTAACAGAATATATACATCAGTTTGCGTTTCCTTCCCAAATGATTCTTGAAATGATTAGGGTTTCCTTCTTTTTCTGCAAGAATTTTTATTTTTTAAAGTTCTCTTCTGTTTCATCTCTTCATTTTACTTTGATCCTATTGGCTCAGGCTGTCCTCCTCCCTCAGGTTGCTGGGTCTCCTTCGCCAGAGTTGTGGTTTTATTTGGCTGCTTGTAGATGTGGTCTCTTAGGGCATGTGCAGGTCAGGCTGGTAAACATTCAAGCAATGGCAAATGGGCTGTTGATTTGGTGCTAAAGCCTCTCTGGTCTGGTTCTATCCAAAAGCAAAATGGAGTTAGTTCCTAACAGCAGGGAGGAGCATTCATTTGCCAACATAGAGCTCCAGTGTAGGTCTCTATCGGTCTGTAGGATCAGCAGTCCCCCCTCCCCGACCCCCAGCAAGCAAGGTTGACGATTGAATATTTAATATTATGATGCTTGGGCTCAATATTCTTATAGAACATTTTATCTCACCTCTCCAAATCCTGCAGTTTTGTTGGAAACAAGGACTTTCTTCCATGAGCGTTTCTAAACCAAGAACTGTGTATCAGGGAGGATGCTTAGGATGCATGAGACAAAAATTCCTCCTGGTTAAAGCTGCTGCCCCAGGAGCTTGGGGCTTGTTTCCTATGGGTGCCCAACTAAGATGACCATGTCAGAGGTCAGGGGTGAAGTAGGGGTACAGCTTTTTGGTCCGACACTTTTTATTTTTATTATTTCTTTTGTTTTTGGTCCGACAGTTTAAATCTAACTGCCACTTCGCTGTGAATGGCAGATGTTGACCTGTACCAGGTTATGCTTGTGTTATTACAGAATTTGTGATACGTAAATATAAATACACTTTTTCTCATCTATCAATGGCTAAGGCCATGCATGGGCTTTTGAGCCAATCAACCCGGATTTAAATCAGTTCTGTGACCTTGATAAGGAGAGGATAACACTATATACATTATAGGGCTGATGTATGGTGTAAGTGAATTAATTTATGTAAAGCAGTTGTGCCCTGCACACCAGCAGGTGGTTTCTAGCAACACGTCATGTTTAATGCCAGCTACTGAAACATACATCAGAGGCCACACATTACCACATCAGCAACTCTGACACCCAGGTGCACATATTTACAATCTCTCTATAGTTCCTTTCCACTCTGCAGTAGCCTGTACACTCTTTGCTGGGGCATGTGTTGGGGGAAGATGTGTAATTTCTGTTTTCCCGATGCTTAGCACTATGCCTGGCATGTAGCAAGCATTCAATACACTTTGCTGAATGGATGGGAAAGATGGTCTGAAATCCACCCCTTAATTGGGTAGGGCAGTGGACAGCAAACTGTGGCTCGGAACCGTAGCTCGCGAGCCACATGGGGCTCTTTGGCCCCTTGAGTGTGGCTCTTCCACAAAATACCGACTTCTGCGCATGGGCCACGAAGTTTCAGTCACACTGTACGTGCCCGCCCCCACGTGGTATTTTGTGGAAGAGCCACACTCGAGGGGCCAAAGAGCCACATGTGGCTCATGAGCTGCGGTTTGCCAACCACGGGGCTAGGGCAAGAGAAAGGAAAACAAGAAAAAACATCATAAAAATGGCCAAATACAGTGGCTTAGCAATTAATTTCTAGAGACCAGATTTTGCTAGATTATTCCAGCAGCTCAATCTAAGTGCCCAGGACAGAAGTGAGTAGGAGCCTATGGAGGTATAGAGATATGGCACAGAGGTCTGCAAACAGCACAGAGCGGGCAGTGAGGTTTCTAGGGAATAGTTAGGCATTACTTTGTTATTTTGGTATCATGGGAACCAAGAGGCTAGATGGGGAAAGGATGGTAGTAGTTTGTAAATACTTTAGGGGAAATCTTACCCTGCTGAGAGGAAGGGTCAATTTAGAAGGACAGGAGGTTAGATAAAGTAGTCATGGAAGGAAAAGTGAAGGTGGCTCTCTTCCCAGTTGGCAGGAAGAGTGGTGGGGAACTTGAGGAAATGTGCACAGATGGGTCCTTATTAGCAACTTTCACTGCAATGCTACCCAGGACTTGTTTTTTTCATAAATGCAAAATGGAATAGTTAGCCAACTTTATTCTTATCACTACTGATAACATTCAAATCCAATTTACATGACAGCAGTTCTATAAAATAATGTATTCTATTGCAATTTCCTGTAGAAGGAAGATCCCTTCCTGACCTTTCTCCACCACCTTTTAGCGCCCATAACAGCTTCCACCCCAATGCAGGAGCGCTTCACTTGGCCCTGCAGGTCAGGGGAAACTCATCAGGAAGAAGTTTCAATCACCTCGTTGTGATTTTCTGCAATTTTCATTTCTTTATAGCCGGTAATCTTCAGGTCTGAAACAAAAAAATCAACATTTATGTCTTCGTGAATCATTATTTCATTTTCACTTGCCTGATGAAGGAAGATTATTGCTCCAATTTCACATGACTTTAACTATTCATCGAGAAACATCTACAGACATTATTTTCTAAGTTTTTGGTGAAAAACACTAAAGCCAAATCCTACCAAGTAGAATGGTTAAGTGCAGATGGTTAATTTGCCACCAGGGGTGGTAGTGGTGCACAATATTATGGCCAAGGGACTAGATACTTTCAAAACACTGCATCTCAATAACATGAAACAAATACATCTCAAAAATGCAGAGGTTCAAATTAGAACATGGGAATGATAGAGGCCAACACATTTACATTATCTTGAAAATGGGACATTTCTACAAAAAAATATCTTCAGGAAAAATCTTTTGGGAAAGTCTAGTTTTCATTGTAAAATGGTGGGAAATCCATTTGGTTTGTGAATAAAATAAAACATAAAGCTATAAAACACATAGTTTATGATACAGTTTAATTAGAGACACTTAATATTATTTGCTCCATTAAGATAATTTATTTTCTAAGGGAAAAAAGCATCTGAATTTCCATTGTAAGTCCATAAAATTGGGTATAAGTGTAATAAATCTCAAAAGTATTTTATTCTTCTCCCTTAGGTCTTATGTCTTCTCTTCTTCTTTTTTAAAAATTTATCTTTATTGCTAAAGTATTACAGATAGGTCTTATGTCTTTTTATTCCTAAATCATATTTCTCAGTATCATGCTTACTCCAACAAAGTATTTAAGACTAGAATAAAATTTGGATAGAAGAGTAATCTTAAAAACAGTAAAAGGTTGGTTTGATTGAGTTTTAAGTCATTTCCATTGTATAGATGAGATTATTTAGAGTTAACCATTCCAGGAAATCCGGTGACATCACATATTCCTTGAACTAAAGGCTGTCCAGGTAACAGTGAGGCAGAGTATGCTGCCTTTACACTCATTTCTCCTGGCCCTGCACCACCAGCCTGATTAGAAAAAGTTTAACAGTGCATTTATTTTTTTAAAATATATTTTTATTGATTTCAGAGAAGAAGGGAGGGAGAGATAGAAACATTAATGATGAGAGAGAATCACTGACTGATTGCCTCCTGCACACTCCCTACTAGGGATCAAGGTGGCAACCCAGGCATGTGCCCTGACCAGAAATGTGACCTCCTGATTCATAGGTCGACACTCAACCACTGAATCACACCAGCCTGGCTCAACAGTGCTTTAAGAAAAAAAAAAATTAAACTCAAAAGACTTAAAAATTTGTTTAAATCATATTATTGTTCATTCAATTAAAACTAACAGAAATTGTTACATTCAATTATTGCATTAAAATCTTAAATTCTGTTGGCTAATATAGTACATGATTTGGTTTTGATCATTTAAAGAGAGATTGCTTTTTATTTTAACAACTAGTTCTAATCTGTTCATATCCAAAAGAACAGTTTAGAACAATTTAGAATGCCTAATTTGAGCAAAATTCAGCACTGGAAATACTGAGGTATATGGTTTGAGCCAATGCTGAGCTGGTTAAAATGAATGGGAAAGTTGGAATGTAACCTTGCTCCCAGGTCCAGTAATACTGAAGAGCAGCGAATTAAGTTAAATCTTGTAGGAAAATGTTACATGACTAGATGAGCATGAAATTATGGAAAATCTTGAAGATGTCTAGATCCTTGCTCCTTGGGTTTTGAAAAGGTAAAAACCCTTCTCCACTGTCTGTAATGAAGTCTCTGATCTGAAGCACATTTTCTAAAGGCAGAGGGAAAAACAGGATTTTTCTGGATATGAATTTAACAAAAACTAGAAATCTGTAACTGTTTAGGATTAAAGGCTTTTGCATCAGAGGGCATGCACTAGGCTTACATCTCTGCTGTGTCCTAGAGCTATACTGGACAGGACATTCTCCAGGTTGCCTTTCCAGTGCTAATGTTCTGCTGGCATCTGGAACCCTCTTTTCTTTCTCCAGAGCTGCCTGGATTACCTGTAAAACAACCTAAACATAATCCTACTTTCAGGGAAGAGAATTCTAGGGCCGATCGTGGTTGTCCTCATGCCTCCTCCCTTTCATCCCTACCACCCTCTCTCCCTTGTGGTCCCACTTCTAATAGCACTTTCTGTGAAGGGCATTAAACACTATGAACAAGGGTTTTTCATAATAAACATCTGTTTTCAAGCATTTATTGATGCTGAAACTTTCCACATTTAGTTTCTCTACAAAGGTGAGGATTTTGCTTAAAATAAAACAGTACTGACTTAATGTGTGAGACATAAAAATCCATTTTTTTTTTTTTTTGGTTTGGTTTTATCACTGTGGATAATTTGAAGCAATTCTAGTTGAAAATTTTCACATACCTAGTTTTTCCTAAGAAAGTTCTCTTACAGAATTTTAAAAAAATGAAAACAAAGAGCTTAAAATGATCCAAGTTTTATTTTTAACCTACATAATGAAACATTTCCATTACAGTGCTAACAGTATGATTTCCATGATTATTGTGGTTTTGTAATGTGTTGGCAAAACTGCAATGACTATGGAAATAATTATCGATAGTAATGAAATAAGCTAACCATTTGAAAGCTATAATCTCAGCAAATTTTGAAAAAAAGGATAGTGCTGTTTCTTTGAGAAATAAATTCTAAGTGAGCACACTACACACTTACACAGGACAAACACACATCTACTCTGTACCATCAAAAAGCCCAAAATGTAACTTCATAACATATAACATTTATATGTATATCCATAAGATGTATAAGTACTAAGCTATCAAGTGTATCCATTAATTTAAGAAGTGAGGTATTTAGGCAATACTTCTCATATGAGAAAATGGATTTTAACTATAAAAAAGTATTTACAGTTTTCTCAAAAATTAGTTTTTTCCTTTTTGTTTGCCATTGTTTTGAAAATGACTAAACAACCACATAAAAAAATCTCATGTTTGCTGAAGTTAGGCCTGAGAGAATTTTGTAAGTAATTTAAAATAATTTAAATTAAATTCTAACAATGGTAGCTTTTTTTTTTTTTTTTTTAAATATATTTTATTGATTTTTTAGAGAGGAAGGGAGAGAGATAGAGAGCCAGAAACATCGATGAGAGAGAAACATCGATCAGCTGCCTCCTGCACATGTCCCACCAGGGATGTGCCCGCAACCCAAGTACATGCCCCCGACCGGAATCGAACCCGGGACCCTTCAGTCCGCAGGCCGACGCTCTATCCACCGAGCCAAACCGGTCTCGGCGCAATGGTAGCTTTTAATTAAGATTTAAAAAATGTTGTCAATCACCAACTGGGTTCAATGCTTAGTTTGACAATTATTATTATTGTTCAAAAGCTTTCTGTCTAGTAGAAAAACTAATATTTAACCAAAAGCTAATGATAATTCCAATTACAAAATGTACATTTTTATATTATGAAAATATTTCAAGTTTTATTGCTAGGGAAACAAAAAAACAAAACAAGCTATTTTTGTGTCCATTTATTTATGATGCAATCCAGGTACATCTGTTTGAGTCAAGTCTCTGCAGATTCACCAGCAGATCCTTCTTGGATAAATTCCAGTTACTACATTCGAAAAAAAGATTATATTCTTGGCTTAGCTATTTTGGGTGGAACAGAAGCATATTTTAAGCAAGTTCCTTCTCCAAAATGAGGAAAAAAATTTTTCCCTTATGAAAGCAAATGTACTAGTAATAAGAAATCCCATTTTCAATGGACGGCATTGCATGATACCTCAAATAATTTAATTCTAGTGAACATAATAACATTCAATTCTACAACTTTATGACATTGCAAATAACTAAAATGGCATAGTCCATTAAGGTAGTCACTAGCCACATGAGGCTACTGAAATTTAAATTAATTAAAATTACATATAATTAAATATTCAGCTCCTCAGGGTAAGTACTCAAGATCTACATGTGGCCAAGAGCTACTACAGTAGACAGCTCTGATTTGGAGCTTTTTCATCATTGTGGAAAGTTCTGTTAGTCCTGAACTAAAAGATTATCTGTTTCTTAGATAATTTTTGGATAATCCAAAAATGCAAACTTTTTCCTTATTACATACATTCCACAGTAATAAAAACTAACTAGATTTGATGTTAGCTCTAAAGTGCAGAATAAAATATTAACTGATTTATGTTTAGTAACTAGTACCCATATCATAATATATCCTCAAATTTTACTAAGTTATACATACCTAATTATTTTGGTAACACAAGTTAATATATAGGATGGGGCAAAAGTGGGTCTACAGTTGCTCAGATGGAAAATAATGCATCAATTCATAAGTAATAATACAAGAATAAACTCTGTGTTTTGCATACTCACAAACTGTAAGCCTACTTCTGCCCCACCCTGTATGTGGTGTGGTTACTTGTGAGGAAAGATCACAACTTTAATAGCATAAAGGAGAGCCTGGTATCTAGTACAATTCCTGCTACAAGGAAACCTGGAATGAAAAGAAAGGGTAAGGGACTTATTTCATGCAGAAGTAACAGCAGAACAAGGGCAAGGAAGAGTTAAATTGGACAAAAAGACTGCCAGTCTTAAGCAGTCTGCTGTTGCTTGAACAGTGCAGTGGAGTGGGAAGAATTTAAGCTGAAAAGATAGGGAAGAGCCAGGCCATGGAGAGATGGAAGACCAGGCAAAGAAACCTGGAAGCAATCAGATGAGACAGAGTATGTCAAATCTAAGCAGCTTTCCAGACCTGAGGTACAGGGAACTGTACAGAAAAGAGGAAGTTTTTTGTTTTTCAATTTGGATTAAGATTATAAGTATCTAGGATTAAGGACTTTTTAATACATAATAGTCTCAGCTTAGTGAAGCAATCTGGAAAATGGAAAATCACTTTGTTTTAAGTAATGACAATTCATTTATCATTCTAAGAGACCACAATTAATCCAAATAATGTCACCCCCAAACAAAATATCTGACACTCATAGGCACCTATGAGCACCTTTGCATTTACCTAGCAAGGTCTTAAGACTTAGAAACTGCCGAAACCGGTTTGGCTCAGTGGATAGAGCGTCGGCCTGCAGACTGAAAGGTCCTGGGTTCGATTCCGGTCAGGGGCATGTGCCTGGGTTGCGGGCATATCCCCGGTGGGGGAGTGTGCAGGAGGCAGCTGATCGATGTTTCTCTCTCATCGATGTTTCTAACTCTCTGTCTCTCTCCCTTCCTCTCTGTAAAAAATCAATAAAATATATTAAAAAAAAAAAAAAAAGACTTAGAAACTATCTACATCTAGAGTTTATTTGCGAGTAGAAGCTGCGAAGGGTATCCAAGAAAGTAAAAAAGAGTTCATTCTTTCCACCTCAAGAGCCTTATCATTTAAGGAAAGAGGGGATACTAAACTCAGCTTAAAAAAACAAACATTAAAAACAAAGACGGGAAAGAGAAAGACTTACGGAGTCCACAATCTTGGGAAAGCCTCTATTTCTTCTTGTGTGTACTCATCTAGACGTTTGGGTACTTTTCGTGGTTGTGGAAGCTCTTCCACTAAATTCTTAAGAATATCTTCTGGTATATCCTGGATTAAATGAAAATTTAGGCTTAAGTTTTCTTAAAACATATTCTTTAATAATAAATTAGTAATAGTTAGTATTAAATAAACAAAAGCAGTATTTATAAAGTGAGAAAAAAATAAAATTTGGAAAAATCCCTGAAAAATACATTAGATCAATGAAATTACCATATAGTAATATATTGCATATTTAAATCTTGACATGTTTCTATGATAAATTAAATGTCTTCAATTCTGAAAACTATGAAGTCACTAAGTTCTATTTAAATATACACACATATGTATAGTTTAATGTTTTTCCCTTCTTTCAACTTCAAAAAGGCACTGCCTCGGTTCATTCTCACAATTTTTCGTCTGATGAATGCAAGTACTGGGTCTACTACTTCCAGTGCTACAAACTTGTAATCCACACTCCAGAAAAAAACATGATGTCAGTTTGTCCCATAATGATGGTACGTTGACCTCTTGATTATGGTTGGTGTCTGTCTACCAGATACTTAATATAAAAGTATCTTATCTTTTCTTCTTCAAATAGTATCTTTCCTCTGTGCAATGATGTCTTGAAACAAAATATCCTGTTCTACGATAATATTTTTCCTGATGACTATAGAATATGCTGATAATGGTCACCTTTTAAATGCAGTATCATTCCTACATTTTTTTAGATGACATTCTTCTCTAGAGAAAAGTTTTCTCCTTTTCCAGAAAGGAGAAGACAAATTATAACAAGTTAAAAAAATTTTGTGGGCTCATAGATTTTTGTTTTCTATTCAACATATTTATCACTACTATTCATCTTAAGGCTAATACAGTCATATACGTGGTCAGTAGGCACCAATTCAACCTACCTCTTATGTTTATTTTGGTATTTCTCTATTGGTGTTTGAGTATTGCCTTACCTTCTGCTACTTACTATTTAGTATTTTGCATGAGTATACTCTGTAATAAGTTTGTGTTTTTTCTCATTCAGAATCAGAAGGGAACAAGGTTCCTTTTCAACAGGGGACAGCATTTAGAAAATAAGATCTGGGCATTGCTGTGCTTACTTCTGGTCATATTGTCATTTTATTTTATGAACCAGTGGCCTGGTGCATGGATTCATGCACAATAAAGGAAATTAATTAGAAGAAATATTTTAATATAGTTATTCGCCCTTTATAATAGATTCGCCCTTTATAATAGAAGTGTCAACCAAATTTACGATCGACAATGACAGATCAAAACACACGTGAGATTGGCACCCGCGAGAGCTTTTTATGTATCGTGCGTGCGCAAATCAACTTAGCCTTTTATAGATATAGAATAAACTTGTTTAATTAGATCTGCTTTCTGATTTAGCTATACTTTTTCCAGCCCAGGAAGCACCCCAACTTCTCTTTCAGGTAATTGTCAGCAACACAGCAGTAAATATCAACATGAAGCAGATTATTATTGTAGATCACGCAGGGAGAACAAAGGGTAAAATATTTAACTGCAGCAGTGTTTGACTATATTCTGCGCAATGAGAAAACCTGAAGTCATTTTCAAGGTCCACCATTTCTTACTTCTTTTCAGTCGGGTCAAGTTTCTAAGCTTTCTAAATCTCCATTTTCTGGCTAATGAAAAGAAAATAAGATTCTACCAAGTCCCTATCTACCTACTCCAGGACTTCTGTGAGGATCAAATGAGATGAGGCATGGGAAAACGCCTCACAGACATTTGGTTAAACTGTAAAATGTTTGCACCTGGCTATAAAGCAAGTTGTGTTCCTGGGCTGAAGAAATTGCAAGGAGGCTAGTCACTAGGGAGGAAGTCCGGCGTTGCTACGTGACGTCGTTACCTGGTGCCCACAGCGACTGTTTCTGGGCTGTGGGCCGCATTTTGTGCCATGGGGTCTCGACAGCATTGGCTGTGATTTGGCGGGGTGCTGCTCCGGGGTGGTGGTGGGGCCTGTGTCCCACTTGGGGGAAGCCGAGTGTTGCTTTGTCAGCACCAGGTCTGTGGTGCTATTCCTTTGTAAAGTGTGTGTCACGGCAGCTCCTGCTTTGAGCGTCTTCCCCCTGATGGTTAGTGTGTGTCATAGCAACCGAACAGACGGTCGGAGGGACACTTAGCATATTAGTCTTTTATATATATTTATATATATAGAGATATATAAAATTTTTAAAAGGTTAAAGTAAAAAAATTATCTAAAAGGTATTCTCCTCCCCAATTCTCATTTCCTTCCCTATTCCTTTCATCTCTTTGTGCCCATGTGCCAGTAAATAGCCAACTTCATTTTCTCATTTATTCTTCCTGTATTTCTTTATGCGAAAAGCAGATATAGTAGATATGTGTGTAAACATTCATATGAATATATGCATGCAAAAGGTGGTAAGTTATCTACATTGTCACCTTGCTTTTTTTCACTTAATAATATATCCTGGAAAAAACATTAATTATCAAGTCACAATGTTTGTCCTTCTATTTTTACAATAGTTCTCAACTGAATGGATATCAAAGTTTATCCAATTTTCTATGAGTAAGCATTTATTTATTTCTATTATTTTACTATAATAAATCATGTAAAAATAGTAACCTTGTATATTTTCAGACTGAAAATGAGATTGCTGGATTGAGCAGGAATCTCTTTATGTATTTTATGAAATGCTTCATAGTTGCCAGATTCCTTGTGGGTTTGCACCATTTTATACTTCCATCAGCAATGCATGAATGCCTTGACAAGAACAAGTGTTGTCAAGCTTTTGAATATTTAACAATCCATTCTTGGGAAAATGGGCTCATTTATTTTATAGTCTGAAATTATTTAAGTAATTTACTGTTCAACTGAACTACCATGAATACTTAAAACATCCCCACTCAAACCTGGCTACCTTAAAACTGGGATAAATAATATTACTTCTGTGTCTTTTAGAAATTATAGTTTATATAAAAAAAGCGACAGTATCATCAGAAAGAGAAGTTCTTAAATTCCTGTGATTTCATAAAGGCCATTTATACTTTGTTGAAGGACCACAATTATTTTAAAAGAAGAGAAAGTATTTAATTGAGGATAAGTGTCGTTACCAATGACCACTGACTTACCTCATCTGGGAAAAGATGCAGTCTCTCCATCATGGTCCTCCTGTGAAGGTTTTTTGGGAGCATGCCATAAATAGCTAGTTTTACAATCTGGAAAGACACATAGTTGGGAATCAGTAACATACAAATATGACTTGTGATATCAAGAAGGCAGATTTAATTAGACAGTGATGGAAACCAGTGGGCTAAGACAATAGGTATATGAAAGGAAACAAACCGACACCAGAGTCGTTATGTGGCAGCAATAGAAAAGGAACTTTTACTATTTACACATTACTATTTCTTTAGGCTCTATATTTGTTTAATTTATTTTTTAATTAGCAGAAAGGACAAAAGGAAGATTTAAAAATATCCTATCTGTGTGCCAATTTTAGCTAGACTAAGAAGTTCTCTAAGCTCTTACAAACACCTATGGCTCAAATATTTATTGCGTAGTGACTAGAGCAGGAAGTTCCCACCTCAAACACTAAGCCTGGCCATATAGACAGTTATGGCACTGACTTAAGAGGTCGCAAATCTGCAACAGTGGTAATGGCTAACATTCACGGAACTTGCTCTGTGTATAGTGGTCAGTGCATTCATTACATCTGATCTTCTTTACAATGCTGAGCCTCACTTCACAGAGGAGGAAACAGATGTAGTGAGATTATAGAATTCCCCTGATATAATCTATATCATAAAAGGCCTGTGGCCATCATGACCAAATGAGCAGTGGCTCTCGCGGTGGGCGGGGCGGGGTGCCGGCAGTGTCCGCAGACCATGCAAGGCATTGCAGGGCGCGGACATGGCCCTGATGGCAGGCTAGGCGACCCTACATGCGCACGATTTAATTGTGCGCTGGGCCTCTAGTGTATCTATATGTGTCCATGCGCAAATTCAAACCAGGCAGTCGAACTCCCAGAACAGACACACAGTACAGGAAATCACACCTTCATGTGTTTCTCTCCATAACTTACCTGGAAGACAAAAAGTCTCTTTTCTCTACCAAACCCATTACCAATATGGCAAACTAACCTTTCCATGATTTACTTTTCCCCTTTGATGGTTATCCTCACTGTTGGTTTGAGAGTGATTTCATGTATGTTTTGTCAAGAGAAGGCCACACAGTGTCACCCTGTGTTCCATACTCTCCCCGGGGCCTCCTGGCATACAGTGTATAGTAATATAAGGTGAGTTCTTCACAAAACTGCTGATGGAGACATTTGGAGTGTTGTATAGATTTTCATCAGCTGTACTCACATTTCAAGGATATAATTTCACATGCATTAAAGCTAAATGCCTTAAAACAATTCATGTTAGAACAGGGTTTCACTATAAAAGGATTTTCTGTTCCTTCTATTTTCTCATCAAAACCTTTCTACACATAAAAGCTAATGACATCTCATAAATATTCTCCATTTATTTTCTAGCTTAGTTCTGTTAGCACTTTATGTTCTGGAGACCTTATTTAAATATTAACATATTGTTAAAATTAAGTCATAGAAAATTCAGTTCCTCAGCCACACAGCCACTTTCCAAGTGGTCAGGTGCCACCTGTGGCTAGGGGTGACCATGTTTGACAGTGCAGACACAGAACTTTCTGTCAAGGTAGAGAGAGAGTTTTACTGGACAGCACCGATCTAGAAACTAGCCTTTAAAATGTTTAATGTTTTAAAAAGTCTCCTGTAGAAACTGACAATGTTAGAATTATTCAGCAACTTTTCGGGATAAGCAAGTCAGCAAGTCATTACATATTCAGAAAATCATCCCTTTAGCAATTTCACTCCATTAGTAGGATTACATGGCATTTGGCTTCCATGTTCTTAAACAATTTAGTTGTACTTACTGGAATTAACAAGTTGGTATTTTAAAAATTTACTCTATAAAAAAATGCAAACATAACAGTCTACTTTAGAAAAAGTGAGAAAATGTGAAAAGGTTATAAGCTGAGAGGAGAAAAAGACAAATACACAAACATAAATATCCCCCAAATAAATATGACACAACATGCACAGACAATCAAGTAATTCTAGCTATATAGACTTAAGCAAATGCTTTAAGGAATTCAGAAAGTGAAAAAGATAAAACAAGGTGAGTTTAAAAATATCACTTTTCTCAGATAACTGGTAACCCAGGGCATGTGCCATTTAATGCACACAAAATAACTTTATTAACTAGTTATAGGAGGTGGAGAAACATAAGAAAGGAACCATGTTAGAAGAAAACCGTAAGTACACAAAAGCTCTTAAAGAAACTAAAATATATGACAGAGGGATAAAGGATAGAAGGAAAGGGCTGAATCAATATATTTATTTGAGTTTAGAATGATCTAAGTGATTTAAAGTGCTTTGAAATATTTAATAACCTAGTAATAACTACTAAATGTATTACTTATGTATTTTATAAATACTATTCCATGAATACCAGAAGAATGCACTATGAAACACATTCTCTTACAAGTCACATACACTAAGTACTGACTCGCAAATTGTCTGCTGGGAAAAAATCATTGCTCCAGACAGGTAGTGGAAGTAAAATCATTGACCTCTTCCTTAATATGCCAACACAGAGTCAAAATTAGGACTTAAAAAAAAATTAAGATCTTTTAACGAGGTGATAATTCAAATGGATTTAACTCTGAAATAGTTTCCAAGCCTCCATCCAACATTTTGTAATACATTTCATTCTTTGTTTATATAAAAAAAAAAATGAAATTACTATGTTACCCAATGCCAAATTCTTAACATCAAAAAGTTGAATTATACTGCCTCCTAGTGTTCAGTGAGGATACCTGATTAATATATAAACTTTAATTTTAAAAACATTTTAATATTAAAACTATAATTTGTGTAACAGTTATGGTGTACTATCAAAGTTTAAAAAAGAAACAAATAGTAAAGTTTCCTTAAGAAGGAAATTAAACCCAGAATGAAGGCTGAGTTATATGAAGGGATTGTTAGCAAAGAAAATCATAAAAAAAAAAAAAAACTGTATAAAATAATAACAAGAATGTTGAATTGAAAGGATTTAAAAAAATCTTGACTTTGTGTGGTTGGCACACAATGCAATGCACAAATCTTGTATTGCAGAAATGTACACTTGAAACCTTTATGATTGTATTAACCAATGCCACCCTAATAAATTTAATTTAAAAATATCTTAAGAATAGGGAAAACATATTGATTGTGAGGGAAAGTGGGTATTAAAAACCTTCTAAGGACTTCCTTGATTTGATTTGAAGGAAAGTAAATATATTGACTAATCTTAGACTTCTAATAAACTCTACCAATCCAAAAGAAGGTAAGAAAGTGAGGAAAAAATAAAATACAGCGCAGTAAAATTTAAAGTAAAACTATAAAATGTTATATTAGGCTAATACTATCAAATGAAGGTTTGTATAGCTACATTAATATTTTAAAAAGTAGACCTCAGGTTAAAAAGCATTATTGGAGATTAAGAGGTGCATACACCCTCATCAATTATTTAGAAAGATTATAATTCCAAACTTAAAATTTTCTACTGCTAAATCTTCAAAATATGCAAAGCAAAAACTGAGAGAACTACAAGAAAAAAATTAACAAATCTACAACTAAAATTTTAATATAGCGCTTTCAGATAATCAATAAATTAAGTGAACAAAAAATGTCAGTAAGAATATAAGATTAGAATATAGTTAACATATTTGCTGTAATGGATAAACATGTAGTATATATATCTTTCTCCCCAAGACATTTTCAGCAAACATATATTTTAGGTGATTCAGCAGGTGTCAAGAAATTTTTAAAAAAGCATCACAATTCTTTGACTAAATGCAAAACATGCAAAATAGTAATGTTAAAATATATAGAACTGAATGATAATAATACTTATCAAAGCTTGTGTGGTAGAGTTAATATGAAGAATTTATAGTCTTGAATGCTAGCTACATTAGAATAGGAAAAAGACTGAAAAAGCAATGTCTGCTTTTTCCAAGGCGGGGAGGGGGAATCCAACAGACTTACTGCCACTGGATCCTTTCGGTGAAGTTGTGCAGCTGTTACTTGTGTGAATCCACCTGGGTAGCTATTAAAAGAAGCAAAAAGAAGCAAAGACATTAAAGCTGGGAGTAGGCTATGGTATAGTATTCTTGAATATTCTCTTATAATATAAAACTATTTTTATTATGAAATTATACTCGCTTCTGGAAACTATGCTATTCATTAATGTCTTAAAAATTAAGTAGTAGTCTATGCTGTATGAAATACTATTATTTTATGTGGGAAACCATCATTATTTCACAAAAACTTCCACATCTTGGAAAATTTCTTGGCATAACTACTTATATTTTTATTGGAATTTAGTTATTCATCATTCACTCATTTCCTCATTCACTCACTCATTCACTCACTCATTCATTTATCTGGGGGTAGTTTATCACTGTTTGAATTAAGAAAGAAAAGCAATGGTAAAAATTCCCTGCCAAATTAGAGTAAACGTCTGCATAAGCTAGTGGTCAAGTTTGGGGAAAACAATGGTAGACTATCTGGTTCTGAAATAAAGTTCAAACTCTAAAGAGGCCATGATTCTATTTCCTATTAACTAAGAGTTATATGTTGCCCCTAAGTAATAAAATATTTCATTGTGTTCAGATAAAAAATATATATAAAATGTGTAAATTGGAAATTAAAAATGTGTTTATTTGGGATAATATTAGAGGTAGCTCAGTCACTTGAATACCACAGACTAAAGTCTGGAATCTAGATTTCCTACTGGCTACCAGTCTAATATTAGGTAACTGATTTTACCTCTCTCTCTCTCTTTTTTTTTTTACACATTTTATTGATTTTCTACAGGGAGGAAGGGAGAGGAATAGAGAGTTAGAAACATCGATGAGAGAGAAGCATTGATCAGCTGCCTCCTGCACATCCCCCACTGGGGACGTGCCCACAACCAAGGTACATGCCCTTGACCGGAACTGAACCTGGGACTCTTCAGTCCCCAGGCCGATGCTCCATCCAGTGAGCCAAACCGGCCAGGGCTAGACTTCTATTTTTGTATTCTTTCTCTCCATAGGAAAAAATACTTTACACTTTCTACACTAAAGATTATCTATTTTTAAAACTAGGATGGCAACTTCTAAACCGTAATCCCATTTACATTATATTTCAGAAGTTTGGACCTTATACTAAAATTCCGAGGAGGGGAACAACTTGAGTAATGCAGTACTCAGTTGGCTTGTTTTCCAGCTCTTTATAAAAGTCAAAATTTTAATTTCAAAAACAGAGCAATGATTAAGTAGGGTAAATTATATTGTGCATTACTACACAGTGACTGAAAATAACATTTAAATTAAATAAAAAAAGATATAAACATATATATTAAAATGTTTAGTTAATGGATGAAGATGATTTTTAGTTCCTTCTCTAAACTCTGTATTTTCTAACATTAGCATGCATTAAAACTTTTACAACTAGAAAGATAAATGCTGAATACATAATTGCAATAAAATATTAGGAGCATAATAAAAATACTGTGTCCAAAGTGTAAGTCAAGGGTCAACAGAAACAGAGAAACAAAAAGCAATGATTCTATCTAGAAAAGAGTGACCACGATACAGTGGGGATACTTGAAGTGAAGCCATATAAAGCACCGGAAGGAACCACAGATATTTAAAGCCCAAGGAAAAGATAAACCAGTGGGCACCTGCTGATGATGGTCTCAAGATTATCTGAAGAATGTTATGTGGAAGAGATGCAATTATTTCACTTTGTCTCAAAGAGAAGAAATAAAACCAATGTGAAAGCAGGAAAAAAACAGATTATGACTCAAGAGCATAAAGATCTTACTGAAATTTAGAGCACTTCAAAGGTGGAATGAATGGGCTGTCTTATGAGCTATGAGATTGGTATTATTCAAACATAGGCAGAGACACCTATAACTCCAAGGGATGTGGTGGAGATTTTAGGTATCTTCCAAACTTGGGATTTTGCTCGCCACTAAAACATCTCAAGTACTTTCAGATGTTCATGATGGTTCTGGAAATAGCAGATGAATTATAGGAAGCAGAAAGAAAGAAGTGAGAATATTGGCTAAAAAACGAGAATAATCTTGATTGGAAAAGTTCATGTGAAAAGTTTCAAGGAAAAACAAATTCTGTTAGTAATAACTGTGATTTGGTCCAGGTTTGTGTTTTTTTGACTGAGTAAATTATACATTACCATGAGTAAAATTAGTATTTTTTTAAATGCCAAATTTTGAAAAGGCATTTTTCTTTTAAATAAGATCAATGGTGTTATTAAAGTAATACATTTCAACCGCCTATCTTCTGTGACAATGGCATCATCTTACCCAGTATGTGAGGAGTATACTTTTTGTTCCCATTTGTTTCCAGAAAATGCTATGTGCCTTGTGTTCATTATGACAACATGATCACCACAGTCACCTAGATTTAAAAAGAAAAAAGATAAGACTTTTATATGAAAAACCTTTAAGTAAAAGTGACCTTGGTTATTTATAAAGCTTACCAAAGTCTAAACAACACATTAAAAATATAAAGGAAGTCACAGTACAACATCAACATTCTTGAATGGATTTCTGTTACTGCTTTATATAACATCTAAGTATAGAAAGAGTTGGCTAGCCATTTGGAAAATCTCAACACTGGAAGGTGAAAGAGGATTTAATAAAGATGCCAATATAAACAGTACATCTTTAAAGGCAAATTATTGTTATTTCTATTAATAATTTCACTTCACTAAAATTGTATTTATATTAAATGCTTTTAAATATCTAGTATAAATTTTTCCTTAAAAACAGAAGAGAAAATGAAAACAATATGCATGTAGTTATAAAAAGCATATGTTTTGCCAATAGGTAAATTGAAAACAAATGTAAAACATCACAATTTATTATTCTTCTCAAAGGTAGAGAAAAGAGTACTATGATCTTATGCTTAACTCCTAACCCAATGTTTTTCCCAACCATATTTAACTTGTTAAATTTAAACAGTCACTCTCAACTCTGCATTCATATTAGACAGGTGGGATGATCTGAAAATTAAAATATATGTATTAGACTAATTTTCCAGTGAAAAGTACCCCTAAGTTCGGCTGTTCATCTAAAAAAAAAAAAAAAAAAAAAACACCCAAAAAACAAAAACCCCCACAAAGGTTAACATGTAAGTTTTCACGAGTTACTATATGGGACAAGATCAAGTAATTGGAAACATTTATTAAATGCTTATTCTTCTAATAGAAAAAATAAACTTCAAAAGATTCTAGAAGCTTATTAAGAAAAACACCACTGAAAAAATAAAAAGTATAAATAAGCATTGTATATGAAAACTAAATATTGCAGTATGTGACTCTATACAGAACTTAGACTTTGAATGAGATAATTTTCTGAGAGAAGTTCATAGTCTATACAGGACAAGGGTAAAGAAAAGAGGATAAAGATGAGCTTTCTTCACTAGACTGAAAGGGAATCCAGAGGTGTGAAGGGAAAACCTGGGAAGCTTGCTGTTAGTGTGTTGAAAAGGATAGTTTGATAGTATTTGGTGAATTAAGTGACTAACGTTACTAAAAGTGACACATGGTAGGTTACTAAGGCAGTAGGGGTCAAATAAACCAAAATAACAAAGAGGTTGACAAGATATCTATATAGTTTCAAAGAATGTTGAAATACCTTAGCTTTCAGCCAGACATTTACAGTTGAAGAAGCTAAGGCCCATTAAGATTCAGTGATTTGCCAAAAGCTCACACACCAGATTATTTAAACCTTGTTCAGGATCTTTCCATGACACCTATTTAGAGGGAAAATGGAATCTTTAACTTTCCATTGAAGCTGAATTTATTTGCAAAATTAGATGGCAGAATTAAAAAAATACAATAAGTAACATTTAAAATAGATTGACACTTAACTGAAGAGCAAGAGAAAAATGGGCAAACTGGGTTACTTTAAGAAGAGCATGATAAATTTTTCCCCCTAAAAAGTCCTTAACAGATTTAAAGAAATAAGACAATAGAACCAGAGACACTGAAGCATGCAACAGACTGATGTATTTCAGACAGAAAACTGAATGTCACTTTTCAAATAAACATTTTGCAGTGATTATGAGCAAATAATGCATGCTTAATAAATACTGGCTAAGCCAATAAATGTTAGAAATAAACTAAATACACAACATATTTATAAATTGAAAACTGTTTTCTTTAAGTTTTGATTTTAGTGACATCTTGTGGACAGGGCAAGTTTTGCTGATGTAAGTTATATATTAAATTTAGTGTGAAACAAAACTACAATTCAACCTTTAAAAATGTAAATTTCTAATTTCATAAAAAAGTGATTCTCCTAGAAAGGGATGGCCTGACAGGCAACCAGGAAAGTTCTGGTGCTCCAGCAAAATGATTACTCATCAGTGTGTAAGAAAAACTTCTGCAATAATGGCCTGCTTTTCAGGAAGCAGAACCTCATTTAGTGACAGGTAAGTGCTATACCTTAAGAAGGAAATTAGGTCACTACTGCTAACTCCACTTTCCCCCAAATTTTGCATCATTTGCATTTCTACAAAGACAACCTAAGAGATCTTGTTTATCACTTTACTGATATCACTGTAAAGGAGTCAGAGATAAAGCAAAGACTTCTAACTTGAACAACTAAAAAAGAAGAGATGCTATTAATTGAGATGGGAAAAAATGGAAGAAACAGGTTGGTCGGGATGGAGAAAATCATGAAGTAAAACATCTTCAAATGAACTTATTCTATTGCAGATGTCTATTAGACACCCAAGATTTTTCTGAGTAGAAATTTGGCTACGTGAGTCTGCAATATAGAAAAAGGGTCAAAACTGGAGACATAAATTTGGGAGCCATTAGCATAGAGATTATACAGGGTGGGTCAAAAGTAGGTTTACAGTATGAAAATAATACAATAATTTATAAATAATAATACAAGAATAAACTGGGTTTCACGTATTCACAACTGTAAACCTACTTTTGCCCCACCCTGTATTTAGAAGCATGAGGCTTGAATGCGATCACATAGAGAATGTGAAGAAGTCCAAGGACTGGGCTCTGGGACACACCCAATTTTTAGTGGGAGAAAAATGACCGGGAGTTCAGAAAGTTGAAGAGAGCAAAAGGGAACTGGGAAAATGGAATCAATAAGGGGTGAAGAAAGAGGAAGAATGGCATCCCAGAAAAACGGTGAAAAATGTGTTTTTAAAAAGTTCTCTCCATGAAAATTAGCCTGGACTCCTCACAAGATTAATTGTAAGAAACAAAGAAGAGAAGGATTATACTAGATTAAAAGACACTAAAACAAAACATAACTAAAGGCAATACATAATCCTAGTTGGACCATAGTTCAAAAAAAGTAATAGTTAAAAAAAATATTCTTGGGACTACTAGGGAACTTTGAAACTGCACTGGATATTAAACTGCATAATTAACTTATTTATTTGCTTATAACAGCACTTGGTTACACAGGAAAATATATTTTTACTTAGGGACATATGCTAGAGTATGTAGGGAAGATAATAATAACATCTTCAACTTGTTTTCAAATGACTGAGTAAAAGATATATGATAAAATGTTTAGAACTATGGAATCCAAGTTAAGGGCATAAAAGAATTCACTGTACAATACTGAACATTTCTGAAAGAGCTAGAACTTTCATAATAAAAATTAGAAAAAAGTAAAGAATAAACAGCCCAGTTTAAAAAAAAGAGCAAAAGACACGCACAGATATTTCACAGAGGAGGAACTGATAAAAGGCTAATAAACAAATGAAGAGACAGCTCCATTTGTAATCAGGGAAATGTGAATTAAAACCACTAAGAGAGAGCATTTCACATCTAGTGTTCAAAATTATAAAGAATGAAAATATTCAGCGTTACTAAAGATGAGGAGTAACAGAAACTTACATGCTGTTGGCAGGAGAGGACATTGGCATAAAGACTAGCTAGCTTCCCAGGCAGCTTTGAACCCAGAAATTCCTGTTTTACTGAGATGTCAGATAAACTCTTCCATGTGAGCACCAGGAAAAAGGTACAAGAATATTGAAAGCAATGTTGTTTATAATCGCAAAAATAAGTTGGAAACTGAGTGCATAGGTATTGAGTTCATTATCATCATTAATTTTCTTTAAAATAATACCTATATTTATATAGATAGATACATCTCTCTCTATCTCTTTGTATATATATTTCATGATACAAAATAAAAAGGTAATTAAAACTGTGATCAACCACAACAAATGTTGTTGACAGGTCAAGCAAGATGAGGAATGACACCTGGATCCAGCAGGTTGAACAGTGATGAGCCTAGGTCAGTGATGGTGAACCTTTTGAGCTCGATGTGTCAGCATTTTGAGAAACCCTAACTTAACTCTGGTGCCGTGTCACATAGAGAAATTTTTTGATATTTGCAACCATAGTAAAACAAAGACTTATATTTTTGATATTTATTTTATATATTTAAATGCCATTTAACAAAGAAAAATCAACCAAAAAAATGAGTTCATGTGTCACCTCTGACACATGTGTCATAGGTTCACCATCACTGGCCTAGGTTAAGTGAAGTCAATCAAAATTATCTACACTAATGAAAGAGAAACATGCAAATTGGTGTCACTCCACTATGCCCACCAGCCAATCAGAGTGACTATGCAAATTAACCCAACAAAGATGGCAGTAAATTTGCATATGCAGGCGCGGAGTGAAGACTGAAGACTGAAGACTGAAGAAACTTGGCTTCTCCGCTGTGGCTGGACCAAAAACCTGGGTCCTGGGTGCCGGAGGAAAACCGGTGCCAGCAGCCAGGGGAAGGAAGGCCTATTGTGCGAATCTTCGTGCAATGGGCTACTAGTCTATATATATAATCTCTATATATATAAAAGGCTAATATGCAAAGTGTCTCCTCAGGTGTTTGACTGTGAGACTGGGAGTTCAATCGCTTGTTATGACATGCGCTGACGACCAGGCAGCAGTGCGGAACATGGCGGGTGACCAGTGGCAGCGGGGCGCTGAGGCAGTGAGGGAAGGAGGAGGCGGGGAGGCGGGGAGGTGGGGAACCTGATCGGCCCTGATCACCGGCCAAGACCTAGGGACACTACCTGTGCACAAATTTCGTGCACCGGGCCGCTAGTCTATAATAAGCAGAAGTCTTTTAGTATGAAAGCAAATTGTTTTGTTTTGGAAAAAGGATACAGAAAAGCAAATTTATTAACTTAAAAAAGCAAAAAGTAAACTTTCCATGCCTAGCTAGTTCTACATACCTTTCTGGAGGAAAAGGTTTTTAGAAGAGAGGGCAAACTTATTTGCTTGTTTTTAAAACCTGTCCATTCAAATGTATATTGCTGCGTGAAGAAACATGGATAGAAATTAACATATAATTTATAGCCCAAATCAAGATATTTCTGAGTGTGAAAGAGGGGGCCACTGATAATTTTCCTGGGGCAATGGTATAAACTGGGGTTGTCCCAGGCAAACTGGTCTGTATGGTTTTCCTATGAATAAGCCAGAGTCATTTTAGTGCTCTAGTAGGTTTTTAGTAAGAATGAAATAAACGATCATCAGGAAAAAAAGAGGTCCTTAAGAGCAGCTCACTCAAACTACTTCAAGATTCTATTCTGGCATGTAAATTGTGGTTAATTTACAGGTCTAAATGATACTCACTCAGTTGATGATACACAGGTTTATGCAATCCTTGAAGTTTAATTGATGCCACAGCAGCAAGTTTGCCAGGGGGCTGCATTTTCCCATCTAAGAGATACCAAACTCGAGCAAAAGTGGCCCATTGCTTGGAAAAACAGAAGAGGAAACAAATAAAATTCTAATTAAAATAGAAATAATTATTATATATCATCAAAGAACAATACGATAATTTTTCCTGCCTGCTTTTCTATTAGTAATATGCATCATGCTTTATTAAAAATATTCCAAATATTTATTTCCCTTTACATTATGACTTACATTTTTTATCTGGCATAGCAGAAAACTTGGAAGGGTAATAAAAAGCCTGTATGAAGTAGAAGATGTGTGGTGAATTAGGAACTGAAGACTATTCAGGAGTTTAATTCAAAGAGAAAATTAAATAGCAGAATGTGGCTGGAAAAGTATAGATGAATGATGCTGAATAAACGTAAATTTAAAAAAAAAAAAAAAACTGCCTTAGACATATTTAGGCTGCCTTAGGCATAGATCACCATCTTTTCAGCGCCTTCAAACTCGAGGACACCTACAGCCCAGAAAGATCTCGACCAGATGCTTCCTCTATGCACATACACAAGCAGCTACACGATGCGGGAAAAAATACAACTAGGCTACTGGTTTCATTTTCAACTTAATAATCACAACCTCAAATCAGCCTATAAAACTGCTACCAATTCTGTTTTTCTCCTGTTCTCATTTTTCTAGTCTCTATTTAGTTCCCCTTGAATATGTTTTGTCTGATTTATCCCTGTTTTATATATTTTGATGCCACTGTAAATGCTATTGTATTTTTAATTGAAACTTCTGATTGTTTTGTAAATAAAGACAGCTTCTAGCCCATATCCTTTCCCTGCCATTCTCAGCTTATGAACTAATAAAACAATTCAAATAGCAGGAATTCTACAGCACAATCTTGTTTCTTCAACAAATTGCAAGGAAAAGGGACCTATTTATTAAGAGAGACTTACCAAAACAACAACTTATTGCATTTTTGGATCCTAATCCACAGGGACAAACTGTAGAAATATTATGTATTTGTATAATACACGATATAGGATAAAATTGGAAATTTAAGCATACTGGATATTTGATGATATTAATTAATTTTTCACTTAGCTTTGATAAATGATATTGTGATTTTCTTAAATCCTTGTCTTGTAGAGAACATACTGAAATATTTACTAATGAAATAATGAGTCTCTTCTTGACCTCAAATTCAATAAGAAGGGAAGGAAGTCAATGAGGGTACAGATGAAATTACATTGGCTATGAGTTTTCTGATAGTGGGTGACATCTATTTTTATAGATGATTGCAATTCTCCATGGTAATTTTTTTTTGAAAGCAACTCCTGACCTCACTTCTCCAACAGCAACTGCCTCATTTCTTTCCTTTCCTTTTTCTTTATTAAGTTTGTCTCTCCACATTCTCTTTTCAACCTACTCCAGTCTGGCTTTTGTTCTCCCACACCTATCACTACCCCTCTACTGCCTGCCAAAGTTGCCATGACCTGCATGCTCCTAAATCCATAGGTCAATTCTAAGTCCTCCATACAGATGATCATTTCCCTCTCCTGGGTATTTCTGCACTTGGCTTCCAGGACACCACCTGGTGGTGTGTCCCCCCCCCCCCCCCCCCCCCACTTTGCTGGTTGTCCCGTTATCCCTTGCCTCTGAAATGTTGAAATGTCCGCGAACTCGGCGATAAGCCCTCCTCTCTTCTCTATACTCACTCCCTCAAAGACTTCATCCAGACCTATACCTTCAAATGCCACATGTTTGCTGATGACTCCCAAATTCACATCCCTAGCCTGGACCTCTTCCCTGAACTCTACACTTGGATCCGGCTGCCCTCTTAACATCTGCACTTCAGTGCTGCTTAAACCACACGTAGCAAAAGACTAGTTAATCCCCCAATCCAATGTAGACCAATACAGAAAGAAAAGAAAAAAAAACTCTGATAAAAAATTAAAATGCTGCCACAATGCCAAACTATTATCCAAGTTTAAAAATGTTTGATTTTAATTCTTGTATTTACCTCATCAGGGACAGGTAACAGTGACCTGTCCCAGGAAGGAATCACACTTGGAGCAGAACTGGGCTCAGAGGCAACTTAAACTGAAACACAAAACGGAACTGCTCTTCCAACTGAGTCCTGCTCCCGTCTTAGCCTTCCCCACCTCACCTGATGGCACACCCTCCTGGCAGCTGAAACAAAAACCCTGGAGTAACCCTTGCTGCTGCTTTTGCTACCCCTCCCACCCGCAGTCCTCCAGGAAATCCTATTGGCGCCACCATCAAATAGAACCTGGCCATTTTTCACACCACACGGTTACTAGTACCTGGGTTTGTGCCACCATCATGGTTAGCCTGGATCACAGCAACCACCTCCAAAGGGATTCTTGGCCTCTCAACAGTCTATTTTCAACCCAGCACGCCCGAGTGCTCCCTTTAACACATGCGATCATGTTACGCCTTGGCTCGAAAACCTCCCATAGGTTCTCATTGTACTCAGTAAAAAAACTCAAATTCTGACAATGATCTACTATGCCCTACCTACGTGATCCATCTTATTACCTCTCTGACCTTCTCTCCTAAAACTCTTGCCGGGAACAAAAGACATGGAAAGGGCTGCTTGAAAAGAGGGGGGAACGAATACAAAGAGAACACGCGCAAGTAGGGGCCAGGGCCACGACCCTCTCATCTGTGCTTCCCAGAGGTACCCCCTGGTCCAAGGACTCGGCTTCCTGCCCATTCAGCTTCACTACGTCAGCTGCAGCCACTGACTCCTCCTGTCAGTGTAATGAATCCCATCAACCCGCCGAGTCCGAGCTCACCTGGGGCGCCCTAGAGAAACTCGACATGCTACCCGACTCGCAGGGCCGTCCTCCAGTCTCCGGAGTCCGGGGCGGTCCGCGGCATTACGGGCCCGGCGGGAAACGCACGCAGCCAAGCAGGACAGTTCCTGGGCCGGGAAGCACTCGGCCGCTCCTCCGCTTTTCCCGGGTCCCCTCCGGCCTTCCCACGCCCGCTATTTCGTTACGAAGGAGGAAATCATGCGGCTCTCTCTAGAATAACTCCCGAAATTCACTCCTTGCTGGAAAAGCTGCGGAAAACCAACGGCGAGCACACCATTTCCAGCCGACCTCAACAGAAGGGAACCGGAAGTGCGTCAGCGGCGCGCGGCTGTTTTGATGTGGGATCGGGGCGCTGAGACCCGGGCGCAGCTGGGGAGCGATGGATCGGTACCTGCTCCTGGTCATCTGGGGGCAAGGAAAAGTGCCCTCGGCGGTGGGTGGGCAGCCGGATCGCCCGCCAGGGTCGTCGTCCTCGGAGGGAGCCGAGAAGCAGCCGGGTGAGTGCTGGGCTGAGAAAGCGCGGGAACGGCTGTCGCGGGAGGAGAAGCGATGGGAGTTTGCTACCAAGTTCTGCTGGAGAGGAAACTATCGAGTTGTCCCGGGCAGCTGGGACTCGATCGCGGATCGAAGGGATGAGGGCTGACATGATTCATTATCTTCCTGGAAAAACAGGGCCACCTTGGTGGATGCAAGATTTTGGCGCCCAGAAGTTCTTGGCCACAGTACAAATTTCATTGAATACATCCTCTGTGCTTTAGTAATGGAATTTCTGCTTTTTGGAAATATTTGCATTCCATAGGTATATCTGTCTCTTGTGTTGCAAAGGCAGGCAGTACAGAGAAGAACACGATGGAAAAGACTCTTAGTCTCTTAGAGTTTACATCCTAATGGGAGGAGACATCCAACACATAAGTAAAAACAAAAAACACAAACAAATCATAACTTTAAAACATTTTGAACTGTTGGAGAAGGCACTGCTTTTTGGTGCTCCTGTCTAGACCCGGTATTGCACTTTTTATTTGTTTGTTTTGACCAAGCAGGCATTTTGAGGAGGAAGTGTATGTGGTTGTGTATAGGGTGCTGTGACAGGGTTTCCTTTTCAGCATAATTTTTCTTTGGGGGGAATTTTGGATATGTCACCGGGCTAGCATGCACAAACCGGGAGCGTTTCCTATTTTCTCCGCTTGCTTTAGATATAACAAGACTTGAGCAGGGCATTTCTTTTACGTTCAACATGTTGTTCTTGAGAATCTCTTATGGTGGAATTAGAATAGGCCTAGATTATGTAACTCTTGAGCCCATTGAGTTAGTCTGTCATCTCCTTTTCAGACTGGACAGCAGCAAATGTTTATCACCTTCTGAAAAGAAGAATTTATGCTTCAATTAATCCAGAAGATAGTACTTTCCCTGGTAAGTACAGCATGAATCCCTCTTTTCTCCAGCACAGCACTTCTTGGTACTGGAAATAAACTTTTCTTTTTTGTTTGTTTTTATTTTTTAATCACAGTAGCTATTTTTAGAATCCATTTACTAGTACATTAGACTTGACTTGAATATCACGGCAGCTTTATCACTTTTTTTTTTTTGCTGTGCTTTTGTCTTTTTTTTCTTTTTTCTTTTATCAATTCCCTCTTCCTAGTATCTATTTTGTAAAATATGTAGTGGATTTATCACAGGAAGACAGAAGGCGACACAATTACATCTTTTGCCATCTCTGTGCAAACTGAATATAGTTGGTAATAGGCACTTAGCATCTTTCCTAGCTTCCATGAATTAAGCCTCGATTGCTACATTTCTGCTTCTCTCTCCATTGAATCTAATTTGTGTGCATAGCTCTACATTCATGCTTTTCTAATACCCTGGGGAGAGCCTTAATTTCATATCCACTATTAATATTCCAGCTCCAAGGAGAGCATCCTCCTTGTCTTAGGTTATAGTTACTCTTTAACTACTCCCTTTCTAGCCAGACCTTCTTGGTCTTTGAAGAGAGCATATACTTTTCACTAAAATGACTTGCACAGTTTTGTGTGAATTAATAGGAATACAGTAAGGTTTTTTTCAACATCTTTATGGTAGATTTTATTGTTTCAAATGATGATTAATAATACAGATTTTAGCCCTGGCCGGTTTGGCTCAGTGGATAGAAGGTCGGCCTGTGGACTGAGGGTCCTGGGTTTGATTCTAGTCAAGGGCGGGTGCCCAGGTTGCGGGCTCAATCCCCAGTTGGGGATGTGCAGGAGGCAGCCAGCTGGTGATTCTCACCATTGATGTTTCTATCTCTCTCTCCCTCTCCCTTCCTCCCTTCCTTTTAAATCAATTAAAAAAAAAAATATATATATATATATATATATATATATACTGTATATATATATATATATAAAGTATTCATGGTGAGTGAATATATGTGTGTGTGTGTGTATAATGCACATTATATATACACTAGAGGCCTGTTGCAGGAAGATTCCTGCAAGAATAGGGCTTCCTGAGGCCGGAGTGAAGCAGAGAAGGCTGCCTCGGCTCCCTCCCTTCTCCACTGCCTCGTTCCCTCCCTTCACCGCTGCCTCCCTCCCTCCCGTCTCTGCCGCCTCGCCTTGGCTCCCTCCCGTCTCTGGTGCCTTGGCTCCCTCCCGTCTCCGCCGCTTCGTTCCATCCCGTCTCTGTCTCTGCCGCCTCGGCTCCCTCCCGTATCCGCCGCTTCGTTCCATCCCGTCTCTGCCGCTTCGTTCCATCCCGTCTCTGGTGCCTTCCTCCCTCCCGTCTCTGCCGCCTCGCCTCGCCTCGGCTCCCTCCCATCTCCGCCGCTTCGTTCCATCCCGTCTCTGCCGCCTCGGCTCCCTCCCGTCTCCGCCGCTTCGTTCCATCCCGTCTCTGCCGCCTCGCTCCCTCCCGTCTCTGCCGCTTCGTTCCATCCCGTCTCTGCCGCCTCGCTCCCTCCCGTCTCCGCCGCTTCGTTCCATCCTGTCTCTGCCGCCTCGGCTCCCTCCCGTGTCCGCTGCCTCAGCTCCGTTCCCTTTGCTGCTTTGCTCCCTTCTGCAGCACTTGGCTTCCTTCTATGCTCTGACCTGTGTATGTAAATTAACCGCCATCTTTATTGGGTTAATTTGCATATCACTCTGATTGGCTGGTGGGCATAGCAGAGGGACAGTCAATTTGCATGTTTCTCTTTTATTAGTGTAGATATATTACAGATATAACTTGGACTACCTATATGTATCAAAATTATATAATTCTCTAAGTATATATAGTATAACATCTGCTTAATTGTGGTATGTCTTTCTTCTAATAAGTGTAATTTTTTTCAAGCCTGTTCAGTGGGCGGTGTACTTGGCTCCAAGAAGTGGTTCTTTGCAGTGCAAGCCATATGTGGATTTTATCAGGTAATATAAATTTAGAAATATAGTCATTAGTGAGTGTCTTTATTAATATAAATAATTTCACGGACCCATCATTTAATGCCATCTTTTGATATATTAGTTTTGTAGTTCTGACTGGGAAGAGATACATTTTGGTACAGAAAAAGATGAAATTGAAGATCTTCTACAAACCAATATCGAAGAATGTCTGAGTGCTGTTGAGTGTTTTGAGGAAGAAGATAATAATAGCAGGGAGTCCTTATCCTTGGCTGAGTATGCTTATATGCTTTTTATAATGTCTTTAGTTCACATTAGATAGTATTTTAGCTATAGAATGAAGATTAGATATTTTAGCAGCTATAGTAGAGGATTTTAGTTACTTGACACTTTCAACTTTTCATTTTGGAAGACATCAGACGATTTGGGCCATTTGAGTAAAATTCTTTAAAATGCAAAAATTGGAATCAGATAATACTTAGCTTTAGCTTACATAATTGTAGAAACCATAAAAAGTGATATTTTATTTAATATGCCTGGTAATTATATTTTGTAATGAATAGAACCTTTAAGATTAATAACTGAGCATTCAAAGCAAACTATTATTGTTATTTTGCTATTTCAGGCTGAAATATTATTTCTTCAGTTTCTATATATCTACAGTATTTTAAGTACCTTAAAAATTCATAAAGAGTTTTTGAGGATTAAATAGGTAATTGAGTTCACTTTTAGTGTTTTTTTTTAATTGTACAATATATAAGCTAATTCAGGTGATACAAGTGGTGATAATTTTTTTCATGAAATATTCTGTCTTGACTCATAATCAGTGCCTTTTATTTTAATCTCCCATATTGCATTATGAAAAACCACTTTTATTTACTTTAGTAGTCAATTTATATTTCAATAAATTGTTACAGATTTTTAAAAAGTTTCAGTTTTCTATTTTTAGGTCACATTTGTTTGTACTGATTGCGAAGGGAGACATTGTAGAATTGTGGAAAGAACCTTGAACTGGGGGTTATATAACTAGTGTCTAATTACATGATTTGGGGCCACTTAACTTCTGTGGTCCTTTGTTTTCTTATTTGTAAAGCGTTGAGATCCTTTCAAAGGATTCTAAGGTATTTTCCAGCCTCAGATCACTGATAATTCCTTATGTTTTTCACCACTACTACAAGACGATAGACAAGTCGAAAAGCAAGAATTTCTAGTAAATGACCTACTAATTATTTCCACAAGAGGGAGCTTGAATACTATACTTTATCATAGATGCCTTATGTTTTTTAGACAGTGGTGGGTTTATAATAAAGGATTTAAATACCTGTATGATTTACAATAAATTATTTTGTGAAAAAAATAATCATACGGATCAAACTAAAAGATTTTGAAGAATTTGAGTAGAGCTTTATATTTCCCAGTCAGGGCTGTTATATGCAATTCAGAGCAAAGCAGTATCTGTTATTAAACACTTAGCAAATACCTTACTTTTAGGATTCAAAATAATGCTTGGTCTATTAGTTATGATTTTTATTTAATAAATACGTTTAATTTAGGGAGCTTATCTTTGTTATTGTTTGTTTTTGGGTATGACTGAGAAATTGAACTCAGGATTTGCATCCTGTCTTCCACACCTACTAATTATGTAACTTTAGGGAAATTCTTTTAATTAAGGACCACAATAGTATTATAGTAGTACATCATGGAATTATCATGAGGCTCAAATGAGATAGTGCATCTAACATTCCTTACAGTATCTAGCATGTAGATGCATTAGTATTTATGATGAGATATAATGTGTATGTGTTTTTGTTTTTTCTAACTTACCTTTTTATTTTAGTCTATATGAAGAATCTGCAGAAAACTTGCATCAGTTATCAGACAAACTTCCTGCTCCTGGTAATGTTTTATGACTGCTTTCAATAATTTGTATCGTATTTTACACTTTCTATGAGTGATAAATTCAGTCTTTATCCTTGGGTTGTTATTTTTAACTTTGAAATTCAAAATGAAAAATAATTTCTTAATTGAAGTTGATACAAAACATAGTTTACTACTTTAATAAAATACATTCTGGAGACATTAGAGTTCTCTTATTTGTTTTTATTTAGTGAGACAAAAATTAGAACTTAGAAAATGAAATACCCATCTGTTTCCTAATTTACTTTTTACTGAAGAATCTTTCCACTACATACCAATGTTTTACAGAGTATGTTCTATAGAGCATTAGTCCCATACACAACTCCTGGAGGAAGAAGTTCTTTCACCTAGATAATTTAATAACATTCTTTTATGCTGTGAAATCGCTATATACATCAAATTTAAAGTTGTGCAATAAGAGAAGCCACTGGTTTAGCATTTTTTTATAGAACTATTTTATAGAATCATATTTTATGAATACTGCATCATACTAGCTTTAAACTGTTTTTGTCTTAAATTCCAATTTCTTTGTGTTAATCAAGTAGCTGGCATCTAAAGCTTGGTATAATTTGCTTCCACAAATAAACTTTCAAAGAGCTTTCTTTGAATATTTTTCTTATTCAAGGCCATTTATTAAGCAGATATTTGTTGTCAATTATATGACATACATTGTAGTAGGAGCTGAGTATACAGTGATGAATAAAGCCTATGCAAGTACCATGGGTTTTATAGATCACATTTTGCTCCTTATACTCAAGATCGTATTTTAGTGTAAAAGATTCTGCATGGAAATAACTGAACACATAGATTAAAAAATATCAATTTTTCTAAGCAAAATGTGTCAAGTTCAAAATACTGAAATATACATGAGACAAAATTGGTTTGGAAAATTATGATACTTTCATTATCAAATTTTTATTTTGCTTCTGTTTCATTTTGATTGTTCTGCATCTTCAGTAAGTTCATAATTTTATAAAATGTAAAGTTTCATGAAGTTATCTTTCTCAGGAACCAGTGATGTCAGTATAATTGCGTTTTCTGAGTGTTTTTGCTTTTTTAAAAAGAGAATTTATTTGAACATTACAATTTTATACTGATTCATTCCCCTTTTTATAACAAAGTTAAGTATAGAAAAATGTGATGAAATTGCACAGGATTGTTTTTTCTCTGTTCAGTACAATAGTATTGATGAGAGCAAAGTGTGTAATTAACCACTGGTGCATAATTGACAAGTAATTGTGATGTAGTTAATTGTTTTCTCGCACATGATAACTATTTCAAAATAACATGGCTTTGAATCAAATGATGAACATTTAAAACTTTTTAGCTCCTAAAGATGTGTATTGTTTTGAAGAATTTTAGAAATTAAAGATAAAATTTTCCTTTATCTTCTAGATAAACATAAATAGTCAATCGTTCATGGTACTGTTTTAAGGTAGTTCATATCTAACATTTTTAGAAAATTACAAAAATGCCTTTTTCTCTTTCTAGGTAGAGCAATGATAGACATAATACTGTTGCCCTCTGACAAAGATCCTCCTAAATTAAAAGACTGTTTGCCTACTGTTGGAGCATTAAAACATTTAAAAGAATGGTATTCAGCAAAAATTACCATAGCAGGAAATCATTGTGAAATGTAAGTATCTTTGTTCATTTGATTATTGTCTTTGTTCTTTTTTTACAATTAATATGTTATCCTGTTAAATAGACTCAGCATTTGAAAAAATTTTAATGTGACAAGATAGTTTTATATCATACTGTGAATGGAGATTAATTGAAAAGAATCTAGATTTTTCTTATTGTGTACTTGTACTTTTGGTATGTTTAAGTTTTTAGTAAATATTATCAATGTAAATATATATATATGTGTGTGTGTATATATATATATTTGCATTAATTTTCACAGTGTGCTTTTAAGTAGGATTGTATTGTCCAGTGAGCACCATAATGAATACTATGGGTACATGGTTACACTGAATTTATAATGTTATAATTTTTTTTTGCTTTCTGTGCCAATATAGAAATAAATATATACTGTTGTGTTTTATGACATTTTAGTAAGGATCAATTTCTATTACAGTTTGATCCTTAAAGAGTATTCAAATTAGGTTTATTAACTTCATGATTTTTTTCATTCACCAAGTGTTTATTGAGCACTTACTTTATGCCAAGCACAGCAGTAGATGCTGCTGAGTTAAAGTGAGATTTGATCTTTTTCAGTGAAGTGAGGGAGAAACAGGAATGGTAATAGTCATGATAGTCTGTGATAAGTGCATATGGGGACAACTTAGAAGATTAGTTCTCTTTTTTAAGATAAGGAATCGGCGAGTCTGTGTGTGTGTGTGCATCTGATACACTTAAGCCAGCAATATTAAGGTAAAGTCTCTTTCTTCACCTGTAATATTAAAGGTAATAATTCAATGCCTGGGGATGTTAGGATTAAATGAAGATGTGATAGGTGATAGTAACTCACTCAGAGGCTGACTGAATGGGTATTCTATATTTTAAAAAGTAGATAAAAGCAACAATATGAACTTGCATTTTTGCCCGTTAGGTTTGTACTAAACTATAACCATTAAATCTAAGTAAAATATAAAACCCTATATTTAATTTTAATCTTTTAATTGTAGAAATTGTCAGAAAATTGCAGAATACCTTTGTGCTGATGTTGTATCTTTAGAAGATCTCGGGAATGCTGTTGACTCAAAGGAATTATGGAGGGGCAAGATCCAGATATGGGAAAGAAAGGTAAGTAGATTTCTCAGTGATCAGAGTTTGCAAAGCAGTCCTTTCAACTTTATTCATAACACAATTTAAATGAATCTTAGTGAAAATGTACCTTATAAAGATGTTCTAGAATAGCACTGTAAATGAACTTTCTGTGGTAATGGAAATGTTCTATCTGTGCTTATGCAGTATCCTACTAGCCTCATACTGCTACTGAGCACTTTATATGTGACTATTCATCCCAAGAACTGAGTTTTTAACTTTATTTTCTTTAATTAATTTAAATGTAAGTAATCACTGTGATTATGTTTTGGACACTATAGTTCTAGAACAGGGGTGGGCAAACTTTTTGACTCGAGGGCCACAATGGGTTCTTAAACTGGACCGGAGGGCCGGAACAAAAGCATGGATGGAGTGTTTGTGTGAACTAATATAAATTCAAAGTAAACATCATTACATAAAAGGGTACGGTCTTTTTTTTTTTTTTTTAGTTTTATTCATTTCAAACGGGCCGGATCCTGCCCGCGGGTCGTAGTTTGCCCACGGCTGTTCTAGAATGTAATATATTTTTTTTAAATATAGAATTTGACATTAGTTAACTGCATGTTGTTTAAGCGTCTTTATTTTATCACATACATAGGAAAATTATTTAGGACATAATATCTTACCTATAATACTAGTTTAGTAATCTCTGCCCTCTACTAAGCAGTTCTCTGATTTTGAGCAATTTTTTTTAACCTTGCTGGACTCCAGATTTCTTAACTGCAAGTTGAGACTATCAGATTAGTTGGACTTCCTAATCTTAAATTTCTCTGAGGTTTCAATTCTGTTTGCCATTTCTTCTATGAATATGTTTGGTGTCTTTTATAAGTTGTGCCCCTGTTGAAGTAAATGTCCTAGAGTTTTGTATATAGACAAAACTAAAACCAAGTTTCTTAATATTTCTTCAGGGTGACGTGGAAACATGAGTAGGCCCTTGCATTCCTGTAAAGGTTTATTGCACCTATTACTAGTCTTTTTTTCCCTTTTCTATTTATCCTTAATAATAGTGTAATACAACCTCTAATAAGACAGCAGGAATTAATGCAGCTGGGTCCTTATTGATTTGAATGCTTTCTCATCTTAAACTTGGGAAGGTAAAATCTTCAGGTAAACCTTTCTGCAGTGGTTTTTAATTTAATATACTAGGTGTACTGGTTCATAATGCGGATTTTTTTCAATAGATGGAGTTACACATATGTTGATATATATTTGATTTGATATGTATGCTATTTTGTTGTATTGCTCCTTCAGATTACCACTTGTTCCAATTGATGGCACATGCACTTTCTGAGCAGCACTTCAAAACATACGAAGAAGTGGAAAATTGGGTCTCTGGATGGTCTGCCTCAAAACAAGAAAAGTTCTATTGGGGCGGTATCCACAAATTACCTGAAAGATGGGGGAAATGTGTAGCTAGCGATGGACATTACTTTGAATAAAGTACTTTTGATGTTTCTGTTGAAATGATCGTGTTTTCTTTGATTACAAAATCTGAATTATTGTGGTTAATAATGCAAATTAATTATTAACCGATTAATAGTTTGGATTAGCTATTAACCGGTTAATAATGCGGATTAACTATCAACCCGTTAAAAATGCAGATTAATTATTAACCAGTTAATAGTTCGGATTAGCTATTAACTGGTTAGTAATGCGGATTAAGTATTAACTGGTTAAAAATGTGGATTTTGAGATCCAAAGAAAACATGATCGTTTCAAGAGAAACATCAGAAGTGCTTTATTCAAAGTAATGTCCATCGCTAGCTACACATTTCCCCCATCTTTCAGGTAATTTGTGGATACCGCCCCAATAGAACTTTTCTTGTTTTGAGGCAGACCATTCAGAGACCCAATTTTCCACTTCTTCGTATGTTTTGAAGTGCTGCTCAGAAAGTGCGTGTGCCATCGATCAGAACAAGTGGTAATCTGAAGGAGCAAGGTCTGGTGAATACGGTGGGTGGGTTAATACTTCCCAGGCAAGATCTTTTAACGTGTCTTTACCTGGTTGTGAGGTGTGTGATGGTGCGTCATCACGAAGCAAAATTTCTTTGCCGTGTCTTCTGGCACATTCTGGTCATTTCACGATCAAAGCCTGGTTCAAATTGATTATGTGTTGTCAGTAGTGATCAGTATTAACAGTTTCACCTGGTTTTATAAGTTCATAATTCACCACACCTTCCTGATCCCACCAAACGCAGAGCAGTGTCTTCTTTCCGAAGCGATTTGGCCTTGTAGTCCATGTTTATGGTTGACCTGGATCAACCCATGATTTTGTGCATTCGGGATTTTCAAAATAAATCCATTTTTCATCACCAGTCATAATTCGATGCAAAAAAGACTTTCTTTCGTGCCGTTGAAAGCAACATTTTACTGATGACTTTTCCGTTTTCCATTTGTCTTTCCTTCAGTTGATGTGGCCCCTATTTTCCTTCCTTTAAAATCTTTCCCATTGCTTGTAAACGATTGGAATTTGTTTGCTGAGCAACGTTTAATCTTTCTGCAAGTTGTTTTTGAGTTTGACACCCATCTTCATCCAATAATGCTTGTAATTGTTGATCTTCAAACTTTTTCGGTTGACCTGGATGTTCTTTGTCTTTCACATCGAAATCATCACTTTTAAAGTGTTTAGATCAGCATTCACAAGTATCTTGAGATGGAGCATGTTCACCATAAGCTTCCTGAAGTATATGATAACTTTCAGCAGCACTTTTCTTATAAATAAAGTAATGAATTAAAACTTCCTGCAAATGTTCTTTTTTTGGCATGAAATTTGACATTTTTAAGCGTAAAAATATCTATGATGTTAACACCTTCACAAAATTTGACATATGAAAGTTTTGAAGCTTGTATTCAATACAGCAAAATAGCATACATATCAAATTGCATATATATCAACATATGTGTAACTCCATCTATTGAAAAAAAATCCGCATTATTAACTGGTACATCTAGTAATTTTTAAATATATATTTTTATTGATTTCAGATAACGGAAGGAAGAGGGGGAGAGGGCTAGAAACAGCAATGATGAGAGAAAATCATTGATGGGCTGCCTCCTGCATTTCCACTACTGGGGATCTAGCCCACAACCCAGGCATGTGCCCTGACCCAGAATTGAACCGTGACCTCATGGTTCATAGGTTGACAACCACTGAACCACACCAGCTGGGCTCTGCAGTGGTTTGAATGTAAAGATCATATAGCCACCTGGAAGTGTGCAAGATACGATTAGCTAGGAGAATTGCTTTTGTATAATTTTTCTGAAACTACATGTTTTTATACAGACGGATAATGACCAGTTATTTTCATGTGATTCTGTTATTTTTTTCCATATCTCCACTGGATGCTTTTAAAAGTTGAAATCAATTTTTTTTTTTTTTTGGTTGGAAAATAGCTTTTAGCCTAGAGGAATTATAGTGATTAAGGACATAGATTCTATACTTAGATTGCCTGCATTTAAGTCCCAACTCTATTTCTTGGTGGTTTTGTATGATATGTTGGGTAATATTTAGCCTTTTGGTGCAACAGTTGTCTTCATCTGTAAGACAGGGATAATAATAGCTTCTAGCTCATAGATTTTTATGAGAACTAAATTATTTAAAGTACAAAGTAACCACTCAGAGTGTTAGAGATCATTGTTGTTACCCTTGGTATTATTAGCAACCCTGCTATTACTACTTCTGCAGGAATTGATCTTTCATCAGCAGCTTCCGTTGTCGCATGAACAAATTCTGTTTTTGCAGAACTTCCAGACTGGTAGGAAGCCAGATATTGAACAAGTATATGCAAAGGAGGTTATTTGGTTCCGTGGTTGCATAGAATGGACTTAATATACTTTCACAGGCTGGTGAAGGGCCAAGGAGAGCTTTTCATGAAAAATTCATGTGTGAGTTGAAATAAGTGGGATTTGTACATAAATGGAACCACACTTTGAGCTGAAGAAAGGAAAATAAATTTACATAGGGGTTTCCTCCCAACTTTTATATTGCAAGAAGATGTATTAATCTTTATAACTTTATTCGTGATGTCTGTAATTTTTTCCTCTTGATTTCTTTTCAGTTTGGATGTGAAATTTGTTTTCCTGAATTCTGTTTAAAGGGAGTTGCACCTAAGAGTTTTAATACATCTAACTTAAATACTTGCTTTCTTGACAAAAAGATAATTCCATCGAAGGATAAGACTTGTTTACCAAAGGTAATCTATGTTTAATTAATTTTGCAGTTATCCATTCATGCATATTTTTGTCCCTATAAGTTCGAGTTATAAATTCACATTTACTAATGTATTTTTATTATAGTAAAATTAAGTGTTTAAATTATACTGTGTAATCACATTAAATGTTGGCAAAACTATTATTGTTTTAGATTTTTAAAAATATTGTTTTAATGAAATGGGCCTAACTTTAGGTCATTATAGACCTGCAACTGCCGTTGGCATGAACTTTACTATGTGACCTTTCTTAGACTGAAAAGGTCAGAGAGTATGATGCAGTGGAAAGAGGAGAGGCTTTGATGTTAGGCAGACCTGGGTTGGAAACGTAACTCTGTCACCTATGAGGCATTATAACCTTGGGTAGATTGATTAACTCATTTGTGAAGTGGAGCCAATAATAACACACTTATCTTACAAAGTTATCATGAGAGTTAAATGGGGTGAGAAAATAGCCTCTGACATAGTACTGGGCATATGCTTCATTTACTGTGTTTAAAATGTTAGGTTTTTGTCCCATATCACCATAGATTCTTAAAATGCAAGTAATTATAAAGAATAATGATTAAAGAGGGTTTAATTGTCTTTTTTTTTTTTTACATTGGAATAATAACGTAAGAGCTATGCATGTAGAAGCACTCTAGAAATTCACTTTAAAAGGCCTAATTCAAGAATGCAAAATATAACAGTCATAACATTATACTGATGTCAAATGGATGGGTGTTATTTTCTGACCCAAGGGTAACACAAAAAGGCGATGGAAACACATTTCCCAATAGCTGTTCAGAATTGATTACTTTAAGCAACTTGTCATGGCCATCTTTCAAAGGAATATTAAATTCTTTTCTAAAGATTAGGAACATAAGATTGATGATCTCAAATTCTCATCTTTGGTAGTACCCCATTTAAGTAAGAATAGCATATCTAATTTTTGCTTCAATTGAAAAGAACCTTAGGGTACAACCTCTTCAGTACATGTAAGTCTCTCAGTCTCTCTCTCTCTCTACACACACAAACACTCTATATTTGTATATATGTATGTTTATATACACTGTATATGTATAATACAAATATACTCACACATAAACTTACATTGTAAAATTACTCAGCTTTCTGCCAGTCTACAACTTTGTGTTGGTTCCTCAATATATCTTCACTTTTTTTTGCCCTTCTTATGAAGCGCTCTAGCCCCATCTCTTGAAATACCTGCCCTTCTTCATTAGCTCACTCCTAATTTAGTTGTTGGCTCTACCCAAAGAAATACTGCAATGTTATTTCTGAGTGGAACTTTGTTAATTAGCACTCTTGCCTTCACTAGTTTTCTGTTTAATTTTAATTTTTTCAGTGTTTCCTCCAAGGATTTTTGTTTGTTTGTTTCAGCATACCACTTAACCTGAGTTCATTCTGAGGTCACCTTTCTTTTGCTTTCTCAGTCTTGTAAATTCTTAGTTTTTTTAAAAAATATTCTAGTCTCTTGGGTTGTCTGTCTTGCTGAGAATAAACAGGAAAGATTGAGAACTTTTCCTTTGTTGCTTTCCTCTTTTTATGACTCATCATCTCCCTGTTAATATCTTTCTAGTCCTAAGAAATCTCCATGTCTGTCTCTCGGCTCTGATATGTAGAATTGAAATGGAAGAAATTCTTGTCTGCTATAGAGGATGAAATGTGTGTTTGACGTTATGTGTAAATACATGCTTTTTTAGATTCGTTTTAAAGTTTTAAACCTTAATCACCTATTTGTTCAATTTTACCTTATAGTGTTTAAAGTATTATATAATTTTAATTTCTTTTCTAGGTTTTCCATTATTATGGCCTAGCTTTAGAATTTGTGCAGCTGATAAAATTATCAGACCTACCCTCCTGCTATCTGTCGGACATTGAATTCGAGTTGTATCCTTTCATTTATATCTTCATTTTAGGTTACATTTTCTGTGTTGGGTAGAATGTTTCCTTGTCCCACTCTACATTAAATGTTTGACTGTGCTGTTTTATATAAGAACAGTATTCAGTATACTTTTCATTGCCATTGTTTTAAGAGAAGTTCTACAGCTTGCGAGAAAATTCCTCCCCTCGAGGATTGTATTTATACTTCTAGACGAGGCAGAAGATTTCCTGATTGCTACTTGCTGCTTATGGGGTTGGGAGGAGGGAGAGTGTTAGGAATACATAGAGAAAAACAGTAGTTTTCATATTCCAGAAATGCTCAGTAGTTTCTGTTGCCATCAGCAGAATGGGTACGCGCCAGTCTATTGTATCTGTTATATACTAAAGTAAATATGAATGTGATCAGTTATACCTGTAAATATTCAACAAATTTTAAATTCTCTTAAAAAATGTAATGATTTTTAGAAATAGACCTAAGAACAGGATACTTTGTATAAAAAAGAAAATGTTGGCTGAAAATGGAGCATTAGTATAGTGTCCTTGAATTTTTGTTCAGAAGTTACAGTTTTTACAGATCTCTTGTTTCTAAAGTTTATAGTGATACCATTCATACTAACACTATTTCTTGGTATATTTTCATAATCGGAAAAATAATTATCCTTAAGGAAAGGAGTAATTGTAAATTCCTAGAGTTAAAATTTTTAATAAATAAATTCAAGCACCTTGTGAGTTGGAGAATCAAACTTGTCTTAGGGAGTAGAATTGTTTTACAGTTACCGTTCTTTCATTTCTTTAACTCCTTAGTTCAGAGAACTGACAAAAAACAGTACCAAGAAGAACTCCATGTTATTGTTGGAGCAGATTTCTTCTCTATGTGGCAATGTAGGGAATGTGTTTTGTTTCTAACTCAATATTTAATGATGTGTGAGAAAAGGGACTATAGTTTATGAATCTGTTTTTGAGTGATTTGGTTTCTTTAATATAACATGATTTTGGGCCTAATTTATATTAAGCCACTTTGGACTTTTCATAATAACTCCAAAGTCCTCTGCAGACATGAAGTGTTGTTTTGTTTTTTAGAAGAAATTTTCAAAATAAACTTCATGGCGAGATTTAGAAATGTCATTCATGTTTGTAGCAAATGTTTAGTCAAAAAGAAATGACTCAAAAACTTGGTCACTTCTTTGGCCTGTGGGTCCAGCCACATTTGTATCAGGCTATATGTTAGGCATTGAACTTCATTTAGCACCTCTCAACTGTGAAGTTCTAATTATAATGATTATGTAATTGTCAAGTATAACTGGGCCCTGATCTAGCATGGTCACATCACAGTCTTTGGGTCGTGCAGTTTTGCCGTGCATTTAGGACTTTGAAGTCTTATTTATGCAACAATGAAGAACTAGGACTTAGTACTTAGAAAATTACACATAGGTCTTTTATACTTAGTGATTATTTTACATTGCTAAATGTTTTTAATGTCTAATTCTTGACTTTGTAAAATACATTTGACTTAAAATGAAAAAGGTTATTACTATAATAATAAAGGAAAATAAGCACATTAATTACCTTATTTTCTTGTAATATACTTATTTTTATGTCTGTTAATAATATATAAGTAAAAGTAATAAGTAGCAGTAAAACTAGCACATTAATGCATTATTTGAGTATCACATCTCTTGTAACCCATCCATCTATGGAGGACAGTTAAAAGTGATTTTGCCTTAGATTTAAGATCTATAGCAAATGCCCCGACTAAATTTCCCCAGAGTTTAAAAATATGTATTTATTGAGATGTGCTGACTGTTATAGCTTGTGTTCTAAAATAAGTGGCAAAATGCCACTTTCAGAATTGCAATTTGTTTATTCAGTGCTTAATCAAACTAAAAATTTACCTAAATATATTATGGTGGTTTTTTGAAAACAAATATTTAATAAGCATCTGTCTGGCCAGCCCTGGGAATACAAAGATGAATAAGTTGAGTTTGCTCATAAATCAGTGAGAAGCTGCTGTGTGTTTCCTGGCATGTGATTCATGTGGTTTCTCTGCATTTTGTACTTATCATCATTAAATCTTTAATTTCTAGGAACAGAAGTTTTGAAGTTGCTTACTAAATTATTCTAATTTTGAAGCCAGAACAATAATCCATCCAATCAAAAGGTTATAAAATTATGGCTAAATATGACAAAATCTTTTGATGATATAATTTCTGGCCTCTCATTAGTTTTCAGAAAAAGAAGAAATTATACCTGTAACCTGAACTTGAAGCAGATATGTGAATAGTAAGGTTTTTTAGAGATTTATAACCAAAAAAGCTTATAGCTTTGAAGAACTTTCTCTATTTTTGTTGACTGGTCTTTGGCTTTTTTGGGGGTGTAGGGTGGAGGTGGGGCATTTTTTTTGTTTTTTAGTGGAGTTATTGGGAGAGAACATTACTAAATACATTTTATGTAGGTGAAATATGAGAGGAAACTTGTCAGATGATACTACTTAAGAATTAATATCAATGTGCAGTCACTAAAAGTATATTCTGTTTTCAATAGGTTGGTGCACTTTTTGTATTGCCATGTACTATTAGTAACATACTTATTCCACCTCCCAGCCAACTCAGTTCAAGAAAATGGAAGGAATACATAGCTAAAAAGCCTAAGGCAATCAGTGGTAAGTAGGAAATCTTTAAGTTGTTTCACTGGTATGACATAGAAGCAAAATTTATCAAATTTTCAGTGGAGATAACTTTTTCTTTATGGGAAAATAATATGTATTACTACTAATTAAAAAGGATCCACATCATTTGAAGATTTTATTTTTATTATCTCTAACAATCAACTGTAACATAAAGTATATACATTCAAAAGATATCAGTGATCTCAGGCAGAACTTAGGGTTTTTAGATAGCTAATTACATTGAACATGGGTTTTTTGGAGACATTTTGGGAATAAACTTTGTAAAAAAAAGTGCTTAATTTATTATACAGCATATTAAAAAAACAGTTTCTGTGCTCTTAACCAAGATGTCATTGTAAAAATGAAATTCTTATTTCTTTTATTAAATTAGATGATTTAAATTCAAACCCTAGTATTTCCTGAGTTAATTGAAGCTCAAATTGTTAGTAACTTGCCCAAAGTAACACAGCTAACGTGTGTTCCTTCATGCTTTGCTTTTTGGAAAAGTAAAAAAAAAAGCCTTTTAATAGATGTCGTCTGTTCAGTGTGAACCAAAATTTGTACCCCAGTTTTTATCAGTTCCTCAGGTTTACCATATCATCCCTTGATGGAATAAAATACATACATACATATGTATTAGTTTGAACCATATGGTATTGTTATATGGGTATATCAAAAATTGTTAAATATCAGCGATTTCATATCGTTTGACTTAAAATAGAAAACCAATTCCCCATTTAAGTATGCTTAAGTTAGGAGTTGCAAAAGAGCCCTGCCCTTTGTGGCTCAGTTGGTTGAGAGTTGCCTGTGTACCTAAATGTCACTGGTTCGATTCCCAGTCAGGGCACTTGCCCAGGTTGTGGGTTTGGTCCCCAGTCGGGGCATGTATAATGTTTCTCTCTCTCTTCCTTTCCCTTCCTCTTTCTCTAAAATCAATATAAACATTAAAAACAATAAAAACATTAAAAAATTACAAGAGTAGCAAAAGAATGATTTTTAAAAAGGGTTTTCAGGAAAAAACTCAGAAAGTATTATGGTACTGGTAAAAAGGCAATAAGAACTATATGTATAAACTAGTAGCCCTGCACACGAATCCGTGTGCCAGTAGCTCTCTGCGGGGCCTGGCCACTCCGCACCCACTGCCCAAAAGCTCTCTGCGGCCAGAGACCCATCTGTGGCCAGGTGCAGAAGGCTTGCCCCCCGCCCACCCCCCCACCCCCCCACCCCCCCCCTGCCATGCCCACTGCCCAGAGGCCCTCCGCTGATGGGGTGGAATGCTTGCCTCATCGCCATGGCGATGAAGCAAGCATTCCGCCAGGCTGCTCACACTGCCCACTCTCAGTGGCCGCCCCACCCCCCCCCCCGCTCCACCCCCCCGCCCTGGACTGGGGGACTCTGGCGGGGCTGAGAGGACTGGGTGCTGCCATCTTTGTGATGTAGTGATGGTTAATTTGCACATTACCCTTTTATTAGATAGTATGCAATTCAGTAAACCCTATTAGATTTCTGAAGCAAGACTTCTCTTTAAAACTTGTATTGAAAAGCCGGTTGTACCATAAAAAATATCTGGCTTATCATATGCTCACAGAGAAGTTTTATGAAATTGTTAAAAACTAGATGTTGATCATCCCCTAACTTTATATTACAAATGAGAAAGCTAAGCTACAGAGAAATCAAAAAACTTAAATTACAGGGTGAAGTCAGAATTTGCACCCAAGTCTGAATGCGTCTATAGGCCATCCACAATAACTTTAGATTTCTAAGTTTATTGTTGCCTCATTTTTTAAAAAAATTTGAATTCTTTTGAAAGGAAAAATTTTAAAGGTACTTTTGAAAAAAATAGTATTATTTTGCTGACAGAAAAGTCATGTAATAAAAATATTTTAAAGAGACTAGACTAGAGAGATCAACCAAAGGACTTGTATGCATGCATATAAGCCTAACCAATGGACACAGACAACAGGGGGGTGAGGGCATGAGGGAGGTGTTGGGGGGAGGCAATGGGCTGATAAGGGCACATATGTAATATCTTAATAAAGAAAAAAAAATAAAGAGACTAGACTAATAACTGATGAAATATTTTGAATTGAAGCATGTACTTTCTTCATTCTTAAGTCAGTGTTGAAATTGTTTTGAAATAGTGAGCTGACACTAATAAGGTTAAAATTACACACCATAACTGATCTATGAATAAATTTCATATTGAGAATGGATAAAGGACTCTGGTAAAGATTTTGAAAGAGATTTCAGTGGCAAAGAGAAAGTATTCACTCAACAAATATTTATTGTGTGTCTCCTGTATTCAGGGCATTATTCTAGGTGCTAGGATTCAGCAGTGAACAATATCATTTCTTGATCGATTTTAGATTCTTTGTAGAATTGTGGCAGGGAATTTTCTTGAACACTCTTAGTGGCAGCTAAGTTTTGCACTAAGTCATCGAAGCTTAGTCTGACAAATAAGGTGGGGGATGAAAGTAGGCAGTACATTTTTTGGAAATGCTTTATGAATATAAAGTAAGTATATTGATTTTTAAAAAATGTTTTCTTTTTTGCCTCTTCAGTTGACTCAAAGGGCCATTTCAAAAGTTGGGTCTAGAATTGCTTGAAAAACGATGTCATTGGAAAATGTGTGGTTTCCAAAAATGCCTACCTTGAGGATTATATTATATTTTATTGTTTAATATTTATCATTATCAAAATAATTGGGCATATTATTTACTTTTCAATAAGTTAGAATATTCACTTAACAGTTGTTTCCCAAATTATCCTGGAATATTTTGCATGATATCATTTGAAATACTATTTTCCAGTTATATTGTTGAACTATTATAAAAAAGAGGGGGTTGGCTACAGGATTTTAAGAACTGCGGAGAAATGTATTGATATAAAATATAACTTGGTTTTTATTATGCTAAAATTTTGTTTGTGAATGAAACTAGTAATGACACAGTTTTCATTATAGTTTATATATTACTTACAAAATTTGATGCAACTAAAGGAAACATGTAATTTCTGTTTCTCCCATCTTGCCTATATAGTAGATCCAAATGCATATTTGGTTTTGGTGTGGGGGGGGACATGCAAGCCAATCAATCTCTTAGAAGTTGACAGTGTAAAAATAACAGATGAAAATAGAGAAGAATTTTCCATTGTAATCATTTCCCCTTATTTCTTCAGGAAAAGCTATGGGAATTGAATAACTATGCTAATTATAAATCTGTTACTCTGTATTTACATAAAATTATTTAGTAAGTCTTCAATTAACACCTGCCAAATCTGGAACACCATTTTTTAAATGACTGCATAGTCATTATGATTAGGGGAATTCTGTAAAATAAATGTTTTTCTTTTAAGGAAAATAAGATTGTTGTAATTATAGGCTTCAGTGATTAAAGTTCTAATAAAGGTGATAGGATTTAAATAAGTATGGAAAGGATATGTAATTGGAGTTGCAAAGTGCTAAATTGGTAAATGAATTAAGGTCACTAAGTCTTGGAAAATCTTAGTTTCAAATACAACTAGTAACAAGCGTTTTTTCTTTCTAATCTTTATCTAAATTCCTTTTCTAAGATTGATGTTTGTGAATAGGATTAATGTCCCTATTTCAAGCTAATTGTAAAAAGTGTGTTTTTTGTATTGCATAATTGTTTTGGGGGATAGGCTTTAACCCACAGTATGCTCAAATCTGTGAAATGAACTATTGTAATAAACTTACAATAGATTTTTTTTTCTTAGTATATATAAGAATTTTGAACGCATTTCTCCATTGTCTTCCAATTTTGGTGCTGTTTAGAATTTTAGTGCCATTCTCACTCTTGGCTTCCTTCCTTCCTTCCTTCCTTCCTTCCTTCCTTCCTTCCTTCCTTCCTTCCTTCCTTCCTTCCTTCCTTCCTTCCTTCTAAGCAAGCATTTTCTCTGGCATTTTGTAGAATCTATTTTTATTCTGCTTTTTAAAATCCTCACCAGAGGATATGCACTTTATTGATTTTAGAGAGAGAGGAAGGGAGAGAGAAACATCAATCGGTTACCTCCCATAGGTACCCCAACTGTGGATGGAACTAGCAACTTGGATATGTGCCCTGACTGGGAATCAAACTTGCAGCCTTTTGCTACATGGGTCCAGGCTCCAATCAGCTGAGCTACCTGGCCAGGGCTCTTTTTATTCTTGTACTAGAAGCCCAGTGCACGAAATTCATGCACTGATAGGGTCCCTAGCGGCTGCCAGCTGCCGACCTGGTACTCCCGCCCTTCCTCCAGCCAGCTCTGCCCCCTGGTCAAACTCCCAGACAAACTCCCAGTTGAGGGGACAATTTGCATACTATGCTTTTATTATATAGGATTATATAGGATGGGGCACTCAGCATGCCTGGAAGTTTGTCTTTTTATTGGGACAATGTTGTTATAATTATTTTGTTGATAATTTCCTTTCCTCCATTTTTTAATGTTTCCTCTTTTGTTAGTCGTGTTTGGATGTTGTACCTCCTGGTTTGGGTTTCTCTCTTTCTCTCCTATTTTATATTTCTTTGTCTTCTCTTATTTTTTTGATAGATTCATTAAACTTTATCTTCCAACCTATTAGTTGAAATCCTATTTCTGCTTTCTAATTTTAATTTCCATGAGCTCTTTCTAAGTTAATGTTCTTTTCTTGTAATTTTCTGTTATTTAGTTGATGCAATATCATCTCTGAGGATTTTAGTGGTCTGATTTGTTTTTGTCGTGATTTTTTTTTTACGCCATATTCTTTGTTTCTCTACAAGTCCCTTTTTTTTGTTTGTTTCTTTCAGCATCTGGCTTTCATAGTAAAGACTTTCCTTAAGTCTCATAATGTTTGGCTGTCTGCTCATATTTAAGAGAGAGTACCAGAAAGCTGTTTGGAAAACTTGGGTGTATAGGTAGAGCTCGTTGACTGGGATCTTCATGTTAGGGTGATCTTGCTGCACCATTACATTAGGTGACCCCAATATTGGGATTCTTTAGTCTGTCCTCTAGGGCTGACCACATTTCCAAAAGAAGTCTCAGTTCTATCTGTCTTCTAAAATTCTGGAAGTTATGTAGATGAAGAAGAGAAAAGGGCCTCAATGTTCTGTATAGAATCAGTCACCTAATCCACTGAGAACCAACTCGGACCCTAAGCTCTGTTTATATCTCCAAGGCCAGGGACACCTTGTTTTATCTTCTTGAGAGGATAAGCCACTGGTTTTCTGGGCTGGGGAAAGGACAACCATTTACCTGAGTAGAATAAGGAGGAGCCGGGAAGCCATATTGCTTCTCAAACAGACTTTTAACCTGTCTTTTTTTTTCTTTTTTTTTCTTTTCATTTTGTTTTATTGCTTAAAGTATTACAAAGAGTATTACATGTGTCTCCTTTTTTTTTTCCCCCTTGACCTTCCCCTGTCCTCCCCTACCCCCCAGTGTCTTGTGTCCATTGGTTATGCTTATATGCATGCTCAGCCTGTCTTTTTATTTCACCTTCATTTTGCTTCCAGTGCCATCTGGGACCACCATCCCAAAGTCTCCTGTCAGGGGTTGTAGTATAAATTGTCTTCCTTCTAAGCTCTCTCCTCTGTTTTTCTCAGCTTCCGTAGCAATGGAGAGACTGAGGCCTGTTACCATTCGTTCATCTGCTTTCCTGCTTTCAAAATTTAGTCACTATTCTCTTCTCTCAGATATTAGTCCTTGGAGATTTCTGCTATTTTAAAATTCTCTTTATTCTCATTTCATGGAATTTCAGGAGATAGTGAAAATAAATGATTATGTCCAGTTCACCATCTTCAATAAAAAGGACTCTGCTTCTATTTTTACTTTCAAAGGCATCACAGTTTTTCTTCGACCTTCACTATAACCCTCACTTGATTTGTTTTTAAAATATACTAGACGCTGTCTTAACTGACCTTCATGTAACTGGCATGCCAGATTAATGAATGCTCTCCATTCCCTCTGCAAAAATACATTATGGGTGCCCACTGCAAGGAGCAAAAAGCTACTCTTAAGCACATCTGTACACTGCTGCTCCCACCACTTGAGTTGTGCATGCCTGCAGGGGTCAGTTTATTCCCCTTTAAAGAAATTGAAGCTGGACATAGTAGTTGATACATTATAAGTGGGTTTTATAAGAAAAATATTATGGAACTCTAATGAGCAACATCAAAAGTTAATAAATGAGTACACACAGTTTTAATTTAAATTAAAATTTGTATTTTTCTTATGATTATCAGATTTCATTTTAATTTTTTTGATTCCCTAATTTTAACAGCTTTCTCAGTTAACTAAACAACTGCTAGCCCCAAATATACTGGGTAACAGTTTGTTTTACAATAACACAGGATGTCATTATATTCTCTGGGTCCGGTGTGTGATTCTGCCTTGCTGCATGGTGAATTTTCACATACTTAAAAATTGTTTTTGTTTAGTTCCAGATGTTGAAGTGAAAGGAGAGTGTTGTAGCTATTACCTCTTGTTACAAGGTAATGACAGTAGAAAATGCAAAGCCACACTGATTCACTCAGCCAACCAGATCAATGGCTCGTTTGCCCTCAGTTTCATTCACGGAAAGATGAAAGCAAGGACAGGAGAAACCCAACTGGGTAAGTGTTAACTTGAGTGGAAAATATTTTGACATTTGTTTGTATCTATAGGTATAATTAACTTATGTGGTTTTTGATGAACTTATTTTCCCCAAACTCCATTTCACTTTCAGTAAATTTATCTTTTATTTTAAACATAGTATTATGTATTTGAACAATTTAGAATATAGAGAATTAATCCCTTTATATTGTACCCAGTAAACTTTACTAGGTCAGCCCTTGATTCCAAATAGGACATTTTCAGTATAGTCCACTTTAAACACATACTATGTTTCTATAATTTCTCATTTTCATTTACTTTCTCTCAAGCATTTTATTCTGTTTTATTGCTCACCTTTTCTCTTCAACCTGTATGCTTTGGTGTTGCTACTGTGTGACAAACGACCCCAAGATTAGCTTAAAAATGACTATTTATTACTATGTCTCATAGTCCTGCTGACTGGGCTCAGCCCAGCTGGAGTTTCTGTGTTAAAGTCCCACATCTGATTGCAGATACACAGCTGGAACTCCAGTCATGTGCAGACTAGAGCAATTGTTCTAGAAAGCCTCAAGGCTTTCTGTGACCTAGCCTAGAGGTCATTCACTATCAATTTACCATACTTTATTGTTTTCATAGGGCTAGCCAGGATTCACCGTGGAAGGGCTACACAGTGGGTGAATCGCAGGACATGTGGGTGATTGGGGGCCATCTTTAGATACCTAACACTACTCCATTTGTGTTTTGTGTAGGAGTTTATTTTTTAATTGTCATTTTTTAAAAATTTTAATTACATGAATTGGAGTAACATTGGTTAATAACTGTAATTTTCAGGTGTATAACTTTATAATACAGTATCTGTCTACTCACCACTCAAAGTCTAGTGTCCTTCCATCACCATATATTTGACCCTCTTTACTCCCTTCATCCTCTCCGTACTCCCTTCTGTGTAGGAGTTTCAGTAGCTGAGCCCATGGAAGAAAATGTGATGAGGGAATTCTACTCTACTACCTAAATTCCCTCAGCTTAAGAAGCAGGTCAAAGTTTAAAATGCACGATAATTTAATATGTTTGTTTTTTGCAGCTTAATTATTTAATTGGAAATATGAAGATCAAGAGAGATGAATAATTGGCTTTTACTTTTTAAATTATATATTAGCGCATTAGCTGGGAACTGAATATTAATTGTTGTCATAGAATATCTTTAATACTGACTTTTTTTGTGTGTCTCAGGTATTCCTTTTGACTTCTTGTCGCTTCCACATTTTTCTGGAGAGCAGCTTATAGAAAGAGAGAAGCAGTTAGCCAGAGTTCAAGCTCTGGCTTTGAAAGAATGCCTGAGTAAGTAACAATTTGTACATTTTATTCTACTGTAAGAACCTGTTCGGATGTTATTTCCACACTTTTTCTTATATACATTGTCTTTTAGGTAAGACACTCATTTGTAGAACTATTCTTGTTCTTGTAGAGGTGATGTAAGAGTAGAAAAGGACCGCAACTTTTTTCCCACCAGATTAAAAATATTCTTATTTATTTGTACATCACAGTTAACATTTATAGAAATATTTCTTCAGGAAAATTCTGTATTTCAGCATTTTTAAATGTATGCTAGGAGACACCTAAATTGTATTCTGGTTAACACAGAGCTCTTTCTAAAATGTCTTTTTACATATTTTTAGCTGTCATAAGAGAATAGAGACTGCAAAGAGAAGAAAATGCATGTTTGGAGAAATTAAGATGTTCACCTGAGCATTGATTCCTAGACTTAATCATGACTACCAATAATAATTAAGCACATGTCACATATGGGTGAAGTTGGCATTATGGATTTTTCCTTATTCAAGAAATTAACACCTTTTCAGGGGTCATAGTTTAAGTTTTTTTTCATATACTAAATGTTAACTTGGTTATCATTCATAACATTTTTTTATAAGTAGACATTCAGTAGTACCTAATATGAACTTATTTTAAGCTACTGTAATTAATTGATAGAATTTCTAAGAAATTAAATCAAATTGTGAGGCCTCACTAGTTACCTATAGTAAACATGATATTAGAATTCAGTAGATACATTATAAAGTATCATTATAATGGTAAAAACTACCATTTTTGAAAGCACTTTAAAAATATCTTGAATTAAATAGCCTGTTTTATTCAATGGAAAATAATTTTAGAGTATTTGGTCTCAGTTGTTCATGTAAGAATTACCTTCTTTTTCAGTTGTACCAAGCCAGGATAATTGTGTAGTCTTGAACTCCTCCAACCATTGATTTTTGTTTCCCCACTATGAAAATATTACCTCAAGGAAAATATAATTAAAAAGGCAAATCAGTTTCAATAAAAAGTAGTACATGTTAAATGCAAAAAATAAAGCAACAAATAGAAATATTAGTATTTTTGTGAATGGAAAACCTTTATTTCAAACATCAACCAGCAGTATTATTCACTTCTTGACTTTGTTCTGTTCCTGCTAACCTCTTTGTAGGCCCTGATTCCTTGCCATAATAAGCCTCCTGCAGCCTTTTAAACTCAGTTCCTTCAACATCTCCCCTTCCTTTCATCTTCACCTCTCTCCCTGACCCTTCCCACCAGAAACACTGTCCGAGTGGAAGGACAGGCCCCTCTTTGAAGCTGGTGCATCTCTCCATTGAGTAAGAAGAGTGAACCCCAGTAGGACTAGCCCTCTGACATAGTCGGGAAGGGGAATATAACAGCTGAAACCTCATAGCTGCCTGCAGGGGTGACTGGAAGCTCTGGGGGTATGGGTGTGGGGGGAGGGGGAAGACCATGAGTGATAAACAAATGCTGAAAATGTAGAAGTACCAGCAGCTGAGCTGTAACCCAGGTAGCAGCCAAAAGGATGCCTCAGCTCCAGGCAAAGGGCAAAGGGCAAAGGCAGGTAGGGGCCTGAAGCTGAAGGAAGCCTTGGAGCTGGTAGCTGCTGGAGACACCAGTTCTGGGCATAGCCATGAAGTGGCCAACTTGCAATCTGAAGCATTAAATCTTGATTAAGATTAATGACTCAGTTAATCCCTTTATGATAGAAATGCTTGCTGAGCCAATCTCTTCTCTGTTTAGAGAGTTAATGTTGGATTAACAATTTGGGGACAAAAATGCATCTGTTCAGAATTCCTGTGTCTCAAAAGACAGAGGACAATGGCTGCAAGACAAAGTTTCCAATGTAAGAACATCTGAGTGTGTATATCAGTGATTTCAAAGAAGTGAATGTAAAATTAATCAATTTATGCATGATGAAAAATCAGTAATGTAATAGGCACAGTTTTCTTTGGAAAGAAAAACAATGATTCAGAAGCAGTACAAAGATTGTGGTCTTTGATGAAAAACAAAAACTTGTTCCAAAAGGATTTTGAAAATAATTAAGACATGGAGTAAATTTATACTTATCCCCCATGCCCCCCACCCCCTTTCCTCTGCCTAGTACAGAACCAAAAAGAGCAACCAGGAAAGTGTGCATGAAAATGGGCTCATGCTCTAGCGGGCTTGGCTCAGTGGATAGAGCGTCAGCCTGTGTACTGAAGGGTCCCAGGTTCGATTCCGGCCAAGGGCACATGGCTGGGTTTCAGGCTCGATCCCCAGTAAGGGGCATGCAGGAGGCAGCCAATCAATGATTCTCTCTCATCATTGATGTTTCTATCTGTCTCTCTCCTTCTCCCTTCCTCTCTGAAATCAATAAAGAAATATATTTTAAAAAAAGAAAATGGGCTCACATTATTGAGGCTCTTTATTTAAAAAAAAAAAAGAAATAAAATTCTTGGTTAGGGTTTAATTTTTTAGAATGTTTTATTTTAATTCATTTCACTTATTTCTAAAAGTTATATCTAATACTATTTTTTAGAATGATATTTAAAATGTGTAATTTTATAATTTATACTAGTGCCCCCGTGCATGGATTTGTGTACATTGAAAGGAAATTAATTAGAAGTTGGCCACAGAGGTGGGACTGGGTGAGAAGGGCCAGACACTCCCTGGAGCCAACCTCCCCTGGTCCCTCCCTGGCTGGCAGCACCTGGGATAGCACCAGGCTGCTTGAAAGTTGTCTGCAGAGTGAGTGGGGTCCTTCTGGCAGGTGGGGTTCCTTGGCCTGGCCTGGGAGGATCAGGCCGAAACCAGCTCTCCTACATCGCCTGAGGGGTCCCAGATTGCAAGAGGGCAGTTCTCAGGTGACGCACCCTGGAATTCCTCTCTGGTTCTGGGTGCATTCCCGAGAACCGCAGCTGCCAAGTCACCGCAGCTCAGCAGCTTCTGCGTAGAGCATCTCCCCCTTGGTGGTCAGTGTGTGTCATAGCTACTGGTTGGAACTTCTGGCCCCTGGTGGTCATTGCGCATCATAGCTACTGGACGGACAGTTGGATGGTCGCTTAGAATTTTAATATATAGACTTTACCTGATTTTTTTTGTAATTTGTAACTTTTTGTATTTGGAAATATGAAATACCTTGTTTCACTGATTTTTAAAGAATACTGAACAATTTTTAAATAAAAGGCTGTTCAGTATGATTCAAAACACACCCAAACAGCAGTACTGTCATTTTGTTCCAATATTGTGGTCCCTACTCTGAGCTTTTCAGTCTTTTTTAGCATTTATAGAACCCAGTGCAAACCTGATTGATACCCATCAGTTGATCCTTTAGATATTCTGCTCTGGATTTTTCTTTAATAAATTCTTAGTTATTACCAGTTTTTTTAGGAATGGTATTCTTTTGCTAATTTAGTTTTCAACTTTAATCCATTATATTTCTTCTAAGTTTTTATCTACCATTTGTATACAGAATCATTTGTGTAGAGATTATTTTCACCTTAGTAAATTTTCCTGTTCATACCCCTGTTAATCTCTATATACTTTCTCTCTCTATTGCTCAGTCATCCAGATCAATCAGAAGTCTTACCCTGCTTTCCAGTTTGCCATATTTATATATATTTAACAGTTTTAATAAGTATGGGCCAGGCTCATGATTTAAGTATGTTTTTAGAGTTAATACAAGTGTAAGGCTAGTTTCCAAAGCATATTACTTATTGTACACCTTTCAGATGAAAGGCAATCATTGATAACTTTTGTTTTTGGAAGGCTCCCAGCAGCTTTTTATATTCTCACTAAGATGTAATAAAAGCTGCATATATTGCCACTATTACTTTACCATTGCTAGTGTTCCTGTCTGCAGAAACCATGTGTTACTTATCTTGGATGAGAACTGGAATGACCCTCCCAATATCCACATTGGTGAGGTGGGATTTTACAGAGGCATTTCTCATAAAGCTGATGGTCTAAAGTAGAACCCCAAGTCTGGCCACTACCTGCTCAGCCTGTTCCCTTGTGTTTTTATGTACCAACCTCACCTAGAGTGATGAATGCGCTTTCATCCTCTGTGCCTAAGGGCCCAGCACAGTGCTTTGCAGGTAGTATATAATAAATGTTTGTTGAATTGAATTCTGTAGGAATTTATACTTTACTGTTTATTATAGGAGAAAATGTTATTAGTCTAGAAGTGTTTTAAAAATGAAATATTTTCATAAAAGCAATACATGGGTATAGTTTAAAAAATGCAAATGGAACTGGACAACTTAATATGGAAAACAGCAGTGCCCACCCCTCCCTATCTTTCAGTCTCTGCCCACAGGCAGCTCCCTTCAGCTCCCTATCTTTCAGTCTCTGCCCACAGGCAGCTCCCTTCAGCTCTTCAGCTAGTTTTTCTGGCATTTCCTTCAGTTTTATAAATAATATGTGTAGGCAGCTATTTCTGGATTTACCAATTTCAGTCATCATCTTAACATCTGAGATACAGACTTTAGTGTTCTCACATCAGCTTCACTTTCTCTTCACACCCTTTACAGAGAAGTCATGAATTTTGGTTAAATCAGTGGTTAGTTCTAATATTACTATGACTACGTATAGAAGTTTACTGCTGAGTCATGTCATATATGATGATGAGCTACTCTTCTTTCTTGCATAACCTTTGTTTTGCTTTTGTTATCACTTTCTTTTTAATCTGTCTATTCTTCTGTATAGACCAAATACTGTTATGTTTCCCAGAGGCTCCAATTTTCTGCCACACACTCATCATTAAATTCATATGTTCAACACAGCAGTTCCATTTTATTTCTCCTAATTTTTTTTTCTGGAGTATTTTATATTTTGCTTTATTGTAGACAAATTGCTTCATGACCTCCTCTGCTTTGCTGTCTCCACCATAATCTCATCTTCCGAGATGTATTGAAAACTTTGATCCTTTATTGTTTCTTCTTATGTTGTCTTTTCTTATTCCTTTACTCTGATTTTAATTTTGGGAATGAGAAGAAATAAGTAGCAGTGGCCAAGTTTATTAACTTATTTCAATAAAGTCTTACAGGTTTTATTTTTGCAAAATAACAGCATAAGACTCTGCAAGGTATTTTTGAAAACTTTTGTAAACTTGCTTTACCATTTCTCACCGTTCAGTGTTAACAAATTATTCTTTTTCTGTCTCTCTCACGTAATTGGGAATTCCACCATTATCTACAAATGGGATTAAAATGAAAGCAAGCTTACACAGGAATGTTGTTTGCTGGATAAATTCACTTATTTCAGTTTTGAAAATATTTCTCACAAAATGAGTAGTAGATGGGCTTTAGAGAGGATTTAAAGTAATGGTGATATAGTTAGTCCTGTTGATCTGTTGTCTTACAGAGAGGAGAAAGTTGGCAGAGCAGCCCGAAGTGGTTTCTGTTGATGAACTCAAAAGTCTGTTAACACTCACAAGGGAACACTTTTTAGATCATTTTGAAACTATTAATCCTAAAACAATTCTAAGAAAAACAGACAAAATTATTACCTCCAACCTGTTAAATGGTAAGTTTTTTGTTACTTTAAATATTAGTTGTTTTTTGTATGGCATTTATGACAGTTACTATTTATTATTAAAACTAATAAAATACATTGATCAAATTTAAATACATCTTATAAACTTGAATAATTGACGTATATTTGTATATACAAGCACAACAGGTTCTCAAGTAACATCATTTCATTCAACATTGTTTAATTAGAACGTTGATGAGATGCCATAGAAACCTAACTCTGGTTTATATCAATTAGCCTATGGTAAAGTTGGTTTCTTAATATCATTTCACTTAAAGTTGCAGCACTTACCGATGGCGTTAAGTGAAGACTTACTGGATATATGTGTGTGTGTGTATGTGTGTAAATAGTGAGCTGTATTTCTTATCACTTAAACATTTTCTGATTACTTCCGTCAGAGAGCATGGTCAGTATAGTTGTTTCTGAGCAGAGGGGAGAGGCTTTTGAGGTGATCCTACGACTCTCACTAAGCTGCTAGAATGGGTGGGTTTCTATTACACTGTGTTTTCATAGGTGAAAAAAATAGAGCCTACATGGAAATTTAACGTGGCTAAAACCACATAAGATGCTCCACATTTGGCACTCATTGTAGCAGGAACAGTCGCCAAACTTTACTGAGGGAGCAGGAAATCATTTAAAGTAACTTGCATTTCTTTCTCTTTTCCTGGTTTCTATTGTTGTGGTGAATTTGAGTAGAGTGAAGCTTTTCAAGACGTAACAAGAAAACATTTGAAGATTGCCTAGCATTTTAAATGTACAGGATAACTTTTATTTTTATTCTGTGAGAATCATTTTTATTCCATAGATCAATAAGAATATGACTGAAGAATCAAGTTAACAGTAATGTGTATTGAGTACCTTTTATCTGTTTGACACCATGAAGGGACAGAAAGAAGTAAAAATTTGAGTCTTTCTAAGGGCTTCTGATCTACTTGGAAAGTAAAATATAAATTTAGCATTTAGAGTATGTTTAAGAGGCCATGCTCTGGAGCTAGACTGCCAAGGTTCAAGTCTTAGTTTTGTTTCTTCCTTGCTGAATGTCTGGGCAAGTTGTTTAACCTCTCCATGCCTCTTTCCTCATGGGGATAAGAATATTACTCACTAGATTTATTGTGAAGAATGAGTTGATACATATAAAACACTTAGAACATAGTAAGTGCCCCCAAATTGTTGAGCTGTTGTTTGTATTGTCATTGTCATTTCATCATTTTTACATATCAGTCTCAAAGTTAAATAGCAGTTTGGAATAATCTGAAAGATGTTGGAGACAGTGTGGGGTTACTTGTAACTGGGAGATGTGTTCAATACGTGAGAGAGCATAGCTTCTTGATTACAGCATGGGCTCTGGAGCAAGAGTAAGAAGTTTGAACCCCAGCTCTGCAGCTTGCTTGCTATGTGACCTTGGGCAATTTTCCTAACCACTCTGAGCCTCAATTCTTTATCTTTAAATCAGGGATAACAGGTTGTTATGAGGTTTGCATTCTTTATAAATGGCTTAGGAAGTTGTCTTGTATGAGGTAAATGCTGTATATTTGTTAGTTAGGTAAATACATATGCATTTTGAAGAGAGAAATGTAACTAGGACAGTTACAGAACTCTTCGTTAGGAGCTGAGAGACTTGATGTAGGTCTTGAGAGATGCACTTTTATTATGAGGAGATGAGAATAAAGAAAGCTTAATACTGGTTTGTTTGTTCGTTTCCAAGAAACTTTATATGGTATTTTGCACATTTCAGGCTATCAGAGAGCCTCACTGAATGTCTGAAGTAAAAATTGAATCCAACATGCCTTTATGCACACTCAAGCACAACCCCCCCCCCCCCACACACACACACGGATGTATGAGTGTATCTACGTGTATACATTTTAATGTAGTTAAATTCAGTGTGTTAATGCTTTTCAGTGCTTATGTGTATTTCTTTCTCTTTAGACACCTGTCCAGTGGATTCTATTTCTTCAGGTCTAGTGGAAACCAATCCTCTGGAATGGCCAGAAAGGCATGCTCTTCAAAATTTAGAAACATTTGAAAAAGCTAAACAAAAAATGAGGTAATATTTAAACAGCTTAGTATTTTATTGTTCATTGTTGTTTTTTGTTAATACTCACCCCATTATATTTTTCCCATTGCTTTTCAGAGAGAGTGGAAAGGAGGGAGGGCGGGGGAAAGAGAGAGAAACATCGATGTGAGAGAGACACATTGATTGGTTTCCTTTTGCATGCATCCTGACCAGGGCCTAGGATTGAACCTGCAACCCAGGTGTGTTCTCTTGACTGGGAATCAAACCCAAGACCCTGCGGGTTGTGGGCCTATGCTCTAACTCAGCCGTGGGCAAACTACGGCCCGCGGGCCGGATGCGGCCCGTTTGAAATGAATAAAACTAAAAAAAAAAAAGACCGTACCCTTTTATGTAATGATGTTTACTTTGAATTTATATTAGTTCACACAAACACTCCATGCTTTTCTTCCGGCCCTCCGGTCCAGTTTAAGAACCCATTGTGGCCCTCGAGTCAAAAAGTTTGGCCACCCCTGCTCTAACTGCTGAGCACACCAGCCAGGGCAACAGCTCAATATTTTTAAGTGAACTTTCTTACGTCTCACACTGTGTTTATGAGATACTAGTTTTTTGTTGTTGTTGTTGTTGTTTTTATCCTCACCTGAGGATATATTTTTATTGATTTGAGAGAGGGAGGGAGGATAGGAGGGCGGGCCCTGTTATCGGAGTCATCATTGCGTGTGTCTGTGCCTGACATGCCCTCAGGCTGCCATGCTGGGTGCTGGCATGCAGTGGGTCAGGTGGGCGAGGGGCTCCTGCTGCAGGAAGCAGAGGAATGGCAGAGCGATCTAGGCCTTTGCAGGGAAGAGTGCTTTCTGTTTTTCCTCTGGGCTCCCAGGTGAGAGAGGAAGGTGCTGGGGCCCAGGTGAGCCCCTCACTGCATTTGGTAGCGAGTAGAATGTTTCCCCCCAGTTTCTAACTCTAAGCATGGATACCTCCAGCTTTAACCAGGATTTTGATTTTCCCCATATCTCCTTTGAAAGAATTTCCCCTCTTTAATTAGAGGAGAATTTTGCCTATGATTAATAAAGCTTTTCTTTCATGTTTTATTTTTTTCTGAAATAAAAATCAATTGTTAATATTCTTGAACACCGCAAGCATTAAGTAGTAACAGAAGTAGCCATGCAGAGCAGTCTTTGTAAAGCAGTACAGCTCGGTCTACCTGGCCAAGTTGATCTCCAACCCTGAGCATTCTGCCAAATCATGGGCAATGGCTGATATCTGACCATTTTTTTTTAACCTACAGAAATGGCAAAGTCAAATGGTTTCACTTAGTATTATTATAATTTGATCTCAACTCGACTCCTTCCTAGACTAATTAGATGCTTCTTTAGATCTCACCTTGCATTCTGAGTCACATTCAGGCCAATTTGCAGGCCCCCCCCCACCCCCACCCCTAACAAGCCCTGTAATTTTGTGCAGTCCTGCCTCTGAGCACTTCAGCTTAAGAGCCATTCTTGTGACAGTCTCAGCCAAAGTGGTTTCTCCAGAACTCTCATCTCCACCAGAGGCCTTCGTCTTCTTCCTTTTATGAGAAAAGAAGGAAGAAAGGAAGACAGTTGTTTGACCATTCCTGTGTGTGGAATTTTCCACAGCCGAATCTCTCTGCCGTGTGTTCATCGGGAATATTCTTTGGTTCTGATTTTTTTATTCCATTGGTGTTTGTCTTTTATGTGTAGTTTTTCTCCTGTGTCTGGTGGTTTGCATTTGTTCACAGCGAAGAATTTAGTACTTGGCTGCTCTGTATAGGTAGTTGGGTTGTACTTCCCCTATATTTGTGTAGTCTTGTTCCCAACCTCCTGTCACCTGGTTTAATATTTGGGAGACGGGAGATGCAGGTTGGAGATTGCCTGACAAGCTTCACTTGGTCTTTATACTGAGGGGGATTTATTCTGGGAATGTCACTGCTGACACTGGGGCAGGCACCTAGTTGTGGGTCTTCAGAGAGCAGTTTCTTTATCTTTAATTTGGAGGTAAAAAGTATAGGGGCGAGGTATGGTGTGGGAGGGTGGTACTTAAACAACTCTTCTAGTAGGATTCTTAGAATATGTCATCTGATTTTTGCCCACTGCCACACTGTGAACCCACATTTAGAATTGCTGTGGCTTTGTAGGACAGGACGAAGAAGATAGATTCTACTTGTTTTCTAGTTTTATCTCTAGTTCTCCTTGAGGCTCTTGTTCTAGTTTCTAAATTTTTGAAATTCATTGAACTCTTTGGTCCAACATTTTTTTTTTCTTTTTTTTTAACCCTATTATGACTTTTAGTGTCCAGTACTTCAACATCTTGATTTCACTTTGTGGAGTGGAGAGATTAATGTATATGTTTTTTTTTTTTTTTAATATATTTTTTATTGATTAAGATATTACATATGTGTCCTTGTCCCCACGTTACCCTCTACCCCCCCACCCCCCCCCCGCTCATGCCCTCACCCCCCCGTTGTCCATGTCCATTGATTAGGCCTATATGCTTGCATATAAGTCCTTTGGTTGATCTTTCCCCCTTACCCCCACCCTCCCCTACCTTCCCTCCAAGTCCCGACAGTCCAATCAATGCCTCTCCGTCTCTGGATCAGTCCTTGTTCATCAGCTTATGTTGTTCATTATATTCCACAAATGAGTGAGATCATGTGGTATTTATCCGCTCTCCAGTTCCATCCATGCTGTGGCAAATGGTAAGAGTTCCTTTTTCTTCTTCCTCTTCTTAAAGAATACCTTTCAGCATTTCATATAATGCTGGTTTGGTGGTGATGAACTCCTTTAGCTTTTTCTTATCCGTGAAGCTCTTTATCTGACCTTCTATTCTGAATGATAGCTTTGCTGGATAAAGTAATCTTGGTTGCAGGTTCTTGCTATTCATTACTTTGAATATTTCTTGCCAGTCTCTTCTGGCCTGCATGGTTTCTGTTGAGAAATCAGCTGACAGTCATATGGGTACTCCCTTGTAGGTAACTGACTGTCTTTCTCTTGCTGCTTTTAAGATTCTCTCTTTATCTTTTTTCTTGGCATTTTAATTATGATGTGTCTTGGTGTGGTCCTCCTTGGATTCCTTTTGTTTGGGGTTCTCTGCGCTTCCTGGACTTGTAAGTCCATTTCTTTCACCAGGTAGGGGAAGTTTTCTGTCATTATTTCTTCAAAAAGGTTTTCAATATCTTGCCCTCTCTCTCCTTCTGGTACCCCTATAATTCTGATGTTGGTACGCTTGAAGTTGTCCCAGAGGTTCCTTACACTATCTTCATATTTTTGGAATCTCTTTTCTTTTTTCTTTTTCGGTTGGGTATTTTTTGTTTCTTTGTATTTCAAATCTTTGACTTGATTCTTGGGATCCTCTTGTCTGCTGCTGGATCTCTGTAAATTATTCTTTATTTCAGTCAGTGTATGCTTAATTTCTAGTTGGTCCTTTTTCATGTCCTCCATGGTCTCACTATACTTATTGAGGGATTCATTAAATTTATCGGCGGTTTCCATAAAATTCTTGAAAAACCTTATAAACGTGGCCTTGAACTCTATATCCAATCGTTTGCTTTCCTCCATTTCTGCCATTTGTGACCTGTTTCTTTGTCTCCGCATTTTGGCAGCTTCCCTGTGTTGATAGAGTGGCCCTGTGCGCCAGGTGTCCTGTAGGGCCCAGTAGCTCAGCCTCCCCAGTTACCTGGGGTGGACACTCTTGGTGCACTCTTGGTGCCTTGGTTGTTGTAGAATCACTGGGAGGAATTGACCTCCAGGCCAATTGGCTGTGAGAATCAGCTGTGTCTAAAGTGGGAGAACTTCTGTGCTGAAGACACCCTTCTGGGGCAAGACTTGCTTCAGTGGGGCTTTGGTGCTCACTGAGTCTGCTCCCTGAGTGTGTCCCTTATGGATCTGAGGAGTTGCAATCTGGGTGGTCCCCCTCTGACCACTGGGTACAGTGGCTCCTGGATCTAAGGAGGTGCTAATTCAGCCTCTGCCTGAGGCCACACAGCAGGAGCCATGAAGAGGCTCAGCTGTGAAGCAATGCAAGCCGCTGCGGGGCCTTGGGCCTTCTCTTGGAAGTTCCGGGTCTGCCTGGTTCGGCTGCAGTTAGGTACATTCACATGCAAAAGCCTCTGCCGCAGCCTGGGTGGGGCGGGGTCTCAGGGAGTCAAAGGGCGGAGAAAGCAGCTATGGCCGATTCTCCGCCCGGAGTCGCGCGTCTCAGTGTCCCGGTAACGGCTGCAAGCACCTCTGAGGGAAAGCCGCCCTCAAGTTCGCCTGCTGCCGGACAGACCAGCCTCTCCCCGTATGAGTCCTGGGTCCCCAGAGACTTCCCGGAACCGGAGTTCAGAGCAGTCAGGAGCTTGTGATTCAAAAAGACAGCCGCGTCCTCAGGCGCCACCCCCTTTCCTCGCGCGCGAGCTGCCGTACCTCTGCACTTCACCTCCGCAGCGCCTCTGGCTCTCAGCGTGCTTTTCTTTCCTTCTAGTTGTAGAATTTACACTCAGCCAGCCTTCCTGTTGTTCTGGATGATATTTGCTCAGTCCTTTGCGGTAATTTTCAATTGTTGTGTGAGGCGACAATTTTCCGGTGTTTACCTATGCCGCCATCTTAGTTTTTTCCTAATGTATATGTTTAATCCACCATCTTGGACTAGGAGCTTATTTGTCATTCAAGGTCTAGATCAAATATCACCTTTCTTCTTAAGCCTTTTTTTTTTTTTTTTTGATGCTGCAACTCATTGTTATCTTTCTTTTTTAAGCATCTCAGGACTGTGTTATTCGTGAGACTTATTTTATTGTACCTTTTCTACCTCATTATACATCTATATGTTCATCTCCTTTCACTCCTCACCTCCTTTCTCCTGCCTCAAGTCAATCTATGCACTAAATCACGAGCCGTGATTATGAGTCTATAAATTATCATCAGTGAACTCTTTTTACTACCTCACAATGAGATCTACAAAGTAAAATACTCAATAAATACTTGTGAGTACTTCAAAATATGGGAGATACCATTAAATTCTTGGTTGTGGACAAAAATTATGTTGCATATTTCCAGAATTTGTTTTGTGTTAAAATAGGTTAAACTGGAGAACCAATATGTAGTGATATTCAGAAGTCGTAAGAACTTGGTTTTAGACAAACTCAGTCACCTGTTTGTGAATTTGTGGCTTCATCTTTTTTTTTTTTAAATACATATTTTTATTGATTTCAGAGAGAAAGGGAGAGGAAGAGAGAGATAGAAACATGAATGATGAGGAAGAGAGAGATAGAAACATCATTGATCGGCTGCTTCCTGCAAGCCCCCTACTGGGAATCGAGCCCACAACCCAGGCATGTGCCCTTGGCCAGAATCAAACCTGGGACCCTTCAGTCCACAGGCCTATGCTCTATCCACTGAGCCAAACTGACTAGGGCCTGTGGCTTCATCTTTAAGATGGGGATGACAACATGAGTTCTCCTTCAAAGTTGTGAAAATTTAATGAGAATATGTATGAAAAAATACTTTGCAAGCTTGAAAACACTGAACAAGATAAAGTGCTGTCACTGTTTTGGTGTTTGTTTCTTTGTGTTTTTTTTTTTTTTAATCCAAGACATATTTGGTAACGTAATTTATCACAAACGGGCTTTTAAATTGCTTTGATATCCTTGTGTCCAGGACTCTATATAAATGCAAATTATACATTTCCCCATTCCATCCAGCCTGTAAAATGATTGAGAGTAATTTTCATTAAGAACCCTTTGTGAGTTACTATTAGAGAATAGCTATATAGAAATTAAATTAAGCTCATAATGCAGTTCTTGCCCTCCTGGAATATAAAGTTCATAGAACATATTTGAGAATTCTCTTGTCTGTTTTTATTAGATTTATATTTTCAATTTAAAAATAAAGGGAATGGGCAGGGGAAAGGGGCACCGTCGGTACATTATGGGTCGTTAATGTATAGAAATGTCAGTCCTAACCCATAATGTCATCATTTTATCATAATTATCAGTAAAAATGCTTGATTTGAGTAGTAAAATAACCAGGAAAGAGTTGAATTGATATGAAGTCAGGAAATAGTTTTCTGTGCCAGTAAAGGTTTTATTTATGCTTTGGTGACAGGCCATAGCATAATCTATGACTCAGTACTTGCTATAACCTTTAAAATGCTCTGAAACTGAAGTGTTTTTCTCTTTCCAGTTTCTAAAACTTTTTAAGAGCTTTTCGGGTTTATAGAGTGATGGAGTAGAAATCGTACCCAATTCAGAGTCAGTCTGCTTCTGACTGTCATTTCAAATAGCTGTGTCACCCTGGCTCTGTAATGCAAACTATGTGCGTTAGTGTCTTCATCTGAAAAATAGGAATATGATTTTTTTTTTTAGGTTTGGTTTGCTGATTTTCACTTTACAAAGTACTTATTTTCAGGTGCTAACTTGATTTTGAATTAAGACCTATCCTGTCTTTTTCAAGGAAATTTGTGAGGATTAATCCTACCAGACCTGAGGCCCTGAACCTAACTGTCCCCTATACCTGGGCTCCTGAGCATTAAAGAGAAAAAACCAGCATGATATAGAAAAATGTTAGTTACATGCAAACAAGTGGTTAGAATAAGATGGAACTTGGAGACATTGTAGAAAATAGGTCTACCTTTCATCTACCTTTCATCTAGCGCCAATATTCCACCTTTGTGTGGAAATTACCAAAAAATCGGTACAGCAGTCTGGTAGGGTTAAGACTATTGTATGTAAAATAGTTTGAAGAATATACAGTCCTGCATATATGTCAGGTATAATAATGATTCAGTGCTTAGTCATAGTGGCATAATCGTGGCCCAAAGGGACCTGGGAGAGATTTCTGAGTACTGCCTAATTTCATGGTTGTGCTTCAAGTAATCTTTTAAGTTCTTAGAAAATTGGAACATTCTGTCTCTACCTTTAAAATTTACAATATTGTTGAGTTTCAGAATATACAAGAGATTTTTGATATAAATTTTATGAATTTGATAACTTCATGCTACTAAATAATCATGCCATCATCTATATATTAGTATATAGAAGCCTAAGCGACCTAACAACTGGTCGCTATGATGCACACTGACCACCAGGGGCCAGATGCTTAACGCAGGAGCTGTCCCTTGGAGGTCAGTGCGCTCTCAAAGCCAACCTCCCTTGGCCCCTCCCCCGAGTCGGCCAACCTCCTGTGGCCCCTCACCCCTGCTGGCCAACCTCCCATGGCACCCATCGGCCCTGATTGCCAGCCAGGCTGATGAACTCCACCTGTGCACAAAGTTGTGCACTGGGCCTCTAGTTTATCCTATATAATAAAAGGATAATATGCAAATTGACCCTAACATGAGAACGACTGGGAATGACTGGTCACTATGACACACACTGATCACCAGGGGGCAGATGCTCAATGCACTGCCACAGGGGGGGCTCTGCTCAGCCACAAGCCAGGCTGATGGCTGCCAGCACAGCGGTGGTGGCGGGAGCCTCTCCCGCCTCAGCAGCACTAAGGATGTCCGACTGCAGCTTAGGCCTTGCTCCTCACTGGCAAGTGGACATCCCCCGAGGGCTTCTGGGCTGCCAGAGGGATGTCTGACTGCCAACTTAGGTCCGATCCCCCGGGGAGTGGGCCTAAGCCAGCAGGTGGACATCCCCCGAGGGGTCCCAGACTGCAAGAGGGCACAGGCCAGGCTGGGGGCCCCCTCCCCCCCCCCCCAGTCCACAAATTTTTGTGCACCAGGCCTCTAGTAAGAATATATTTAGTTTAGTAACCTTTATTGATATGGTAACTGTGATCTAGAGGTTTTTAAAAATATACTTTGATATTAAATGATTTGCAAAGATTTTACTTTATTTTCTTCCTAAATGTGTAATTCTTCAATTTTCTTTGTGTATTTTTCTGGTTTCTGCTCATGTCATCTTTTCCTAATTATGAGGAATTCTAATCCACTTTTAATAAATCTACATAACATTATTTTCCTAGAGCTGGTTCATTTCCTCATTCATCTGAACAGTTGCTGGGCCACAAGGAGTGTGCACGGGATTCGACCACATTATTGGATGCTAAAGAATTGCTGAAATTCTTTACCTCAGAAGGATTACCAGTTGGAGATCTTCAGCCTTTACACATTCAAAGGGGGTAAGTTATAAACTTATAATTTCCAATTAATTTTTTAAAAGTCATTGAAAAAACACATGGCATCTCATTTCCCGTTTACTGGTGTCCTGTGCCACTTAGGCAGAATTCTCAATTTGATCTCAGTGTTTATCAGTTGGCCATAATCCTCACATTTTACCAAATGTCCCAGTGTTTTGTGGTATTGAATGTAAGGGAAACAAAGAATAAAAGCAACCTCAGCATATTCCCTATGAAAATTAGTAGGGAATATGCTGAGGTTCTTTGTATACGAAGGATGGTTCTTTTTAAGAAAAAATTATAATTTGACTTGCAAATACATATTTTTAATTCTCATTTCTGTATTACTGTCTAGGTTTTATTTTGCTGCTGTGTACTTGTCATGACATTGTCAGTCATTCCTAATAGTAGCAAAAAACACATCTTTCAACTGAAGAAATAGGAAAATGGAATAAAAATTCTTTTGAAACTATAACATTACTAAGTAAGAATTCAGTGTCTCCATGAATAATTTATAACTAATTTGACTTCCAAGATAACTTCTACTAAGTTACTAGTTAATAAAAACTAGGTGTTGCTGTTGTTGACTAACTGCAGCTAAAATCATGACATCAAATACTTGTGAGATTTGAATAATTTGTTCACAAACCCAATTTCTTTTTGTTAATCCATTATTTTGAAAACCCTTCCAAAGGACACTAAAAATTATAGATCATTTCAGTCACTTTAACAAAGGTTATTTTGACAAATACTGATTTTAAAGGTAAATTTTGGAAAGGCTCTATTTGAAAGTAGTTATATTTCAGAAATAATGATAGAACTTTTGCCTTCATGTGCATGTTCACTACAGAGAGAGGGAGCGACTTTGAAAACTTGAGCATTGACTCTGGGTCTTAATGACTTAATGATTTTAATGACAAAAATTGTGTAATTTTAGAGTAATTTTCTTTTCCTCCTACCTTTGAGAGATTGATACCCGTTTTTGTGGGGATCAAGAAAGTCAAAAAGTATATAACATTTTCTTCTATTTAGTTTTAGATTAGTATTTTATTAAATCATGAAGCATGAACTGGCAGAGTTAGGTGGGTCTGCCCAAACTGAATTATGGAGGTCTTTACTCTTGTGGCCACAGGTCTTTCTGAATTCAGTGTAGTAGTGGAGATATATTTAATTATTTCTGTAGTTCACAAGTAATTTCTTTAGGGAAGTTTGATATAGTTCCTTGATGTTAGTAAAGAACTGCATCATTATCAAATATGTTTTCTATTAAGGGCAAGTTTTCATGGCAGTGAATCAAGAACTTGTAGACTCTTCTTAAATGCTTACCTATCCAAGGAGCCATTCAAAATGCTATAGTAAATTAAAGTTCAGGCATAACCCCTATGAATATTCCAAAGAAATGTTAAATATTGACAAAATACATACTTATTAAAATGTTTCTTTTAGAAAGAACAAGGTGTGAGTAAAATTAAGCAAAAATAGATAAAGTTGCTGAGTGCTTGAAATAAGAAATGGATACAACATAGTAAAGGAAAGAAGTGAAATAAATGGCAGGTACCTAAAGAGTTTTGTCTTACAAAATGTTCGCTTTTATAGTCACTAGTCAAAATACTGGGGTCATTGCAATTTATTAGTGTTACTTTTTGTGAACACTTTAAGTAGATGCATTAGAATATAAATTCTGGTTTTTAGAATTTATTATGGAGCATATGTCTTACATTTTAACGTAATAATTACAAATGCTTATCATAGTACCCTAGATGATTTTCAGTAACAAATGGGTGGTGCCACATTTACTAATTAATAATGCCATAGAGGGGAATATGTGGTAGGAGATTTATTGTTTGTATTCTATCTACTTGCCTTTCTATTTACCATTTCCAAAACTGCATTCAAGCCCCTGGCATTTCATTGTTATGTAAAGACCACTGATGCGTAATTCTCCCTTCCCTACTCCACCCATCTGAGCTTCAGGAACATGATCCAGTATCTTAGACCTGTGCCTCCAACTTAGGCAGAGGAGACAGCCACCCATTAGAATAACCAGGAGAGCTTAACCTAATTGCAGTGACCTTCCTCCCAAGATGTTGATGTCTCCTAGGTATGGGAAGGGCTAAGCCTGGATACTTTATGTAAGCTCACCATATGATTAGTTTTGTTTTTTTTGTTAATCTTCACCCGAGGATATTTTTCCATTGCTTTTTTAGGGAGAGTGGAAGAGAGAGGGAAAGATAGAGAGAAACATTAGTGTGGGAGAAACCCATCTATTGGTTACCTCCTGTACAAGCCCCGACCAGGACCTGGGCCTGGGAGGAGCCTGCAACCAAGGTACATGCCCTTGACCGGAATCGAACCCAGGACCTTTCAGTCTTCAGGCCAATGCTCTGTCCCCTGAGCAAAACTGGCTAGGGCTCACCATATGATTCGTTTTAACATACCTGCTGATTGAAAAATCTACCTCAGAAGAACTGAAATCAGTCTATAATAATCTGTAATATTTAATAGCTTGCTGACTCTTAAAGTCCATGTCAAGATGACTACATTCCCTGTAAGGAAAAATCTAGGTCCATGTGTTATAGTAGGAAGTAAATACAACCTTTGTTACCAGATATTTGAGTTGACTTTAATTATTCCTCTGCAAAAAAAGAATTTAACTAAATGCATAGACATTAGTCCACTCGATCAAGAGAAAAAAAAAAATCCCAGAATAATGCTTCTTCTTGAATTTCCACTACAGATCATTTTCCAATCTTGATTTAGTCATGTTTCAGAATAGTTTTGTGAAATAAGTGACATTACAATTTCGGAAACTTGAGACACAGAAAATGTAAGAGACAAAATCCACAGGCTTATCCCTGCTTCATTTTCTTATTACCCTTTGTGATATCTTAATTTTTACCCTATGTAAAATTCATTTGAAATGAAGGAAGTCAGATTTCTTTATTTAGACATTTTCTAGAGTTTTCTTTGTCACTAAGTAAACTTTAAATATACATTTACAATTTTTATTTCAGGGAAAAGACTTTTGTTCTGACCCCAGAACTCAGTCCTCGGAAACTTCAAGTTTTACCTTTTGAAAAAGCCTCAGTGTGTCATTATCATGGAATTGAGTAAGTTTTTTTTTTCCCCTAACTCTTCTGCATGTTGTTGATGTAGCTTATACTATTTGTGTTTTGAGAGTGAATATAATAAAATGATATAAATTGAGATACAGAGCCAAAGAGAAAATACGCCGAAAAACAAAGTAGAACGTACACAAATAATTTGTCTTCTATTGTAAAAAGTAAGGTTACTGGATAATTAATCAGATTTATAGCATTTAAACATCTTACTATTAGTTACTAGATATTTTAATCAGAATTATTTTGGTGTCTGTGTATGAATGTATTTACACTACTTCTGGTCCCATTAATATTCCCTGGTCACTAATTACACTGTAATTGCTCAGGCACTATTAGGTGAAATGTGTTCCTGTTTGTAACATGTTCATATTGTGTGCACTTTTGTAGAATTTTAATTGACCAGTTTGAATAAAATTGCAAAGGGTTCTCTTGCTTAAAGGTATTAGCAGTTTCCAAGGGCATGTGCACACCTACCATTTTCACAAGGACAAGATGGTGATCATTAATATGTTTTACAATAAATTTTCAAGATTAGAGATTCATTTTGGAAAATACTTCACATTCTTAAAGCAAGACATTATTTTACACTGATTTTTCATAAATTGAAATAGAAAAGGACTTGATTTTACCTTAATCTTTGAGAAGCAACTTTTAAGTTTATCAGTGAACAGCAGAAATATACTCTTTTGATTGGCTTGCGGACTTGAAACACATGATGTAAGTACAGTGTTGAAATACAGATAGATAATGGCCCAGAGGATGCAACAAATTAACGCTAGGAACTATTTGAGAGAATTTCAAAGAGAAGTCTGAACTAAGTTTGAAAGAATGATTAGGAGTTTACCTGACAAAAAGGGAATATCTGGGGGATGAATGAAGTACAGAGGTACAATTCTAGGAAGAGGAAATTGCAATTCCGGGGTTTTTTTCTTTATTTTTTTATTTTTATTAGTTTCAGAGAGGAAGGGAGAGGTTGAGATAGATAGAAACATCAGTGATGAGAGAGAATCACTGATTGGCTGCCTCCTGCATGCCCCATATTGAGGATCGAGCCTGCACCCCAGGCATGTGCCCTGATCGGGAATCGAACCGTGACCCCCCTGATCCATAGGTTGACACTCCACCATTGAACTACGCCAGCAGGGCACAGTTTCATTTTTTAGTAAAAGTAATAAGTATATTGTATAATAATGAGGCCATATCATGAAGTCATTGAAAACCATTGTTGATATGGAAGGGAAAGTGATCTTTATTTTTGAGGCAATAGGAAGCTTTTATTTTTAAAGCATGAAATTAGATGCTTAGGTTTGTTTCATTGAAAGCAATCTCATTGTCCTTTGATAAACTGTCCTTTGAAGTATTTTAAGTAAGAGATGTTGGAAGACTAAAATACTATCAAGACAGGGAAAACAGGGAGGAAAATATAAACTTAAGAGCTATGTAAAGAACTTGAGAAACCAATTAGATGTTGGGGATGAGAAAGCAGGAGATATGAATTTCTTTAATGTTCTAGCTTAAGCACATTGGGTAGATAGTAGTGCAATCTGAGAAAATACAGATGGTCGCCATCCAGTAAGTCATTCTAGGATGTTTTGGTTCCTTGATACATTTAAAGAAGATTATTTTATAGAAGGAATATTTATGTTTGACACTAGAGGCAAAATCTTCAGTTAGTTTATTTTTGAGCATCAAAATAAAACTCCCATTAAAGTCAGGTGCAAGAAAAGATATCTGCAGCCATCACTTTAAAAAAAATAATAATTTTCCTGTATGTTCTAGCCAGTGAATTAAAATGAAGAAAACTAAAAAGTTTGAAAGAGTTTTTGTATTGAAAAGGAGATCAAGCCGAAACCGGTTTGGCTCAGTGGATAGAGCGTCGGCCTGCGGACTGGAGGGTCCCAGGTTCGATTCCGGTCAGGGGCATGTGCCTGGGTTGCGGGCACATCCCCAGTGGGAGATGTGCAGAGGGCAGCTGATCGATATTTCTCTCTTATCGATGTTTCTGACTCTCTATCTCTCTCCCTTCCTCTCTGTGAGAAATCAATGAAATATATATTAAAAAAAAGAAAAAAAGAAAAGGAGATCAAAAGTTTTGTTTATTTGTTTTTTGTTGAGTAGAGATTTGAAAGACTATTAGAAGTAGTGGAAGAATTTGCAAAATATATAAAATGCATAGTTTTTCTCTAACCAGCTATTTCCAATTTTGCACACAGTGAAAAAGAACCCCTTCAACATGGCAAGTCAAACATAAATATCAGAAATGATCTTAGCAAGAAATGTAGAATAGAAAATTTTGCAGATGTTGATAACATCTGTTTGCTTAATTTAGCTTAATGAAAAAATTAGTGATTTACACTGAAAGTTATGCAAAGGTATTATTCACATTGTTATTTAAAATAAGAGATATTAGAAATAATGTCTAACTTTAGGGCAGTGGTTCTCAACCTTCTGGCCCTTTGAATACAGTTCCTTATGTTGTGACCCAACCATAAAATTATTTTCGTTGCTACTTCATAACTGTAATGTTGCTACTGTTATGAATCGTAATGTAAATATCTGATATGCAGGATGGTCTTAGGTGATCCCTGTGAAGGGGTGATCCCTGTGAAGGGGTCCTTTGACCGCCAAAGGGGTCGCGACCCACAGGTTGAGAACCGCTGCTTTAGGGGCTTTGTTATGTAAAATGTAGGACGTCCATAAAATAAAATTCCGTGTCATCACCAGAATTGCTAAAATTGAAAAGACTGATAGATATTGGCTATCTATGTGGCACAATCAGCACTCTTGCACATAGTTGGTGGGAGTATAAAATGATATATCTACTTCAGAAGATGTAAGATCTGGCAGATTCTTATAAAACTTGAATACTCAGATCCTGTGACACAGAAATTCCATTATGCGGTATTTGCCTAAGAACTGTAAACGTAACTTTGCAAAAGGATTTGTACAAGAATGTACAGAACAGTGTTGTTCATAATAACCCTATCTGGAAACAGCCTAGGTGTACAATAGGAGTAGGGATTGATAAACTGGTATATGTACTCAGAGTCATACTACTCAGAAATACAAGGAACAACATAATTGAACATGCAACATGAAACTAAGACAAAAACTTCTGAGTGTGGAAGACATTGGATTTGAGGACTTTAGAATGAGCAATCAGAGCTACAACATCCAATAATATATCATTTCTGAAAGAAGTCCTATATAAAATGCTAATTTAAATCTAAATAGTTTGGAATTGTTAACAACAGGCAACTCAGAGATAACTACTAAATCATGAAAAGATTTGTTCAGGCTTTTCATTTCTGATATTTGGGGAAAGAATTTCTTATTTGAGAGGTTATATTTTTCCTCTAACATCAAAAAGTCAGGTATGTTTTTCAAATAAACTTGAATTTAGCTAAACCTTTTATTTAAAGTATTCATGTTTTTAGCTGGAATCCTTTTGTGCAGTGATTACAGATTGGACTTTTTGTTTGAACTAAATTTACCTTAGTCGTATTTAAGTGGGAGCTTCTTTAGAATCCCCTCGACTGTTTTTATTGTATTTTTAAAAAATACATTTTTATTGATTTCAGAGAGAGGAAGGGAGAGGGAGAGTGTGATGGAAACATCAATGATGGGAGAGAATCATTGATTGGCTGCCTCTTGCACGCTCCCTACGGGGGATCGAGCCCAAAACCCAGGCATGTGCCCTAACTGGGAATCGAACTGTGACCTCCTGGTTCATATAGGTCAACACTCAACCACACTGTCAGGGCTCCACTAGACAGCTTTTTAAAAAAATGTCCATGGTTGGGTCTCTCCCCAGACGGATTAAATCAGGAACTCTAGGCATGAAGAAGAGGAGTTAGTTTTTCTGAAAATTCTTCAGGTTGTTCTAAGGTTTAGGCAGGGGTGGACCTCTGAGGAAAATGATCTTTACACTTTACACAAGAGATAGTATACTGCAGTGGTTTAAGTCACACTTGGAAGTCATCACCTGGTTTTAAATCCTGGCTGTTCTGAGTATTATTAGCATATGCTGTGGTAGAAAATAAACCCAATAATGATGATGACATAATAATAATAGCAATGAGAGTAATAATAATAATGACAGCAGCAGCATACATCTATTGACTGCTGTGCTTGCATGTTCCAGGCACTGATTCAAAGTGCTTACTTGTACCCATTCAAAGAATCATCACAACAGCTCTTTGAGATGACTGCTATAAATCTCATTTTGCAGACGCGGCAACAAGAAGCCTAGATAAAGTTAAATTATTTGGTCAAGTTCACACAGCTAATCAGTTGGGGAGCCAGATTTAAATCCAGTGAGTCTGGCTCCCTAGTCTATACTCTTAGAAATCCAATATGAAAATGTCCCTAGGGAGAGAGTAAGTCCCTAAAACCTCCATCAGAGGTTCGGGTAGCGAGACATTTCTTGGGAGTTGAACTAAAAGCTTATGGACACAAAATCTGATTTTACTAGTAGGAAGCATCTTAGAATTTTACAAGCAAAGAGGATGGGTAAGGGAGAAAGGTGTTGGTTTCTGTAGCCCTACCATCAGTATGTGAAACGACATGTTTTTCCTCCATGCAGCTGTGGCATGGCGGAAAGTGAAGCTCTCTCCAAGGTCACACACTCATAGCTGATGTTCCTGATGTGCTTATTTGTTGTACTTAACATGGGATTTCCTCAAGCCCGGAGATTCCCAGAGCTGTCATCTCACTGCTTCCCTGAGTCAGGTTTAGGAGAAGCCACATGTACAGAGACGGCCACATAGTTTGAAGGAAAATCTGTCGATCCATCAATAAGGTGGGAAGTGAGTTTCAAAGGAAAAATTCAAACTGTTCTCAACTATTTGGTGAGCCAGTTTAGAGTGCCTTTATACGCTTTTAATCTTTGTGATGAAAATAAACTTGCCCTTCCTAACAGAAGTCAGCATTTCCTGTTGCTACATATCAGCCATGCTGAGAAATTATAGGTTGGTAGAGATTTAAAAGGTATTGAAACATCCACTGTATTGTTTTGAAATAAGCCAGGGGATTAACTTAACCTATTGCCCAGAAACAGTCAAAGAGGAATCAGATGGTACTTCAGATTTTTAAATCTCTTGCCATGTCATCTAGCAGGCGAGAAAAACTTGTGAAGGAAGTCAGCCATTCGCTCAACCTTCTAAACGTTATTAGGAAGTGAAATAAGAACTTTTTAAGTAAGTGTTTTCTAATTGCTGTTGTGAGGGCTTTGTTTCTCATGATCTTCCTCTTGTTTAGATATTGCTTGGACGATCGAAAATCTTTAGAAAGAGATGGGGGATTTTCTGAACTTCAGTCTCGTCTTATTCGTTATGAAACTCAAACTACTTGCACCAGAGAGAGTTTTCTAGTGCCCACTGTGCTGAGCCCTCTCCCATCTCCTGCGGTTCTATCCGAGCCTGGAAGTGTCCCTGACGGAGAAGCTTTACAGAGTGAACTCCGGACTGAAGCATCCCGGTTGAAAAGGAGATCGAGAGACCTGAACTGCCTGGGTCCCAAAAGAAGGTGCTCTTAAGTACACACAAATAGTATCTGGACAGAAAGTATGTTAGTCCTTAGGTGATTTCCCCCCATAGTAATCTTTCATATTTTTAAGTTGTTTTCTGCATAGGTTTTAGATTAATTCTTTCATACCAGGGATTTTGTTTTTATTGTGAGCAATTGATGATTTGCTTATAAGTTATAAAAACAAATGACTTGGAAAAAACACCCTTTTGCTTGCTTTATATGCTAATATACAATCCATTAACACAATGGATTGTGAAGTTTTCCAGCCACGGAACACTGGAGATCTTATGCAATAGATTAAGCAGCTGCGCTGCTCTGTGGAAGAGGGTGTTGGGGATGGCAGTTCTCTTAGCTCTTCATTCCCGCTCCCTCACAGCTCCTGTTTACATTGGCTTCTTAAAGGGCGGTTCCAGGCAATACCATTTTATTTTTTTTTTATTATTATTTTTAATGTTATTTTATTGTTTAAAGTATTACATATGTCTTAGTATTACATATTACATATTACATAAAGTAGTACATATGTCTCCTTTCAGGCAACACCATTTTAAAACCACCTGTTTGAGGCCCTGGCCAGGTAGCTCAGTTGGTAAGAATGGTGTACCGATATACCAACGTTTCGGGTTTGAGCCTGGATCAGGGCACATAGAAGAATCAACTAATGAATGCATAAATAAGTGAAACAGCAAATGGATGTTTCCATCTCCCTCTCTCAAATATATAAATACCAGTTGCTTCATATAAATAAAGATTTAAAGCCTACATAATATAATAATGCATTATGTAAAACTTTTCCGGATACTTTTTTTGCTAGCTGAATAAAATAGTCAAATACTTGAATTTATCTTCAGAATCTTTGTCAACGTTAGGTCTTTGGCATCTAAAGCAAGTCTTAAATTATTGTTTTTAAATCTTTCAAAAAGTATGAAATAATGTAAAAGTGAAACATTCAAATCTTCTTTTTGAACAATAATAATGTTAGAACACTATTTCTCTGATATAAAATAACTAAATTATTTTCATGAGGACTTTAAAAATTCATGGTCCTTTTTACACCTGCCAAAGCTAAAAAGCAAGTTCATTTAGGATACCGTATTTTGTGACAGTGTTTTATTTCTGACGCGTTCCAGAAACAAAGTATATTGTGGCCTATCGGATAGCAGAATTGAAAACTATGAGACCCTGCCTTGTAAAAGGAAATTGAAGCATTTAGAAAGGTTAAAGCAAGAGTCAGTTTTATTTGTATTTGTTTTAACACTTATTTTGCACAGATAGTTGCATATGTACATAGAAACCAAACCATAGGTTATGGTTTCTTTGGCAAAATCCTATCTAATAAAAGAGAAACATGGTAATTAGCGTACGACCGCTACCCTTCCCATTGGCTACTCAGGGCGATATGCAAATTAACTGCCAGCCAAGATGGCCCTGGCAGCCAGGCAGCTTGAAACTAACATGAGGCTTGCTTGCTTCAGTGATGGAGGATTCCAACGTTCCCCGCCTGCCTTGCCGGCCTCTAAGCTTGCAGTTTAAGAAACATTGTAACAAATATAGAAGCTAAATAAAACCCCAGAAACCTGCTTTCAGTGAGCCTGGGATCTCAGAGCTGGAGTTATACATTGTTTCGATTATAGAACTGAAACAAACCAGATACCTTCTTTCAGCAGCAGAAGCCTCAGAGCTGGAGCCAGAGCTAAAGCTGGCCCAGAATAAAAAAAAAGAAAGAAAGGAGCAGTTGGGAGCTTCAGTCGGCCTGAAAACAGTCCTCAGCCCCTCACCCAGACTGGCCGGGCACCCCAGTGGGGACCCCCACCCTGATCCAGGACACCCTTCAGGGCAAAGCAGCCAGCCCCACTAATGCACCAGGCCTCTATCCTATATAGTAAAAGAGTAATATGCCTCCCAGATCTGGGATCAGCGGAGCCGCGAGGCCTCCCAGCACCGGGATCAGCGGAACCGCAAGGCCTCCCGGCACCGGGATCAGCGTGACAGGGGGCAGGGCCCAAACCCCCTGATCGCCCTGCGGCTCTGTGTGTGACAGGGGGCGGGGCCACAACCTCCCTATCCGCCCTGCTCTGTTCCTGATAGGGGAAGGCGCCCCAACTTCCTGATCGGCCCTGTTCTGTGCCTGATACGGGGGAGCTCCCCAACCCCCTGATAGCCCTGCGGCTCTGTGTGTGACAAGGTGCGGCGCCCCAACCCACCCCCCCCCACAGGCCCTGCTCTGTGTGTGACAGGGGGCGGCCCAACTCCCCTATCGGCCCTACTCTGTGAGTGACAGGGGGGAGCTCCTCAACCCCCTGATGGGCCCTGCTCTGTGCGTGACAGGGGGGAGCTCCCCAACCCCCTGATTGGCCCTGCTCTGTGCGTGACAGGGGAGAGCTCCCCAACCCCCTGATCGACCCTGCTCTGTACGTGCCAGGGTAAGGAGCCCCAACCCCCCTGATGGGCCCTGCTCTGTGCGTGACAGGGGGCAGCGCCCCAACCCCCGGATTGGCCCTGCTTTGTGCTTGACGGGGTGGCGCCGCAACCTCCCCATAGACCCTGCCTTGAGTGTGACAGGGGGCAGTGCCCCAACCCCCCAATCGGCTCTACCCTGAGCGTGACTGAGGGTGGCATCGCAACCTCCAGATCCGCCCTGCTCTGTGCATGACAGGGGGCGGCGCCCCAACTCCCCAATCAGCCCTGCTCTGAGCCTGACCAGGGGCTGCACCTAGGGATTGGGCCTGCCCTCTGCCACCCGGGAGCAGGCCTAAGCCAGCAGGTCGTTATCTCCCGAGGGGTCCCAGACTGCGAGAGGGCACAGGCCAGGCTGAGGGGCTCCCCTTCCCCCCGAGTGCACAAATTTTTGTGCACCGGGCCTCTAGTTATTTAATAAGAAAGTATAAGTACTTAACAAATAAGTATTGAATCTATAAATAGCACCACCAGGCATTCCCTAGCTGATTTATGTGAGAAATTGTGAATTCATGGGGAGGGCAATAGTAATATTGCTGAAATTCTGTGTTTTAGTCACTCATTTGAAGAACTAAGGGAGCAACTGTATAATATGATGTTGATTGCTTATTTAAGGCAGTAGTAGCAAGAAATTTTGTTTGCTTTTCTTGGGTTTATGTTTCAAATGATATAGCTGTAACATTTAAGACAGAAAATGGACTTCATTGTTGATTCACTTAATCTATGTTTTTGATATTTTTCCCCACAATAGACTTGTGAAATCTGAAAGTTCAGATTCTCTTCTTTCTCAGATGAGTGGCAATACAAATCACCACCACCATGCAGTGACATCCAAAAAGCCACAGCCTGAGAGAGCATTATCTATGACTTGTCCATCTGTTCCTGTTCATAGCTATAAAACTCCAAGAGTCACCACAAAGGCCAGTTCAGGTCAAAAAAGTGTGCATGAATCAAAGGCACTGAGGCAAACTAAGGAGTCAAGGTCACAGAAACATACACGGGTAACGGTTTATTTCCTCTCTCTCTTAATTCTATATGGCAAGAAATTCCTTTGATTCATTTCAAATGTATGTCTAAAATTTTTATGAATGAAATGAAATGGTATCTATAATTTACTTTAAAATAATCCAGTGCAAGAAGGGTAATGGGAAAGTGGGTGGCTGGTAAATGAAACAAAATTAGCCACAGATTGATCCTTCTTGATAGTGGTTGATAGATGTATTGAGATAGAGATGTGTTATAAAATCTTCTCTCTATTTTTCAGTGTTTAAAATTTTCCAATAAAAAAATAAATACACTGCTGTGTATAGCTCCTACACTCAGATTTCAATTCAATAGCCACGATTTTAATTCCTCTCAAGATATTCCAGTCACTTCTTGCTAACAGATAGTATCCTGTGATATGTGTGACTTTGTAGACATTTCAGATCTCTTTTCTTCTCAGTTTTGCCTTTAGCATGGCTACATGATTGTGTATTGTATAGAATTTAGCTTCAAAGCTGAAGTAACGTTTGTACCTTTTCCACAAAATATTAGTCGTGTCTTATGTTCTATTGAAGATGTTGAAAGAAGTGGTTACTGAAACCCTGAAGAAGCACAGTATCACCGAGGCGCACGAGTGCTTCACGGCCTGCAGTCAGCGTCTCTTTGAGATCTCGAAGTTCTACCTTAAGGTACGGTCTCTCCTCTACTAATGGTAAAATGGAGGTCACGTTCTCATGTTCCTATTTGAAATAATGGTTAGTGAGTATTTCTCATACCAATTGCTTATAACTTGTTGCCAGATTCTTTTAAAAGTGCAGGTAGAAAAAATGGAGCTAAAATATTTCAATTTATTTGATTTTAGTCCTCATATATACAAAACCACATTTTAATTGGTATCCTCAGTATTTCTCTCATAAGCCTTTGATTTAGTTGATAATAAGCTTCAAGAAATATTTAAAACTGCATATTGACCACATGTATTAAATTCACCTTCTTCCTAAAATCTCTCAAGATAGATAGATAGTATTCAAGTACAAAAACCCAAGAAAAGAGGAAAGAAAAAATGTAGACATGTTTTTCTGTAGATTGTTGAACAAAGCAAATGGAAGTGTGGTGTAGATGAGCAAATGAATTTATGACCTAAATGCCCGCTTAGTAGAATACCAGTGAGACACAAACCAATTCAGCTGCCACCGTCTCTGACCTGCTCAGACTCGAAAACACCAGCTCTCGTGGAAAGCAGGGGAATTCAGTCAAGTTCTACAAAGGGAGCTGGGGAACCTTCAACTTGCTCAGTGTCCCTCTCTCACAGTGCTAACTACAAGGTCTGTTCCTTCTAGTTTTCTTCCCCACCCCTGACAGGGCAGGAAATAGTCTCTGGAGAAAAAAGAGTCAGAGGCTGCATTTTAAAAAAAGCCAACTGGCCCCCTACTGGGTAAAGACACCAGTGAATAAACTACACACAAGACAGAGCTTCCAGTAAGATTTTCAGTATCTCTTTTTGAAGATGACTGGGTAGCCAAGGATTAGCAGATTTTAAAGGAATGCTTCTCACACAAGAGATGGCAAAACAAAGGATAATCTCAAGGTTATTTACTAATGACTGTCCTCTGTAAGTTAATGTGCAAGTTGTAAAATGCTGTATGTATTTTGTTATGTTTAGGATCTTAAAACGTCAAGGGGTCTATTTGAAGAAATGAAGAAAACCGCAAACAACAATGCTGTACAGGTAAATCATTTATTCCCACAAAACTACATTCAGTCAAATTTCTGTTGTATTTGAAAGTAGCTTTGATGCTGTTGTCTATACAGTAAGGACACTCTTTGAAATACTTAGTAATAGATGTTGGCCAGCAGGTTGCTCTGTGAACAAGTTTCTATAATGATGCTAAGAAAGGAAAATTTTTAAATAAATCATCCAAAGAGCTGGAAAAATTCATCCATTTTGGTTCATTGATTGAAAAGTTTGGTTTGATTTCTTTCTAGTGACCCTTTGAAAACATTTGAAACTTTTTTTTTAAGTCTCTCATGGCAAAGGGACCTTTTTCCTCTTTACACTCTTTTTTTTTCATATATTTTTATTGGTGTCAGAGAGTAAGGGAGAGGGAGAGAGAGAGATAGAAACATCAATGATGAGAGAGAATCATTGATTGGCTGCCTCCTGCTCACCCCCTATTGGGGATCGAGCCCGCAACCCAGGCATGTGCCCTTGACCGGAATCAAACCCAGGACCCTTCAGTTGTAGGCCTATGCCCTAACCACTGAGCAACACCAGTTAGGGCTGAAACATTTTAAAATAAAGGTGAGAAAATAGAGCAGAATCTGCATTTGCTTCTGTGGGAAGTTATTATACTCTGCAGTGGAAGTCAAGCAAAACGTGCTCTCCAGTTAGAAAATAAAACGTGTTTTTAAGATAAAACAGGTTTTGAGACTGTGACATGTTACTTTTTCTTTTAAAATTTCTACTATAGTCTTTTGAAGTTTTAACAGTATCTTTTTCTATTACTTATATTTTTAATAGAAATGAACCATAACCATATTTTCTTCTCCCTCTAGGTGATTGAATGGGTATTAGAAAAGACAAGCAAAAAATAACAGAATCATTCTCCTTGGACAATTGTTAATTGGGCAAGCTATTACTCACTACTTCCTCTCTTATTTTGAATATTATAAACAAATTTCAGACTTTATTCAAAGAATAGATGTTACATCTGTAAAGAATTTCATAAATAATCCCATATTTATATAGTTTTGAGGATGCTCAGTTAATCTATTTTTAATTATATATATATATAATATATATATATATATTATAGTTTCATTATATTTTAAATTTTTAAAGTTAATATTTGTATATATATTTTGAAATTTTTACTGTTGGTTATTTAATTATTCCAATAAATGGAAAAAGATGTTTCTTTACTTCTTAGTAAATGTCTTTTTTCTTAGGTCTATTTAAATTATTGAGCCCCAAGTAAGAGAGTGCAAATGACTTTTCTCATGTGTTTCAACAGCATAATTTATTGGACAGCTTCTGATTTAGAAAGTATTGCCAAAAAAACTCAAACAATTAGCCATCATCCCTTACCCTGCTCCAGCGCCACCACTGGGGCTAGTACTAATGTTTATTTGGGATCAAAAAAGAATGGGCAAAAATTGTGAAAATAAGATATAGCAAAGGTGACTCAATGCAGATTCCCAGAAAAAATACTTTTCCTCATTGTAGAAGATCTGGAAAAATGCAGAAAATACAAAGAAGAGTGAAACAAATTCCAACATTGCCCCCATTTATCTGTGTAGCCTCTGTTAATATTATATGCAATTATTTTAAAAACCTTTTCAAAATTTTGGTCATCTGTATGTGTGTATGTGTGTTTATATGTGTTTATGTTAATTTATAGTCTGCTTTTCACTTAACAAAGTGTCATGAATTTTATATCATATATTATTTTAAAAACTGCATAATACAAATGAACAAAAATTTGTTTAATTAGTCCCTTGTTGAAAACATAGACTCATTTTTTTCTATTATAAATAAAACTTTAATGAATCTTCCTACTACATCATTGATATTTCCTTAGTATAACTTTTTTAAGAGTGGGTTTTGTGGGTCGTAAGATTTTAGGTAAATATTTCCAAATTGCCTTTCTAAGAGATCACTTTGCGTACCCACCAGCAGAGCCCCTGTTTCCTTTACTGGTGACTGAAAATAGGGGTGCAGAGGCACATGAAAATAAATAAATATATATATATATATATATATGCCACTCTTTAATTGCTCTTTTTTATTTTTCTCACTGGTTTGTAAGGGTTCTTTCTTATCTATTAAGGGTATTAGCTGGTTGTCATTTTGTCGATGGTGTTATTTTGGCCCTGAGAGGGCATTAAGCAAGAATCTGGCAAACACCACTTGGTGAAAGCTAAAACTGGAAGAAGTACAGCTGCACATGCTTTGGGGCTGTGCTTCAGGGGAGGAACCCAACTGACCTTTATATAAGGTAAGCAGGAGGGGGCCCTTGAAAGGTACATGGGAGAGAGATAGGCTTAGCTTAGACATCAGCTTCTCTAGGGAGTTATTTACTGGTGCTGGAAATAATGCTGAAAGCTCATTCTCTTTAAAATTCTAAGTTTGGCACTAAAATAAATAAATAAAATAAGCTTAAAAAAATAAATAAAATAAAATTCTAAGTTTGGAATGAGACCTTTTTCTTGGGAAAGAGAGCACCACAGGGCACAGCTAGGTCAGCCATGTTGTGTAGTGGTGATACATTTGGCAGAACTGTGGCTTGTATAACCTAGAAAAGAGAACTTATATCTAATGGACTCATGGGTCAGTTAAGGGTATCTCAGGTGGAATGTTAAAAGTGTCAGAGGGCCATTTTTTGTTTATTTAGGGGAATATAATAGGGTATAGAAAAGATAGATGAGCTAAAGAAGGAACTGTTCTGTCTTTTAGCAGATTTTTTTTTTTTTTAAATCCTCACCCAAGGATATTTTTCCATTGATTTTTGGAGAGAGTGGAAGAGAGAAGGAAAGACAGAGAGAAATATCAATGTGAGAGAAGCACATGGATTGGTTGCCTCCTGCAGGTGCCCCCAACCAAGGTCTGGGCCAGGGAGGAGCCTACAACTGAGGTACGTGCCCTTGACTAGAATCAAATCTGGGAAACTTCAGTCCACAGGCTGATGCTCTATCCACTGAGCAAAACTGGCTAGGGCTTTTAACAGATTTTTAAAAAGATACTTAAGGGCTTAGGAAATTCTGGATTGGGAAGTAAAATGGTTTCCCATTTCCAATATCTCCAATGGCAAAAGATTCTCAAAGTAAGAACTAGCCTCAGAAAAACAGTCACACCAAAGGTGTGGTTATATAACCCTTTATTAAGACCTATTTAATGATTTAAACAATATGACAACTGATATGAAGTGTGAAGTTGTATCTCATGGTTTTGATTTGCATTTCCATGATAACTAATGATGTTGAGCATATTGTCATGTGCTTATTGACCAATTATATATCTTGGGAGAAATGTCTACTCAAATTCTTTGACCATTTTTTAATTAGATTATTCGTATTTTTGTTGAATTATAAGAGTTCTTTATATATTCTAGATTCTAGTCCCTTATCAGATGTATGATTTACAGATATTTCCTTCAGCTCTGTGGGTTGTCTTCTCACTTTATAGTTTTCTTATATTTAGGTTTATGATGCATTTTCAGTTAATTTTTGTTTATGGTGTGAGGAAAGGATCCACCTTTATTCTTTTGCATATAGATATCCAGTTGTCAGCAGTATTTATTGAAAAAACTATACTTTCTTCCTTGAATTTTCATCACAACAGAAAGTCCATAAAGTTTTAAGGAATTTGTATTACAATGAAAAGAAGTCCCCTGGCCACCAAATTTCAATAGGAAGGAGCAAGATGAGAAAAACGTTTAGTTGTAAACAGTGACTATTTCTTATAGAAAGAAGACTTTTTAGAAAGTCGTAGCCAAGAACCCACAATGGACTAGGATACCACTCCCAGGTACCAGAAATGAATCCTGATTCATGTTCCCTGCCTTTGACCGTGTGAACGGATGGCAGTGCCTAGTTGGGTTTCAGAATTACTATGGACTAGTGACAAATCCTTAATGAAAGGAAGTATCTGCTGTAGTTATCCTGTCCCTCCCTCAGCATCATATGTTTGATATATAAACGCCAGTTAACTAGTTTAATTAGTTAATTCGGTCACGATGTTCTGTATTTTAAAAAGCTGCACCCTAGGAAGTCTCATCCCTATCTGGACCAGATGAAAGTCACAGGATACTGGACTTTGGCCCATATTGGGAGGAAATGAGCGTATTTTGCATGTAAGAGAATGAAAATAATTGTGGCCAGAGTGGAATGTGGTAGGTTAAATGTGACCTCAGAGCTTTGGGCTTCTCCAGTGAGGCGATGGAGTCTCTTCCCCTAGTTCTTGCATCTGGGCTGGCAATGTGACTTGCTTTGACTATATATGGTAGCATAAGTGACATGGTGTGAGCTGGAACCTTGCAGCTCAAGGACCTTGCAGCTTCTGGTTTGCTCTTCCAGAATCTGGCCCTGACTGTAAGGGAGTCTCATAAGGGACTGGTTTATCCTACCTGATGACGAGGGACCAGAAGAGAACCGAGGTGCCCATCTCACAGTCACCACCAGCTGTAGGACAGTGGGTGAGGCATTTGGGAACTTCCAGTCCAACAGAGTGCGCAGCTAAATACACCACGTGAGTGAGCCTGGCAAAGCCAGCAAGGAACTGCCCGACCAACCCACAGAATAGTGAGACATAATATGTTGCTGTGTTGTAAGCCACCAGGTTGTTCAGTCATTTGTTTTGTATAAACATGAAGTTCCGTTCACATTGAAGAATTCACTGAGAGGCCAAGTGCAAGAAGGAAAGTTGCAAAAACGTCTTTTATGAAGGCTTTAGTTTGAAGGCCCTACGTTCAGAAAAAAGAAAGCTGCTTTTTGGATTGGATTTGCCTTTCTCGTGAGACCCAGAAAACTTGCAGAGGAAGCAGTTCCTTCGCCCATTGTGCAGGTGAGGATTACAAAGCAGAGAAGCAGCAATTAATGAGGCATGAAATGAGGGTCTTTCTTGGACGTTGCCTTTGAGTTCTTGGGAGGAAATAGGCTTTATTTATCCAAAGAATTATAGTTGAAAGTTGCTGAAAATATAATTGGCTTTGTTTCTTGAAGAGAACAAAGGGCTGTGTTTTTCCCCAACATTCCCAGGCCCTGGTCCAAGCCAAGGCAGAACTGCAGCCATCAGGCCAATGGGCTCCGCCTCTGCGATTGGAGTCAGGGTTAGAGGCCTCATCCAGGGATGCCTCCTCCTCAGTGGATTGGCTGGTTGTGCGTCAGTTCCCACTCTTGTCCCCTTTGGGAGTCATTTTTCACCATCCTCCACCTCTGTTCTACTCTTGCTTTGACACTGAGCAATGTTTTCTGTATCAAGTCTAACACTCTTCCAAAAAAATATCTTATTTATGTCCAAGAAAAAGATGACTAGAGGATAAAAGGCAAAAATAGAGGTTCCTGGCCTGACTGGTTTGGCTCAGTGGATAGGCCGTCAGCCTGCGAACTGAAGGGTCCCGGGTTCAATTCCGGTCAAGGGCATGTACCTTGGTTGCGGGCACATCCTCAGTGGGAGGTGTGCAGGAGGCGGCTGATCGATGTTTCTCTCTCGATGTTTCTAACTCTCTATCCCTCTCCCTTCCTCTCTGTAAAGAATCAATAAAATATATTTTTTTAAAAAAATAGAGGTTCCTACTGCTTGTCTGTTATCACACAAGTGGGATTCCATACCCTACATGGACATGGTTCAGTCAGTTAATGAGGTATTAGACTTGCTTTCCCTTGTGAAATCAAAGCACGATTTAGAAGGCAACAGGTGACATGGTCATTAATTTCAGGCCATATTTACAAATAGTACTATTACTCAGGATTTTATAAACAACTTAAAAACATTATTCACCGCCCTAACTGGCTTGGCTCAGAGGATAGAGCGTCGGCCTGCGGACTGAGGGGTCCCAGGTTCGATTTCAGTCAAGGTCATGTACCTTGGTTGCAGGCACATCCCCAGTAGGGGGTGTGCAGGAGGCAGCTGATCGATGTTTCCTCGCATTGATGTTTCTAACTCTCTCTCCCTCTCCCTTCCTCTCTGTAAAAAATCAATAAAATATATTTTTAAAAAACATTATTCACCATTATCAGAATATTTACCCCTAAAAAAACCTTCAAAAGAGAATTTTAAAATGCACATTTAAGAAGTTTATGTAATATGGGGGGGTATTAAGGTCATACTCATGGTCCTGGTCCCATTTTATAGCAATAACTGATAATAAGAGGGCTTTTTAATGTATCTTTCCAGGCATTTTATACAAGTACAAGCATATTATTATGTGTCCATTTTTTTCTCCACTGAGCAAACCCACGATGCCCTTTATAAGAAATATTTTTTTAAATAATTCTTTATTGTTGGGAGTATTACATATGTCCCCTGCCCCCCCCCCCCCCCCAGATCTCCCTCCAATCCTCCCCATTCCCGCCCCAGGCCTTCACCACCCATTGTCTGTGGCCATGGGTTTTGCATATATGCATACAAGGTCTTTGGTTGACTACCTTCCACCCACCCACCCTCCCCTGCCTTCCCTCCAAGGTTCCACACTGTTCCATGCTTCCGTGTCTCTGGATCCATTCGTTCATCTGTTCATTTTGTTACTTAGATTCCACATATGAGTGAGATCATGTGATATTTGTCTTTCTCAGACTGACTTATCTCACTTAGCATGATATTCTCTAGGTCCCTCCATGCTGTCTCAAAAGGTAAGAGAATCTTCTTTTTTATTGCTGCATAGTATTCCATGGTATAAATGTACCACAGCTCTTTTATCCACTCATCTACTGATGGGCATTTGGGTTGTTTCCAGATCTTAGCTATTGTAAATTGTGCTGTTATGAACACAGGGGTGCATACATTCTTTCTGATTGGTGTTTCGGGTTTCTTAGGATGTATTCCTAGCAGTGGATCACTGTGTCAAATGGCAGTTCCCTATTTAATTTTTTGAGGAAACGCCATATTGTTTTCCATAATGGCTGCACCAGTCTGCATTTCCACCAGCAGTGTACTAGGGTTCCCTTTTTCCACATCCTTGCCAGCACTTGTCATTTGTTGATGGTAACCATTCTGATAGGTGTGAGGTGATACCTCATTGTTATTTTAATTTGCATCTCTCTGATGATCAGTGACTTTGAGCATATTTTCATCTGTCTCTTGACCATCTGTATGTCCTTTTTGGAGAGTGTCTTAGGTCCTTTGCTCATTTTTTTATTGGATTGTTTATCTTCCTTTTGTTAAGTTGTATGAGTTCCTTATATATTTTGGATATAAACCCTTTATCAGATGTATCATTGCCAAATTTGTTCTCCCATACAGTGGGCTCCCTTTTATAAGAAGTATTTTTAATGTCCCCTTTGGTGCCAAGGTAAAATTAATAAAAGTCTCTGGCCAAGCTCCCTAGAAAACCAAAGCTGAAGCAGGGATGAAGTGCTGATGCTTTAAGAGGCCCAATTCCAGGGCACTGAGAGTGAAGAATAGGGCATCAAGGGAGGTGATCCATTCCTGCTCTGGCCACTGCTTTATGAGGCCCAAAGAGACAGCCAGTCACCCATCAGGGGTCTTCTCAGACACAAGGGATGTCTCTCAGGATATAGAGTCTATGGAGAAAACATGTCTCAGAAGTACACAGGAGGGAGCAGGAAGAGGATTATTTTATATGCTCAGCTCCTGCCTATTATTAACTCCTGTTTGGCCCACAAACATTTCAATCCCCTACAGTCCTATGTGGTTCAGGTCATTACCTTAGCACAGCGGTTCTCAACCTGTGGGTCGCGACCCCTTTGGCGGTCAAACAACCCTTTCACAGGGGTCGCCTAAGACCATCCTGCATATCAGATATTTACATGACGATTCATAACAGTAGCAACATTACAGTTATGAAGTAGCAACAAAAATAATTTTATGGTTGGGGTCACAACATGAGGAACTGTATTTAAAGGGCCAAAAGGTTGAGAACCACTGTCTTAGCAGATATTCAGCGTACTTTTCTTATGCCCTGCAGTGTGCCCTACCATCCAAATCTGGAATTGATGACAGAAAACAGAAATTCAAGTATGCATCTCTTTAGCCTGGCAACCTGGCAGCAGCCAAGGGGAGAGTTAGAGGAGGCTGCGTTTCCAGGCAGTTAGTTGACTCTGAGGGGCAGAAACACTTAGTTCAAGCAGAGCTGGTAGTGCCTAACCTTAAGTAAGCAGCTCAGCGTCGACTAGATGAAGACATGGAGTGTGTCTGAGGAGATGCACAGTGTTTGCATAGCACAGATACAGAACCGACATGCAGTTAGGATTCTTTGATTGATATCCCCTGACTGTAAAGACATTTTAGAAAAGGAAAACATGATAATAAAGTATATGCATTTCAACATAGAGGTGCTGGAGTGCAGCTATACTGAGGCAAAATGAAGTCACCGAATAGTTGACTTTCACCTGGGTTCAGCATGAATAAAAAAAGTAGGCACAGATAAAAAAAGTAGTCAGGGGTCTTATTTTGATGACTCAAGTACCATGTTCACACTTGCTGCCTGTGACGTGGTTTTATAAAATGATTTATAAAATGCCCTGAACAAAACAAAAATACAACCTTCCATATACGTGGAAATAGCATATCTAGAAAACTCAGAATATGTTGAATCAGATAAAAAATAATGCTTTTTCATGTAAACTGTAGTCAGGGTCTAGGTTCCAGTCATTATAAACATGATTTTCACCTGTATGAATAATTCAGGACACAAAAATTATGTGGGGAGTAGTTCCATTGGATGCAGGGACTGTCATCACACGCAGAAAGTCTGCCAACTCTGGCTTTTGTTCAGTAAATACCAATAGTATCCCTTCTCCCCAGTCACTGTGACAACAAAACACTAGCACAGATTTCCACGCACCCCAGCAGTGCCGCTCCTCCTGAGGACCACTTTTTAAGAAACAAACAGAATATCTATAATATATTTACATCTGCATTTTGCACGAGTTGCATTTACACATTTCATCCACATTAGCACTTAGGCCGTTCTTTGTAACAGTCGCACAATATTCTAGTGCATCGGTGGGCCAGGATGTATTATTTAGTTCTTGATGGTCACATTGACTTTTTCAGCTTCTCATTACAAACAATGCTGCAAAGATGATCCTTACACATTAGTATGTGTACACGTGTATCTCTAGGATAAAGTCTCAAAGGTACATGTATTTTTAAATTTTTATATATATTACCAAATTGCCCTTCAAATTATTGCTAAATATAGGTGTCCCAAAAAATGTATACATACTTTAACAGTTCAGTTTTGAAAATGAAATGTATTTTAATAAATGCTGCCTTTATAGTTATTCAAAGTGTGTGTACACATGTTTTTTGGGACATCCTATATATATACACCAGCTAATGGTGGATATAATTGTTTGTTTTCCCATGACTTTCTACCAGGAATTATAGAATCTTGGCCAGTTGGTATTTTAAAGATGAAAATAAGGAATTATAAAGCCATTTTCAGATCATTTTATATTACCTAGTAGTCACCTGCTTTAAATTGTCTTTTTACATAAAACACTCATGTGAGAAAGATTGGACTTTCTAGGGTAGAACAGGATAACGAGCGAAAGGTAGGCAGACATTAAGTTTTACTCTCAGTATGAAAGAACTTTCTAAGCACTGTGGCCAGTGGAGCAACCTGCCTTGGAGATAAGGAGCTCCCTGCCCAGAGCTGGAAAATTTTTATTTCCAGTGGAATAAACAACCACAAGGTATGTTCAGGAGGAAATTTCTGAGTTTACTGGAATACTATACAAGGTTAACATTTAGGAAAATGTAGTACCTCGACCATAGTGTATGTGGGATGACTTTAGGTGGTACAAACTTTAAAATTTTTAACTGGTTTATATTCATTTTTATGTATATTTGCTGTGTTGCTATATTACTAGAAAATCATATACTCTAAAATGCTAAAACTATACATAAACGTTGGGCAATAATATGCTTGATGACTTCCAAAGTCTCTTCAAAACTGAGATTCTACAATTCTAGATGTAATCTCCATATTACTAAATTATCAAATAATAAAATGACTTCTTAACCCCAGCCTGTTACATTTATTACAAGCAATTTAAACACAAACCAAGTTCTAGCATTACAGATTTTAAGTATTAGGAGCTTGGGGGAATTCCGTGAAAACTTAAGTTCAGGTGAAGACCCATCCTGAAACTATACACAACTCAAAAAACAAAATCAAAAGCCCATTGCTATTGGCATCCCCTTTATCCATCAGCACCTTCTAAAGGCCAGTGTTAGGAAGAGAATAAGCTGTGTTTACACAAGACCATATCCCTCTGTGGCTATCATGAGACCACCAGCCAGTCCACCATATTCAGAGGTGAATATTTATTTAACTCATACATAAATTTTACATGATATCCATTGTGTTATAAACATAGGCACATTTTTTAAAACTCAAGGTACATTCAAAACTACTCCCTTACGCCACCCCACTCCAATCCCCTGAAGATGGAATATCTGATATTTGTAAAACAATGGCCAGAGAGGCCCTGCACATTAATTTTGGGAGAGTGCTTCTGACCATTATGATCATTCCTTCTGAATTCAACCAAGAAAGGTCAATAAGTTTCTAAACAAAGGAGCATGCATTTTTCAGCCTTTTAATTCCATCAACTGATAGAATTAATTGGCCTCTGCTTGGGTATTTTTGAATAGGTGTATGGTTTTGTTTCTCCTACTTAGTTCAAGTCAGAAAAAATAAATATTGGTACCTATATTCCTGCTGGCCTTTAAATGCCTCTGGGATGGTTTAAAGGTATGTCACCTAAGCACATCTCTAACAAATGGGTAGCTTCCCACTAAGTACAGTTAAACATCCCTCTTTCCTGCTGGTTTGCCCTTAAAGGGACAAACATTACGAATTTAATAATTCATTGATTCACATAAGAAACAGACTGAGCACAGAGCAAGCCGGGCAGAGACAAATGCATCAAAATGATTCAGTTGATTGATTTGATTATACCAGGCATGATCCAGATGTATGAGTTTGTCATTCACAACACTCATAACACACATCAAGACAAGATTATGATCTACACTGTAAAGTCGTAATTTGAATTCAGAATGAGAAAAAAATGAGTGTTTGGAATTGATTCATCATAGCCACTCTGATATGATACACTAACTTGGAAGAAAATAAAATGATTCATATATACAATTCTCTTAGTAAAATTTTCTATTTCTTGCTCATAACACATTTTAATTCAGAAAATGCATTAATTTTATTCAAATATATTTTTTCTAAAATATAAATATATTAAGTTTTTATAAATGCAGAGAATGTAGTTTCTGTTGATTCCCCACCCAGATATTAATCAATTCAAAACTTAAGTGATGAAGAAATCATATTTGTAATTGTGATCATTTTACTTTGTCTATAAATATATAATAGGATCTTTGCAACTTAATTATGAGTAACTCATACTTCATATACTACTGAGCACCTTAGATTACATATTGTTGAATTAAACTATTGGCATTAATATATGTAATTTAATACGTTATTTACAATCACAAGTATAATTCTCTTGTATAACAACATTCCAGTGATTTTGAAAATATATAATGAAAGAGTGCAGTATAATTTACAAATGCATCAAAGCTTTTCTTACAATAGTCAGCCTGGGACTGGACACTCTTCAGCATTTTAAAATAAGAAACCAAAAAAAAAAAAAAATCATCTAGGTTCTAAAACTGTATTTTCCACAGTTGTTTTTTTGTTTGTTTGTTTTTTCCTTTCAACAAGAGCTATCCAGGATGTCCTGTGTTTTGTTTTGTTTTTGTTTTTGTTGTTGTTGTTTTTGTAACACAAACTTCCCAGGATGCTCTGTTAGAAAGGAGTTCTGTAGGCAAATGTAGGGAATGGCACATGGATCCCCCTTGGAGAACTGCAATGTAAATTGAAGTCTCCGAGGAGGCCTGCAATCTGTTTAACTTTTCTTAACTCCATATTTAACAAACATTTTTTATTCCCAGCCTCTTAGTGCCACCCCCACAAAACACCACTCAATGCCCCTTGGAACTAGTGTGACACGATACATATTGGGGAAGCGCTGTCTAAAATAAAATTTTGCAATTGAATAAACACTTATGTCTGAGTGAGCAAATCACATTCCTTTAACAGTTTCCACTTTTTAAAGCTCTTTGCATAGGATAGGTATTTGCCAAAATACAACTTTGAAAAAACACACACACATATCTAACCCAGACTATTTGTCTATGTAAACTGTATGGGGAAAAAAGGTTACAAATGCTTATAGAAATTCTAGAGCTTATTTTCAGGGTTTGAGGAAAGTGGCTCCTAAATCAAGTATTAGGTGTCTTTTTAATTAATTTGTTTTGAAAGATAAAAGCATTTGATCAGTAATATGCTATGTGGTGTCTGAAAATATTCTTGTAGAAAAATATCAGGTCATTATATTATTTCCCTGGAATTCCGAAAGAGCTGTGGACGCTATCAATAGATTTGATTATAACATTGGGTCTATATGTGAAACCCAGTATCATCCAGAATGATTGAGACTGCTCTATTACTGGTTCAAAAATACATGCATACAAGCACAGGCAGGAACAAGGGTCAATAAATTGCTCAGTGCTTCCACTGAAAACCACAGAATGATGATAATTAGTTAACCCCACATGACTTGTATAGATATGTACATATCAAATGGCAATCGTTAAAAAAAGTATCCATAATTTGCTTTCTATAAATAACGCTACCAGTCTTGGCTCTACAATGGCAGACCTTGGTGTGAGTGCAGCCTAGAATTAAGCATCTTTCAGTCTCCGCTGGCTCAGCTTCCACCAGCTTACCACTCAGATCAGTGTCTGGGGCTTCAATTCCTGCTCAGCATATGCTAATGGAACACTTCAGCATCTTTCTACATCATCGAAAGATAATTCACTAAGAAAAAGTAAGAGGTGCTTCATACTTAAAAGGTGGGTTTCCATTTAAAGTACTTCTCTCTCCTTTCCATGGAAAGTCAACTCAGAAGTAGGAGATAAATCACAATAAACATGGGGTCATTAATGGACAGGAGAGAGGAAAATGTCCATTTCTCATCTTACTATTCAGCCCTTGCTTACCTGGGTAAACCAGTTGCCTAGAAACTGGTGTGATTAAGATCTGCACATGCTGTTCTACTGGAACGTCCTTGATTGTCAAAAGCTACGCCGAGTATTTCCAACCGCCCTCTCCTCTTTACCCGTTTACTGCTCTAAAAAGACAGTTTGATTCTGATGCTCCCTGTGGTGTTTTCTTAGGATTCCTCCTTGTAGTTGGTGAAATTGACAAGAGTCTGGGACAGTTACGCAGGGCTCCCGGGATCTAAAGCCGACTGTGGCATGCGACATCGATGGCACACTTGCTGGTGGCATCGCAGCCCTCCTTCCCTCAAAGGCAAGTCGCCCCTCTGTTCAGGCCACCAGGCCCAGTCTTGTGATTTTAGCTGACAGGAAGGAATGAATGATGAAAACAATTGGCTTGGGGCAGGAATGAAGGTCCAGTTGCTGAAATTTGAAAAGAAGAGAGCATGAGAGGTTATCAAAGTAATGCTTGGTACAGAAGAGCGATTTACACATCAAACGGATCAGAGCACTTCCTGCTTTTCAGAATTAACCGGGGGGGGGGGCGGGGGGGCGGGGGGGGGATTAATGTTTTTAAATCCTTGCCCCCTCAATGAAACTATAAAGTGCCTCTTGGAACTTATTCCTTACATCTCACATATCTTTTTCTCTGAAATTGGTTCTGTGAAATTTATACATGCCAATAGCATAAATATTAATATTGCCCTTCCTGACTGTCTATTTCCAATATCACAATATTGGTATTATTTATGTTGGGTTAGGTACCGCATTGAAGCAGCACCAAATTTCATGTCTGAAGATTTGGTTTGAGTCTTGGCTCTTTTAAATGAAGCGTCACTTAAAATTTTTCTCGGTCCTACCCAACTCACAGGGTGATTAGAGTATTAAATGAGATACTGTATGTGAAAATTCTTTATACGCTCCAAACACAGGACCCATGCTGCTCAGCAACTGTGTCCTCACTGTCCACTGGCCTGTACTCTTGGATTGTTGTAGGCAAGCATGTCACGTGTCTGGTGAGGCCCTTTCCAAAGTCTCACCCTCCTTGGTGTGTTCTTGCAGAGCCAACGCCTGGTCAGGGTGGATTTGTATCACCTGACCCAATTCAGTATCCATAATTTGGATACAGGTTCTAAAAACTGTATTTTTAGACTTGTGCCCATTCTGATCTACCATCCCCAATTCTCTCTGATGATGGAAAATAACAAGCTGAACGTGTAGCTAGCAAAGTTAGGGTTTTACACATTATATATGAACCAGGCACTGTGCTAAGTATTTTCTACATGCTGTCATGGAATTTTCACAAAATCCCCGTGAGGTAGCTGCTGTGATCTCTGTGACTTCTATGGGAAAGTAAGATTTGGGTGAAGTCATAAGGCTTTCTGAGGTCATTGATCGTGCAGTACAGAGAGAGTGTGGGCTCAAAGGCAAGTCTGTCCGATGTCAGAGTCAGGGCTTTACCACCATAATCTGTTTCACCGACAGAACGAAACTTCCGAAAGTCACTTTAAAGATGATCTACTTCAGTCCCTGTGTCTTATGGATGGGGATATCAGATCCAAAGCAAGGAAGGACTGCCCAAGACAGGGGTGACGCACTCCAGACTTAGACAACATGTGTCTCTTGACCCTCACCTTACCTGTCCCACAGCTCTGCTCCCTTCCCCCACCCCAGAGGCCTGCTGCCTGCTTCCTGGGGTTGCTTAACCGGACACTTTGGGGGAGCTGTCTGTGCACTTGAGCTTATCAGCCGCATGTACTGGCAGCAAATCAGTCCTTCCTAAGTCTTCCGAGTGAGGTCGTAATTACAGGCAGGAAGGCTGACATTTAGACAGAAGTGATTTTCCTCACAAGCAAAAATAGCCTTGAATTTTCAAGTCAAGGGTAAAGCAGGAGACTGGTTCTGGTTCTTTCCGACTCTTCTAGGGAAAAGCACACGACCGGGTGATTGGCAGAAGAGCCGCTGAGCTAGGAGGGTTCCTAGTAAAATGGACTTTCAGATCACTTCCTTATTCCCCAACTGGTGCTTCGGGCTGAATTTACTGACTGAAACATACAAATAAATGACAAAATATCCTATAAAATGCTGTGGATCCATTTTCAAAGTTAGAAAGATGACTGGCTGGAAAATGTTCTCAGAAAGTGAATTTAGATCACCTGTCAGCCATAGGGTGAGGACTCATCATGACCCCCTGTGGCTGCCCTAGGAAGAAACCTGATAGTTTGTCAGGACTAGTAGGAGGACATGTTCTAGAACAGTGGCTGAAGTTTGGGATTAAAGATCCCTAAGCTCTTTTAAGTGTGGTCCTGGCCCTTTCCTTCAGTCAGCCCTGAATGGTTTTCAGAGAATTGCCAATGAAATAACTAGAGAGATGACTGAGCGTAGGGGAGGATAGATTGTGGGTAGGCCAGTAGCTGAATTGAAATACTTGAATCTTTAAAAAAAAAAAAAAAATTATATATATATATATATTATTGATTTCAGAAAGGAAAGGAGAGGGAGAGAGAGAGAGAAACATCAATGATGAGAGAAAATCTTTGATCGGCTGCCTCCTGCACCCCTGCACCTCCCCACCACCACCTCCCCCCACCCTCCGCCCGGGATCGAGCCCGCAACCTGGGCATGTGACCTGACAGGGAATCGAACTGTGACCTCCTTGTTCATAGGTCCATGCTCAACCACTGAACCACAGTGGCCAGGTGAAATTCCTGGATCTTTAAAATTGAGATTTATCTCTGCATTTTATATATTCCCCATCCCTGTTGCCAAGTGGAAGTCAATACATATTTGTTGACTAATCCAGTGACTAGGAAGGGCCCAAATTGAGACTAGTTATTACAAAATCAAGATCCTCTTTGACCTTCTACATTCCACAGCTTAAATGAGATGCTATGTCTTCCTGAGACATGTCAAGAACTACACCTGCTAGAAAATAGAAGGAAGGGTAGTTCTCACCCTTCAGTGGATCTGAACTAATGTACTTTCTCATTACAGCAGGTGGTAATAATCACAGAAAATCGCGGAGTGAAACACAGGGACTATTTGCATTGATATGAAAAGCATGAAGCCTTCATTGGCAAATTGGCATTTTGTTGGACATTTCACATTTTTCCCAAACTTCTGGGCCTTTGGCCCTCTCTCCCCTGTGGCTTGGAATCTGCCCCTGGTCCAGCCCCTCCTACCTCAGTGCTCTCTGTGCCCCCTGCTCCTGTGGGACCTCCCAGGTGACCAGAACCTGCTATTTCACATTTCTTCATCCCTGACACGACACCAACGCTAGATCAGATGCTTGCTACTTTTTAAAAATGATGTACATTTTGAAGCTATATTTGAGCATAATTTAATGCTGACTTCATAAAGGATTATTTCCTTGGGTTCAAATAGTTATGTAGTATTCTAGTGGAAAATAAGATTAACATAAATAACTGGAAAAATTAGATTTGATCAGTTTTTTAAGGATTGAATAAGACATGAACCTAGTCCTAGCCGGTTTGGTTCAGTGGATAGAGCATCAACCTTAGGACTGAAGGATCCCGGATTCAATTCCAATTCAAGGGCACATGCCTGGGGTGTGGGCTCGATCCCCACTCGGGGGCGTTCAGGAGGCAGCCGATCAATGATTTCCTCTCATCATTGATGTTTCTATCTCTCTCTCCCTGTCCCTTCCTCTCTGAAATCAATAAAAATATATTTAAAAGGAAAAAAAAAGACATGAACCTGCAAGTACTTTTTAAATAGTCAAATGCTAAATAAATACAAGGCAGCACTATGTTTGTGAGCCATTATAGGTGTGTTGCATAATGAAATACAGGAAATCACACTTTCTAAAGAAAAGGGAACTTACAATCTCTCCATCTTTGCCTCCAAAATCTAAATACAGCATCCTGATTCCATCATCTGAAGACATTTTCAACTTTTCATATGGGGCCTGTATGATTGTCTTGGGAAAGGCACCCTCCTGTGGTTCAGTGGTAATAGAAAATCCGTTGTCATAATGTATGGTCAGACGGCACTCCTGGTTTCTGTAGGTGCAAGCTGCGGGGAGAGAGGGAGAGAGAGAGAGAGAGAGAGAGATGAACCATGGAAGGCAATCCATTTTCCCAGGCACTTACATTTCAACTCTCCTCAGACCCAGGGGCCAGCCCCAAATTTCTTTCTAAAGTTAAAAAGAAGTAATTGTTCATTAAAATATTCTCCTTGGGTTGATTTTGAGCTTGCAATTTTACTTGCTCCATGAAACTAAAGGAAATAAATGGAAAGAAATCCCGTTTGCTGGGATTTACTGCATTTTATCTGGCCTCCAGCCCTATCTGTCCATCAGACAACACATAGGGGTCCTTGTCCCAAGCCTGAAAAAACTGACATCTGATTTAGAGTAAGCAGCTACCTCTGAATCTTCATCATCATCATCATCATCACCACCACCACCACCACACACACACACACACACACACACACACACACACACACACACACAGGTGCACACTATCGTCTTAGCATTGCATCACCAAAATTCACCAATGTGACACACCTAAGAAGTCAGGAGTGAGTTGTTCAAAAATAATCTATTTATTTTTTTTTAAGAAAGTTGAACCAATTTATAAGAGGAGTGCCTTTTTAAATTTCCTGATGAGCAGATCACCTTGGCCCTGGAAAAGCAGTTGTAATTGATAGATATCAGGTGTGGCCCCTGCATGACGAGGGCTGTGTCCTTCCTCTGCCCAGTGTGGCGTCCAGGAACCTCGGGTGCTGCCCACATGGTGCCCTCTGAGCCAAAGGAACAAAACTGAAGCCTCTCGATCGATCAGGTGAGGTGCCGGCTTTCATCTGTGGTGCTGTGCTCATTGCGTTTAGGAAGGAGACTAGTGCTTTGAGCTTGCGAGCTGGTGACAGGACTGCCATCAGAATCCGAGTTCCCATTAGGAGGACTTGAGAATACTTAAAACCCTTGACCAAAGAGTTCTGAAAGGTTAACAAGTATCGACTGGACTTATTTTTTTTTTTTTTTTTAAATCACAAACCACCACATTTAACAGACTCTGGCAAGCAAATCCACTCAGGCCTCCATAAACATGTGAAAGCTCTTGAGGGAGGGGTTCTGGAAGAGCAGAATAAGGGCGTTATTGAGCACTCTTTACCACCACTAGCTTAGCTCTGCATTATAAACCAAACTGAATTTTACTTTCCACACCCTTCTGTAGCAGGACCTTAGCTGGATAGTATCCAGGTGAAAAAAAGCAAAGATTAGAGAGGTGAGCTTGCCACAACTCAGGTGGATTAGATTTCAAAATTCAAGTTCTTTCCACTCTGTGCCATGTAGCTTCTCACCCTCTGGGACTCAGGATACAGAGGGTTGTGGAGAGGGATCTTGGCATCTCAGAGTAATAACAACAGTGGGGTGGCGGAGGCCTGCAGAGTGTGGCAGGAGCAACAGAGGTCCGCATGTGCTCACAGAATGAGGTGGCTTCTAATCGAAGCTCGGTTAGAACACAAACTCCTTCCTCCGACTTATCCCAGGCAGCGTTCAACTTGTAACTAAGGGCTGATATTTTCCAAAGGCACATTCTCTATTAGTCTTTGAGCCCTTCAATAAGCCTTGTTATCTTCTCAGAAAGGCCCTAGACTACTGCCACCCCTCTGGCCCAAGGATAACCAAGGATAGTGGTAGACATACTTATGGCTTCTCATCTTGAATCCTCGTTTTTGACAATTTTCACTTCTACCACCTGCGGAATATGTGTGTGAATGGGTTCTAACTCTGGGTTTCTTTTTTTCCCCTTCCTCTATGTTTGAACTTTAAAATTATGCCATCAGATATTCTGAATGGACTGGTTGTGGTTGTTTTTAATTCTAGTTGACTTCAAATGGCCTTTATGTAATAAAATTAGTTACCTGAAGATGCTCTCAACCTACACAGGATAAATTGAACACATTAGCAAGTTAATTGAAGCCCTGATTAAAACCTAAGCCCCTTTGCCCAACTCTGCAGGCATCTTTCAATTTGTAGCTGGGTTGCACCTTTGCTCGTTGCCATCATCTCTTTCCTCCCAGCATCCAGCTAGATCAGTCCACACAAGTCTGTGTTAGTCTCCTTTGGCGGGTCTACCAGCAGCCTCATTGTTTTCCAGTTGAAATAGAGTTCTATTTATTGAGAGAGAAGGAGTTTACAGAATTTGTGGAATGTCAACTAAACCAGATCCGTTGGCTGTCTATTCTTTCCTAGAACACTCCAAAGTTGTTGCAAGGAGTCTGAACTTTCTCTGATATTACACGTAAAACTTCATTCAATTTCGTTTTCAGGTGGCTTAGGACTTTTCCTACTCACGGGTTCAAAAACTCCAGATTTTCTTGCCATGCAGAATGGGCATGTAAACTTAAATAAGATTCAGTGACCAAAAAAGGTTTTCAACAATGTTGGAGACTATTTGGGGGCATTCATTTGTTTCAGGATAATTTCAAAAAGATCAATTAGCTTGGAGATGCAGCAAAAATTCTACAAAGTAATTGGTTTTTCATATTTGCACGAGTAGAGGAAATGTGGAGAAAGCCTACTACACATTGATGCGTGTCCCATCTTTTCGAATACTCCCGGTGCAGGAGGAAGCTGCACCCAGTGCAGTACCACTCACAGAGGCCAGGGGCCAGCAGCATCAGCGCCACCTGGTACTTTAGTAGATGCAAGTGCTCAGGCCCCACCCCAGACTGGTGGGATCAGATCCTCTGGGGTGGGAGTCAGCAATCTGAGGCTTTGGAAGATAGCACTTCAAAACATTGTTTTTGTTGCTGATTTCAGCACAGCTAAAGTTCGGAAACACCGTACCCATAATGTCACCTGGGAAATCCTTGAGTGCAGAGCTGTACTGCAGGGCTTCCCACTGCGAAGGAGAGGCTCTAGATTTCCACGGTCCAACGTAGTAGCCGTTAGGCACAAGTGGCGGCTGAGCACATGAAGTGTGGCTAGTGTGACTGAGGAACTTATTTAATTTTAATTGATTTCAATTTAAATAGCCACACATGACCAGAGCCTAGCATACTGGCCCACATAGGTTTGGAGTAATACTTACAAGAGAAAACACTGATAATACTTAGTGAGCACTTACTATGTGCCAAGTACTAGGTGTTTTACATGGATTATTTCTCTCAATTCTTGATTACACCCTATGAGGTAGGTATTATGAGTTCCTCCTTTTTATAGATGGAAAAAATTAGGAGGTTTCAGTAAGAGACTGAGAAAGAAATAGAGCTGGAGTTTGAATCCAGGCCATTCTGACTTTAAAACCCACACTTGTGATTATTACCTTGTACTACATCCTCAACGATAGAGAAAAATGAAAGAACTGGCAAGAAAGCACAAGAGAAGAGGGTACTGAGAATGTTATAAGAAGCACCTTCAAAGCTGGGTTTACTGGAAGACTGCTGTTGAGGCTACTCCGCACTGTGTCACCTAATGCCCTGTTTATGAGTGACCACAGGAGACCTAGACGACGAAGGTGGTCTAGGCCTCAGAACCAGAAACAATTTGTCTTAGAGCTCAGAATCAAGAACAGTAGCATTACAGGTGGTGTTAACTGTATGTCGTGCTGGCTGATGGAAAACACTGGCTTAAATATGGAGTCCACCTTAGCAGATGTACAAGACTTTACAGCATATATTTCCTATCTATCTATCTATCTATCTATCTATCTATCTATCTATCTATCATCTATCATCTATTTTTCGTCTAGCTACCTACCTGCCTATCTATCTGTATGGATTGGAGATTAGCATGAAAAATTACTTATCACAGCATTCTGAACAGAACTGTTGTTTTGGGAACACTGACAGAACAGTGAGAAGTTCCATGTCTCTGTAGACAGTACAGGGGATGAAGAATGGACTTGAGAGAGACACAACGTAGAGTTAAAGTCAATGCTGTTGTTTATTAGGTGTGTGATCTTGGGCAAGTTACTTAAGAATTTGCTTTCTGACTTGTAAAATTACAAAGACAAGGGAATCATGAGGATTATTAGATGAGATGAGGCTATGCATTGTGACCTAGGAGACACACACACACACACACACACACACACACACATACACATACACATACCCACACACAATCCAAAACAGTATTTACACTGATGTTTCTATTCCAAGTTATTTCATTTTTAAACTGTTGGTCTTGTCTCAATTAGTTGATTTTAGGAACCAAGAGGGTTGTTTCTCACAGAATGAGAAACACTAAAAGACCTTATATAAATTGCCTGGCATATAGCAAGTTCTCAATCAATAGTACAGTATGGAAGGGTTCATACACACGTCCCATTTCTAACTTGTCCTTTCTTAGCGCACTACAAGAATGTGGATTGTGCTCACTTGTGTTCTTCCTCCATCCTGCTTGCCTCTCCATTAATACCAGAGGCAGGAGTGACTGCTGAGTGTCCCCCGGTATCGACCCTTTGCTCTGCTTCCCGCACTGAGATGCCTTTGGTTCTGGCTCTTTTCTTAGAGCCAGTTGTCCAGTTTTCTGATCAGTTCTGTGAGCTACCTAATATATTTTCAATACTTATATATTTTCAATACTTATATTCTGTGATAAAGTACTCAGAATCCATTTCTGTTGTTTATAACAAGAACCCTTCTAGTTGATGCCTTCAAGTTCATGCCTCCAGTAAGCCACCTGGGTTATAGGCAGGAAACTGCATCTAACTTGCCAAATCAGAACTTTTCTTGAATGAAGATGGGATAAGGCTTTTCACAGTCAAACTCTTTGGCTCCCGTTCAGGAGGGCATGTGGTATGCCTTAATTGAGAAGATTTTACGTTTACCTTTGACATTTTAAGTATCCCCAAAGGCCAGGAATGGAAGCCACTTTGAGGCCAGGGCAAAGTAGAGGGTGTGTTCTTCCTGTAAGAGTGTGACATGGGGAGCCCGTAGCCAGCAGTGCTCACCTGTGGTGACTTCGGTAATGAGTTCAGCTGAGTTGTGGCAGCCCTGTACTATGCTCCTGGTCCAGTGGGAGAGGTCCCTGCTGATTTCAGCCCTGAAGAGATGCGTTTCAATCCCCTGCCTGGTACCCGTTCGTGTTGCAAAGGACAGATCCACACCAGCCTGGGGAGATCCTTTCCCTGGACCTGAATGGACCAGCCTGTTGAGAGAGAGAGAGAGAGAGAGAGAGAGAGAGAGAGAGAGAGAGAGATCACCAAAGATCATCAAAGTTGAACTACCTTAATCACCCAACATGTCATTTGGTGACTTGCTGTCATTTTTCTGATCTGAAATGAAAGAGTCCACTGCACCCTTGTGATCACCGGGCTTTCTACCATCCCTTCATCCAGTTCCCTTCCGATGGTCAAGTGAGATTAAGAAGGTGTCCTACAACTATGCATCAAGTTGCATATGCAGAGGAGTTGATTAATATGACTTTAACTAACATTAGATAAATTCAACTATACTCATTCATCCAAAAAGAAAGAATTGAGTAAATGAGAGAGACAACCATTTAAATAGTGTGTAAAATTCCCTCCACGGTTTCATTCCTGGACAGGACAGGGAAGCCATTGTTTCCTGGCTTAGACTCAGGTCCCCTGTTTCCTGTAGTTGGGAGCACCTGGCTGCACTGAGGGTACGGCTGAGTGTGCATTTCTCATGCACATGTCTCCAAATGCAGGGGAACAGCCATGGGACTCCATTTAGGAAATAGCAACCTGTGTTAAAGCTTGAGAAAGAAGTGGTGATGCTGGACTTCCTGAGAAAAGGAAGGTAACTGAACTTTATAGGAGATTCAAGGGAGTTTCAAGAGTGATTTTTACTGCACACGTTGTTTGTACTGACTTCAGAATGCTTTCTGAAAAGCCAGACTTAAAAGTCTCAGAGTCCTACCTTCTGAGCAGGCACTGGCTAGTCCTACTTCTCGCTTGCCCCCTGCAAACACTTGGATTTCTCAAGCTCTCGCCTACTTCTTGATATCTCAACCTTCTTTTGGGAGAGACTGTCATATCAATAATTTGCAGGATAGCATAAGTATAATTTAATAAATGTTACTTCTCTTTGGGGTCTTTTTATTTTCAGCCTTATCTTTTAACACAGAAAGAAACACTTTACTAGTTGCTCCAGAAATCTCAGGTCTATTTGCTTGGGGGAGGTAGGGGAGGGAGTTATTTTCTTAGGAAAAGCCCTTGTTACCTCTAGATTAAAACCTGCACAAAGGAAATCCAAAAGTTTATATTCTCATGTAAGCATAAACATTGTAGACCAGAGTTATCAATGTAATAAAACATATTGTAGCTTGTTGAATTTCTAGCAACAAGCTTGCAATATAACTTAGAGGAGCTTTTCTTTACTTACAAAGTTAGTGGTGTGTAGTGCCAACTTGCTGAAAAAGCATTGAAAAACCTGTTGGCTGTAAAATTCTTTGAAGATTGAGAAATTCACAAGAGAGAACAAATATTGGCAAGACTATGGTGAGAAGGGAACCCTTGTCTGTTGGTGGGATGGAAATTGGTACTTCCATTATGGATGCTAGTATATGGAGGTTCCATAAAAAATTAAAATTAGAACTACCCTATGATCCAGCAATCCCATTTCTGGGAAAACATCCAAAGGAAGTAAAATCAGTATCTCATAGAGATAGCTGCACTCCATGTTCATTGCAGCATTATTCACAATAGCCAAGCTATGAAAACAACTTGAGTGCCTTTCAATGGATAAATGTGGAATATTATTCAGCCTTTAAAAAATAAGGAAATCTTGCCATTTGCAACAGCATGGATATATCTGGAGGGCATTATGCTAAGTGAAATAAGCCAGACAGAGAAAGACAAATACTGTATGATCTCACTTACATGTGGAGTCTGGGGGGGGGGGGGGGAGGGGAACTCACAGAAATAGAGAGTACAATGATGGTTGTCAGGGGCTGGGGACTGAGGCAAATGAGGAGATAGTGGCCAAAGGGCACAGACTTTTAGTTATAAAATGAATAAGGCTCGAATGGATAGCCTGGTAACTACAGCTAATGACACTGTATTTTATACTTGAAATTTGCAAAGAGAGTAGATCTTAAGTGTTCTCACCAAAACAAACAAAAAGGTAATCATATGAGGTGATGTGTTCATTAACTTCACCATGGCCATCATTTCACATGTATCCTCAGTTTTCTTTCTTTTTTTAATTGATTTTTAGAGAGAAAAGAAAGAAGAGGGAGAGAGGGAGAGAGAAACATTAATGTGAGAGTGAAACATCAACTCCCTGCCTCCTGCAGGCCTCCGACCAGGGATGGAGCCAGGAATCTGGGCATGCGCCCTGACCAGAAATCCAACCTGTAACCTGGCCAGGGTCTCAGTTTTCTTATTTTAAAAGCATAATCCCTGCCTCCTATGATTATTATTAAATATAATAAAATATATAAAGCACTTATTCCAGTATTTAGTGCATCGTAGTAAGCATTCAAGAAAAATGAGTTCCCTTGTGCCTTCCCTCTCCTAACATCCTCACTTTCTAGCCCCTAAATTTCCACCTAGGGCACATGGACTCTGTGACAATCCAGGACCAGCATAAATGTAACAGAGAGACACAGGGAAACAACAAAAAATATGCCGCCCTCATGGAGAATGTCACTTTTTTGTCCATTTTCGACTGATATTTTTCTCGAAAGTGACTATAAAATTGAAGCCAATAATAACTGGAAAATGTAATTTGTTAGAAAATTGGCATTTGGAAGGTCTGTGTACAAGGGATGAAATTACTAACAGAGTGTAATGTGCATGAGGGCCCTGTATCTAGCTGACCAATACCACGTGTGGGGAGTGCTTGGGGGAAACTCAGCACATTATAGGAAGTAATGATGAGGAGAGCCTTTGGAGGGAGGACAATCGGTGTACTTTGTTAGTCATCTCATCACTAAATCCTCATTGATTGAAAAGAAAAGGAAATAATTCAGTTTTTAGCTATCCAAGTGTGAATGATATAATATTTATATTAAAGAACACGCAAGTTTGCTATCTGAAGAATAACAGGCAGGCTGAATTATGTGTTCTTTTGACATGCCAATACTGGCTAGTGAAACGTAAAATTCTGTATGTAAACTATGAGATAAAGCAAATTATCTTTTCTGCTATGTATTGTGTACATACTGATAATAAATCCCACATATATCCACAGGATGCATATGACTACACATCTCCTCGATGGAGTGTTATACAGGCCTTGAAAATTATTTTATAAATGTATATTTAAATGTGGGAAGTGCATATATATGTCTCTTGAAAAGGTCTAGATATGCAATTCAAGTATGTACAAGAAAAGCTTAGAAACAATTTTATTAAGGTGTCAAGAAATTTTATGGGTGATTTCATTTCTTCTGATGTTTGTTTTTTTTTATTCCTAAATTTTTCTCTAAACATATACTACACAACTTAAAGAGTAGCTTTAAGAGGTTACCAGACTGAAATGAAGCCAAATTTTGCACTCTGATATTTAGAATGAGGACTTCCATTGCAAAGAAAAATACCTGCATTCAGACCCTGTGTGGCGTTCATGCTTTGTGTGGTGTTTGATAGTGGCAGTTCAGTGCTGGAATACTAGATGAGCTTAACTCTGGCATGTTTGTGTCTGGGTTATTCTAAATTGTCCATGTCTAGCTCCTAAGACCTAATGCCTATTGGCTGTGGTTATGGAATAGCCTTTCTCAAGATGAAATTAACTGATCCACGTGGAATGAAACACATATCTGTGGCTTCATTAATCCCTTACACCAGCGGTTCTCAACCTGTGGGTCACGACCCTTTGGGGACCGAACGACCCTTTCACAGGGGTAGCCTAAGACCATCGGAAAGCACACATATAATTACATATTGTTTTTGTGATTAATCACTATGCTTTAATTATGTTCAGTTTGTAACAATGAAAATACATCCTGCATATCAGATATTTACATTACGATTCATAACAGTAGCAAAATTACAGTTATGAAGTAGCAACAAAAATAACTTTATGATTGGGGGTCACCACAACATGAGGAACTGTATTAAAGGGTCGCGGCATTAGGAAGGTTGAGAACCACTGTTTATATATGTGTTTTCCGATGGTCTTAGGCGACCCCTGTGAAAGGATCGTTCGACCCCCAAAGGGGTCGCGACCCACAGGTTGGCGACCCACAGGTTGAGAACCGCTGCCTTACACGAACCTACTGGCCTCCTGTAAATGGGACAGGAGAGATGCGGAGACCCACCAGTTGAAGTTACAGGATCCTTTTGGATTCAGAGCTGCTCTGAGGGGCCTTAGAGAAACTTCCTGCTCTGTTCAAGTCTCTTCTCCTTCCAACTGACCACCAAAAATCAATCACGAAGTCATTCATCCATTCAATCAATCAAAGATTCACTAGTCACGAACTGCTGTATTCCACATATATGTATGGTGCACTGTTATGGACTGAATTATGTCCTCCTAAAAATTCATATGTTGAAGTTCTAACCCCTGATGTGGGGTTAGAAATGGGGCCTATAAGGAGTTAATAAGGGTGTGGCCTTAACCAAGAGGACTAGTGTCCTTAAATAAAATAGGAAGAGATACCGGAGAGCACTCTCCCTCTGCACCCACACAGAAGAAAGGCCCTGAGAGGACAGAGCAAGAAGGCAGCTGGCTGGCTGTAAGCCAGGAAGAAAACCCTCACCAGAAACTAATCCCACCCCACCCTGATCTTGGAGTTCTAGCCTCCAGACATGTGAGGAACTAAATTTCTGTGGTTTAAGCCACCAGGTTTGTGGCATTTTGTTAAGGCAGCCTGAACAGACTAATAAAAGCACCTACTCTATGCAGACTCAAGGTTAGGGGTAGTGTGAGAAAAGACGTGGCCCCTGCCTTGAGGAGATAGTTCTTCCTTACTAATTCCCACGGCCTTTCCATTCCAGGTTCAGCCCCAGGTCTTAGGAGACTTAGTCCTACAATATAAAGGAGAGTCAGAACCAGCCTCTGACAAATGACAAATGAAGGACATGAGCCAGGGTTAGGTGTTATCTGGAGAATTATTCCTCCTCATTGGGGCAACCTGATTATTATGAAGATCTTCCTCCAGAGGGAAAGCAATTCCATCACAAGAGTGGAGAGCAGTGGATTCTGGGACAAGGACAAAGGGGCACCACAGTTATTAACATATTTGTTATTTCATTCCTATCAAGATATAGGAAATAGACTTCCTTTCGGTTCTTTTTATCATCGCAGCTAGTTGCTTTTGACTGTCCACAGCAATAATTTGGGGATGTTACATAGAAATGTAGACATTCACCACTGTGCCGTGGTGAGGAGGCTGGACAGAGATTTGGTTGTTTATAAATCATGGCACTGCAAAGATGACACAAGGGCACTGGACAACTTAAGATCAAGGTCCTTTCTCTTACCCCTTTTGTGAGAGGTGTAGCAGCTACTAGGAAGAGAGAGAAAAAATAGTGGACTGATTACACTCATAAATGCTCTGTGAAATCTTTCTCTTGAGATGAATTTTTATTGGCATAATTCCAACCCCAAGCCAATAGAATAAATTGGATATACATCCTTGGATACTATGTTTTTCAGTAGTCTGCTCTCTGAGCATCTTCACTCAGAGGCCTCACAGGCACCTCAGACTCAATGTAAGCTAAAGCTACATTGCATAAGGTCCTTGAGATCTTAACAATTAAATATCTGGGTTCTGAGTTACATTACACCAGGATCCACAAGGGCCATGCCCACTGCAAAGGACAGGAAGTTTTCACTGGTTGTTAACACACTGTTCAAAAGAAAGAGTCACTCAGATGGCACATTGAATATCCAAATGAGAACAGATTCCCTAGCAATGCCAAAGACAACAGGAGCTGCTATCTTTAGATGTCTGTGGTGCAGGACGATAAGGAGGAGGCAGTGCTGCATTCAGGCTAACAGTGATATGACGGATGGCTGAAAGAAAATATAACCTGTACTTTCTTACTTTGCTGCTTTCTGAAAAGAATGGTTTGAGATTCCAGCCTGAGTAAGGTGCAGTGGAAGCCCAGGAAAAAGTGATATTGGGAGGAGCACACCACAGCTTCTAAGGAACACAAGTCCTTGCTGAGAAGATTACACACCAGGCACTGGAAGGATGGAAACACTACATGAGTGAAACTTGGGGGGAATCTTTGGGAAATCGGGGAGAACAAGTGAGAGATTAGAAGATAGGAAAAGTGGAAATGATACCCTGGTTTTCAAAATGTGGAAGAAATTAGATTCTGTGACCCTGTTCCTAAGCAAGATTTTGTAATGGATTTTTTCAGTAATCATCTTTCACTTTGGAAAACAGGCAACAGTAGTTTGTGAGGGCCTCTGTGGCTTTCTTATATTCAACTATTTCATGCAGAAACAAGATTACTGGAAAAGTGATAGAGGAAGCGAACATCCAGAAGAAAGGTATTGGCAATTCGATATTCATTTGGACTTCACAGCTTATCAGTCAGAGGAGTACTTTGTTAAGTGACCCACAAGCCATTATGAGCCCATTTAATTACAGATGGAGGCAGAGCTGTGGCCTCAGACCTACCCTGTTCAACATTCCTATCAATGATGTATGAAGTTGTAAGATACATGGACATCAACTCAGTGGAAGATCCAGACTAGTAATAAGAAGAAGCGTGGGTTAAGGATATAAGATTGTTAAGCACTGAGGTTAAGCCAGAAATAACAACAAAACTAGAAAAAGGGAGACATGGTATCGAAGCACCATTGGAAATTTAGTTATGGTTGACTCAACCCAGAGTTACTAACAACACTAATTCACATGAATGGAATGAAATGAGGTGATGCTCCTGTGTTCTATGCTGAGCAGACCATGCCTAAAATACACCATTTTTTTTTGTTCTATGAATCTCTTTGGCAGTGAAATGAAACCCATGGACTCCAATTCTGAATAATGTGTGTAAATTTATCACAAAGGAAACCAGTGATACTGAAATGTAATTCCATCCCAATATCATGATGTTGAAGACTATGATCAGAATAGCAGAGTACCCAAAACTCCTTCAGAAAGAGCATAATTTGGAGACATCCTGTCTGGAGAAGAGAAGACTCTGGGTGGGAAATGAGAAGGAGGAAGGGGCAAGCATAAATGTCTGCAGTATCTGTGGAGGGTTTGAGCATAGGCTGGTCAGTGACGTCCCAGGGATGGAAGGGACAGCTCTCACCTTGAGAGTCCACAGTCTGATCAAAGCCATCCCTAGACCTTGGTCCACCTAGGAAGAACCATACTTGGAGCACATGATTTGCTTTGTGAGATCTAAGATGAGACTGTTTAAGCTGGCCGCCAGCAGGTGTTCTTGAATGCCTACTCTGTAAGGCCCGTGGCTCATATGCCGAAGTTGACAGCTCCTGGGTAAGGAGATGTTGGGGATAACAAACTTGCTGTTGACAGCACAGCCGTCAAGGTAGATACCCCTTCTCTGGACTCCCGCACATTGTTATCAATCCATTTGCCCCACTGCTGTAAGATTGGCACCTCATCTCCCTCACCAGACCTTGATGCCCTGTGGAGTAGGAGCCTTGTTCCATCTCTCTCTGAGTCTGTGGTGTCCAGCATCCTACTTGACACATGTTAGGTGTTCAATTCATGCAATTCATGTTGGTGACTAACTACCTAAATGCAAGTTTATCAAAACTTTTTAAAAACGTGACTGTAAGGTTGCAAAAGAAAGAACACACACACACACACACACACACACACACACACACACACTGACCTATTTTGAAATGTTTTGAAACTGTGGGGTCAGTGAAAGGCCTCCTAATAGACTCCTCATTTGTAGTAGACCATACTGGGGAACACATTACAGTAGCCAAATTCTGGACACTAAGTACCTTGTAAATGTCAGTGGGACATTAAAATGTTAAAAGTCATTATTTGGGCATTTGGAAAGGTAGGGCTAAGGACAGAATCCGTCTGCCTGAAGTTTTCCCATTGTGCCAAGAACAGCTTCTATTTTCCTCCCCAGATTCTTCCCAAAGATCTTTCCTGATCTATAGTCTCAGGAGGGACTCTGAAATAGCGATTATTTATCTTTCAATTATTTTACATTTCAAGCTATTTATGTATCCTTAAAAATATGACCATCTGTCTCTTATCTGTAGCATGAACTAAAATATAGCAGCCATGAAAATGCTGTCTCCCAAGGGAAGATAACTTTCTTCTTACCCAGCCAGAAAAAAATACTGGCACCCTGGGACAGACGTTCATGCTACAATTCACACCCAATTTCTAAGTTTTATCTGAAGCTGCTTGAGAAGCCGAAGGACATGCTTTCATCCCCTCGTGGCAAAATTCAGATACACATTCCCAGGGTGAAAGCCATGGTTGAAAGCAACGTCACAATTACCAGCACAATTTTACATTTCCTTTTAGCTAGGAGTGTGCATAAGTGAACAAATAAATAGGGCCACATAATATTAGACAGTGGAGCCTGGTACAGAAAATATAGTAATAGCCATTATTGTCATTGCTTCAATCTGGGCAATAATTTTTATTTGATTATTTCCTGCTGTATGCCTTGCACCTGGAATAATTCCAGGCACATGGCAGGCACTCAGTAAATATTTGTTAAATGAACGACCAAATGAACAGCTAGACTACAAAGAGGGCTATTTTCCATGGAGTCTGTGATTGATGGGTACTATGAGAGATTATGACTTCTCTCCCACCCTCAGTCCTTCAACCACACAAAACAGTAGCTAATGCTAAATCCAAAGAATGTGGATTACCGTCCCCTAACTGCTAGTTTCCAGATTAATTCAGTTCTGCAAAAAAAGTGATTTTGAAAGGTAACTGAGATGACATGTTCTAGGAGATGCGCCTAACATTCATTTCCTGTTTCTTTTTTCAACCTGGTTATTCTTTCTATCTTTCACAACTGGTGTTTTTCATAGTGACTTGGTTATTTAGTGAGTCAGAGTTACCTTTTTTGGTCTGAGAGTAGACGGTGACCATTTTATTTAAAAAAAGGTACAAATCATTAAGATTTCAAATTCATGGCCAGCATGGATCTAGCATCCATTTAAAGAACTGCATATAAATGAAATGGCTCTCTAAACCAGATACAAAGAAAGGGTGAAATGTCTTAACACTACTTCAAATGCCCAGAGTGGTGGATTTGTGAGGCTGAGCATACTTTGGGGTCAAATTCTTTGTCTAAGACTTGGGGGCAGTAGAGATATTCATTCCTGCAGAAAGCCAGGCCACATGCAGTAGATGTGATGATTTAAGTCTTTATCAATAACTGGTACTAGGCCACAGACTGTTTCTGGCTCTTCAGATATGCCCCTTTGTCTTACTGGTTTTGATAAAAAGAAAAAATTAAAAACCTGCCTTACCAGGTATGCTGATGTACTAACTTAATTCTGGATAGGTGTTAGGGAATGTTGCCCAAAATGTTCCACATAACAACATTATCATCAATATCCTTAATTAAAACAAAAACAATTGCAGTACACAGATTCGGCCAAATTAGTAAAATTACATATTAGGTAGCTGGGTTGCTAAGCAGTATTACATCCTCATTTTACTTAATTGCTGTAATTAACATTTCCCAGCAGATGCCACACACAAAAAGTAAAAGCCACTGGTCTAGTGCTCTCTAATACTCTCAACCAGTGGCCAGTGCCGCCCCTATTAGACTCGAGGCAAGAAGTGATGGGAAAAGAATCACTAATAAGGACCCCACTGTTTGGTTGGGGGAGGGGGGTGGCGCCCAGGTACCAAACCCCCTCAGCCAAGAATGGCTGAACAATTACCTCATTTCTATCTTCTAAACTTCTTTCATTTGCATACGGTGGTGAAAGAGTTACACAAGGTCCCATTTCTGGGAACGTTTTTATTCTTGAGGGATACTGACTATAAGCAAAGACCAACTTAATGTAGGAGAATGAGCAGCAAAAGAGATGGAAGCCAAGTTTTGACTACTTAGTGGTATTATCTAGGTGGGTTTCCAGAGACGTTTTGTCCTCCTTATATTCTCCATGGTCTCCTGACTGTTCATGGCCAGCTGCCAGCAGTCATATGGAGGGAGGAAAGTAGATGCCTGTTGGGTGGAAGGTTGCACTGATACACTATCATTTACACTGACTCTTTGAAAGGGGTATCATGAGCTCCACTTTACAAACAAGAACTCCATGGTTCTGTGTGGTTAAGTAGCTGCCCAGGATCACATAGTAAGTGTCCAGAATTTGAACCCAGATCCACATGACCACAAAGTCTATATCTTTCCATCATGCCAGGAAAAGGGGCCACATTCCAGCTTGTCAACTACAGGTAGGAGGGCAAGTGAAGTGAGGCAGTGTAATGAAGACCTCGTCATCTATGGGTTTAAACCATCCATGCACTTTCCTTCCCCAAGGTCAACAAGACTCACAGTCCGACAGATAATCTCACATCACAACATCCAACATCTTGGGAAATTTTTCCTTTTAAGTTAATGGTCTGTTTATTAGTTAGCAATCTTAGAGCTCTAATTTTTAAATATATTCTTTGAATTTTCTTGCTATCTCTTACATATTCCCCTCTCCCATCTAAGCCTTAATGAGTTCAACAAAGATCACAGTGTGTACAGAATATGGATTATAAAAAGGTCTCTGAGAACTTCTCCATGTAAAATAATGACAATTAAATTAGTCTTATTTTGCTGGGAAAATGAAACCATGGGTGAATGACCTGAACAATTAGCTCTTATAACGTGGCTTTTATCTGTTATATTTCACTGCTTTTTTAAAAAATTTCCCCATAATTAATCCCTAGTACAACATTGGCCACTAAAAAGTCTTTTAATGTTTCTTAAATGGAACAGTTTTGCCCCCAAAATAAAGTCATCATTAGGCCACTTGCCTAGTGTTGTTACAAGTAACATTCAGAACTAGTTTTGTGGTGCAATTGAGGGGTTCCAGACTTCCCATTTCTGTCTCACACTTCTCTCCTACAACAAACAAACAACTCTTCCATTGGCCCACTCCTTATATCTCAACTAGAGGCCTGATGCATAAAATTCATGCAAGAGTAGGCCTTCCTTCCCCAGGCTGCCAGCACCGGCTTCCCTCTGGCACCCGGGACCTGGGCTGGCTTCCCTCCACCCTGGCTTCGTCTCTAGAAGGACGTCCGGTATAATTAGCATATTACCCTTTTATTATTATAGATGTCTTTAAGACACTATGAGTCCCTGATAAATGCAGTATTATACGTAGGATCAAATATGTCCAATTATCAGTCATTCATTCATTAATTTCAATTATTTTCTCCAATCTTAACAATTGTTAACCTTTATCAATCACTTATTATGTCTCAGTCATATCTAAGCATTTACATACACTGTCTCACTTGGTCCTATCAGTAACTGCGTGAAGTAGAAGACACTACTGATGAGGCTTGAATTCAGAGAAATCGTTATTTTGCCCAACGTCACATTGCAAGTAGAGGTCTCAGGATTCAACTCCTGGTTTGTCTAATGCCAAAGTCCATGGATCTCGCCACTCTACTCATTTCCACCAACAATGAGGAACTCCCAAATTGAAGAGGGTCACCAGGCATATGGGGACACATGGGATGGACGGGTGTGTAGGCAAACCCCACACTTTTCAGTTTGACAGAGTGTAGAACCTTGGGCAGGTAGATCCTTTTGCGCTACCCTATGGGAATGCCCATGGACAATGCCCACATTCTCTATGAATCAGGAGGCCTCCAGGCTTAGTGTGAAAACCACAGGCGGTTTGACAAGTGCAATTGGCCAAACTTTCCCTGTGGAAAGCATTCCTAACGTTTCTGAGACTGGCCTGAGGCAGCATCTACTTTTAGCACTTAGAAACAGGTTAGTTCCTTAGGCACCAATGATTACGCTACAACAGCTATTTTCAACTTTTTTCATCTCATGGCACGCATGAACTAATTACTAAAATTCGGCAGCACACCAAAAATATATATTTTTGCCGATTCAACAAAAAATATAGGTTTAATTGTGATTCATTCATACCAGATGGCTATTGTTGTGTTGGCTGTTGTCATTTTTGTTTATTTTAAAATCTAAGGGAAAAGAGGTCAGTGCCCCTGACTAAGTAGTCAGGCATTGCACGTTTTAAAAATTACTGTGCCACTCCAGTTGAAAATTGCTGTGCTACAAGTTTAGTAGAAACACTCAGTGTCTTTGGGTCCCAAGTGGTGTCAAATGAGAGAAGTGCAGCCCAGCCAGTGTGGCTAAGTGGTTGAGCAACCACATCTGAACAAGGAGGTCACTGCTTGATTCCTGGTCAGGGTACATGCCCAGGTTGCGGGTGTGGTCCCCAGTGTGGGGCATGCAGGAGGCAGCTGATCAATGATTCTCATCATGGATGTTTCTCTCTCTCCCTCTCCCTTCCTCTCTGAAATCAATAAAAATATGTATTTTTTTAAAAAAGGAAAGAAGTACACATTCATCAGTTCACCTTTTCAACCACTCCAAACCCTTCTCAGGCCAACGGTCAGAGAACTGGGCTCAGACAAACCCCACTCTTTTTACAAGCTTTGTACTTCTGAACCTTTCGCCCATAAAATGGATGTGCAGAATTTCTGGGCTAGACCTCCTCTAGAATTCCAGAAATACTGTGACCTTAATCTTCGCTCTCTGTAGACCCATCTCACATGCCAATTATGACAACAGTGACAAAAAACCAACACACTTACTCCATATGGGCAAGAGTTTTTTGTTTTGTTTTTTAATGTTCAGCAACATCAAATAAGCTTTGGCTAAGCGAAAAATGTTTTCCCAAGGACTCATAAAAAGCTGAGGGATGAGAACAGCTAAAATTACACCATCTTTGCAAACTTCCTGAGTGCACTCCTATAAATTGCACCGATAACACACAGAGGCACACCGTTGAAGTTTGCCAGTGGGAGAGGCGTCTGCTTGTCAATGTCTATGCATGGTGGTCAATGCCAAGAGCATGTGAGCATGTCTGGGGCCACTGCTCTGAAATACAATCAAATTTTCATCTTCCAGAAAAAAATAAATTAGATGTGCCTGGACCTAAAAAAAACACCCCCAAACAAACCTAAACAAATATACAGATCAACTCTGAACTGCCTGAGGGAGTAACTCAATTTTAGAAGCAACCTGTTTCTTACTGGCCATAGTCCCAGCCAGTTCTTCTTGGGCAAGGGAAAAGACTGTCTCTAGCATTCGGAACGATGCTTCCCAGCACTGCTGAGGCAAAGGCAAGGGACTGACCAGGTGCTCAGTCCTGCTGTGTGCCAGGCATTACGCGCAATAAGGCTGTGCTTATGTCATTGCTATGGATTGAATTCTACCCATCACCACCCTGTCAATCCTATGTTGGAGCTTTAACCCTCATTGAAACTATATTTAGAGATAGGGCCAATCATGAGGGAGGAGCCCTGATCCAGTGGAATTTGTATCCTTATAAGAAGAGACACCAGAGAGACCTCTCCCCGAATGTGCTCAAAGAGGCCGTGTGAACACTCAAGTAGAAGCCCACCATCTTTACGAACCAAGATGAGAGGTCTCACCGGAAACCAACTGTGCTGGCACCTAGCCCTTGACTTCCAGCTTCCAGAACTGTAAGAAAATAATTATCTGTTGCTTAAGCCACCCAATCTATGGGATTTGTTGGGGCAGCCTGAGCTGACTAATGCAGGCACCATATTTTAATTTCATAATCACCCTGCAATAGATGTGATGATTTAAGATGTCAGGAGAACTAAGGCAATACTTATATGATACACTCAGGATATTCAAGGAGCCATTAAAACTCCAGGGAATAAGAGCATGACTCTTTGAAAGGGGTATCATGAGCTCCACTTTACAAATAAGAAACCCATGGTTCTGTGTGGTTAAGCAGCTGCCCAGGATCAGTGGTTAAGAAGGTGGACTCAGAATCTCAGGTCTCTTCCTGGCTGTATGACTGTGTAAGTTACTTCCCCCCTTTGTTCCTTGGTTTGCTTGTCTGTGAAATAGGAACAAAACCTAAACCTCAAAGGCTTGTGAGGGTTAGATGTGGGAACCCTGAGGACTATATTTGCCCAATGCTTGTTAAAAACTGATTCCTGACTCCCAATCTGACCTGCTGAGCCAGAATCTCCAGGGAAGGGTCCCCAGGACAGGAATCTTTAATAAACAGCCAGATCATTCTTCATTTGGGTACATGTTGCAAACTCAGATAGAATCTATGTAAATTACTTGGCCTTGACCTAATCGCCCTTTGCAAAGGTCAGCCACTGGTTCTTTACCACATGGTCTATAGTAAGTTCTCACTTAACACTGTCAATAAGTTCTGGGAAACTGTAACTTTAAATAAAACGATGTAATAACGAGAACCAATTTTTCCCATAGCCTAATACAGAAATATGCTATAGGAACTTAACTCTTGTTTAAATCAATTAACCTATGGTAAAATTAAGTCATAGCTTCTAAGAACCTACTGACTACATTAGTGAGGACTTAACTTTATTTGCCAGTGGTACTCTCATGGCCTGGATATGCACTCAAAGACAAGTAATGCCACTAGTTAGGCTGTGTGCCCAACAGCTCAAATATAAAGGACACAGTTTCACATGGGAAGTAAAGGAAGGAGTCACTTGATGAACTTAAATACATGGCTAGGGAAGCAGCCAATGGAAGGATTGGGGTGACCTCAGAAATGGAAGGATCCAGAGTTTTCCTCTGATTTTGACCACTTCTGGTAGAAAGAACAGCTTCAGCCCAGCTCCTCCCTTAAAGAGCTGGCTTATCTGCAAGGATAGGGTAGTTTAAATCTCCAGCTGGGGCGAGCCCTGCTCCATGGCATCTCATTCAATGCCCGGCCCGAAGCTACAAGAGGGTACATCTTCCCAGCATGACTACTCGGGGAAGGAGGGGTCCTTTTCCTAGTTGCTTGTTTGTGTTCCCAAAGTCTTTTCCTAGGCACAGCCCCAGAGATGTGGAAGGAAACGGGCCATGACCAATGCATAGGCAAACCAGGGTGGCTGATGCATAGGCCAAAAGGTCGGTTAAACAACCCATTTCCACAAATGTGTATCTCTCCCTGGGCATTCACGGAGCGTGTTTGACAGATGTGCTCTCTGAAAGATGGAGGTGGAGTGGTCAGCCTAGGGTTAAGCATCATCCTGATGGGAGAAAAACAGATGGAAACTCCAGCTCTTTCTTTTCCAGGCTGCTGCTCAGGACCAGGCAGCAAATTACCTACTAGCTTGAAGGGATGAAGTAAGACTAGCCAGTCTGTCCTAACATCTGGACAGACTCTGCCTCACAGGCTACAGCTGGAGATCGGGGTCATGGTTATGGGCCTAATTTTACCACCTCTCATAAGGCTATTATACTCATCTAATAACACATCTTTCTTTTGTAGGTCAGAGGTCAGGCTGGGTCATTTAGGAAAAGGCAGTAAGTTGGGAGGTGAAGTGTCACCTTTGTATCTGCTTGATGTTTAGACAGTGGACACTGATTTTTTTTTTATGCTTGCACCTCTTTTTCTAAATGAGCACCGTCTGCATAGAAGGGGTTTCCATTTTCTGATCCACATCGGATGCAGGTTTATGGTTCTAGGCTACTCACATGCTGTGTTCACAGTCCAGACCTGGCAGCCCCGTGGCATGGAGCCTGGAGCAGGTACATTTGGTGCCTCCCACCCAAACCTCCTCAGATGTCATTTACTGTGTCTTTGCTTCCATCCCCCTTTCTGGAAACTTTGCTTTGAAGGGTTCACATCCGTGACCTTCTTCAGGACTGCCCTGGGCCACTGGAGCCCTGCTTGTGCTGTCAGCCTAGTGAGCCTCCGAGATGACATCCTGCCAGGCAGCTTGGGCTGTTGATGGACAGCTGTGAGAGTCACTTACAACAATCAGGACCAATTGGCAGGTACTCAATTCTGCTCTGGGGCAGCGCTGTCCAACAGAACTTTCTGTGATGATGGAAATGTTCTGATCTGTGCTGTCCAGAATAGTAGCCCTTAGCCTAAACTGCTGAGTCCCTGAAATGTGGCGACTGTGATGGAGGAACTGAAGTTTTGAGATCCTGAGTGAATGAAAACGGTGGTAGCGGTGGTAGCGAATAGAGCTGAAATTCCTTAAAAGTCCATGAGTCAGAATGCTCAGAGACTGGGAGGAGGAAGCAGTGTCCTAGGGTAAGTTTTCCTTTCAAGCTGCCCGACAGTTACCCAGAAACTCTGCCTTCTTTAAACTTCAGTTCCTGAAAATCATTCCAAGAGGCAGGAGAGTCCAATTTCTCTCCTTAGTAACTGGAATACGGTGACTATGGTCTGATCTTTCTTTGGTTTTGGTTGTGAGAGTCTCAGAATCTGAAAACCAGGGCCCATGGGTGTGAACAGGGGTGTAAACCACCAAAAACGATGGCGACTGGGCTGAATTCGAATGGACCCCAAGACAGAGCCTGAATCTTAGTATGGATATTTGAAGATGTTTGGATTCTGATTATTGAGGTTTTGTTGTAAACATTTATTAGGTATCCTGTCAAATATTTTGAGGCTTAGGAAACTCAAAAATTAAATTACTAATTTATTTATTAATTTCTAAGAGCTCTGGGCCTGGTTCCTAGCCCCTGAAGGCTTCCTCCATTTACCTCGGGGGCCAGTAACTGCCATCCTCAGGTCTCCCTTGCTGGTCTCCACAATCAGCCACGAGTGGAAGAGGAATTTTAAGGAGTTTCATCTGTATTCACTACCACGGTTTCAACTTCATTTTAGCCTCTGGCTCTGCCGCTGGGCCTTATTCTCTTCCCTACACATGAGCCTTGACTCTTTGGCACCTCAATCCCTCCAGAATGGAGAACCCATTCTATATTTTTGCTCAGGACAGATGCCCCAACACCTCAGCCCACTATGCTCTGTCTATAGGGCCAAATTCCTTGCAGAGTTTGTCCCATGTTGTTCAGTAATTCATTCAACAGACATTTAAGGGCCCAATACTGCCAGGCACCATCCCGGGGAGGCCACAAACAATATGCTAGCATTCCTAGCTTTTAGGTAAAGAAACAGGGGTGTAGAAGCCATGAAACCCATGCCCTTTATCATCAAGTATATACAGAAAGCGCTGGCAATAGAAGCCAGGTCTGGGAGTTGTCAGCTACTCGAAGGCAAGACTCAGGTTTGATGTCCTCTTGTGCTCAGGATATAAGCTTTCAGAGATGGGTTGAGCCTACGCTGCATTAAGATACTGTCACATGAGCAATCAATGTGCACGGAAGGTCCTAAGGAACAGACAGCCCCTGGCAGCCCCACTTCCACAGGAAGCATCATACAACTGAGGAAGAGCTCGTTATGGAGTCTTGTGCTCAACAAGCTTAAAGAGCACAGTGGTGCCACTCTTTGTGCTACCAAGGGAAGACACTTGCTTGATAATTCTTTCTACGTGAACGTCAAGATTATAACTACATGTGCATAGTTCATCTCAAAGGGGATGGGATGGAGGGAAAGGAAGGTGCCTAGGCTGGGACCGTCTCACAGGCGTCCCTGCCCCTTCACGATGGATGAGCAGTTTGTTCTTTGTCTCTGTGTTGGCCATGATCGGCCATCATTGATAATATGGATAAAAACAGGTGGCTATGTTCTGGAGGAGCTCTCAGCTCCCGCGGCAACAGTAAGCAGTAATGGAGGATATTGAAATAATTGCAGTTGATTAAAACAGTTTCAAACTGCAAACACATCACACCCTACCACAAAGCCATGGCTACCTGGTGGAAAGAAGAGGGTGCATGTGGACCGGGCTCATCCAGGCTTCCTTCCTCCGGGGCATGCTGTCGTAGATTAAAAGGTCCTTGTCAGTCAGCACCACCAGAGCTGGCTTCCACTGTTTCTCGTTCTCCCCGGGCACCTGAAACAGAAAGACGAGAACTGGCAAAAGATGGCCTCAAAGGAGAGTGGTTGGAAAGGAGAAGCTGGCATCCCCAGAATCAGAAGACCCAACAATAGGGAGGTCTTTCAGTTCTGGTTGCAAAATTGAAATGAGAGAAAAAAAACAACAAACAAAAACACCATGTCATGGTCTCATGATTCTCGATCTTTGAAAATATGTTTTTCTCAAGGCCTGGGATGTATAGTCAACGCCGCCAAGAAGCAGCGCAGGGGTCAAGCAGTTGCCACTGCTTCTCACCTGCCAGCCAGCACTGAACATTTTATTTCACTGTGGGAGGCAGGTGCCTGGAACACGAAGTGCTCCCAGCTGGTTCTCTGGTAGGGCCCATTGCTTTTCTTATGAAGGGTGAGGTTGGAAAGCTTTGTAATAAATATACAAAGGTGAAGGTCTGTCTGAACAAGTGTGAGATATCAGACTCAGGCACCACCTTGGAATTCGCTTGTTCTAGAACAGTGATGGCAAACCTATGACATGCGTGTCAGAGGTGACACACGAACTCATTTATTGGTTGATTTTTCTTTGTTAAATGGCATTTAAATGTATAAAATAACTATCAAAAATATAAGTCCTTGTTTTAGTATGGTTGCAAATATCAAAAAATTTCTATATGTGACACAGCACCAGAGTTAAGTTAGGGTTTTTCAAAATGCTGACACGCCGGGCTCAAAAGGTTCGCCATCACTGCTCTAGAATGTTTAGTTCTATTCATTGAAGACAGTTCTTTAACTCAAGGGCTGAGATGACCTGGCAGGGAGAGATTGGAGAGGATTCAAACACCACTTGGATGATTGGACCAGATGACCCTGAAAGTCCTTTCCAACCTTGAGAGTGTGGGAAGTTCAGGTCTATCTCTGCCCAGTGTTGATCCCCGCACACTAAATGTTCTTCTATGAAAATGCCCTGCTTCCCATCTGAGCTCTGGGAGACATTTTGATGCTTAGTTTGGAAAAACCCAATGCTCTAGCCTTGCTACTCAAAGCAGGATCATGCTCCGGGAGCATCATTATGACCTGGGAGCTTGCTAGAAATGCAGTCTCAGGCCCATCCCAGACCTATTGAATCAGAATTTGCATTTTTAACATGATCTTGAGCTGCTTCATATTCTCATTAAAGATTCAGAAGCACTGCTCTAGATGAGGTGAGATTGTCTTTGAAACTGGCAACAAATTCAGTGACAATTCAACCCTCTCGCAACAAACCACTATCCAAAATGTATTCTGAATTAAACTACGTAGTAAGCTAAATAAATAATAATGCTAACTCCTTCCCTTTCTCCTCTTATCATTATCTTTTTTTAGGTGCCACGGTGAAATCTGTATTGAGGTGGAAACAAGTGGGTGTGGCTTCAGGATTGAGTGATCAAAGCAGAGATGCGCAGGATGCAAGGGGGTGAGCTTTGTAGGTTATGTAGTTTCATAGGCTCCATTATTTACTACCCGTGTGGCTTTGGGCAAGTTATTCTTCTCTGTGCTTCTATTTCCTCACTGATAAGTAAGGATAGCATCGTGTACAACGTGGCTAAGAGTGCTGACTCTGGAGCTAGAATGCCTGGTCATAAATCGTAGTTCCACGATGTACTAACTGGGGGATCTGGGGCAAGTCAGCAAATCTCTGTATCTGTAAAATGGGGAAATAATAGCACTAAGCTCAGAGAGCTGTTGTGAGGAGTGAGTTAAAATGTCGAAACTGCTTAGCACAGTGCAGAATAAGCACCATTTAGGGCCGGTTAAGTAGCTCGTGCCTCCTAATGCTACAGGGGAGGTGAAGTGAGACCGTGCATGTAATGTGCTCAGCGCAGTACCTGGCAGATGGTCAGGTCTTCACTGAAACTTAGGGTGGGAAAACTGTGGCAGACCAACCAATTTCTAAACTTGTCAAAAAAGGTGTTCTTTGAAAATGCCAATAGTCTGACAAAGTAATGATTTTTCTTGGGAAAAATTATAAGGCAAGCCCAGAATATCGACAACCTCAATTCATTCTCCTTGGATCCTTTTCAAAGTTCTCCCAAGAAGAATTTGTTACATAATGATCACCTTTATTAATTCATGCCCTCCTTCAACAAATCTGAATAAAACCTCCTTTTCTAGAAGGGAGAAATCCCCGGTGAAGCTATTTATACTAGAATGTGAATGGCTACCTGTCTTATTTCTCCCTTTATGCATTTTATTAATATTTAAGCCTATTTTACCTCCCAATAGAACAACAGCATCTTCAAGAGACCCAAATGAATTGTTAAGGGAGGCAATGTTCCAGACCCCACAAGGTGACTAAGCTATGGTCTCAAGGCATAAAGTGTTTGTGAGATTTGGAGTACATCTTTTCCAGGCTCTACATTAAAACCCAGTAAATTACTTTTCCAGCTCATTAAATAAGACTGGGGAAGCTATAAATGATCCTCCCAAAGTGCCTATCTTACTTACCTAGTCAGATCTGATCCATTAACTTTGACTGGAACCAGTTATTTCAATGTCAACACATTCTTCAAAATAATATTAAGCATAATTCTTCAAAAATAATATTAAGTTTGCAAAAGAAACCTCAACAGTCAACACCAATTGTACAATGCAGACCTTTCTAATTGTAGAATCACAAACTCACCATCATAGCAAGTGGCATATATATGCATGAGAGTGTGTTTGGGTATTTGTAACTAGCAAACTTTTCTAGATATTTACATCACTAGGAAGTTAAGTGGCTCCTGACCTTTCCATGGCTTAGAAACCACTAGATTCAAAACACATGCTTTCAGCAATGTTATAGTGGCTATATTAATCATATATATATTCTAGACGGGAAGTCACAAATTCAGAGGACTAGATATAAGGGGAAAAAAATCCCACTTTGAGGTAGCTTCTTTTCGGCATTAGCTTGTCATTACCAGGGAAGACTGTAGACACAGCATTGACAAATCTCCACTTTTTCAAAGAAATCTAGGATTCTACATTTAATGTGAATTCCTCCCATTATTTATTTATTTATTTTCATCCTCAATCCAGGATAAGTTTTTATTGATTTTTAGAGAGGAAGGGAGAGAGAGAAAGAAAGAAATATCAATCAGTTGCCTCCTATACTCACCCTGACTAGGACTGAACCCACAACCTAGGTATGTGCCCTCACCAGGAATCAAACCTGCAACTTTTTGGTGTACAGGATAATGCTCCAATCAACTGAGCACCCCAACCAGGGCAATTCCCCTATTTTTAAAAGTTAGTGTAGTAGTTTCCTATTGCTGCTCTAAGACAGTGATGGCGAACCTATGACACGCCTGTCAGAGGTGACACGTGAACTCATTTTTTTGGTTGATTTTTCTTTGTTAAATGGCATTTAAATATATAAAATAAATATCAAAAATACAAATCTTTGCTTCACTATGGTTGCAAATATCAAAAAATTTCTATATGTGACACGGCACCAGAGTTAAGTTAGGGTTTTTCAAAATGCTGACACGCCGAGCTCAAAAGGTTCGCCATCACTGCTCTAAGAAATCCCCACAAACATAGTGCTGTTTATTCCCTTACAGTCTGGAGGTCAGAAGTCCTCAAATCCAGGTGTTGGGAGGGCTTCTTCCTTCTGGGGGCTGTAGGGGAGCGTCCATTTCCATGACTTTTCTGGCTTCTAGAAGCTGCCTGCATTTATTCCTTAGCTCATGGCCCCACATCACATTGCCTTTTTCCCACTGTTTCTGTCACTTCATCAGACTTCTCTTGACTCCGATTCTCCTGCCTCCCTAGTATTAAGACCCATGTGATTAAACTGGGCCCACCCAGATAACCAGGTAACTTCACCATCTCAAGATGCTTAACTTGATTACAACTGCAAAGTTCCTTTTATCGTGTAAGGCAACATATCCACACTTTCTGAGGACTGGGGCATGGGCATCTTTGGGGGAAGGGGCATTCATTCCTCTACCTGCCTCAGTTGGCATCTGATATGAGTTTAAAAAATAATGTAGGGAGTGAAGTCATTTGAAGTTTGGCATTTTCTCTTAAAATCTCCAGCATATTCTCTCCCACCCACCCCTTCACCCAAATATGGTAGATGGAGAAAATAAGATGGACAAAATATGGACAATTATTAAAACTGGAGGTTCATTAATGTTTTTTCTTTTCTGTCAATCTTTCTATCATGAAAAATTTAAAAAGTAAACAATATGGGAACCAAGGAAAAGACACCTGCCAGACAGGCATGGCCCGCCGACTGCCAGAATGCGGTGAGGTAATGAGCATCTACCCTCTTGACAAATACACAGCACACGCAAACTCAGTGGCTGCAGCGGCAGTCACAGGTCTGACATGCAGGGCTTGGAGGAGTCCCTAGTATCTCAAAGGTCCCAACATTCTGCTGAAGTGCAAGTGTGACATAAATTGCTCAAAACTCTGTGTATGTGCGTGTGTGTGCGTGTGTGTGCGTGTGTGTGTGTGTGTGTGTGTGTGACTCATAGTAGCCTAGCTAGTGGCTCCCTTGAAGGAATACCATTTTTGTCCCTATATGAAAAGTGGATACCAAAGAAAGTGGACAGCTAGTGCAGGTGATACAAGTGAAGGGTCAGAAAAAGATGTAAGTTAGTGATTTTTCTTGGAAAACTGAAGTTTATTGGAGAAAATTCATGTTCGGTGGCTTTAAGATGTAGGGACTCTCAATGTTCTTGAAACAGCTCTTACAAATGACAAAGTCTCCATAATAATCCTCTCCCCCTAACATGTTACCCATTCCCACCCCTTACTTATTTCTTCTGTTGACCGTAGACAAATAGACAGCCAGATATTTCTCCATCAAAATGGGTTTATTTGGGAACAACAAAGAATTTGCAATTTGGGACATGCGTCCTAAAGGCAAACAGTGCACAGTCCTTCCTACACTCACGGTTCCGTTTTTTTTTGTTTTTTTTTTTTTAATATATTTTATTGATTTTTCACAGAGAGGAAGGGAGAGAGATAGAGAGTTAGAAACATCGATGAGAGAGAAACATCGATCAGCTGCCTCCTGCACATCTCCTACTGGGGATGTGCCCGCAACCCAGGTACATGCCCTTGACCGGAATCGAACCTGGGACCTTTCAGTCCGCAGGCCGACGCTCTATCCACTGAGCCAAACTGGTTTCGGCCGGTTCCGTATTTTATCCAGTTATGCACAGTACCTGCACAATGCCTGGGATCGAGGGTGCTCAGGGGATTCTGACAGAACTATGAAGGACCTAAGTCATATCTAGGTGCCTTAGGTCTCCAATAAACACTGTTAACTTATCTAACTAGTGTTGCTTACAGGGCCCAGAGGCCTGCGACCTATGTGCTCCCTCGTGGACACTCCTCACCCACCAATGGCTCCAACTTCCTGTTCCCGTCACGAGGTAGGAGTCAACCATATTCAGCTTCTAAAAATAGAAGAAAGGCTGCTTCTAATCGGTGACACGAATGATTACATTAGACGCCTCTCAGTCTGGTGGGAAAAGCTATTTCATACTTTTATTAACTCCAAAGGGCCATTTCAATTACAGTTCCAGTTTGGTAAACAAGTTATCTGTGACTTACAGGCTTTACTCCTCTAACGCCCTTTAAAGGGATGCTGATATGCAGCAGAAGTTCATAATTTTGTGAACAGTTATCTTTTGAAAGATTGACATTATCACTAAATGCAAAGGGAGCAAGTTCTTTAACAAAGGTCTCTGCTTCATGTCCTCTATTTTTGTTTTCATTGGGTGTATCTGCGGTTTCCTTGTTGATTTCCTCATTTTATTTACTTTTCAGAGGAGAAAGCCAAGAGTTCTTTGAAGGAAGAAGTTGTTGAAGAGTCCAGCCTCAACCCCACATCAGCATTTTCGGAGCCATGGCCTCGTCTACCAGCTATTCGGTTATGTGAGACATCGTAATACTATTTACTATGTGAAATATCAACATGTTTGCTTTCAGTTGGATCTATTCAAGTTCTATAGCTAAAAAACAAAAAGCAAGAATGGAATTCATTTCATTTATTTATTTTTTAAATATGTTTCTATTGATTTTAGAGAGGAACAGAGAGGGAGCAAGAGATAGAAACATCAATGATGAGAGAGAATCATTGATTGGCTGCCTCCTGCACGCCCCACACCTGGGGATCAAGCCTGCAACCCAGGCTTATATCCTGACCAGGAATTGAACCATGTCCTCCTAGTTCATAGGTCAATGCTCAACCACTGAGCTACACTAGCCAGGCAAAATAGAATTCATTTTAGAGAAATCTCAAAATTTGTGTGTCTAAGTACCAAGTGACAAATTCCAAAGTCCACTTATCTTACTTTAGTTCAACTGTCTTCCATAAATCTTGTCAGACAGTTGTAGTCTGCAAGTCCACAGCTCAGCTAGTCACAGTATGATCTTGAATGAATTACTTATCTCCTCCATGCTTCCCTTTCCTATCTGTATAATGGGGGCATAAAAGTCCCTCTCTCCTGTGACTATCAGGAAGATGGAATCAGACAATGTGCATAAACAGATTATAGCACAATGCCTGGCAAAGAGTAAGTTCTTAAAAATCAGTCTTTCTCAAAGTTTGATCTGCATATCACAGATTTTTGCAATTTGGTCTGCTTCAGAATCAGCTGGGCTGCTAGTTACAAATTCAGATGTCTTTCACTCCTAGAATCCATGCATGCAAAAGTGCTGGAGATGGCTCCAGGAATCTGCATGTCTAGCAAGGGCCCTGGGTAAGTCTCGTGCATACTATTTGAGAATATCTGCAGTAAGTGTTAGTAGCCGTCACCACACTCAGAATATACACAGCACTCGTTTTCTACCAGTGATTTTCAAAGATGAGCCCTCTTGGATTTCCTGCCTCAGTATCAATGGGGCACTAATTAAAAACACAGAGTCTTGGCCCTGGCCAGTGTGGCTCAGTTGCTTGGAGCATTGTCCCGTACACCAAAAGGTCCCAGGTTCAATTCCATGTCAGGGAACATGCCTAGATTGTGGGTTCGATGCCCCAGACCCAGTCAGGGTGCGTGTGGGAGGCAAATAATTGATGTTTCTCTCTTACATCCATCTCTCTCCTCCCTCTCTCTCTCTCTCTCTCTCTCTCTCTCTCTCTCTCTCTCCCCCTCCATCCTCCCCCACCTTACTCCTCTCTCTAAAAATCAATGAAATATCCTCAGGGGAGATATAAAACACACTCACTCACACACACACACACACACACACACACACACACACACACACACACCCCAGGTTCTTGAATCCCCAATCCACTGAATTCTGACATCTAGGGATTGAGACTACTGACCTCTATTTTTGTAACTTCTGGAGACGGATGCACAGCGTGCTTTGGGATCCCCTGGCCCACATAACTCACTCCGACACTGGATCATAGCCCTTTATTTTTTTAACCGCTTACTCAGTGTCTGCAATACTATGATAAATGTTTGTGGTTCGAGTGAGCTGAGCTGAATAAAGGTGTATCTGCCCAAGTAAACCTAACCCTAAGACAGGCTCTGCTTAGGGATTTTCCCCTCCTCATGTCTTGCTAATGTTATATCCCTGGACATTTTACTGCATAGTAGTTTTTCCGAAATCTATTAATGTACCATTTAATTAATGTACCATTTTCATAATTTTTGTTGTATCTGCTTGTATTATTATGAGAATAACTGCTAGCCACCCACCCAATATCTATTTCTCCTTTTTATAAAAAAAAACGCTCCAAAATTATTAGGGGTGACAATACGTCCAGTTAAACAATTATATTCCTGAGCTCCAGCTTATTTGTCATATACACCCTCCCCCAATAATTCCAACATAGACGTACATTCCACCTGCACCCCACTGGGCTCACTTACATATCCAAGTTCACACTCATTTGGTTGGATAAGATGTACGGGTACCTCTGACACTGGAAAGAGGTCTCCTTCATGTCTGCTTGTGTGCTCTTTGTAGTTCCCAAACAGGAAGCACTAGAAATGTTATTTCTAAATAGAAAAGTAGCTGTGAAAACATAGCATGACATGTGTTTTTTCTCCTCTCTCTAACTTTATGTTTTCTCCCTCAGATTTCCCTTATGCAGTGAACATATTTGTGGCCAGCATGTTCTTTTTGTGATCCTTAAAAGAATCATAAGAAAAATTCCAAAGACATTTGAACATCCTATGAAATCTCAGCAGAATTAAATGAGACATAGGAAGGCACTGTTTCCAGTGTGGTACCATGCCAGACTTGGAATCTTTCCAAATATGAATGTTTTCTGGATGAAAGGGCCTATGCAAGGGCTTTTAATAACAGGTTTCATATAAAATTACCCTCATTCTAATGAAGTATGAGATCTTACTTCAGATTTATGTAACTGGTAATGTACACTAACTATTAAGACTCTAATTGCAGCCCTAACCAGTATTGGGCTGGGGCTATGGTTAGAGTGTCAGACTGTGCACCAAAGGTTTTATTCCCAGTCAAGGGCACGTACCTGGGTTGCAGGTTCAATTCCAGTTGCTGGATGGGGCGTGTGCGGGAGGCAACCAATCAATGTGTCTCTCTCACATTGATGTTTTTCTCTCTCTCCCTCTTCCTTCCCTCCCTTCCACTCTCTCTAAAGTCAATGCAAAAAAACAATCCAAGGAGAATTAACAACAACAAAACAAAACAACAAAACAAGAATCTAACTACAGAGAGGGGGAGAAAACACCTTGGTTTCTCCCTGTTCCTGTCCTCCAATTTCTACCAGTGCCTCATGTTGGCCTCATTTAAGTAGATAACAGTATCTAATTCACAGGATAACTGAGAATCAAATGAAGTAACATAAGAAAAGTAGGAAGCATTATAAAGAGTGTTAATAGGAGTACATGTTGTAAAAGCTTCTACTTTATTAGTAAGGATTCCTGAAATCCTCACACTCCCTCTTGCCTTGCAGAGCTCATCTATATATATATAAAAGCCTAAGTGACCAGCTGACCAGCCAACCGGCCAGTAGCTATGATGTGCACTGACCACTAGGGGGCAGACGCTCAATGCAGGAGCGGAAACCACAGGCATGGAAACATGGAACAGACTGATGAATCTCAGAGGGAAGGGGGGAGGGAGAGGGTGGGAAGAGATTAACCAAAGATCTTATATTCATACTAGAGGCCTGGTGCACAGATTTATTGGGGTCCCTTGGCCTGGCCTGTGGGGATCGGGCTGAAACCAGCTCTCTGATATCTCCCCAGGGGTCCTGGATTGCAAGAGGGTGCAGGCCAGGCCAAGGGACCCCACTGATACACGAATCTGTGCACCAGACCTCTAGTCATATATGAAATGACATTCACTGTCCTATCAGCACATCCTCAACCAAGTCTAATTCCTGCTACCCCTGTGCTAATCCCAGGTTTCAACTGAACACATGGACAGCACCTTTAATTCTATGGAAAAGGTTGTCTGCAAGGCACTATACTTCCCTAAAGAAAGCCTCTGCAGGTAACACACAAACACACACCCTAACCTGCCTGACACTGAGCATCATGGATCCTCAGACACTGCTCTCTGGGATTTTCCTCATTCCCTGGATCATCAGTAAGTTCTGAAAATTAGCTATTCCAAACTCCTCAAAAACATGCTTCCTGTCTTTTCATCTTGCACTTCCAACAGTTTTGCTTCTTCCTACAGCATCCTCTTATAGGCTTTTCAATTGCCTAACTGTTAGATTTAGTCGACTCCATCGCCACCTTTTGACTCTTGGAGAATTGATGATCTTTTTCCTTATAGTCCCTTTCTTTCTAATCCATCCTAAGACCTGATGATCAAAGGCAAGGCATGCCTGCTTTTTTCCATAGATTTGCCAGAGATGCATAGCAACTCTGAGCCATCCTCACTCTCCGCCAGGAAGGGGCATCTAAGAATAACTCTGGCTTAAACTCACAATGTGGGGAGTGGAAGGTTTAGGCTAGAAAACACACTAACCAGGACAACACAATGGCTTGTAGATGCACTGTAACTGGTGCCAAAAATTGCCCTGCTTTAGGGGTCTGTAAAGGCATTCCTTCTGGCCTTTTCTTTTGCCTCAAACTAATCTTACATCCAACAAATTTTGAGGTCCTTTCCAGCTTTGGTCCCCAAGTGTCCTACACAGTCCTGTCTGCACCCTCTTCTTTCCACCCACATAAATACTCCGTTCTTCTTTCATCCTTATTGTGTGCAAAGGGGTGTGACTTAGGTTAAAGGAAATGATCTCCTTAATATGCAAGCATTTTGGTCTCAGTGGCTGCAAAGATCCATTCTCATTAAATTAAATTGAAAAAGAGATTGTTTAGTTGAAGATGATGGTGATGATGATGATGAAACAAGTGAAAAAAGTATATTACTTGAGTTTAATTTTACTGCTTTCTCATAAAGAGAATATTAGGAGATAATCTTTTCCTACTGCTTTTATTAATAGTCTCTAATGATCTATAGTTGATCCCATTCATGAGAAAACCTAAGTCATTTATGAACATAGATTTTTTTTAAGGCAGAAAGCCACTCAGTATATAAACAGACCTATGTCAAACTAAGAAGCTGAGCAATTTTTAAAAATCCATTCACATTACTAGACCAGGCCATCCCAACTAAATGAGGTAATATGTATTCACACCTGTGGCAAATATGTTTTGAGCATGTGCTATATGCCAAGCACTGTGCTAGGAGCTGGGCATGTTGTGAGAAGCAGAACAGGACAGCACTCCCAGATGGATCATACAGGCTGGAAGAAGGGACAGACGGTACATAAATCATTAAACAATTAAATATTCAATTACAAACTGTGCTAACTGCTGCCACTCATCATGGGGCTTATATAGGAATCTGCCGAGTCAAGTTCACTTTCTCCTACTCTGGAGGCTTTGCTGTTCTAAACTCTGAAATCCCCTTTGTGGTAAATGCCATTACAGGCAAGTGTTAACATGGTCAGTGAATTTCATGCACACACCTGGAATAACAGGTGCATGGATATTCCTGGCTTTCTCTAAATATTTCTGCAAACAGCAGATTCCTTTGTACATGATCCTTCGCCCACACCCTGTTCCCATGACTTTTTTGGGGTAAATGTTTATACAGCTGTTAAAACGAAAAAAGAGGGAGAAAAAACTTTTAGCGCACACACACACACACACACACACACACACAACCCCTGTTCAAAACAGATCTCTCTTTCTTTGATTTTCTATCTTCTCAGACTTTAAAAAATCCAAGTAAGATCCAGAGAGTTTTGATTCACAGGTAGGCTAATTAAGAGAACTGTGAGGTCAGGAAAGCTTCACTGTGGACACCAGGAGTGATAGGTAAAATATTTAACAACCAGCACAGCTACCAATGGAAGCAGAAGCCATCAGGATGCAAGCCCCAGATCCTTAGCCCCATGCACCAGCTGAAGAGCAGGCCTGGGAGGCAGCTTCGGCCTTGCACACCGCATTTCTTTTGCCTTCTATATGTCCCAGCCCCTGTAGGTCTTACATCTGATTCCATTTTTTCAAAATCTTTTATCCAATCAAATATTTATTGAGCACATTCTTTGTCATTGTATCCCAGGAACTGGGTAGTGACAAAGGTGCAAGGTCCCTGTCCTCATGGAACTTGAGTGTATGGTAGAGACAGGCCAAAACTTCAAGGAAACAAACACATGATTACAAAATTGTGATAATAAACAAAGCAGGTGATGAGATAAGGGAGCAGAGGGAGGGAATCACAATTTAAATAAACTCATTCTTGTAAGGGTTGTTAGGACTTTAAGGGTTAGTCTTCTAGGAGGTATTTGCATCTTAAGAAGGGACAAACCATTAAGCCAAAGAAATAAATTGCTAATGATGGAATTTCAGCCATAAAATGGCATAATGAGAGAATTATTTGGGGAGAGGGCACATTGGACAGGGGTTTTTCCTAATCCCATAAATCATCTCATCTTGGAAGCCATCTGGGGAGTGTATTTTTAGAGCTGGCCCAAGTTCACAAATACAAAACAGTCCTGGTCTGGAAAGGGGGAGCTACCCGACTGTTCAAGGGGGTTCTTCCTTAGGATAGGACCAAACAGGGAGGGAGGGAGGACTTTCACTGTTTATTTTACCCAATTCTCTATTGTTGAGTCTTTAATGAGCCTTTACTCTTTTGCCACTTACAAAGCGGGGAAAGGTCTCTTCTAAAGAGCTCATATCTTCATGTATCAACTGTAAATGATTTTGACATTTCTGAATTATTTCAAACTTTAAATTTGAAGTTTGTGGTAATTTGTTATCGTGGTTACAGAAAAGTAGTGCAATTTGCAGGGGCGGGGGAGGGGGGACAGGATGACACACATTAATCTGCCTCCCGCAAGTAGTGTGATGGATTTTTCTAAACATGTGTGTTGTGCACATGCTTGTTTGATAGCCAGGCCTTTTGCCAAATGAATATTTTTACTAGACAGCAATTTTCAGGCAAACCAGTGAAAAAATGAGCAGATTTCACAACAGAACCACGAAGATAGATCCTAAATAATGACTTTGCTGATTAATCACCATTTTGACTGGTAAGCTCCCTTAATGAGGACATAAGTCATCAGCTAATTACACAAAGCAAGAGTTTGGGAGCACCACCATGGGAGGAGGCAGTGCCCACTAAACTGCTGATCCCTGCAGCCTGTCTTGCTGAGCCCCAGCCATGGCAGCAGGGCACAGCCCCCGCCAGGAATGAACCCGTGTGCCCATCAGGCAGATCCCCAAGGCTTAAGACCAGTAGAACCCTAAGTCCTGAGAAGGTTGTGGTTCTACCTATTTACATACTAAATAATTCAAACTAAAATGTAGACATTTACATACTAAATAATTCAAACTAAAATGTAGACAACTTCCTAACAGGAAATACACTGCATGCTGGAATTAAAAGAGTTTCCAACAGCAAAATTCTTCATTAGAATTTCAAAAATTCTAATTCAAACTTATTAGTTCCCCAAAGCTAAACCCTTCTCTTTTTTGGAGGGGCGTCACTTTCCTGGTGCTTATAACTACCCACTGGGTGACCCATCTGCACACCAGTCTAAAGCCATCCAACTTTCATTACATCCCTCTCCACTCCTACCTGCCTCTCCTCATGGTTTTCAAAGTCCTCCTCAATCTGACTTTGTGTCACCCCACCAGGGAGAGTATCCCTGATTCTCAATGGGAACTCAGAGCTCATCTGGCCTTTTTTTTCATTGGTTCCCCCAAACCTCATGCCAATCCTTCATTTTCACCTTAGCACGCTTGCTCATAACAACACCCCTTCTCTGAAGGGCTCTCCCCTACTTTATGCCATCTCTTCCCTTCCATGAATCTCTTCCAAAATGCTTCTCCAACGTGGCATTAGCTGCAGAACCACTTAATAGACATTGACATTGACTCTGTGCCAGGCATCCAACCAAATGCAATGGACACAGCAGCAAAGACAAACAAGGTCCCCACCCCCCAGGAGCTTAGTATCCAGTGAGAAACATAAAAAAAAAGGTAAGCAATCACTCCAAATTGTAAAAGGTATAACATTAGCTTCCTATAGCTACTGTAACCAGTGACCACAAACTCGGTGGCTTAAAACAATAGACTTAATAAGTTAATAATAATGGCCTTCATTTACTCGTTTATGGGGCTCTACAGTTTACAATGTGCTTTCACATGCGTCATTACTACCACTGACAGGGATGGATGCAGGAGCTCAGAGACTCTCGGTGGGTCACCAAAGAAGAAAGAGCTCACAAGAGGAGAGTGAGGATCAGAACTGAGTCCTCTGGGCTCGGCGTCCACTGTTTATCCATGGCATCACGTGGGCACTGTTCTTTCCCAGGTAACCTAAGTGCTGAGGAGAGCAGTGCAGTATCATGCAAAGCCATTTATTTACCCTTTCTTTGCCTCCATTTCCTCATTTCTAAAATGAGGCATTTTTTAACAAGCTTAAGAGAGGTGCGTTGTTAGATGTGAAATAGCTATCGTTAGTAGCATGCATGAGTTTACAGTCATTTTTCTTAACTCCTTAACCAGTTCAACCAATCTGCCTGGAACTAGGAGCCAGTCACAGTGCCAGGCACTCTGGGTACAGTAAAATATTAGGGACAATTCCTTCTCTGGCACACTGTATCTCCAGGAATGTGCTGGTGCAACTTTTGTGTACAACTATCTTTTGAAAAATTGCTTCCAAGGCCAGAGCAGCATGCCCTTTTGTACCATGGCTCTGAGTGCTGTCTCCTGGGGCAAAAAACCCCCAAAAAACCCACACAAACACACACACACACAAAAACAACAACACAAGATGGTACAGCACTGCCTTGAAATGTCACCAGCGTCGTCGTGGTCAGTGTCCCATGGCCATATCTGAAGGTCTTCAGTTTACAGTTACTCAACAGCAGATCAGGAACTTAGCTTCTCTTTGGTAATAAAAGCTATTACCTGACTCTTTAAACATTTCGACTTTTCTTCCCTATTTCATAGTCCATAAAGCACCTCTCTGGTGTGGAGGGATTTTTTATTTCAGGGGAGATATAAGACAGCATGATTTTTCCACCTCTCGATTGCTTATCACTCCCCCCACCCCCCGACACCCCCCCCCCAGCCCCAAGCGATGGCATGGTGATTCTGCAACACAGCTTTCCTAATCGCTCAGTTCTGTGAAGATGCCAGTGCCCTGGGGGTCTTCCTGCCCTGCTCCCCGGACCATCTCATTGTGTGTCTGGCATTAGCCTGGGTTAATATGTACACCCTGCAACTCATTAGCTGCACATTAGCATGAGAGCCAAGAGCCAGCATGAAGGATGCAACAATACGCTGGGGCTTGAGGCAGAGCCTCAGCAGAATCCCATCCTATGCAGAGGTCAGCAGCCTGGCGTCAGCCCCACAGCACACGTGGAGCCCCTTGCACTCACAGTGGCCACAGGGCAAGATGACAAGTACGGGGCCTCATTAAAAACTGAGGGGGGCAAAATCCCTTGGCAGGACCCCGTGGGCTTCATACCTTTCATTCACATGAAGAATGTATTGGGTTTATCACCAAAATAAGAGAAAGTGGAACATCCAAGTGGCATTATCATATTTCCAGGGATCCAAGCAGAAGTTTAAGTATGTATTGTTAAATTCAAATGTTCTCTTTTAGCCCCTAAATAACACAAGCTGGTTTAAATCTAATGAAGGTAAAAGGATTATCGCATGTATTTCCCCTTCCTTCATTCCATCCTTCCTTCCTTACTTATCCCTTCCTCCTTCCTGTTTTCTTCGTTCCTTCTCACCAATTTCTTTCTTAACTGAATGTAATAACAAATAGCCCTTGAAAAACTAACTGTTCATCCCAGAGCAGAGCCTCTCAAATCCTCCCCGGGAATGCCTTCTTTGGCTCACAAAGGCTGCTCACATACCTCCCATCTCCTTTTCTTGGAGGACAACAACCCCTAGTGAGAGAGGAAAAGTGTATTAGGAAAGAAAGGCTTCCTCAGGCTGCCAGGTCTGTCATAGTTCAACGTAATTATTTAATAGGCCATTATGGGTAGGACTGCCATGCTATTACTAACAGTTTCTCTTTTATTTACGGGTAAAACAATGAGGTCAGAGACTACCAGCTGTTAGTGATTTTAGAGATGATGACCCGACCCATCATGGGTACTTAAAATTTGCTTGCTTTTTATAGGACTGGTTTGAATAGGGGAAAAAAAATACCGCCGTGTTTAAAATGACAGAGCATGCAGTGCTCCCATCTTCATAAAACTACTTAAAAACAAAAGGTCAAACTAATCATACCCACACTGAGGATCAGCCGTCTTGTCAGCACAATTCAAAGAGTAGTTTTTATTCTCAATGATCGCACCATTTTTTTTTTTTTGGCAAAATCCCAGTAAGCACTTTGCACCGTGACAACCATGAGGCATGCAGGACACCTCTGCTGGTGCCTGTGTTCTGCCTGAAGTGGGATGTGGCTCTTGCAGAACAGGTGGCCCACCCCTTTCAACTGGGCACACAACCTGTGCCTAGGCACGTACTCACTCATCAAGAGAACAGGACTCAGCTGGGCTCTGGGAGTTCAACGGTGTAGAACCAGTGTGTTCTCCGGAGTGTTAAAGGACATTATGCCTATGAAACCACTCTATAAAGCACTAAGCAAACATTTCATTGTTGCTATGGTCTGAATGGTTGTTACCCCCAATTCATATGTTGAAAATCTAATGCCCAAAGGGATGGTATTAGGAGGTGGGGCCTTTGGGAGGTGATTAGAATGTGAGGGCAGAACCCACATGAATGTAATCAGTGGTCTTATAAAGGAGATCCTATAAAGCTCTCTCTCACTTTCCCCCGTGTGAGGACACAGTGAGAAGTCCACAGTCCTGAAGACAGCCCTCACCCGAGCATGCTGGCACCCTGACCTTGGACTTCCAGCCTCCAGAACTGTGAGAAAACCATTTCTGTTATTAATACATTTCTGTGGTATTTTCTTAGAGCAGCCCAAACTGATCAAGACAATTGTTTATTATAACTTGTGTAGTTCTTTGAGTTGGGATATCAAAGAAGAACATTTTTGTGGAAGAAAGATTAGACTGTTCACTTATAAACTGACTTTGGTACAATACATAAAGTTCTAGTAGACTATAGTTCATAAGAAGCAATATGCTTCAGGTCTCTAAGATAGTCCTGAGCTCACAGACTGATATATACGGGGCTAAGATAGACCGAATATGTAAAACTCACTAGAACTAATAGTAAAGTAGAATAGAGCACCTTGCCCAGTGGGAAGCACTCAAAAAATGTTGAATTGTTTTCCATGAAGAATTTATGGCATTAAAAAAAGTTTTTTTAAGGCATTCGCCTTCCTCCCGCAGTTTGGATGTGGCGCCCCTAGTGGTCAGCCTTAGTTGGCACAACAGCATGCCCAAATACTCTGAGGCTCAAAACTCACCTCCAGGTACCTAGCTCTGAGAGGCTGGAGTTATTGTCTACAGCGGGTGTAGGATGCTGAGCTGAGCCAATCAGGGTGAAAGTGAAAAATAGAATGCAGTTGGACCAAGGGGGATGCCCATGTGACTCTAAAGTTGATTTTCATACATTGCTTAGAAATTGTCTTGGAAGGCAATTCTAAAAATGCAATACAGCAGCATCTGAGTGAAGGTACAATTGCCTAAGGGGGTTGCTAAGAAAGGCAGTATCACCTGAAAATAGATATACTGTGTGTTCTAGCCACCCAAGATGAATGGCTGGTCTTAAATGAGGTCATGCATTTGGCGCCTAAACCTTTGCACATGCTATTCCTGATACCTGATCTTTTTCTACCTGATGTTTAAGATTCAGCTTAATACCTTTCTTACCCTCGTAGGCCAAGTTAGCTGATTCCTTCCTATGAGCTTTTATAGGATTTAATAGAGAAATTATAGCATGGGTGGATCTATATTTGAAATTCTTAGTTTCCATGTCTGTCTTCTCCGTTTGTTAGTGAATTCCTTGAGAATATCTTGGTATTTCTGGTCCACTGCCTTGCCCATTATAAATAATTAATCTAAAATCACTTCCCTAGTCAGTCCCTTACATCAACATCTCTCATTCCCTTTCTAGCACTACTCACTATCTGAATTTTGTGTTTCTCTTTATATTATCCATCTCCCCTGCTAAAATGTCAGCTCCAATGCAGCAAGGAACCTGTCTGGCTGCTCACTGTCATATCCCCAGTACTTAAACCTGCCTTGCGTGTTGTATGTACTCAGCAGTCCTTCACTGACTGAGTGAAGGAATTACAGGTGCTCAATAAAGTTTCTCAAGTGAACAAGCCAATAACCAATCATACATTTGTTGTTTAAAAATCACTTGATTATTTATAATAAAAAAGACATGCAACCCCTAAAAGATGATGGAAAAGTAAAAAACAAATTTCCTGTGACAGTTCTATTCTGAACTTATGGCTATTGAGTTCTGGATAAAACTACCCTTCAACCTAGTTTTATTCAATCTAAAACCTTGAAGCTTGAAACGGAGGAAAAAAAATGTGGGAATGGATCAAATGATGAAATAACACGTACCAGGTGAAGTTGACTCCTACACTTTAAGACCCACTTTCTCAGAATAATATCAGGGTCTAGAGCTTCCAGAAACTTGACTGCCTCCCAGCTATTATTAAGGTCCTTGTTTGTTACAAGAAAAGTTTAAACATAAAATGGAGAAAACAACAAAATATAAGTCTATAGGTTGGTTTCTACAAAATTATCATGAATCCTAAATTCCTACTTACTCCTTCAACTTCTAATCTCAGTGAAATGGAAAATAAGAATCATAAGTATATTATTTTATGCCTTTGCTTAAAATTCATGTTTATACGTTTAGTTACAATTACTTTACTTAATCAAGTTTATATAAACTTTAAAGAGATGTTTTTAATAAGTTATAGTTGATTAAATATGGGATTACTTCTACAAGTTTAATAAGGTTTTAGTTAAAATTATACATCTATGTGAACTGTATATATATGTACTGTTTATAATGAGATTTTATTTACATAACTTCGACTTACAACATCTTTCCAGGCATCACGTAATATGCTACTTTATTTAAGGACTTTTGCTGTGAAATTAAGCAATGGATAACGTATGATCTACTTAAATCTTTCCACTTTTTAAAAAAAGTTACTGTATAGTTGTCATACAACATTATATTAGTTTCAGATATAAAGCAGTGATTCAACATTTACATGCCTTATGAAATGATCATCATGGTAAATTTAGTCACCATACAGAGTTATTCAAATATTTTTGACTGAATTCTCTATGGCAGTTTGTATTTCTTAATCCCCTTCACCTATTTTGAGAGTCCCCCACCCCTTGCCCTCTGGTAATCATTATTTATTCTCTGTGTTTATGAGTCAGTTTCTGTTTTGTTTGTTTGTTTATTTTCTTATTATTTTTTAGATTCCATGCATAAGTATTTGTCTTTCTCTGTCTTATTTCTCTTAGTATAATACTCTCTAGGTCCATCCATGTTGTCACAAATGGCAATATTTCATTCTTTTTTATGGCTTAATAATATTCTGTTGTGTGTATGTATCGATGGACATTTAGAATGCTTCCATATCTTAGCTATTGTAAATAATGCTGCAATAAACATAGGGCTGTATATGTTCTATATTTCTTAGGATACATACTGAGAAATGGAATTGCTCAATTGTATGGTAGTTCATTTTAATTTTTTGAAGAACCTCCTCAAACCTACCATTTTCCATAGTGTTGCACCAATTTACACCCCCACCAACAGTGTACGAAAGTCCCCTTTTCCCTCATCCTTGCCAACACTTGTTATTTACTCATTTTTAAATAATAACCTTTCTGACAGGTGTGAGGAGATATCTTATTGTGGTTTTGATTTGCATGATGATTAGTGACATTGAGCATCTTTTCGTGTATCTGTTGTTGGCCATCTTATGTCTTCTTTGGAAAACTGCCTCTTCAGGTCCTCTGCCCATTTTTTAAATCAAATTATTTATTTTTTGATATTGAGTTGTAATAGTGCTTTATATATTTTGGATATTTACCCCTAGACCAGTGATTTTCAAACTGTTTCATCTCATGGCACACATAACTTAATTATTAAAATTCTGCAGCACACCAAAAATATATTTTTTGCAGATTTGACTCATTTACAAAATAATAATAATTATTATTACCTATTCCTTTTTGGTCCAAAGTGACTTTAAAAAAAAATGAGGTGCTTATACTTGTATATAAGGATTTCTGGTACCAAGAATTAATCAGATGCTACCTTATTATGTGGTGTGACCAATAAGTTGCAACTCTAGTATATGACTTATGTATTTACGGTTCAAGACAGGGTATTCACACTGGACGGCTTTTGTTGTGTTGGCTGTTGTTCTTTTTTTATTTGACAGTCTAAGGGAAAAGAGGTCAGTGCCGCTACCTAAACACTCATATATTGCATGTGTTAAAAACTCTTGCGGCATATCGGTTGAAAATAGCTGACTGACTGCTATTGACTGCAGAGCGTCTTGGTGTGTGCTGTGTGTCTGTGTGGGGAGAGCTGGGTATACAGAAGTTAATGTTCATCTGAAGTTCTTGGGAAGCACAGACATGCCTACCTGCTCCATCATCACCGATGGAGTCCCCCGACACACTTTTTCCCAATGCCTCTGACAAGAATCCAATTTGGGTGATTTAGATTTCTCCTTTTTCCATTCCCATTAGTGGAGGTGCAATTGAGCAGAGAGAAGCCCTGCCAGTAGACAACAAACTAGGGAAAATGAGTTATAGCAAAGAGTCTAGGAAACCCAACTAAGAAGAATCAGACAAGTCATAATTTATACAAGATTTAGTCTGTCTGTATGCAGAGCAGAGAATGAGAGAACACACAGCGAGGAGTGGGGAGGTAGAGAGGTGAGAGAGGTAGGAGAGAGGTAAGTGAACTATGCAGCCACATGTTTTGGAACCATACTTAAGTTGTTTGGCAAATAAGTGCAATGATAAGTATTGCCAGTGCTATTTTAGAAGTCTTTCCGGAAAGTAGGAAAATGTCAGTTTTACTTAGGGCAACAGGGACCTTAGCCAATGGGTCATTATAACCAGGAACCAACTCCAATCCCAACTTTTTCCTCTTACTGATGCTCCCAAGGATTCACTCTTTACTAATTCTCTCTTCTTAGTTTCCTAGAGATCTCTTCCACTCTTTGACTCTCCCTCTCTACATGGTACTCCCAATACCTATCCCTAACTTTGTTCTCAGCAGAGTTCTAGACCAGTAGTCCACCAGTTTCCCAGTGGTGAAACAGAAATGAAAGGATCATATATTTGCATAATTCTAAATAGTTCTTATAATGCTTTACTAGGGGCCTGGTGCACAAAATTGGTGCACAGGGGGTGGGTCCCTCAGCCCGACCTGCGCCTCTCCAATCTGGGAGCCCTCAGGGGAGCCCTCTCCAATCCAGGAGTTTCAGTCTGTCTTTGCAATAATATGAGCGAATTGTCTGAGACCCCAACCCAGTTTGGTTTGGTGCTCTCAGAATAATAGAGGTCTTTTTTTTTTCTTTGCTCCATTGGTGGAGATTTCCTAGTAGTTGCAGGATATCTTCCTTTTAATTTTTCCTCGACACTCTGACTTTACTTATGTCTCTCGCCTTTGCTTTCCCTCCATCCCCCACCCACAATAGTAACTTGCTCCAGGCTCACTTTGCTTTAGTCTAGTGCAGCTGTGGGCAAACTACGGCCAGCGGGGCGGATCCGGCCCATTTGAAATGAATAAAACTAAAAAAAAAAAAAAGATCGTACCCTTTTATGTAATGATGTTTACTTTGAATTTATATTAGTTCACACAAACACTCCATCCATGCTTTTGTTCCCGCCCTCCGGTCCAGTTTAAGAACCCATTGTGGCCCTCGAGTCAAAAAGTTTGCCCACCCCTGGAGTGTATAGGAGATCCTGCAACGCATCTGCCACCAGAACTATGATTCCCAGCATTCCTGGTGCTCCCTGTGCTCTGGGCTTCTGCTTCTGGTCCAGGGGCTGCCACCAGAACTATAATTCCCAGAATTCCTGGTCCTCCCTGCGCTCTTGGTTTCTGCTTCCAGTCCAGGGGCTGCAGAAACCAAAAGGCTGGGAATTCCAGCTACCCCCAGGCTGGGCTGACAGGACTGGATATTCCAGTGGCATCCCCAGGACCCTGGCCGCTTGGCGCCAGCGCACGTGCACTGGCTACATGCCTGCCATCTTTGTCGGGTTAATTTGCATACTCACTCCTGATTGGCTGTGGGTGTTGCGAATGGATGGTGAATTTATATATTTGTCTATTATTCGTATAGATGAGCATAGTTAGGTGCACCTCTGTACAGTGCACTATGCCCTGGAGATCACAGACATGAGTTTTAGTCTCATACCTAATGTAAACTAGGTATGGTCAAGTGACATAAAGTTGCCAATTCATATTTTATTGTTTTTTTTTCTGTATATTCTAGTTTAAAGCTCTTATAGCAATCTATGGTACTTAATGCTCATGGAATAAGTGAGACATGTATCTGAGCTGTGTTACTGGGGCAACAAAGCAACTAGCAACAGAGCAACTGGGCTTAGAAGCCACATTTTCTGATTTCTAATCTAGTGTTCTTTTCATTAAGAAGAATGATAACTTGATTGAAAATAAAGAAGAGCCACTCAAAGTCCATCGCACCTGCCCTGCATCTGACTCAAATTGAGACACTTGACATTTTCAAGTAAGGATCCCTGAGCTGCACCAAGTTCATGGTCTGAGAGTTCTTATGTGAAAGGATGATTGCTTAGAACAAAGAAATGAGGGTCAGGTACCTGGACCTGACCATTCTGAACACATAATGTAAAACTGTAATCTATTCCCAGAAAATGTGTTGCAGTGTCTACAAGTTCTGGTTGACACCACTGGCCCACTGAGTCATTCATTAGGCAAACTTAGACTGCCCACCTACTATTTTCCAGACACTGTCTAGGCACTGGGGCTATAGACCTAAATCATCTCTTTTCTCTGGAAGGTTACAACCTGCATGTTAAAACGGATCAAGGAATATTTCGGGGCCTCTCCAAACTCTTTAGAAAGGGATGTGAGTAGGAGTAATTCTGAGAGTTCTGCTTGACCTCTATGGCTCCATGGAGAACCCCACTTCTATCTCAACACAGACCATATATAAATATGGATGTTCTTAACTCATATTCTAGAACTCTAGATACACCTATATTTCTTTCCCTAATTCTCAATCAAATCAATATAAAGAATTTCAAATTTACTCACTTGATAAACCAGGGAATTGATTTGGTTTATAGGACTTGAAAATACCAACTTGAAGGAGTTTCAAGATGGAAAACTGAAATGTGTTACTTTGCATGGCATTTGTAATATGGCAACCTAGTCCTGTTAGAGTAAAAGGTCCAAACCAAAATTGTAACAATGCAAAGAGAATTTCAAAGCCTTAAAAAATAATTAGTCCATGGTGTGAGGGAGGAAGGAGTGAGTAAGTACCAGGGCGAGGTACTAAAATTTGAATACAGTTGTCACTAAAAGTAAACTTGTAGGTAGTGGTTGTAACCATGTGCATGTCACAGAGATATCTGTCTCTCTGCCACTTAAAGTTCCATGACATCTGCTGGAATTACCCTCCCCCGATGTAAACACACCAGTGATTTTAGTAGATATTGTTGGTCCTCTGCCAAAATTCCCTGTACTAGGTGGGTGCATCCAACCCTCACCTCATGTGGATATTGACTGATCACAGGTTAACCCTTCTCCTTCTCTAAAGAATTGCCCCTGGCTGATGGGAGTGGTCCACAGCTAATGGCTGACTTACGGGGGCACCAAATGCTGACCGCCTTGGCTTGAGGTTGGAGAGCTCTGTGCTGCCATCCACAGGCTGAGCTCCTTGTGGGATTGGGCTGAGGCTAGATTTTAGCTGATACCACTTCTAAGCCTAGTGGCCTCCCTGTCTATGCTGTTTCTCTCACTTCCTTACAGGTTTCTTCTAAGAGTTGCTGGGTTAATCCAATCAAGAGGCCAGTAGACTGAGGTGGGTCCAATGTCATGGCAGCTGACAATTCTAAGTCTATAAATGCGATAAGGTTACAAAATCAAAACCAAGGACAACCCACCATAAACAGCTGATTAGGCTTTAAGCTATAACCAATCAATACTTTCCTAACTTTGCTTCTGCATTTTTCTCTATTTGAGCTCCTGTCCATGCTAACTTCCTGTTTAGTGCTACCCAATTGGAGTCCATTTTTGCCCAAACTCAAGATTTTCAATATGCCGCAGTCTCATACCTAATGTAAACTAGCTGCATGACTATGGTCAAGTGACATAAAGTTGCCATTTCATATTTTATTGTGTTTTTTTTCTGTGTATTCTACCTTAAAGCTCTTATAGCAATCTATGGTACTTAATGCTCATGGAATAAGTGAGACATGTATCTGAGCTGTGTTACTGGGGCAACAAAGCAACTAGCAACAGAGCAATGATTTAGGTCTATAGCTCCAGTGCCTAAAACTCATGTGTCTGTGATCTCCAGGGAAATGTACCAAGGTGCACCTGACTATGCTCCAAATATATCAGCTCCTCCCTGAGAAGCCCCCCATCTCAGACTGGGACTCTAAAGACTTCAAATACATTCACCAATGGATTATCTATCTCATAAAGGAAGGACAATCTATAATGACCAATAAGATAAAGTTTAGCAAAGTCTGCTAGCCATACAACCAGGCACAGAGAACTTTTTATCTCAAGTCCTACAATCTTCTCCAAAGAAACCGAATCAGGCCCATTTGTAAATGGGAATGCGCTTACAAAAACAAAATGTACGTGTCCCTGTCTCTCCTCCATGGGCAGCTCTGACGTTTCCACCTTGGTGAGAATGACTCACATAACTAAATTGCACTGTGAAGTCATGTAAAAAAATGGGCATATTTTCGTGTTTTCATTATGGCTGCTGCTGCCAACTACCCACCCATCCATCCCAATGTTAAATCCCAGTTTTTACTGGAGAGACTGCAAGATGGGGGAATCTGAATTATATTCACATTGGCGCATTTACTTTAAACACTTAGCAGAAAGATAAGCAAACTGCTGCCAGGTTTTCCTGGGTCTTGCCCCATCTCAGAGGTGACGCACTCAGGAATTTGATGACTGCCTTTTAAAGCCACACAGCAGACTTATTAGCACTTAATTGCATTAACAGCCTGTGTTTCCCAACAGAGCAAAGAGTCTTGATTTAGGGATGATGCAATTCAGGGTAGCCTGGACAGTGGTTCTATTTCCGTTTATCAGGTGGGAGTTCCCTCAGCTCAGAGACTATTTTCTCCCTGGAAGAAGCAGTGGGGATTTCCTACTTGGGTGATTTGTAGGCAGATGGTGGAGCTGATATATTTGGAGGCTCCAGAAATATCATTCCATTAATTACACTGCCAAGGTCTTGATTACCAGCAGCCTGTTTTACTCAGGCCAGGGCTACTTTACATTTACACTTGGGACTCTTCTGCTGCAGGTGGGCAATGTAGCCAGAGTATGAAATTACTGGGTTGGTTATATTTAGCTGGAATTCTTTTGGGATAAATAAATTTCTATTACTGGGTCTAAAATTCATAATAGTCTAGTGAATTATGTGAGAATACAGAAAATAGATACATGGATATAAATAGATATGTTGATAGATATATATGTTAATAGAGACGGGTGAATAGAGATAAATATAGATATGCATGATGGATGAATGGATACATAGCTATGGATGGTAAGATAAATGAATGGGCAGATATAGGAAAAGATATATACATAGATGAGGAGAGAAAGAGAGAAAGAGAAAGAAGAGAGAGAGAGGGAGAGAGGGAGAGAGATATGGAGGGAGAGAGTGAATAGATAGACAAGAGATAAAGAGAAAGGTGGAGGTAGCAGTCCTGCCTTTGCACAGTAGTGCTGGACCATAAAAATGATGGTGCAAGCTGAAACCATACTATGTCATCTTAACAATCAGTGGGAGAAATTAATCTTGTTCTGTGGCCTTTGAAAATGTTTATTAAAACATTAAAATTGTTTTACTGTCAGTTATCAATGCATAGGAAAGTGAAAGAGTAACACTAATGTTTATTTAGTACTATAATCTATAATTTAAAATGCTAAAAAGGTGGAGAATTAAACTGCCTTATTTCCTTGAACAAACCTTCTCAAGCATAGTCTGAACTGTGCTGGTCGCCTGCTCCTCATAACTTACGCTACAGAGCGAGCATCTTTTCTAGGCCTGGGAAAGTTGTCATCCTCCTTTCTAAGTTTGCATCAGCAAGCGACAGTTTCTACTCTGTACTTTCAATGATGTGAAATATCTCTAAGAGGTCCTTTCATGTGATGTTTTCCATGGGCATCACTTCTTCTGGGGCATCTTCATCCTTCCCTCTTCATCTATGTTTAGAAGTTGCCCTTCATCACGTTCTGCAGGCTATATATTAGGAGGCTCTTGAAAGAGTATCAGTGTCAACATTCCCATGGTCAGCTCTTTCTTCTATAATTCCAGATACATTGTATTTGAACTTCACTTCCAGAGTTATAGCACTTTCCATTTTTTGTTGCATTTCATCTTTCTTGGACAGTTCCCCGTCTCTATCATCCATTTTTGTACAATGCCATATAGATTTATCCATTGGAGACAGAAGGAAATACAACCACTCACTTTGCTGTCTGTCTGTAAATTGATTAACAGACACACAGTGACAAACCAGAGAGAGGCTTTGAAAGAAGTGATCTGACTGGCCACTGTTCAGAATGTCCATCTGCTATTTACATAGTGAGGTATGGACTCGGGCTTGCAGCAAAGTTTTTACTTTATGAAATTTAATCACAGTTAATATATCATGGTAAATGTAATCAGAACCATGTTGTTAAGAGACTGGTGTTATCTAATTAAAACATAGGAACATGCAAAATATGGCCAACTGTGTATGTGGTGTGTGTGTGTGCGTGTGCGTGTGCGTGCAGGCGCGTGTGTTTATTATCTAGTCTTCCCCTAACCTATGTTATTGAAGATGATTTCAGTCTTTGTAGGACCTGTTCTTTGGGCTTCACAATATAAAATAAATGTGGAGGATTGTTGTGGGGGGTATGGAGGGATGGATCTAGCCAGAGGTTCAATTGATTGGCATAGTCAATAATAGGCCGAAGAACAGAGGAGAGGAACTCTTTTCCTTGATTTGTGTCATGGGAGGAAGGAGAGCAGTTGAAGATTGTAATGGGTGTGGATAGAAGAGTAAATATTTTAGTAAAAGATTTTTAGACACTGTCAGTGCTGGTGTGTAAATTCCACCCGCTGTAGACTAAATGCTTGTGTCCCACCAAAATTCATATGTTGAAGCTCCAATGTGATGGTATTTGGAAGTGGGACCTTTGGGAGGTAATTAGGCCATAAAGGTAGAGCCCACACCATGGGATTAGTGTTCTTATAAGAATAGGGGGAGAGCTGGCCCTTTCTCTCTGCCATGTGAGGACACCACGAGAAGAAGGCTCTCTGTGAACCAGGAAGAGGGCTTCCACCAGCACCTCACCACCCTGGCATCTCAATCTGATATCCAGCCCCCAGACCTGGGAGAAATACATTTCTGTGCAAGCCACCCAGTCTATGGTGTTATACTAGCCCCAACTGGTGAACACACCCCTTATTTCCATAAAGGATTTTGAGTGTTTCTGATAGGTCTCTTAGCTCTGAAACTATGATACTGTTCCAACACTGGATTCTGGGGCCCCTCACTCGTAGGGCCACATAATCCCTGGGCTCCTCACCTTAGTGGAACATTCTGGGCTTGGGAGTTCGAAAGAAGGGCTCAAACTCTGGTTCAGCCACTTGCTAGAGGAGTGATGTTAGCAAAGTAACTCGATTTCTCCAAGCTTACCTCATAGGTCAGAGATGATTACGGCACATGGCCTGAAACAGACCAGGCACATCATAAATACTAATTACCAGCTTCCTTTCCTCCAAGAATATCCTCGTAGGCACAGTGATATAAATGCTCTCCTTTGAAAGAATCTGAAGTAGATATGAGGAAAGCTGAGAACTGAACTTGCATCTCAGAGCTTCCAACTGGTTTTTATTGTTTTGTGGTGTTGTGCTTTTACTCTGACAAGAAATAGTTTGCAAGTTGAGATAACAAGGTTAAGCAAAGGCAATTCCTGATGAACCAAGCACAAACCAATCCAGCAATTCTTCCATGTCCCTGTTTATTATTTTTCTAGGTAGCAAGAGAGTCAGGGCTTCATTTATCTTTCTTTTTTCTGTACCCAGACAGTTTAAACAACTTAATGGTAACTGTAAAATGATTAAATTAAGGACAATGATAAAAAGTGTATTTGAGACATGCTGTATTTAATAATTCAGGGTAGGGATTACAGATCAGGGATGTTAATGGGGAAGACTTTATATTGGGCACCTGGCCCTTCTATAGTGAGGGCACTGACAGGAGAAAGCAGTACAGGCCACATCACTGTGTGTAGTTGACAGAACCAGGAAGTCAAAGACAGGAATATGGCCTCAGTTCAAAGGCCACTAGCCCAACACTGACCTTGATACTGTAGGGAGTGCAGGGAACGGCTACTAGAGTTCAAGGAAAGAATAAAACATTGCAGTGAATGAGCTCCAGGAAATTCTTTTGAGTTAAAGAAAAGGAATAATGATATCACAGCAGGGTCCCTCTCTCTAATTATTTCTGTATTTTTATTTAGAGTGTAACTTTAGATAAAGTGCCTTCATCCTCTGGGCCCAGATTCCTTCTTTATAGAGAGAAGAGGTTGGGTTAAGTCACTGCCTTAGTTCAGGTTGCTATAGCAGATTACCATAGACTGGGTGGCTTAAACAACAAACATTTATTTCTCACAATTTTGGAGGCTTGAAGTCTAACATGGATTCTTGTGAGGGCCCCCTTCTAGTTTGTAGAAAGCTACCCTCTTGTTGTATCCTTATATGGTGGACAGAGAGCGCTCTGGTCTCTTCATTCCCTATAAGGGCACCAATCTCATTATGGGCACTCTACTCTTATGACTTCATCTAAATCTAATTACCTCCCAAAGACCTCACCTCTAAATACCATCACATTAAGGATTAGGACTTCAACATGTGGGTCTTGGGGGACACGAACACTCCACCGATAGCAATCACCCCTAAGTTTCCTTTTCTCTGCTTTTGCATATGAAGGTTCCCTACTGGCCACCAAATCAAAATCAAACCATCTGTCCAGCTTTCAAAATCTTCCATAAGTGGATGTCATCCAAGATGCTAGACTTGTTTGTCACCTTCCTCCTGAATGAACCATCAACTCCCTTTAGACAAGTCTATGGCCTGCCTTCCCTATGAGCTATATTAATCCATTACTTTCACTTTTTCCCCCTCCTGCTCCTTGTCCTCCCTTGGAGTGCACTGAACTCTCTCTGTTGACTCAAGAACTAGCCATTTTGCGGGAGCCATTCTTCCAGTCCCCAGACCATCTCACAGAGAAGAATAATGCTAATAAAAAGTTTCCCCCTGTGTAGTTTAGATGAGGTTTTAGGATTTGTACTTAATAGGATTTCAAAAGAAGTTGTTGTTTCATATCATTTTAGTTTATGTAAATGCCAGTTCTAAAAGCTCAAAATTAAATATAATATGTACAAATCTTATTCCAGAGCTACTGTTATTAATCTATAAAATCAAAGGTTAACAGTATAGGAAAAGACAAAGGACATCAACTTACGGTAAACTACAGCTGAAGTATAGGATCATACTTTATATTTTTTCTAAATACCAAGCAAATTTGCTGATAGTTGTGATAATATAAGAAAGTCACAGTATTGAGGGTTTGCCATTCATTGTAACATTTTGCTAAAAAACACTCATATGTCTCCACACTAGGATTCAGTATTAAATGTTTATTCAGAAAAAAATTCTAGTTTGAGTTGGTTCCCGCAGACTTGATCTGTGGTAACTGAGAAGTTTTGAAGATGAAGGCAATAAAAGATAGTCTTGCTTCTGATAACTGTCTGTGATAAGTTATTATTTCTTTTATGGATACAATGCATAATACAATTTAAAGAAACATTTAGTAATGATTAACTGAAATGATAGCAAAAGAAAGGAAATATTCTAAAAACAGGAAGAGCTTTTTATGCACCTTTATTACTGCACCATGGAAATGCCAAATAATGTCTCTACTGATAATTTGGAATGAGCAAAAGGAATAGCAGATCATTTATAAGTGAGAAAATGGAACCTAAGGACAAATTTTCAATATCATTAATATTGACCCAACACAATTTTCAACTATCCAAACAGTAATGATTTTAAATGTATTTTACATTGAAAGAGATGAAAGAAAGAGATCTTTGAGAGTTGAGACCACCTCAGTTACTTAGAAGGTGGTTTAAGGAACAATGTGTGTTCTGGACAACCACCTTTGGCCCCAAATCCAGGCTCTCCCCCTTCCCACCCTGCTCTGTGCCCTCTGAGCTGACCTTAACAGTACATCAATGGAGCCCCCGTGCCTCTGGCTTCCAATCAGCTTCAGCCAGTGGGAGATACCAGTGAAAGATCAGTGGGCAGGGGTTGGCAGAATGCTGTTTCTCTCACAAAGACCACAGTTCTTAGTGGGTGATCCTTTTCTACAGCTATTTAATTCTTGCTGGTTTCAGGTAACTGCTCCTTTTCCTGGCCATTTCAGGGTAAAGGGTGGTAGTGACCTCTTGCTATTGTTAGCTCTGGGGTACTTCTCCATCTCTTATTGGTTCCCCTTACCTTGGCCACACCTTATAAGTTATTCCTGCAATAAGTCTTTTCCAATCATCCCTTTTGAGTTTGTCATTCAACTTCTGCCAGAATTCTGAAACATACGGTACATTTCCAAGGACTCAAGACCTTAAACAAGGTAGAACATTTTTCTTTCCAATCAACTCCTGGCCTTTTTCTTCTGTAGTGAATGTCTGTTGCTTTTGCTTTCCCAGAATCGGTTTAGTCCTTTACTTGCACAGCAGCCTCATTTTCCATGAGCTAATTGCCTCTCCTCATCTCTCAGTACACAGGCTTGGATGAGGCTGATCTCAGCCCCAACCCAGGGCTGATCATACAATTTAAGTCAGTCCAATTAGGCTTATAATAAGGACTTCTGTTGGAACTATGGGGGCAAAGAGGCCTCTATTTACTTGCGATAGCCAACTGTGAGGAAAAACACAATCTGGAACGGTCAGGCCAAGGAAGAGGGCAGGCCCGAGTATAAACCAACAAAGTAGGAAAGGGTGCAAAGAGATGGAGGGGAGAGCCTATTATTATAGGAACCCCTGGATCCAACCATGCCTGACACTTTCCCGTAGACATTGTAAGTATAATGCTCAAGCTGAGTTGAGCTTTCTGTCACTTGACAATGAAAGATCCCTAACAGACCTTCTTTAATGAAAACACACATATTTGGAGAGAGTACAAAGTGGAGAGGGCTATAGACTGTGACTTCTAAAAAGACATCATCCAGATGGGTAGTGTCGTCTTCCTCAATAACCTTGACATTAAAAGTCACGAGAGGCTATTGACCCAATATAATTTTCAACTATCCAAACAGTAATGATTTTAAATGTATTTTACATTGAAAGAGATGAAAGAAAGAGATCTTTGAGAGTTGAGACCACCTCAGTTACTTAGAAGGTAGTCTAAGGAGAAATGTGTGGTTTCTGTTTATTATGATTTCAGAGCTCCTACCACCTGCACTGTCCCTTTAGTCCTTTGAAACCTGTGAGAGACGGGACAATACCAAACCACACAGTTCACTGAGTGTTGAACTGTGTGGCTGAGCGCCACGCATGAACGGGTACAAACAAAGAACAATGGTGGAAAACAGCCGAACTCTGTGTTCAAGTATTATTTTCAAGTGCCATTTGACTGGGCCTTCTCAGATGACATGGTTCCCTGGCAAGAAAGCTGTTATTGTGACAATCATTATTCCCATTTACCGCCTATTAGAATGTGAGTCACTGGGAGGTCAGGCTGTCCTAAAAGCTCAGTGTTCCTGAGCACTCAAGGTCAAGTTCAAGGGACAGCAATCAGGTATAGGGACAATGGCAAAGGCTCAATCCTTTGAAATGAACAGAAGGGCTAACTCCCAGGAGATCACCGCAAAGTGAGTTTTACTATCTTCCACATATCACATAGCTTGGGAAAAGAAATCAGAGTGACAGCGTTAACATGGCCCCAGGTCCTTCCCACAGCTGCTCTACTCCCTAAGAACAGAGACCAAGCCTTTGCTTATACACCCACCATTCCTGCCTAACACCATGCCTTGCACAAAATAGGTGCTCATAAGTGATGACTTTCAGGGTCTGCTGGCTTAGGAATACAGATACAATATAAGATAATATATGAAAAGAGTCAGCATGCAGTCGCTGCTCAAAGACAACCTGGGTGATATTATTATTGCTATTATTTGTAAATGTATCTGCATTGTTGATAAGCAGGTTCAGCAGAACCCACACAAACCCTTTTAAACAACAGTTTCAACTTCCTTACCTCCCAAGGCAACAGCTCTGTTGTGAGTTTATTTTCCCTGCCCTTCATGTGTAGATGTGAGAATCAACCTATCCTTCCATTTGCTCACTCATTCATCCATTCAGCTGACCATATATTTATTGGAGTATATGTGGGAAATCAAAGTTGATTAAGACACAGACCCTGTAAAATGCTAATGCAAACTGTTGTATACCAACATGAAATCTAAACAGACTGTGACTGAGAGAATCAGCCTATGGAATGACAGCGGATTTCAGTGGTTGCCACAAGTGCTGGGCAAGCCTTAGGGGAAATGATGATGATGGGGCAAGCTGGGGGGAGGGGGGCACGGGGGAGGGGGAGTTGTCGGCATTTTCCTTACCTTTTCTGCAAGCCAGCCAAGGTGCCTGATCTCTCGGCTGCCAGCAATGCCTGTTTTCCCCAGCTGCTCTCTGACCTCGGCAATCACTCGGGTCAGCAGGTCACTGACGTTGGAGTGGATGGCACTGAACCAGGCCTGGGCAGTGGCTGAGTCCTTGCCCCTTAGGATCACCGTGTGCTTAGCATCTGGAGAGTGGATTTCAAGCTGCCTAGAGAAGCAAAGAGAGAAGGGTTAGAAGGTTTTCTGGCAGATTATGCTTCCTCCAATCCTGGGCCACAAAGTTGAATGAATTCTTTACTCTTACCTTTAGACTTGATCAGTTTCACATGGTTTATCATAATGGTCCCATCATTTATTTACTCACTCACTCATTCATCCACAAACATTTAGTGAGGACCCAGGCATTAATTAGTGCAGGTACTAGCCATCCAACCACCACATCACCTGAATTAAGGATGTCTGGTTTTCCTCTTATAGAGCTGATTGGCTGATTAGTAGTTTCATTTCAAGACTTCTAAACTATGAACTGATATTAATTTGCCTTACCTCTCAACCCACAGAGTGTTTTAATCACATACTCATATCCTTGCTGCTGCTGGCAGAAAACAGATGGAAATATCTAGCCACATACTGAATCTACTGCTCAGAGTTAATTGTGAATATTTTAGAATCAATGATGATTAAACTTTGTATTCTTTAAGAATCCTGCCTGTGGCACATTTAACCACCACTAAATCCTCAGACATGTGTAATGAAGGATCGAGATGGCCTGGAAAGGGATAACAATGGGAAGATATATGCACTGAGAATGTTAACCTTTAAAGTCAAACACCAAAGCTTAAGCCAGAACTCCAACTAGTTCACATGAGATACAGAGTGAGAGACCTGAATAGTATAATTGCGGTAAAAGGAGGAAATTCTATTCAGGTACTTTTTGTGTGTAACTGTTTATTTTGAAGTACTTGTAGATTAACATGGTGTAGCAAAAATAGTGTAAAGGTTTGGGTATACCCTTTCACCCAGTTTCTCAGATAATGGTTATATTTTATGTCACATGCTTGTATTTTATAATACAACTAGAGGCATGAAATTTGTGCACTTGGGGGGTTCCTTAGCTCGACCTGTGCCCTCTCGCAGTCCATGAGCCCTCGGGGGATGTCCGACTGCCACAGAGGCAGGAGAGGCTCCCATCACCTCCACCACTGCACTCATCAGCAATGAGCCCAGCTCAGGGCTTCTGGCTGAGCAGTGCTACCCCTGTGTGAGCACACTGACCACCAGGGGGCAGCTCCTGCATTGAGCATCTGCCCCCTGGTGGTCAGTGCGCATCATAGCGACCAGTCATTCTGCCGTTTGATTGATTTGCATATTAGCCTTTTATTATATAGGATACCAGAGCCAGGAGACTGACCTGATGCAATCTAAGTGTATGGGTCTATGGTATTCTGTGATGTGCAGATTCTTGTAACCACCACCATGGTCAAGGAACAAGACTAGTTCATCACCACAAAGCTCTCCCTCCAGCAACAAGTGTTCCCCTCACTCCCACCATCCCAAACCCCTGGCAACCAGGAACCTGTTCTCCACATCTATAATTTTTAGATAATTTCTGCAGAGAAAAAAAATTTGATTTATCCATGTATATATATATGTCTTTTAATACCATTAATTCATTCATGTTTGCATTAGAAAGATACAGGGATTAGGAAATTTGACACTGGATGGAATGGCCCATTTATTAATTTCCTTTCATTCCTTAATAATTAGGCTGCCCCTCATTGAATATTTCTTATGTGCCAGGCAAAGTTTAAATATTTTATATTATGTATTTTTCCTAGTAGCCTTCTGACTGACATTATTATTCCCATTTAACAGAAGGAAAAACTGTAATTTGGAGGGAGAGAGAAAGAAGTTGTTTACCCAAGGCCACACAGTTGGTGACACTGGTTAGGCTCAAAAGCTCCTGGATGAACAACTGTGTCACAGTGTCTCCTTTAGGCTGGAGGACCTCCAGTAGGAGAGCTGCCACTGTCCTCCACAGCTGTGAAGTCAGTACCAGCAAACATGTCCCAACGTGTCCTACTTAGCTCCTGAGCTCCAAAATAACAATTCTGCAGATCACCTGAAAATCACAAGTCCCAAGTTACCTGGCCTCATTTACATTTGAAGCCAACCTTTTAGAGTGAGTAGACCGTCTTACTCATAAACTTAAAGGGGAGGAAAGGAATGATGCAGAAAGTGAAATGTCTCTGGGGGCAGTTTTAGCAATAATTAGTCTTTTTTTGTTTTCTTGGTAAGAAATTTACAAAACAAGCCTCCTCATTGAGACCCTAAAAGCTTGATGTAATGAAATGGGATTCTTTAGGTGGCATTTGTCCTCATCTGAAGGAAAAAAAAGGCCATGCCTCCTAGGCACTTTTCAAAGGAATGGGCTGTTAATCTAGGCTGAGTTTTCCTTCCCTCCGGAAGTTCTTACTTGTTGGTCAAGTTGCATGGCCAAACACGAATGGATTCTCGAGAAACAGTAATGGGAGCTCAATGTACTTTTCAAATTATTCCATCAATATCTATTGTTCTAGAAATTTAAAACAGGCAAATATTTCTTTTACAATATTTTCTTTAGAAGACCTAGATTTGTTTGTAAAGAAATGATAGCGTGGGCCTGGCCAGAGAGGCTCCGTTGGTTGAGCATCTGTATTTAATTAAATGATTTTTAAAAAAATGATTCAAGGGTTTTGAAGAATACTTTTGAGTAAGAACTTGTGCTTTTTTCACTATAAAAAGCCACAGGCCTCTCTATTCTGTGTCCTCCGTGTTCTTTGAGACTGAATGCGGAAAGGTCACCTCCACTTTTCAGTATAGCCACTTCAGACACTGGGAACCCAGCAAACAAACAAGTTCAGTGCTTTTCCTATGAAGGGTTGCCGATTCAATTCCTGGTCAGGGCACATATCTGGGTTGCGGGTTCGAGCCCCAGCTGGAGCATGCATGAAAGGCAACTGATTGATGTTTCTTTCACATCAATGTTTCTCTCTCTGTGTCCCCTTCTCTCTCTCTCTCTCTCTTCCCCTTCTCGTTCCCTTCCTCTCTCTTGGCATGTCCTCAGGTGAGGAATTAAGAAAAAAAAAAAAGATGGCTTGGGAAGCAGCCACTCCCCAGGTATCACCCACAGACACATACATAAACAACTGATGTGAGCAAAAAAGAAAAAAATATTTTCTTTGTTGGGTTGCCAGCGTACCCCTGGGGGAAAGCCAACTTGTAAACAGAGGCATAGTGAAGAGGAGGCCCAGGTTTTCAACAGCATTTATCATTACTATTAATTTTAAGGAAGATTTTAAGTATAACATAGACAAGTGCCCAAATTATCGTGTACAGCTCAAATGGATTTTTGCAAAGGGAACACCTTGGTGGAACCACCACTCAGATCAAGAACTAGAATATTCCAAGCATCCCCGAAGGTCCCTTTACATTCCCTTTCCAGTTGTTATGGCCCCAAATAAGCACTACTAGGATTTCTGTCACTGTGGATTACTTTTGTCTCGGGAAAAATGAATGAGATTTTGTTTGTTTGTTTTTGTTATTGTGGCTTGCAGTATAGTGAGGATCTGGGCAATTTCTGAGGCAGAGTTTACACACCAGGCCCAGTGCTTTTCAGTGGTGGTTCTGAGTGTGGTCACAGACCCTCCGTGGCAGGAACAGCATCACCTGGGAACTTACTAGAAATGTCCCCATGCTGGACCCACTGAATTAGGAATTCCAGGGGCGAGGCCTCGCAATCAGCCTTCAGGTAAATCTGCTGCAATTCAGGCTAGAGAAGGCTGCTCATGGGTTCACAGGAAAAGCACTGAACTTGTTTGTTTGCTGGGTTCCCAGTGTCTGAAGTGGCTATACTGAAAAGTGGAGGTGACCTTTCCGCATTCAGTCTCAAAGAACACGGAGGACACAGAATAGAGAGGCCTGTGGCTTTTTATAGTGAAAAAAGCACAAGTTCTTACTCAAAAGTATTCTTCAAAACCCTTGAATCATTTTTTTAAAAATCATTTAATTAAATACAGATGCTTGACCCCATCTGTTGAGTAAGATTTCTAGAGGGTGAGGCCTGTGTATATGCTTTAAATGTTCCACAAATTATATAGATGAAGGATCATGGCAGGCCTCTGTAAGCCCAAGCTCAAACCCCCAAAGAGCTATGCCTAGCTATGGCCGGGTAGCTCAGCTGGTAAGAGCTTTGTCCTGATACGCCAAGGTTGCAGGTTCGATCCCTGGTCAGGGCATATAAGAGAATCAACCAAATGAATGCATCAATGAGAGGAACAACAAATCAACAAATCTATGTTCTCTCCCTCTCAAATATATATATTTTTAAGCTACGCCTAACGGTGATTATGACAGGAAGGGCAATACAACGGAAGGTTCTTGGAGAGTGTATTAGTAATGCATTGCTGAGTAACAAATTCCCCCAGAATTAAGTGGCTTAAAACTGCGAACATTTGTTATCTCATAGTCTCTGTGCATTGTGAACTTCAGCATGGCTGAGTGGGGTGGGTCTGGCTCCAGGGCTTCCTGTCAGTTGGCAGCCAGGATGTCAACAGGGGCCTCAGGCATCTGAAGCCTTGACTAGACCGAGGATCCATGCCCTAGGTGGGGCACTCACATGGCTGTTAGCAGGAGCCCTCAGCCCCTCGTCCCTTGGCCTTCTCTGGAGGCTGTGTGAGTGCCCTCATGGCATGGCATGGTCTCTTTCCCCAGAGAGCAAGAAGGAACTACAGTTCCTTTTGTGACTTGGTCTCCAAGGTCAGATACCATCACTTCTGGTTCATTCTTTTTGTTAGAAGTGAGTCACTAGGTCCAATGCACATCACGAGGAGGGAAGTGAGGCTTCACCTCTTGTTCTTTCAAAGGGAATCAAAGAATTTTGGGACATATCTTGAAACCATCACGGAAAAGCTTAGAATGAAGTAATGTTCTGGAAGGAGTCTGTTCCAAATGTAAAGGGAGGGTGAGTGTTTGTAGCTGTAACCAGCAGCTTATAAAGTGCCTATAGATTTGGGTGATGAAGAAGCCTAATCCTTCTGATTAGCTGCAGCTCCAAGTTATAAAGTGAGATAGACTGTGGATTCAAGCTAGGGGTCAGGGACAACAGGAGAGATTAGAAAGGACCTCTCATTGACAGCAAATGGGAGCAGCTTGAAAGCACCAGAAATGATGGTGAATTAAGAACTGTTGGCTGGTCTGGCACAAAAAGATGTCAGTTATTTGTGCAAGAAACAAATTAAGAATTCAGCAATCTACATCTCCCTGACCCCCACCCAACAAAAAGGGGGGCGGGGAGAAGGAACAGGAGTATAAATTTTTCCTTTTAACACCAATGAGCTCTACTATCTAAAGGTAACAGTTCGTACCTGGTAGCACCAAAGTTCCCAGAACCTCTGAGTGACTGAGTGACAACTCAAGATCCTAGACAAGGTCAAGCAGTGATTTAAAAAATATATATAATCTTAGCACATTACCAAGCAAAAATCTCAAATACAGACACCTTGGTTTAATTTGTCATTTAATCTCATTTTACCAAAATGTGATCCAGTGACACACTTTCTAGAGTATGAAGGACAGAAAAAGTCGTTCCATTCCTGGCCTGGCTGTGGAGTGGTTCTTCCCATTTTCTCACCAATTTAAAGCACACGTGCCAGGAGGTAGTTGTCAAGCATAAGGATTTTAGGATTCAGTGTGGCTCTAACACTCCTTGGCTATGAGGCCATCAGCAAGCTACTTAATCTCCCTCAGCCTCGGTTTGCTTATCTGTAAAATGGCTCAATACATTTGCCTCTCAAGATTACTGGAAAGACTAAAGGTGATAATATACACATCAGATGTCACAATGCTAAGCTGATCTTGATCAATTCTAGTTTATATGCTAGTTTGCAATGAACAGTCTTTGCAAATTTGTGTACAATAAAATGGTAGCAGACCATCAAGGTAGGGAGAATCCTCCAGGTTGGGCTCTTGTTCAACTCTTTTTCAGAGTACTTGGACTTGGAGGAAAATGCAAGCTCCAGGGGGAAAGAGTTCTACAAGGGCTATTTCTAACAACTTCCTGGAATGGAAAATATAACTTTGGGAAGAGATGCATGAGTCTTTTGTGAGATACTGGAAGATCTGGGACAAACCTGATAATACATTGCCCCTTATTCCACCTACCTATTTGTTTTACCTAAGAGAACTACTTGAGGCTCATGCCAGGAGCACAAGTTGATACGAGTTGTGGCCATAACAAGAGCTACAACCATCTATTAAAGTCCCTTTACTCACTCAACTGCCAGAGCTAACCAGTGACTATAGGGGTGAAAAGAAATGGGAAATGGTTTCATCCTTCTAAAGTATTTTGCTGACAGCGACTCCAAAAGAAGCCTTTTTGTAGGGTTAACTATTTCATGTAATGCATTCTTTTAAAAAGGCAGTTTCCACTTCAACAATTACTGCAATTTGTAAAAGTAGGGGAGGAGATGGAAATAAGGAAATGAAGTAAAAGGAAGGGAGGGAGTAGGAGGGAGGAGAAGAAAAGGAAAATGAGAAAAACTCCAAAGAGTGGAAATATATCTAAGCGGTATATGAGAACACCTCTGTGGCTCAGTGGTTGAAGTCATTCAAGTCAGGGAACCCAAAATGCCTAATACAGTGGAAGTGAAAAAAGCATGGGGCAGAACAGTGAGAACAGTATCATACCCTCGATGTAAAAATGATCTATTTGAATGCTGGGAAATGTGGAGACTATGCCTGGAGAGGTATACAGGTGGGTTCAATTAGGAAGGCGATTGAGTGACAGGAGGACAAGTTCAGAATGGAGGCTTTTCACTGAATGACTTTGTATCTTCTGAATTTTGTCCCATGTGTACCCACTGTGTATTCACTGTGTTTGAACAGAAGAGGAGGAGGAGGAGAAAGAACAGAACTGACCTGTTGGTTAATATAACCTTGTCTCAAGTCCAAGTTCTGTCATTTATAAACTATGCTTCCTCATGGACATCTGTGGTTCTGCCTGTCCAGTTTCCATTCCTCTCTTTTCTAGTAAGAGGCCTTATGTCCATTTTCAGTCCATGTGTTTGGGGGACTTGATGGTTTGAAGGTTGTAGGTGAGATCCAATTTGGGCCGTGGAGATCCAGGCCCAGGATTTCTGGAGGGGTCATGTTTAAGGAGACTTTTTTTTTCTCATTATAAGTACTGAGGGTCAGATATAATCATGGATTTACTGTTGCCATCAAGAGGGAAGAATAGGAGAGATGAGAGATCTGGATCCAGAGTTCATACCCTGACGCTCAGTATGTTTTTGTATTTTGCTTCTACGTTCCCCTTTATGCTTAACCCAGTTTAGGTTGGATTACTATCCAATACAACTAAATGTCCTAACTCATACACTGACCACAAATAGGTCACTTATTTTCTACGAGCCTTGAGCTTCTTTATTTCCTATAAAATAGGGACAATGATGATAAAAGTGATAATGATGATTATAGTGAAGGTGATGATACTAGTATAACCTTCAGGGTTACCAGAGCATCAACCGAGATCATAATTGTGAAAGTGCTCTGTGACTTATAACCCTGATGTTAATAGTTTTCTATGCTTTTGGCATTTTAAGACTCTTATGTTGGCTCAATCACTGGGGAAAGAAACATTCATGAAGACAATGCTTTTGTACTGTATTTTGTATTTATCGAGGCTCTCTCTTAGCTACACTATTAGCAAAGAGACAAAGGCCTGCGTATTGAAACAGAGAATAAGTAAATCTCCTGCATTCCAAATTAAAGTTGGAAACATGCAGCAATTTCTTTACACAGGTGCACAAAGCTAGGCTGCATTTGTGAGCATTCCAGGATACTCACACGTGTTTAGCATGCATTGGGTGCCACAAAGGCAAGGAGAGTACATGGTCCCTTTCCCCAAGAAGCTCCCCTTGTGTAGTAGGTTGAACAGTATCTCTGCCCCCTCCCCCAATTCCTACCTACCCAGGATCCGAGAATGTGGCTGCTCTAGAAATAGCATGTTTGCAGAAGTAATTAAAGTAAGGATGGCAGTGATCTACCTGCTGGATTAGAGTGGGTCCTAAATCCAATGGAAGTTTCATTCGAAGAGCTGGAAAGACACACAGAGACACAGAGAAGAAGGCAATGGGAAGATGGAGTAGAGATTGGAGTGATGCCTCTACAGGCCACAAAATGCCAAGGATCCACCAACCACCAGAAGCCAGGAGAGAAGGATGAGATGGTTTCTTCCTCAAAGTCTCCAGAAATAATCAATCCTGCCAACTCCTTAATTTCCTACTTCCGGCCTCCAAAACGGAAAGAGAATACATTTCTGTTATTTCAAGCTTTCCAGTTGGTGCCCACTGTGATATGGAAATCCTAGAAAACTAATGTGCCATGTACCTATCTTCCTGTGCAGCTATTTTCAACCTTTTTCATCTCAGGACACACATGAACTAATTACTAAAATTCTGCGGCACACCAAAAAGTTCATGTTTTGCCAATCTGACAAAAAAAAAAAAGGTAAAATTTTGATTCATTCATACTGGATAGCTATTGTGTTGGCTGTTGTCATTTTTTATTTGACAGTCCAAGGGAAAAGAGGTCGGTGCCCATGCCTAAATAAGTCAGGTATTGCACATTTTAAAAATTCTTGAAGGCACGCCAGTTGAAAATCGCTGTCCCTGTGCATAGTTGAGTGGGGACTGCACTAATGTTTAAAATACACGGATGCTAGAGGTAACTTCTAAGATGCGGATCACTTAGAACTGTGGTGGTCATGATTTCATTTCAACACACATTGCAGTTAAAACAGCCTCTCCTTGGCAAAATACATAAATAAATCTTACTCTCACCCAATTCAATTCTATAACCCAGAAAAAAAAGGGGGCCCTTCTGACATGAGGGTCACCCATGCAGCACCTGGAGGCACTCTGGCCCATAGCAGGCCTGTGCTCAATAATCAGAGTGCCTTCCACCACCTTCTTGGCATAAAAAATAATAATAATAATAATAAATTTAGACAGCTTCCTTGCCAGCTGATGAGTCCTATATTTCTGGAACTGAGGAAAAGGAGGGAGGGAAGGAAGGAATGGAGGAGCAATGAAGTCAGGCTGGCTGATTGCAGCTATTTCCAGCAGGCCAGCCTTTTATAGCTCCTATTTTGTTCCCCAGTTGAACTGACCACCGCTTGATGAATTGTGTTTATCTGTAGTTCAGCGATAAAGTTCTCTTTTAATTCCCTGCTGAATAGAAATATTTAGGGCAATGCCACAGCTGTGTTGATTCTCACCCTCCACCACAGTTATGTAAACACTGCCTATGGAAGTCTCTCTGATAAAGGCTCACACCAACCCCGAGGAATCACACGTTCGCTCTAGATGTCTGCCAAGATGAGCCGTTCCATCCTGCTTGGCACGGGGTCTGAATGATATCACAGCTTCTCAGAGACCATTTGGCAAACCTCACAATAAAGAAGTAATTTTCTTCCCCTCTCCCTCTCTCAAAGGCGCCCACAGAGCCAAATACTACCTCCCAGGACTCCCTCCTCCTCCTGCTTGGAAACATGGGGCTGACACACAAAGCTCAAAGCCTCCTACGGCAAAATTAATAAATAAAACAAAAGTCGCAACCTGCCAACAAAGGTTTCAAGAGCCCTTTCCCCTCCAATGTGAAGGGAGAGAAAACACCGAGGAAGGGGGTCAGGAGGATGGGGCCTGTGGGCTTATGTAACCACCAGGGGTCAAAGGGAATCCACACCCATGGTCATTCTGGTTGCTTCTATTCCCATAAATCTGTGATTCCTATGGTTGATTAAAAATACCTCCCAACAGACAAAGATATGGCCTGCTGTTAGCAATGGCTATCTCTAGATGGTGGGATTTTAATTTTGTTTCCACTGTTCCCCTTTTCTATAATTTCCAATTTCCTTGCAATGTAATCAGAAAATGATTAGAAAAGAACTTGTCCTGTGGGGATATAAATGCCACCTCCAAACGTGCCGGCTTTTCTCACTGTATTCTTACCACCATCCTATGAGGTGAATGGTGTTAAGGGTCCTATTTCACAGACAAGAAGATGGCACCTCAGAGGGGCTAGCTTGTCCAATCTTCCAGGCCAGTGATGTTCAACCCTTTTCATCTCTTGGCACATAAACTAATTACTGAAATTCTGTGGCACAGCAACATAAGAAAGTAATATTTTTTTTGCCAATTTGGCAAAGAAATGGGAATAATTTGGATTGATTTATAAAATAAATAATAATACTAGTAATTACCTACCCTTTTTGCTCCAAAGTGGCTTTTTAAAAAATCAGGTGCCTACACTTGTATATAAGGATTTCTGGTACCAAAAATTAACCAATCAGATGCAACCTTACTATGCAACATAACCAATAAAACACAACTCGGGGCATTCACAACAGAGGCCTATTGTTGTGCTGTCATTTTTTTTACTTGACAATCTAAGGGCATAGAGATCAATGCCCCTAACTAAGTAGTCCAGTATTTCATGTTTTAAACATTCTTGCATCACAGCAGTATGCAGCAGCAGCATACCGGTTAAAAATCAGTGTTCTAATCGATAAGAGGCAAAGCTAGAACTGAAAGCCAAGTTCATCGGAGTCCAAAGCCTGTGTCTTAATCATTGTGTTTTATTTAGTAGGATGCTTGTAAAGTGTGGTGTGTTCAAGAGTAGGAATGTCGTTCATGTTGATCACTGCTCAATATCTTTCAACACCCATCTTGTGTATTTGGAAAGTTTTCCCAATTATGAGTTGAGCTTCTCCAAGGTAGAAGCCAGAATCCATGTTCCCAGCCTCCCTTGCTGTTGGGGCACAGAGCCACTCACTGGAAATGGCAATTCTGATGGAGGCAACGTGAGGAAGTAAGTGTCTATGGATTCCATCTTGATACCTATAGCGGTGGAGGCATCCATCCAGTTCTTAACAGCCAGAGGGGCGGAGCTTGGTCAGTCCCAACTTGTCACTGGTGCAAATGGAGGCAGCTATGTGGGCCCTGGGATGTTAAATGGTGACAACAGTGGTATTTTTTCTAGAACAGCCCTCACACTGTGGCTGGGTGCTGAGCTTCTTAGCGTAGCTCTCTGAACTCTTCAGAGAATATGTGAGCACCCTAGATCCTTAGCCAGAGTCGATTCTATTACCTGAAACTACATTCCCAGGTAAGAAATACAGATTTGGGAATCTGGTTGCCATGGTGGGAGCTCATGAGGTCATCTAAGGAAGGTATCAAGTGTGAGCAGTTAATGGAAAAGAAACCAAGGAAGGTGTTCTGCTGTTTTTCTTGAAATCTCATTTCAAAAACAGGTCATGCTTGATATAGTATTCCACTAAGCTCTGAGGGAACCTGACAATATCTCTCATGTTGGCTAGGTTTCAGTTTTTCAGTAACACATAAATTTACAAAATATGTGAAGAATTTCAGCACATCGGCTTTTCCTAGGGGAATAATATTGTTATCAAAGTTTTAGGAGAAGAGTCAGCTAATGTCAAACTAGAGAAAACATTTTGTCTTTGACTGCACACTTTATCTATACTTCACAAAATATTCTGAGGTTTGACCTTGCTCAACTAATTTTTTTTAAAGTCATTTAAATATGCAAGGTGCTAAGCAGGTCAAATAAATGTACATTTGTCTCTAGAATCTTATTACCATACACTGACAAAATTAAAAACCCACCCATAGTCCAATCCAACCGGAAGACCTATTTTTGCCTTTTTTGAATGAGACTATTTTGGGGCTAGGATTGCTAGATTTAGCAAATAAAAATATAGGATGCCCAATTAAATTTGACTTTCAGATAGATAAACAATGAATAAATTTTCTTAGTGTAAGTATGTCTCATGCAATATCTGGTGGTGGAAATGGTATAAAGTACTTGGATTAGAAAAATGTATAAAAATAGAACTGATATGACTTCATGATGAATTAACTATGAGGGTTGGGGAAGAGAAATGTGTCAAGGATATTGTCTAGGTTGCTGGCTTAGAAAACTGAATGAATGACAATGCCAATTACTAAGATAAAAAACTGAAAATGGCCCTAACCAGTTTGGCTCAGTGGATAGAGCGTCAGCCTGTGGATTAAAAGGTCCCAGGTTCGATTCCGGTCAAAGGTTCCGGTCCCAGGTTCGATACCTTGGTTGCGGGCACATCCGCCATAGGAGGTGTGCAGGAGGCAGCTGATCGATGTTTCTCTCTCATGGATGTTTCTAACTCTCTATCCCTCTCCCTTCCTTTCTGTAAAGTATCAATAAAATATATTTTTAAAAAACACACAAAAAACTGAAAATGATTCAGTTGTGGAGAAACATTATGAGTTTGGGTAAATATCTCCATCTTCATTTAGGTGTCATGTTAGGACCTCAAACTTATAATGCAGCTACTCCTCAACAGCCTGTTTATTCTATAGCTATTATGTCTGAATGGCATTGACATCCTCCCATTAACATGGGTTAGATGACCCAATCATCCTTGATATCCTCTGTCCTCTACTCCCAGATCCCTTTCAATCTCCAAGTCTTTTCAGTGTGATCTTGGGAGTACCTCCCATTTAGAAGAGCCAGCAAGACTGTAAATTACCAAGTTTTCTCAGTGGAACTGGGACAATCACTTACCTAGGATGGAATATAACTTTTTATTTTGTTGGCCAACTTTGATTGGTAGTGTTGCCTGCAATGATGTCTTGCAAAGAAGCCTGAGGTCTCATTCTAGGCTTATCTTGGGAAAGTGTCATCATCATTTATTGATGTCTGCCATGGGCGTGGAAGTGGGAACTGGCAGCACGCATGATATCTGTTCGACATTTCTAGACAGCATTTGACTGAAAGCTCTCCAGAAAATAGGCCACCTCTACCTCTCCTGATTGCCCCACCCTTGGAGAGAGTCCTGGCTTTTGGTCATCTGATAATTTCCCTTACAAGGCTTATCTTTTTATAACTTAGTTCCCCCACCAGATTGTGAACTCCTTGGGAGCATGATATATACCAGAATTATCTTGGTGTCACCCTCATTGCCTGACACATGAAGGGAGAGTGGTACTCTGTTTGTATGTGCTGGGCTTAGTGAATGGATGGCTCTTCCTACTTTAAAGGCTTGTTCCTGTGTGGTGGCCCCTTCCTAGTCAAAGTTCTATAACTGCCTCCCTTCACATTTTTGTTCTTCTCTTACTAGAGGTTAACCCTTTTAGTCCTGAATAATGTCACTTAATTCTATGGTACAAAGTACATCAGTTCCAAAAAAAAAAATAACCTTGATATACTAAGTCACACATGTTTTAATATTCTATGAGAAGGCTAGTTTCCATGGATAATGTGCAACAGTGGTCAACTCAGAAATGCTCATTTTATTTTAGACAACTTGCCATGCACAACTTCCTTTGGGTAAAATCATTAATTTGTGATCTTGTGAGCCTTATCCAGACTAGATGTAAAAGCAGGCAGCCTTGCCAATGTGTAAAAAACAGGGTAAAAAAAGAACACAGAATTAAAGTAACTAGGAGTATTAATTTGAAGTACTGATATCTGAGAGGTAAAAATCGCAGTGGATTCCACCTAACTTTTATATCAGAGTTTCATGAAAATACTAAGATTTGTTTATCTCATTCATTTACAAAATTGTGAGATGCCGTCTCACTTGTTTCAAGGGCCTCATCCCTGCTAGACATGGCATGAGGCACATGAGGAGAAGGGAAGCTCAACACAGATATGGTTCCTGTTACCACTGAGACTATAGTCTAGCAATTTTGGACTAGCCCACACTCTCTTAAGTATTCACATCACCTGAGAAATTCCAAACATGAGAGAATAATTTGCATCTGTTTTAGGGGCAGAAAATCTTTAATTAAATTCTCAATAAATTACTGAAGTAATTACTTACCATGTGAAGTTTGCAGCTGCTTACACATGGTAATAGTGCTTCACCAGTGCCAAAATATCACTCATTCATTCAATTGAAATTTCTACTATGTCTCTTTTCAAGGAGAACAAGGGAGAAGATAATGGCAAAGGTATTGTACCTGTAAGGCCCCTATATACATAAGGTGTGTTACCTGTGGGAGGCAGCACATTAAGCCATTAATATCCTTCAACAAGAATTATTAATAGTCTACCATCCAGCAGAGAAGAGGGCCCCAAAGAGGAGGCATACATGGGGTGGGACAAGAAGAACTTGAAGAGGCTTTCCCTCATGAAAGGACTAGAATAGCGAGAGAATTTGGGTCCCCAAAATAGAAAAAGACCACAGGCAATTTTAGTGGGCATGGAAGAACTAGATATAGAGGAAAAACAGAAACCAAAATTATCCTTGTTAAGTATATGAACCAATGAATGATCAAAGGATTTGTAATCTGGAAGGAATTTAGAGGTTATTTCCTCCAACCACTCATTTCAAAGGTGAAAAATCTAACTTCTGGAGGGAAGTGATTGAACCAAGGTCACAGAATCCAGGCTTCTTGACAACCATGTTTATCCAAGTTCAGAGAAAGGGGGCAGAGTGGAAAATGATGGTATGCGGGAAGCCAACTGAACTTTCTCTATAACTTTCCAGAGGGCTAGTCTTGAATGTGGGGCTAGCGGTTCCTTCTGTATTTGAAACACTCACTGTAGTACTTTGTAGCTATGTCATGGTCAAGTTATTATGGAAGTGACAGCTTTGTAATTATGTTCTCTGTGAAGCCTTTGCTCAAAGACACTCTCACCTCTTTTGTAGATAGCAATAATCATTTTCATTACTTGGAGGATTGAAACAAGCACAAACAAATCAGCTCCCCATAAAATTGCTAAAAAAAAAAAAAAAAAAAGTCTGTATCTGAATGATCTAGACAAGTTTTAAATTGTCATGCAATTCTGTACTGGTTGCAAGTGAGGGTGAAAATCAGAATAATGCAAATGTTCATCCCAACTTTGGAGAGACCGCACTATGCTACATGAAATTCAATCCTCCTCATTCTTATAGTAAATGCCAGGGGGCCTAACAATTGGGAAGAGAGTCAATCTCTCTGTGAAGCAGCAAAACTGTGGGTTAGGTTTTATGATTTTGTTTTGACTTCATTAGTTTCTCTTTCAAAAAAGAAAATATGCATTAAAATAGTGGAACTGGAAAACTGCTACAAAGGAAAGAAATTTACTCAAAGCTTTCTACCTCTTGACATGGAAGTGCAGGAGGAGTTGGGGAGGAGGATGGGAGAAGGAGAGGCCAGAGAAGGGAGGAGAGAATGCTATGACTCCTGGGGTTGTTGCCAGGGAGACCCAAGCTCCTGGGCCGTCAGAGGCCTGCCTCTGCCTCAGCATTATAAACATTTGTTCCCTCCAAATGTGCGAGCCAGTTGATTAAACTTTACATCCGACTTGGCACATTTGAGCAATCTGCATGAGGGCTGCTTACCAATTAGCCCAGACTGTTTTTACTAAGACTTCATTATACCTCCGCCAAAAAAGGAAATTAAAGGTAGCCAGATTTTGGGGTGGGTGGGGCAAGTACAGATAACCTTAATCACATTTGACTCATTCATTTAAAATATTTATTGAATGCCTGCTCTCTGCCAGGCAGTCTGCTCGGTGCTGAGGACATAGTTCAACAACTCGGCATGGCCTTCAAGGAGCTTATTGTCCACGGGGCTGAAGGGGGAGTCATGGCAGAGAAAGAAGCCAATCATGGTCATCCAGGAGAGGCCACATAGCTCAGTGGTTAGTGTGTCCTTAATGGAATCAGCCGGCTTTGGTCCAGAAATTGCCTATGAGCTGAGCAGCCTTGAACCCTTGAACAATGAACTCAACCTCTGCATTTCAGTTTCGTCATCTACAAACCAGAGTGGACTGAGTTATCACAAATCCAAAGCCTGAGAGAGTGAAGATCCTAACGCTTACCTTTGGAGCAAGAGGATACATTGGCTAAACCATAAAGGAGGGGTAGAAGCTGGAGGAGAGGATCTCATGAAGAGCAGCAGCCTAAACAAAAGGCAGATGTGGTCAACCACACTGCATGTTATGGAAACTGCATGTGGTTCCTCAATGACTGAGAGAAAATCCCCGGAAAGGGAGGCCAGGAACTGAAGGTGCAAACAGGGCGAGAGCCCAAAGGGGACCCGCTGTCAATTCAATTGAAACAAGGGACATGATCAAGCTTGTACTTCAGTGAGATCACGCTGGGAAGATGGGACTGGAGGGGAGGCAGACTGGAGAGGAGGAGACCAACCAGGGCATCTCTGCAGTGCTGGGGGCAGCAGCAGAAATGCCCCAGAGAAAGCACTTTAGGTACAAATTAGACTATCGAAGACCAAGAAGCACATTCCATTATGACCATTTGATTTCTGAATTAATAGTTTGGGAAACTGTGCTCTCCAAATATTGAATTCAAAAAATACCCATGCATGGATAACGGAGTCTGCTAAGCATGGGAGAGGTGAGACATGAAGTTAAGTTGAATGGAGCCCAAGCCATTTACAGCCAAGTGAGGGAGATGGTACAAAAATAATTATGATACATAGCAGAATGGGTGTGCCATTATAGAAGCAAAGGGTATGCAATGCAGGCATGCTGGAGTGTAAGGATCAGGACATATAGGAAGATAAAGGCATTTGAGATGGGGCTTATGGAATAGGAGGATTTTGACAGGTAGAGAATAGAGAGAAGACATTCCAGTCTGCAGGGACGCCATGACCAGGGACAAAAAGGCACAAACTGAAGATTTTCAGGAATAGTAAATAGTCCAGTTTGTTTGGAAAACTATTTCTAGATGGTAGTCTTTATTATTATAAAGGCAGTATGGCCTTCTTTTTTTTTTTTTTTTTTTTTTTTGCTATCATTGATGTAATCAGTGACACCTTGAAGCGATTGTATTCGCTTCAAGTCAGTTCAAAGGCATTTATTGAGCAGCTACCATGTTCTGTGCTGTGTACAGCACCATTTACAAAAATGAACCAATCTCCAAAGGTGTCTGCCTTCCTGACACCAGTTTACAGATACAGCAAACAACTTTGGAAGGAACCAATAATGGGTCTTGAATATTTATCCATGCCTTTAATATTCCCTCCTTTATTCAGGTCCCTGCCAACATCATCACTAATTTTGCATCAAGGACAGTTGGAGGAAATAAGCATCTAAGTCACATGATTTTACTAACTGTAAGCGGCCCCTAGGCTTCGACTTAGGGCCAAGGTGGAAACTCTGGAGGGAAATACTTTATGCCGATGAGCTGTCAACTTCTCTGGTTCTTGCTCTTATTTTAGTCTCAAAACTATAATAGAGAGTTGGCTCTACCTCAGTTTGGAGAAAACGAAGCCTCACATGGCTCCAGCTTAGAACCTGAGGGAATGAAGCGGGCTGCAGTAAGGGCACACGGTTGATGACAGCGGGGGGAGGGGGGGGGCGTGGGGGGGGGGTTGGATTATGTGCAGATAACCACCTCCATGGCACTTTCAGTTTGAGATGAGCATTTCAGAAAAGTTTGTTGGAAGCAATATGTTGACCTTTCCTGAGTTGGAGCAGCTGACATTTTACCTGGATCTGAGCCAGGGTCGGTGCTATTCTAAATGAGAAACCGGTTATCCCCTCTGCACTGAAGGAACTCCTCCTGATTATTGGTTAAAGCTTTTATTTTCCAAGGCACTGAGTGAATTTAATTAATTTCACCACCACCATCCCCTCCTTAATAAATTCCTCCCACACGTGCATTCACTAGGAAATTGAATTTCATCTTTAGAAAACAACAGAAAAAGGACCTTCGACTAAAGGATGAGAGATTAGTTTGTTGAAGTCCCAGTGATCTACTCACAAAGAGGATGCCTCTCCAACCGAAATGGAATGAATCCTATTAAAATGCAGATGCTGGTTCAACAAAACTGGAGTGGAGCCTGAGTCCCACATTTCTCCGAAACCCCCAGGTGATGCTCCGTGGTGTCCCTGTACATACCTATTTGAGTAGCAAGGAGCTGGAAGACATCAAGATGTCATTCATTCATGTCTCATTTTGCCACTAAGTCCCTGTTGCAACTTGAGAACCCTTCTCAAATGGGCTTCAGTTTACTCTAGTATGAATTGTTCTCTAATATTCCTTCCAGCTCTTAAAAATGTATCATGTTGCCCTAACCGGTTTGGCTCAGTGGGTAGAGTGTCCGCCTGCGGACTGAAGGGTCCCAGGTTCGATTCCGGCCAAGGGCTTATACCTTGGTTGCAGGCACATTACCAGTAGGGAGTGTGCAGGAGGCAGCTGAATTGATGTTTCTCTCTCATCAATGTTTCTAACTCTCTATCCCTCCCCCTGTAAAAAATCAATAAAATATATTTTATTTTCTCTGTAAAAAATCAATAAAATATATTTTTTTAAAAGTGTATCATGATCTTGAAAGTATAGGTCTAACTTCCTTGTATTCATGAATGCACCCTCTCTATTGGCAGACTTATTGACCTCCTGCTATTATGGGTTAGACACTGAATACGTACTGGCTAATTGAGTATGCACTAAATCAAACTCTGCACTGGAAAATCAATTCAGAGAGAGAGAGAGAGAGAGAGAGAGAGAGAGAGAGAGAGAGAGAGAGAGAGAGATATCAGCCTCGCTCAATGATAACATGCATGCTATCAAGCTGTTTAACAACAGTTGTTAGGAATCCACAGAAGTCTGACAACCTGTGTGTTTGATGGCAGGTAGGAGGTGTGTGCCTTCCTGGGCCTGTCCTGGGACTGTTGACACTCAAATCCATTCCCCCACCCCACCCCCATACTTTCCCTGACTTTGCTCAATATGACAGGGTGTGTCATTACTTGAGGAGGCACTTGAAGAGACTGGAGTACAGAAGGAAGGGAAATTCCCTGGTGGCTTCTTGGCTCTCCCTTCACCATTATAACCAATCCCCTATATTCCATTCCCTCTGTTTAAAATGCCAGAGTAGTCTGTTTTCCTGGTTGGATCTTGGAAATGCTTCTGCAGGCTGGATTTTGATTTCCTGTGGTTGTCAGTCTTCCTCTCTGCTTGGGCTATGCAGGATAGTGCAGGGACAGCTAGACAATCTGGAGAAGCATGGACTCTGTCAGATTCCCAGAAGTGCCTGTAGTTGGGACCCTCTAGATCCAGTATAACTATAGCTCCAGGGCCTCCTGGAAAGGGAGTGCCACTGGCCTTCCCAAGGCCAAACCCTAGGCCTGCCCTCCCCACACCAGACCCTTTCTGCTTGAGTTCACAGCTCTTCAGAACTAGAAATTCTAAGCTGAAGGACGGTAACAGGAGTAAGAACACTGGCCTTGTGGAAGCAGGGAAGGTACTTGGAGATCACAATATTAAACTTCCCAGCTCTTACAAATAGGCCAACAGAAGTCACAGTTCCACTTCCCTTGGGAAAAAAATGAATATGCTGCAGTGTGGTCATAGATAAAGGGTATGTTTTTTCTCATAAATGTTGTCTCACGGTTTTTGAAACCTAATATACTGACTGAGGCAATCATTGTAAAGAACAATTTTTCCATCTGGCGACCAGGAGTATCTTGGGGAATTTCCAAGGAATTTCCATAGGGATCATAGTTGAAGAAATTCTAAACATCTGTTTGGCTCTGCCAATGGTAACATGCAGACTATGGGAAAGCCAAGAAGCTCTTCTCTGTCTCTGAGGTCTTCATGGTGTTCTCTTTCCCTTATCCACTCATCAGTCCATTCGTCTATACATAAATTCATCCAATGAGTATTTATTCAGTGCATGCTTTGAGCCACTCACTGAGCTGGGTGATGGGAATTAGAATGATGAACAAAAGCAAACAAGGTCACTGTACTCCTGGAACTACAGAGTCATGTTAGCCAAATAAAGGCACAACCAATTGTAAAAGCACCACATGGTAAAAAGCTACAAAGGGCTGATACATGGAGACTCAAGTTGGGAAAGCTTTGTGTTCCTTGCATGTCCCAGTGAAGAGGTGATTAGGTGTAGACATCCTCAATATGATATGATTTTTTTTTACATTCTTATAGTTTCATAGCTTATGCATCCCTTTACATATATTACTTTATTTACACACTGCAATGACAAGATTTAAACAAAAGAAGCTTGCGAATTATTTTAATGGAAGTTATTTCAGATAAAAATACCAGAAAAATGATAAAGGGGTGAGGGTAAATAAGAGAGTAAGTGTTTTAAAGTCTCTGTTCTGCATTTATAAAAAACTGGTGGTATTGTCTTCAAATGCTAGTGATTATCATCTAGAAGTACTGCCACAAAAATATACACATATTCTAGGATTTGAGCTATGTCAGAATTTGATTATACTATAGTTACATCTAGTTTTGCTGAGGCAAACAGAGACAAAGCTACCATTGGAACAAAGGTGTCCTCTAGACCCAGAGAAAAGAGCCTTAGCCACAAAGAACAGTCTCCAAAAGCAAGAGCTGTAACTGCAATAACAAAGGATGCTTTTCACACATTCTGAGTGTGAAATGGTTCAATAGTCCTTTATCTGGTATCTTCAGGCCTTGCTCCTTTACTTGAATGGCTTCAACAAAAAGGGTAAACAACAATAAAGTTGTTTTTAGGCTATTTAAACTATACAAAGTGGGAATAAGAGAGGAAACGTTTCATTTGCTAAATACACCTAGCTTCATGAGAATTACTGGTGTCTCACAGTAAATATTAATTAGCTTGACTGAATGGTTAGTACATTTACATGATGATCATATTAATCATAAGATAGGTTTACACTGTTGGTATCAAATTATATTGAAATCTCACTCATCTAACACAACCAAACTTTACAAAAATAAAGTAGACATATGCTATATTTCTAAAAAAGGATCTGAGGTAGGTGGAGTGTGGAATCTGTTCCATCAGGCCACTCAGGTTTAAGGAAGCTCTACCGTTCTGTAGTTGTACCACCAAGAACATATGTGTTCATCACTGCCTCAGCCCAGCACACATCATTCCTGCTCATATTTTTTTTTGGTTTTTTTTTTAATATATTTTATTGATTTTTTTACAGAGAAGAAGGGAGAGAGATAGAGAGTTAGAAACATTGATGACAGAGAAACATCAATCAGCTGCCTCCTGCACATCTCCTCCTGGGGATGTGCCCGCAACTCAGGCACATGCCCTTGACCGGAATTGAACCTGGGACCTTTCAGTCCACAAGCCGACGCTCTATCCACTGAGCCAAACCGGTTTCGGCCCTGCTCATATTTCAATGGGCAGAATTAGTCACAAGACTCAACATTGCTAAAGGCCTGGAAATTCAGGGGAACAAATGAGCTATTTGGTGAGCACTACCATCTCTGCCACTATAACCTATTTCCAGAACTCTACAAAACTGATCCAGTAGGGGAGGAACTATTGTTGCCACAATTGTCCCAACCATATCAAGGCAGTTTTCTTTAAATTCTTGTTTTGAGACTTTACAGAGGAAGGGAGGGTAACAAACATTTCTTGAGCTCCTACCATGTTGAAATACTTTATATGACAGATACTGTAAATTGACTTTATTCAATCTCACTGTACTCTCTTTATGATGTGAATAAAGAAAAAAGTATCCATCTTTCCAGATTCCTTTGCAGCTATGTTTCTGGGGATACACTAGGTTCTGCCAGGCGTGTTTGTTTGTGCCTGTGTGTGTCTGTGTAGAGTGTCCCAAAAATGTATACACACACTTTGAATAATTATAAAGGCAATGTTTATTAAAATAAATTTCATTTTCAAAATTGAGCTATCAGCTATTAAATTGTGTATACATTTTTGGGGTGACACCATGTGTGTGTGTATTTTTTTTCCCCATGAGATTTGAAAGGTGGAGGTGAAGAGGAGGACATACTCCTGGTGTTTTGACTGCCTTTGCTGGAAGCAAGGCTGTCAGTGTACAAAAAAAAAAAAAAAAAAAAAAGAGGCAATGGCAGCTAGCTTGGAGCACCAGTGTCCAATCACCAGCTTTCCAAGTGTCAAGAGACAGTTGCAAGGTACCAGCACTCTCACCCAGTTTCCTGGCTCTTGGACTCACTGCTTTGGCACTGTATAATTTCAAGAGTTCCATTGGTGACTTGGTTCCCCACTTTCTGATTGTATCAATTTTATAGAGTTCTGAGGGTCATTAATGGACACCCAGTCCATGGTCTTCCCATTTTTGTTTTAAAGCAACTAATTCCTTATACAGGCATACTTCATTTCATTGCATTTGGCTTTACTGTACTGTACAGATGGTGTTTGGGTGTTTGTTTGTTTTTTATTAGTTAAAGGCAATACCCTCCACCGGCAAAAAGATCATGACTTACGATTGCAATACCCAGTTTACTGAGGTGGTCTGGAACTGAGCCCATAACATCTCTGAAGTATGCCTGTATTGAATCCCTCTCTGCTTAAGTTACCTAGCCTGGTTTCTATTTCTCTCACTGTAACATGACAAATCACATTTGCTAAATACTGTAATATACATAAGTTCTTCTAATAACTTTCTATCTGAAAACTCTTAATTATTGAAACAAGGGAGTCTAGGTTTGAGATAAAATATCTACAAGCATAAATTAGTTTAAAGTCTTTTCACTTACTCTATAATAAATTCTGTTCTCCAAAAATTCAGAGCAAAATTCATCTTATACACACCTCATTTTGAGAGGTATTTAATCTGTGTAATAACTCTGAAGACTAGGTCATATTATGCCGATTTTATAGATGGGTTAACTGGATAAAATAAGGTGTCCACAGCCACAAAGAGCTAGGATTTAAACACAGGTTCTTCTGTTTTCAAAGCCACACACTTTTCCCATGTAGACATCTAAAAGAACAACAATTCATTAGTTCTCAGTTGCTCTGAAATTTAGTTTGCAATGAAGGTTTGGCTAGTTCATTTAGCTCAATGCAAATATGTACTAGTTCTTCTCTCTTCCACAGACATCAAAAGCTATAAACATCTGCCTCAAAATGGTATACTTCTCACTTTATAAAGGGTTCAGAAATAAAAGATGAATGGAACACAACTGAAAAATCTGTAGCAAAAAAAAAAAAAAAAAGACTAAAACACATGTTCTAATACTGCTGGTTGCACATGAATTATACCATTAAACTTTGTACACAGATACATAGATTTGTGAAACCTAGAAATCTGATGCAAATTGACATGGGTGGAATCCTGGGATTACTCTGGTATCAGCACTAATATTTTGGTTTGAATTCCTACTCTTTGCTCATGCATATAGTTTCATCTGTCACTCTACTTCTCTGCATATGTGACAGCAGGCTAGAGAATTCTGCCATCAAGACTTACTGGGATATTTCTATGCAACGGATCTTTCTATGTAACTTTGGTAGGAAGTTACCCTTTCTTAGGGATTCAAGTCAAGACTCTGTCTTTCCTGGAGAAATTAATCTAAAGATACTATTTGCAAACTGACACAGTTCTGCAAACTGATGCAATATTGAAATGTATCAAGTCATGTTGTGGTTTTCATCTACCCAAATTTTTCAACACAAAATTTTACCCAAGGCTTTCCCATCAGTTAATAAAACTATCTAAAAATGTTTAACACATCTTCATGACACTGAGAGAATCCTTTGATCATCTTATTAAGGACAGACATCACTGAAACATGAATGAATGGAAAGAGATTACATTTGCTAAGTGCCTACTATGTCCCAGGTATTAGGCACATCTCAACTTATTTAATCCTTAAAACAGTACATAGATAGAGATACTATCAGCCTCATTTTATATATTTAAAAAATTAGGTAAGCCTTAGCTGGTGTGGTTTAATTGGTTGAGTGCCATCCTGTGTACCAAAAGGTTGCCAGTTCAAGTCCAGATCAGGGCTAGGGTTAGGGGCTCAATCCCCAGATCCCCAGAGGGGGCGGTGCAGGAGGCAGGGGATCAATGTTTCTCTCTCACAGGGATATTTCTCTCACCCTCTCCTTTCCCCTCTCTCTAAAAAAATCAATAAAAATATTTTTTAAAATTGAGGTAAAATATATGATGAGGGAAGGAGACTAAACTTTGGTGAGGAGCAACAATGAAATATACAGATGATGTATTATAATATTGTACACTTGAAACGTATATAATCTTATTAACCAATATCACCCCAATAAATTATTATTTTTTTAAAATTTAAAGAAGTTAAGCAAATTAAAGTCACACAGATAATAAGTAGAAAAGCTAGAAATAAAGCTTAGGTTCACCTGGCCTGAACGTCAATCATCTTTTGAAGATGGCACAACACAGCCATTAAGAAATATTGCCAGAGAGCTTGAGAAAATAGCTGTAAGAATTCTAACTTCTGGCGCTAGTGTTTCGTTTCCAGGTAACATGAGAAAACATTTCCCGATTGCCTGAATATTTAATAATACAGGAATTGAAAAAAAATTGCAGCACTTGGCCTTCACTGTGTGTGTTTCATAACAGAAGTAGAGGAGAGGATTTTTTGGGGGGGTGGGGGAGCAGTACATTATAAGCGAAAGTGTGTCTACAAAGGGTAAGTGATTTGGCATTTCAGGTGAGAGCAATGTAACATTAAAAAGATTGTGCACCCTAGAGTTTTGATTCCCAGGATTAGGGGTTTCTATTTAAATGTGCCTTCTTGTATATAGGTTGCCTTTAAAAAACATTGATTTTTTTTAGAGAGAGAAAAGGAGAAGGGGAGAAACATCAACATGAGAAAGAAACATCCATCAGTTGCCTCTCATACATACCCCAACCAGGGATCAAACCTGCAACCTGGGCATGTGTCCTGACCAGGAACTGAATCAGCAACCTTTCGGTGTAGGGGATGACACTCAACCAACTGAGCCACACCAGCCAGGGCTATCCGTTGCCTTTTTATGGATATTTCCCTGCCAAACCAGGTAAGCATTGTCAGTCGCACTCTTACCTGTACTTTCTCCAGCCCCCAGCTTTGTCATAAAGGAAGAGGGCACTCCCTCTAAACCTCTGTCACTTTCAGAGGAGGGAACAAAAATCCATCATCCAGTTTATTTCTTAGCTGTGCTGCCCTGTCCACTCCCTGCTGCACTGCCCTTGAGTGAAATAAACTCTTTTCTCTGAGCCTTTCGATGGTCACCTCTATATCCAGCTGGCATCACTGTGGCTAAAAGAATTCTTGGTCCAAACTCTAGATGGGGCACAACACCTTTTATTAAGCAGAAACCTAGACATCTTGATGTGGGGCTGTCCAAGAGGTTTTTCTCCAACGAGGTCAGGACATGAAGAGTTTGGGTTAACCACATTTTTCTTATAGTTAACAGTTGTCATATACACGTCAGAGCTATTTTCAAAGAGGCAGAATATAATTACACTTCTGTGATTTTTTTTCTACTTCTGCCTGCAGATTAGTTCTCTGTCCTTCTCTGCCTTGCTCTGTGCTCCAAGACTTCAAACTCTATGTACTAATCAGCATCACTCAGGTCGCTAGCCTCTTACTTCCAATTGTGTGCAGCCAATCAGAAGCATGGGCAGGACATTCTAGGGCAGGACCACTCTTTCTCTCTGAGGGTCTAGTCCTCACCAGGCTGCGGTAAAGTGCTCCTTTTGCTCCTCAGTCCCATGGGTTGGAACAGCTTCCCGCCTCTGCTAAGCCCTGGGTGCTTCTCCATCCATGGTTGGATACATTAGAACAGTGGTTCTCAACCTTCCTAATGCCGCGACCCTTTAATACAGTTCCTCATGTTGTGGTGACCCCCAACCATAGAATTATTTTCATTGCTACTTCATAACTGTAATTTTGCTACTGTTATGAATCGTCTTGTAAATATCTGATATGCAGGATGTATTTTCATTGTTACAAGTTGAACATAATTAAAGCATAGTGATTAATCACAAAAACAATATGTAATTATATATGTGTTTTCTGATGGTCTTAGGCGACCCCTGTGAAAGGGTCGTTTGACCCCCAAAGGAGTCGCGACCCACAGGTTGAGAACTGCTGCTTTAGCACGACCTGCTCTTCTGTAAATAGTGCCGTCATTAAATAATCCCCAGCGAACATTTTAAGAGTGTATGCTGGGAGGACCCTGCCTGACATCCTTGTACTTAGTGAGGGATTTCTGTGTGCTCTTCTAAGAACTGTGGCAAATACAAAAGGAAAACTAGCGATGCTGCCGTCCTCGCCATGTTTGAAATTTCAGTTAGGCAAGCCATACCCTGACTCCCATCTAGGACATAGGGCCAGGTGTGTGCCTGACCACAGCTGTATGTCCATGGATGACAGAGCAAAACTGGTTTTGAACTCATGTTTCTTCATCCCTCCAAGCCCATTTTTTCCCGAACTTCTGCAGATTCCATCTCTTAAAGTCTCTCAAATTCATCCAACTTCTCTTTAGTGTTTCTGTCCTGCTCCAGTAGAAACCAGGATTGTTTCTCATCTCAGGTTTTGCAATAATCCCCTAAGGCTCCCCCAGTCTCCAGTCTTGCACCCTTCCAGTCCACGCTTACTGTGAAGCCAGAGGGATCCGTGTGATGTCATTCCTACTATGTCAGACCCCTCCACCATGAAACGGCTTAGCTCTGACCGGGACAACTGCTCCAGACTCTAAACACTCTTTTTCTGGTACGTATAGGCTGTGCCAAAAAGACTGAACTTCATCCAGTTCTTAAGAACTATGTGTTTTTTTCTTGCCTCAGTGCCCAAACTCATACTATTCCCTCTGCCCTTCTAGCCTTCCTCCCCCATCCTTTGACCTGGCCAACTTCTATTTCACTACTCGAGTCTCAGCATAGACATCACTTCCTCAGACACTCCCTGTCCCCTCCAAAAGCAGAACTTTGCATTAGGTAGCTTCCCTGTGGGGAGCTGACAAAGCACCCTTCACTTCCCTCGTCACCTTCCTGTGGTCCTGTTGTGTAATTGCTGGCTGGCTTGTACATGTTCCCTACAGACGGTAGGCCATGTCAGGGCAAGAACTCTCAGTGCTGCAGCCTCAGCACCTCGCAGAAAAACCTGGATGGTCAGTGCTGTTTAAAACTTGCCCAGCCTGCATGGCTCAGTGATTGAGAATTGACCTATGAACCAGGAGGTCGCAACTGATTCCTAGATGGGGCACATGCCTGGGTTGCGGGCTCGATCCCCAGTGTGGGATTTGCAGGAGGCAGCCGGATCAAAGATGTTCTCTCCTCATTGATTTTTCTATCTATCTCTCCCTCTCCGTTCCTCTCTGAAATCAAGAAAAATGCATTTTTTAAAAACTGTTTAAAACTTGAAATTTAAGAAAGAGAAAGCAATCTCAACCAGGTTTAATAGACCAGCAAGGTCAAAATTCCTATTCTAGTATTATTTAGGAACAAAGGGAGTATCTGTGAACAGACATGGGCCCTGTATGTCGGACTAACTGTATGTGCAGCTCTCTGTGCCCTGACCCCATCCTCCATGAAGGAAAATAAAATTGCACGCATGTGTGAAAGGGAGGGCAGAGACCTCTCTGCGAACCCCCGTCTCTCTCCATTCTCTCCACCCAGTGGTAGGTGATACCTGCTTGAATAGAGGATAGCATTGGGGTTATTTTCAGAAGCTTCATTATCTCAGCTGGAAAATCCTGGGACAGCTTTTTGCAAACCAAATGGAGTTCAATTAATGTATCAAGAGTAAAGGATCAGGACCTAAACACTGAGAGTCAGCATTATCAAAAATCTCTCAACACCCTGATGGTTGAGTTCAACCTCTTAAAGTACTCTTAGAAGAGGGAAAACTGAGATTTTCCCGGAAATAATCCTTAGAGGCACAAGCATGAGCTAAAATGAACTAATTTTATTATGCATTAATGAAATCATGGGGCCCTTCTTGGCGAGCCCTCTCCTCCACACTTTTCCCCAAGGCTAACCAAAGACAGTTAAATTCCTTTTTTAAAACTAGCTTACCACTGCCAGGGAAATCTTACTAATTTATCTCCCACTGATTAAAAATGTATGATAATTAGGATGAATCCTGAAGTTAGTTTATCTTTGGAGGAAATGTTTCTTAAAAATAACAAGGCTCTAAAAATGTTGTTTAGGCTCATTAAAAGGAACCTTTTGTGCACTCTGTTGTATGCAAAGATGCACATTATGCAAGGCTGCTTATTGGGAAAAACAATATTGGCTTGGTCATTCCAGTTCATCTCCTCTCCCTTAAAAGATCCCAGTAAAAAAAAAAAAAAACAGTAAAATAGGTATAAACCCAAAAGGGAATATGATAAAGCAAGAGTTCAAACAGCAATTGAGTCAGGTAGAGCCACTAAGCCGGCAGGTGGACTTCCCCTAAGGGGTCCCAGACTCTGAGAGGGCTGCGGCTGGGCTGAGGGACTCCCCCAAGTGCACAAATTTTCATGGACCGGGCCTCTAGTTATCAAATAAATAGGAGAAACTTTTCCAGACCTCAGACATGAGCCTGTGGATTGCTTTACAGTTGGGCTGCAAAACGAATGATAAACACCCATTTGCTTTTTAAAATATATATAAATCTTTTAGATGTACTTGATTTTTAAACTATCCACCTTCATTGTTTTGATAACCTTTAAACTTTCATTTAAAACAGCTTTGAAAGGGGAGCATGTACCTATTTTCTTAGGTCTGTTATGAATGCTACAAGGCATACCTCCTTACTTTGTCTCACTGTGTACACTTAATAATACTATTGTTTAGAACTTTATTTTTGGGTTTTTTTTTTCCTGACTAACTCAGCCTTGAACATCCCCTTCCCAATGACCTTTAAACAAATTGTTGAAATGTTATTATATATTTCACTTCCTACATTTCTCAGATGCAGAATGTGAGCACTGTTGAGTCAAACACCAAGGTCATCACTCTTTTTATGCATACTTTTTATAGTAACAAGATAGTTCACTAGGGGTTGTCTAAGTCAGAAGCAAGGATAAACAGGTAGGTTAGTAGGTAGGTAGGGGTGATAGATGATTCATAGACAGACAGATAGACAGATAGACAGATAGATACAGATGAAGAAGCATAACCAAAATGGTGCTCCTGGTGGTTGGTAGAGGCAAATTCACACTTTCAAATGCAAGTGCTAGATTGTCCAAAAGATAATACTCATGGTTCTATGCTGCTTGTTTGCTTGTCTTTAATTTTAAACATAGTGGTAAAAGGTTAACTTATTTTGTTAATCACAGCTGATAAAATAGAACAAGTGACTTTTG